>NC_140584.1:464091238-465576238 GCF_964204655.1 Triturus cristatus | reverse complement strand
CACTAATACAGTGTGAGGGACATATGACATCAGTTCTGCTAAGGTATCCTAGAATAAAAAAAAGACCTTAGAAATCCATTGAAAAAACCAAAGGTTACAGGGATGTTACAGTTAGGAAATAGAATTAAAAAAACCTTAGAAATGCAATGAAAAAAATCAAAGGTTACAGGGACATTATACCTAGGCTTACATTTCATTCGTACAAAAACAGAGAAATTCAGTAGTTATAGTTAGCTAAGGTAACTATAACTCGCGCTTTTGAGACCTGGTTTGCACGGTTAGCTCACAGTACTGTAGTTAATGGCTACACACGTTGCAGCAATTATCATGATTGATTTTCAGAGCTTTATATATATATACATATACATATATAAATAAAAATAGAAACAGTCCTGTCCGCGCTCTTCTCAGCGGAGATTTAGGCACGGACCTCTCACCTCCAGAAATCGAATACAAGATCCCACAACACGAAAAGTGGGTGAAGCAGGTGGTATATTGCCAAAATAAAACCAGGAAAATCACAGGACCAGTGTCCTCCATGACGCATTTCGCTCCACGCAGGCAGCTTGATCACATGATGCGTCTCCATGTGATGACGTATTAAATAGAGACACGGGGCACAAACAGCATAAAAGGAATGGAAAACAGACTACAGCAGTTTACTTGTCAAGTATAAAACGTCAGAATAATGATACTATTGATATTATCATCATGTGCAAAATACGCAAAAATTCAATGAGAGACAGAACATCAAATGTAAAATGTAGAAAATACATCCAAGTAACTAGAGGTGGTTTCCATAATCAATACATAGTGTATACAATCCACTTCTAAAGTAACCAGCAGTGCATTTGGGAGTAACTATCCAAAAAATAGAGGACAAGTGTCCAAAATTGAATACCCAACAAAGCTGACATATCTCTTAAAAAGAAGCGTAAAAAGCTAATATGCATCTTAAAAGTACATATATCGGACTTATAACATCCTATAAGAATCATGCATAAAATATTTGGTAAACCAAAATATCGAGGGAGATAAGGCATATATCTATATAATCAGTTTGGCAACACATATGTCTCACTGAAGTGCGAGTGCAACGGTAAAAAGAGCTGGTCACATGAATATAAACCATAGGCTGAAAACCAAAGGCTAAAGAGTGACCAGAAACTAACCAAACAAAAGAAATGAAAACTCATATCAGTCATATTAGTAGCATGTATAACTAATAGCAATGCTAGTGCAACAGTTGTCAATATGCTAAAACCATAAATAGATAAATAAAATCTCCTGTAGTAAAATTGCATGAGAAAAATAGTAAAAATATAGACAAGGATTAACCTGATGATAAATGGTCTGTTTGTTTTTAAGAAGCTAAAGTGCATAAAAAACTGTGCAAAATAGTGCTTTAAATCACAATTAGAATCATCAGCAGCAAGTAAAATAATCTAAACTTGTTTAAGCCAGAGCAATCCTAAAGTGCTAGTGCAAAAATACAAATAAAATAAAAAATAAATAATAAATAAATAATCAAAAAGTGGAAAAACCATCACAGACAAAACCAACTCAGTTTGGGCAAAAAGATATACACAAAGTACTGATACAGGGCAAAGTATGTCAATCATAAAAAGTTGTGCAGATCTTCATTAATGTTAAGGCCATTAGGGACTTTTGTGTCGAGAGTTAAAATGAAGTGAGACTCTCGTTTTCTCAGCAGCTTATCTCGATTGCCTCCCCGTCCGAGGTTGGCAACTGACCCTATAACTGTGTACTCCAAATCCTTTAATTTATTGTCATGAACAGATTTGAGGTGCCTAGCAACCGGATAGTTGTGGTCAGAATTGACAATGGCCCTGACATGTTGCAAGATAAGTTTATGCACAGGAAGTTTGGTACTACCAATATATTCCAAATTGCAAGTGCACTTGAGCTATAGATGGCATATTTAGTACGACAAGTTAAATGTTCTTGGATAGCTATCTCTTTATCGCTAAAGGCTGTTTTATAGTGAGTGCTGTTAGTAGCGAAAGTACACGCACGGCAAGAATTACTGCTGTAAAATCTTTATTTCGGCATAATAGCCATAAAAGAAGAACATATATAAAATAAATCCCAAAACTAGTTATAATATTAAAAACAGTAAAAAATGTGGAAAAGAAACTGTACATCCAGTTTAACGATTTATGCAGTTTTCAGTAGTACTCGTCGCTTAAACCACATAGCAGCCAGGAATTTTGAAACAGCGAATACAGTAAATCTCGTCACATCTGATTTGAGTATTCGGAATGCATACATGCAATGAGCGAACCCCAGGTTTTTACATTTAAAGAACCCAGTCCTAGTAAGCCAGGTGCTTTTAGTTTTTACCTCAGGCATAGGTCTCACAAGGGTATCCCTCATAAAGGGAGCCCTTCTAAAGGTAATTGATGGTAAACTAGGTAGGATGGGACCAAGAATGTTATCAGTTAAAACGATAGGCCATTCTGAATAAATGATCTTACAGATAGCATTTTCTTGAGAGCTGAATGTCGTAATCAGGCGAATAGACTAAATCTGTCTCTGTAGTTTCATTTACGGAGTTGGTACTAGACTGGAGCAAATTCCTTCCAGGCACATTATTTGCTTTATTTAAGGCAAGGGTCAAATGATGTTCCTTATAGCCCCTGTCCAGAAATCTACGAAATGCTGCCATCTGGCATTCAGTAGAGACAATTTCAGAACTACAGATTCTCCGAATACGGATAAATTCGCCGTACGGTATGCTATTAATAAGGTGACGTGGATGAGCACTATCTGCATGTAGAATTGAGTTGCCAGCAGTGGTCTTTCTGTGTAACTTGGTACAAAGTATGCCTTTATCTATATACAAAAGGACATCAAGAAATTCAACAGAGGAGCTATCAATAGAGACAGTAAACTTTAGATTCAAATCATTGAGATTGATATCGTCTACAAATCTCATGGCATCATCCTTAGAACCGTTCCAGACTAGAAATATGTCGTCAATGTAACGCCAGTAGTGGACCACATGACTCCACCAGTGCCGATGAGTGGTTCTGAGAACATGCTTCTCCCACCAACCCACATTCAAACATGAGTAGCTGGGGGAGAAGCAAGCCCCCATTGCCACACCGCGCACCTGTTGGTAAATGTCATTCTGAAATAGAAAAAAGTTGGTTGATAGACAAAGTTCAATTATTTCCAAAAGCATGTTGTTATGTTCTTTCATATCTATATCCCTATTCTCCAGAAAATGTCTAATAGCATTGATGCCATGACAATGATTAATACTGGTGAAAAGGGATTCAATGTCCATCACCACCAACAGATAATCCGAACACCATGTTATATCTTTGACTTTGTTTAAGAAATCAGTAGTGTCTCTTATATAGGACGGTAGAGAGGTCATATGTGGCTGTAGAAAAAAATCAACATATTTGGATAAGTTCTCATTCATACTTCCCTGAGCTGAGATAATAGGACGACCAGGCACAGGAGTAACCTTCTTGTGTACCTTAGGTAAAAAATATAACATGGGAGTGACTGGATGTTGAATATTCAGAAAATTCATTTCTTCTTTAGTTAGTAATCCATTTCTCTTCCAATGATAGATTATTTTATGTGTTCTATCTTCTGCAGATCTCATTTCAAATTTAGTTGAATGTCTGTAGCAGGAAGTATCAGAAAGATGTCGATCAGCCTCTGCCAAGTAGTCAATTCGGGACCATAACACTGTATTGCCTCCTTTATCTGATTTGTTGATAATGAGGTTTTGACTTCTTTTCAACTTGGTAATCAGCATGTGATATTGTCTATTACGATAATCCCTCTGACGTGATTGAAAAGGTACAATTCTATTTAGGACCTTGAGCTCTGTAATGACTCGGTCGCTGAAAACATCCACTGCATCTTTTGGCATTAGGGGAAGAAAAGTAGAGGCTGGACGGAAAGGACTGAGAGCTGTCTTATTGTGACAAATGACTTGAATGGCCATAGATGGATGTATGACATAACAATGCGAGTCATTACAACGCGTGCAGTTACATCACGGTCGTTACACTGCGATGTTACTACGCTATGCCATTACAACGCAAGTCTTTACATCGACTTGCGCTAGATGGCGTGCTAACATTAGAAAAGCGTAATTTACTATTCCAACTCCAGTCCACTTAACAGTAGGGAAGGTGTTGGGATAGTAAACTACACTATTTGTAATGTTAGCACGTCATCTAGCGGAAGTCGATGTAAAGACTTGCGTTGTAATGGCATCGCGTGGTTACATCGCATTCGTTGTAACGACCGCGATGTAACAGCATTGCGGTGTACTGAATGCGATGTAAACGATGTTTCCCCCATAGATGGATCCCCATCTTCGGTTTCACACACCAAATCATATAGTATCTGTAAGTTGGGAATGTCTTTGACCTCTAATGTTCCATCTGTGTTAATGGTATTAGTAGCATTCACAGACGTTTTGCCAACAAATGTGTTTAATTGAAAGTATTTGATCAGTTTTATTTTCCTTATGAATTTAAACACATCTATCCTTGCTTGGTTGTAGGAGAAACGATGCTTAGGACAGAATGAAAGGCCTAAAGATAAAAGCTGCATTTCTGCTGTGTATAAAACAGTGTCAGTTAGATTGATGACAGTATTCTGTATTCCACATGTTATTTCCTCCAGGTCCTTCGCACATTCCCTCTTGAGATAGTTTTGGCGGTGCCTGGCCCTCCTCTCCCTCCTACGTTTGTTTGTTAATGCCCTTGCACATACTGAGGTTTGCGGGGGCGCAAGGCATACCTCCGGTCCTCGCTCACAAAATTCAGTTCCTCCGCTAAAGAAAAACTGGGAGTGCCAGATAATACTGGAGCCGAGGTACCAGGTTGGCCATCCTCAGAGTCACTGTTGGATGTAGGGGACACTGCATCAGAATCACCTTCGCTGATTTGAACCTCATTACTCGTAGTGCCTTGTTTGCTTTGTGTAGTGTCACCGGTCAATGCTTGTCTCTTGTAATTGTCATATTTACGAGCAAATGTGAAAATTCTACCGGTGGCATAGTCATTCTGATCACGTGCAAACTTGAAAATCTTCATTTCTTCAATGACATCCTCATGTTTTTTCATACGCAAATCAATGTCATGTTTCCCCTTATAGATCAAATCACTTTGTCCAGCAGCATCAAGTAACCCATTGATGCGTTCAATTTCTGTCAAGAGAACATTGCGGTCGATTTCTGCATATTTTATCAAAATGTGAATCATATTCATCGATGCCTGCAGATTGTTCTCTGCCCATTCTTGTAACATACGTGGGTTAGGATTTTCAAATGTTGGAGTGATGAGAACGCGAAGCCCCCTTGGAACACGATGAGCATCTCTGTATTTTTCTAATGATTTCTTCTCCCACCATTTAATAATGTTTTGCAAAAACAACAATTGATGGACAGAATGCAGAACAATGTCATACATTCACCCCAGTACAGAGATCTGGGCCTAAATCCATCGTTTTTTTGCTCACCATGCCATTCCAGTTTGAACCCAGCCATATGCAAATCAGTCTTGACCCTGTGCCCCATGGGAACAGTCCAGCCCGAACTGCCAAGCCAGGTCCTCCCTGGACTGGAAACAAGCATCCTAGGACCGGTTTCGGGCTTTCAGCCCTCGTCAGCCAGGATAGCTTGATTCCAGTGGCATGGAGAGCAAGGGACTCACGTCTGAGCATACCCTTCCCACTCGGGGTGACAAATGCAAAAACAACAATTGATGGACAGAATGCAGAACAATGTCATACATTCACCCCAGTACAGAGATCTGGGCCTAAATCCATCGTTTTTTTGCTCACCATGCCATTCCAGTTTGAACCAGCCATATGCAAATCAGTCTTGACCCTGTGCCCCATGGGAACAGTCCAGCCCGAACTGCCAAGCCAGGTCCTACCTGGACTGGAAACAAGCATCCTAGGACCGCTTTCGGGCTTTCAGCCCTCGTCAGCCAGGATAGCTTGATTCCAGTGGCATGGAGAGCAAGGGACTCACGTCTGAGCATACCCTTCCCACTCGGGGTGACAAATGCAAAAACAACAATTGATGGACAGAATGCAGAACAATGTCATACATTCACCCCAGTACACTGGGGTGGCAGAGTGGGCTAAAGAATGGTGATGGATTAAACCCAGATCAGTTGACTGGGGGTGAGTGCTTGCAATGTTCAACACTCCGTCCATCATTTCCTTTGGTTTTTGCTTTGTTCGCCATAAGTTGGCAGGGTATGCTCAGACGTGAGTCCCTTGCTCACTTTGCCACTGGATTCAAGCAAGCCTGGCTGAAGACGGTGAAATGCCAGAAACCGGTTCTAGGAAGCTTGCTTCCGGTCCAGGGAAGACATGGCTTGGCGGTTCGGGCTGGACTGTTCCCATGAGGCACAGGGTCAGACTGATTTGCATATGGCCATGTCTGAACTGGGGTGGCAGAGTGGGCTAAAGAATGGTGATGGATTAAACCCAGATCAGTTGACTGGGGGTGAGTGCTTGCAATGTTCAACACTCCGTCCATCATTTCCTTTGGTTTTTGCTTTGTTCGCCATAAGTTGGCAGGGTATGCTCAGACGTGAGTCCCTTGCTCATTTTGCCACTGGATTCAAGCAAGCCTGGCTGAAGACGGCTGAAATGCCAGAAACTGGTCCTAGGAAGCTTGCTTCCGGTCCAGGGAGGACATGGCTTGGCGGTTCGGGCTGGACTGTTCCCATGAGGCACAGGGTCAGACTGATTTGCATATGGCCATGTCTGAACTGGGGTGGCAGAGTGGGCTAAAGAATGGTGATGGATTAAACCCAGATCAGTTGACTGGGGGTGAGTGCTTGCAATGTTCAACACTCCGTCCATCATTTCCTTTGGTTTTTGCTTTAATAATGTTTTAACATCATTGCTTGCTGTATCAGTCTTAGAACTTCTATGTTCATCTGTTGCTGTTGGTAAGCTCTGGAATAGGGCCTCCGCCGCTGATTCCCTATCACGGATAGCATCACTGGAAAACATGTTTATTCAGATATCGTGGATGCTGCTTCAATAATAAAATTCAATAATATGCTGGTGGAGGTAATCCTGTAATCCGATGTGTCCCTGCTAAGACTAACACCGAAACCGAAGGTCTCCTTACCGGTGGTAGAATTGCAGCTCTCCCGGTCCTCCGACCAAACAGACTCCGCAAACTCACGCCGTCGGGAGAACACCTCGCAACGTGGTGATGACTATACGGGTAAATCGGGGGGCACAGCCAATGCATATTATGTATAGTGTTAGGCATTTTTCAAACTAATTAAAGGTGGATCTCCTGATGAAGGCCTCCGTGCCGAAACACGGGTAGAGAAAGTTCCTCCAAATGCACTGAACACTCCAACTGTATCATAAAATCAACTATATATGATATTTGCCTTCTGGATTTTGTTGCCATGTGTTATATCTTGTCTTCTATATTGATATGAAAGTTTAGTTTTTAAAGGCTATCTTCTATATTTATTAGGATCTGTACAAACAGGCATTATTAATCTATACAGATATGGGAATTCAATTGTTGGATTTGTGAGTGTATTTTATGCATGTGTATGGGTTATGATAGATGTGGATGATTGGAGTGTATTGTTTTAATTTAGAGCCATATTGTATTGTATTTATTTTGCACATGTTATATGTTTGTCTGATTTAAATGTGAACAATAAAATTAAGTTCTTTTGTAACAATCTCACCGAAGGTTTCAGTCTTATTAATGGTCCCCAAGGGTATATCCAAAATGGTTTGATAATGAGTGTTCAATAACTCTTTGCCTTTTGTAGGCACCTCTTAAGCAGTCTCCTCATGCCAAGGAGCGTGTGGCTAGTTGTCTTATGCATTATAAGGGGGCACTTAAGAACCTGAATCAAACTTTACAGATGCTGGCCTGGGAAGATCTTATCCAAACTAGTGAGCTGAGGGAAAGCGCATATTTTTGGCGGGTCATAAGAAGGCCTTGTTCTCTGTAGCCTCTACAACCAGCCTCATGTCATCAAATTGCTACGCAGCAATGGGTAGATCATTTTAAGGGTTTGTATAACTTTAAAGGTGTCTTTCACCAGCTTGGGCAGGGCAGATGTTTTTTTAATCATGATTCCCTCAGTTCTCTTTAGCTTAGGCATGTAAAGGACTTGTTCTTAAAATATGCTCTTTCTCATTGTGAATGCATAGAACTTGTGAAGCCCGCAATTCTTCTAGGCATGTTGTTGAAAACTGTACAATGGAGACCTTTCTCTTGTATCTTTCTATTGTATCTTATTTTTATTGGTATTTACCTATGTCACTGATTTCAATGTATTTGTTCTGTGATTTTATCTTTTATGGTTGTGATTGCAATCAAATAAAGATTGAAAAAAGAATTTCACACATCCCTAGTGTTGACATGGTCTAATCTTGCTTTCTTGGAGGATAATTTTTTCCAACAATAGTCCAGTATGTTGTGCGATATTTATGCAGGCAGACCTCTCTCCAGTAGCTAGCTATCTCCCTCAACGGACTTCCTCAAATGATTCGCAGGCAGACCAGTTCCTTGAATAACAATGTTGCAAAGATATGGCAAAGATGCATTGAGAACATCTTCGAAGTCTGAAGGAAGAGAGTGTATGGAAACTTGCCATGGATATGAATATGATAGCAGCAATAAAGAAAATATTCCTATGTTATTTTTCACAGGCAACGCATTGACAAGACAAGGCACCTCAACCTATGAGGGACACACCACCTGCCAACCTACGCCTCTGCCACACATCACGTGCACCAGTCTCACCTCCACTAACTTCATCACCAAATCAACCACCCACAAGACAAGTACGCTCTTAACCAAACTTAACACAAGTATTGCAGATGAGGAGTTCTAAGTTAAATCCCTGAATTGTTTTTAGGGTTTGTTACATCTCATTACTATAAATAACACACTCACTAAAAACTTTTTTGAAAATGTTGATACTCTTTACCATTTTTATGAAACAATAACTATGTTTCAATTTTTCATTTCGAAATTACTACATAGGAAAGTGTTATCGTTGCCATATTCTTTGTTGCTCTTCAAAGTCTATTGCTATTGAAATTTCAATTCCTATATCGAAAATATCTTCTACAAAATTCAACATTTCAATTTCATGATATACTATGCATTTATCTGCATTTTTGTAAAAGAAATGCCCCAATAATTGAAATGTTTTATGTTTTCATTTTTTTTTTTAAATATGTTTATTGAAAAAGTTTTTCCCCCCATTTTTTTACAGAGCACAGCATCAGATTAGAAAATAAAATATACAGAATACAACATGAAATCAAAAAATCCCTATTGAGTTAAAATCAAAACCAATTATACACCAAGATTTTGTCTAGATAGACAACTATCCATAATAAATCATTGTACACAGAATACAAAATAGAGAGTAGGTAGTAACTAGCCACATGTTTCCTGAGTTTCCTTCCAGTTAATAATAGGCTCCCATATTTGTAGTAATAACCTTCTTCCCCGTTTACCCTTCCTTGCATATATCCCTTTCTCAAGGTTATAAACCGACAACAGTCTCGCCAACCATTGATGAAACGTAGGTGGGGTTCAATCAAGCCAGGCCGAAGTGATACAAATTCGCAAAACAGCCATAGCCAAAAAGATAAAGAAACATCCTGGGTCATCTGTGCCATCGCCATCTATCCCAACCAGAATTTTTGATGAGGTGAGGGTAACCTCGATTTCCAGTAATCACCCTAAGAAAGATTCTATGGCTCTATGGAGTGGATATAGGTGTGGGCAGGTAGCAAAGACAATGGCACTAACTCGGCGTCTAAACTATCACATCTAGGACAGGTGGTGCACTTACTTTGGTATTTCGCAAAGTCGTCTTCTTTACCAGCAATCAATTCAGCATAAAGTCTTTTGATTGTACAGCTGGCCCTCCCCTCAATAATTTCCATAAATGCATTTTTCCCAAACCCACCCTTTTTGGTTATTAGAAAGCTCCTGACTTGCAAATACTTAAAAAAGTTTTTAGTCTCAACCCCATAGACCGACTGGATATCAGCAAACTGGCATATTCCATTCATACCCATTAAGTCCCCCACCTTCGTTACCCTTCGGCGCCCCCAGTCTGTAAAAACCGAATCTGCAAATATTTCCCCTGGATGGGTATGATTCCTATACAATCGGGTATATGCATTAAACCTCCCTAATCCACATCTTTTCCTAAAGGATATCCATATCTTGTGTGCAGCGATCAGCTTCTTAAACTTTGTTCTTTTAAAATAGCTTGGATCTGTGTATTTCAAAAAGGCGTTCTCTGCCTCCTCTCCAAGTAGTAACGAGTAGATAGCTATAGAGCCTAAAGTATCCTCCGGTTCGGGGCCTCCACCCCCTAAAAGTCCAGACATATACTGCAAGGCTGCTGCCCAGTAGTACATTTTCAGATCAGGAACAGCCCATCCTCCCCTATCCCTAGGGAGTGCCATATATCGTAAAGCCCTTCTAGTCCTTGCCCTGTGCCCATAAAAATCTGTTTATCACCTGTTCTAATATGTCAAACCATTTTGCCTCGAATGTAAGTGGTAAAGAAACTTTGGCAAGAGGATCATTTTGATGATATTTGTACGACCGACTATAGAAAGGTGGAGATTACGCAATCTGTCCAGATCTGTTTTTCTTTATTTATTATTGGTTCTATGTTCCTATCCACCACTTTATCCAGGTCCGCCGAGATGTTAACACCAAGATAAACTCCGAATCCCACTACTCGACTATCCGAGCATTCTGTCTTCTCATTCTTAATTATCTGCATCTTGGGTCCATTCAGGGCATATCCAGAAACTCGGCCAAAGCATAAGGCTTCCCTCTCAACCTCACTTATGGCCTCAGTGGGTGCTGGAGTGAGAATTGCTACATCGTCGGTGTATGCCAGGATTTTACAATCTACACCTTGGGTCTTTATAGGGGGAATCCTGTTATTCGCCTCCAATTTACGCGATAGAGTGTCTATATACAGCGCAAAAAGGAGTGGCAAACATGGGCAGCCCTGTCTCGTGCCCTGTTTAATCTGTAGGGGCCTTGAATTTCCAGCATTCACACGAATTCGGGCTGTAGGAGCTAAGTATAAGGCCTGAATAGCTTTTATAAAACCCTCTCCACATCCAGACCATCTCAATGTTGACCAGAGATAGTCCCAGAAGACCCGATCGAATGCTTTTTCAGCATCCAGTAACATAACTGCCATCGGGTCTCCTGTAACCTCTGTGGCATCAAATAAAGTAATGACTCGGCGGATATGCTGCGTCGTGCCTCTACCTGGGATAAATCCATGCTGAGTTGTACTAACCAGGGTATCTATATCCTTTGATAGCCTGGCTGCCAAAGCCTCAGAAAAGATTTTGGCATCAGCATTCATTAGCGTAATCGGCCTGTAAGACCCTGGTTCTGTGGATGTTTTAATTTTTATATCTATAATTAGTACATAGTTTTTAATTCTAAGGAAATACTGTAAAACACTGTCATTGAGATTGAGCACAAGTAGAAAAAAATGTAGTGTTTATTCAGAGGGAAAATGCAAACTTGGCAGGGCGTGTAAATATTAAAAAAGGTCAGGAAATGTTAAGGAACATGTTTTAATACAAAAGTGCTACATATAAACAAAATGTCGAGACAGTGTAAAAAAAATTGGTTCCTAAACTGTTTGTTAAATTGGTCAAAGTAAAAGTTTCTAATTAAAGCCCACTGACCAAAACAATGAAACAGTCATACCCACAAGCCAAATAGAATCTTAAAGTCACATCCAAGCTACATCTTCTGGCAGTACTTTTTTGGATGTCAGTTGGTTGCTATGGGTTTTGGTGCCATATGGTTAATTGGTAAGTAGGAAGATCTTATACTTGGCTACATGTACATCTTGGGAAGACACCTCAATCATGCTCACTCAATGCTCACTACAACACAACTGCATGTTTGCATATGTCTTGTATTTAGAAAAGGCCCTCTTTAATGTCATATTATGTGTCTTTATTGCAGGTGAGGCTGGATCTTCTCTCTCCTCCTATCTCCTCGCACTCTACAGTTGTCTAACTATACTACTTCAAAAAAGGTACAATAGGAAATACACCTAAATGGGACATCATTGAACTAACATTTGGGATACTTAAATTGTGATTTGGATGTCTTGACCATGCAGGGGGATGCTAGTGTACTCCCTAGATGGTGTGTGTAAGCTGTGTTAGCCTATGGTGTGCTGTACAACCTTGCTATTTTATAGGGCCTACATATAGACCTTACCCTTGATCTACGGCCACATCTGGGTACCTGGAATGGGGTACAGAACAGAGGTCATGGTATGCAACTGCAGGATTGGTTAGTAAAATAATTTTTCTCTTGAGCTGCTAGTTAAGCTACTGCATTTCTGTGCTTGATCACTGTCTTGTCAATGATGAGTGGTGGACCATTACACTGTACATATATACCTTCCTAAGACATCACTGTTTAGTTTCCATAATGTTAACAAAAAACATGTTCTCCAAAAGTTATTAACACAATTATACTACACTTTCAATAGTATACACAACATTTTTTAAAGTAGAATTTATTTGAGCACACAAACTACAGAACTTTATTTTTGTGACACAAATCACATACATAACTACACCCTGCTCTGATTTGTTATTTTCAATATTTTTAGAGTTTCTGTATATGCAGGGGTCTTCCTTCCACATACATAGGTCCCTCATGCATGTGGCGCTCACTGTCACATATGCAAGGTAGAGATTTCTGCATGTGGGGCAGAGACACCGAAGTTGGGGTGGTGATCTCCACTTACCAGAACAAACAGGAAATTACATACAGGGACAGGAAGTCAGATATTTTCTGGTAATTCTGAGTTATCCTTTCACTACAACAACATCCTCCTCTATCCTGCTCCACCTTTCTTCAGCTAAACCTCAAACATGACTGAGGTACAAGATGAGAGGTGTACCCTATCACTGATCAAGAATTTGATATAATCTGTGAGAGTATCCTCCAAACCTACCCTTAGCTCTATGTGGTCCCAGATACCCAGCTGAGCAATGCAGATTTGGAAGGACATTTGCATGCACTGCAGGCATTTTTCTGCTCTTAGCACTTTTGTAACTCTAGCCTGGCCTGGCCTGGCCTGGGTCACATGACTGGGTGAAACTTACAATTAAACTCTGTGAATTCCTCACAGATAGTCACACAATAGAGGGATTAGGTATGCCTGACTGGGTCATCTGCTGGCAGGATGGGGGGTGTGAATCTGAGGACAGCCCCACTTGCAACAGAATAGCCTGTGCTCGGCCTTCTCACAAAGGACCTATCACCCACACATTGTCACTGCAGCCAGCTTAGAGCCAGGGCCGGGGAGTCAGGAATTTCAAGCGACTGTCTAGAAGGTTCTCCTACCTTCCAGAAGGAGGGCACCAGGGTATAAAAAAGGAACTTCTGCCACCAACTCTTCAGAAACCTTCTTGACCTGTAAATACTCTGCCAGGAAGAAGGACTGCTCTGCTGCTTGAAGGACTGCCACTCTGCTGGACTGCCACTCTGAAAGACAGCTGCCCTGCTGGATTGCTGTGCTGTTGACCTGCTGCTTTGCTACCTTCTGACTGGGTAAAATGACTAGATCTTCATCTGTCCTGGGACCTAGTCCAGAGTGACTCACGAGGTCTAGTTTTCTGGCCTCCTGTTTAGAGCCACATGGACACAAAGGCAAGTGCCATCTTGAACGCACACTTTGGCCCGGCCTGAGTGAGTCCTGTCCCTTCCAGTGGTGCTCTCCAGGCCTGGACCCTTGGAAGTGGTGCTAAAGTGGTCCAAACGCGATGACTTAGATATTCCTTTGGCTAAAAACTGTTCTGAGAACAAGTAGAAGACCTGGAAACAATGTGCTCACCTATCTGCCCAAGGTGCATCACCAGTTGGATTGACTTTGCGGCTTCTTCCACTACATCTCCTCCACAGCAGCAAATCCTATTCAGCGGTCCTTCATCACAGGGGTATCCGGCCTCACGGAACTCTCTTCAGCTACAACTCTCTGTCTCGTCCCCCAAAAGATTTTTAACTGCTGTTTCAGAGACTGAGGCTGAACATAGATATCTTCACTGCAGCTTTGACCCAAGGCTATCCGACATGACGGTTCCCCCTGCAGAAACCTCCTGCAGTCTTACCCCACTGAAATTTACATTCTCAGATCATTTTTGTCAGAAATCTTTTTAAGTATGAAGGTTAGTGCTGACCGGGCCGAATC
This sequence comes from Triturus cristatus, assembly GCF_964204655.1. Taxonomy (NCBI): domain Eukaryota; kingdom Metazoa; phylum Chordata; class Amphibia; order Caudata; family Salamandridae; genus Triturus; species Triturus cristatus. Next base: position 465,561,947 of record NC_140584.1, on the reverse strand, counting down.
CACTTCTTGTAGCCGAACTGTGCTCCATACCAGTCAACCATATTTTTGACTTTGACCTGATCTCACATTACTAGATGTCAGCGGGTGACACTTTGATCTTTTAGGTGACAGTTTTTATTAAAATATTTAAAAATGCATAGCTCCATTGCCACTGATTGGAATTTTGTGTTTTGGTGCCAAATAATTTATGACATTTTATTCTATTTTTCTCAATTGGTGTGGGATTTTTCTTGTGTTGTGTTTTCACTTTATTACTGTTTGTGTGCTGCATAAATACTTTACACATTGCCATTAAATTAAGCCTGACTGTGTTTGTGCCAAGCTACCAGAGCATTAAGGACTGGTTAATTTGGTGACTTTTGTAGTTCACCCTGACAGGGTTTGTGGCTGTTGCTTGAGAATGGCAAACTCCCCAGTCAACCAACAACCCAATTTCTCACAGCGACCCTCTGTGATTGGCATTAATCACAGATATAGTGGCCCACAAGTGACAACAAACAACCATCCCTATGACTGCATTCCTATATGGAAAAGTTTTTTGTTTTTTTATTTTTTTTAAAACAGCTCATTTTCCTTAAAGGACCTAGTGCTCCTTTGAAGATTTGTTTTCTATTTATGAGGCTGCCAACATGATTCTCAAAGGGGTAGGGATCCTAAAAGAATACCTTCCCCTTTCAAAATTAGTTACTACCCCAACTTGGGGGTAGTTAGCTCATCAATGGTTTGTGACCGCAATTGCAGTTGTAATAAATTAGTTTCCAAATTTGAAAGGCCTTGGGGGAAACCCCGTTCATGATCTCTCCTATTTGCAATTCAGAAACAATAGCAAGTCAAATGAATTTTCCAAGTAATAAAAGGGGTTTTGTACATAATAATAAGCACCTGTGAGGTGACAATCCTTGGGATTTTGTGACATGAGGCCCTTACTGCTAAAGTTGGTTAACATTCAAGCACTAGCTTAAAAGTAGGCTAGAGCGAAATTGTAATTACTCAAGAACAATCAGAGTAATTTCGGTAACTATTCTTGTCATGCAAAATAACCAATAATTAAGCTATTACTTCCACTCACATAACTGAGAGTAATTTGGGGCAAAATGTCTAACACAGGAGAACAAAAACCATGAACTTAGTAAGCACTATTTTCTTAATGCAAAATGCAACCTTGGGTCTATTTTGGATGCAAGGGTGCATATTGCACTATGAAAATAATGCTAAATGTTGGGATTTACTCCTCTCAATTCTGCTTAGTTATGCTGCAGCAAAGTACGCAAGTTACACCCACCCCTACTTAGAGGTCTAAAGGTCCCAAATGTTTGAATGTTTCCAAGTTACATTGACAGACATGGCACAGATTGCAACTCCCTTATACCATGGCCTTTATGAAGCGGTCTCCTACCCCTTTGAGTTTACCTGCAGAGATGGTTAACGATAAAGATGATTAGAACCTTTTCAAGACTAGTTGAACCTGTTTACTCTTCTATAGCTGTGTAGTTGCTCTTACTTAAAAAGCCATAGAAGTGTATTAGGGCCAGATATAGGATTATCAAAAGGCTCCATGTTATCAGAACCCTTCTTATTCTGCTGAGAATCAGTGTATTGTGGAACTATTAATGCTGGTTCAGTTAAGGTAAACAAATGAGACTAAAAGACCTTAGAGCAATGTGTTGTAAAAAACACCAGAAATGGAAATGTTGCATCCCAGCGGCATAGTGCCATCTGATATTTAGGGTGACCATATCAAAACAGAAACAATTGCATATTTCCTCTTTTGAAGTAGTATAATTGAGAGGCTTCATTCCAATCTCATGATGGAAGGAAGGAAAACTATGGGCCTGATTTAAAGTTTGGGGATGGAGTTAACTGTCGAGATGGCAGAGGACGATAACTCTTCCATCCTGCGGGACCTGTTCCTGGAAAATTTAGCGTTGTCTGCCAGACCTGTTGACACCTTTCTATAGGAGGAACTGCTGTCATGGCGGTTCCTGTCTATGCAGGCAATGTTTGACAGACAATCCTGTCAGACATGATGGCCAGCTGGCAAACTTTTCAAACATTTTTTGTTTTTCAAAAACAAACTCCCAAAGTGGTAGTTTGATTTTAAAAAACAAAAAGCTAATGGCTGCAATACGCTGGGAGTTTTCACTAGGCCTGGAGAAATTTTAATTACACCAGAGCAATCATAGTAATTTCAGTAATTATGCATTACTTTTGTGATGTGAATTTACGCGATTACACCAGAATGAGTAATTAAAAGTAATTTGGGGCAAAAATCCTATCACAGAAGAACAAGAACAATGAGCTAAGAGAGACAGATTGTCTGCTGCTTGCTGCTGTTCATATCTTGCAGCATTTAGTGCTATTTTCTTAGAGCAAAATGCATCCTTTGGCCCATTTGGGTATATAACTCTAAATACTGGAGTATGTTACTCAGACAATTATGCATAATTACGAGTAATTTTGCAGTAATTACAAGAAATTGTGCCAAAGATACTCCCAGAATGTCGGAGATCATTAGCTATTTTTCCTAGATCCTTATTGTCAGGTTTTACTCTAAATAGGGTCAACAGTGTGAATTCCATTCTCTGTCTATTCCTGCTCTGTCAGGCCACCAGAGGACGTATTCCATTGAGGAGCCATGAGAAAAGGAATGGCACAATAATTAGTTTTGACTTTATTAAAAATATTGTAAAAAAATAAGACACTTAATAAACCTCCATTCCTGTCACTTATGGATTGATCATATCACAGCAAGGTCCACTAATATACTAATTTTCCAGGAAATTTGATGCAGACCCACAATTGTGGGGTCCGATTCACAATGATTAATTTTAGACCAAACGTCTAAGTTTACAACTTTGGGAATTCACAAAGGGCATTTACGATGACTATTGTTATGTCCGCACTCGGGGTGGATCTCCCAAGTACAGACATAAAGATAGTGCTTCTAAATGCCCTTTGTGAATTCCCAAAGTCATAAACTTAGACATTGGGTCTAAGTTTAGAACAAACATCTACATTTGCTTTGTGAATTGGGCTCTAGGCTCCAGAACTGATTTGGGTCCACTTCCCTCAAATGTAATTTTCTGGCTGTAGCTCAGATACAGCCTTTGTGCTAGATGATGGCTCTCACAGCAGTAGCAATTGTGGTGGTTCCAAGAAGGAGTATCTAAAACAAGGACCCAATGAAGTGTGAGATCTCAGCACTTCACTGTCATCAACCTTCATGAGCACTCACCAGGCATAGACAGAAGGGCAGCCCTGGTGAGAAACTTTGTCATCTTCAACAAGAGAAACCTCTGATCTACCTCTCACTCCTAACTTCTACCCTACATTGTCACTCAGGAAGAATTAATCAACAGCCATTTTCTAACAAGGACTGCATAGAATTTCTGTGGGAAGCATTTTATCCATCCTTCCTCTCTTCAATGTCTGGGTCTCCACCCCCTAGCCAAAGGGATAAAGTCAATATCATTCCACTGTCTTGGAAAGCTGTATCTACTCTCTATCAGACCAGGCAAATAAATCACATTCATCCATGCACGTAGGGTTTCACCACACACAGAGCCTTACTTTTACACACTTGCTACATATCAACCGCACATGACTACTCTACTGGTCTTGACACTCATTGTCTCCTTGTTAATCTTCCAAACACATCTGCTACATATATGTATATCAAACACACTGCTTCTAACCCTTAAAGTTTCACAGACCACTTGTCTGGTGCTTAAGATATGACTGCTGACCAGTACTATCTGAGCTCCCAATCAGAGCCCTTTGTTACTCAGTATTCCTCTTTTGGCCAACTTGGATGAGATACCTGTTGCTTCTCCAACCCCCTTTTCTGCTCACCTGAGCCTTCCTATTATGCTGAGTTCCCCTTTGCTGACTTCCATAGCCATTTGACCATTTTGGATGACTTCAGCCCTGTATGTTTCTCATTGCCTTTCTGCCATTCTTCACAGACCACACTCCTTTTCACCCATCCATCTGTAGACCCCTTTGTAAAGTTTCAGTCCCTCTGCCCTTAGTCCACTCTCAGACTACTGTGCCTGTGTAAGACAGTGTCTTTCATCATTCAGAGGTCAGAGTATAACATTTCTGGCTATCCTAATTCATGTGGCATAGAATCACATAGGTGTCCTCCTGTTCCAGGTCTTTTCCCTTCTCCTCCAGGTCCTTTTTTGCCTTCTGGTGTTGGTCATCCTCCTGGCCATGTTCCAAGTCCTCCTACTCTGGATTGATTTGCTCCTCCTCATCCTCATCCTGGTCCAACTAGTTCTGGTCACCCTTGAACTTGTTCCCTGAAACTGGTGCTCGTAGTTTTAGTCCTTCCTAACCCTATTCTTTGTGGCCCTGCTCCTTGCCCTTTCTTGTATTAGCACTTCCTTGGCCTCCTGAGCCTGGTGCTTCTGATCCTCAACCGGATCCTGCGGGTTTGCTATGTCCTTCACTACCTAACCCTGCTCTCAATGTTCTCCATGATCTGGCACTCTTAGTCTTCCAGGTTTGGGTCAACCTGATTCTCCTTGGTCCACCTGGTACTGCAACCACTGGTCCTGGTTCTCTTTATAAGGTCCTCTTGGACTGGGCCTATTCATCGTGGTCCCAATCTGGTCTCATCAGTCCTTGTGGTGCTACAACGTAGAAATGAACAGTGGGCTATAGAGCATTATCGCAGCACCAATTTAGAAAATGTTGACCAATAAATTCACAAAAGTCATATAAACAAAATCAATGTGTGCAGGTTCTGAAAGCACCCCCTGTCCAAGGGTGCTACCTTTAAACAGGAACAACAAAACAAGCAATGAATCAGAACTGCACCACCTTTCTTGGTATGTATGTACAAAAACTAAAGTGTCCATGAAATCCTGATCAAACCAATTTGGCACAAGAGAAGTCAATTGTCCCAATAGTTGGTTAATAATTTCTTTATTTTCAATCGAGAGCCATCAGCCAACGCGTTTCGTCCTAATCTGGTAGGACTTCTTCAGGGCAATTGTAATTTTCTTGTAACGCAAGTGACTGCAAAAATGACCATCCAATAACAAATAACCACAAACTTTCTTTGAATGAGACTTCTCATCAAATTTAAGGACCGATGCCGTTCTGTTTATCCATAATTAAACCCTTGGGCGGTTATCTGTTAGTTCCAAGGGTAATGTTGTTGGAGAACCGCAAGAAAGGAATGTGCAACATGTACCCCAGCAATCAGAAAATGCACGTATCCATGGATATTATCCACCCTGGCAAATATCCTGTGGCAACAGCGCAACGTAGCATTATCTAGTGCTCCACAATTTCCCAAGAGAGTCCTTGTGGTGCTGTTTGTCCAGGTCCGCATGATCCTTGCCAGCCGGATTCTAATATCCAGGTTCCTGGTCCTCCAGCTCTACTTGGTAGTTAATGTGCTGGTTCCCTTGGTTGTGACTCTTCTGATACTCTTCTCCTTGTTCCTTGTCCTGTTTATTTGTATTCTTCTAGTCCATTGAATCCTCCCTAACTGGTCCCTGGTCTTAATGACCCTAGTCCTCCTGCTGTGACTAGTTCTCCTGGTTCTCCTCCAACTTGTTGTGATACTCTTGGCCCTGGTGCACCTATTCCATGTCAATCTTTTTCTGAAGTTACTTGTTCACTCAGTCCTGATCCTCCTTGTTCAAGTCATCCTGTTCTTAGACATCCAGCTTGGTCATCCTGACTCCTGTCATCTTAGCCCTCTTGTCCTGGACCATCTTTTCCACCTTGTCCTAGTGTTGGGTCCGAGGGACTTGATTTTCCTTTTAGCCTAGGTTGTGGTCTTGCTGGTCGTCCTTGTCCTGCTCCTCGTACTTCTTTTCCTACTGTCTCTGGTTGCCTGGCCATCTCCTCTTGATTCTCCAGGTCCTGTTCTCCCAGTCTTCTCCAATCTCAGTCTGTATTGCCAAGTACTTGTGATCCTATTTCTGGTCCTCACTGTCTGTGTTCTCTTTCTGGTTTGTGCCCACTAGACTTGATTCTTTTGTTTCTGGTCCTCCTTGTTTGTGTCTTTGCATGCTTAATCCTCTTGGTTATTGCCCTACTGGCCATTTCAATCCTTACAGGTCCCCTTCTCCTGTCTCTTCCTCCCTGATCCTCTTGACACTTGTCTCCTTGACCTGGTCATTCTTATCTGTCTCACCCTGCTCATCCAATTCCTAGTACATCAGTTCAGTTCCTGCTGGTCCCATTGGTACAACTGGAATTTCATGTTATGGACCTCTTAGGCCTTGTACTCCAAGCACTTATTTCCTGGTTTGGATCATCCTGTCCCTGTGCCTTGTCTGCATGATGATTATGGATCTGCGCCCAATAGCCTGGGCCCTCTTCTTCCTAGTTCTCTTTGTGTTGGTCATTCTAAACCTCATCATTTTGGTCCTGATCTAACTAGACAACCAGATCCAATCCCTTTAGTGTTTCTAATGTTCTTGTCCTCCTGACTTTGCTCACCCTGGTTCTGTTACCCCTAGTTCCTGGCTTTTCTGGTCTACCTGGTACTCTGGGCTCTGGTCCTCTGGTCAAAGTCACCCTGGCACTCCTAGGCCTGTTCCTGGTCCTCTTGGTGCCTAGCCTTCTCATCATCCTTGCTCTGGGCGTGGGCCTCTTAGCTCTGTTCCTCCTGGTATCCTTGGCAATGCCCCTTTACCTTCTTTGCTTATTCAGGTCCCTTGGATCTACTGCCCATAACAATTCCCACATTCCAAATTGTCCTAGTCTTGAATGAAAATGAATGAAAACAAAACAGTACTTCTACAGCATACATTCACTCGAACTGAGCATCTTGGTGCTTTCTCACTCACCATCACTCACATCAACCATTGCAAAGTGAGTCAGTGAAACAAGCTAGATTAGACACAAATCTTCTGGCACTGAAAAACAACCAGGTTTTCAGGCCCTTCTTAAAGCTAGCTTCATTAGTCATGAGATGAAGAAAACCAGGAGGTTGGTTACAAGGCTTGAATCCAAAGCAGGAAATAATTTGTCTCATATAGATGTTAGACTGAAAATATGAGGTTTTAACAAAATAACAGCATATAATGAATGAAGGGATCTGATAAGTAATTAGGAGGACCAGTTGCATGGAAGGACCTAAAACCCCAAACTAGAGATTTAAAAAGAACCCTTTTGTGTATAGGCAACCAATGCACTCCTCTAAGCACTTTAGAAGTGGAGTTTTTCCTGGGAAGTCTGAGCACAAGCCTAGGAGCTGAATCTTGAACAATCTGGAGCCTCTGAGGAAGCTGCTTAACAATGCCTAAATAAAGGCTGTTACAATATTCCAACCATGATGTAATGAGTTAAAAACTGCAGTTTTCCCTGCGGCCAAAGATAGAAAATCAAATATTTGTTTTACTGATTCAAGCATGGACAAACATATTCAGACAGCTGACAAGACTTGTGGCCGGAAGGATAAAACATTATTAAATTTTACTCCTAAATTTCTTGTTATCTCTATAGGAGGTGGAGATGTGGCACATAGTCAGGCTTCCAAATTTTGTGGGAGAACAAATTGTGCTTCCCAAACAAGATTATCTCTGTTTTATCTGTATTGCCTTTCAGAGAGTTGTTATTTTCCATCCAGTGGAGAATGTCAGTCAAACAATTGCTAAAATCGTGTACAATTGGTATCCTCAGCATAGGAAGTAGCCGAAATACCAAATAAACTGATCAGAGATATCAGAGCGGCCATGTAAACATGGAATAAGGAGTGGCTGAGTGAAGAGCCCTGTTGAACCCCATATGTTATGTATTTCCATTCAAAAGAAAACTGTTTTTCTTCAGTTAACAACGGCATAAACCAAGGTGCAGAGGAGATGGAGCGACTTCTGCTGGGATGCGCTAAGGGAGCAAGATCAGCTCCTGCATCCAGATCCACTGATTAATTGATTCTAGTTCTTGGATCTGGTCCTGATCCCCTGCTTCTTGTCTTCGTGCTTCATCACCAACTGATCATCGTTCAATTTCCTCTAGTTGTCCAGGGCCTAGAAACCCTGTTCCTCATATTCTAAGCCATCTTGTTCCTATCCATGTGCCCTAGACCTTTAGGGCATGGTCATCCCAGTCCTGATGTTCCTGGCCTTGATTCTCTCTTTCCTCCTCACCCTGGTCCTGGTACTCAATTTCCTGATCCTCTTTACAATAATCTTCCTGCCCTCCCAGTCCATTGTTTCCTGGTCCTCTTGGAACTTTCCTTCTTGTTTTAGTTGTCTGTGTCCTTGTGTTCACTTCCTGGCACTTCTGGGTATGATCATGCCATTCTTCTGCTTGTCCTTATCGAGATGATGTGCTCACATTGGCCCTGATGTTCTTGGAAGTTTGGTTTCTCCTGGGCCTAGTTCATATGGACCTGTCCACCAGCCATCCTAGTCTTGGTCTCCTTGGTCCTGGTCGTACGGGTCCTACTGATCTTATTGTGCTTATTATCACAATCCTTAGCCTTTGGCCATACTGGCCCTTCTTTGTTACCATAGTCTTAGGCCATATGACTCTATTCCTTTCTTGTCCTCTTGGCTCTGGTCCTCTTGGCTCTGGCCACCTTGTCCTGGTTCCCCTACCTTGAACCGCCTACCACACCACAGGTCCTCACCCATCTCACCTCTCGTGTCCTGGTCCTCTTAGTCCTTATCCTCCTTGTTTGGGTTTTCCTAATCCTCCTCAATCTTTTTCATGCCCTCATTGTTTTACTTGTATGGCAGGCATTCATTCTGACCCTCTTGGATCTAGTGTTTCAATGTCTGGGACCTCCTGATGGGGGCCATTTTCGTCCTGGTCCTATTGGCCACTTCTGTCGAATCCCCTTAGTCTTTCAGATTCTGGTTGACCTTCTAACATCTGATAATCCTCACCCTGGAACTGCTTCCACTAATGATTGATCTACCATTGCCCTCCAGGTCCTGATTCTTCTTAGTCCTAGTCAATTTGAACCTGATGCTTCTGGCCCTACTCCTACCGCTCCTTGCCCTCATGGTTCTGCTAAAAATTGTCCTGGTACACCAGCAATCATCCTAGTTCGGATGTTCCTTGGCCCCAGGTTCATGCTATTCTTAGCACTTCTGAGCCTTGCACTTCCTGGTCTGTCTGGTCATCATTCCCATGTACGCCTGCACCTAGTCCTTTGGATCCTGGGTGTCTTGATTTACAGGCTTCCTGTCCTGGACCTTTTCATCCCCCTAATCCTAATTCTGGTCCATCTGTCCAGCTGGTCCTGCTGCCCTTGTTCATCTAATTCCCTGTCTTTTTCTGCTCTTAATTCTTTTGTTTCATTTTCTTCTGGTCCATGTAGTCCAAGTTCTGGTTCTCTTTTTTCTGAGTCTCTGTATCTGGACTTCTGGTCCTGGTCCCACTGGGCTTGGTTTCACTAGTTATCCTTGTCTCCCAGTCCCATTGCACTCATACCTCAAGCTACTAGCTCTCCTGGTCTCATGGTTTGCATGTTTTAACTTGTTGCTCACCTGACCCTGGTCCCTTGTGTCATGTTCCTCCTAGTAACGGTCCTTTGGTGTCAGGTCTTTCCTTGTCCCTTTGGCACTGGTCCTCCTAATTTCCATGTTGATGGTCATCCTGGTTCATGTAGTCATTGTCACCCTGATTTAGGATCCCCCTGAGTCTGACCTTCATGGATCTTCTGATCCTGGTCCCACCAGGGCTGGACACACTTGTCTGTTGTATCCATCCTGGCCATTCTAATCTAGGGTTTCCAGGTCCTGCTAGCCCCGGTCTATTCTGGTCATGGTTTTCCTGGTCCTGGTCCATTCGCTTCTGGCCATTTGGTCCTCCTTGATCTGATCTCTGACTTTGATCCTTCTTTCCATTGGTCTTCTGGTCCTGGATCTGCTACTCCTGGCCCTAGGGGTCCTCATCCCTCTGGTCCTGGTCTGTGGGCTCAGACTCTCTGAGCCCTGGTTCCCCTAGTCATGTTTTCACTTGCCCTGTTCCTCAATGGCTCCTTGTTCCTGGTCCCCTCTGTCATTGATAGCTCTTTTCCTCCTAGATTAGGTATCCCTAGGACTGGTTCTTCTTGTCCTGGTCCTCATGCCTCTGGCTGTCCTAGCCTCCAGGCTTTTATTTTCCTAGATGTCAGCATCCCCCTCTAACTGGTCCTACTTCTTCCTTCCCCAGCCACACCAAGCAATGAATTTAGCGAGGTACAGCCTCCAGCCTGTCACTAAGAAATGCTGGGATTACACAAAGAGAAGGGGTGAGAGGCTAAACTCCTCTACTCCGGCCCCCCTGATCACAGACTTAGGCACACAAAGAGGAGTAGAGAGTAATGGACTCAGTGGTGACACGTGCTCATTGTGAAAATACTGCCCTCACTCACAAAATTGTGACATGCTTCATCATTGAGCTTGCTTCAGTACACCTCTTCGCAGACCAACACCTGGGGTGGAGCAAAAGGGAGGGAAAGACAATACACAACATGGAAAATATACAAGTATAATTTAGCCAAAATATACTGGGATCACCGAATGAAAACACACTCTGCTAATCATCTACTTGCTTGCACCACCATTCATAATGTATCTCACCAAATTTGGTCCTTACACATTGCATGCATACCTTCACTAGAATACGTCATAAAAACCTTGGGTAAATTTTACCTTTCCAACATATATACACAGATAGTTGTACGCTGTAGGACCTATGTCCATCTATTGTCAGCTCAATTCATTCATACTAGTGAAACAAAATGCTCAACTCACCAAGTTTACTCAAACATTATGTCTTAACCGGCATGGGTATGAATGGCATTGGATTGAAATACAAAAAGATTTGTGGGGATATTTCGCTTTTTTCATGTGTGTTAAATGTCTTTGATTGATGTGTGTGGTTGGTTGTAACTTGCAAACCTTTTTTTATTCCTGTGGATTTTTGTTTTTGGTATTGTTGCATTAAAGATGTGATGTTTAGCATGTCTCCTTTATTTGGCCAGTGTGCCATCATTTGCCTTGGCTGAGTCTCCCCTGGTGGCCAGTGGCCATTTTGTAAAGTCTTTGTCCATATAGGCCTTCTTGAGTTCATTGTTTTCTAGGCCTCCTGCTTGTTGTTGTTGTGACCAAGCGACTAGAGGTTATTTTGTGAAGGCAGCCAGTGTGCTTTTGCCATAGGCCTGCATTGTCTGTCTTGCCTTTGTAGGCTTATTGCTTGCTGTTATGGCCATGTGACTAGCAGCCATTTTGTGAAGGCAGCTAGTGTTCTTTTGCCATAGGCCTGCATTGTCTTCCCTTTGTCGGCCTATTATTGCTTGTTGTTGTGGCCTGGCCATGTGGCAGGAAGCAACTTTGTGAAGGCAGCCAGTGTGCTTCTGCTATATGCAAAGCATACATGAAACATGTAGCACAGTTCTCTAAATTTTTTCCATGTTTTTAATACATTTTCAATATTGATTTGAATTGATTCACTATGTGGGCTTGTCTGCCAATGGGTTTTCCAACTAAAATGCCCAAATCCACGCATGGGTGCATGAAACAACTGTTTCTGTGGCGTCTGTAAAATTTTAAACATCATTTAGGGCATGGATCGCATTGGATTGAAATACAAAATGTTTTTTTTTTGTATTTCACTTTTATTCATGTGTGTTAAATGCCTTTATTGGATGTGTGTGGTTGTAACTTGCAAACCTTTTTTTATTCCTGTGGATTTTCATTTTTGGCATTGTTGCCTTAAAGGTGTGTTGTTTAGCATGTCTCCTTTGTCTGGCCAGTGTGTGAGTTTCTTTGTAATAGTGGACCATCATTTGCCTTGGCTGAGCCTCCTTATGTGGCCAGAGGCAATTTTTTAAAGTCTGTGTCCATATCGGCCTGCTTGAGTTCATTGATTCCAGGTCTCCTTCTTGTTGTTGTTGTGTTGTGACCATGTGGCTGGCGGACATTTTGTGAAGGCAGCCAATGTGCTTTTGCCATAGGCCTACATTGTCTTCCCTTTGTAGGCTTATTATTGGTTGTTGTTGTGGCCTAGTCATGTGGCTGATGGCCATTTTGTGAAGGAGCAGCCAGTGTGCTTCTTTGTGGTGGCCATGCCTTCTTGCTGGTTGTTGTTTGCAATGTAATTTTTTCTCCTTTTATCCAGCAAAAATGTAGCACTGTTCACTAAATTTTCTCCATGTTTTTAAGAAATTTGCAATATTGATTTGCATTAATTCACTATCTGGCCTAGTCTGCCAATGGGTTTTCCAACCAATATGCCCAGAGCTACTCATGGGTGCATGAAACAACTGTTTCTGTTGTGTCTGTTGAATTTAAACATCATTTAGGGCATGGATGGCATTGGATTGACATTCAAAATGTGTTTTTATGGTATTTAACTTTTGTTCATGTGTGTTAAATAAATGCCATTGTTGGATGTGTGTGGTTGTAACTTGCAAACGTTTTTATGGCCCTCTGGAGTTTCGTTTTAGACATTGTTGCATTCAAGATGTGTTGTTTAGCATGCCTCCTTTGTCTGGCCAGTGTGTAAGTGTGTTTGTGATAGTGGGCCAGCATTTTCCTTGGCTGAGCCTCCCCATGTGGCCATGGGCCATTTTGTAAAGTCTGTGTCCGTATAGGCCTGCTTGAGTTCATTGTTTTACAGGCCTCCTGCTGGTTGTTGTTGTTGAGTGACCATGTGGTTGGTGGCCATTTTGTGGTGGCAGTTAGTGGGCTTTTGCCATAGACCTGCATGTCTGTCTTCCCTTTAGTTCCCCTTGGATTATGGCTTCCATCCATTGTCATTTGTCAGCTGCAGCTCCATGGATGCTGCATCCCACGTGATGCACAATGTCAAACCGTTACATTTGCATTTTTGTTGTTGTTCTTCTTTCCTATCCTTCCTGAGTGTATTGTACAGTACACCATGAAAGCCCTTGTTTTTGTCAAAGTCTCACAAATGGCTACACCGTATTGTTAATTGTTTTAATAACCGAGTGTGAGACATTGGCCTGGTATATGCTGGTCACTAGTTAAAGTGGCCACCTTGCACCAGTACAATTCGACTCTTATGGTAGATAGGTTTAAGACAACCTTTTAAAGAAAGCAATCCTAGTGGTAGCTGTGGAGAGCAGCCTTCAGGCTAAGTCTTTAGAGGGATGTAAAGCAGCTTGTTTTACCTTATAATCTCTTGAATTACTAAATGAAAGGACACCACACAGGTATATATATAAAATATATATGTATTTATTTCTAACACACTCTACTAACCTCTTTATGAGATTAGAAGTCAGGAACATATGCAAAAATCAACAATTCACAACAAGTTAAGCACAAATATGGCTGGGGCTCTAGGGGCGTACCAGACCATATACTAAAAGAGAGACTTAGGAAGATCGACTTGCGAGGGGAAAAGGCCTAGGGCCTGTAGGGCCGCTGGGACCTCACTAATCCACCCAAGGCAGGTAAGTAAAGGACCCACGGGAGACGCATGCAGTGTAAGAACACAGCCGCAGATCCCAATAGACTTTAATGGAGCAAGTCGCGGTTGGAATTTTAAAGTTTTAGGATACTTTGGGAGAGTCTACAAGCAAGTCACTTACAGGGTAAGTAGTTCTAGAGCCAACACACACAGGAGCACCATTGTGCAGGAGTTACCTCACCCAGGGAAGCCGGGTGCATAGGTGTCTTTTGGTGTCGGGTTGCGGCGTCGTTTTCAATGGGAGAAGACTTGCTGCTTGTGAAAACAGGAGAAGTGTCCGGTGGAATCCAAGGATGGATTCAGAAGAAAGATGACCTGAAAGTCAGAAGGGACAGTGTTCAAAGTCACTTGGCAGTGACCCGGGGCAAGGAAGCTGGATGCCCACAGTCATCGGGTGATTTCAGGTGATCACGGATGTCTTGACTCTTCAGCCACGAGTTCCAGGAGGTGTCAACGAGAAACAGGAGCTGGATTCGGTGTGTACCACAAAGTCTGCAGCTTACTGCAGTCTCAGCGATCAGATTGGAGCCAACAAGCATTGGCAACAGCAAGTCTTGTGGAAAGTGGAAAAAGTCAGCGGTGCAGACCAGCAAGGACTGAGGGACTCACCCAGCAATGGTAAGTCAGGGCAGGCCTGGAGCAACCAGGAGAGCCCTTTGGTTTGGTAGAAAAGTCTTCAGGGGACCCACAAGCCAACTGGAAAGGGATCGCAAAGACGCCTCAGGAGGATTCACTCACCAGGAGCCCACGGTCACTCGGAACGAGGTAGGCCTCTGATCTTTGAAGGAAATCCTGCTGGGGGCTTGGACCACATGTGACCAAATGCACAAGTTCGTATAACGTTGTGAAGGGGTTGCACTTGACAATAGTGCATGGTATTCGGGTATTGCTGTTCCTAGTCACTCGTGGGGTCCACTTGCCTCAACGTCACTGGGGACTCACAAAGGCCATAGATAAGTCAGGAAATCCATGTCCAGGGCTGCAGGGACTTCGGACTCCGGCAGGAGCAGGAAAGATTGCGACCGTTGATGCAAAGTTTTGGTGCCTGCTAAGCAGGGGAATCACTCCTTGACTCCAAGGGAGATTCTTCAGTCTTCCAAAGGTAGTGGAACATCGAAGGTCCAGGATTCTTCTTCAGAGCATCATCCAGGGATATCTAGTTTGCAATGGCAAGGGTTCACTAACTTATACAACAAGAAAGAAAGGGATTAGATCTATGACCACTCCTATGGGAGGGGAGTGGGTGGCTACACCCACTTCCCTTTGTCCAGTTTCATGCCAGAGCAGGGGCTGGTAGCCCCTGAACCGGTTTGAGCTGGCATATTCACAGAGGAGCCTACTGCTCCCCCAGTGCAGGACTTCAAAGCACTCTAGGAGTGCACCCACCCAGCCCCAATACACTAAAGCCTGTCTGGAAGGTGGTTACACCTCCTTGTGACAGGATGCCTATTGTTGGGCCTCCTCCACTGTGAGTTTTGGTCAGCAGCAGGAGGGCAGCCCAGTGTCTGTGCTGGTGGCATCCATTTTGTGATGCCATGGCTATTCAGGATTCTACAGTGTTTCCACAGTGGGTACATATCTATCCCTCTAGAAGGGTGGGATCATACTCCCAAACCAGTTACTGGTGTGGGGGTATGATTCCAAAGCGTTTGACACCAAACACAACATGTTTTGATGCAGCCATACCGAAGTTAGCATTTACCACTAGGTTATGATGCACTCAAGAGTATATGGTTTAACCGCATCCACAAACAGCCACAGAGAAAGGACTCTGAGAGCTGCAGAGGGGCCCTGCTCAGGCAAAGGCACCCCCTCCTATGGAAACCAAGCACCCTGCCCTCAGGATTGATAGGGCCTGCCTTAGGGGTGACTGATAGGTTTATATGTGTGTGTAAGGTGAGATATAGGGAACCTATACCTCTTTGAGGAGTGCTAACACTACCTCACCCAGGCTGCAGTAGCAGGCCTGTGGTGTCAGATTTAATCTGCTTCCCAGGAGTGGCATGCTTCAGCCCCTGGTAGGCCTGTGAAGTACCAATGCCCTTGGTACCTAAGGTACCGTATACTAGGGGCTCATAAGGTACCACAGTATCCAATCACTAGTGCATCTAATGTGGACTCCAAGTTGTTTAGAGAGAACAGAGATGCTGGGGCCCTGATTAGCAGGGTCCTAGCCAGACTATAGCCAGAAACCAGTGTAAACATCAGGGAAAAAAGTGGGGGCAACATAAGTGCAGATCCTACTCTCCTACACCAAGGTAAGAATAATAATAGTAATAACACTAACAAGTGTGACCACACACTAAATTAATATTATATTTGTTTGTACTAGTAATTGAACCACAACAATGCCACATTTCACTGATGTTCTTCTGCTTCTTTGCTTTTAGGTGCACAAAAAAGGAGGAGACAGCATCATCCAGTGTACTGCCAGACAGAATGCCTGCTGCGCACGACACTGTGTGCTGACATCTACAAGATGGCCCCAAAGAAGTGTACCAGGCCCAGTACCAAGAAAGTTGCCTGTGAGAAGAAGAAGGCACTGCCATTTACCACCATAGGTATGTCGCCTAAGACCTTTTTTGGGAGGCCAAAAATTGCACCTGCAGTAGCGGTGTCTGGGGAGCAAGCTGGGAGCAGCACCCCCGCATCAGTGGGCCCACCCCACAAACCTAGGCCCAAGCCTCTGTCTGTCGCAGAGGCAGCTAGTCTAATCACAACCACACAGATGTGCAGTAAAGTTCAAATTGATTTATCGTTATCGCAAAGTAGTGCCCAAGCAATTCAGGAAACTCAGATAAGTGGGCAACAACAGCTGCAACTAACTTCAATAGTAGTTGGTCCTCCCGAAGTAGGGGCAGTTCAGGAGATTTAGCTTCCTGCTGAGAAAAAAGAAGAGCAAGCCACTCTTTCAGAAGATCCATTGTCTTTCAGATCCCCAGCATGGAAAAGGAGGGTTAGTCTATCAACTTCTTCTGCAAGAACCCCTTCTGATGATCTAAATGCCATTTGGAACCCACCACAACCTGAAAGTGAGACATGCCACACGAGACTAAGGAAAAGGATGGTTGCAGAAAACCTTAGAGTTATTGAGGTAGATGTAGAAGAGGAGGATGATGATGATGAGCCATTCATCATGGGTGTTAGCCCCGCGCCAGTGGAGACAGACATTACCCCATCCCAAATTGCTGGGAGGGATGTGGTACAGATATCACCTACACAGATACCACCAACACTACCTACAGCTGCCATATTTACAAAGTCCCGGCAGTGACCTACATCCACCATAACAACCACCTCAGTAGAAGTAGGTACTGCAGAGACTCAAACGTCTCACCCACCTACCAGTTCATCCGACATTGTGAGTGACACCAGTAGCGTCAGAAAATTGACCTCCCCAGTTTGGGACTTCTTTTCTGTTAGCAGGAAGGAGGTGAACATTGCTATATGCTACATTTGTGGAGCATGGGTTAGTCGGGATAAGCTTGGTACAAACTATGGTACCGGAGGCCAAACAACCGATCTGAGAAAACACCACTTGATCCATTGGGAGGCACATCTTAGCGGCCAAAAACTGCAAATTTTGGTGGAGAGGATAAAGAAGATCTGATCACGGTGGAAGGTGAACAAGAGGGTGACATTTTCTCCGGTACACAAAGCAGCCCTATCCCTAGCAAAGCAGTGGTACTACCCACATCTCATCAGCAACATCAAAAGGCACAAGAGTCAGGCTGAGACACCAAGGAATTCAAGGCAAGAGAGTACTGCAACAAATAAATATATGCACTGAGACAAACAATATCTGGTCTCAAGAAGTAACCTGCAGCAGTGGCACCGGAAAAGATAAAAATCCAGGCTATCATTTTCAGCATGTTTAGGTCTCAGGGGCAGTAAGAATGCAAACATCCAACAGCAGGTTTGTACAACGCGAAGCTGGCTAAAATGTTAGCACTGGACCTCCTCCCTTTTTCTTTGGTGGAGAATTTGTGGTAGTCATCTGCCCGAAATTGAAGGTTCCCAGCCGGTCCAATTTTGCATGAGTTGCCGTTCCAGCATTACATCATGACGTGCTGGAATTACTTGGACAATCTTTGCTGCAGATTGCTGTTCACACTATCCACCTGACAACAGACATGTGGACCAGTTGCCAAGCCACTGATTTCATGTGCATCACTGCACACTGGTTCTCTTTTGTGGGGATTAGAGAAAAGATATCTGCTGCAGGTGTTGTTGACATTGCTGACATTTTTAATGGTGCTCGGAAGCCTGCTACAGTAGCCATGTTCGCAATGGAAAAATCCCACACTGCTGCAAACATTTTGGCAGACTTTAACACTAAGGTCTTTGAATGGCTGCGACCAAGAGGGCTGAACATTGGTTTTGTTGCCAAGGGCAATGGCAGTAATATAGTTAAGGCCATGGGTTATTTGGGCTATTTCAGGGTCCTGTGTTTGGCAGATTGCATTACCATCATTGTGCAAGACTTTCTGAAAGAAGAAGACCGAGTTAGCAACTTACTGACCACCTACAGAAGAATCTGCACACATTTCAGCAATTCTTTTAAAGCCCAGAAGCAGCTGAGGATCATTCAAAGTGATAATAGAAAGCACTCATCCAGGGGGTGCCTTCACATTGGAACTTGACTTGTTACATGCTTGAATGTCTGTTTGAGCAGTACAGACCAATCAATGAATATGTCATGCAAAGAGGGGATGCTACTGTGAAAGGCATGATCATTGAGATGGACCAATGGGGCCTAGTTAAATGCCTGACAGAGATGCTGCTTCCTTTCGAGGTCTTCACACGTGAAGTCAGAAAGGAGGACTGTACAATGGGCCAAGCTATCTAATTGTTGCGCATACTACATGAACAGCTAAAGGAAGTGTCTGCAATGTACGCAGGTATAGAGGAAAAAAAGAAGCATATGAGTTGGGGAGAGCTTAATCCTTCACTTATCTGAAAATACAAGACTGCAAAGAGGCATTGTGTCATCCATCCATTAAATTTTGCCACAATTCTTGAGCCACGGTACAAACCATTACTGGAGACTTTCATTCCTTTTTCAGACAGGGATATTGCCAACTACAAAACTTGGATAACTGTGCAAGGCAGTCAGCTACAAAAAGAACAGCCGGGAATTAGAGGCACGCTCTTCCAGGCCACAACAAGTACTGCAGGGAAACATTCAAGCTCAACTTCAGAGCCTTAGGGTAGAGAGGTTGGCTCACAGCAGCCAAACCCACCACCAGAACCAAAAAAAACATCAATAACAACAACAAGAACAGGAGCATCAGCCCCAAAATCTGCACAAGAATGGTTTCCACAGGCAGGGCTTAAGTCCAGTGCTGAGGCAAAGTAAAAGAGGCCCAGCAAAGTGGAGCACCCATGACCATTGAGCAGATGGTCCAGACCTATCTTGATGACCCAACAGAGGTCTACTTTGATCAACACCCATTGCTGTATTGGTATGGGAAAAGGCGCCAATGGCCAGTGCTCTGCAGGCTGGGTATAAACTATCTGGGTTGCCAGGTAGCAATTGTCTCTACTGAGTGGGTTTTCAGTACTGTTGGTGCTAATCTGACAGTGAGAAGGACCAGCCTCTCCCCCCAAAATATGAAGGGATTAACTATGATCACAATTAATCAGCACTTTATGCCACTGCTTTACACTATACCTGAAGTAGCACAGCAGGAAGATGACAACGCCAACTCAAGTCATGGAAGTAGTGTGTTAGGTGACTTCTGGGCAAATCACCAGAGTTTGAGGACAAGCTCTACTTCCCTGACAACTAGGCTTTAGTTGCTCTAGTTACTTTATTTCTTTCTTTCTTTGACGTCCAAAAAAAAACCCTTAAAAAAAAAGTAGCTAAGGAACATTATTTACTTTATCATTCGTGTCTGTTTCTGGTTCACAAATCCATACCCACCACCTTACACTTTTATTGCTTCATTGGAGTTGCAACTGTGTGCACTGTGCTCCAGACTCCAGAGTCCAGAATCACCCTAAAGCTATTTCCTCAAGCTAGACATTGGATGGAGAATAAAAACAAACAAATGTGTGTCTGGTCCCTGATTATCTATGTATCCTTACCTAACCTAGAGGGACTGCCCTGGAAAATCTGGTAAATTATGGCATGCATTGCACGATGAGTTATTATTCTTTTTTGTAAATGATGTCTACTATTCTCATTCTCCACACAGAAAAGTGACTTCACTCACTCGAGTAAATCTTACCCTTCTTGTTGTTCAATAACAAAATTGTACTACTACAGGCCGATCCATTGCATTTGAATCGTGACAAGTCTGGTCTCACTCAAGACACTGTTGATATGGAGTTGGACACCATATTCAGAATAAGGAGGATCAGAGATGATTGATGGAGCGACTCAGGGCCTGGGTGAGTGTGACTACTTTGATAAATGCCACCAGAAAAAGATGGAAGTTTTCAAATTCACTGAAACCAACTGATTTAGATGAGGATGATAACTTTAAAGTGGCCTAAAGGTAGGCGACAACCTAAATGTCTCTGTATTGGTGGTGGTGGTGATGAGGAGTGGGGTTTGACTGACAGCGGTGCATTGATTTAATTTTTACTTCATTTGGAAAATGATATGTTGCTGTGTGCTTACTAAATCACTGCAGTCTGGCTCAAATTCGCAGCAAAGTGAAGGTTGGGTGGGGACCTCTTGTTGGAGTTAACTGCTGGAAATAGGCAGGATTTAGCCATGCAGCATCTGAAACTCTTCTTGTTGCACTCCTCCTAATGCCGTTTAACCTTTTTTTTCCTCCTTCATTTTTCAATATCATTTTTGTTTTTCCATCTACAGGCCCTTTACCCTGCGCCATAGTGGAGAAACAACTCACACTTACCTTACCAATCCGAGGCACCCTGGATTGACAGACGGTCAGTCCAAGAGGAATGCAGAAATGCAACTTCTAATTTGGCAATGCATACGGTATTTTTTTTACTCTTCAATTATTACGACTGTGCTGTGTTGTTTATGTTTGCTTATTTGACTCCTAAAGATATTTTAATTTTATTTACTATCTTTCAAAGCCTGGTACCATAAAAGATAATGTATATATCTCGCTGGGGCAGACCCTGGGGCAGACAGACAATTGGACTTGTACTAGTCTACCACTACTCATCATCATGCATGCATTTCCTTTTCCTCCCTTAACAGATTTATGATGGTCGGATCCCAATTTCCCATCCATTTATCGAACCCCTAACCTTCTTTCCCTGAGCTGTGCGATTTATTGATGTGACTAAATTAAATTTACACCATTAATTCATCACACACATGGTGGGGCGGATGTGGTGAAAGCAACACCAACTCAAGGGCAGGCAAGGCGAGGATCTTAAGTTCTGCTTTAAGTACTAAATAACTAACTATAGCCAACACTGCCATATAATAGATTGGCAACCCATGCACAGACAGTATTCGATATTCATTTTTTTTCAGAGTAACATAATCCATCCATCATAATTGCCAACATCATCTTACTTCCAGCACTAAGGTTATGCTTGTCCACTTCAAATGTTCATAGCTCAAGTCGAATTCAGTTTGTAACTTATTCTAGTCTAGCCCACCATTCTATTTTATTTTACTTGTTTTATTGCTTGTCATGGTTTCTCATTTGGCAGTCTTCTTCTTGTGTACTGTACTTCTACTAGTCATTCTCTAGTCTACCTCTGATGACTTTTTTAATTTCTTGTTTCACAACTGCTACTGTTTCTACTTCAACATCTACCACCACCATGGCACTTTGAGAAACCAAACCATCCCCATGCAGCCATTGCTTCACCTAATCATCAATAACAGGTAAGAAAAGAAGTTTGGGGGATGCAATTATATATATACTATGGAATTAATTAATTCACACACCCACACCCCTTCTGAGTCCGTACAGGTTTTAGATGCAGACAGCATAAGCTAGGAGGAGAGACTGACAGTAGTAGGACAAGTGAGGGTATTGCATCTGTCTGTTGGTGGGTTATACTATTGGCAGATTTGTAAAACTGGCTTCAGCCATGCAGCAGAGGAAACAGTGCTAAGTAAGATTAACCCCCAAAAAAAGATTTACATCATATGTAAAACTATAAATAATGTATTTCCCTAACAAATGTAAAATAGAAGGAAACCCACAACACCTGACCCACCCCTCTCCCTAACCCCAACCAATGTCCATAAAGCAAGTCCCAAAAGATTGTCCATAAAAAAAGAGCACAACCCCAACTCCCACATTCCCACCATCTCCCCTAATAAGTCCCACCCACCCAAAAAAAGATATAAAAAGGGGCAAGGGTGAAGACTGAGATCTAGTGGCAGGCTTTCTGGATCTTGCGCTCTATAGCGTGGAAGCGCTCCTCAACCCTGGCCTCTAGGCGTGTCATCCAGAGGAGCATGCAATGCTGATTTTTTTTGCATGAACAACAGGGGTGGGCAGCAGTGTTGGAATTGCGGCGGGTGGCTACCAAACCATGGCGCCGTGCCACAGGAAGCACTGGGGGGGCCTGGCTGTTGCCCGGGGCATTGGTGGCTGCAGCTCTTGCCTCCTCCTCCTCTGCCAGAGCCACCAGCTGCCGATATTCATCCCGGATGGCCACCAGATTCTGTTGCCGGGTCCTGGCTGCTAAGTCCTGCCAGGTGGGTTGGGAAGGAGTAGCTATTTTAAGAAAGAAAAAAGACAATCGTAACCAATACTCTTTGCAAAACAGTAACACAAAATTATACACATAAATTTATAGTGGCACAGTAGCACTAGCACTAGCAGTACATAATATTTGTGGTATCCTCATTTCCTCGGCCCCTAAGATTGGGATGTGATTAGAGTTTCAGGCATTAGGCACTATGGAGTAAACAAGTATTCTTCTTTTTCTCTCTCTTGTTTAGTTAAATTAATCTTGGAGGCATGCCAAATCAGTCAGCTTGCGCCCTAGACAGACATACTTGTGTCACAGACTCACGTCACATTACTTTACTACTGTCTGCAGGTGTGGCAGGTGTACTACACAATTATCTATTTTTCTATTATGGCCATATTCTGTTAAATCAATGGCAAACGCTCAATTTCACTTGCACACAGACTTCTACAACAAGGCAGATGATACGATTACTAATATGAGTGATGATATACGTCACGTGATGATGATGATGCAAGGTACTACTACTATTGTTTGATTGTTGTAACCATGCAGCCGATAGACCACCCATAGATGACACGGTCAAAATGACATGGGTAGGGAGCGGGAGTGGACCTCGGAGTTGAAGGGAGGGGATTCACAATGGGTGGGTACATACACAAAATATATGTTTTGCTTGTAAACTACTGTGAGTCAAGGGAGTATTCTGAAATACAACCTCCCTTTGAATCAAAAACCTTGAGAATAAACAGTCCTTCGTTCTTCTTCCCAGGGATTTTTCCATTTATCATTGCATTGCTCTTCTAGTATTATTTTTATTCTTCCCCTTGGCTTTGCTACTCTGGCATGGTTTAATTTTGTTTTACATTCTCTTCATCTAGTCTCCACCAATGATGATTGAATACCATCCAGGCATCCATCCATCCAAACATGGCTATCATTCTCAATCTTTCAGCAAACCTTTCACCAACAACAACCATTTGTCATTTAGCCACCAACCATGCGTCCTTGCTTGCCTTTGAATTCGAACCATCAAACCCCCAGAGGATTCCTTTCACCCATACAGTTTCACCCACCCACCCAGGCAGGCATCCTTTCTTTCGCCTTTCACCCATACTTCAACCACCCATGCATCCTACCAGCCACCTATATGAATCCCAAGCCCCGTTCCTTCACCCACCCATCCTTCCCTGCCAGTTATATGTTACATGTCACCCGTCCTTCCTCCTTCCATCCTTCTTTCCCTTTTCCATCAACTCATCAAGGTTGTCTGACTCTTAGTCTTCTTCATAAACCTTTCTCTGCTGAGTTGAAGATAGAAGAGGGCATTAGTTACTGTCTCCCGCTAATGCTAAGTAAAGAGTATCTTCTTTAACTGTTCACAACAACTTAGTCTCAACAGTACAGTATACGCACTTGCACTAAGTAAGGAATATGACTTACCACTGCCCGCCGCTGCTGCTGGCACACCTCCTGCAGCTGCCACATCAGCTCCCTCCTGACTGGTGTTGCCTTCACTGCTGGCCTGGCACTGGTGGTTGGTACATCCAGAAAAAACATTTCACACTTTTTAGATGCCATATACACCTCCCATTATTTTTTTTTCACTAGCAAGATTGGAAATACAATATTTACACCACACACATCATTACAATTCGGGTACTAGAGTAGAGTAGACAGTATGTCCTATCAAAAATAATAAAATATCGGATTGGGCATTTTGTTAATGGCAGTTTTTGAAAAGACTCGCAAGAAGAGGACAACCCAAAGAACTGGACTCAGTGGCTAGAGTTATTGGTGAATCGCAGTTTTTGAAAAGAAAAAGAGTGGCCAACTGGGCAGAAAATCAGACATGAGGTCTCTCTTGGTTGGAAAATATAATAGTGCTGTCCTCCTCCTCCTGCTCCTCATACTTCCTGCCAGCCATGGTGCAAGGTAATCAGTTGTTCACCATCAACTGCTGCTAATAAAAATAGTACTTGGCCTAGATGAGAAAAAGTAAAATACACAACTGTGGGGTTTGCAATGTGACCATCATTTACTGATTGAGTATGAGAAATTGCATCTCACCAAACATGCATTGAATACCTTACTTGGGTAGGGAATCTGCACAGCAGAGTAGTAGTACTACTAGTAGTAAGGACCAATGGGTCCTCTGAGTCTTTCAGTACCACAGCTCGACTGTCCACAAAATATATAAGGGGAGAGGGAAAGCTGACAGAACAACCAGAGGAGTGCAAGCTACAGACAGACTAATACAGAGTCAGAGGCAGTTTGATTTAATGTAAAAAAGAACAGACAATAGAAAAATAAATTACTAAGTTGGTAGGTAATGCAGGGATAACAAGAATTTAGAAACAGATAGATCGAAAAGAGGATTTGGTAAAAAATAAAATTAGGAAACGGAAACAATAGTTCTAAATAAGGTGCGGTAAAAGTTATGGAAATATATATTAATATTAACAACAGGAGGACTTACTGGGGACAGCAGAGCCATCTGCAGAGGAGCGCTCCTGCTGGGAGACACCTCTAGCTCCCGCACTCGCCTTGGCAGACCCCGTCTTCTTCTTGCCCCTGGATGGTGATCATATAAGACAAAATTAAAGAGACAAAAAATGTATTGTTATTAAATAAATATTTAAAAAACACTCCAAAAAGATTTTTTGACAGGAAACGGCAATTGCAATAAAATTAACCTATCCTAAATCAGATTGATTAGTAGTAGACTACTATCGTGGTCGCGGATCATCCTATTTTTATCCTTCCGCAGTTCAATTCCGATTCCTGAATCCTAAACCTACCAGTATCTAGCCTGCCTATACCTAAGACTTTGGAATTAATTGCAAAAAAAATATATTTGCTTCTAAGTTTTGATCTCATTCTCAATCATCTCAAGCACCTTTGATGGTCCAAATCACTAAGTCTGCATTTAGTCTTTTTCTTAAATGCATAGATGGATGCGTGCATATTGCATACACAAAATTGTTTGGTTGCTATATTCCCTTACTATACAAACTACAAAAGGTTCTACTAAGGACTAAGGAGTCAAGGTCTGAAGTTACGTGAGAGGACGTGTCACGCGGTCCACTAAATTCACTAATAATTCTAAGTAACTAACTACCACTATCTTAGTGACAGGACAAAGGAAAGAAGTCTCTCTAGTCTGCATTAGCTAACATAAGTTCTCTAACCTCTCTTACATAATCAGCCCAAGCGAGCGCAAAGTTGCAAACAAGTAAGATTAGTAGCGCCGAGAACCTGTCTAGAAGAATAACAATCACATAATATAAGATTTTTAAACGTAACGTAACTGCATGTAAGCAGCAGCAGCATTCTTGATATTTGGGAAAAATATAATATTCACAATAACACAGAACACACCATAGCAATAATAATTAATTACTCACCAAGCTCCGTGACCTCAACACCTAGCAGATCCACCAGGTCCTGCTCTTGGTCCAGGATGTTAGACCACTGGTGGGTCAGTCGGTTATGGGTGTGCTGTATCTCAGAGCAGTGAAACACTGCCCGATGCACCCTTGCCCACCACTGGTGACACACCCGGATTGATACCAGGACCCAGGCCTGCTGCCTGCGGCTAGGGTTAAGGGGAGGTAGCGCTGCAAAAAAAAACAAGTGCAGCCACCTCCACCTCAGAAAATAAGGCATGGGCTGCCCCCTTCTGGGCAACGCCTTCTGCAAGGAAGGCGGCTCCTCCAGGTTGCACTCTGTAGCATCTTAGTCATGGTTCTGGAGGGGTGGAAAAGAAAATGTTGAAAATAAAAAATTAAGCCGGGAGTATAAGAAGGGAAGTTAAAAAAATAAAAAGCATTAGAAAAACTGTACAAAAGACACTACAAACAGACAGTGTGAGTGTGTTTGTTTGCATACCTTTAAGTATGAGCTACCGGCAAAACAACATTGGCAGTAGTCCTTTGTTTACCAAACTTTGCCATATAGTCCATGCAGAAAGAAGGAATGAGTTGTGGAAATGGACAACCTAGGAGAACTTTGTCCATTGCTCAAAGGAAAATAAATCAGTATAGACATCTTTCGGCGTTAAAAGTGCATATCTTGCATTGGAATTTTGTGGTGTATTATTGCAGAATGTTTGACATTGCACTTTAAAAACACTTTATATAGATTGTTTTATATGCAGTTGTTACTACTTTGTCACAATTGTGGTTCATGAAAAAGAAAGTTAATGTTTCTGAGAGTCAGACTGCCCACCTGCTGATCAGATAAACATCTCAGTAAAAAGTGCTTAATCCATTGAGCTACCTCATAAGCTGGTCAACTAGTTTTTGCAGGAGGAGTTGGAATTAGGGATCCAAAAGATCAGACGAATGTTGAGCCAACTTCTTGCCCCCTGGTACAACCTGGTCTTAATTGTTTTTATATTTTCTTTTTTTTCTTCAAAGAACAAACCTAACTCTGACAGATGGCTTCAGTGCACTCAATTAACTTCAGAATACATTTGCATTCATAGTGCACCAGATAACAAAATGGCAATCATGGCTGTGTTTTACTATACATTCTACAATGGAGGTGCAATAAGAGTGTTAGTGGTCTTGGAGTCCAACGGTAAATCTTATCTAGTACAAAAGTATGCATTATATCACTTGTGTATCCCAAATTGCCCCATGCCTGCTGAGAGCAGTTTATTCAGTCATGGTTTTAATATTTTCAATATTATTCGTTTAAAAATATAAAGCTATATTGACCATGAAACAAACAAAAAAAAAGAAAACTATGATCTACTGACAAGTGAAATATAGCAATTTGAGATCTCTACAACACCTCTAATAATTTGACACAACCCTGCAATCTACTAAATGTCAGTGCTCAGGAGGAACTAATCAGCGGCCCTTTGCTAACAAGACACACATTGAATTTCTAAGAGGATCCCGGTGTTGATCTTTCTTCACTTCAGTGTCCTGTGCTTCATCCTCCAGCCACACTTGTTATATCTTCTAGAGCAACCCCCTCCGCTCCTTGATTCATTGAGGACATTAGAGCTAAAAAAGCGACTGCAAAAGATTGGAGCGTAAGTGGAGAAAATTATATGCAACAGAGGATAAAATTGGTTATAGAGTGGCTTTGAAAGAATACCGCAAACCTCTCATTATTAAGAGAAGAGATTTCCTGTCCAATTGCAGTGACAGTGCTAGGAAGTCCTCTAGGGACATTTTTAAGATTGTGAAATCTTTCACCAACCCCTCAGCACTTATGCACCCTGCTGTTCCTTCATTGGAGCTGTGCAACAGCCTTTCGAACTTCTTTGAGGACAAAATCTCTCAGATCTATGCAGCATTCCCTGCGGCTCCCCACCCGAATGGGGAGGACGTCTCTGTGGCCACAGCCAAAACCATCTGGTGTTTTCTTGGATTCCGTTGATGCTTCTCTTGCTGAACTTCAGAAATGCAAATCCTGGTCACCTGGTGATCCCTGGCCAGCTAGGCAATACAGCTTACAGGCAGAGTGGCTGAATCCACCCCTTATTGCCATCTGTAACTCCTCATTCAGGCTAGGGGTTCTTCCATCTGCCTGGAAACATGCGTTCCTTCTCCCCATACTGAAGGATCCCAACGCTGATCTTGAAGTCACCAGTAATTTCAGGCCCATTTCTCTTCTCTCAGCCCCCGCAAAAATCCCAGAGAAATTAGTGCATCAGCAGCTGGCAGCCTTCAATGAATCCAAGGGGCTATTGCATGATTCCTTGTCTGGGTTTCGCCCTGGCTACAGCTCTGAATCTGCACTGATTGAGATGGCTGATTCTATTCGCTTGGCGGTGGATGGGGGCTCTGCGACCATGCTGGTACTCCTTGACCTGTCAGCAGCGTTTGATACGGTGTCTCACTCCATCTTGCATGATCGTCTTAAGTAGATTGGCATACGTGGGATGGTACTGGACTGGATCGTTTCTTACCTTCATGGCCGAGACCAACAAGTCTTTCTCCACCCTTTCACCTCTGCTGCAAAACTGCTGAGATGAGGGGTGCCTCAAGGCTAGGCCCTAAGCCCACTACTCCTTAATATCTATATGGCACCACTGGCGGAGCTCATTGCTAATATGGAGATCAAGGTGATATCTAATGCGGATGACACCCAACTGATGTTCTCCTTCAGTAATGTGTCATCATCAGTCTTTGACTCATTCAGAGTCTTTCTAAAAAGCATTTCTGGCTGGATGAGCAACCATTTTTTAAAGCTCAATGCCGATAAGATGGAGGTTCTGTTTTTTTAATCAAGCAGTCCCACCACGGAATGCCCTGTGGTGGCCAGCAGAACTGGGAACTGCTCCTGTACCTAAGGACTCCATCAAGAATCTTGGAGTCAGATGATATAATGACTTATACCTTTCTGCCCATGTCCAGCATGTATCTGCAGCCTGCTTTGGCAAGATGAAAACTATTTAGAAAATTCATCGACTTCTTGCCAGAGTCAGCCCGTAAAACTGAAGTGCATGCGTTAGTCACCTTGCATCTTGCCTATGCCAACAGACTCAATCTTGGTCTGCCCAGTGACTTGATCCGTAGGCTGAAGATAGTGCAAAACGCAGCCACAAGACTGGTCTGCAAGGTTCCTCTCCATCAGCATATTTCCCCCCACCTCAGACAACTCCATTGGCTCCCAGTGGCCAAGATGGTTGAATTCAAGGCCCTTACGTTTGCTTTCCGGGCCTACCAGGGCAGAGGCCCCAACTACGTGGCTGAAGCCATTCGTGTGCGTGTGGAGAAGTGTAATTGTAATTGCTGCTGCTATCGCTGCTATTGCGTGTTTGCACATTATCTGAAAATCGAAATATAGCAAACGGTGTTCAGAAATATTTTATTAAGATTGATTGCCCTGATTTTACAAAATTTGAACTATTGTGTTTTAAAATTGCACTGTCCTGTATAAAATTGCACTGACCTTATTAAAACCAAAATAACCTGAATCGATCATAACTTAGCTAACAAAGACGCGGTGCCGCCGTTTAGAGCGAGCCCGCCACTGAAGGGTTAGCGGTCTAGTTCTCCGCTCCCCAGACCTCAAATAGCGCGCTGGAGCTACCGCGCAGTGGGCGTGCCAAAGGCAAGCCCGTCTGCGCCCGTCGGCGGCCGGAGCGCGGCCAGCGCCAGGTACCCTGGTCCGGCCCCCATTCATAAATATACGAAAAATCAATTGGAGGATTTACTGATTGGTAAGTGCTCGCCCTGCAGCGTCTGGGAAGGGGGAATAAAAATGAGCTCATACGTATGTAGGGGTTGCGGGTATCGCTTTGATCGATTAGCAGGGGGTAAAAGGAAAGATTCTATTTTACCAGATCTAGGCCCTAAAGAGCATTATGAAGGTAAAGAAGGCCAAGATGGACAACAACACTTTCCTCAGGGACTAGGAGGTAAAGATACCCTGAGGAAGGACAAGATAAGTAGGAAGTCAACACAAACTTTGTCCTGTATATTATTAAATACCCGATCACTTGTGAAACATAAATATCAACTAGAATGCTTACTTCAAACAGAAAATCCGGACATAACTTTTTTAACTGAGACATGGACGGATGCCAGCTCGGACCCAGATTGGAACATGGCCCTTCCCCCGGCTATTCAATGGTACAACATGACAGGGCAGAAGGTAGAGGTGGTGGTGTAGCAATAATATATAGAGAAAATCTAAAATTGCGCCATGAGGTCGTAACTACGCTTCCATCTGAGACACTAATGTTCTCTTTCAAACTTAGTGACTCCTTCACCTTTAGAGGGCTACTGGTATATAGGCCGCCGGGACCAAGGTTGGGGTTCTCGCAGGCCATTCTAAATTTTTTAGAGTCAAGTTTGGACTCCGAGTACCTTAATATTATAGGGATTCTAATTATCACCTTGAATTAGAGACCAATCCAGATACAGCTAACTTGGTGGACAACCTGGCAGCATATGGACTCTCCCAAATTGTATTGGAACCTACGCACTTGGCTGGCCATACTTTGGATGGGATCTTTACAAACCAGTCAGGTATAAAAACCATTAAAACATTGCCACTGGCTTGGACTGATCATAGAGCTGTTGTTTTTGAGGTAATAAATAAATATTACACACTGCCTCAACCCCTCTCCGTTTGGAAATTGCAGGTGCGGCAATGGAATAAGATAGAAAAGGCCGACCTGGAACAGGCTCTAAGCTCCACTCACTCTAAGTAGTGATAACGATATAGCAGCTAGTCGATTTGACAACTGGATCGCAACAGCTGTAGACAAATTGGCCCCCGAAGTTAACAAAATGAGTAGAAGAGTTACGCCAACGGCACCCTGGTATAGTCCACAGATAAAAACAATAAAAATGAAGTGTAGACGGACAGAACGAGTTTGGCGAACAGACTACAGTTTAGAGCATACGGTATTATACAATGAATGTTTGGAGGAATACAAACAGGCAATAGTAAAGGCCAAAAGTACTTACTTTACGGCTAAAATAAGCGAGGCGACTCATTTCTCAAAAGAATTGTTTAAAACTGTACACACACTGGTTACCCCCTAACATTCACGTAAATTTATACCCGACCAAGCTTTTTGCAATGTAATGGCCGACTTCTTCCAAAATAAAGTACAAGTGATATACGATGATCTTTCTAACTCAGCAAAGAGTAGGCCAGATAATAACTCCTTAAATTTAAATGTCTGGGCAACAAATAGCAGACGGGGCTGCTTTACGGCACTTAATGTTGAGGAGGTCAATGACCTCCTGATATCTACCAAATCAGGTTGCCCAAACGACCCATGCCCCCCAACTGTTTTTCGTCTGGCCTCTGAGGTCATTAGCACATATCTTAACCCTCTTTTAAATCAAGTTCTGGAAAGTGGCAAATATCCAGAGGCATGGAAAAAGGCCCGTATAAGGCCAATCCTAAAAAAAACGACCTCAGATCCACTTGAACCGAAAAATTATCGGCCAATCTCCCGATTATCGTTACCAGCAAAGATTCTGGAAAAGGCCATAAATAAGGAGATAGTTCAGTATCTAGAAGATAATTCCTTGCTGGATTGTACTCACCATGGATTTAGGCCTTGTCATTCAACAGAAACAGCGCTGGTACTGGCAACTGGGGAGATTCGAAGGACAGTAGATGGGGGTAGTAGAGCAATTCTGGTCCTACTAGATCTGTCGGCGGCGTTCTACACCGCAAACCATACGGTGTTGGTGCAACGGCTGAAAGAGACAGGGGTGGAGGATACTGCATTAAACCTACTTTCCCCTTTTTTGAATGCCAGACAGCAAAATATACACTGGGAGAACATGCGGTCTGGAATGTTTCGACTCCCATGCGGTGTTCCGCAGAGGTCTGCCTTATCTCTGACTCTTTTTAATATATACGTTGCCCCGCTGGCTAATTTGGTCAGGAAACATGGATTTTCATTAATCATGTATGCCGATGACTCTCAGCTTACTATTTCAGTTGCTGAATCTTTAGATACAGTAGCTACCGGCTTCCATGCCTGTCTGACGGACATTATGCACTGGATGAGTTCAAATTTCTTGAAAATAAATACTGATAAAACCGAGGTCCTTGAATTTGGTGAAGGACAATCGGTATGGAATACTAGCTGGTGGCCTACGGAGGCGGGAGTATGTCCTACCCCCGTTGCTAAGGTTAAAAATCTAGGGATGACTCTAGACAAGCAGCTTAATCTATCCGCCCACATTAATCAATTAGCTTCCTCTTGTTTCCTCTTGTTTCCTCCTTCTAAAAACTTTGAGGAAAATATTCCCGTTTATAGCAACAGAGCTTCAAAAAACAATTGTAGTTGCACTTTTTCTATCTAAATTAGACTATTGCAACGCTCTCTTTGTGGGAATTGATAAAGCACATGAGAGGAAGCTTCAGTCACTTCAGAATGCGGCGGCTAGATTACTTATGAACATCCCTAAGGGCCGCCCCACCTCAGAGGCCATCAAAACTCTCACTGGCTTCCAGTCCATCAAAGGGCTAATTTTAAAGCCCTGTGTCTAGTACATAAGGCCCTCTATGGAGGCATTTCCGGGGAAGTAGGGAAACTCTTTACAAGATATCTCCCTGCCAGAACTCTTAGATCATCCACAGAAGGACTTGTCTGTGTCCCAAAAACACAGAAGTTCAGATGGGGAGGCCGCACACTATCCTTTTGTGCAGCAAAATTATGGAACCAGATGCCATACCTTCTGTGCTGTCAACCGAACCGGATACGGTTCAGGAAGGAATTAAAAACCTGGCTTTTTGGCAAAAATTAAACGCACACTTAGGTAACTATATTCACGTTTCACGGTTAGCGCCAAGATGCCACGGCATTCGCGCGCTTTACAAATAACACTTCAAATCAAATCAAATCAAACTATCTGAGGAAGAGACTTCGCCCCTACCATCAGGGCAGATCACTGAGCTCCAACCATAAATGCTACCTCACCATCCCTCGCTTTGCTAAAGTGAGAATGGGGGCAGAACGTTTGAGGTGGGAACATCCAAATGCTGGAATGTATGCATTGTCAGCATTCCGTCCATCATTTGTTTGTTGTAACGCTTTTCGCCCTAAGTGGGATGGGTATTCCCAGACGTGGGACCCGTGCTCACTACGCCACTGGAGTCAAGCTATCCTGGCTGATGACGGCTGATAGCCAGAAACCGGTCCTCGGATGCTTGATTCCAGTCCAGGGAAGACATGGCTTGGCAGTTCGGGCTGGACTGTTCCCATGAGGCACAGGGTCAAGACTGATTTGCATATGGCCATGTCTAAACTGGGGTGGTGTAGTGGGCAAAAGCACGATGGATTTAACCCAGATCTCTTGACTGGGGGAGAATGTATGCATTGTCAGCATTCCGTCCATCATTTGTTTGTTGTAACGCTTTTCGCCCTAATTGGGATGGGTATTCCCAGACGTGGGACCCGTGCTCACTACGCCACTGGAGTCAAGCTATCCTGGCTGATGACGGCTGATAGCCAGAAACCGGTCCTCGGATGCTTGATTCCAGTCCAGGGAAGACATGGCTTGGCAGTTCGGGCTGGACTGTTCCCATGAGGCACAGGGTCAAGACTGATTTGCATATGGCCATGTCTAAACTGGGGTGGTGTAGTGGGCAAAAGAACGATGGATTTAACCCAGATCTCTTGACTGGGGGAGAATGTATGCATTGTCAGCATTCCGTCCATCATTTGTTTGTTGTAAAAGTGAGAATGGGGGCAGAACGTTTGAGGTAGGAACCTCCAAATGCTGGAATGACTTGCCTCTTCAACTACGTATGATGCACTCTGAACAAGAGTTTAGAAAGGCCTTGAAGACCTGGTTTTTCAGGTGTAGAGACTAGATCCTCGCTGGCACTGGTCTGTTGTTATCCGCTTTAGTGCCGGAACACCTCGGTCGAGGTAGCTGTGTGCCCTACAAATGTAATTAATATTATTATTATTATTATTATTAATATTATTATTATTGTTATTATTGTTATTATTATTATATTGTTATTATTATTATTATTATTATCATTATCTCACACCGTCTGTCTTGCACCATGCTTAACTGCTAAACCAGGAGCCATCAATAATTAAGTTCAGTGGCCCCCGTACTCCAACACCGAGCCCAACTGCCATGCATGTGTTACACACTCACTGCACGCTGCCACCCACACACATGCACTCAACACTCACTTAACACACACAGTGAATCCAGCAAAAGGATTGAGGATTCCCTTAACAGAGGAGCTCTCCATGAAAGGGTTCAGTAGACCGCACTCTCTTTGACACAGAGAAAAGGTGACAATGACATTCATCCTACACCTTCTAAGAGGGAACGCTTTGTGCACTCCTCAAGATCACAGAACAGGTTCTGGACCTCTCTTTACTAGGGACATGTCTAGGTCTTTGTGCAAATACTAGCTTAGTATGATGTCAGCTGTAAACAAAAATCAGGATACCAGTTTCGAATACAAATGGGCACTCAGAACAGGGGTACATGCCCGTTTCCAATGCACAGGGCATTTCCGTCCTAACAGTGCCTTTCCACAACTTTGTATTTAAACATGTTTTTGTTTGTTTATGTTTATGTATATTATATTTGAAGAGTGTGAGCATTCACCCACACTGGGGTATCTTGGCACTAAAACAAGTCTTCGACAGATGACCATAGTGCATTTCATGGATGAACCACCATTAGATCTGAGGGAATAGCCAGGTCCTAAGATGTTTCCTAAATCTGAGAAGATCTGGTTCATCCCTAAGAGGCTCTGGAAGCAAATTATAACTCGGGCTGGACACAACAGAAAAGGCAAGACTGCCAACAGTCTTGCAATGAAACTTAGGGATCACCAGACTAAAGTGGGATGCTGACCCCAGTGTGCACGAAAGAAAATACTGCATGAAACAACTGCTAAGGTGTTATCTACCAGGTGACTAGACCATTTTAGGGTCCAATCAAAAGAAATTGAGCACAATTCTTTTTTTTGCCAGTAGCAAACATAGTTGAGCCAAGATAGGAGAAATACGAGATCTCTGACGGAGACCACAGGCCAACCTAGCTGCAAAGTTCTGAATCAATTGTATTCTTCATGTAAGATACATAGGGGAGCCCAACTTATTTTCATTGCAGTAATCTAAAGGAAATTAACTAAATGCTTGAAAATTTAAATCTTTGAATAGGAGTGAACAGTTAAAGCACAGATTTCAATCAAAGCTGCTGGAGCAAGCAAGATTAGACCACAGCAGACACTTTTTCGTCCAGAGATAAAGAAGTGTCAATATTGATGCCAAGATTTTTGTCTTGACCACAGGAATCAGAGAGGGGTGAGGGTCCAAGCTAGAAGACCATAAGTTTGCTGGTGGAGGTGAAGAGAGCTTGGATGTCCATGAATCTCTGTTTTGGAACCATTCAATTTGTGGTGGTTACAATTCCTCCAAAGGGGAACAATGGTCAAACAAGCATGCAGGTTGGTTGAGGTTTTGGTAGTGTCACATTGGAATCTGGCAATAAATTGTGTGTCATCTGCATAAAGAAAATAAACTCAATCTGATCCAATTAGATGGGCAAAAGGAATTAGGTAAAGATTAAAAAGAAGCAAGAGAATAGATCCCTGAGGGACACCATATGAGCATTGCATGGAAGAGGATTTGAAAGGGGTCAACCTGACTCGAAAGGATATGTTTCTTAAGAAATCTTTGAGCCAACATCATACCTCGAATTCCAAGCTGAGCAAACCTTGGAAGTAGAATGGTGAAGTTGACAGTGTCAGAAGCCGCAGTTAGATCCATAAGGAACAACGTGGTGGGAATGTTGGAATCTGAAGATAATCGCAGAATATCAAGTACTGCGACAATAGTGTGAGTTTTGCACCAGATGAATGAAGTCGCTATTAGAGACAAAGATGGACAGTTGTTGAACCACAGCTTTCTTTAACAGTTTACCGAGAAAGAGTAACTGGAAAATAGGTCAATCACTGGATAGAACTTCCCTGTACAAATAAGGCTTCTTCAGCAGCATTGGGAAGACCAATGCCAATTTAAACATCTCTGCTACATGGCCGACCAGCAAAAGAGAGTTAATACCAGCTCTGACCCAGATAGGGCCAAATATTAAGTACTCTTCAAATAAGCTAGCAGGTAGAGGATCAGATGGAGAGCAAGAGGCTTGCTATTGGTTATCTGGGACAGAAAATCTTTGTCATTAAGAGGTGTGAATTCAGAAAGTGAAAAACTCTTGGTTTAATAGTCTGGGCAATGGAAAACATGGGGAAACAAAGGTGCTGAAAGAAAAGATTGGATATCTTCAAGTGTATGCTAACAAATCAACAATCAGATTACATTTCTCAGTAGAGTTAATAGTTTATCCTTGTGGGGACTCCATTAAAGCTTTTAATAACTGAGAAACAACTTGAGAAATGTTAGGAACATTAGTGCTCATTTCACTATATGAAGGAGCTTTGGCTAACCAGATCACGATTATGATTGAAACATTGAGATTGATCCACTCAATGTTGGTACTGGGAATGCAGGCATACCTTCATGGATGTAAACATGTAGGTAAGTCTGTGCATCTATGTGCATGTATATGTTTGTTTTTCCAATAGTAGCAGGCACCCATACCTTCCTGCAAGAAAGTATGCATAGAGGTATTAATTTATGTGCATAGGTGATAGACATTGAGTTTCTGTTTGGCAGAGGTGTGCACCCTGTCCAAGCAGGGACCACAATTCTAGCCAGGGTAAGCATAGTGCATACTAAAAATGTACTTCTGCTCACACTCTGGTGGCTTGGCACCGAGCAGTCAGGCTAAATTAAAAAGGCAATGTGCAAAGTATTTTTTTATATAGTCCTCATTCGCCTTGGGAAGTAAACAAAAGAAAAACGTGCTCTGGGGTCCCCCTTAACACAGCACCAGCCAGGGATCTTTGTTTTGAGCCAATGATGCATCACTTTACACACAACATCTCATCCGTCGTTGACTCAGTCTAACACAGCCATCTGTGTAACAACCACCGGAGTAGTGAAGTAATATAGTATAAAGGCCTAATTATAGGAATGTGCAAAGTATTTGTGCACACACACACACACATGCACACAGTAACACAGTGAAAACACCACATAAGTACTCTACATCAGTTTAGAATGATAGCCAATATGTATCTGAGCAAAACAAGACCAAAATGATAAACATCCAACATACTCAAGTCAAGTTATTAATTTTTCAAGATTAAACAAAAATGCAGTGTTTAGAAATCAATAGTTCAAATTGGTGCGATCTGGTCATGATTGACAGGGACAAAGCCAAAAGTTCAGTCTGACTGCGATGGAGCACGGATTGGATTCAGGGGTCGCACTGACCCGCTGATAGTGCCTTGGTTGCGTCGAGGCTCAGGGATGATGCATCGAACAAAGGAGGAGATGCGTCACTGGCGAAAGCAATGCGTTCTTTTCAAAGACTAGCAATGTCGTAGATGTCTTGATGTCTTGAGTGATGTGCATCAGGCGGAGGCGTCGAGGTTGAACAGCAAGGCTGTTGGTGAAGTGTGCAGCACACAAGCGATAGATTGGCGCGCGCAGCTGAGCAGGACCAGGGATGCATTAGAGTCTGGGTAGGTTGTGTTGCAGATGTCAGCGGTGCGGTGTCCAGGACTCCTGCAGCAGCTGTAATGCGGAGGCTGCATTGTACCTCATGGACGTTGTGTCACGCAGTTTGCAAGCGGTGTCCATGGCTTTTCTGCAGGCAGCGGCAATGCATTGATAATGCAGAGAAATGCACCAATTCTAATCAGTGCTTCAGTGTCGATGTATTGGGTTCTTGGGTTGCAGGCAGCACCAAATACTCACTTACAAGGGCCCAGTACTGGATTTGGCATCACTTGGAAGAGCAGGACTCACAGCAGAGGAGCCCATGTGCTGGTAGCAAGATGCAGGTAAACTCTGTGTTATTCCCGATACTTCAGAAACAGGAGGAAAGCCCAGTAAGCCCTTGGAGAACTTTTAGGGATCCAGAATGAAGAGTCAAGTCCAGTCCTCTCACTCACAGGCAAGAAGCAGCAGGCCAACACAGCAAAACAAGCAGAAAAGTGACAGTCCCTCTTGGCAGCCCAACAGCATTTTTCCCTGGTAGAATGTTCCCAGTCCCAGAAGTGTTCTGAGTATATGGTGTCAGATGTCCAGTACTTATACCTATTTTAGCCTTTGAAGTAGGGAGACTTCAAAGAAATGTCTTTGTGGTGCAAGAGACTTTGCCCTTTCCTGCCCTGGCTACAGACTCACTACAGGAGGGTATGCAACGCTTTGTGTGGGGAAAGGCAGAGTCCTGTTCAGGTGCAAGTGCCAGCTCTTCCCTCTCACTCTAGCTCAGGAAGATCCGTCAGCCTGGTGATGGGCCATC
This sequence comes from Triturus cristatus, assembly GCF_964204655.1. Taxonomy (NCBI): domain Eukaryota; kingdom Metazoa; phylum Chordata; class Amphibia; order Caudata; family Salamandridae; genus Triturus; species Triturus cristatus. Next base: position 465,524,046 of record NC_140584.1, on the reverse strand, counting down.
AAGATGTGAGTGGCACACCTCAGCTCCCTTTGTGTGGGACTGTCTAGAAGGAATTCACAAAGCTCAGCTGTCACCCAACCCAGAAGTGTATTTCAGAGACAGGCAGAAGGCTCAATGTATTTTTAAGATGTGAGTCCAGAGACACCAAACTTACTTTTTCTATTTTTTTCCAATGGGAAGTTAAGCTTGTAAAATGATACAAGGCAGCTCCAATGCTAACCTATGGGGAAGATAGGCCTTGCAGTGGTGAAAACACAGATATAATCGTTTTACACTACCAGGACATGTAAAACTTAAAAGTGCATGTCTTACTTTTAAAATACACTGCAATCTGCCCTTAGGGCTGCCTAGGGCCTTCCTTAGAGGTGACTTATATGTAAAAAATTGGAAGGTTTGGTCCTGACAAGTAGGCTATCTTGTCAGGTCAAATGGCAGTTTACAACTACACACAAGCTCCGCAGTAGCAGGCCTGAGACATGTTTAAAGAGCTACTCATGTGGGAGGCACAATCAGTGCTGCAAGCACACTAGTAGTATTTGATTTACAGTCCCTGGGCACATGTTGTGCACTATACTAGGGACGTATCAGTAAAACAAATATGCCAATCATGGAGAAACCAAATGCCATTACATTTTAGACACAGTGCGCAGGCCCTTTAGCACTGGTCAGCAGTGAAAAAGCGCACAGCATCTTAAAGCCAGTAAAAATGAAGTTCAGCACACAATCAAAACAAGAGGTCAGAAAGCAAAAATTCAGGGTAAACCATGCCAAAAGATGCCAGGTCAATGAATATGTTTCTCATAACTACACCTTCCCCACCATTCTACCCCCTTAGTGGAGTGACAGGAGGTCAGGGTATCTGCTTTAGTTAGTCATAACCATGTAACTTTACTGTGCTCTTTGCTTGAGTATTGTGATGGAAATGGACCATTTTGCACTTAAAAAATAATTTCAAATGGAGAACTTTTCAAACTCTTGGTTGGTTCGTGATCACGGTGGCTTACATGGTGCAGTTTGGTTGGATTTAAGCCACCAATCTTCCAAAATGAAATGAAATGAATGAAATGAAAGGGGATTTATAGAGCGCAGCTGCTGCCCCAAGGCGTCCAAGCACTGAGTAGAAAAACTGATTCACTGAGGGAGTAGCTGAGGGAGAAAGGAGTGGAATTAGTTTCTGAACAGGAAAGTTTTTAATTCCTTGCGGAAGGAGGGGAGGCTAGGATTGGATCTGAGGGATATGAGAAGAGAGTTCCATAGTTTGGCGGCATTGAAGGTGAAGGTTCTGCCTCAATCCATCAGTGTTTTTTGCATTGTACAAAAGCTATTATGCATTTCAGAAAAGTCTTTCAAACTTACAAAATGTCTTTCGTGATCATTTCTGAGTTGCAAAACAGAATTCGAAGCGGGCAGTGTGTTTCCTAACAAGTCATGAATGCACAGATGAAGGTTTGCTGTTCCTATGCAGCCTCCAGCCATTTGAAGGAGGTCACCAAATTCATCCTGCCTTCTTAATTCCTGAGCATTTTGCAACCTCCCTTCAACATACATTTTGCAATGTGATTGTTTAGTACATTAGTCGCATTGCAAAATTAATGCCTGTTTGCAAACTACTCGTGCCTGATTCACAGAGGTAAACGCATACTACAGGTCTGTTTTTTTTATGTGCGGGGTTTTCCTCCATAAACTTTAAAACTTAAATAAGTAAACTTACACAAAAGCGTACCTCCTTTGTGAATCAGGCAGACTGTGTTCAATTTGCGCCTTCTTGTTTCCATTCAGAGCTTGTTACATGTCCATTACATGCTAAATTAAAGTACAGTGCTGGATCATTGGGGCATATTATCAAACCAGGCGATAAAATTATCGCCGCTTTAGCGGCAGGAAACTGCCGCTAAAACGGCGATAATGGGCTTGATAATATGCTCTATGGAATTCCATTTGAAGCCCATGTTAGATGTGAAGGACATCTAACCTGAGCTTCAATTGGAACTCTACAGAGCATATTATCAAGCCCATTATCGCCGTTTTAGCGACAGTTTTCTGCCGCTAAAGCGGCGATAATTTTATTGCTTGGCTTGATAATATGCCCCATTGTTTTTGTGAGGTAAAGTAAATAGGGAGTAAATCAGTGTTTTACAAAAGTTACAATTTGCAAAACAAGAACTGGCGTTTAATAGCGAACATTATGTGCTCTAACACGTGATTATAAATTGTATGTTCTTTCCAACAATATTTTTATAAAAACAGTAATTTATATTTCAAAATCATTTGGCGCACCTACTACGCAGTGCTAACATGAAGTAAAGGGGGGATCTGGAGAGAGTCAAACAAAGAGGGAAAACATAAAGACATTATCAGCTAAAAAGCTGCTGAGAAATGCAATTCCTTTCCAGCTGGACAGGGATCAAGTGCTTGCTTGTCATAGCATTCAATGCTGCTCAATCAGGGATGCTTCCTGCAACAAAAAGACAACGTAAGTGCGGCTAATCATCTCCTATACAACTTCATATTTGCAGATACCTACCTTCTTAACGTCAGAGCTACTGTCCATTATCTCTTTCAAGTAGCAAAAGGACAAGGAACGTTATTAAACAAAACTGCAAGTTTCTTCTTAGGGCTGTTGTGAGCAAGAAGCTGGTGTTTGTGTCTGTGATATGTCTATTTATGGTAAGTAGTGCTTTGTTCGGGCAGGCAGTTGCAGGTGGTGGACATCCGCACTCATTCTGGATTACCTGGATTGAGCCAGTATTTAACCTACAATAAGAGAGAGAAAGGCAGGAAAGGGAGAAAGAAGGAGGGAGAAGGGATCCGGCCGGAGTGGCCATAGTGGGCATCGGGCGCTTTCCTGGGAGGCTGGTAGAGTAATGCTCGGTTTTGCAGCAGTGGGGGCCGTTTTTTGTTACTGGGGGCCAGTACTGCGATATCGACTCCCAGTAACAAAAGCACCTCTGCCCCCCACTCCTCCGAACTGGTCCTTCATACTTGCCTGGGCTGCTTTGGGTTCCCAGTCCAGCCCTGTATATAAAGAGAGGTAGTAACAGATGATAGGAGACATGGATGTTGGGTGAAGTCATGACTTTGCAGTCTTGGTATTCTGTAATTTCTGGCATTCTAAGGTGCCAGCGGCGGATTCTTAGGCATCAGTAGGGGGTGTAGAAAAGCTAGACAGTTCTCTGAAACGGCGCAACTACAATAGGTAAAACAGTATTCCTTCACGTATCTGTCAACGAATGAAATTGAACAAAATAGCCCCTGATGGTTATATTAAACTTTGATAAATGTACGCATTCAACTCTGGGCAAGGTTCAGTAAAATCTTAAAAAACGGAAATTTACAAAATACACTGTGTAGAAAACGCTAGAAAGGATTGAGATAGTCTTAGAGAAAACAAATACAATTTGAGTTTATGAAGCTGATGGGATTCCACCTTCGTCCTATTTTGTAATTTTCAGTTTAAAATCAGCCATGACTATGCCAGATAATATCAATTGCCTCGACTGATGAGTGCATTGTGTGCGAAATTGTAGATTTGCAAAGGTTATGAATGTGTTACAAAAAGGTTTATCAAATGCATGGAAAATGTTATTGATCATGATTAGGCTAATTATAGACACATTTCTTCAATATGAATGACCTAAATTCCTAAACTCTGAGAAATATTTGAAAATATTTTATTGGAAATGTTTTGAGATCAGAATTCAGTCTGACAACCTTGTTGTTCATGTGGACCATATATAATTATGAAATGAGCGAATTACAGAAACGCCCAGGACATTCGATATTTCCAATGCTGCAGTTCATTCACCTGGCCATGGCACTAATGGTGCACATTTTTAAAGAGTCCTAAAATGTAATTGACTCCTTTTGCCGCAGCACCAATTTACTGATTTGATCTTTTTAAACTCTGCTTAAGTTTTCTTTAAATAAGTGAGCAATTTTGTACAGTTTAATCTCGATCACCTAAAGATGTAAATTAATAATCGTGCGCTTCTCTTCAGGCTTGATGATTGTCCAACAACTATGGGCACAATTTGTCAAGCAGTAAATCATCAAAAATGTGTACATTTTGCTTGGAGGAATTTAATGAAGTTTTACATTTCACAGGTACAACATTTTGTATAATAATTTCTAGCAAGAAACAAGTTCAAGCAGAAAATATATCGCAGTAGATAGTATTTCCTCAAACTAGTATCCTAATGTTATCGCAGATGAATTTTGAATGTAAGACATGTCCTCTTTTTTGGTTATCTGGTTAGATAATAGCAAGGGAATTGTAGTGCTTTTCATGAAAGTTAGTGGAATTTCCATCAAATTTAGTAAGGAATGCAATGGCACACACGTCTGCATTCACCCACCTGGCTGTGGACTTGCGGATCCTACTGAAATTTTATTGGCTGCCAACACTTCAGTCAGGAAGTGTTGGCAGCCATCTTGGGACTTAACTTGAATCCAAGTCAAACAAAAAAAGTAAAAATTAAAGAAAAGGGGGCAGTGTAGGAATACCCTGACACCCCAGTTATGGTGGGGGGTCCCAGAGATTGGATTGGATTTAGCTGCAAATTTATAGGTGGATCTTCTGCATTTTTTTTTCAAAGATGCACAGACTCCTGTGTGTCTTTTTCATGAAGCCCCCAGGTGGGCCAAACCCCTGGAGCATTGTTTTATAATAATGTGGGGGTGCCCATGGGGCAGCCCGCACGCCCAAGGCACTGCCACCTCACTGCATCAAACAGAAGTAAACAGCTCCCCTGCAGCCCCAATGACAGCCATCTCCCCGAAGTTATTTAATACATTAATATGGAAGAGGCTTGTATGGCCTCTCCCGCAGCCCTGGGGACTGCACCCTCCCTGGGGCTTTATGTATAAACAAAACAGGGACCACATGGACCCCCGACAGCCCCGGAGGCTGCCACATCCCCAGGGCTTTAAATGCAAATAATGCTGGGGGGCAAGTGGACTCCCCCACATCCCAGGTCAATTAACATAGAAATGCGGACAGTCTGCATGCGCCCCCACAGCCCCAAGGACCACCACCTCCCAGGGGCACTTACCATAGAACTGTGGTGGAGCTCCAACTCAGCCCCTGGGACCTCCACCTACCCAGGGCTCAAATGATGTAATGGAGGGGGTCCATTGTGGAGCGCCTCCATGGGGACCACCACCTTCCCAGGACTAAAGTGTAGATTTGAGGTGGGGTATCTGGCCCCTCTCCTGGAGCCAAAGATGGCCCTGTGGACCGCCACACCGCAGGTCCGGCTACTGCTATGTCCCTGGGTGCCCACCCCTGAAATTTAGCTGTTTCTATGGCTTGGCTGGAGGTTTATTGCTCTGCCAAGTCATAGCAAACTGTGCTCTGTTTTGGACAAACAAGACCATTTTGCTCTTCCTTGCTCAAAGTGGAGCACAATTGACAGAGTGGGAGCAGCATGACAGCAGCTCCCTCTCTGTTAAAGCAATGCAAGCTCCTGCAGGAAGTGGGGAGTTGGTAGGGACCGCAGGGTCCATGAGGCCCTTCCCACGGACCATAATATTGCTAAGTGGGTGCCCACACTAGAGGCCAGGCCCCAGCGATGGGTTTCCCGAGCAGAAATGGGCCCCAGAAAGGGGCTGCGTGCCCCCCTCCCATTATATAGGTATTTATCAATAAAATAAAAAGAGGCGGGCAAAATGTTAAAAAATATATACATTTGTTTTTAAGGTGAATATATATATATATATATATATATATATATATATATATATATATATATATATATATATATTACCTACTGGCGGTCGCCAGTAGGTAGTTATAGTTAGGACCACGTTTCCATAGGAAAACCTCAACATTCTATTTTGAATAACTTTGGCGCCGGTCGACGAATCCTCGCGAATTTCTCAAAATAGGTGGGGCGCTACGCTCCGCTCCTACCCTGAAAGTCTCGGGGGGATTCGTCAAGCGGGGGCTGAGATAAAAGGGGGGTCCCAAAACGCGTTTTTCCCATGCATTTTTCCATAGGACCTTTAGAACGAGCTACAGCCCGAACGGCTGAACAGAATTACTAGAAATTTGGCAGAGAGGTAGTCCCTAGGTCAAGGAAGTGCCTTTTGTAGGTTTGGTGTAAATCTGTTCAGTAGATTCTGAGAAAATAGCCTTTAAATCAATATATATATCTGAGCCCGCTTACGGTACGCTTACCGTACGCTTACCGTACGCTTACCGTAAGCTTACGGTGGCGTGCGCGAGCGCGATTCTGATTGGCTCTTAGATCTTAGTAAACATTCGAATCGGCCGAAACCAGGAAGCGGCGTCCGCCATTTTGTCTCTCGCACTGAGTGTTGTTTATCAAAGATGATGGCCAAAAACATGTTACGGGGCTGTTTTGACAACTCCCTCCCACATAGTCATGTTGAGGGAGTCCCCAAACATCCCCCAAGAGCAAAAACGGTTTTATTTTTTTTTCGGCAATTTCGCGGGGTACGCTTACCGTACGCTTACCGTACGCTTACCGTAAGCTTACCGTACGCTTACGGTAAAAAAATAAAAATAAAAAAAACACTATCCACACTTACCCCACCCCCTGTGCTTTTGGTGGCCGCAGGCCACCAAATGTGCAGGGCTTATTAATAGAGAAAAAAAACGTAATTTTGGCAACATGAAATTATAAAATCGAAATAAAAAAAACACTATCCACATTGACCTCACCCCCTGTGCTTTTGGTGGCCGAAGGCCACCAAATGTACAGGGCTTATTAAAGTTGATAAAAACCGTGCACGGAACGAACTGCGTTAAGTGGGCGCGCACGCCACAAATGGCGTAAAGTAACTTAGCATTTAAAAAACCGTACAAATTCACTGAAAAAACCATAGGTTTCACACACGTTATAGTTAGGAAATAGCATTTAAAAAACCTTGCTAATTCACTGAAAAAACCATAGGTTTCACACATGTTATAGTTAGCTGGACATTTTACTGATAAAAAACCAATGAAATTCCCCCGTTATAGTTACTGTAGGCAACTATAACTCACGCGACCGTAATCCTCTGCTGATGACATATGTGTCTTTATGAAAAAAAAATATTTGTAATATATGTATAGCTAAAATTTAATGGAAGAAGATATGGGCAAATAAGTGTCTAAATACAGTATTAGCATCAGCAGAGGATTGCGGTCGCGTGAGTTATAGTTGCCTACAGTAACTATAACGGGGGAATTTCATTGGTTTTTTATCAGTAAAATGTCCAGCTAACTATAACATGTGTGAAACCTATGGTTTTTTCAGTGAATATATATATATATATATATATGTCGAGCCACGTTCTCAGAGATTACCGGGACGCTTGTACCGCGGTGCCATCTCAGGGTCCGAGATTCCCTGTCTTTAAATAAAGTTCCACAATGCACCAACGCATTTGATGCACTCCTTCCAAATGAAAGTCCAAACACGATCCTGAGGCTTGAAAGTGGTTTATTCAGCAAAAATCAAGCCACACATACCCAACGCGTTTCGGCGTGACCGCCTTGATCACGGGTAATTTCACGTTCAATACATTTCAGGTTTTTAAACATTTGATAAACGTGACGAAGAAAATCAAAACAGAAATAGGACATTAACATTTGAAATATGAATACATGGTTCCTAATTTGTCGGCCATTTTGAAGTGGTGCATTTATAATGTTTTCAATGCTAAAGAGTACTAATTTATTAAGTTTCTCCTATTAATGACTCATGTATGCTCTTTTGTAAACTAATGTGATAAATTGAAAAAATGTGCGTAACATATAAATAATTATTATCACCGTGTGAAATAAACATGTAACATATGATTTACGTACACGAATCATTTTTTAAACACTATTGATTTGTAATCAAGCATAAGACCTGTCTTAGAAGGTTATAATGTATTCTTCCTACTACGCTGTAATGTGTATGGGCATTTTTTTGTGTGTTTCAACACAACTTTATTCACAATGGAATACTTCCACACGGCAACAGCCAGTAAGCAATGCCTATGAATAAGAACCATGATACGGTTTAGACAGAAAGAAGAAAAGGAATCTTAATTAATCCCTGCACTGTATCTATTGTCACCTAATAAAGTGCCAATATATCACAAGAAATGAAATGAGAAGAATCATATGGTGGACATTTCTAATATGTAAAATACAAAATACATTTAACAATAAAATTCATTCTAGAAATGCCAATTATAATCATTCATCGTAAATCGAACATTTCTAATATGTAAAATACAAAATTCAGCTTGAAATAGAATTCATTCTAGAAATGTCAATTGTAATCGTTCAAATCAATCATTACTGCAAAATTAGGCATCGTTGCCCTTCACATCACTCTTCATACATATATACCTTATCAATTATTATATGAGAGTCCATGTTTGTGGAGGTATAACTGAAAAATAAGACCCCAGTGGGTGATCACTAAGCAACTGAACGTTTCTTGTATCATTCTTTCTTACAATTTGTCAAAACCCTGAATACATTATACAACCCCAGTGGGTTGTTAATCTCCTTAACACAATGATCATGTCAAAACTATAAACTAAATAGTTACTGTTGAATCTATATAACAGCTAACCTTCATTTATCAGCACCATCTGAAAAGGTAAACAAAATAGGATACAATTATAAATTAGACAATTTTTTGTGATTAAATTAGACAATTTTTTATGATTTTTTATGATTAAACATGTAGTTGTGTGAAAAACTGTTAAAAACATGGATGTCTTTGAAGAAGTATCAAGAGTCAAACGTCACATAATGGACAAATTACTGATAACCAGATCGCAAGGATGACTATTCCCCAAGAAACCAGGCTAGTTCCTCTTCAGAATTCAAACCACATGGAATCTTTGTGTTAAGTTCCAAGATGTAATAGGATTCTAGTTGTCGTAATTTGCGAATTCTATCTCCCCCCCTGGTGGTTGCTGGTATTCGGTCTATTACAAAGAATTTCAACAAATTGCGGCTGCTTTTGTGGAATTCCTCATAATGCCGTGCTATTGGGGAGAGTTTGTCCTTATTCTGAATCGCCCTCATGTGTTCCAATATTCGTTTCTTGGCAGCAAACATAGTACTGCCTACGTATCTCTTGGCACAAGGGCAGCTCAGTACATATATGCAGTAGTCAGATAGACAAGTTAGATGTTTCTCAATATGTCTATTCTCGTCTGTGATAGGGTAATGAACTTTTTTTACATTCGAACTGAATTTGCAAGCTTTACACCCCATACAGGTGTAAAAACCCTGAACATCTGTTATTACTGATCTCACACTACTCACTTCGTTTTTGCACAGTTTGTTGCGCAGAGAATCAGCCTTCCTGTAAGTTACACTGGGTACATCCTTCACAACTTCAACTAATGTTGGTTCAGTTTTCAGGATGTCCCAGTGCTTCTTAAGACATCGTTTTACATCAAATGAACCTGAATTATAGGTCGTTATATACCTGACAACTTGTTTTTTAACATCATCTGGGTTATCTTTGGGGACCAGCAGGTCCTCATGTTTGAAATTAGTAGATTTCAGGCATGCTTGTGTGATCCCATGTAGTTTGTATCCCCTAACCAAGAATCTTTCTTGCATAACATTGCATTCCTGTTCAAAATCAGAATCAGAACTACAGTTCCTCCGAGCCCGGAGGAACTCACCAAACGGAATGCTTTTGATAAGGGCCTTTGGGTGTCCACTCTCCGCATGTAACAGCGTGTTCCCTGATGTTTTTTTGCGATACAGTTTGGTGGTTAGTTTATCATTAACTACCTGAATCTGTAAATCTAAAAACTCAATGCTAGACTTACTGATAGTCCCTTCAAATTTCAAATTGACCTCATTGTTCTTAAGATCATCAATAAAGTCTTTGACAAGTTCTTCACTGCCCTCCCAGATGATGAAAAGGTCATCTATGTATCGTAACCATGTTTTTACATGGCCACGATAAAGATTGTGCAATTTGGGCACCTGCTGCTCCCAGTGCCCCATAAAAAGGTTAGCATAACTGGGAGCAAAGCAGGTGCCCATAGCAGTTCCCTGTGTTTGTCTGTAGAAGACATCATCAAAGACAAAAAAGTTGTTCTCTAAGCAGTACCTAATCATTTCTAGCAACATATCTGTATGTTGCAAAAACGAAATGGAACGTGACAAGAGGAAATGTTTGCATGCTAGTATTCCATCTGTGTGTTTGATGGCCGTGTAGAGACTGCACACATCTAGTGTAATCAGCAAATAGTCCTTTTGCCAGATCACTTTTTTGATTTTATTAAGAAAGTCCCTACTATCTTTCCGGTAGGAAGGTAAACATTCTACGTATGCACGTAAGAAATAATCGATGTATTTAGAAGTTTTCTCGAACAGGGAGTCTATAGATGACACAATAGGTCTCCCTGGAGGGTTTAGCATGTCTTTGTGCAGTTTGGGCAAAAGATATATTAAAGCCACTTTAGGTGTACGGTTAAATAAAAAAGAATATTCATTCCATTCCAAGATCCCTTGTGTGTGCCATATATTTAACATGTTGTAATACCGAGTGTTGGATTCATCAATCACGATTTTCTCTACAACCTCATAGCATTCTTTATATATATATATATATATATATATATATATATATATATATATATATATATATATATATATATATATATATATATATATATTCACTGAAAAAACCAAAGGTTTCAGGGGCGTTATAGTTAGGAATTGGCATTTAAAAAACCTTAGAAATTCACTGAAAAAACCATAGGTTTCAGGGGTGTTATAGTTAGCTGGACATTTCCCTCGTACAAAACCCTAGAAATTCCCCTGTTATAGTTAGTTCAGCTAACTATAACTCGCGCCCACGCAATGCACTGCTGATGATGTCACATATTACATCACTCATGACATGGTCAGTGACATCACTGATGACATCTCAAATGACATCACTGATGACATCATTGATGACGTCATCCAGTGACTGTGTGTTTTTCTGAAAAGTTTAAATATGTTTTATATATTTATAGTGAAAGGCCTGTGGAAGAATAAGTGGGTGTACAAGTGTGTGAATGGATGATTTTCTAGGTGCGTAACTGACTCTATAAGTGAGTCATATAGGTGCCAATTACGATCCAGTAAAAAAACTTCCCCGTGCGACTCGTTTCCGGTCTTTTTACCGTACGAATCGTACAAGTGCCGTACGAACTGGCAATCACGATTCGCATGGTAAAAAGTCCATACGAACCGCATCGGGAATGATTTCCCACACGTCCTCGGGTCGGAAAATGTGTCCGACACGTCCTCGGACGATTTACCGTACAAATGTGAAAGGTGAAGTCCGACCGAGGAATCACGATCCATCCCGTGCGTCCGATGTTACAACCGTATGGAAAAAACACCGTCCGCACCGAACTCCCATAGCAACCATGGAGACATGTGCCCGCATACGCGCCCGACACACCCCCGCCCCCGTACGTCCGAGACGTACCCCCCGTGTATGTACACCCCCACCCGTGTATGTATACCCCTGTACGTCCGAGTCGTACCCCCACCCCTGTACGTGTCGTACCACCGTCTATGTACACCCCAGTACGTTCGAGTCGTACCCCCACCCCTGTACGTGTCGTACCACCGTCAATGTACACCCCAGTACGTTCGAGTCCTACCCCCACCCCTGTACGTGTACGTTCGAGTCGTACCCCCACCCCTGTACGTGTCGTACCACCGTCAATGTACACCCCAGTATGTTCCAGTCGTACCCCCACCCCTGTACGTGTCGTACCACTGTCAATGTACACCCCTGTATGTTCGAGTCCTACCCCCACCCCTGTACGTGTCTAATCCCCATGTATGTACACCCCAGTACATTCGAGTCGTACCCCCAAACCTGTACGTGTCGTACCACCGTCTATGTACACCCCAGTACGTTCGAGTCGTACCCCCACCCCTGTACGTGTACGTTCGAGTCGTACCCCCACCTCTGTACGTGTCGTACCACCGTCAATGTACACCCCAGTACGTTCCAGTCGTACCCCCACCCCTGTACATGTCGTACCACCGTCAATGTACACCCCTGTACGTTCGAGTCCTACCCCCACCCCTGTACGTGTCCGACCCCCATATATGTACACCCCAGTACATTCGAGTCGTACCCCCACCCCTGTACGTGTCGTACCACCGTCTATGTACACCCCAGTACGTTCGAGTCGTACCCCCACCCCTGTACATGTCGTACCACCGTCAATGTACACCCCAGTACGTTCGAGTCCTACCCCCACCCCTGTACGTGTCCAACCCCCATGTATGTACACCCCAGTACATTCGAGTCGTACCCCCACCCCTGTACGTGTCGTACCACCGTCTATGTACACCCCAGTACGTTCGAGTCGTACCCCCACCCCTGTACGTGTACGTTCGAGTCGTACCCCCACCCCTGTACATGTCGTACCACCGTCAATGTACACCCCAGTACGTTCCAGTCGTACCCCCACCCCTGTACGTGTCGTACCACCGTCAATGTACACCCCTGTACGTTCGAGTCCTACCCCCACCCCTGTACGTGTCCGACCCCCATGTATGTACACCCCAGTACATTTGAGTCGTACCCCCACCCCTGTACGTGTCATACCACCGTCTATGTACACCCCAGTACGTTTGAGTCGTACCCCCACCCCTGTACGTGTCGTACCACCGTCAATGTACACCACAGTACGTCCCAGTCGTACCCCCACCCCTGTACGTGTCGTACCACCATCAATGTACACCCCAGTACGTTCCAGTCGTACCCCCACCCCTGTACGTGTCGTACCACCATCAATGTACACCCCAGTATGTTCCAGTCGTACCCCCACCCCTGTACGTGTCGTACCCACGTCAATGTACACCCCTGTACGTTCGAGTCCTACCCCCACCCCTGTACGTGTCCGACCCCCATGTATGTACACCCCAGTACATTCGAGTCGTACCCCCACCCCTGTACGTGTCGTACCACTGTCTATGTACACCCCAGTACGTTCGAGTCGTACCCCCACCCCTGTACGTGTACGTTCGAGTCGTACCCCCACCCCTGTACGTGTCGTACCACCGTCAATGTACACCCCAGTACGTTCCAGTCATACCCCCACCCCTGTACGTGTCGTACCACCGTCAATGTACACCCCTGTACGTTCGAGTCCTACCCCCACCCCTGTACGTGTCCGACCCCATGTATGTACACCCCAGTACATTCGAGTCGTACCCCCACCCCTGTACGTGTCGTACCACCGTCAATGTACACCCCTGTACGTTCGAGTCCTACCCCCACCCCTGTACGTGTCCGACCCCCATATATGTACACCCCAGTACATTCGAGTCGTACCCCCACCCCTGTACGTGTCGTACCACCGTCTATGTACACCCCAGTACGTTCGAGTCGTACCCCCACCCCTGTACATGTCGTACCACCGTCAATGTACACCCCAGTACGTTCGAGTCCTACCCCCACCCCTGTACGTGTCCAACCCCCATGTATGTACACCCCAGTACATTCGAGTCGTACCCCCACCCCTGTACGTGTCGTACCACCGTCTATGTACACCCCAGTACGTTCGAGTCGTACCCCCACCCCTGTACGTGTACGTTCGAGTCGTACCCCCACCCCTGTACATGTCGTACCACAGTCAATGTACACCCCAGTACGTTCCAATCGTACCCCCACCCCTGTACGTGTCGTACCACCGTCAATGTACACCCCTGTACGTTCGAGTCCTACCCCCACCCCTGTACGTGTCCGACCCCCATGTATGTACACCCCAGTACATTCGAGTCGTACCCCCACCCCTGTACGTGTCATACCACCGTCTATGTACACCCCAGTACGTTTGAGTCGTACCCCCACCCCTGTACGTGTCGTACCACCGTCAATGTACACCACAGTACGTCCCAGTCGTACCCCCACCCCTGTACGTGTCGTACCACCATCAATGTACACCCCAGTACGTTCCAGTCGTACCCCCACCCCTGTACGTGTCGTACCACCATCAATGTACACCCCAGTATGTTCCAGTCGTACCCCCACCCCTGTACGTGTCGTACCACCGTCAATGTACACCCCTGTACGTTCGAGTCCTACCCCCACCCCTGTACGTGTCAGACCCCCATGTATGTACACCCCAGTACATTCGAGTCGTACCCCCACCCCTGTACGTGTCGTACCACTGTCTATGTACACCCCAGTACGTTCGAGTCGTACCCCCACCCCTGTACGTGTACGTTCGAGTCGTACCCCCACCCCTGTACGTGTCGTACCACCGTCAATGTACACCCCAGTACGTTCCAGTCGTACCCCCACCCCTGTACGTGTCGTACCACCGTCAATGTACACCCCTGTACGTTCAAGTCCTACCCCCACCCCTGTACGTGTCCGACCCCATGTATGTACACCCCAGTACATTCGAGTCGTACCCCCACCCCTGTACGTGTCGTACCACCGTCTATGTACACCCCAGTACGTTCGAGTTGTACCCCCACCTCTGTACGTGTCGTACCACCGTCAATGTACACCCCAGTACGTTCCAGTCGTACCCCCACCCCTGTACATGTCGTACCACCGTCAATGTACACCCCTGTACGTTCGAGTCCTACCCCCACCCCTGTACGTGTCCGACCCCCATATATGTACACCCCAGTACATTCGAGTCGTACCCCCACCCCTGTACGTGTCGTACCACCGTCTATGTACACCCCAGTACGTTCGAGTCGTACCCCCACCCCTGTACATGTCGTACCACCGTCAATGTACACCCCAGTACGTTCGAGTCCTACCCCCACCCCTGTACGTGTCCAACCCCCATGTATGTACACCCCAGTACATTCGAGTCGTACCCCCACCCCTGTACGTGTCGTACCACCGTCTATGTACACCCCAGTACGTTCGAGTCGTACCCCCACCCCTGTACGTGTACGTTCGAGTCGTACCCCCACCCCTGTACATGTCGTACCACCGTCAATGTACACCCCAGTACGTTCCAGTCGTACCCCCACCCCTGTACGTGTCGTACCACCGTCAATGTACACCCCTGTACGTTCGAGTCCTACCCCCACCCCTGTACGTGTCCGACCCCCATGTATGTACACCCCAGTACATTCGAGTCGTACCCCCACCCCTGTACGTGTCATACCACCGTCTATGTACACCCCAGTACGTTTGAGTCGTACCCCCACCCCTGTACGTGTCGTACCACCGTCAATGTACACCACAGTACGTCCCAGTCGTACCCCCACCCCTGTACGTGTCGTACCACCATCAATGTACACCCCAGTACGTTCCAGTCGTACCCCCACCCCTGTACGTGTCGTACCACCATCAATGTACACCCCAGTATGTTCCAGTCGTACCCCGACCCCTGTACGTGTCGTACCACCGTCAATGTACACCCCTGTACGTTCGAGTCCTACCCCCACCCCTGTACGTGTCCGACCCCCATGTATGTACACCCCAGTACATTCGAGTCGTACCCCCACCCCTGTACGTGTCGTACCACTGTCTATGTACACCCCAGTACGTTCGAGTCGTACCCTCACCCCTGTACGTGTACGTTCGAGTCGTACCCCCACCCCTGTACGTGTCGTACCACCGTCAATGTACACCCCAGTACGTTCCAGTCGTACCCCCACCCCTGTACGTGTCGTACCACCGTCAATGTACACCCCTGTACGTTCGAGTCCTACCCCCACCCCTGTACGTGTCCGACCCCATGTATGTACACCCCAGTACATTCGAGTCGTACCCCCACCCCTGTACGTGTCGTACCACCGTCTATGTACACCCCAGTACGTTCGAGTCGTACCCCCACCCCTGTACGTGTCGTACCACCGTCAATGTACACCCCAGTACGTTCCAGTCGTACCCCCACCCCTGTACGCGTCATACAACCGTCAATGTACACCCCTGTACGTTCGAGTCCTACCCCCACCCCTGTACGTGTCCGACCCCCATGTATGTACACCCCAGTACATTCGAGTCGTACCCCCACCCCTGTACGTGTCGTACCACCGTCTATGTACACCCCAGTACGTTCGAGTCGTACCCCCACCCCTGTACGTGTCGTACCACCGTCAATGTACACCACAGTACGTTCGAGTCTTACCCCCACCCCTGTACGTGTCGTACCACCGTCAATGTACACCCCAGTACGTTCCAGTCGTACCCCCACCCCTGTACATGTCGTACTACCGTCAATGTACACCCCAGTACGTTCCAGTCGTACCCCCACTCCTGTACGTGTCGTACCACCGTCAATGTACACCCCAGTACGTTCAAGTCGCACCCCCAACACAACCTCCTAAGTACGGAGCGCACCCCAGGCCCCAACATCACAACCGCGTGTACGAGTCGTACCAAGCCACACACAAGGACAGCACCGTACAACCAAATGGCCCATGTACACACCGTACACACGCTAAAAACGCACGTACACAACCAGGACAAAACAAAACAACACAAGAATACACCATTCGAATGGCACAAAGCCACTAAACATGTCCAACAAACACTCAAAAAACACATTCACTGACCTGCAACTGCCAAAGACAAACAGAGGCCCAAAACACCACCACTCCTTAAAACACACCCACCCAAACTTCAAACACAGCCACACCCACCAATGGACCAATAAAAAGGGCCAACACACACAAACCATGAGCCTTTGCAAGAGACTCACTGCTGCCAGACCCCTCAGACAACCTACAGCACCATACTACAAGCTTCACCACACCTTACACTTGCACACCTTCACACAACCAACTTCACAAACACACCCTCATCACATTCACACACACACCTGCACAACCACACCCACACACCCACAACCATCCACACACACCCCCCCCATCCACACCCACACCCCTCACCATGCCCATTAACAAGAATCCAAAGTTCAGTAACCGAGAGTTGGAGGTCCTTGTCGATGAAATCCTCAGAGTCGAGCCACAGCTCTTTGGAACATTGGTCAGACAGACCAGCATTGCAGCAAAAACAGCCATGTGGCAGACCATCGTCGATGCTGTGAATGCTGTTGCAGAAACCAGAAGGACCAGGCATGAATGCCAAGCCAGGTGGTACGATCTGCGGAGGAGGGTCCGAGCCAAGATGCTGGAGGAACACAACCAGGCCAACGCCACTGGAGGAGGGCCCTCCCGCAGACCCGTACACTACCAGCCCTGGGAGGAGAGGGTGATGGCCATACAGCCGGTGGAGGCTGTCGAAGGATTAGGAGGACTCCGAGACCCGGGTGAGTACACAAACAACGCTCCTCACATGGGGGGAACATCATCCACAACCAAAATCACTAACAGGCACGCAACCACCCCAAGCTATCGCATGACTCAACCACACTCCATGAACACGCACATGCCACTGGCGCCACCATGCCCCATGCACCCAGCTGGACAATGTCAAGTCACAGGCCACAGAAGACACCAACACATGACACGGTAACCCGGATGGCGGGAGGGTGGGCCCCAAAATTCACATAGTGCAACTCAGAAGCAGACAACAATGCCCTCTGCCCATATGGCCTAGGTCACAGCCATACAAACACTGTGTCCCCACACAGGAAAGACTCGCCAGCAAATGGCGGACGCCTTGCATCAACACATGGGGGTGAAGGCACTGTTTTGCACATGACAGGAGCGAATTAACAGCCAACATTGTGAAAGAGTGGCAGCACACACCACCACAGCAGCAGCGCAGAGACAGACACTACACCCAATGGGTGCCTGGAGATCACAAACAAACTCACATCAACAAGCCAAGGGCCATTCAAAGATCTGCTAACAGTGTGTGCCCAGGAAGCTGGGCTCAGGTGACAGAGGGTGACACACAGAGGGAGGGAGAGGGGGTCACAGAGGGAGGGAGAGGGGGACAGAGAGGGAGGGAGACACAGGGAGACGGACAGAGGGAGGAGGCTGACACACGGAGGGAGGGAGAGGGGGACAGAGAGGGAGGGAGACACAGGGACACGGACAGAGGGAGGAGGCTGACACACGGAGGGAGGGAGAGGGGGACAGAGAGGGAGGGAGAGGGGGACAGAGAGGGAGGGAGACACAGGGAGAGCAAATCAGCTGTGTGGTGTGTGGGAATGTCTGCTCGTCAGCAGGTAGACTGCGTGCATGTAGCCAAGGGTGGCCAGTGCCAGAACCCCATGGCAAAACACAGGGCCATGTCACAACCTGTTCACGAGCACAACGACAGCTGCCTGCATTATATAAGTGTGTGGATCCACTCCATGTGCACATGTACAGTGCTACACGGAAGGCGCCAATGCATGGCTCGCCACACCTGCCCACTCCACTGCTGACTGCAGTCACACTTGACGCAGCAAGTAAGACTGTGCCACACATAGCGAAAGGGGCCAAAGTGGTGCCCAAGGGACACACCCATGCACAAGTGCACTGTGAGTGGAATGCAAGACAGATCCTAATTCCAAGAGGAAAGGTGTCAACGTCGAAACTGATGAAACATGGATGTTGCATGGACCAAAATTAACATTGTCTCTCTCACACACAGGTCAATGTCGTGGTTCACCCCCCAACACTGGGGGGAAGACTCACAGGACCCGGATCTGCGGGAGCCCGATCCCACCGGCAGCGACGACTCTCACCACTCTGTGGACGACCCCGACCAACCTGGCCCCTCTGGTGTCCAACCACCTGCAGCACCTGCATCAGGTACAACGGGGCCAACCACCACCCCCACTCCTGCCACATCCCAGGAGACACCCAGGATCCCTGCCCCAACACCACAAAGCAGCCAGCCTGGCCAGGAGGGACACGGTGTCCCGGGCACCCAGGAGGAGGCAGGCGACAACGCCAATGCCACCCCTCAGGGGTCCCGGAGACCCGATGTGCCCACAAGGGCAGGCCAGGTGCAAGTGGGCAGGGGTGGTGGGAGTGGAGGACGGCGGAGGCGCCAGCTTGACCAGTTGGCTAGGGATCCTGGACTCATACCGGCAGGACACCATGGGCATGGCCCAGGTTGTGTCCACCCTCAATGAGATCAAGGGGACCCTCGATGAGATAAAGACCCAGCAGGCCCAGCAACATGCCTGGCTACTGCAACACCAACGGAGGATGGAGGACAGACAGGCTGAGCAAGTGACGGTGTTCCAGGGGATTCACGATACACTCCGTCGGATGGCTGACAACATGGGCAACCCTCCCTGTGCCAGAAGGCGTAGAACATCACCACCCACAGGGAGGGATCAGGAGGAGGAGGAAACATCTGATGGAGCATCCCAAACATCGTCACGGCCTGCTTCTGAGGGTCCCCGCAGGAGGCCGGGTCGTCCACGGAAAGGACCGTGAGGGTCGGCACTACATCACCATCTCCCAGGACACCTGGCCTGGCACCTGGCCCACTGGAGCAACAGCATCACAGCATCAAGAGACATTCTCTGCCACATGGCCTTGCTGGTCACTGTCTGACCAATGTGGACAAAGACTGTGGCATGGACTCTGAGGATTTCCAATGCCAAGGACACCAACTCTCCTACTGAACTTTGGATTCCAAACTCCCGGGAAGCCCCTCACGTCATACCCCCCCGCCCCCCACAAAAATAAAAATTCACACCATGAAGAGAAGATGCCTGCTGGTTGCATTATTACCTTACATGTGTCTAGTAAAGTCTAAACATGCCTGAGTTCTCTTTTGACTTCAACCATCCACACCCTGGGGCCGGAGTCTGGCACAGGACACACGGGCCACAGTGTATTAGGCAAGACAGACATGGAGCACCATACACACCCGTGATGGGCCCAACCAGCTGAGGGGGTGGCCGCACAACCGTGCTGACAGACACATTGAGTACAGCAACAGTCATGCGCAGAGGTCAGGGATCCCGTCCAGTGTCCTGGGGGGCACCCAGGTATGTGTAGACAGGTGGCAGAACCATGTCCTGCAAGCGTGAGTCTGGTGGATGCAGAGAATGGGGGCCTGGCCAACGTTAGATGCATGGGGATGGCACATGTCACAATACCCACACACTCATGGACATCATGCATAATACACAGTCTCAGCCCACACACACAGCTTGCATCTTGCTACTCGACACATAGACACATGGCCACTATCAGGGACAACCATGCCAGACATGCTGGATGCACCGTGGCAACACACCAGCATTGACTGAGAAGAGGCACCTTGGAGGCATAGGGACACCTTTATTAGTCATGTTTTCTGGATTGCAGAGGCAACTCGAAGTACACATGAACACGTCATGTGGAGTAACATGTGGGTCCAACACTGGCACCCCCTTCTGCAGCACAAATGTGTGATAGCCATGGAACTGGCACACAAAAGTCGGCCAACAGCTAAACACCCACAGCTGCTCACGGAGAGACTGCCATACACCATTGATCCGCTGATGTAGTAGTCCCACACCATGTCAAGCCAATGCAAACTGTATGTGTCCGAGGGCAGTGTTACACACATTGATGCCATCATCACAATCCACTATCCCATCACTGATGACTGTCAACCAGTCAGACCATCTATTCAGGTGTACACAGCTGCATGTCGTGTCCCATGGTGATGCTACATGGCTGCAGAGGAACCAAACTTCGACAGGGGCAGTGTGCATACATCGTGAACAACTCCCACACCCAATACACCCCTGATGCATCCCTTACCCTAAGGAGACTTCCAAACTTGTCCGTGCGTGTAACGCTCAGTCAGCACACGATGACGTGTCCATGAGGAATAGCAGGGCCACAACAATGCAACCAGCAGACGGCATGCGCAAATACCTGGGGATGAGAGACACACAAGAAGTCAGCCACTAAAAGCACAGCCACTTGCATGTGCATGTACTCGACACATGTATGGATGACAACATGCTAGTTCACAATTATGAGTTGGTAAATACAATCATCACTGCCACCATCACTCCAGTGACACACCCACACACACCTCTAACTCACGTGCCATACATGCAGGTGGAGACACACATCACAACACATGCCACACGGGGACCAATGCGTGCACAATCAGACACTGGTACTCACCACTAAGCGAAGAAGTCGCGTATGAGCCGAGTCCGGATGTCCTCTTGCGGCTCCACATCCTCCACATCACTAGCCCCATTGCCAAGCCCTTCGTCCTCCACGGGTGGATGGTCCTCGTCATGTTGATCCAGGATAAGTGGCACAGCTTTCTCAACTGCCATGTTGTGCAGCATGCAGCAGACCATGAAGATTTTGCAGACCTTCGCAGGGGCATATGGGAGCGCGCCGCCGGTCTTGTGGAGGCACCGAAATCGGCTCTTCAGCAGGCCAAACGTCCTCTCTATCACTCGCCTTGTCTGGCAATGGGCGGTGTTGTAGCGGAGCTGAGCCGGTGTGATGGGGTTGCGGAGAGGTGTGATCAGCCATGGCATGTTGGGATAGCCAGCGTCCCCTACATGGGAAGCACATGGACATCGTTAGAACTGGTGAAGCGGTCGTGCTGGTAGGCTATGCAAAATACAGGACAGACAGACTGTACCCACCAACAACACATGCTCTTTCGTTGCGCAGCTGCATCATCATTTCAGGCATCCTGCTACGCCTCATGATGTAGGCATCGTGTGCTGATCCTGGAAAACGAGCACAGACATGTGAAATCACCATGTTGGACAGACACACCACAAGGGCATTGATGGAGTGGTAGTGCTTCCGATTGCGGTACGCTACCTCCCGTGCGTGTGGTGGTACCAAAGCTACATGTGTCCCATCTATGGACCCAATGACATGGGGCATCCCTCCCAGGGCATAGAATCCACGCTTGACCGCAGTCAACTGTTCAGGGGTTGGGAACTTGATGAAGTCATCCAGGTGAATCAACATGGCCTCTAAGAAATCATGCAGCACATGGCAGAACATGCTCTGGGACATGCCACCAACATGAGCTATGGTATATTGAAAGGTACCCGTGGCAAGAAAATGTAGGGCAGCCATTACCTTCAGCTGGGGTGTCTGTGCCGTAGGATACCTGTGCTGCAGTTGCAGGTGTGGTGCCAGTCTCGCCGTCAACTCCAGAATCAACAGTTGGGGGAAGCGGTAGCACCGGATACTGTCATTCTCCCGCATGGCAGCCAAGTCCGGAATTGGTCGGGCAAGAGGCGGCGCTCTGCAGTAATTTGGAAGTGACAAGGAAGAGTGAGTGCACTACGACAACAATTCATATGTACTGAGCACATGTTAATCTGTCAATACACATATGCTACATAGGGAGTCAGGTATGTGCTACATGCCCTGGACACGTATGGCTGCCAGGTGACACTCCTACCAAGACCCAGCTACACACGGAAATTGAGAACCTCCCCATGCCATGCCATGGGAATAGCTGTGTCCCAGTGCAAGTGAACAGCCAGACGCAAGACAGGAGTGACATACGCCCACATATCAGCAGAAGTAGGATGCCGATTGCAGAGACTGGTAGCGGAACACTAGAGCCACAGGTCACATGACATTACACTAGGACAGCCCACACACCTTGCCATGAAGGTGTACATGTAATGACTCACCACACATTCATTGAGAGGATGCAGACATGTCCTTGTCACGCTACTCCGTGTCCCATGCATACATGTGCACCTCACATCCGATACCACATGTGGCATGGTGTGCGGAACAGTGTGCAATGTCAATCTACACACAGACACATGTTGGTTGCTGCAACAGCTGCAGCTTTTGAGGGTGCTCCAACATCAACCTGATGGGAAGCCCCCACACATACATGACATAGTCACATTGTACACCGTGGGTAGTGACAAGTCAGGTGTGGTAACTCCTGTACCGGGCATCAGGGGACACTTCCGTGTGTTGGTGTCCGTGCCATGCCAGTGACGCTCATCCCAAGTGTGCAGTACGACATGCACACATGTCAAAGGAGTCAAGGGCATGCCTGGCACACATTGCCCCGTCACACAGTACATCTGTACACATCTCATCATACATCTGGTGCCTTCTCGACTCAGGAGTAATGTTCCACATCACAGCCTGTCACACCTGTGCCCCACACATGTAGTAATGCACAGACGATGCCTTGATGTCCATTCATTCATGGACAAGTATGTCCATCCATGGACAAGTATGTCCGCCCTATTCCTACCTGTGTGCCGCCTGTCACCACTGTGATGTGTGAAAACCGCCGTACTGCTGCTAAGAGGGCCTGTGTACGTTCCCATATCACTATGGGAGTGCTGCCGTATGTGTACCCATCGTGATGGCGAGCGTACAGGCATGTGTACGGTCCGTACCACTACGAACACCCATAGTGGTACGGGCCGTACACACGCCTGTACGCTCCCTATCACTATGGGTGTCCTCGCGTATGCGTACTCGTAGTGGTACGGGCCGTACACACGCCTGTACACTCCCTATCACTATGGGTGTCCTCGCGTATGCGTACTCGTAGTGGTACGGGCCGTACACACGCCTGTACGCTCCCTATCACTATGGGTGTCCTCTCGTATGCGTACACGTAGTGATAGTGAGCGTACAGGCATGTGTACGGCCCGTACCACTACGTGTACGCATACGCGAGGACACCCATAGTGATAGGGAGCGTACAGGCGTGTGTACGGCCCATACCACTACGAGTACGCATACGCTAGGACACCCATAGTGATAGGGAGCGTACAGGCGTGTGTACGGCCCGTACCACTACGAGTACGCATACGCGAGGACACCCATAGTGATAGTGAACGTAGGCACGCGTGTACGGGCTGTTGCAATGCATTTGGGGTGCCCTAGGGCCCCGGAACGCACCGTACCTGTGAGTGAAGCTCCAAATTACATAGGGGACACATGAGGGACAAGTATTAAGGCCTACATGCATGCTGGTTGTCATGGAGACCAAGTATAAAATTTGAATTTGTTCTGGAAGGTGCACAGCAGAAGTCAGTTGGAATTAATCTACTTTGTTGCAATGTGTTTGTGGGGCTGACATCATGCAGGAGAAAAAAAACGATTGAGAACCCACAGACTGCTAGGTTTGAAGGGATTGGAGGAAACATAGGATGCAAATGTGAGTGACCAATCACTCTGTACTCCTGTGCATGAGATGGGCCAGCAAGGCAGATATAAGGCAGCCAGGTCCCATGAGGGAGCACTTGCCTGCACATCTCTGTATTCCACGACCCAACTGCTGCCACTGATTCCCTGGAACCATGTCAAGGGCTGTGGAGAGGTCACAGCCATTCACCCTGGAGGAGAACATGGCTTTGGTGGAAGTGATCCTCCCACGGTACCCCATGCTGTATGGGCGACCAGGTTATCAGGTGAGTGCAGTGTCCACTGGCACAGACTGTGTCCCTTTTTTGTGACTGTGACTTCTGCCATTGTGTCCAGGTGTGACACACATGCTATGTACTGTAGGGGGGTTCCAGGGGGGGAATGCCTGATGTCTCCCAGCAGTGCCCTGAGACAGGAGGGGTGGGTGCCTATCACTCCCAGCAGCAGTGCCCTGAGACAGGAGGGGTGGGTGCCTATCACTCCCAGCAGTGCCCTGAGACAGGAGGGGTGTGTGCAGAGTCCTCCCAGCAGTGCCCTGAGACAGGAGGGGTGGGTGCCTATCACTCCCAGCAGTGCCCTGAGACAGGAGGGGTGGGTGCCTATCACTCCCAGCAGTGCCCTGAGACAGGAGGGGTGGGTGCAGAGTCCTCCCAGCAGTGCCCTGAGACGGGAGGGGTGGGTGCAGAGTCCTCCCAGCAGTGCCCTGAGACAGGAGGGGTGGGTGTGATGCACAGTGTGAGCCTGGATCATTGATTGTGTAGTTGCCCTCATTCCACCTGTGTCCTTTCAATGGCACGTACTGCTTTTGGCCTTCCCCCAGAGGATCATGTCCCTATGACAAAGGTGCAATGCGTTGGATGCACACTATGCCTTGTTGTAAACAGCAAATGTGTTCTAATCTGTGTCCCTGTGACATGTGCCAGGTGTATTGATGTAGTGTCACTTGTTCATCCTCACAGGTAGACGCCTCTGCCAAGGAGCAGATATGGCTGGACGCCGTCAGCGCCGTGAGGAGTGCGGATGGTCGGAGGCGGCACCTGTCCCAGGTGAGGAAACGCTGGCAGGATATCCGGTGCTGGACGCGGAGGATCGCACGGGTCCTGCTGGGGGACTCACCTGAGAGCCACAAGAACCGCGGGCGCCGCCGTCTCTCCCACATCCAGAAACGTGTGCTGGCGGTGGTCTTTCCTGACTTGGACAGGCGTCTACAGGACATGCAGCAGCCGGAAGGGGGTAGGTACATGTGTGTGTTTGTTGTGTTTCACCAGCATTTGTAAGTGCACTGTTCCATGGATACACTTCCAGGGTTTATGGTGCTGTGCAGATCCTGTTCCCCACAGTATTGCAGTGCTCTCCTGCCTCCCTTCCCCTCCTTGCAATGTGTTCCCTGGTCTGTGTGTAGTCACTTCATCACAAGGTTATGTAGCCTGACCCCTTCTCCAAGTGTACAATGCCTGCAGCATCATGTGTGGGGGTGGTGTGTAACAGGTTTTGTGACCTTGCCTGTGCCCTGTCCAGTTCTGGACTTGTGGGTTCCATGTCAGTTGGCACTAATGCTGAGTCCAGACATGGGAGTTAATCTCTCGAGTGCCAGGCCTTCCAGCAGGCATGTCCCATGTGGTGGCCTGTGACATGATGTGCATGAGTGTGCGTTACGCATAGTGCAGGGATGTTAGCGTGTGTTGCAGTCATTCCCATTCAGGAGCATGGAGCTGTGTGGCCACTACTGTCCCCAGGGGCATATTTTCCTAGGTATCATGTGTGTAATCCGAGAATGTCGACAATCTCTGTGTCTACAGCATAGGTTGTGCTCTGTGCCATTGTCCCCTGGCACCATGTTTCTTGACGTGAGATGTATTACAAGTGTCCACTGTCCAGCCTGACCTAATTTTCAAAGTACATACTCACGGTGGCCATTGCCTGTGTGTCTTGTTGCAATCATCTGATGATGCCCATTTGTACATGATTATTTGGACAGGCGCACCTTGGGTATTTGGTGTGCAATCTTGAATTATTGCATCCCATGTGTATTTCACCCAGACTAAGAGATGTAGGTGCTTCCTGTGTCTCCACAGATTTGTCTCATGTAGGGGGTGGGTGGTGCGGGCATGGCCTACATGTCAAGACCTGTTATCTCCTTGCTAGGACTGGCCAGTGTGTGATGTTTGTCTGGACATACACTCAAGGTGCAGTGTGCCAGTCAGGGTGGGCATGTTATCAGTATTACCTATGCTGCATGTGCCTCTAGTTCCTGGATATGGTCCCTGCTCATCCCAATTTCCTGCCACGCTGTGTGGTGCAGATGCAGTGCTGTATTGTCCCCAGGGCCTTGCTCCTCAGTCAAAATTCCATGTAATCTCATTTGCTATTGTGTCATGCTCTCCATAGTTTTTCCCTGGCATGGTGGGTCACACAACTGTGTCTTGCAGGGCCGACATATGTACCTTGTTTTTTAGTTGTAACTCTTCCTTTGTTTCAGGCTATGCACTGTAACCTAAGTAGATTTGACTCATGTGACATATGTATACAGGTGGATGATTAATTTCTGTCTCTTCACCCTGCCCACAGCATCGTCGGGGGACACGGAGGGAGACATGGACACAGACGGCGCGGAGGGACCGAGCACCAGTGCCAGCGGTGACATCGGGGCTGGCACTTCGAGTGGGACTGAGGCGGAGGAGAGTGAACCCGGGGACCTGTCGACTGGCACAACAGAGTATGAAGCTGACGGGTCCGAGGATGATCTCTCCGAGTGGGCGGTGGCTGCACCACAATCTGACAGCAGCCATACATCTGGCACCGCCCCCTCCATTGGCATCAGCCGCCTCCCACGTGCTCGTGTCCCTTCCCAACGTGCCCGGTCACCACATGTCTCCTTCCTGCCAGGCACCGCACCCCCTGCCCCTGTCTCCACTGCTGCCGCCAATGCTGAGTCTGTGGACATCCAGCGGCAGTTGCAGATTGGTCAGACTGCGATCCTTAATGTCCTCCATGCCCACAGCCAGGTCCTCAACAACATGGAGGCATACTTGGAGGGCATTCATTCATCGCAGGCTGACCAATGCAACTTGCTGAGGTCCATAGACTCCACACTGACTGCAGCAGTGGGTCTCCTGCAGCGCTACGTCCCACCCCCTACCCCTGCCCCTTCCACACTTCCCACTCCCATGCCTGTCCCACATACACCCAGACATAAGCATGCACCCACCACAACACACACAGGCACCACACCAGCAGGGAAGGTCCGCCGCACACCTCCTGACACGCACACACAGGGTGAAGTAGGCACACCCACTGGGTCGGGGGGCAAACGTGTGACACGCAGCCAGAGTGGGAGTCCGCATTCCACCCAATCCACTCCCTCCAAATCACCTCCCCTCAGCTCTCCTGGCCAGATCTCCCCCAAAGACTCCTTCATGGCCACTCTGTCCCTGAGCCCCACAGTGACACCACCCCGCAAGCAGTCAAGGAAGTCCACGGTCAGGGTGCTTGAGTCCCCCCCCTGTCCACACCCTCCCCCAGTGGCGCTGCGACCCATCCCTCTGACCCCCCCCTCCTTGGGGCCTGTGGTTCCTTCGGGTGCAGGGGAGTCCCTGGAGGACCTTGCCGAGGTGTGCAGCGCGCTCCTAGAATCCACCTTTGGCCCTGCCCCACCCCCTGTGGTGGAGTCCACCATCCCTGCACCCACGTCGCCTACCCTTCGCCCTCCTGTCCCTGCGGTGCCTGTTCCTTCCCCCCAACATGATGCCCTCACCCCTGTGGAAGACAACGGCTTGTAACTGTGCAGGCAAGCTAGGGGACACGCATCCCACTGTGTCCCCCATCCAGCTGTGACTCCTGGACTGCCCTATGGGCTTTGTAATTATTGGACTTACTTCATACTAGTTTTTTGCTCATGCTGAATAAAGCTATTTATTTTTTGCCCTTGGAACACTCCTGCTTTGCTGGCATTGCTGTTGGTGGGGCTGCTACATGGTTGTGGGTGTAGGTCATGTGTTGGGTGTGTGGGAAATGTAGTAGTGTGCTGCTCATAGGGGGGACCCTGGGATCTGTGTGCCATCACACGGTGTTAGCTACCTTTCTCCATTCATGTAAGCAGTTGCTGCATGTTGCAATTGTCCCAAGGTGTATTCCTTCCTCTGTGTACCCTGACTTCTTCCCTGCAGGGTGTCCCCTGACTTTAGCGCAGAGCTGTGTGTACATTAGCTGGGTGTGTGACGTAGTCCTTCACCTTTGCACATGCATGCTGAGCCATTCTCCACCTGCATCATTCGTGGCATCCTTGGTAGTCATTGTACTTGTGGACTATTGACATGACTTCATGTGGACATGTTTTCTTTTTGGCCCTATGCATGCGTATACTTCCAGCCTCGCACACATGTGGTACATGTACTGCAGGGTCTTTGTGCACCTGACTGACATTTGTGGGCATGGTATCTGTGGCTACTCCACCCTTTGCGTTCCATGGGCACTGCTGACAGTGATGGGCACCCACCCCTCCTGTCTGAGGGCACTGCTGGGAGGACTCTGCACCCACCCCTCCTGTCTCAGGGCACTGCTGGGAGGACTCTGCACCCACCCCTCTCATGTCTGGGCACTGCTGGTAGGAGTCTGCACCCACCCCTCCTGTCTCTGGGCACTGCTGGGAGTGATAGGATCCCACCCCTCCTGTCTCTGGGCACTGCTGGGAGGACTCTGCACCCACCCCTCTCATGTCTGGGCACTGCTGGGAGGACTCTGCACCCACCCCTCCTGTCTCAGGGCACTGCTGAGAGGACTCTGCACACACCCCTCCTGTCTCAGGGCACTGCTGGGAGTGATAGGCACCCACCCCTCCTGTCTCAGGGCACTGCTGGGAGGACTCTGCACCCACCCCTTCTGTCTCTGGGCACTGCTGGGAGGACTCTGCACCCACCCCTCCTGTCTCAGGGCACTGCTGGGAGTGATAGGAACCCACCCCTCCTGTCTCTGGGCACTGCTGGGAGGACTCTGCACCCACCCCTCTCATGTCTGGGCACTGCTGGGAGGACTCTGCACCCACCCCTCTCATGTCTGGGCACTGCTGGGAGGAGTCTGCACCCACCCCTCCTGTCTCTGGGCACTGCTGGGAGTGATAGGAACCCACCCCTTCTGTCTCTGGGCACTGCTGGGAGGACTCTGCACCCACCCCTCCTGTCTCAGGCCACTGCTGGGAGGACTCTGCACACACCCCTCCTGTCTCAGGGCACTGCTGGGAGTGATAGGCACCCACCCCTCCTGTCTCAGGGCACTGCTGGGAGGACTCTGCACCCACCCCTCCTGTCTCAGGGCACTGCTGGGAGGACTCTGCACACACCCCTCCTGTCTCTGGGCACTGCTGGGAGTGATAGGAACCCACCCCTCCTGACTCAGGGCACTGCTGGGAGTGAAGGGAACCCACCCCTCCTGTCTCAGGGCACTGCTGGGAGTGATAGGAACCCACCCCTCCTGTCTCAGAGCACTGCTGGGAGGACTCTGCACCCACCCGTCTCATGTCTGGGCACTGCTGGGAGGACTCTGCACCCACCCCTCCTGTCTCTGGGCACTGCTGGGAGTGATAGGAACCCACCCCTCCTGTCTCAGGGCACTGCTGGGAGGAATCTGCACCCACCCCTCCTGTCTCTGGGCACTGCTGGGAGGACTCTGCACCCACCCCTCCTGTCTCAGGGCACTGCTGGGAGTGATAGGCACCCACCCCTCCTGTCTCTGGGCACTGCTGGGAGGACTCTGCACCCACCCCTCTCATGTCTGGGCACAGCTGGGAGGACTCTGCACCCACCCCTCCTGTCTCAGGGCACTGCTGGGAGGACTCTGCACCCACCCCTCCTGTGTCTGGGCACTGCTGGGAGGACTCTGCACCCACCCCTCTCATGTCTGGGCACTGCTGGGAGGACTCTGCACACACCTCTCCCATTTCACAATATGTACGCTCATTACATACACAGATGTGGGTACGCTCCATGCCTTCGAGGTGGGGGTACGTGTCGTACTTACACTGTTGGGGTGGGGGTACGCTCCATTCGTCCGCGGGTGAGGCCACGGGTCGTACTTACACTGTTGGGGTGGGGGGTACGCTCCATGCATTCAAGGTGAGGGTACGTGTCGTACTTACACTGTTGGGGTGGGGGTACGCTCCATTCGTCCGCGGGTGAGGGTACGGGTCTTACTTACACTGTTGGGGTGGGTTGTACGCTCCATGCATTCGAGGTGAGGGTACATGTCGTACTTACACTGTTGGGGTGGGGGTACGCTCCATTCGTCCGCAGGTGAGGCCACGGGTTGTACTTACACTGTTGGGGTGGGGGGTACGCTCCATGCATTCGAGGTGAGGGTACGTGTCGTACTTACACTGTTGGGGTGGGGGTACGCTCCATTCGTCCGCGGGTGAGGGTACGGGTCTTACTTACACTGTTGGGGTGGGGGGTACGCTCCATGCATTCGAGGTGAGGGTACGTGTCGTACTTACACTGTTGGGGTGAGGGTACGCTCCATTCGTCCGCGGGTGAGGCCACTTGTCGTACTTACACTGTTGGGGTGGGGGGTACGCTCCATGCATTCGAGGTGAGGGTACGTGTCGTACTTACACTGTTGGGATGGGGTACGCTCCATTCATCCGCGGGTGAGGCCACGGGTCGTACTTACACTGTTGGGGTGGGGGGTACGCTCCATGCATTCGAGGTGAGGGTACGTGTCGTACTTACACTGTTGGGGTGGGGGTACGCTCCATTCGTCCGCGGGTGAGGCCAAGGGTCGTACTTACACTGTTGGGGTGGGGGGTACGCTCCATGCATTCGAGGTGAGGGTACGTGTTGTACTTACACTGTTGGGGTGGGGGTACGCTCCATTCGTCTGCGGGTGAGGCCACGGGTCGTACTTACACTGTTGGGGTGGGGGGTACGCTCCATGCGTCCGCGGGTAAGGGTATGTGTCATACTTACACTGTTGGGGTGGGGGGTACGCTCCATACGTCCGCGGGTGGGGGTACGTGTCATACTTGCACTGTTGGGATTGGGGGTCCGCTCCATGCATACGGGGTGGGGGTACGGTCCGTACATATCCATCCCCATGCTATGTGATGCTTGTGCGGGCCATCCCCAGGCATTTGCCACGTGGGTATGAGCCGTCCCGCCATTGTTGGGGTGACATAGGTGTGGGCGTGGTACGACTCGTACCCACGCTCTTAAGGCGTGGGTACGGGACATACCTGTCTGGTTGTGTTGCAGGTTCGCGTCGTCAAGGACTTCCGTTGTGGCGGTCGCTGGCTTGGCTGGACAAGGCCCCACCCCCTCGTAGTGACCAGGGCCTGGGAGTCAGGTATGTCCAGGGCATGTGTGCTGTGTGACTATGGGGGGGGTTTTGTGGCCTGCCCTTGCTCCTGCCCCCCCCCTTCCCCCCTCCCCTAGTTGGTCTGACCTTCTGCGGCGTCTGCGTCGTAACCTGTAGAGTACTGGTACTCCTTGTTTGCGTCGTCCTGTCTGTCCGTCGTGTACTGGTACTCCTTGTTCGCGTCGTCCTGTCTGTCCGTCGCGTACTGGTACTCCTTGTTCGCGTCGTCCTGATTTCCCGGCAGTTTTTGGCAGCCGGAAAATATTCACCGTGCGGGATGACGTCGGTGCGAATCGTAATTCCTGGTTCGTGAATGGCAGGCTGCGTGCGTCCCGACGTCAGGTCGGCGCTTTCCCGGATCGCATTTGTACGTAGATTTTAGTCTATCGGTGTTTTGTACGATTCGTACGGAAAAGGTGTTTCCGTCCGAATCGTAATTCCATGTTTGTATATTTACACGACCGGGTACGCGTCGGACGGGGAATATGCTCCGTCCGACGGTTCGTACCCGGTTTTTGCCGGATCGTAATCGGCACCTAAATGTATCTTACTGCAGACTAGTGACTAAACTGTGTGAAGGTCTGTATGTGTCTGTCTGTTGGTGTATAAGTGGCTGCATGGTTTTCTGAATAGCTATATGAGTGTCTATATGGGTTATTGATTGGTTGTCTGAGTATCTGTATGGGTGCCTGAGTGTTTGTGTGGGTAGGGTGTGTGTGACTCTGTGCATAGATGTGTGACTGGGGGATTCTATGGGTGCATGGTTTTAAGAGTGGATCTGTGATGAACTGTATGGTTGGGTGAGTGTATGTATGGGTGTGTTAGGGATTGAATGTATATCTCAGTTGTACATGTGTCAGTAACTACATATGTGAAAGGCAGTATATATACGTGTAAGAGTATATCAGTGGGTATATGTGAGAGTGTGAGATTGTGAGAGTGGCTGTATGGATGAGTGTGTGCTTGTATCAATGATTGTATAAGAGCATAAGAATGTGGTACTATTTTTATGAGTAAGTGAACTTGAGTGTGCATAACTGCATAGGTGAGTAAATGGGAGTGTGATTAATTATTTGCATGACTGACTAGGTGTGAGAGTACCTCTATGGATGATTGGTGGTGTGTGTGTGTCTATGTAGGTGTATAAATGCATATGATAGTCTTGTACGGAGTGACTGTAAGTATGAGTGACTGTACAGGTGAGTGAGTGGAGTTGTATGTAGACCTAAGAGTTAATGAGTGGGTATGTAGTTATTGGTATTGGAGTATCTATGGTTTTCAGAATGGATGTCTGAAATTCTGAGTTGGTGTATCAATGGTTAAATTAGGGTGTGAGAAGATGCAGTAATTTATAACATGGATGATGTCATCAGTGATGTCATCAGTAATGTCATTTGAGATGTCATCAGTCATGTCATCAGTGTTGTCACTGACCATGTCATGAGTGATGTAAAATGTGACGTCATCAGCAGTGCATTGCAGGGGCGCGAGTTATAGTTAGCTGAACTAACTATAACAGGGGAATTTCTAGGGTTTTGTACGAGGGAAATGTCCAGCTAACTATAACACCCCTGAAACCTATGGTTTTTTCAGTGAATTTCTAAGGTTTTTTAAATGCCAATTCCTAACTATAACGCCCCTGAAACCTTTGGTTTTTTCAGTGAATTTCAAAGGTTTTTTAAATGCCAATTCCTAACTATAACGTGCATGAAACCTATGGTTTTTTCAGTGCATTTCAAAGGTTTTTTAAATGCTAATTCCTATCTATAACTTATCTCTGAAGATATCATGTTTAATGATCTTCATTGGATTTGTATATTTTTCAAATTCAGTGTGTCAATTTTATTAATTACTTTTTTTAAATACTTTTTTATCACCATTTTTTAAACTTATTTTTCCAATTAATTCTTCTACAAATTTAAAAATATTATTTGAACTTAATGGGTTTTTCAAACATATTTTTTTAATTATATGTTCAAAACTTTACTTATATATATTTTTTCAATGTTTTTGGATCTGCGCACCCTAAGCGCACCGTTCTCGATCCCTACGCGATAGCATCCACGCACGGTAAGTGTTGGGTACGTGTTTAGTGCGCGATTGCAATGCGACCGGTACGCGACTCCCAGCCGATATGCGACACGTTCGATATACGTAACGCAACGTTTACGCGCTTCTGCGATGCGTCATCTGCGTCTATGACGCGGTAGGTGAGCGTAGCCCGCAAAATATTTAACATTTAAAACAAATATATATATGTATTTCATGTGAATAATAATTGAAGACAAACTCTAAACTAGTCTTAAAACTAATATATTTTCACATCTAATCCTATAATTTTTTTTTATTCAATTTCGCAGATGCGTGCTGGGTGCGTGCTGCGTAAGCGCAGGGTGCGCGGATCCCATGTGACCTGCAAAAAAAGAGATTTGATTGGTTCATTACACTTCCTCTTCTAACTATTGAAAGACCCCATCCATTTCAATCATTCTTCTTTGACCTTCTTTAGAGCACCATCTCTTTGGAGAGAAGAAGATTTTTTTAGACTAAGTTTACACTTAGCTCTAACTTTTTTCAACCAAAAATGGCTTAGGGCAGCAGGCATCATCTGCATTACCACATACTTCTGAGGATGAATTTTTGGCGGAGGCACCACCCAAAGAACGTTCTTCTTCAGTGGTGTGGACATTTTTTACTTTTCCCGAGGGGCAGAATAAGACCAATGCCACCTTGGTCACGTGCAAGATTTGCAAAAGAGTCCTGTCACGAGGGGATCCTAACAAGAAATACTCGTGCGGCACGGCAAGTATGATGAAGCACATGAGGACCCTTTATCCAAACAATCTTGCAAGAGAAGAGTGCCGACGGATGAGAAACACTCCTGCTCCTGCGCCATCCACCTCATCGCGGCCGAGCACCTCAAGAGTGCATCCATCAGCCCAAACCTTGGACATCCGTCCTCAATTTCAATTTTTAAAAGTGCTCTGCACTAAGTGCAATGCGAGTTTGTGCTATGGTGAGCAGTCGTTCGATCTGATCTGCCGCCGGCAAGAAAGTCACATTTGCTAGTTTTTTTTTAGTTTTTTTTTTATTGTTCCCTGAAGTTCATTGTTTGGTTTCTCCTGTTTTGTTTTTTTGTTTTGTTTTTGCAGAAAAACTAAAAAAAATTAAAAAATTGTTCAGAAAACTCAAAAAAAATTATAAAAGAAGAAAGAAGAAAAAAAAAGTTCTTGTAAGAACTAACTTTCCTGGTTTAAAAAAAAGCTAAATTTCTTTGTTAGTGTGTGAAAGTTTAGATGAATGTATGTGTAGTACATAATTGACTGAATGAATGCATTAGTAGCGTATAGTGAATGTATAAGTGCAGAACTATGAGGAAGTGCTGCAGCATCACACAGTAACCTCTTTAACTGCAGTGTGCTGTAGTACTTCCGAAGCACAGGGATGCAACATATGTACATAAATATGTTGCAAATCTATGCTTCTCTCTGCACGGCTGCTTAAACTGCAGCCATGTGGTGACACAGGCACCCTTGCACCATAGTGCAAGGATATCTGTGTCATGTGCTGTTTGTTTTTGTGCAGGAAGACACACCTTCCTGCACAAAAAGAAATCAGAAAACCCATTTTTCTCCTTCAATGTATGCTGAACATTTTAGCATGCATTGAAGATATAAAAATGTGGAGAAATTAAAACAATTCTCTTTGTTGTGCTTTCCAACACAAATTTTAGAATGGTGCACCATTCACACACATATTGAGATTCATGATTTCTGATAAATCTAGACATGTGTCTTGTTCTATGAGTATTCAGTGCAATCATGCACAACAACACTTATAGAACACCCTTTCAACGCAAAGTGGTGTGTATGATGAGGTTGTATTTACATGGAGTATAAAAAGTGCACAGAGTGCCTTTCCCTCTCTTTGTAAATATGAAAGTGTCTTGCGCAATAACTATGTTACAAAAAGTGACATATTTCCGGTTTCAAAATTCCTTGCGAATGATAGAATGTAAGCACAGAGTTTTCTCTCCAAAGATGTTCAAAGAAGAATGATTGAAATGATTGAGGTCCTTCAATAGGTACAATGGGAAATATTATGAACCCCTCAAATCTCGTTTTTTGCAGGTCACATGATATCTGATTATGGTCAGATTTGAAAACTACATACATATAAACAGAGTGTTTTTAGAAACATGTTTCAACTTTGTAGCTTCTTGCAGACCTCGTCATTCTGCATATTGAGACTTACTTAAACTTACCTTCACAATAATAGGAATAAAAAACGGTATACATTTTTTTCATATATTCATTGCAATCTAAATTCATATAAATTGCTTGTTTTAAAATTTGGATCTGTGAAAGAAAAGAAAAAAAAATTATAACATGTAAAAATACATTTTTTATAACACAGCATAATTTCCACAAAGTAATTTGTTTGCCTTTTTCGCTGTTCTCAGAATATATTGAATTTCACTAAAAATAGTGATTTCAATCGTACTCATCACTTAACAGCGGGAAAAAAAAAACAATCAGAAAGATTGTTAAAAAAAAAACAACATACTATTCTCAGGAAAATACCAGAAAATACAAATCACACATATATGAAATTCTTAAAGATTACACAATTTTATAACTTTAACTTATAAAAACTGTAAATGTTGCCGCATTAAAACAATCACCGAATAAATGACCACCAAAAAGTCCATAATTCAAAAGTATACCTTTCCTTGAGGCCAAATGGTATTTTTGCACTCCTTTTTTATGTAAATTGTCCAATGGTAGTCCTATTAAATAATAATAATAAATTCCTCAGAGAGTGAATTATCTTCCTAAAACTTTGGCTTTAAAAATATTAGGTAGGAATTTGGTAATTCACTAGGCAAACGTTGTTTGAAAACCAACTGGGCATCATTAAAAAGTGTCCAGCCTTTGTCACATTTTAGATAGGCAGTGTAATGTCCAGATGTGGTGGAAGGACCATCATGGAAAATTATTGCAATTGCTACAAAAGTCCTTCATGATATTGATAGTTGTGCTGCTACAAATTGTTTTATTAAAGTATCCAATTTTCTTCCGTCAGCTGTACAACGTTGCATCATTAAAATTATGTATTTTCCATATTTTGTTAAGAATAATGTGGATAACATTTCTGATTTACATTGGCTACACTCCATGTTTTGAATTGCACCTTTCACTAATTTATTGAAAGACACTGATTTATAGTCTGGTAATGTTAAATACAGAAATCTCTCAGTGTCTACATTGGTGTTACATGTATACATGCATATTTCACAATAATGTTCCCATTTGTAAGAAAGGCCAAAAATATTTTCTATTTCTACACCTTCATTTTCAAAAATGGTAAGCATATAGATTAAAAATTCCTGAGCATCTTGTTGGATATTTTGTGTAAATTGTGTAGAACCAGAACACACATCCAAAAGACTACAAACATTTTAAACAGATTGTATTTTACTTCTATCAATTTTTCATAAACAGAATGCAACAGAGAACAAAATCTTTTTTGCCGATTCTCCATAATTTGTTTTTGCAAACCTTCAAGATAAAAAACAACATTGACCACTACATTAGCATAGCAGTTGACACCAGAACTATTTTCAAACTGATAACCAACAATCTCTCCAACAGTGTCCAATTTCTTTTTACCTGCAATCACAACATTATCTTGTTCTTTTCTTTTCTTAACACCTTCAGAACAGATATTCTCTAACCTTCTTTTTCGACCAACCACACGCTTTTTAAATACAGGATATTGACCTAAATTTGGAGCATACACCCTTCTTAACCTATTATACTCTTTTACACAGTTTGCATCTACAGTAACCATTGTCTCATCAAAATCAATCAAAAACAAACCAGATAAAGTTCTGACTCGCGACAAAGCAACATATGCCATACCCTCTTTAAATACGGTAGAACCAATGTTCACCAATGCACTGTCTACACTTAATCCTTGAGATTTATGAATAGTCACTGCATATGCCAGAGAAAATGGAAATTGTTTCCTACGGACATATAAATCTTTAACAAGCAAAAAACGAACTGAACAACGACCAATTTCTTTAACTTTTTCAATCTGATCAAATTTAATTTTTAAACATTCGATTCGTTCTTTTTTCTGATAATTCACAAATCCACCACTTTGCCCATTGCACCATTAACTAAACCTTTCTCTACATCCAAATTACGCCTTAAAGTTACCCGACAGTTTACACATGCATATAGTGTCTTTTCTAAACCAGCAGTTTTAGATATTTTTTTTTCGAAACAATCCAGTTTTGATCTCAACTTACCCGTCAAAATAATAGTGATTCCTTCATTCAGTATTTTAACAATGGCTTCCATTTTAACAATTTCTCCATTTTCCAGTTTTAATAATTCTTCGTTGAATATAGAACACTCATGCAGTGTTGGCATTAAGCAAATCACTGACTTATTTTTAGCAATTTCCATGTACACTTTTGCAGGAACTGCATTTTAATTTGGAAAGACATTGCAAAGTAATCGACTCTCCAAAGCTTCTTTCCCTTTTTTTGAAAGAATTCCAATTCCTATATCTTGAAGAATACTTCCATATTCAGCATCATTTGCCTGTCGCATATTTGTTGTCAGTTCTTTGTATTCAAAATTACTCCAAATGTTCACATTACCAACACTGCCAAGAGACTTTCTGGTATCTTCATGAGCAAGTGTTTTAAATACCGGTTGTCCTTTTACCGGAGTCAGTTGCAGTAGATCTCCAAAAACTATGACGTGTTTTCCTCCAAATAACACGTCATACTCTGTTTTAAGAATTTGCTGCATTCTTAAATGCACAAAGGCAAGCATCAAGTTTGAAACCATGCTCACCTCATCAATAATGAGAAGTTTCATTTTCTTCAGGACTCTTGAAACTTCACAACAAGCTTCTCCAGATAGCGTGTGGTATTCCAATTTGTTCTCATGCTCTACTGGTAGCATTAGTAAACAATGTAAAGTAATTCCTTTAATGTTATGTGCTGCCAACCCAGTTGGAGCAGTGACAACACAAGACAAATGCGACTCAGTTGTTTTTTGCAGATAACTTGTAATTACTTTAATTAACCCCTTCCCTGCTCATGACGGAACCACTCCGTCATGAGCCACGGGCGCCGTGTGCTCATGACGGAGTGGTTCCGTCATGCTGCGGCCGTTGGCGGCCGCTCCGCCCACGCGGCGCTAAATCCCCGCCTGTGCAGTGCGCCCGTGACTCATGACGGAGTGGTTCCATCACGAGCATGGGGGCACCGCGCTGCCCCCAAAACCCCCCCAGCGCTGCAGCAAAATTCGTGCCGCGGCAAAGGGGTTAAGAAACTTTTTCCTGTTCCAGCTTGACCACTCACATAGATTCGGATAGGTTGAAATGATGTACATGAGCACCCTTTCTTTTCATGAAGTAATCCATGGTCAATCTGCTCTTTTACTTGCTGATATATTTGTTTCTGTTCAACATTTAGTTGCTCTTCCAAGTTTCCTAACTGTATTGCATCTTCTTGTGCTTGATACATTGCTGTTTCTGCCTCATTCATTGGAATTGCTGCTTCATTTTCAACAATTGGTTGTCCTAGTGGATCTTGACTCAGTGCAGCAGAACTTTGACTGTCTTGAGAACTGTCTCTAGCAATCTCAGCTGCAATTATAGCTTCTTGATCAATTTCATCATTCAACATTTTGACATAATTTGTGAAAGCACTACATTGTATGCTATCTTTAGAAGCATTAAATGAATCTTCATAGCTGGCAAAATCTCCAAGTAATTCCAGTTCTGAACGCCATGGTTTGAAAATTTGCAAAAGGGCTAAATAGTAAAATTCCCTTTTGTCAGCAGTATCGCAACTCAGTTTTCTGTGATTTAAATTACATTTCCTTTCCTTTGTTTCACCAGACATCCTTCGGAA
The DNA here is from genome assembly GCF_964204655.1 of Triturus cristatus. Taxonomy (NCBI): domain Eukaryota; kingdom Metazoa; phylum Chordata; class Amphibia; order Caudata; family Salamandridae; genus Triturus; species Triturus cristatus. The sequence continues at coordinate 465,484,753 of NC_140584.1, read as the reverse complement.
CCAATCACTGCATATTTTCCATCGTTGATGTTCTCTGTAGTATTCCGTTTAAAAGTGTAGTTTTGCAGCACTTCATAGAGACACATGTTCTCAAGATGATGACTTCTATTTGGATAGTATGTGCCCAACATATTGGTTTTCAAAATATCTGTACTTTCAGGGTCATTTTCTGCTAAATATTCAATTTCTTGAACAGATCTCAGTACCCGATTTCGCATTCCTGCAAGACATAGACTCACCCAAATGATTCTTCTACTTTTGGAATATAGACTTGCAGATGATAACCTATCTGAACATTCATATGCTCCAATTTCACGATGCGATAACATCTTCAAACTGAAACTGTATAATTTCTTACTTAGAGTCTTCTCGTGAGAAATCTCTTCCCACATTTCTTTCAATTCAGTCTTTTCTGATTTAGTAATGGAAGACGTTACATATCGAGCAACAGCAATGGAATTGTCCGCAACATACTGAATATCCATGTTAGCGTTCCACATGGATAAAATAACTGGATTGTAGTCATTTATGTATTTTGATTCTTCGCTTCTTCTTAAGTTGTAGGTGTTTTTCTGAGACTTTCTTGTAATGGTATGTCGTACAGCTGACATAAAACTGTTCACTCTTCCTTTGGATAATACAGGACGTGGAAATCCAAAACAACATTTGGTATAGAACTTATCCTTTGACTTGTACTTTCGTCTACAGTATTTTCCACACCTGTGGCTTTGAAATCGTAAGACTTGTTGTTTTAAGTTTTTGTCTTCTCTGCTATTGGGAAGAGCACATGTAGCATAATCTTCAATGAAAGACATAACCGTTTCATCTGAATCTGTTCCAAATTTGGGGGCGTCCTTGACCCATAACAATATATGTATGTGAGGAGCACCTCTTGCTTGATACTCCTTTCTCCAAAAGAAATCCACAACTTCTCCAAGAGGAGGATTCTTTTTATTGCAGATGAAAGACATCATAGCTTCAAATCTATGATTGAAATATCTGCATACATTCACAGGATCCAAAGAGCACAATTCTCCAGGTGTCTTGTATTCAATATTTTTTATATTGGAATTTGCCTCTCGAAGAAATTCAAGTAAATCTTCCCAAGCATACTCAGCACAGCTTAGTGTAATGAACCATGTAGGAGTTCCCAAGTTCCGTAGCATACATTTCAGTTCTCCATGTTGACGGTACCAATATTCATTAGTCCCACGCTGACATGCCATCAGATTAATCAACTGAGATTCTAAATGATCATCTCTCTGATGCACTTTATCCATAAAATCCTTTGCAGTTACATTTTGAAGATGCATTCCAGATTTTAAAATGTGATTTACTGCATATGAAAGTCCAGACAAGTCACTTTCAAACAAAAGATGAAACATATAAGGGAGACATTGACGAAATCGTGGATCTTCTGCATATAATCTTGTTGTCTGATATTCAGATGCAGGAATCTGCACAGGACGTTCCTCATATCGTCCACCTTTTCCTGTTGGAAACAACTGCGGGAAACAACGAGCTTCCAAGCCTTCTTCCCATACACTCATGGGACTTCCTGTTGCTTTTTTCATTTGAAATAACTCAATCGTATTCGCCATCACTTCTTTGGAATGAAGTGGATGCACACTGTAATGTTCATTGATCTCTTCACATCTGGACATGTCCACTTTTTCAATTTGTCCACTTAATGTTTCAGTATCTTCTGCAAAATCTATTTCTTCTTCTCCAACAAACACATTTCTATAGTACTCATTATTTTTTAACAGATGCAATGATGCCTTTTGCACTTTTCTAACATCAACTAACTCTTGCCAGATTTTCTTATTCTTAGTAGGAACACCATTAACTAGAATGACTAGTGGCTCATTTTCTGCATGATCTACACCAATAGTTTCAATATTTATCCTTAAATCCAATGGTAAATACACAACTCTTCCTTTCAATTCTCTTTGCAACTCTGATGGAGGCAACTTACTTGTTTTGGGCTCCATACGAACAATAGCCTGAAACGGGTGAACACATTGTATGAGAATAGACTCATACGTATTTAAATCTATCAGCTCTGGAGGAATAGCAACCAACTCTAGATTATTATGAACAGCTCTAGCAGGCCTTTTATTCTCATCTAATTTGTTATAACAATATTTGCAAATACGCTGCTCACGTCCCAAATCAAAACAATCCTCAACCAACAAATAAGTTGCAAATTCCATCCACTTATCATTATCTTGTATTTCACTTTTAAAATACAGATTGACACCCCTAGTCTGATTTTTATAGTGACTTCGCCGACAACAAATACAAGAAACATTTGGTCTTTCACCTGAAATTACCTTAAACTTTGTGATTTCATCCTCAAATTTTTCTGTAATTACGGGTTCTACACTGTCTTCAACATTTTGTTCTACTAATGTGTCAGTTTCTTCACTCTCTTGCTGAGGCCCAAAGTAACAAAACTCAATATCCTCACAGACCTGCTTCATATCTGATACTGACCCACGCAAAAGAGCACTGTTCAACTCACTTAACTTTAGTGCTGGACTTTTTGCATAATACAACCTTCTCACTAACTTCCACATTTGAGTATGATGTACTGCCAGCATTCTGAAATGGTGAAAAACACTTTGACAAACTTTCCTAGAAAGACAAGCCAGAGAATGACCTTGCAAACCGCTATGTTTTCTCACTCTGCAAGGGTCTAGTCCTTGCAACAGCTTAATCTTTTGTTTTACACTTTTTTTTAGTATAGGCTCGTAAAAAACTACATAATTTTTCAATAGATTCCTGTCGTACACTGCAAACACTACTGCAATCCCAAGTGTACACAGGGTTTTTAGCACATCTCCCTAAAACTTCATCAGCTATCACTTCTTCTGAATTTCTTTCAACCATTTTCTCTTTCTCCATTGGACAACCGTCACTAACCTCATAACTTCTACCACTGGTGTCAACTGCATACAATAATTTTTCGCTCAGTGAATAACTCTCATCATTAAAAAAAGGCTATGAACTAGAACTGTGTTTCCATTCTCCCAAAAAAAATCACAATTTTTTTTTTTATTAATAACTTTTTTCCTCCTACTTTTGGCCTTCATTACAGATATTGGTTTATCTAGTGATCGAATTCTGTTTAACACTAAAATAAACAGTTTCCTTTTTACTTCAAAAGCCTTTTCCACAATGCTTTCAATATGCTTCTTCTTTTTATAAAATAAAGCTCTCTTTTTTTATTTCTTCACATCTTTCAGCAAATTATGCACTACTCTCTTGTAAAATATTTTTGTTGCATAATTCCTTATACTGATTTTGCCTTCTTTTACCATACTTTATCTCCTTTGACTGAACATTTGCTTTTTTACTTTTCCTCTTATTTTGAATTTTTTTCTTACTTGAAAAATTCTCAGAAGTTCCAGCATTATCTACATTCTGTTTGCTCCTACAAACATTTTTAATAAATTGCTTCCTGATCTTACCAGAAGATGTTTTCCTTTTAGCCACATTATCTTGTTCATTCAATACTTGTGGTTGATGTTTCTTCAAATAATCCTCCTGTCTCTGTTCTTTTCTTTTTCTTTTTTTTCTGGCATAATTTCTCTATTTTAACGTTGAAAAACAGTATCTGTAAAAAAGAATCACAAATAAATGTATATTAATAACTTTCAAATTTACACTATTCCATTACTGTACAAACACATTTTATATAAAAACTGACTAAGAAACTATAGCCCTGAACCACAAGTGTGACGATGGTTAAAACACTACATGCATAGTGCATACTACTTTGAAGCAGTTCATGCCCTAAAGCCTACCTCACTAAAAGACTACTTGCTAACTGACTGAATGATTACAGTACTATAAGGAGACACACTGGGTGAGTATTAACAGGGTGTTTGCTAGAAGTGTATGAATACTAACTGGGGAATTGAAGGTGTGAAAGACAACTGTGTAGCTGATTAGAGGACTGAATGCATACTGTTTAGGCATTTAAAGCAGTCCATGTGCTAAGGCCTGGCTCACTTCATGAGTACTTGGGTACTGACTGAATGATTAGACTACAGCAAGGAGAGTACCTGGGTGAATTTAAAAGTGGTAGGCTTTTGGCGCAGGGAATGAATTAGTACTTGGTACTGAATGGGTCACTAGAGTAGTGCAAAGGGAGTCACAGGATGTTTGCTGGACGGTATGGATACTGACTAGGGAATTGAAAGTCTGAAATACAAGTGTCTAGGTGGTTAGAAGAGTGCATGCATAGTGGATAGGGGTTTGAAACAGTCCATGTGCTAAGGCCTGGCTCAGTGCATGAATACTTAGGCACTGACTGAATGATTAGAGTACTGCAAAGAGAGTGTCTTGGTGAATGTATAAGTGTTTGGGTTTTGGCACAGTGAATGGATTACTACATGGTGCTGAATGGGTCACTAGAGGACTGCAAAGGGAGTGACAGGGTGGTTCCTGGAAGTGTATGGATACTGACTAGGGAATTGAAGGTGTGAAAAACAACTGTGTAGGTGGTTAGAGGACTACATGCATGGTGAATAGGCGTTTGAAGCAGTCTATGTGATAAGGCCTGGCTCACTGCATGACTACTTGAGTACTGACTGAATGATTAGAGTACAGCAAAAAGACTGCCTGGGTGAATTTATAAGTGGTAGGCGTTTGGCACAGGGAATGGATTAGTACTTGGTACTGAATGGGTCACTAGAAGAGTGCAAAGGGAGTGACAGGATGTTTGCTGGACTGTATGGATACTGACTAGGGAATTGAAAGTGTGAAAGACAAGTGTATAGGTGGTTAGAAGACTGCATGCATATTGGATAGGAGTTTGAAAAAGTCCATGTGCTAAGGCCTGGCTCAGTGCATGAATACTTAGGCAGTGACTGAATCATTAGAGTACTGGAAAGAGAGTGTCTTGGTGAATTTATAAGTGTTTGGGTTTTGGCACAGTGAATGGATTAGTACATGGTGCTGAATGGGTCACTAGCGGTCTGCAAAGGGAGTGACAGGGTGTTTCCTGGAAGTGTGTGGATACTGACTAGGGAATTGAAGGTGTAAAAGACAAGTGTATAGTATGTTAGAACACTACATGCATACTGCATAGACATTTGAAGCAGTCTATTTGGTAATGAATGGTTCACAACATAAGTACTTAGAAACTGACTAAATAATCAGACTACTTCTAGGACAGTGCCTGGGTAAAACTTTTAAATTTTCAGTTCTGCCACAGTGAAGAGAATAGTACATGGTACTGCACCTTAGTGTCAAACCCTGACACATTTTATCGATGCATAAGCAAATACTAGCTTCTAATGCTACTAAAACTTGACAACATGACCGGTTTTAAAAGAGTTATCTGTCAGAAAATACACGATGTTACCCAATCCTTCTCTCACAGTGGTTCCCAAATGCACACACACTCAGAGTGTGATTCTAGACAAGCACCACTACCCCTAGGAGTTTACCAAAACTCATTCACTACAGTGGAAGTGGTAAGGGAACTGCACACAATCTACATATTTCAGGACTGCACTTTTGTTTTCAAAGCCTGACTCATTTAATCAAAGCATAAGCAAAGACTGCCTTCTAATGCTACTAAAACTTGACAACATGACAGGTTTTAAAACAGTTATCTGCCACCAAATACACGATCTTACCAAAGGCTTCTCTCACAGTGGTTCCCAACAGCACACAGACTCACTGTGTGATTCTAGACAACAACCACTATCCCTAGAAGTTTACCAAAACTCATTTACTACTGTGGAAGTGGTAAGGGAACTGCACACAATCTACATATTTCAGGACTGCACTTTTGTGTCAAAGCCTGACTCACTTAATCAAAGCATAAGCAAAGACTGCCTTCTAATGCTACTAAAACTTGACAACATGACAGGTTTAAAAACAGTTATCTGCCACCAAATACACGATGTTACCAAATGCTTCTCTCACAGTGGTTCCCAAATGCACACAGACTCACTGTGTGATTCTAGACAGCAACCACTATCCCTAGAAGTTTACCAAAACTCATTCACTACTGTGGAAGTGGTAAGGGAACTGCACACAATCTACATATTTCAGGACTGCACTTTTGTGTCAAAGACTGACTCATTTAATCAAAGCATAAGCAAAGACTGGCTTCTAATGCTACTAAAACTTGACAACATGACAGGTTTTAAAACAGTTATCTGCCACCAAATACACAATGTTACCAAATGCTTCTCTCACAGTGGTTCCCAAATGCACACGGAATCAGTGTGATTCTAGAAAACAACCACTATCCCTAGGAGTTTACCAAAACTGATTCACTACTATGGAAGTGTTAACGAAACTGCACACAATGTACATATTTCAAGACAGCACTTTTGTGTCAAAGCCTGACTCATTTAATCAACGCATAAGCAAAGACTAGCTTCTATTGCTACTAAAACTTGACAACATGACCGGTTTTAAAAGACTTATCTGTCAGAAAATACATGATGTTACCCAATCCTTCTCTCACAGTGATTCCCAAATGCACACACACTCACAGTGGGATTCTAGACAAGCACCACTATCCCTAGGAGTTTACCAAAACTCATTCACTACAGTGGAAGTGGTAAGGGAACTGCACACAATCTACATATTTCACGACTACACTTTAGTGTCAATGCCTGACTCATTTAATCAAAGCATAAGCCATAACTGTCTTCTAATGTTACTAAAACTTGACAACATGACATGTTTTAAAACAGTTATCTATCAGCAAATACACGATGTTACCAAACACCTCTGTCACAGTGGTTCCCAAATGCACACAGACTCACAGTGTGATTCTAGACAAGCACCACTATCCCTAGGAGTTTACCAAAACTCATTCACTACAGTGGAAGTGGTAAGGGAACTGCACACAATCTACATATTTCACGACTACACTTTAGTATAAATGCCTGACTCATTTAATCAATGCATAAGCAAAAACTGGCTTCTAATGCTACTAAAACTTGACAACATGACAGGTTTTAAAATAGTTATCTGTCAGCAAATACACGATGTTACCAAACACTTCTCTCACAGTGGTTCCCAAATGCACACAGACTCACAGTGTGATTCTAGACAAACCACACTATCCCTAGGAGTTTACCAAAACTCATTCACTACTATGGAAGTGGTAAGGGAACTGCGCACAATGTACATATTTCAAGACTGCACTTTTGTGTCAAAGCCTGACTCATTTAATCAACGCATAAGCAAAGACTGGATTCTAATACTACTAAAACTTGACAACATGACAGGTTTTAAAAGAATTATCTGTCAGAAAATACACAATATTACCAAATGCTTCTCTCACAGTGGTTTCAAAATGCACACAGACTCACAGTGTGATTCTAGACAAGCACCACTATCCCTAGGAGTTTACCAAAACTCATTCACTACAGTAGAAGTGGTAAGGGAACTGCACACAATCTACATATTTCAGGACTGCACTTTTGTGTCAAAGCCTCACTCATTTAATCAACGCATAAGTAAAGACTGGATTCTAATGCTACTAAAACTTCACAACATGACAGGTTTTAAAACAGTTATCTGTCAGCAAATACACAATGTTACCAAATGCTTCTCTCACAGTGGTTCCCAAATGCACACAGACTCACAGTGTGATTCTAGACAACAACCACTATCCCTAGGAGTTTACCAAAACGTATTTACTACCATGGAAGTGGTAAGGGAACTGCACACAATGTGCATATTTCAAGAGTGCACTTTTGTGCCAAAGCCTGACTCATTTAATCAACGCATAAGCAAAGACTGGCTTCTAATGCTACTAAAACTTGACAACATGACAGGTTTTAAAAGAGTTATCTGTCATCAAATACACGATGCTACCAAATGCTTCTCTCACAGTGGTTCCCAAATGCACACAGACTCACTGTGTGATTCTAGACAAACAACACTATCCCTTGCACTATACCAAACACATTTCTTCATCTACAAGGAGTACTACATTTTAGTGCAGAAACATAACTCAATTCAGAAATTCATAAACAATGACTGGTTTCTAATTCTACCAAAATATAAAAACTGCATAGCTATCTGTCTACAAACACATTAAAAAACAAATGCTTATCATAGAATGGTTTCTACATGCACACACACTGCAATAAGATTGTAGAGAAAAAAAGTACTCCCTACACTTTAGCAGAAGAAATACATTAGTATGATTAAAATAAAAATAGTCTACCTACATCCCTTCACAATTAAATAACTCACCTTTCAAGATGTTTTGTAGATTAAGAAGTATATCAGTCACACACCAGATATCAGTCACACACCAGATTGTCTTATACAGGATCTCTGCACTGTGCACCTGTCAGCAGAACCAAAGAATGGCAAAGTTTCCCTCTCATTTTCCACACATATACATGTAAACATCAAATCACATTCCTTCCCACATAAATTCAAAAGCAAACACACATTTCTATTGGTTAAACATTTCAACCCTTTCCAAATGACATAAACTTCAACCCTTCCCCCAATCTGCCGTCTGCCCGTTACCATAGAAACAGGTCATGGAACACTGTACTGAGCACACAGGTCACAAGTTCAGCACACACAATGTTGCTAATCAAGACAGCAAGTGTGCTTGACTTCTCAACATATCAGCTTATCATATATAATGTTCCTTACAATCAGTTTTTGTTAACCAATAAGAATCATGCGTTTAAAAAACAGACATATACACCCTACCTTTCAGTGTAGAAGGTTGTCAAATAACCAATCATTTCTTTTCGTTTTTCAAAACTGCATCTTAGCCACCATTTAACAAACATCTTACTTTCCAAACTGCCATTTCATTTACAGCGACCATCTGAGTGCATCCAGACCTCCTTACAAGATGCTTAGAGTGTGGATTGTGGGACACAGCTACATTTTCTGGAGCCAAAGGTATGCAGAAAACTAAGGCATTCACAAAGACCTAGGTTTGCCCAATGTAGACATTAAATGGATTGGACAGAGAGGGTTAAAGTGGCACCAATTGATGCCATTGGTGAAATCCTTCATGCAAATCCAACACCCTGACCTCATAATAGTGCACTGTGGTGGCAATGACCTAGGCACTTTGACTGGGGTAGGTCTGGAAATGCTTATGAACGACACCTTTGCAGAACTGATTTCACTTTTCCCTAAAACTGCCTTTGTGTATTCTAACATATGCCAAAGGCAGAAATGGAACTGGCCGATCATTTTTGTCCACAGATTGAGAAAGCTAGGAAACATGTGAATAAATCTGTTTCTGCTTTTCTCCGAGACTACAGAATGGGGTCCATTTACAATAACAATCTGCGCTTTCATATGCAAGAGATGTATAGGAGAGATGGAGTACACTTTACTGATGAAGTAAACAGAGTCTTCCTCAACAACTTTAGACTCTGTATAGGTACTTACTTATAAGTACCAAAAACTCTGAATGAACACAACGGCTCTTTTTAGAGCCACTTAAGAACAAAACACTTAACCATAATCTTTATCTCCCAACAATTTCATTTTTTTTTTTCCTTGGGTCCGCGAACCTACTGTGAAAGAATCCGTGCATCCAACGCGATAGGATGCGCGCAACGTGCACGCATTTCACCGTTTCTTTTATTTTTAAAAAGGGTGTGCCCAGGGGGTCCTTCTGGGACCCCCTGAGCACCTTTAGAGGGTCAGAGTATTTCCACTCTGACCCCTTTATATGTTTTACACACATATTCCCCTTGCTTCTTCAGCCTCGCTTCTACCGAGGCAGAAAATGGCCGCCAACAGTTCCTGGTTTCGAATGTAGACAGACACTCGACAGCCAATAAGCATTCAGCGTGCGATCGGAAGGGTGCGCGCTCGGATCGGGGAGGGTGCGCTTACAGTGCGAGTAGGGTCCGCGGATCCTCCCCTACCATAGATATTTATGTAATTTTAACTCTAATTTTCTCAGGAACTACTGAACGGATTCACACCATTTATGCAAAAGGCACGAGTCTGAACTGAGGACTAGCTCTTTCCCAAATTTGGTGTCATTCCGTTCAGCGGTTCTGGCTGTAGCTGCGACAACAGATCCTATGGGAAATTGCATGGGGAAAACGCGTTTTGGGACCCCCCTTTTTTCTCGGCCCCTGCTTGACGAATCACCACGAAACTTTCAGGGTAGGAGCGGAGCGGAGCTGGCCAACAGTTTGGAAAATTTCGCGAGGATTCGTCAACCGGCGCCAGACTTATTGGGAATAGAATGTTGCAGATTTCCTATGGAAAATAGGTCCTAACTATAACTACCTACTGGCGACTGCCAGTAGGTAATATATATTATAGGTATATATATATATATATATACCTATAAATCACTTGATAATACGGAGAGGAGCAAGGGACGCAAGAGGGATATTTCATCACTTCTTGCCATGATGAAAAGAGACATTTACGATGGTATGGCGGCGACACGATAAAGCAGCAACATACTTACTTTTTGCACCTCGAGAAAGAAGCATTTTGCCATTATTGGTACTCACCGAGAAGGTGCATTGTGGGACTTTGAGACTTCTTACAAGGCTGCCTTTGATTTTCTATGATTAAGGCTAATGAGCTGAAACGCGTCAGAATAACAATTAAGTGCTGCCGCCCGAAGGTATAATAAATGGCTCTTTTGCATCCTACCGGTGCCTCGGCTATTTTGTTATTTTGCTGGCTGCAACTCAGCGGGATACTTCATTTCCGTGGTTTACCGAGGCTGCCCTGTGGGTTCATGGGCTCCTGCTCACGAAGAGACTGTTGTTGTTTAATGACGGGAGACTGACCCGCTCCTAATCCAGGACTACCTATAAATCACTTGATAATACGGAGAGGAGCAAGGGATGCAGGAGGGATATTTCATCACTTCTTGCCAAGATGAAAACAGACATTTACGATGGTATGGCGGCGACACGATAAAGCAGCAACATACTTACTTTTTGCACCTCGAGAAAGAAGCATTTTGCCAGGATTGGTACTCACCGAGAAGGTGCATTGTGGGACTTTGAGACTTCTTACAAGGCTGCCTTTGATTTTCTATGATTAAGGCTAATGAGCTGAAACACGTCAGAACAACAATTAAGTGCTGCCGCCCAAAGGCATAATAAATGGCTCTTTTGCATCCTACCGGTGCCTCGGCTATTTTGTTATTTTGCTGGCTGCAACTCAGCGGGATACTTCGTTCCCGTGGTTTACCGAGGCTGCCCTGTGGGGTCATGGGCTCCCGCTCACGAAGAGACTGTTGTTATATATATATATATATATATATATATATATATATATATATATATATATATATTCACTGAAAAAACCATAGGTTTCAGGGGTGTTATAGTTAGCTGGACTTTTCACTTGTACAAAACCATTGAAACTCCCCCGTTATAGTTAGTTCAGCTAACTATAACTCGCGCGCCCGCAATGCACTGCTGATGACGTCACATATTACATCACTCATGACATGGTCAGTGACATCACTCATGACATCACTCATGACATCTCAAATGACATCACTGATGACATCATCCAGTGAATGTCTGTTTTTCTGAAAATTAAATATGTTTTATATATGTATATCTCAAGGTCGATGGAAGAATAAATGGGTATATAAGTGTCTAAATGGATGATTTGTTTTTGAAAAATTGATTGTGTAACTGACTGATTAAGTGTATCATAGTGAATACATGGCTTAGTGAGTAATGTTTAAATATGTAAATTTCTGTATCAGTCTCTCACTTTGTGTATAAGTGGCTGCATGGGTTGGTGAGTAGCTACATGGGTGTCTATATAGGTTATTAGTTGTTTTTTTGAGTATCAGTCTGAGTGTCTGCATGGTTCGGAGGGGGTATTACGTAGTGCATAGGTGCATGAATGAGTGACTCACTGTTTGTATATGTTGAAGACAGCATGTGTGCAGGACTGTATGGGTGGATGAGTGTGTGTATGGGTGTGTTAGTGAGTGAATGACTGTCTCAATAGTGTCTTTATGAGTAACTACATATGTTTTAAACTAGTATATGTGACTATTGGTGTATATAAGTGAGTATATGTGAGAGTGAGAGATTGAAAGAGTTCCTGTATGAATAAGTATGTGTTTCTATAAGTGATTGTTTAAAAGACTAAGTATGTGTAAGTTTCCATAGAAGTAAGTGTGGTAGTGTGTGTATAACGGTATATGCAAGTAAATGTATGTTTGATTCTTTATTAGCATGAGTGACTATGTGTGTGAGTAACTCTATGGATGAGTGGCATTGTGTAACAGGATGTATAGGTGTATGAGTACATATGATGAGTGAGTACATGTATGAGTGACTGTATAGGACTGTTGATGAATGAGTGGATGTGTATCTTAGAATTACTGAAGAGGTTGTTGTAACTGGTATTGGTATGTCCATTGTTTTGAAAATTTCAGTCTCTATTTTTGAATGTGTGTATCAAAGGTTATATTAGGGTGAGAGGAGGTCTGCCACTCTATCACAAGGATGATGTCATCAGTGATGTCATTTGAGATGTCATCAGTGATGTCATGAGTGATGTCACTGACCATGTCATGAGTGATGTAATATGTGACGTCATCAGCAGTGCATTGCGGGCGCGCGAGTTATAGTTAGCTGAACTAACTATAATGGGGGAATTTCAATGGTTTTGTACAAGTGAAAAGTCCAGCTAACTATAACACCCCTGAAACCTATGGTTTTTTCAGTGAATTTCTGAGGTTTTTTAAATCCTAATTCCTAACTATAACGTGCCTGAAACCTATGGTTTTTTCTGTAAATTTCAAAGGTTTTTTAAATGCTAATTTCTAACTATGCCTACAGAGATAGGACATGTGAAGAAAGAAGAAAAAATGCACAGAAAGAAAAAAAAGAAGTGCAGAAAGAAGCAACAGAAGTCCTCAATGACGAAGAAAAGTGCAGGAAGAAGGATAACGTGCAGAAAGAACAAAAAGAAGAGCAGAAAGAATCCTTGTTGCAAAATCATCCTGTACCCTCAACTTTTTCAGACGGATACTGGTGGTAACTGAGTCTGACTAACCAGTCCTAGAGCCAGTGCTATGTTAAAAGACACTTAGAATACAGTGAAAACACCTACGTACACTAGGGAACATTATGCGTTGGGGTCCCCCTGTGATTAGCATGACCTCCTCTGTAAGCCCCTAGTATATAATAGGGCAGGGGGATTAAAACTACCTCTTAAAACAGGCCACAGGGCGTTTTTGCACACGTTAACTCAGGCCCTGTCCCCTCCCTTCACCACTGTGTAAACACGCCCTGTGTCCGTTTTTAGTTGGGAGATTAAGTTCATTTGAATCCTGAGGGTCCCTAGGGTCCAACTAGCCCACTAGGTACCTCCAGTAAGTGCCACAGAGCTGCGTTGCAGAGAGGTGTAAAAAGTGGCACAGCCTGGACCACCTCTCTGCAATGCAGCTCAGTGGCGCTTACTGGAAGCACTTGGTGGGCTAGTTAGCCCCCAGGGGCCCTTAGTATTGAAGGGAAATTATATCCCCAATTTAAAAGTGCCATAGTGCGTGTTTGCACATGTCACCACAGGCCCCGTCCCCTCCCTACACCCCTCCCTTCACCACGCGCCCTGTGGCTGTTCTAAGTTGAGAGATTAAGTCCCCTTGAATCCTAAGGGTCCCTAGGGTCAAACTAGACCACTAGGTACCTCCAGTAAGCGTCACAGAGCTGCGTTGCAGAGAGGTGTAAAAAGGGGCTTGGCCTCAGAACACCTGTCTGCAGCGCAGCTCCCTGGCGCATACTGGAGATGCCTGTTGGGCTAGTTGGCCCTCCGGGACCCTCAGTATTGAAGAGGAATTAATTCCCCAACTTACAACTCGCCAGGGGGCGCGTTTGCAGAGTGCTGCAAGGAGGGGGCGTGGCCTCCGGCACGATGCCGGTCTTTTATTTATTTTAATTTTTTAAGAAGGGGGGCTGTGTGGTTCTTCTTCTTATTCTAATTTATTGGCCCTGATGACCCCATCCCCCAGGGCCTGTCTCCTAATTATATTTTTTTGACCCCAATTCCCAGGGCCGGCCACTGTTTTTTATTATTTTAAAAAAAATATATATTTATAGACACACCTAGGACATTCTGGACAAACCGTACGTACCTATCACCATGACGATTTGAGTGATATTCATTAAAAGGCGACTAAGCATACAATGAATCCACGTGGAATGTATTTACACCACTAGTGAAGCTCTGACATGTCTGATGCCCTACCGTGCCTAATCCCGGTAGACACCCTTGTCGTTTATTTATTCAAACATGGGTAGCTATTGACGGGCACATTTAATACACATGCACACCAAGCCATTCAAAGGGGATTCAACAAAAATTCGACCAAAACTATGCAAGAAACCCCCCTCACGGTTAATAAAACACACATCCACTGCCGGATGTGTAATACTTTTTATTTTACTCTCTGGAAAGGGGACGAACATCACTTGAGAGTCACAGCGCGCTCCTGGCAGAGCCCAATGCTGTGTTACACCCACCATTGCCTGCCGAGTGCCACACACCTCTGTGTTGTATTCCACCAGCTAGTGCATATGCTATGACACTCTCTAGCCCATGTGCACTGTAACACCACCCCGTGAATATGTCATGCCACACTTGTCTTCGCACGGGTTATATTGCCCCATCTAACGTGCCTTCCTCGATGCCTATGTTATAACGCACAGTGCTATGCCATACATATTACAATCTGGGATCCATATCTTTGTCACAGTGCATATGCAACGTTACACTCCCCAGCACATATTTTATATTACAACTTTAGAGACCAGTTAGGTTACACAACACTGCCCTGTGCATATTACACTCCAAGGCGCACATCGCATAGCACGCGCTAGTGCCTGTGCTATCTCGCGCTCTCCAATGAATCTGTCATAGTGCACAATGTATTGCATATTATATTTCACGCCCGGTTCATCTTATATTACACTTTTTGGTGCATAGTTTATACCATACACTATATCTAGTTTTCATTTTCAATCGTGCTCTCAGGACTATGTTCTATATAACACTGTGTTCACCTACCCTTTTCACGGGCATTACATTTTGCGATAGGGGGTGGAGGGTCAGGGGGTGTTTCTGCCAAGTGAGCCCGGAGTCACAGTCACAAACGTCCTCTTCTTCCTGAATAAAAGTGAGATTATGCTGCATACTTGTTCATATTTTAAGTAGTTCGCACAGACACACGTTTTAAAAACAATAAAGTTCCTAATACCCGCCTTCTCTGAACAGTTAGCTTGCTGCCCCATCCCCCTCCTCCCTATCCTCTGTTGTGTGAATCCATGGACTAGCCTCCTCCCTCCTGCCATGCATGGTCTGATGTGCTGCCACTGCCCTCAATTTAGTATGATGTACCAGTCCCCTCCTCCTGCCCTCCATTGCCCAATTCTATGCCCCATCATTGACCTCCTGCTTAAACTCTGTGCTTAGCTTGCTGCCCCTATTCTCCTTCCCCCTGCCCTCCGATGTCTTTGTGTATGCCCCTGCTCCATCCTTTTTGCCCACCATGTTCCATGGACCTGCCACTCCTATCTACTCTGAGTCTTCTGTTGAGCTGCCACTCCCCTCCCACCTGCCTAGCATTGTCAGATGATTCCAACCTGTCCCTGCCACCTCCACCCTGCCTGTCCACATGCCATGCCCCTATCCTCTTCTTCCTGTCCTACATGGTCCATTGTACTGCCACACCCTTCTGCCCTCCCTGGTCTGTTGTGCTGCAACTGCTCCTCCTGCCTGCCCCATGCGGTCTGTTGTGAGGCCCCTTCCCCTGAACTTTCTTGTCTGTGCACAGGTCCTGACCCTCCCTTCTGTCCTCCATCGTCCTTTGTGCATGCCCCTGCACCCTCCTTCTTGCCCATCATAGCCATTGTGCTGCAACTAACCCTCCCACTTACCATGCATTGTCTTCTGTGCTGCCATGGCCCCTCCCACCTTCCCTGTGTGGTCAGTTAGCTGCCCCTGACCCCCTCCCACCTTCCCTCCATGGTCTGTGTGTATGCCATCACAGTCTCACTGTTGCTCTTCATGGTGTGTCTTGCTTCTAGTACCCATCCTGCCTGACCTCCATGGCTATCTTGCTGCTCCTGCCCTGCCTCCTTGCCCCCAGCCCTCTGTTTACATGTGCAGACCCTTACTCCCTCCCTCCTGGCTTGTCTGTTCCATTGTAATGCCCCTGACCCGTCCCTCCTGCCCTTTATGGTCTGTTATGCTGCAGCTTTCTCTCCTGTCTGTCCATTATGGACAGCTAGCTACCATTGCCTCTTGCCCCTCTGTTCTCTGTTGTCCATGTGCATGGTCCTGTCCCCTCCCTCTTGCTTTCTATGGATTGTTGTGCTGCACTCCCGCCCCGCATGCCCTGTGTGGTGTATTGTGCTGCTGCAAACCCTGATGCCTGCCCTGCAGGGTCAGTTTGGTGCACCTCTCCATGTCCCTCCTGTCCTCTGTTATCCAAGTCCATGTCCCTACCCCATTTCCTTCCATGATCCAATGTACCATACTTGCGAACATTTTGAACTTGGTAAGAGGGAGATTTTGAAAAAAAACTGGGGTATTGATTTTTCCCTTTGAGTTACATTGAAAAAGAGGAGATTGTAGACAGGAGACAGATCAAATAAAGCCCATTTGAGCTTAAAAACATTGGACGTTTCCTGGCTGAATCGGGTCTGTTGGCATGTATGGTTGTACTACCATTGCCTCTTCCTTCTGCCCACAATGGTCTATTACATTGCCACAGCCTCTCTTGCAAGTCCTGTATTGTTGGTTTGTTGCCCCTGCCCCCCTTTCCACTGCCCTCCATGGTTTGTTGTGCTGCCACGGCCCTTCCTGCCTGCTCAGTGTGGTTAAATTGTTGCCTTTGCACCCTCCTACCTGCCTTCAATTTTCAGAGTCCGTGCCCCTGGCCTCTGCCTCTCAACAGTATCCTAATGAACAACTAGATTGATAACATTCTATATTTATTACAAAAGTGTGGAACGCCTGACGTCATCTTGATGTAATCAAAACTGTTATACCTAGAGCATTTCCTTTAGAAATTACATATATGAGAGGGTCTTATTGGCATCAAAATTGTGGTTAGTGCTCCAAAAGACTAAAATAAGGACATATTTTCTGAGTTTTCAAATAGCGACAAAACACTTTTAAATTATTCGTTATCTTTATGTTTTTTTATCCAGTTGACCACTTGATTAAATGTTGCACTTAGGGGAGAGGATGTGGTGTTACTTCCAGAACTGAAGACTTTGCAACTGGGGAACCAGGTTGGAGTTCCTGCTTCAGCTCGACATTCTGTGATTCTGGTCAAATCACTTGGTCTCCCCATGTCTACAACCAAAATGAATTTGTTCTTGTGTGATGTAACCAATGCTCATGTAAAGCACTCCAATACCTGACAAGTCTGCACTATATAACACTGCAAAAACACAAAATAATAAGTGTTTTGCACACTTCTGTCATTGGGCTATATTTGGGCTACATCTGGGTGATTTTGGGCTACATTTGGGCTCTTTTGTCTCCGGTGGCCATCTTGGGAGATTTATTTGTTATGAAGTTTCCTAATTTCCTCATGTACTGCAGTCTCCTCAGTAGGAAATGCTTTCAGTTTTTTACTTTGATTCCATCATGAAGGTATTCAGATATGTCAAACATTTGCCATAAATTCTGAAAGTTAGCACTCTAGTTGCTCATTAAATCACTGTAGTAAAACTACTGTTCACCATGGAAGTCTGCTCTTGGTATTAAAAGTGCATGTTTCAGTCTGCATGTCAGAATTTTTTAATGAAATAGAAGAGGATTTGAGAAGTCACTCAAAATGTGCCCTCATTTTCTTTCTTCAGCATTAATCATAATTTCTATGGCAAAATGAACCCCCTCATTGTGTTCCTTTTTAAATTAAATGTTTTAAGTGTTACCAGTTTATTCCAATCAAGATGGCTTCAGGTGTGCCATACTTTTGTCATAATGAAGACAGTAAGCGCTCTAGTTGTTTTTAAGAACACTCTGGGACATTCTGTCATTGGGCTTTACTTGGGCTACAGCTGGGTGATATTTGGGCTACATTTGGGCTCTTTTGTCTCTGGTGGCCATCTTGGGAGACTTATTTGTTATGAAGTTTCCTAATTTCCTCATTTACTGCAGTCTCCTCAGTAGGAAATACTTTCAGTTTTTTACTTTGATTCCATCAAGAAGGCATTCAGATGTGTCACACATTTGCATAAATTCAGAATGTTAGCACTCTTTTTGCTCATTAGATCACTGTAGTAAAGCTACTGCTCACCAGGGAAAACTGCTGCTGGTATTGAAAGTGCATGTTTCAGTCTGCATGTCAGAATTTTTTAATTAAATAAAAGAGGATTTCAGAAGTCAAAATGTGCCCTAGTTTTTCTTTCTGCAGCACTAATCATACTTGTTATGGAAAAATGAACCCCCTCATTTTGTTCCTTTTTAAATTAAATGTTTTAAGAGTTACCACTTTAATCCAAGCAATATGGCTTCAGGTGTGCCATACGTGTATCATAAGTAGGACTGTTAGCGCTCTAGTTGTTCTTTGGAACACTCTGGGAAGCTGCAGTAGAACACAAAGGAATCAACTGACAGTCTCTGCCCTTGTTGGATGTACATATTTTACTGAGAATGTCAGACTTCATTCTCACATGACTGAGAAAGATAATGTGAATTTACAGAAAATAAGCTCTCAGTTTAGCTTATAGATCACCTTCCAAACCTCTTTGGGAAAAGCATGAGAAAATATTTTTCTCTCAATCATGACATCCCAGCAGAAGGCTTTTTCACATGGTGAAATCACCTTAGAACATACCACAATTCCTAAAATGAGTATGGTACCATCAACAAATGATTTATAATGTAACTAAAGTCTTAAAACCTTCCATTAACTGCAATGCTTTTTAATGAGGTGCTATCATGTATATTGGTCCCAAGATGGCTGCCAACACTTCTTGGATGAAGTGCTGACAGCCAATCAGATCTCAGGATGAGACGTGTGGTTAGGCTCCGCCCACATATATATATGATTTTACTTTTGATTTTCTCAGGAACTACTGAACAGATTGACACCCGACCGGCAAAAGGCACTTCCCTGAGCTGAGGAATACCTCTCTGCCAAATTTCAAGTAATTCTGTTCAGCCGTTCGGGCTGTACCTTGGACTAAAGGTCCCTATGAAAAATTGCATGGGGAAAACGTGTTTTGGGACCCCCCTTTTTTCTCAGCCCCCGCTTGACGAATCCCCCCAAGACTTTCAGGGTAGGAGCGGAGCGGAGCGCCCCACCTATTTTGAACATTTCGCAAGGATTCGTCAACTGGCGCCAAAGTTATTCCAAATAGAATGTTGCAGATTTCCTATGGAAACACGGTCCTAACTATAACTATCTACTGGGACCGCCAGTAGATAATATATATATATATATATATATATATATTTATTTATTTTTTCTCCAAATAAGTCAAATAAAATAATGACGCGCTCTCAGAGATAAGGATCAGTGTAGCGTTTAATCCTCAGTAGTTATGCGTTTCAACAGAAGTCTTCTTCACACACTGAGCAACATTCAGAAGGGCTATACATAGTGCATTGCGTGGACAAAACCACAGACAAAGGACTCATAAACCATAGTTCGTATTTCCTGTCCGAACACCACTAGTGTTTTCTCCTCACAGAGAACGTGGCCATCTTGGAGCTATACATTTCCGATAAAAACATATTTATGACACTATTATTTCTGTTGTTATTATACAAAACAAAGATTGCTATGTTGTATTCCGAACACAAATCGCATAAATAAAAAATGGATTGCAAATGTGAAATCAGCAAAATATACATATAAACATAATGTAATGCAAATCTCATCTCCTGCTATTTCAACGCCAGCTAGATGCACATTAAGGTTAATGCAATTGTGTAAATACCACCTTAAAATTAATGTGCATGTGGTCATATTTCAAACGTAGAACAGGTTGTTGACCCGAAAAATAAATCATAAATTGGATTTGAACGAAACAAAATATTAAGCGACTCACATCTCCTGCTGTTACACCGCCTTCTTAATGCACATTCAGATTAATACGTCTATGTAAATACTACCTTGGAATTAATGTACACTTAGCCAAATGTCAAAAGAGAACTGGTGAGTGACAGGCAAAGAAGGCGGATAAGAAGGAATCCTCTACATTCCCTCGTGTCTACATATCCTGCATGCGCCATAGTGGGTTAGGTTCAAGGGGAGTGCAAGGACGATCAAGCCACCAAGGTACCATAAATTATCGCAGTACAGATCCCTGATAATGTGGCCGTGATGGCTGTACTGTGGAGCAACTGTGAGATGAAAACTATATGGTGCACATAGTTATAACTACAATGGAGCCAAGTGGCAAGATAGTTATGTGTAAGGTCCCCTAGATGCAAGTAATAATAAAAACGAAGTGAAGCAAGTGTAGAAAATCTTATCTATTTAGACGTGCATTTCCACGACTGGAGGAAGAAAAGGGTGGGGAACCCGTAAAGTGATCGTCAGCATACGGTGTGTCCCTTCCTTTCCGCCTGTGAAAATAGAGAAGAAAAGAAAAAGAAAATAGATTAAAATCAAAGTTTTAAACATATGAACTCTTTGAAGTTATACGTGCACATATATTACAGTGTCAAGCATCATGGTTGAATATCCACATGTACATTGGTTTATCTGAGAACAGTCTACATACAACACCACCTAAAATTCTATCCGAAAATGTCATTCTTCAATTAAGTGTGTTGCCAATTCCTCGTCAAGCTTATGCCCTCCGGGGTACCTGGTCTCTAAATCAAGGATCCATCTAGACTCCTTCTTTCTCAGTTTGAGTTCTCTATTTCCACCCCTTGGTCCTATCCCTACCTGTTCTATTATGTAGTAGCGCAGGAGGGAACTGTTGGACAAATGATAGTTTTGAAAATGTCTGGCCACAGGATAAAATGTAAATTACATAAGATGAACTGCATGTAAGGAATTGATTGATAACATAATTTCTATCCGGATCAGGTCTGCTGAATTCCTTGACCATGTGTTTTGACTTACATGCCTTACAGTGTCCACAGCAATAGAAAGAAACCTTTCAGATTGTGTATATTAGTCAGCGGGTTTCAGTGATATCTCCATGTACTAACATGTCCCTAAGACTGCAGCTTTTCTATATGTTAATTTTGGTCGGTCGCTGATGTTTAGACCTACCATTGTGTCACTTTTGAGAATGCCCAAATTGTCTGTAAGTATTTTCTGTATTTTAGCGTGAGTCTCTATTGTACATTAAGATCACCCTAGTTTCCTGAGACTCCTGAGTTTTTTCTTTAGGGTTAAGAAGTTCCATTCTGCTTGTGGTTCTGATCCTGGAATGAGCCCGATCCAAACCCCAGTCTGGTTAGCATCTTTCTTTAAACCTTGTGATCATAACCTTTTCCTCCCTATAGTAAGATTTATCGCAACTACAGTTTCTTCTTGCCCTCAGTAGCTCCCCATATGGGATGCTACACTTGAGAGCATCTGGGTGGCCACTGAGGGCATGAAGGAAACTGTTTCCTGTGGTATCCTTGCGGAATAGGCTAATCTCAATGGAACCTTGACATCCAAAAAATCTATCTGTTTCTTGCTCATGGTATATGTGAGTACAATATTACAGGGATTTTTATTCAATCCATCAATAAACCCAAGTGCTTCTTCCGCACTCTCCTTCCATATTAAAAAAGTTCATCTATGAAACAAAGCCACACTACGACCTTTTCAAAATTGGAATGAGGTTAGCGTCTTCTCTCATATATTCCTCCCACAGACCAAGGAACAGGTTGGCGAAACTGGGGGCAAAACAATTGCCCACGACTGTCCCCAGGATTTGTTGGTATAGATCGCCATTAAACATGAAGATGTTATTGTGTAAGCACAAGTACATCATTTTGACTAGCATGTTGGTGTAGGCTAGATAATTAATGCATCTCTCCTTCAAGAAATGAGTACATGCCCTGATTCCCTGGTCATGGTGAATTATTGTGTAAAGGGAGTTTACATCCATAGTAATAAACATGTATGTGTCTTCCCACGTGATACCTTCTATTTTACTCCAAAAATCTTTAGTATCTCTAAGATATGATGGCAATTTTTTGACATACTCTCTCAAGAAATAGTCTACATATTTCGAAATGTTTTCAAATACGCTTCCAATGGAAGATACAAAAGGCCTCCCAGGAGGGACCTTGGCGTCCTTGTATACTTTTGGGAGAAAATACATTACAGGTAATTTAGGATAGTCTTTTTTGAGAAACAGATATTCCTCCCATGCAATGATGCCTTGCTGTTGGCTTTCAGACAGTTTACTCCATATGTACACAATGCTGTCATTGTACGTTCTGGTGCTACACCTGTTGTAAAAATGCACTATTGTCCAGTTGTCTCTGTGCCTCCGATATATACATTTCCCTACTGACCATCATGATGTTCCCACCTTTATCAGCAGGGCGCACCACAATGTCTTTATCATTAGCCAATGATAAGAGAATTTCTTTTTGTTTAAGTGATAAGTTGAATGTCCTAGACCGTTTCAAACTCCTATTGTGTTTGCATTGTAGTAATGCTTTTGTGACCACCTCATGGAAAGTGTCTAAGTTGTCATGCAAGAGGTTTGGATAAAACACTGATCTGGGTTTGAAGGGGGTAGCTACTGCCTTGTCAGTGGTTATATCCAATGCCCCTAAGTTGTTGGATGCATTTCCCTCCATTTCCTCTGTCAGTGTGGATTCTAATTCTGGCATAGTAATTAGTACATCCGCATCCCCCACAGTGAGGTTGGTTGGAGCAGTGGCATCACTTTTGTTACCTTCAGTGCGTTTCATTCCTTATAAATTATGCCATTTTATGAGTTTAAGTTTTCTAATGAAACGGAATATGTCAATGCGAGTGTCCGAATAATTGAACACTTCAGTTGGGCAAAATGTCAAGCCTAAGCACACGGTTCTTTTCTCCAGGAAAGACAATGAGCGATTTGTTGGGTTTTTTATGGTTTTATTTACCATTTGGTTATCCATCATTACTTCCCCCGTCCTGAGCCTCCCCATTTATTTCCCATGGCCTCGGAGTCTTTTCCTCTTCCTTTGTTTCCTTCTGTGTCTCCCTTGTTGGCTTCTCCCCTGCCTCTTCCTCTTCCCCTGCCTCAGCCACGCTGTCCTCTCCCTCTCATCAATGGTCCTGGTGAGGGTTGGTTCTTCCCGTCAGCTGCCCCCTTTTCCTCAGCACACGGTATTTGTCTAAAAAAGTAGGCATTTTGGTGACTACTTCTATTTCTGATGCAGAGCTGGTTGTGTTGTCAGTGTCAGAGTCGCTTGAAGCTGCTGCAACAGGCGGGGCCTTCGTTTTGCCTTTTAGTGTCTTGGTTGTGACTTCCATTGGTTGGATATTGTACATGTGGTCATGTTTATGACTGTAAGTGAGGATGCGCCCACTCTCATAATCGGCACAATCTCGATGGAGTTTTCTCTGTTTTCGGAGTTTGATATCCTCCTCATGTTGTACCAGTCTATTCTTCATTTCTTCTTTGAATTTTGTGATAGCTTGTTGGTCAGTATTTAGTTTGAAGTCTTCTTCCAGTTCTGCAATCTCATTTAAGATCGCCTCTCTGTCCTCCAATGCATACTTAACTAGTATGCATAGCATCTTTCTGTAGCTGGTGGCTGAATTATCGGCCTATTCTTCCAACATGCGGGGATTGGAGATTCGTAAGATGGTGTTGTATATATCTGGAGCCCCCGCCCGTAGCAACATGTTCCTATCCACATAGTCCTGATGTTTCCGTTTTTTAAAGTTTTTCATATTTCTTAAGTTTCATGTTCAAAGAGGTATCTTTTTCAATCGAGATGCTGACGCTCTGCACTTTCCCTGTTGCACCAGCAAGTAATGTTTGTGCTATCAAGGGCCTTTGTGAATCTCGATATATTCACTAAAAAAACATACGCCCAGTAATGCACTGCTTATGACCTCACATACTTCATCCCTCATGGTCAGTGGCATCACTGATTACATCTCAAATGGCATCACTGATGACATAATCCAGGAAAGTAAACATCAATATACATCAGGAAATACCATTTAAGTTTTTAAAAAGTAAGAAGAAGACACAGACAAGTGGGTGTATGAGTAGCTGTATGGGTGAGTGTTTTTTTTTTAAGGAGACTTAACTGGCAGTTTATGAAAAGGGCTGCTCTTTTCATAGTTACACACGTCATACAGGAAGTACTTACTGCAGTATTTTATTAACATTCATGCATTATCATGGTGTCTGGATCCGGTTATGGTTTGCATGTGTGGATAGTCCATTCCAATTTTTGCTTTGTGTTGGTATGTGTTTATTTGTTTGAATGTTGATGATATTCGCTTCCATTTTAGAAATACATTGAGATCGAGGCGCGTTCCCGAAGCCACTGTACGTGAGCCCCAGGATTTTAATATCATGCACTTAATGCACTTTTGGAATATCACAAAAGAGTTTGTTCCAGGTATTTCACCATGGCAGCAAAGAAAATTTTAGCTGTGTTTCTGTATCCTGGAGAATGAAATGTTATCTGCCATCCATGCTGGGGCCTCTTATATCCTGTTTGTTGTAGTTGGGTCCCACAGTGTACTTCCATTTGTGGTGCTTTGCAGCATTTTAAAGATTTTCTTCGAATTTCTTTGTTGCTCAAATGGGTGTAATTTTTTATATTTATATATCATTACCTTGTCTTCATTGCTTGATTTTGCATATGAGAAAGTGTCACTCAGAGTTGTTGAAAATCAGTCATAAATACACTGAAATTATGATAGTGTCACATATATATAATATGAATCCTTGGCAGCTATGTTGTACCTGTCTCTAGCAAGTTATACCCACAGATGTGGGAACCAGGGTATGGTTGTCAGCTGTCCATAGAGAGGTGTTGCTTATTTTATTAAAAATGTGTCTGGGAATTCCTGATCCATTGCGACCCATACCTTATTGTATTGCGGGTGCTACAGGAGACTCACAACTTCAGTGTGGTTTGTTTAAAGCCCTTAAACATACATATAGACACTTTAAAGGTCATCTCTAATATAAGAGGTTTACAAATAAAGTGTTAAAACTAATATTATCATAGAGAAGAAATATTTTGAATCTTGTTTAAATAGATTTTGCTGGTTCACTGTGATGTCACAACATAATCGCGACGTCATTGAGGTTCCATGTGACACATAAACAAATAGACATTCTAAGGTTGAAACACCTTTCAATAATTACTAGAGGAAGCTCACACCCTTTTTTCATCAACCTTTAGGAGTGGCTGTTTTGTTAGAACACCTCTCTATCTTGTCTTATATTTTTGTTTTTGTTTAGTGTTTTACTTTGTTTTTCATGGGAAGAAGAATGGCATCTCCTGCTGGAAATGAGCCAGAAGATAATCATAATGGTTCATCGGAGGATGATGTTAGGCTGAGAAAAGAAAGCCTTGAATGGCAATTTTTCAGCATGCCAATGGGAGAAAAGAAAGTGACTGCAATCTTTGCCAGAAAGTGTTGTTGAGAGAAACAGACAGAAGTAGTCCTTTTGTACTTCCACAATGTTAAAACAATTAAAAAACATCTACTTGAAACATCTAATTCGTGCTCCGAAAGAGAAAGAGAGGAGTGAGGAATGTACATCGGCTTCAGAGGATGCGCAACCTGGGATGTAATCAGTTCCTCAGATAACATCACATTTGCCAACAACTATTTCGGAATTTACAAGATTTTGATAGTTTTGCCTCAATTGTAAAACAAACTTAAGCATGGGCGAGCAGTCAGTCCCTGCTCTAGCCGACATTGTGAACACTCATAAGTGTTAGTTTTTCTTTCTATCTCATAACAGGTCTTCCAGGACATTTGCCCTTTTTGTTCAAAGGTACAATGTTTTTGTATTTTATTTGAAGAAACAAAAAACCACCCAAAAACCTACATTTGGTAGAAAATTTAAACAACTAAAAAGGTTTTTTTAAAAACAGTTCTTTTTAGAACCGCCAATTCTGGTTTAAGAATGGAAAATGATATGCTATATTTATATATGTTTTTAACATTGTGAGTATGTCTTGTTATGTCTAGCAGAGTATATATGAGTAAGTGGGTGTGTGAGTGTATGTATGGGTAAGTGACTGTATTGTGTGACCAGGTGTCATTGGGAGTATAAGTGACTAAGGGGGTGTATGAGTAAATATATGGGTGAGTGAGTGGGTGTGTGAGTGAGTAGATATATAGGTGAGTGAGTGGGTATGAGTAGCTGTATGAGTGAGTAAAATGGTGTGTGAGTGACTCTATGGGTAAGTGAGTGGGTACATGAGTGGTGTATAGGTAAGTGAGTGGGTGTGTGAGTAGCAGTATGGGTGAGTCAGTAAGGGGATGAGTGGTTGTATGGGTGAGGTAGTCGGTATGTGAGTAACTGTGTGGGTGAGTGAGCAGATATGTGAGTGGCTGTGTAAGTATACTAGTGGGTATGTGAGTGTCTGCATAATGAGTGAGTGGCTGTGTAGGTGGTTGTATAAGTGAGTGAGTAACTGTGTGAGTATGGGTGAGTAAGCGGATAGGTGACTAGCTCTATGGGCGAGTGAGTGGGTGCATGAGTGGGTGTATAGATGAGTGAATATGAATATATGTAACCGTATGGGTGAGTGAGTGGGTGCATGAGTGAGTGCCTGTTTGAGTGTCTGTATGAGGGAGGGAGTGGGTCTGTGAGTGGCTGTATGGGTGAATCAATAGGTTTGTGAGTGTTGCATGGGTGAGTGAGTGAATATGTGAGTGACTGTATAAGTCAGTGAGTAGGTGAGTGATCACATGTATAGGTGAGTGAGTAGGTGTGTGAGTAGCTGTATAGGGTATGAATAGATGTGAAGGACAGTATGGTTAAGGGAGTGAGGGGATGAGTAATTATATGGGCAAGGTAGTTGGTATGTGAGTAACTGTATGGGTGAGTGAGTGGTTGTCTGAGTGGCTGTGTAAGTGTATTAGTGGGTATGTGAGTGTCTGTATAGTGAGTGAGTGGCTGTATAAGTGGTTTTATAGGCGAGTGAGTGACTATGTGAGTGTCTGTATAGGTTTGTAAGAAGGTGCTTGACTGGCTCTGCAGGTGAGTTAGTGGGTGCTTGAGTGAGTGGATGAATGAATGAATGTGTATGTGTGTAGCTATATGGGTAAATGAGTGAGTGCATGTGTGAGCACCTATATCAGTAAGTGAGTGCATCTGTGAGTAGCTGTATGGGTGAGTCAGTGGACATGTGAGTACTGTTTGGGGGAGTGAGTGTGTGAGTAAGTGACTATATGAGTCAATGAGCAGTTAAGTGAGTACCTGTAGTGTGAGTGAGTAGATATGTGAGTGGCAATATAGGTGTCTGAGTAGATTTCTCAATGACTGTATGGATGAGTGACTGGGTATGTGAGTGGCTGTATCAGTGTATAACTGGGTATGTGAGTGGCTCTATAGGTGGCTGAGAGGGTGCATGATGAGTGTATGGGTGAGTAAGTAGGTACATTAGTGGCTTCTTGAGTGAGTGAAAGGATGTGTGAGTGGTTGTATGAATGAGTGAGTAGGTGCATAAGTACTATATGGGTGAGTGATTGACAGTATGGGTGAGTGAGTGAAGGATGAGTGATTCTATGGATAAGGTAGTTGGTGTAATAAAGTACCTCTTTTGAAAAGGTTAGCCCCACTTTGTGCCTGGAAAATGGTGTGATTTTGACTGAAAGTGCACTCGGTCCCTGTTACCAGGTTCCCCGTGCCAGTGCTCTTTGCCAAAAGTGTACCACGGTTGACACAACTTTAGAAAACCCTGTAAGTCCCTGGTAAATGGTACCCATGGTACCTAGGGCATTGGGACTAAAGAGGGTTCACTAGGGCTGCATCACAAAATGTGCCAACCTAGGAACCCCTCACCAAGACCATGAAAACTGCCATTGTAGGTGGCATGCCTTGGTGCAGAGAAAACCAAAGAGTTGACATGGCACATATCCAGCATCCTAAACAATGACTGAAGTGCTTGCCACTGGATCTATTAAGGCGGGGACCCCTAGCAAAGTGGGTGGAGCCCCCCCAAGAGTGGTAGCTGGCTCTTAATGAAGTTCTGAGCCCATACTGCACTCTCGATGACATCTAGTATGCGAGGTCCATCTGTTTGACATTTGCCACTACCAAGGATTGTTGGTAGCCGGTCTGGCCACTGACCCCTTCAGTCTTCACTTCAGTAAGAGGGCACTCCACAGCACCTGTGATCGATGTTAGAAACAACCACGCTCATGGGATTTTGCAGCTCCTGTGTGGTAGCATCGAATGTGTGGCAGAAACCATCTTGCCATGACCACTGTTCACCGACGGACTGACTGAAGTGCATCTTTGGCACACCTGCCCGGTGAAGGACATTTCCACATCCCCCTGCATCCAGCATCCCTGGGCAAGGTCACTGAGAACTGCCTGTTTCACTTGGGTCCTGTGACCCCAAAGACCTCTGCTCTAGGAGAGTAGAGACCGAATCCGAATCCAAGTGCACATTGGCATAAGTCTTGCAGAATTCCGTGTGCTTTATCCCCAACCATGACGTGGAACAGCCTTTATCACAAAGTTTTCACCACGAAATGCAAGTACAAGGCATTTTTTACTTTGCAATTACTTTTACCATGCTAGTCTTTACCAAGCAAGTCTTTACACTGCATATATGTTTGAATTTGTGACTATGCGGTATTTAGTTTATATATAACTTAAGTGTAAATAAAAAAGGGGGGTTGGGGTCTCCCCCCAAAAAGTAAACTTGTAATCAACATAAATGTAATTTTTTTTAAATATATAATTTTGTTTACAATATTGTTTGAAGATTATTGTATAATTTAACAGTGGGTGTCAGTGTCAGACTATGACTGGATTTTAATGTAACTTTGAGTGTGTTAAAAGTGTGCATGGTACTGGATTGCGTGGTAAAGGTATGTCAGATGTCAATAGAGAGGTGTTGCTTATTTTATTGAGTATTGTGAGTGAATTTAAATGAATAGTAGTGGTATGCGTTTGAAAATCTGCGTTGTAAACATGTGTGTGGTAAAGTAGTGCGTGGTAATGTCGTACAACCACCATGATGGTCTTTGATTGATAGTCATGCCCATCACCCAATTCCCCCATTGCCTGCAATTCTAAACTTGTCTGACAATGATGCAGGTTGCCATCAAGTATTTTGATCGAAGGTCCTGCCCATGTCCCATTGTCCCCAGTACTAAAATTGTTTGATTTTGATGCAGGTTGCCGCCGTGGATTGTACATCAACCATTACAGTAATAGTTGATGGTGTTTAAAGTCATTTCTTTTGCAGCTGTTTACAACTTTTTTTCAAAACTTTTCTAATCATGCTAATGCTGGTGCCTAAAATATATATAAAAGAATTGCTATTTTTGAAAATTGCTCTTGAATTTATTCTTGAGTGTGAGTCTCATTTATTGCCTCTGTGAGTACAACAGATGATTAGCACAACCCTCTGATAAGCCTAACTGATTGACCACACTACCACAAATAGAGTGTTAGTATTATCTACTGTTGCCACTGTATATCATTCCAGGTCTCACTGAACTTTCTGCACAGTGTACATCATTTTAGTGCACTATCTGGAGACCCAGCTTTCTACAGTGAGTAACTGTATGGGGGAGTGAGTGGGTTTTTGAGTGGCTGTACAAGTGTATTAGTGGGTATGCAAGTGTATGTATAGTGAGTGAGTGACTGTGAAAGTGGTGGTATGAGTGAGTCACTTAATGAGTATCTGTATGGGTGAGTAAAAAGGTGTTTGAGTGGCTCAATAGGTGAGTGAGTGGGTGCATGAGTGAGTGCATGTGTGAGTAACTGCATGCGTGAGTGATTGCATCTGTGGGTGGCTATATGGGTGAGTAATAAATGAGTGTGTGAGTGCTGTGTGGGTAAATGAGTGTGGGGAGAGACTGTATAATTCAGTGAATGGGTGTCTGATTACTTGTATGGGTGAGTGAGTGGATGTGTTAATGACTGTATGTGTCAGTGACTATATGGATGAATGAGTGGCTGTATCGGTGTGTGAGTGGGTTTGTCAGTGGGTATATAGGTGATTGAGTGGGTGTGTGAGTGAGTGTATGGATGAGTGAGTGGGAACATGAGTGAGTGGATATCTAGGTGAGTGAGTGGGTGTGTATATATGTGAGTAAAAGGATATATGAGCGGCTGTAAGAATGAGTAATGGGGAGCATGAGTGCTTTATGGGGGAGTGAGTCACCATGTGAGTGGCAGTATAGGAGAGTAAGTGACAGGATAAGTGGCTGTATGGATGAAGTAGTTGGTTTATGAGTAACTGTATGAGTGAGTGAATCAGTGTTAGAGGGGCTGTATAAGTATATGAATGGGTGTTTGAGTGCCTGTATAGTTAGTGAGTGACTGTGTAAGTGGTTGCATGAGTGAATGAGTCTCTGTGAATGTCTTAATGGGCGAGTAAATGGGTACATGAGTGTCTATATGGGTGAGTGAGTGGGTGCATGGTTGAGTGAATGTGTGTGTGCCTGTATGAGTGAGTAAGTACATCTGTGAGTGGCTGTAGAGGTGATTAAATGGGTATGTGAGTGCTGCATGGGTAAGTGAGTGCATGTGTGCGAGTGATTGTATAAGTCAGTGAGTGAATGTGTGAATACCTGTATGGGTGAGTGAGTGGATGTGTGAGTGTCTGTATGGATGTAGTAGTAGATTTGTCAGTGACTGTATGGATGTATGAGTGGCTGTATCATTCTGTGAGTGGGTATATCAGTGGCTGTTCAGGTGACTCAGTGGGTGAGTGAGTGGATGGGTAAGTGAGTGTGTGTGTGAGTGAGTAGGTGTATAGATGAGTGAGTGATGTGTGAGTGGCCATATGAATGAAATATATTTACCATTATAATACTACCATTTTTTCTATCTACATTTGAGATTCTATGATGGTTGTGATTTTGGAACTTACTATTTCAGAAGATGTACTATGTCTAAATCACTCACCTTTGATGTTTGAAAGTTCAGTTTGTTAACTATCCTTCCCCCCACTGTTTTACCTCAGGTGCTATACCAACCTCCTTTGACTCACCCTTCTGTGCCATTAGGTCAAAGGTTCACAACACTTTCTGACTTCAAGTTCAACTGTAGCAGGTGCAGGTGACTGCTTGCAAATGCAAGCAGATCCACAATAGCATAACCTATTTTACATTTATCCTGACCAATCACAGATCTACTTACTTTACTTATTAACTCACTACCTATTTTTAGCTGCCAAAAAAATGAAAGGATCCAATCAAATATGTCTTTTTAGGTCTCGGCTCGGCAGCGAATGCGCTTGGTTCATCGAGAGATGCTGTATACAGCATAGTGGGGGAAGCTCCGCCCACTTTCCACCCTTCTGTGTGATTCGCTAGCATCATATTTTCTGCATTGTGATTGGTGCTTAGCTTTGTAATCCTGCCTCCTGACAGGCAAGTCGTAATTTGTTCCCTTCCGAGGCTATCAGCCCCTTTAATTCATAAACAGTTTTGCACCTCCTGCCTCTCCCCATTCCCTCCCTTACTTCGTGACTTCTTCGACCATAAACACCTTCCCACCCCCTCCTGTTTGTGCCTTCTTTTACGTCTGCACTTGTAAATACGCGTCCTAATGCATTTTCAGTGCTTGTTTGCTTTTTGATTCGTGGGTGCATTCGCACTATTTGTCTTGCATGCGCGCAATGCCTTACAAAAGTATGCAACCAGATCATTATGCACACCTCATGTATGCTTGAAAACTAAATTATCCAAAACACATATGCTTGCGGACGCGGTGCTGTTTGCTGCATGAGCCCTCAGGCCCCTCCCTGGAAGTCTGGAGCTGGTGTCTGTCTCCCACCCCCTTGCCTCCCCAGCAGGCCGCCCTGCTTTCCTGTGCTCAGAGTCAGATTGCAGAAGCAGGCTGGACGGGGCTGCCGTATCTCGCAGAGTTTCCAATTCTGCCTGCACAGAAGTACTTTGCGGCCGGGCCATCTGGACGGGAAGCATCTGCTTACAATTTAAGGTATGCTGGCAGATTGGGCTCACCCGGCCCTTGTGTAAGAGAGCCAGGGAGCAGCAGGAATCGCTGGTGGAGCCAGCCGCGGCGCAAGGGGCAATTGAACACAGCTTGCCTAACCTCCCCCCGGTATACAACTCCAACACGCTGAACAACTTCTGCAACTGTAAGGTACGGCATGCGCCTGCTGCCTTTCTGGGCCGGCAGACATCTTCTATAATGCACTGCTTCAAAAATACGGAACCAGTGTCGAGTATCTGCTTCTTAACCCTTTCACAGGAAACCAGGGATCAGTCCAACTCTGGGCATGCTTAAATAAACAATGATCTTGAATGATGTTGCAAAAACCAAAAGCAGAGTATTCTTTGCTGTAATTATAAAGGACTTAATTTGTTTAAAGCAAATGCAAGTTTACGTTAGTGGTATGAGAACGTATGCAATATATCTGGAGTGGTTAATGTATTATACTTTAAATCAACCCTTGTTTCCAATGTCCCATGTTTTAGTATTTTTCCACTTCTCTGCTACTGGTGAACTGCTCACAGTGTTAGTTTTCATTTTATGTGCCTATGTTTTGTTTGTGCAACACTACATAAAAATACGGGTGTGACATGAAATCCTACAAGTACAACATACTAATCCATAGAGCTGCAAAGTCCAGAGACCGATTTTGGCATGTTAGTGATGTAACTTAAGAGTTCGGAATAGTGGGTGAACAGCATATTCGAGGAGCATCGATGCATTTACGAGGTGGGTGGACAGAAAAGGTCCCCTGCATGGCTCAGTAGAGGGTGCTCCCCTGGAGGGACACATCAGTACCTTCTCCTTTTCTGAGCGTGGTGACCGTCGGTTCACTGAACGGTGGTGGTAGGAACAGATGGTAGTGGCAGGGCACGCCTTTTCACAGAAAGAGTTGTTTTCTGTGTTTTTTAATTGTTCTGTCATTTTTCTATAAGAGGGTCCTTTGCTCCATCCACGTGGGGCATGTGTGTTGCTGGTGTGCGTAGCTTATGTATATGCAGTAGGATGTGCATTGAGTCTGTGTATCAGAATGGCTGTAGCAGCACAGCAATCCATTTTAAGTTCTTGCACTGGAGTTTTCTTCTCGTCTCGTTGCTCCCCTCTCCCCCCAGGCTCCTTGTCCAACCATGCTGGTCTCTTCTCCCTCCAGGCCTCTCGTACTTCCTCTGCTGCTCTCCTCTCCCTCCAGGCCTCTCGTCCCTCCCATCTCCCTCCATGCTTCTCATCCCTCCCTTGTTGCTCCACTCTCCTTCCAGGCTTCTTATCCCTCCCTTGTTGCTCCACTCTCCCTCTGCTTAATTTGAGCCAGCGGTTGCAGCACCCAGGATAATGTGCTGCATGGGGTAAATACTTATAAGGTCCTAAAGGCGAGACCGATTGCATTGCAAATGCTTGTTTTAAACACATCTTCTCCACCATTTTAACTGCCTTTTATTTTATAAATTGTTTCATTCAGCTCCCGCCTTCCCCTGTGTGGTAGTGCTCCTTAACTTTAAAATGGTTAGAGTGAGGTTTGTATGTCACAGTTATGTTTGTTCAGCCATAGAGTGTACTAGAAAGAGTGGCCTTGAAAGGGACTTAGGTTTGCCTATTGTGGATATTAATTAGATTGGCCAGAGAGGGTTAAAGTGGCAGCAATTGCTTCCTTTGTTTGAACGAATTGTGGATTGCTAACATCCAGACCTATTAATTGTTCACTGTGGTGGCAATGACTCTTACTGATATAGGATTGGAAATCCTAATGAAGGATACGTTTGATAAATTAATGGGACTTTTTCCTCACACTACCTTGGTGTACTCTAATATTTATATAACACTATGAATCCTCGGGTCTATAATAATGATGTGTGATTATTGTAACAGATTACGTTTAGATGTCAGCTCTCCATAGGGGAGAGATCCCTTTAAGGACGAATACCCTCACTCACCATAGGTGACATGCTTCATCATTTGGGTATCTCCTCTCAGTGGAAATCCTAGTTCCACTAAGGGCTACAACTCCCTCACTGTGAGGAAAAAGCTCAGGGATGTTTTTATGTAGAAGCTGCTACACTCTCAGGGATCCTAAAGTCCCATGGTGATTAGGATTAAGTGCAAAAAAAGCAGCGCAAAACAGGAAAAAATTGATTTAAAACTACCCAGTGAGAGCAAAATAATCCAAATGTATTTGCTTGCTCTCTCTGGTAGAGTTAAAAAGCAGTGCAAACAGCAGTATGGAAATAGACTGCTGGATTTTGACACACGGTCAACATGTTTCAGCCACTATGATCTAATTCAGTATCCGGGCTTTCATCAGGACCATAAAAAACTACAAAGCTGCTGCTCAAAGTGAAAAAACGCAAATGTGCATACACAGAGATTTTAAGGATATTAGACCAGTAATCCAGTGTATTCTTCAGTAATACTGGATATACCTATAGGGATATGAGCAAAGACACGCATATATCAGGTCAAAAACGAACTCTGTGTTACAAAAACACACATCAACTTCTTATTTAAAGGATTGTAGTCATATCCAATATAACACTATTAGTGACAGGGCGGCAACATCTAGAAACTCAGATAAAATGCGTCTTGCTCACCACTGTTTACAAAAAACAAGCAGATGAAACAAATAAAAACAACAAAGAGTTCAAAGACTCTGTTTTGGCAGCCAAAATAACTATATTCAAAAAAGATCTGGCAAAGTTTGCCTTTGAAAAGGTATATCCCTACACCAGTGACTCCTACGCACCTCCTCAATTCAATCAAAGAGGTAGGAGGTATGAGTCTAACTACTCCACCTCCGCGAGCAAGGATGGTTCAACTGATTCAGATTCATCTGCAGCAGATGGACAGAGATGGGGAGGATCCAACAGGAGGAACAGAGGCCAGAGGAGAGGGGGCTTTTTTGGCCCAACACCATGGTGGCAACCAGGTCCTTTCGGTTTTGCCCACCCATCGTTTCAACCACTTATGTTTCCCTTTCAACCATACAACAATATGGTTCCCAACCAGCCTTTTTTTAGGACAGGGCCCACGCCGTTCCAGAGGACGCGGAAGAAACCAACAGATGAACATGCATTGGAGTCCTCCACCATCATCTAGAACACGCAGCAACACAAGACCTCCTCCACAACCAGGGAGCAGTCATCAAACAGTCTAGTTGTGAATTCGAGCAATCGCCCGTTTACACTAGGTGAAGCAACTGATACACCTGCATTGGAGGCCTCCATCTCTATTCAGAACATACTACCACAAGAGTCTCCCCCTATATCCAGGGAGCAATCACCAAATAGTCTGGTTGTGAATTTGAGCAGTCGCCCATTGACACATGTTGAATCAACCGTCTTAGGAAAAGGTTTGGGATTTGTGCCGACTTACAAAGGAGATACCTTCCAAGTGAGACAGGAGTTGGCTTCTTTTTTTCATAAAATCCGATTACGCTCTTTCTTTCAAGACAAACCTATGAATGATAACAACGGCGAAAAGCTAAATACGGGACTTAGGCCCCGTTCTACTTTCAATCCCTATGAACATATGGTTCCCATTGAAATCATTACCTTTGAGAAAGCAGTGTTAAAAGACTTATTTACCTTGTGCCAAAATGATAAAAGACAATTCAAAAACTTACCTAAACATGAATTTAAAATGCTCTCCGAACAACTGGCTGAAGATGAATCTATTACCATTAAGCCGGCCGATAAGGGCGGGGCCACGGTGATTCTTGATACTTCAACGTACAGAGTGGAATGCAGACGCCAACTAGAGAATACAAGAT
Organism: Triturus cristatus; assembly: GCF_964204655.1. Classification (NCBI taxonomy): domain Eukaryota; kingdom Metazoa; phylum Chordata; class Amphibia; order Caudata; family Salamandridae; genus Triturus; species Triturus cristatus. Next base: position 465,448,894 of record NC_140584.1, on the reverse strand, counting down.
TCAATCGATCGCTTAAAATGGATCCAACCAAACGATTGACTTTGGCAATTAAGGGATTGATAGATGAAGCAAAGGAAGAAGGTTGGACAACTGATCATGAGGCCTCTTTCTTAACAACTGCTCATCCAACTATCCCTTATTTTTATGTGTTGCCAAAAATACACAAGGAACAGCTACCACCATCAGGGAGGTCGATAATTTCTGGAGCCTCTATCGACATTTGTCGACTTCTTCTTGAGAGCCCTAGTACTGAAAATGTCTACGTATATACAGGATACTAAAGATCTATTACGTCTTCTTGCTGAAACTTCTTTTGATGTCGGGCAAGACTATTTAGTCTCGTTCGATGTTGAATCCTTATATACTTGCATACCACAAGATGAGACATTATCAACTATCTAGACCTTTCTTAATAACACCACAATGGATAGTATAACCCCGGTACATTTTATCTTGGCCTGTACTCAGCTGGCCATGAAAGAAAACATTTTTAAGTTTGAAGATGAGTTGTTTCTTCAAATATCGGGAACTTCCAAGGGCAGCATTTTTGCTCCAAGTGTGGCGAATCTCTATGTACATAACTTCGAACAGACAGAGATTTTGCAGGCAAACAATCCTTTTGTACAACACAAGTATGGAAGCGTTATATCGGTGATATTTTTGTGGTATGGAGGGGCACTCCGGAGACTATTGTATCATTTCACCATTGGATGAATACAAGGAACAATTTTCTCAAATTCACTTTTTCCAAGACCAGTTTACCTTTCTTGGATGTTCGGATTTTTCCTGAAGGAGAGAGTCTGGGAACTGAGCTATTTCGTAAACCTATGGCGCGCAACTCACTCCTGTCATTTCAGAGTTTCCACCCTAAAGCTCTTTATGAGAATTTGCCCTTTGGGCAATTTTTAAGTGTTAGGCGTAATTGTACGTCTATGAATAAATACAAGGAACATTCCATACAGCTGGCCCTACACCTCAGAGAGAGGAATTACCCGTTGAGCACTATTCGTAGATCCAAGAAGAGGGCGGCCAACAACAACAGGGAAGCTCAAATTGAAATCGCACCTCCCAAGGAGGAACAGAATAGACTCACATGTGTCAATACCTTCAGTGGGTACTCAAATGAAATAAAAAAGAGCATCCTCAAATACTGGAGAATACTTAACATTGGAGATTCACCATTACCGCCTCCATTATTTGCATTTAAGAGAAGTTCCAACATCAAAGACTTGATTGTCCACACACGATCGATCACAAAAAGGACAGTACATCAAGTATCGCTTTGGGGCTTACCACCTATTAAAGGGCACTTTCCGTGTGGTTCATGCGCTGTGTGTGCACAAACTAAACACACTACAAAAATAGATATTGGGACTAGCCGGCCATGGGTTTTGTCTAAGCACACCAACTGCAACAGTGACAAACTGGTTTATATGATTACATGCCCGTGCAACTTGAGGTACGTGGGCATGACCACCCGAAAAGTGAAAACCAGAATTCTGGAACATAAAAGCACAATCCGCTGCATGAAAAGATCAACCAAGATGACAAATCATTTTATAGATCTGAACCATTCTGAACATGACATATGCTGGACAGTTCTTGAGCAACCATGGATCCCAACTCACATTACAGATTTTTCTAAATTCCTGCTAAACCGTGAACAACGTTGGGTCTTTAGGCTTCATACTGACACCACTGGCCTTAATGACGATATTCCCTGGCTTTTGTTATAATTTATTTCATTCAGGGAATAGAATGACATATGTGGTCTCTTTTTGTGCCCCGACCCAGGGTTGGTTCATTTTCAGTTACACAATATATAGATAGTGGATATATACTAGTTTCCATCAACTTTGTTAAACAATACCGAATATATATTTTCCCTTATTTCTGTGCAATGCAATGATGCTGATTGCTCAGATGAGAATGAGAATAAATACCAGCGTTTATAATAAGGAACACCACTTTGTGGAGAAACATCTTTTCATATTCATATATTGCCAAACTTAGGTCATAAGGGTATTTGGTCAATTATTGAATGCAGTATAATATGTGGAAATGACGCATTTAATTTGTGTATTTCTTGGCACCATAGCAGTATTATTTATCGGCATCAGTGTACGGTTTGATCCATGGTGATATTTGTATGATGGTCCGTTTTTTTGCATATCGCGGACACAATCAGTTAACTGCGTTAGATCTACGCATGCGCCTTAAATCAGTGTCTTCTAAATACACATGCGCGCTGAAATGAACTGTATTAACCGGGCGCTATTGTTAGCCACCTATGGGTCCTCAATCAGCTGCAGTGCGTTAACATTCAATCTATTCAGTATAAAAACAGACTGCGCCTTCCGTTTGGTACCTCCGGTTGCAGCTTCAGTACCACGACGGGGTACCGACGGATAGGTGAGTTGACTACATGCTTACTGGCTCTGTAAGATTTTCGCGCATCGTCCTATGCAGAGTTGTTTTTTCAAACTGACTATTGACTCCCTGATGCCCTTTTCTTAAATGTTGTATATTATATTATTTAAACGATTTATGATTTGATTTGATTTGTGAATTTATAAAGTGCGCGATTTCCCATGGGCGTCTTGGCACTAAGTAGATGCAGCGAGACCCGGAATCTGCCTAGACTAAATTCTAACAGGAGGTAAACAGACAGGTTTTTACCTCTTTCCTGAAGGAAAGCAGAGATGGGCTGATTTTGATTGCAATTGGGAGAAGATTCCAAGCCTTAGCTGCATGCAGCAGAAAGCTTCCCCCCCCCCCACCTGACCTGCTTGTATTTTGGCACTTGAATCCGTTTTGCTTGACTAGATATCAAATTCCTGGATGGTTCATAAAGTTTCAAATGTGTTTTTAAAGACTGAGAACCCTTCCCATGAAGGGTTTTATAGGCCAAACACACAGACTTAAATCTTATTCTTTTTTCCATTGGAAGCCAATGGAGGGATCTTAATCTGTGTACAATAGGCTCAGATCTGGGAATATCCAGCACCAGCCTGGCTGCTGCGTTTTGCAAGCGCTGCAGTTTCGCTAGGTGCTGGGTCTGTATCCCAGCGTTCCCATAATCTAGCCTAGATAAGGCCAACGCTCTTACCACCGTTTTACAGGATTCATGAGGAATACATGGCAGGAGCTTCCTTATCATTTTCAGAATGTACCATATGTTAGATGCCAATTTGATTGACTGAGCGTCAAACGACAGTTTGTTGTCCAGAATCACTCCCAGATTTTTAACTTTATTAACTGGGGATGGGCTATCGCCTAAATTGTCAGGCCACCACTCTGGGGACCAGATTTCCATGTCTGTCCCCAATAGCATGACTTCACTTTTGTCTCCATTTAACTTTAGGCAATTACCCTGCATCCATTGACTAATTTGCATCATGCAGGTTTTTATTCTGTCTGCAGTCTCTTTAGCATTGCTTGCCATTGTCATCAGCATAGGAGACCAGTAGGAAACCACAATTTCTTATGGTGACTTCAGCGCATCATTTCATCTTACAGCTTGCAACTTGATATTTAGTTTTTGCCATTTTGGTTTAAATTTCGGACACTAAAAAACACAGTTTTTTCCGAGTATTGCAGCACACTGTTTGAAATAAATTAAGTATCAATATTACTTGAGTATATCCACATCTGCTCACAATAAAGATTCCCAAACAGTTACTAGGAATACTTACATAAACTTCTGTTACTTCCAGTGTTTCAGCAATGCATAGGTTTACTATGGCGAAGTAAGCAAAACCATATGTAGACTTCAGACTGGTTTTATTTATTTGGTTAGTTTCTTTTACTGGAGTAGTTTTCTGTTACATACCTTGAGCTGTGGATGCTTTATCTATGTTTTTAAATGAATACATTTGTGTCAGTATGACAATTGAGATACATGACACAGAGTTAAATATATTTTTTCTTTTTAGAGCGAGCCCCCTTCCCTGAGCTGTCACCAGGTTGAGGTGAGGGTATATATCCACAAAGTTGGGTGAGTGTTGACGCCCTGTCACTAATAGTGTTATATAGGATATGACTACAATCCTTTAAATAAGAAGTTGATGTGTGTTTTTTTACACAGAGTTAGTTTTTTACCTGATATATATGCGTATCTTTGCTTAAATCCCTATAGGTATATCCAGTATTACTGAAGAATACACTTTATTACTGGTCTAGTATCCTTAAAATTTCTGTTTTTGCACATTTGCGTTTTTTCACTTTGAGCAGCAGCTTTGTAGTTTTTTATGGTCCTGATGAAAGCCCAGATACTGAATTAGATCATAGTGGCTGAAACATGTTGACTGTGTGTCAAACATCCAGCAGTCTAGTTCCATACTGCTGTTTGCACTGCTTTTAAACTCTACCAGAGAGAGCAAGCGAATAAAGTTGGATTATTTTGCTCTCACTAGGTAGTTTTAAATCACTTTTTTCCTGTTTTGCGCTGCATTTTTTTGCACTTAATACTAATCACCATGGGACTTTAGGATCCCCGAGAGTGTAGCAGCTTCTACATAAAAACATCCCTGAGCTCCTTCCTCACAGTGAGGGGGTTGTAGCCCTCAGTGCGTGGAACTAGGATTTACACTGAGAGAAGATACCCAAATGATGAAGCATGTCACCTATGGTGAGTGAGGGTATTCGTCCTTAAAGGGATCTCTCCCCTATCGAGAGTTGACATCTAAACGTAATCTGTTACAATAATTACACATCTTTATTATAGACCTGAGGATTCATAGTGTTAGATATTATTTATGAGTAGGGGACTTTCTCCTCGCAGGTCTTTAAAATCTTGTCCCTTGGAACCTCCATTCTCTGTTTCTTGTTGTTACTGTACTCTAACATTTGCCAATGGCTGATATGGAAATGGCCAGACTAATTCTGTCTCAGATAGACAAAGCCAGGAAACATGTCACTAAAACTGTTTCTTCATTCCTCAGAGATCACAACATGGGTTCCATCTACAACAATGTATGCTTAGACATGGAGCATATATATAGAAGTGATGGAGTACATTTCTTACAGAAAGGCAACAGGATATTCCTTAACAACTTGAAAGACTGCATCCTGTTTTATGTGTAGTTATCATCTACACACAAAAAGTACAAAGGCTCTTCTAAGAGCTACCCTTTTATAAAATATCAGCTAATTTTTAGTTTAAATCAATTTAAAAAAACATTTTTGGGAGTCAATTTTAAGCGCACTACTCACCCATGAGGGTCTCGAGGCACTGAAGGGGAGCAGCTCAGGTCAGTTGAAGAGCCAGATCTTGAGGGTTTTCCTGAAGATGTGCAGGGTGGGGGTATGTCTGATGTCTATCGGGAGCTTTTTCCAGATCTTGGCCGCGATGTAGGAGAAGGTTGTTCTGCCCGTTCTTGCTCTGTGGATGCATGGGGGTTCGGCGAGGGTGAGGTTGGCAGATCAAAGATTCCTTTTGGGTACGTACGTGGAAGGCTATTCTACAGTTGAGATATTGGGGTCCGGTATTGTGGAGGCATTTGTAGGCATGGGTGAGTATCTTGAAAGTTACTCTCTTTTTGATGGGGAGCCAGTGGAGGTTACTCAGGTGTTGGGAGATGTGTTTGTGTCCAGGGATCCCGAGGACGAGTCTGGCTGCGGTGTACTCTATGGTCTGGAGTTTGCGGAGCAGAGACTTGTTGATCCCAGCATAGAGGGCTTTTCCGCAGTCCAGTCTGATGGTTATGAGTGCGTGGCTGACGGTCTTTCTTGATTCGGGGGGATCCATTTGAAGCTCTTTCAGAGGATGCGAAGGGTGTTGAAGCAGGTGGAGGCAACAGCGTTGACCTGTTGGGTCATGTAGAAGGAGGAGTTGAGTATGATGCTGAGGTTTTGGGTGTGGTCCGTGGGGGTTGGGGGGCTGCCGAGAGTGGGGGGCCACCAGGTGTGATCCATTCAGAGGGGGAGGGTCCAAGGACAATGATCTCTGTCTTCTCTAAGTTGAGTTCCAGGCAGCTGCTGCTCATACAGGATGCAACGTCCTTCATTCCTTCCTGGAAGTTGAGTCTCGTGGTGAGGGGTTCCTTGGTGAGGGAGAGGATGAGTTGGGTATCGTCAGTGTAGGATACTATGAGTCGGTGCTGACTTACGATGGCAGCAAGGGGGGCCATGTAGATGTTGAAAAGTGTAGGGCTGAGCAATGATCCTTGGGGTACTCTGTAGTTGATCCCTGTGGGTTCAGAGAGGAAGGGTGGAAGTCTGATTCTTTGGGTCCTGCCGGTGAGAAAGGAGCGGAGCCAGTCGATGGCAGTTCCCCGTATGCCGGCATTATGGAGTCTGGTGGTGAGTGTGTGGTGGAAGACGGTGTCGAAGGCTGCAGAGAGGTCAATAAGGATCAGGGCTGTGGTGTGTGCTTGGTCGAGGAGGGTGTGGATGTTGTCTGTAGTAGCAAGTAGAGCAGTCTCAGTGCTCTGGCTGCTGCTAAATATGGATTGGGAGGGGTGAAGGATGGAGTTTTCTTCGATGAATGTCGTTAGTTGGACGTTGACTGTCTTCTCGGTGACTTTGGCAGCGAAGAGGAGGAGGGAGATGGATCGGTAGTTCTTGAGGTCCGTGGGGTCTACTGAGGGCTTTTTGAGTAGGGGTTCTGACTTCGGCATTTTTCCAGTCATCGGGGAAGATGCCGGTTTCGAAGGTGGTGTTGATGGTGTGTCATAGTTACGGTGCGATGGCGGCCGGGGCTCGGTGGAAGATGTGCGGGGGTCAGGGGTCTGAGGGGCTCCTGAATTCCTGAATGGATGTCTTTGATGGTCGATGTGGTGTCTTCAGTGGTGACTGGGGTCCAGGAGGAGATGGTAGTCTGTCTGGCATTGCTAGCGGCAGGAGTGGTTTCGGAGTCAGGTGTCTGGTCATTGAAGTTGTTGAAGAGGCCTTTGATTATCAGGTGGAAGTAGAATCCGAGCTTGTTGAAGAGGTCCTGAGAAGGGGGTGATGTCTGTGATTTCACTGGGGGTTTGGTGAATTCCTGGATGATAGTGAACAGTTCCTTAGAGTCGCTGCAGTTGGAGAGAATCTTGTTCTGGCTGAATGTCCTTTTGGTTTATCTGATGCGTTGGCGGTATTCTGTCAAGACGTTCTTATAGGTGGTGGGCTCTTCTGGGAATTTGCTGTTTCTCCAGTTGTTCTCGAGACATCTGCAGGTGTGCCTGGATTCTAGGAGGTCGGCGGTGAACCAGGTGGCCTTTCTGGGGCACTGTCTGTCGGGGTTACGTAGGGGTGCAAGCTGGTCTGCGCAGTTGGTTAGCCATCGGTGGAGTTCTTTGGCTGCGAGTTTGGCATTGGTCGAAGTGGCAGGGGTGGCGGGGTTGAGGGTGGAGTTGAGCTGCTCCTCGGTGATCTTGCTCCAGTTCCTTCATGGATGGCAGGGTGCTGGTTTGGGTGTGGTGGGTTTGTCGACGTGAAAGTGTATGCAGTGGCTCAAAGGACTCAACCATCATGGTGTGCTGACAAGTCCTGTTGCAGTGAGTCCTCCAAAAACTCCAGAGCAACTCCAGCCCTTTAGCAATCACAAGAGAATTCCTTTGGAGGAGAAGAACTACTCCCCTCAAACCGCAGGCACCGAACCCACAGTCAGAAATACCAACTTGCCGCTCCCCTGTAACACTGACTCAGCAACCAAACCAGAAGCAGTATGTAGGAAGGTGGAATCTGACTGCATGGTTATCCCCACGTTTTTCCTTATGTTTTGCTGGTTTTCGACTTAGTTTGACTGGGATCCTGCTAATCAGGACCCCAGTCTATCTGCTTTCTCCCTAAATTGGTTGTTCATGTACTTTAGGTACACTCCAGATTGGATTCTGGGGTACCATTCTAAGTCCCTAGAATATGGTATACTATATACCCAGGGCATAGGTACCCCAGAGGTCTCTCAGGGGCTGCAGCATGTATTATGCCACCCCTGGGAGACCATTCAAAATGACACAACAGGTCTGCTACAGCAGCCTGGGTAAGGTGGTGCATGCACCCCTTACTTAGATATAGGTTCACTATATCTATCCATATCACTGCACATATAAACCTATCAGTCACCCCTATGGCAGGCCTTATCAGTCCCGAAGGCAGGGTGCTGGGTTTTATGTGAGAGGGTGCCCATGCATGAGCAGAGTCCCTCTGCAGTCTTCTGAACCACTATTCCGGGGTTGTTTGTGATGAAGCCAACAATATACTCTTAAGTGCATTATAACCTCGCGGTAAATGCTAACTTTAAAACGGCTGCATGGAAACATGTTGTGTTTGGTGTCAAACACCTTGGAAGCATACCTCCACACCTGTAACTGGTGTGCGAGGTATGATTCCACCCTATTAGAGGAGAAATACGACAGCACCAGTACACCCGGTACCAACTTCACAGACCCTGGCATCACAAAATGGATGCTGCCAGCCACAGACACGAGCCTGCCCTCCTGCTGCTGGATGACTCCAGCAGGGGAAGGCTGGACAATAGGTTTCTGTCACAGGGAGGTGTGACCACCTCCCAGACAGGCGTTAGTGTATTGGGGCAGGGTGGGTGCACTCTGAGAGTGTTTTGATGTCTGCTCTGGGGGCACATTTGTTATCCTTGTGCATAGTCCAGTTCAAACCGGTTGCAGGGGCTATCAGCCCCTGCTCTGACATGAAACTGGACAAAGGAGATGGGTGTAGCCACCCCTCTGTCCTGACCCTCCCATAGGTGGGTCCCCAGAGGCTGTCCCACCCCTTCGTAGGGTATAAAGTTGGAACCCCTGGCTACAGGACTTTAGATTTACTTGGACAAAACTCTGCTACAGAAACCAAATACTTCAACTATCTACACTATATTGGATGACCGAAGGTTCTCCCTTGGAGTAAAGGAGTTACTCCCCTGCAAGGCAGGCACCTGAAACGCATCTGACCGGTTTGCATCTAAGCAGCTCATGAAGGACTCCGAAGATTTTTCAACACAGGAGGTGGGTTCCCAAGCTTCCCCGAGGTCGACTGGAGCTCTCAGCAAACCTGAGACCTGCAGCCCTCATGGGGACCGTGCAACCTGAACCCCTGGACACTGTTAACATTTGCAGCAGCATATGCTTTTTGGCGATCCCTGAGGCCGTGCTTTGGGCTACTTGTAATCCAGACCCCAAGCAACGATTTCACTGAAGATTACTCTTCTACACTCCACGAGTGTTCCGTGGGCTGGTATTTTGTGATTCCTCTCGAAGTCTCTTCGCGATCCCTGATCCGTTGACCTGTGGGTCCCTGAAAAGGGAACTTTAACTTTCAGTAGGCTTACCTCGTTGCTCCAGATGTGCCCTGCCTCTCCATTACTTGGGGAGTCCACATGACCTTTCTGGTCCACACCGAAGCATCTTTACTCTGACGGCGTTGGTTGGTCTCCAATGCAGACACTGACACCCCAGCACTCGACATCCTTCATGGGACAGCTTGCCTGCGGACTTTGGTTGTCATCGACATCTCCTGGTCCCCGTGGCTGTAGAGTCAAGCTTCACCTCATCGCACCTGAAACACCCGACATTGGTGGGCATGCGTCTATCGTGCCCCTGGTGAAGTGACCCAGACTCTGTCCCCTCTGCTTTCAGGTTCTTCTCAGCTCTGATCCAGGCTTGGATCACACCGGACACTTCTCATCTTCAAGGCAACAGCACTGTGCAGCATCACGCCATTGAAAACAACGAAGAATCCCAACACCATTTGACACCAATGCGCTTGGCTTCCCTGGGTTAGGTAACACGAGTACTCCGGTGCTCACATGGGTGCTGGCCTTAGAACCTCCTAAGTTTGAAAGGGTTTGCTGAAAGTCCTCTCCTAAGTGTCCTTAATCTTTAAAATTCCAACTGCGACTTTCCCATAGGATTGTACTGAGCTCGCGGCTGAGTTCTCACACTTAACGCGTCTCCCTTGGGTCCCCTGTGTCACTACCTTGGGTGGTTCCTCTGTGTCCTAGTGATTCTACATGCTCTAGGCACTGTGTCTAGTTAAGTCGTGGTTCTTATACCACTTTCTTAGTATATGGTTTGGTTTCCCCCTGGAGCCCACACTGTATTGTGCTATTTACTGTCGTTCTAGTGCTTTTATATTGTCTATCTTGTGCTCTAATCTCATAAAGAAGTTAGTAGAGAGTGCTTAGGAATAAATACATACATTTTATATATATCTTGCGTGGTTCTCCTTTCATTTGGTCATTCAGGAGGTTATAATCTGGTAAACCAAGCTGCTTTACATTCCTTCGAGACTTAGCCTTAAGGCTGCTCTCCATAGCTACCACTAGGATAGCTTTCAATAAAGGTTGTCTTTAACCTAATCATCAATAAGGGTCGTTTGAACTGGTGCAAGGTGCCCACTTTAACTAGTGGACAGCATATACCAGGCCAACTTCTCACAAAGTATACCAGCTCTAAGTGTTAGATCAGTCCCCCCACCAAGTAAGAGGATAACAGGCTCTATGGGAGCCATATCGTAGAAATACTATAGGGACCAGACCTCCTGAAACCAGTACTGAGACGAAGAGTCCAATCCAGACTCCAACTGCCCAAGAAGCAAGCACCCATGTTGGGACATCAAGGCCCCTGAGACCTACTCTGTGAGTGGCCCAACTGTCCCAGAATTGTCCCTACAACCTGCTCCTGACCGTGAAGACCATCTTGACACACAGAGCCCGGCTGATCTAGCTTCTCTGCACCAAGTATTCTCAGCCGAGCTCTTGACGAACCAGCTGAACTCCAATGCAACCCAATCCCTAATTTGAGGTCCCCTGGACTTCTCTATAAGCCCCTTGTGCAGTCTGCTTTGAGGTGGTCCCCTTCTTTGTAACACATCAGCTACCAACAACCTCAGGACGCTGTTTCGGCTGAATTCGGGATGCTCCTGATGATCCACTGATGGAACATTGGTCACTGGCCTGCTGCTACCCTAAATCGCGAAGGTGAACCTCTAGAACTGGCTGTATGATTTTATATGCATTAATGTATTTTTATCCATAGACTTACATTCTGTATAATTGTGCACAACAGTGAGTTATTTTTCAAACTTTGAAAATTCATAACTAAAAAAGTACTCACCTGTTAACAAAGTTCTTGGTCCTAAAAATTAGATAAGAATCAGTGTTATTTTTGCAAATTGGATGTATTCTTGAGTGTGTGTCTCATTTATTGCCTCTGTGAGTACAACAAATGCTTAGCCCTACCCTCTGATAGGCATAAGTGCTTGCCCACACCACCACTAATAGCGCTTAAGTATTGTCTACTTTTGCCTCTTAATGCCAATCTGGGTCTCACTGGACCCTCTGCACATGGTACTTCATTTTAGTACACTATATCGAGAGCCAGTGTCTTACATTGGTGGCAGCTGTAGGATGTATGACTTTGAGTTTGCGGATACCACTTTGTCAATAAGTGAACACATGAGTAAAACTAACAATTGTCTTTCGCCAGGTGTATTTTTCAATTGGTCTATTTTTCAAAATTTCTAAAAGTATAGCGGCCATTCCGAATGCAAGGGACACACTGGAGGCCAAAATAGGGGCCGTAGGTACCGAGGTCTCATTCTTGCAGCAGGACCTGCGAAAGGCAGTAGACCGCATTACCGAGGCGGAGACGTGGCTGACGTCTATTGTAGATAACTTGCAGACCCTCCAACACCAGGTCAACAAATTGACTGTGATCTCTAAAGAGCTGGCTGCCTGAGCCGAGGATGCAGAAGGTCGCACAAGGCGCAACAACTTCAGTTTTGTTGGGTTCCTGTAGGGCTGCGAGGGCGGCTCCATGAATCGCTTGCTCACACCCTGGCTTACAGACCTGTTACCTGCAGACAAGGTTTCAACGTGTTTTGTGGTTGAAAGGGCCCACAGCGCACTCACGAGAAAACTGCCTCCTGGAGAAAACCCACGGCCCGTCATTGCTGAGTTGTTAAATTACGCAGACAGGGACACTGTGCTGCAGTATGCCAGGTTGAACAAGGATAAGCTTGTTTATGACTCCAGGCCTATCATGATTTTCCCGGATTACACCCGTCTGATGCAACAGCAGTGGCAGTACTTTACGGCAGCAAAGACGTGGCTGCATGAGCTCAATCTATCTTACATGCTACTATATCCTGCCAGACTCCGGGTGATCTATAACTCAAAACCACTCTTTTTTGACTCTCCTGAAGCAGTCTTTGCCTGGTCTGGCGAAAGGGCCCACCTAAAGCCACAGTCCCTGCCACCGCTGGAATCTGACTCTTCTAGGGGCTCGCAGAGGAATAGAATATGCAGGCCAAAATCAAAAACACGGCATTGCTCTGGTTCAGACCCTCGATCTTCCAACCCTGAACAAGCATCTTGACGGAATTACAGTCAGTGATACTTCCAGTCGCACACTATTGTATGCCCAAAGGCTGGACATATCCCGAACATTCTGCACCAGGCAGAGGTGGGCGCTATGCACGGTGGCTGACCTGCACGGTCACTAGTTTTACACGGTTTATGCTGTACGGGGAGGTTGGGATCCAGTGGGGGGGTCTCTGCGGTCTGAGGTTGGGGTCCTGGGGTGCTCCTCACCGCGACAGATGCTCCTTGTTTTTGGCAGTATTGGGAGGTGGGATACCAGTGGGGGGGTGGTTTCAGGGTAACAGAGTTGTGTTATTTGTGGTTTACACATGCAGATACGCATCCCATTCCTTGCTAGGCAGATCAGTGCTCTTAGACCCAGAATAGATATATGGCCTCTCACGCGAAGGTCTCCCATCTGGGTGAACTAACGGTGGTGACGTGGAACGTAAGGGGGCTACTCAGCAAAGTTAAACGGGGGCCGTTTTACTGCAAGCCAACTGATACAGGGCTGACATTCTTCTATTCCAGGAGACACATCTCCTGGGCAATAGGGCAACATGTCTGGTACGGTTCGGGTTTCAGCAGGTATACCATGCAAGATTTACTAGGGGCTCGCGTGGAACTGCCATCCTTATCCATGGTCATGTCCCCTTCCTTCATACAAAACACTGAGTGGACCCTGGGGGTAGATATGTTTTTCTGTCGGGAACACTTTATGGTGAACCGCTCATGCTCGGTAGCGTATATACACCCCCGGCCCTTGGGACCAATTTCGTAAAAGGTTTGACTAGATTGTGGGGTGAACTACCTGAGGGCTTGTCCCTCCTGGTTAGCGACTGTAATGACACTATGACACCACTAGACAGGAGATGGGGTTCAGGGGCTGCCTCCCCCATTGGTCCCTCTAAACTGTCGTCGCTCATGGGGGCATTAGGATGGGCTGATATTTGGCAGGAATACCATCCGGTCGAGTTAGGCTACACATTTCTTTCAGCGGTGCATGGCTCTTTATCTCCCCCGGATTATCTGTTCACACCCCTGAGCTATGTCCACCGGTTTGCTCAGACCTGACATCTTCTGAGAGGGCTGTCAGATCACTCTCCAGTTATGGTGACGCTTCTCTGAAAGGTTCAAAGGCCCCCTTTTAAATGGCAGATGTCCCTGTGGCACCTGCGTGAACCGGATTAACATGAGTGTCTCCACACAGCGATCCAAGAGTATCTTACCCTAAATGCCAACTCCACTCCCTCCAAAGTGACCCTGTGGGAGGCCCTGAAACCTACCATTAGAGGGGTGGACATCAGCTATAGGACTAATGATAAACGCAAGTACGCTGCTCGGAGAGCCGAACTAGAGACCCAGTACCTCTCCCTAGAGGCGCAATACACGAGGGAGCCTACTGCGACTCTTCTGAGAAACCTATCACCAGTGCAACAGCAGCTAAATCATCAACTTACAGAGGAGGCGAAAGAAATCTGGTTGGTGTCTCAATATCAAATATATCAGTGGGGGGATAAATCCAGTACAATGCTGCATCGACTGTGTCAGGCCAGGCAGGCCCCGGCCACAGTTCCAGCCATTAGAGGTAGGGACGGTGCCCTGCATACCTCTCCTGGGGAAGTGGTGGTGGAATTTGCACATCATTTCGCTACGCTATACCCCCGAAAGGAACAGATCTCGGGTGACGTAATCGCTGAGTTCCTGGGGCGATATTCCCCCCCAGCAGCTATCTGATCAGATGAGAAACCAATTGGATGTCCCTATTACATTAGACGAATTAACGGCTGCATTGAATGTGATGCACTCAGGTCGAGCCCCGGGGCCGATAGGGTTCCCTATGTGACTATGCTGGGCCCGCACCTATTGGGAACGATTCACGAGGCTCTTGAGCAGCAACTACTACCTCAGGACTGGCGTCAAGCTGAAATTGTCCTCTTTTTAAAGTCCAGCCGCACACCAGAGACCCGTCCTCATATCAGCCTATCTCCCTTATTAACTTGAAATCCAAATCGCTGGGGAAAGTTCTTGCGGACCGCTTGTGGTCCTGCATTCAGGACTTGGTACATTTAGACCAATCTGGCTTGATGCCGCACCGGGCCACCCGGCATAACATCCGGCGTGTTCAAAATGCTATGGCCCTGGCTCTAGAGTTGGGCCTCCCGCTGCCTTACTCTTGGCAGATATAGATAAGGCCTTTGATTCCCTCAGCTGGGAGTACTTATTCCAACTCCTAGGGGCGATCAATTTTGGGCCATGTTTCCTAGCATACGTACGGCTACTTTACACTAAACCTATGTCCTCTGTTCGCATCGCTGGTCATTGCTCTCCCTTCTTCTTCATTGGTTGGGGCACATGGCAGGGCTGCCCCCTGTCTCCTCTCCTCTTCGCTCTGGCAGTAGAGCCCCTGGCGGCGTGGGTCCGTAGGGACCCGGTGCTCCGAGGCTTTGATTGGCCAAGGTCACAGCCGTACTGCATTGCATTATACGCGGACAATGTCTTGTTTTTTATGACTGACCCTTGGATCTCGGGCCCATGTATTTTGCAAATTCTTCGGGTCTTTGGTCAGAATACTGGGCTCCACACCAACCCAGCTAAATCTGTGCTATTCCCAGTATGCAGTCATCAAGGTAGGACTACGTGGGCATCTCAACTAAAACATGCCACGGAGGGCTTCCAATACTTGGGGGTGTATGTGTCGCCCTGCCCGCAGGTTTCATGAGCCCGCAACATAAACTCGCTCCTTGTCAACCTTCGCGAGGAGACCTCTATTTGGACCTCCCTACCTCTTTCACTCTATGGACGGTCTGCCATTTTCAAAATGGCCTCCCTCCCTAGGGTGCTCAGCCATCTTCAAAATATTCCATACCACATTCTGAGAGAGTGGTTGCCACAAATTAACGCCATCCATAATAAGTTGTTATTGGGAGGGGGGTGCGATTCGGGTGGCATTGCAGACATCTGCAGAATCCACCTATGGAGGCATTGCCGCTGCTGACGTCTATTCCTATTACGTGGCGGCCCACATTTTAATTATCAATGATTGGTGGTACAATTCACCTACCGACCCAGCGTTTGCGTTAGAGCATGCAGCCATGGAGAGGACTCCACTCCTGCAACTACTCTATAGCGTGCAGAAGCTTGACTCCTTACCCCACGCCAGCCTAACAACGATTAGGTTTTGGCAGTACACCGTTCAACGAATAGGATGGAATATGCGGCTGACACAGACGACACCCCAGTGGCACGGTAAATATTTACGCCAGGTGGCCGCATTGAAGGGGTTCCACCAGTGGGACCATATTGGTATTTCCACATTAGGGGACGTTATGCAAGGCACCATCCGTAAATCATTCCAGCGACTGCAGAAGGAGTTTCATCCCCACAAAATCCAGTTTTACAGGTACCTCCAGTTACATCATGCTCTGTCCCCCATGCTTGCAAATCTTGCTGGCCTCCCTGAATTTCATCCGCTCAAGGACTGCCTTCTTATGTTCGGTCTCGGTGCACACAAAATATGACAGATATACCAGACGCTGATGACGCATTCCACCACAACTCTACATAGAACATGGAAGGCGTGGCAGGATGACATCCCTGACCTGTTGGATGACGACTGGGCAGATGCGATAGCTAGCCCTCGGGGAACTGCAGCAGCCTCCAGATATCGTCTTATTCAGTTCAAGAATGTGCACCGTGTGTACTACACCCACATTTGGCTTTGGAAGATGGGCGTTGTGCCATCCCCATGTGCCTTCCACTGCGACAGGGAGGAAAGGACATTCCTCCACATGGTATGGAGCTGCTTAGCATTACAGCCTTTTTGGCGCAGGGGATCATCATGCCTTAAAGAGGTGTTGTCCTGGGACCTGCCACATGATCCCCGATTGTTCCTTCTCCATAGTACAGAGGACACCAGAGGGAACCGATATAAGCAACACTTACTTTTTCTTGCCCTTACCAGTGCCAAGAGGGATATAGCCCAGTTGTGGAAGGGAACTTCGCCGATGGCGATAGGGAAGTGGTGGAAAGAGCTAGATAAATGTATGGGTGCGGAGATGGCAGTTTTTCAAGCGAGGGGCTGCCCCCAAAAACATACAAAGATATGGTCTCGGTGGGCTACATACCATGGCATTGATCTCCCTCCTCTGACTTCACAATCCCCATAGGAACTGCCTCATGAGAAGCTTGTGAGCCAAAATGTATGTTGCATCGTTTCCTTTTCTTGGACATATATGTGTAGTGAATTTTGCTTGCCGATGCGGGTGGGGTGGGAATGTCTGCGTACAGTTCATTGTTTGTTTTCTTTTGTTTTGTATACAAAGTGTACCCATTGATATTTCCACTGCTGCTTATTCTTTGATATTTGTGCTGTCAAGTGAATTATGTAAGGCTCTCACAAAGGTGGTACTAGAAAAATTTAATAAAATATGTTTTCAAAAAAATATTTCTAAAAGTAACTGCTAGAGCCTTAGTTAAGTCCTTAAAATTAGTGGTTATAATGTAAAAGGCTTTACTTTGGTTCGGACAAAGGGTATTTTGTTATTGTTTTTTACCTCTCCAAAAAGGTCCCAACTTTAGTAGAAATAATGACTGACACAGACAACCAGGCTCAGGAGCTCGACCTGACCCCTTACATGGGGGTTATCCTACTCCAAGTGAAGGGCTCACTGTACAAGGTTATGATATTAAAACTGGCTCTCGTGCTACCATTGAGAAGCTTGGAAAGCTTTTGGCAGATTAAGAGAGAGATCATCCAGTGGATTAAATGATTCCTTTGAGGATCAAGCAAGAGAAGATGATGCTGATGAGGTGGTAGAGACCCCTGACTCAGAAGAAGAAATTCCCTCAGAGGAGGAGCATAGTCTAGCAAGATTGGCCAGGAGGTTAGCTCAAATCCTGGACATAGAGAAACAGAGAAAAGAGATGGGTCTAAGATCCGTGTCTGATGACAGCAATTTTATAACTAGGGAGAGAGAGGAATCTTTTGACCCAAAAATCCACAAAAGGATTGTGCTCAAATATACATATCACCATATGTATATTTGAGCACAATCCTTTTGATATCACCAAGTGGTGTATTGCTTTTGAGAGAGCTTACACCAGTAGAAAGGTAGCCAAGAAGCACTGGGACTATCTCTTCTGGGTACTGCTCTCAAGAAAATACAGGGATAGACTCCTTAAATTGAATGAGAAAGATGCTTAATCTTATGACCTCATGAAGGGTACACTGATTAAGGGCTTTGGACTCACCACTGAGGAATATAAAATCAAATTCAGAGAGTCTGAATAACCCACAGTAAGACCTGGGTTGATATTGTAGACTTTTCGGTCAAGACATTAGGTGGCTGGTTGAAAGGTAACAATGTGCATGACTATAATGGGCTTTACAATTTAATCATGAAAGAACATTGATTTAGTAATTGTTATTGTTAGACCCGGCATCTTTGGCATGTTTTTCCCCTGTCCTTTTTGCTTCTGACCTCCTGTTTTTGACTGTGTGCTGCATTTAATTTTTGCTGGTTTTCAGACTCTGGGCACTTTACCACTGCGGACCAGTGCTAACGTGCAAGTACTCCCTGTGTAAATTATATCTGTAATTGGTTATCCATGACTGGCATATTTGATTTACTGACAAGTCCCTTGTTAAGTGCCTGGTGCATGCCCAGGGCTGGTAAATCAGATGATACTGGTGGGCCTGCAGCACAGATTGTGCCACACACATGAGTAGCCCTACAACCATGTTTCATACCTGCCACTGCAGTGTCTGTATGGGCAGTATTAAAATGCCATGTTGACCTGGCAAGTGAAACCACTTGCCAGGTCCAAACTCTCCACTTTACTACATGTATGGCGCCCCTAAGGACAGCCCAAAGTATCCCCATGGGCAGGGTGCGGTGTACTTAAATTGTAGGCCATGTTCTGGTGTGTTTTACTTGTCCTGATAGTGAAATACTGCAAATTTCCTTTTTCACTATTGCAAGGGCTATCTCTCCCATAGGTTATCATTGGATCTGCCTTGTAACATCTCCCAAGTGTAACTTCCAATTTGGAAGATATGGAGATTTGGAGTTTGGGGTCCCTGAACTCACAAATTAAAAATTAATTTTTTTGTGAAGTTGGTTTTTCACTTGCGTGTTTGAAAATGCCACTTGCAGAAAGTGGGCATTTTCATGCTTTACCATTCTGTGCCTCTGCCTACCTGTGGAATACACATCTGAGGGAGGTGTGCCCTGCATATCCTGATGGCCCATCACCAGGCTGAGGGGTCTCCCTCATCTAAAGTTGTGGGAGGAGTTGTCACTGACATCTGAATAGGGCTGTACCTGTCTTCACACAAAGCTGTCTCTACCCCCCTGTGGTGTGTCTGGAGCCAGGTCAGGGAAATGTAGGGTCTTGTGTTCTACAATGACTTTCCTTTGAAGTTTGCTTACTTCCAAGACAGAAACTGATATAAGTACTGGATTTGTGACAACATAACTTCAGAACACTTCTGAACTAAGAGGACATTCTGCGAAGGAAGAAGAATTTGATGCTCTAGGAGGGACTAACAATCTGTTGCTTTGCTTTGCTGGCCTGCTGCTCACTGCTTCTATCCTGGGAGCGAAAGGCCTGGACTTTTCTTTCTACTTCCTGCTTTCCAAGGTTCTCCAATGGCTTGTGTGTGCTTGCCTCCTGTTAAGAAGTCTCAGGGTCATCAGAGACCTTCCCTACCAGTGCCCGGGCTCTTCTGCTGCTGAGAGCCCTGATTTGCCAAGTGGTGTCAAATCCAGTTCCCGTGCCCTTGGAAGTAGAATCTAGAAAATCAGAGAAGAAAATTCACTCAACGACTCTCAGAGCCTGTTTTTGTTCTGACGCAGCACCATGTGCAGTTGAAAAACCAATGCATCGCCAGTGTGCCACTGAAGAATCATTGCAGCGCCAGCTGTGTGACTGAAAGATCACTGCAACCAGAGTTCCGAGCACTGTGTCACCAACTTCCATTGCGCATACTCCGAATCCAGCACAGGCCCTGCTGTGCAGCTGAAAAAATCTACGCATATCCTGCTTCGCGGCAGTGATATCGACACAGCTCCTGCTCTGCCGCCACCACATCATTTATTTATTTATGGTATTTATTTATGGTATTTATAAAGCGCAACACTCATCCCAAGGGATATCACGGCGCTAGGACCAGATGAACACAGCTGATGGCTAAACAGAACGGTTTTAGTGATAAGAGGGAAAAAGGTGAGTCTTCAGCTTTTTTCGGAACAGAAGATATTTGGTGGTATGTCTGAGATCATCAGGAAGCTCGTTCCATCTCTTGGCCGCTAGATAGGAAAAAGAGCAGCCGCCAGTTCTGGCTTTATATATGCGGTTTGTCCTTGCTAATGCTGAATGAGTGGAGCGTAGGTTCCTGGTGGGAACATAAAAATCCATTTTATCCTGGAGCATAATAGGGCCCGTCCTGTGTAGGGCTTTATGGGCGTGACAAAGAAGCTTGAATGCGGCCCTCTGGCGCACAGGGAGCCAGTGAAGGGTCCTCAGGCATTCCGATGCTGAGTCTAACTTGCCTTTGTCGCAAATCAATTTGGCAGCTGCATTTTGCAGTACCTGTGGGCGAGAAAAGAGATGTTCATTCATCCCTACAAATAAAGCATTCCCGTAGTCGAGCCGACTGATCAGTAAAGCTTGGGTAACTGAGTGTCTGCAATTCAGCGGAATCCATGGGAATAGCCTCGCTAGGAGTTTCAAGATGGCGAAGCCCTTGCCACAGAGGGATCGCACATGGTCTTTCATGGATAGCTCTCATCCATAATAATTCCCAGATTCCTGGCGTGTTGTTTGGGGGTGGGGGCCAAACCCAGCGTTGGAGGCCACCACGTAGCATCCCAGATCCGCTTGGCTCCCCCAAATAGGAGGATCTCTGACTTCCCAGCATTTAGCTTCAGGCAATGGGAGTGCATCCATAGAGCCATTTCCGCAAGACAGCCTTGTAATTTAGATTTAATAATTTCAGGTTTTTCGTTTAAGGCCACCACTAGCTGCGTGTCATCCGCATATGAGCACATGCCGATGCCCCATTTCCTTCCAATGTCAGCTAGGGATGACATATAAACATTGAAAAGGGTGGGGCTCAGCGATGCGCCCTGGGGGACCCCGCAGTCAATGGGAGTAGGGCTGGACTGAAATTGGCCCATATGTACAGTCTGGGTGCGGGTACTCAAAAAGGAGTGCAACCAGTTCAGGGCATTGGACTGCACTCCCTTGTGCTGAAGTATATTCAACAGACATTGATGGGAGACCGTATCAAATGCCGCTGACAGGTCGAGCAGTATTAGTGCCACCGATCCTCCTTGATCAGTGTGGGACCTAACACTGTCCGAGACTGCCAGCAGCATGGCCTCAGTACTGTTATTGGCTCTAAAGCCTGTCTGGGTGGGATCCAAGAGAAGGTTAGTTTCTAGGTATTTGGTCAGTTGGACATTGACCAATTTTTCTAAAATCTTAGAAAGATATGGGAGCTGAGAAATGGGTCTATAGTTCTCATTAGGGAATGTAGCAGTTTTAAGAGATTTATTAAAAATATGAGTAACCAGAGGGCAAAGTGTAGGTGCAATCTTGGAGAACACAAAGTGAGGGCAGGGGTCCAGAGGAGAGCCCGATTTGACTGATTGCATTGCTGTTAAAACATCATCTGCTAAGAGTGGTTCGAAGTCCGCTAGACAAGGGATAGTTCCCATATCTGGGGTATGTGAATCTAGTGCGGTGTTAAAGGAGTTTTCTGTATGGGCGTCAACAGTTCGGGGAGAGAAGTTTGAATACATTTTCTTAATTTTTTCTGAGAAAAAGGTACTAATGCGGTTACAGGCCTCAGCCGAGGGAGTAAGTGTTTGAGAGATGCTAGCAGGTTTACTCAATTCTTTCACTATCTTGTATAGTTCTTTCGTGGAGTTACTATTCTTCTCTATACTCTGAGTAAAATGATTTTTCTTAGCATGCTTGATGGCTAGGGTATACTTTTTCCGATTGTGGATGTAATTAAGTTTAAGCTTGAGTTTGGCTATCTTGTCCTTGGATTGCCTCCAAAGATGTTCAAGCTTTTGGCATTCTCTTTTAAGACTTTTAAGATAAGGAGTATACCATTTTTCTGTTGGAGCCTTTTTCTTAGTTGTCCGTGTGGGGGCTATTTTATCTAAGGTTTGTAGAATACCAGCATCGAGGGAAGCCGCGTCCATACATACGGGAGCGCTGGTTGAAATTTCGAAATCAACTTCCTGAAAATGTGTGTCGAAGTTCAATTCCTCGACTAATCTCCATGCTCGTTTGGAGATTTTTTGAGCATTGTTAGGTTTCTGGGGTTTGCAAGGGACGTCAAGTAAGAAAGATATAAGAGAATGATCTGACCAAGATAGGGGCTGAACTTTGGTTACATGAGTAGATTCAATATTGGTAAACAATAGATCCAATGTGTGTCCAGCAGCATGAGTGGGGCCTACAATCCATTGCTTCAGATTTAGTATTTCCATGTCCTGTTTTAGTTGGGAGGTTCCCAATGCCTCCGCTATTTCATAGTGAATGTTGAAATCACCAACAATGAGGTAGTTCTTAAATTTTAAGCAGAGTGGCACATCTGGATTTCAACCCATCGTCTTTGGGTGCCAAGTTCTTCATTGACGTTGCCGAGCAGCAATGAACTGAGGCTATGTGTCCGGAGACGCATCACCTTCCCTCACAGTAAGGCATCGATGCATCACCTCCCATGGCATTAAGGAACCAACGCATCACCTCCCCTCCCTCCCTGCAGTAAGGAACCAACACATCACCTTCCCTGGCAGTAAGGAACCAACACACCACCTCCCATGGGAGTAAGGAACAGACTTTGCCTTTCCGGCACCTCACCTCACCTCCCCTGCACCTTCCCTGTACCTTTTGTCTTTCATTTTGACACATCCCGTGCACTTTGTGCTAAAAGTGACGCATTCATAGTTTCCTAGAGACCAAACTATTTTTAACATTTTGAAAAGTGATATACTTGTGTATGTTAGATTTGTGTCATTTGGTATTGTTTTATTCAGATAAATATTGGTATGTTTCTAAAACTGATGTGGTGTCCTTTTGTAGTGTTTTCACTTTGTTACTGTGTGTGTATGTACAAAGGCTTTACACATTGCCTCTTATATAAGCCTGATTGCTCGTGCCACGCTACCAAGGGGGGTGAGCAGGGATTATCTTAGGTGTGTGATGCCCTTACCCTGACTAGAGTGAGGGTCCCTATTTGGACAAGGTGCATACCACTGCCGACTAGATACCGCATTTCTAACAGTAATCAAGAGAAGTTACATCAGTACCTGGTAGACCTAGGTCCACCTTCTCCTCAAGAGTTGGGGAAGAAGGCAGATGACTGTGTCAAACCAAGGGCGACCAAAGCTTCTACTGGTGGGGGTGACCAAAAGAAAGAGGCAAATAAGACCCCCAAAAAGAAAAATGGTGACTAAAAAGATAAAAACTAAAGTGAGTCTTCTAAAGGCCCCCAAATACCTGCTCAGGACAGTGGACCCCAAAGCTCTACACCTTCTAACGGTGGGTACCTTGGTAAGAATTGGGATCCTAAAAAGGCTTGGTGTCATGAATGTCAGGCTTTTAGATACCGGAGACCTTAGCTGTTAAACAAAAAGAATGCCTCTAGTGCACCTGCAGCAAATGCAATAGTAAGTCTCCAGATGGGATCATAGGTGGGCCCTGATTATGTCAAGGAGCTCACTGAGGCAACTCTAGTCACAGAGGGTGGGGTGGATGTAGCTACCCTGGCTGTCTTCCCCAGTAATCTCGGGACATACAGACAACCGCCACATAGTAATGGGGTTAGATTTGAAGCTCTGATAGATACCCCTGCCAGTGTCACCATGGTGACTGAGAAACTAGTGTCCTGAAACCAGTACTTGCCTGGAGAAAGAGACCTGTACAGTCCACATGATAATCAGGAGGCTCAGGTACATCCAATGGCATTGGTGTCCTTAGAGTGGGGATGGCTCACTGGCAACAAAGGGGTGTTGGTATCTTCTGTAATCCGTGTACAGTGTCTGCTTTTCAAAGATTTGGAGTCCTCAGCATGGGCTGAGGTAGAAATAAAAGCCCATGCAGCCATGCTGGGTATACCTGAGTGGGGTTGTGTAAAAACAAAAGCACAGAGTAGAACCTAGGGTGAAAAAAAAGTGTTGGAGCCTTAAATTATGGGCCAACCTTCCAGGAGAAAGGGCAAGAAGTCTGGGAAACCAACTTCTATAGGGACACCAGATCAAGTCCACTCTCATCAGGGAGAAGGCTTGTCAACCCCAGAGGGAACTGAGTTGTAGGAGCTTGGGCCTTACACAGCAGAGCTCTTGGACCCAGGGAGCACCTTCTAGGGAAGATCTGTGCCAGGGGCAGATAACCTGTCCCACGTTTGAAGGCCTGAGACAGCAAGCTGCTGATCAGGAAAAGGGAGATGTCGGTGGCTCCCACAGGATCTATTGAGAAGAGGGACTCATTTACACTGAGGCCAGAGATCCCAAAACAGCTACCACTAGGAGAGGAGCAGTACCTCAGCATTTTAGAGAGTTTTTTCTCACATTGGTCCATGACATCCCCATAGCTGGGCATCTTGGCCAGACTCTTGAAGTAGGTTTGTAAAACCACTTCTACTGGCCAGGTATGTCCCTGAAGGTGAAGGAGTGTTGTACCTCCTGTTCTTCCTGTCAAGCCAGTGGCAAGACAGGTGGCCACCTGAAGGCCCTCTTAATTCCACTTCCAGTGGCTGGCGTTCCCTTTGAAAGGGTAGGGACTGACACTGTTGGTCTTCTTGACCCTCAAACAGCATCACGAAAGACATTCATACTGGTAGTAATGGATCATGCTACCATGTATTCTGAAGCTATTCCCCTTAGAACTACCACTGCCCCTGCAGTCGCTAGGGCTCTCCTTGGTATCTTTACCAGGGTGGGTTTTCCTAAGGAGGTGGTATCAGACAGAAGTACAAATGTTATGTTTGCTTACCTAAAATACATGTGTGCTGAACGTGAAATGGCCTATAGGTTCACTAAATCCATATCATTCACAGACCAATGTGCTTGTTTAAAGGTTCAACAGGACATTGAAAGGTCTGATTGGTGGACTCCCTGGTAGGTACCACAGAAGGGAGTGTGTTTTTCCTCCTTTGAACTTCTGTTTGGTCATCCTGTAAGGGGGCTATTGGGTCTTGTGAAGGAAGGATAGAAGAAGCATCTCAAAGAGCCTAAACAGGGATTGTGGACTATGTGTTTAGCCTTTGTTTCGGAGTGGCTGAGTACATGGAAAAAGCAAGTAAAAACCTTTCGGGCAGCCAAGTGCTCCAGAGGTTCTGGTATGATTGAAAGGCTGGCATTATGGAGTTCCAACCATGGCAGAAGGTGTGGGTTTTGGAGCCTGTGGCTCCTAGGGGCCTCCAGGATAAATGGACTGGGCCCTGCCCTATCGTTTAAGATAATAAAATGGTAAGTCACCTACCTGGTGGACCTTGGCATTTGCAGGAACCCCCAAGATGGTCATCCATGTAAATCACATTAAATCCTATCATGACGGGGCTGAAGTGACCATGCGGATGGTCACAAATGAGGATCAGGAAGCAGACAGTAAAGCTCTCCCTGACCTACTCTCAAACAACCCTAATGATGGATCAGTTGATGGAGTGGTCTTTGCCTGCCCAACCGCAGACTATTTGCAGGCAAGTCCTAAATCAGTTTGCTGAGCTCTTCTCCTTGACCCCTGGTCAGACTAACTGGTGTACACACCTGGTCAGACTAACTGGTGTACACATGATGTGGACACTGCGGACAGCCTACCTGTCAAAAACAAAAACTACAGGAATCCTATCATGTGATGGAGAGCATCAAAACTGAAGCAAGCAAGATGCTGGAATTGGGAGCCACTGAGTCATCTGGGAGCCTCTGGACCACCCCAGTTGTTTTAGTCCCCAAACCTCACACCCACGGTGGAAATATTAGGTTTTGTGTTGACTATAGGGGCCTCAATGCTATGGCCAAAGATGATGCACATTCATTTTGAGGGCTGATGAATTAATTGATAGGTTAGGGACAGCCACATATCTCAGTACTTTTGATCTCACATCAGGGCACTGGCAGATAGGTCTGACCCCTGGAACAAAAGAAAAATCAGCATTCTCAAACCCAGCTGGGCATTACCAGTTTACTGTTATGCCCTTTTGATTAGAGAACACCCCTGCCACCTTTCAAAGGGTGGTGAACAAAGACATTGCTGTGTTGAAATTCTTTAGTGCCGCTTTACTTGATGATATTGCTGTCTTTAGCTTCAACTGGCAGAATCACTTGATCCACCTTGGCAAGGTACTTGAGGCTCTGAGAAGTTCAGGTCTCACTATCAAGACAAGTAAGTGCTAGATAGGGCAGGACACGGTTGTATACTTGGGCCACCTTTTAGGTGCAGGCTATGTTCAGCCAACCAATTCTGGACTGCGTAGCTCCAACCACCCAGATCCAAGCAAAGCCTTTCCTTGGCAGAAGGTGTGTGAAGGGATAAGGGTGTATTGTGGCCCCCCTCACAGAACTGACCACCAAAAAGATGCCCAAGAAGGTTAACTGGACAGCCTGCAGGAAACCATGTGCTCCACACCCTTTTTGAAAGCTCCAAATTATACCAATCAGTTCATAGTGCAGACAGATACCTCTGAACATGGGATACGAGTGGTGCCATCCCAGATCAATGATTATGACCATGACCAACCTGTTGCTTTCATTAGCAGGAGGGTCCTCTGCAGAGAGGAGCGTGGGAGTGCCATTGAGTGGGTAGACTTTACAGTAGTTTGGTCCCTGAAGAAGCTGAGACCACACTTGTTTGGTACTCACTTACTAGTTCAAACTGACCACAGGCCTCTCAGATGGCAAAACCCCAAACTGTTCAGGTGGTCCATATCTCTACAGGGAATAGACTTTACAGTGGAACACAGACTGGGACTGACCATGCCAATGCAGATGGCCTTTCCAGGTTCTTCCACCCAGCTGATGAAGACTCTCTAGAGAAAGGTTGCTTTCATCCTCTTTCATTTGGGAGGGGGGTGATGTAGGAAACTCCCGCTTTTGACGTGGTTAGCCCTCACTGTTTGCCTGAATCATGATGTGATTTTGAATGAAAGTGCACTGGGTCACTGCTAACCAGGCTCCCGCTGCCAGAGCTCTTTCCTAAAACTACACCACAATTGGCACAACTTCAGCAAAGCCCCTAGTAAGTGGTACCCCTGGTACCTAGGAAAGGAAGGTACTCTACTTATTTTTTTCTAAATGTACAATGTATCAAATCATAAATATACTGACACTTAAACTAGACCTATACAGAGCAAAGAATTTTCAGCGCATGGTCAAAGAAAAATTCGTTTATATTTTTATTTTTTTGTTTTAATCAATTTTAGACAAAGGGATTTAAAAAATAAATGACATTCTCAATAATTTATAAGAATAACAAACAACATCGTAAGCCACAATACAAATAACGATGACAGAAAGGTCCCAATCACAATCACGCACATACAGACACATAAACTTATACCGGTATCATATCACAACTTAAAAACAAAACTCATACATCTACTCATAAAAATGCCACTCATCGAGTGGGGGTCCAAAAACTTTGCCTCGTAAATCAATATATAAGCAAAAGCATATAGGCATTCAATGCTGTGCTAAAGAATACATGTTCAAAATACAAGATTTAGGGCTTGAGTGGACCCCTTGGGAGCGCCGACGCGCGTTTCGGTGAACGCACCGAAATGCAGGTGCCACCTTCCTCAGGGCAAACAAGGAAATGGTTTTGGCGTTTTTGCTGGGACCTAACAAAAATAAGAGAAGCAAATCAAAAAAAGAGAGGGGGCAATTCAAGTGTTATTTAATAACATCATTGGTTTCAAAAAGAGAGCTAAACAGCACAAGGTCATAGGTCATAAGTGTCAAACATCATAGAAGAATTTGTTTAAACATTAATATCAAGTGAAAAAATTATATTATTATGAAAACAACGTGAACACTGACGAGTCCTATATCCAAGGGAAGAGAAAGAGCATATTGTATACTTAATTAGCATCATGTTTCTTATGATAAAAGTTAGTTCAAAGGGAAAAAGAGGGCAGATTGATCGTTTTTTCGCTCACCTGTGAGAAATCTAGTTGTGGCAAATAGGTCCAAGTGAGGACACAGGCAAGAAGAATCTCTGATCTCAGGCGAAAAACGGGGGTCAAGAATGTTCACATGAATAAAGTCTGCTGGGTAAACATACAAAAAAGAAAATAGAAACTCAACTAAAGGAAGAAAAAGAAAAAGAATGACATCGTCATCTTTCATGCATCGCTAGTACATGGAGTATAGAAAGGCAGCTATTGTATCGTTAGGTGCCGCAATACAATAAGAGATGGGAAGAAAAGCTCGTGGTCAGGGCAATAGCTTCGAAAGAAAAGAAAAAAACAAGAATAAAGAAGGAAAGACTATCCGTAGCGTGCTGGTAAACAAATGGAGACGGATTGAAAACTCTCTTACATGTATTTCAAAAGGCAGTCAGAAAGAGTAGCAAATTAGGCGGGATAGAAATGTTACCTGTAGGGGGAGTATTAGGCTCGCCGTCAGAGTCGAATCTTTTTAGTTATAGATTTACGGCGACATAATAGTGGGATTAGGATCCCCGATGACGCTAGAAAAACCCAATGCCTAATAATAAGAGAGAAATATAAACAAAGAACATAAAGAAATTTTAAATTGCAAAACAAGGGCTCTACGGGGTCTGAAGGGTAAGTAGATTAAGGGGGCCATACCTGGGGGAACAGGGATTTATGCCACAATGGAAGAAAAAAGGCAGGAGCAGACTCGAATTGCTGCGGTGGATATCAGTGAGGCGAATAATTGAAAGCCTGAAAGAATGAATAGATAAAAAGCCATTTTTCTAGCAAACGGGAGGAGAGACACAGCTGTAGTTTATCGAGAGGAGAAACACAGAGTCTGAGGGAAGTACCTGATGGCACGAACGTCACGCGGAAATGCACACCGTCAGAGCGCAAGACTCCGGCGAAAACGAAGACTCCTCGGGGGCGGGAGAATCAAGGACGATCAGGTAAGCACCCGGAATGGTTAGATGGCCATTTAAATAGGCCAATGCGCGGAAGTAAATGAGAAAAAAAAGAAAAAAATAGGGAGGGAGGGCGTGGCCATCGTCCCAGGTATCAGAATCGCTTCCAGAATCAACCTCTGAATTCTCAATTCAGGGGACAATACCAGGATTCAACTTTGAATCCGCAACACAGAAGCCCATACCAGGAACAAGCTCCTCCCCAGAGATGCATTCAAACTCGTCAACGACAGTACTGGAGGACATAAACAGAATCCCTGTCTTCAATTTATCATCCCAATCTATGGACTGCTCGACTGTATCCTTGCTTTCCAAAGGCTTATCAATCTGTACCGTCTGTTGGAATTAATAAATTTGAACTCCTCAGAGACCTCCACACTTTCTTTCGCAAAGTTAGACTGAGAAAGTACTTTGCAGATAAAGATTCCAACACAGAAATCAACAATTTATCAGGCTTTAAACCTCCCTCCACCTTTACCCCGGGACTCGACATGGTAGGCATGGAGGTGAGCCTATTTGAAAAAGCGGTCCTCAATAAGGTCCAGAAGGTGATAAATTTTGTCCCCACCCCTGCGTATAACATCTCCACAGAGGAAAATGCTGCTTTTAAATCTCTCAGCAGCAGCTATGACCTTACGGTTAAACCCTGTGATAAGGGAGGAGGCATAGTCATTTTTGACAGTAAAAACTACAAGGAAAAAATGTTGGACCTTCTTGACTCCACAAGGCATTATTCAAAAATAACATCTAATCCTGAACCTAGGGGTAAACGTAGGATTTTATATGAGGTTGAACAAGCAGTTGATAGAGAAGAAATTTGCATTGAAGAAGCACAATTCCTTACTCCCACACATACTAGGATTCCTATCATCTACGGAATTCCCAAAACACACAAAGATCAAGCCAACCCCCCGTTGAGACCCATTGTCTCCACAATTGGCTCCGCCACGGAACCATTATCGAAATATATCGATAAATTTCTACAACCCAAGGTGGAATCCTTAGACTCATATGTAAAGGACACGGGTCATTTTATCTCGAAATTAGAGGGTTTGCAATACAACCCTCTACAGGAAATCTTAGTCACCCTGGATGTTGAATCCTTATATTCCAATATCCCCCAAACAGAAGCCTGCCGTGTTGTGACCAATATCATCGAAAAAGATCCAACTTTACATAATGGCAGATTTTTGACTCGATGTTTGGCAATCGTCTTGGAAGAAAACTTTTTTGAATATGACGGATGCTACTACCAACAGGTCCAGGGAGTCAGCATGGGGGCAGCCTGTGCCCCTAGTGTTGCCTGTCTGTATATGGGACATTTCGAGCATTGTAACATCTACAATGAAATAGCCCCTTTCTTCGAAAATGTATGCCACTGGTCACGGTACATAGATGATATTATCTTCATTTGGACTGGTGACCAATTGTCCCTTGATGAATATATCAGATGGATCAACTTAGCTGATGTCAACATCAGATTTACTGCTCACACGAGTACTACCAAATTAGAATTCCTCGACGTTTGGGTTGAACATCGGGAATCCAAGCTTTGTTTTTCCCTCTATACCAAACCTACAGCCAGGAACACACTCCTCCACTTCGACAGCTTCCACCCGAGGATGTCAAAAGGATGGAATACCTTTTAGCCAATTCCTCCGTTTGCGTAGAAATTGCACTACCATCAATGACTATTTGCTTCATGCTGAAACCATGAAAGAAAAATTCATCCAAAGGGGCTATTCCCGTAGGATGGTAAGGAATGCTTGTAAGAGAGCCCGCTTCTATAATTGCGATTCCATGTTTCTACCCAAGACACGAAACCAGCCGGATAAATTAGTCTGCGTCACAAAACACTCTGTGATGAACAATAAAATCAGACAAATTGTGAATTCACAATGGCATCTGTTAAACCTAGAGCCAGAAACAACTCACATCTCCAGGCCCCTTTTTGCATTCCGCAGGAACAAAAACTTGAGAAACTGGATAGTTAGAGCAAAACAACCTGAAACAAGAGGCTGGATACAAAAATCTATTGAGGGGACAGTTCCCATCAATGGTAACCACAGATGTGGTATGTGCCATGCATGCCCTAATGCTATAGTCGGCAACAATATCTGTATCAATGACTATAACATCAAGATGAAGGTCATGACCAACTGCAGGACATCCAACTGCATTTATGCCATCCAGTGCCCCTGCCCCCTCACTTATGTAGGCGAGACTGCCAGAGAGGTAAGGATTAGAATAGGTGAGCATAAGTCCAACATTAGACGAACCAGACATGGAGCCCCCTTAGTAGATCATTGGACTGCTATGGGACATTCTGAGACTGACCTGCATTGGACGATCTTAGAAAAGATCCGCCAACAAAGGGGCACTGACAGCAACAATGTCCGCAAAAAGCGAGAAGTGTACTGGATTTTTGTCCTTAAATCTAAGGACAAGGGACTAAATGAATCCCTTCCATGGGAATATGCCATTCTTTAAGTCCAAATACTCTTCCTGCTGCCATGTGGCCCCAGATCCTTTACCCTTTGTCTCAGTCTTCTTGCCCTGAGCCCTTTCAGATTACGTGGTTATTCCTACGTAGGCTATTTTTGGAACTTAGCAGAACTTGCTTTGAACTGCTGCCTATTTCCACAATCTGACCCCTGGATGTTCTTATCACAGTGATTTGAATCTTTCTGGATATGTCATCTATTGATAAACTATATTTGACTCCACCGTTATTATTTTCAGATTTGGATTCTTGACCCTTGCCACTAGATGAACAGGTTCCGTTTTTTGACCATGCATTGTGCCTGTTCCGCTGTTCTAGATCAGACTCCGCCCGGGCTTTTATTTTATTTTACTTTATTTCTATTCCCTTCATACCTATTCTTCTTTTTTTGCATGGATAATTATTTTTCCATATTTTTTGCTATTTTTCTACCTTTATGCCCATGTGACTTTCATCCCTCTAAAGCCTCTGCCTTGTACTATTCTACCTACATGCCTGTGTTATTTTCATCCCTCTAAAGTCTTTGTCTTGTACTATTCTACTTATATGCCTGTGTGACTTTCATCTCTCTAAAGCCTCTGCTTTGTACCATTCTTTGCCTCTTTAAACCTGGCCATGCCCTCCCTCCCTATTTTTTTCATTTTTTTCTCATTTACTTCCGCGCATTGGCCTATTTAAACGGCCATCTAACCATTCCGGGTGCTTACCTGATCGTCCTTGATTCTACCGCCCCCGAGGAGTCTTAGTTTTCGCCGGAGTCTTGCGCTCTGACGGTGTGCATTTCCGCGTGACGTTCGTGCCATCAGGTACTTCCCTCAGACTCTGTGTTTCTCCTCTCGATAAACTACAGCTGTGTCTCTCCTCCCGTTTCCTAGATTAATGGCTTTTTATCTATTCATTCTTTCAGGCTTTCAATTATTCGCATCGCTGCTATCCACCGCAGCAATTCGAGTCTGCTCCTGCCTTTTTTCTTCCATTGTGGCATAAATCCCTGTTCCCCCAGGTATGGCCCCCTTACTCTACTTACCCTTCAGACCCCGTAGAGCCCTTGTTTTGCAATTTTAAATTTCTTTATGTTCTTTGTTTATATTTCTCACTTATTATTAGGCATTGGGTTTTTCTAGCGTCATCGGGGATCCTAATCCCACTATTATGTCGCCGTAAATCTATAACTAAAAAGATTTGACTCTGACAGTGAGCCTAATACTCCCCCTACAGGTAACATTTCTATCCCGCCTAATTTGCTACTCTTTCTGACTGCCTTTTGAAATACATGTAAGAGAGTTTTCAATCCGTCTCCATTTGTTTACCAGCACGCCACGGATAGTCTTTCCCTCTTTATTCTTGTTTTTTTCATTTTTTTCTTTTCTTTTGAAGCTATTGCCCTGACCACGAGCTTTTCTTCCCATCTCTTATTTTATTGCGGCACCTAACGATACAATAGCTGCCTTTCTATACTCCATGTACTAGCGATGCATGAAAGATGACGATGTCATTCTTTTTCTTTTTCTTCCTTTAGTTTGAGTTTCTATTTTCTTTTTTGTATGTTTACCCAGCAGACTTTATTCATGTGAACATTCTTGACCCCGTTTTTCGCCTGAGATCAGAGATTCTTCTTGCCTGTGTCCTCACTTGGACCTATTTGCCACAACTAGATTTCTCACAGGTGAGCGAAAAAGCGATCAATCTGCCCTCTTTTTCCCTTTGGACTAACTTTTATCATAAGAAACATGATGCTAATTAAGTATACAATATGCTCTTTCTCTTCCCTTGGATATAGGACTCGTCAGTGTTCACGTTCTTTTCATAATAATATAATTTTTTCACTTGATATTAATGTTTAAACAAATTCTTCTATGATGTTTGACACTTATGACCTATGACCTTGTGCTGTTTAGCTCTCTTTTTGAAACCAATGATGTTATTAAATGACACTTGAATTGCCCCCTCTCTTTTTTTGATTTGCTTCTCTTATTTTTGTTAGGTCCCAGCAAAAACGCCAAAACCATTTCCTTGTTTGCCCTGAGGAAGGTGGCACCTGCATTTCGGTGCGTTCACCGAAACGCGCGTCGGCGCTCCCAAGGGGTCCACTCAAGCCCTAAATCTTGTATTTTGAACATGTATTCTTTAGCACAGCATTGAATGCATATATGCTTTTGCTTATATATTGATTTACGAGGCAAAGTTTTTGGACCCCCACTCGATGAGTGGCATTTTTATGAGTAGATGTATGAGTTTTGTTTTTAAGGTGTGATATGATACCGGTATAAGTTTGTGTGTCTGTATGTGCGTGATTGTGATTGGGACCTTTCTGTCATCGTTATTTGTATTGTGGCTTACGATATTGTTTGTTATTCTTATAAATTATTGAGAATGTCATTCATTTTTTAAATCCCTTTGTCTAAAATTGATTAAAACAAAAAAATAAAAATATAAACGAATTTTTCTTTGACCATGCGCTGAAAATTCTTTGCTCTGTATAGGTCTAGTTTAAGTGTCAGTATATTTATGATATGATACATTGTACATTTAGAAAAAAATAGGTAGAGTACCTTCCTTTCCTTGTTGATTTTCTTTCCCCTGGGTCTCTACCTTCATCCTTTTTGCAGGGGTTCCCCTTGTTATATTGGTTGTTTCACCCCTGGTACCTAGGGCATTGGGACTGAAGAGGGTCCACCAGGGCTGCAACATGCATTATGACACCCTAGGAACACCTCACTAAGACCATGAAAACTGCAATTGCAGGCTGCGTATCTTGGTGCAGATAAAACCAAAGAGTTGATACGGCACACAGACACCGCGTGAAGCATAGGTAAATCACTCCTACGTCAGGCCTTACTGCCCTAAGGCAGGGTGCACTATTTCACATGTTTGGTCTTATCTGCTTGAACAGATATGACCCTACAACATCTAAGTCCATTCTTGGATATTGTAAGTGCGCAGGGAAGCCTTATAGAGAACATGGGCTGGCCACTCGTCATTGTGGCTTCACCTGTACCCAGGGATGTTTGGTACCAAACATTACATCTCAATAAATACACACGGATGCCAGTGTTGGATTTATTAATAGAAGCACACAGAGGCCAACTTAGAGGTGCCCCCTGAAAACCTACCAGACACTGGTGTGGTCTCTTACTAGTCTTTGCCGGCCTGCCACCACCAGACATATTTCTGACAACATGGGGTGAGAGCCGGCGCTCTAAGAGGCTAGGAACAATGCCTGCTCTGAGAGGAGGTGCTTCACATCCCCCCCAGGCCAGAATTGAATTCCAAGGTGAAAAACTTCAAAGGCAATGGTGATGGTCTACGTAGCTGATTGAAGGAAAAAGTTAAAGGCCAATACTCAGTCGCTTGCAATAAAAATAATATGAATAATCACATTTCATCCATAATAGCAGACAGATCTCGTCAGCAGCAAGGGTTCTGTCAAATCTTTGAAACAGGTGAGTACATACAGTCATCTTATGTCATGCTCGCAACGGATCTTGTCAGGCCTCCAACAGTGACCCCAATGCCCATGCACATATGCATTACCCACTAAAATCCATTTAATACAAGCGTGCTACATATATTATATTTCAAGGTTCAACAAGTCCTATACATTGTGCATTGGCTCCTCTAACTTTTTCCTGCATTTCACCTGTGGCCTACGGGTAGGCTCCCACCTGATAGACATTTGGCAACTATCCCCTGAAATTGAGGGCTGGGTTACCTTTTGATGATTTTTGTAAGATATTTGTATTCTCTGTCTTGTGCGCTGTCCCCTCTTATTCCTTTTATTATGCAGGTCCGTTGCACCTAAAGGTGGATTGTGGTCCTCGTGCCCTGAAGAATTTACCAGAAAATAAAGTGGCAATGAAATATGTTGCCGTTCTGCTTAAAATGGTCTATACATGGTATGTTGTTTTTAATCATGAGTGCAGGCCCAACAAATTAAAGATGTGTGCGATGCTGTCCGCAACTCATTTTCAATCTCTCTTTTGCATGTGAGGAGAAAGTATCTCCTCCCATTACGGGGACCAATAGGGAGTTTTTGAGATGTGTACCAGACAAGATAGAAGTCTTTAGGTCACACACACGCAACATTCTTCTGAAATAGTTTGCATGTTTGTTTTGTTCGCTACATAGGAAAGAGACCGATAATGAAAGAGTGAACAAGTTGGCGAAAACCTGCCAATCGCTCTTTGATAGTTGCTTTTATGTAAGGCACTTCCTATAAAGACATTTTTTCATATACACTTTTTCATATATATTCTTATTATTCAACGTGAGGCATTGGACCTTGGGCCAGATGTACGACCATTGGAAATTGCAACTCGCGATTTGCGCCAAATTGCGAGTCGTAATTTGCGATTTGCAATTTCAAATGTACAACAGTGTCTGAGATACTGTTTGCGATTCCCAATGGGGTCGCAAATTGCATGCCTCATCAATATTCATGAAGCACTTGCAATTTGCGACCCATGGTGGCCTGCTGGGTTCCCCAGACCTCCATGTCTGGGACTGCTTGTAAATAAAGCAGTTTTTTTTTTAATGCAGCCCGTTTTCCGTAACAGAAAACGGGATGCATTGAGAAAAAAAAAATTCATTTCATTTTTAAGGGCAAATAGTGGTCCCTGGGACGACTGCCTGCCCCTAAAAAATATTTTCCCCTGCATTTGCAAAGGGAAAGGGGTCCCCTAGGGACCTCTTCCCATTTGCGAGTGCTTTAGGGTGGTAAACTGCGACTGCTTTGCGTCTGCAACTGCAGTAGCAAAACAGTCATTCATGGCATTTGGGGTCGCTATTGGGAAGGGAACTCCCCTTCCTAATAGTGAGACGCAATTCCTAATCAGCAAGTCGCAAATAAATTGCGACTCACTAGATAGGGTTTGTACATTGCCCTGTAGGTTTTTGAATGCGCAAACGGGTCGCATACCTGTTTGCGCATGCAAAAATGGGTTGTACATCAGGCCCCTGATCTTTTGTTGGTTTTAATCAAACACAGCTACTGGTGCTGTCCATAAATAGGTGCTAGAGCCAATCCCATTCAGAATATAAAGGAGGGGTACATCATAGAGTTTTATTCGATGTGTGATGCGTAGCAAGGGCTCCTTGTTTTCGAATCTATTTTAGCTCTTCCTTGATCATAATTGAACTGGGTATTTAGAATATCACAAACTTTAGATATAAAGCTGGATGTCATTCTGATAATTCATTGACTGCCTTTGATGAGTTTGAAATCTCCACCAGAACAGCCAATGACGATCTGTTTGCACACCATTGCACGTGTTATTGCACACCATTGGAACACCCTCAGATATAACAGTGAAGGGACTTTTAAGAGGGGTTCTTGATGGGTGGTGATGGGAAATGACAATGATTGAATTATGTGTTTCTCTGCACTGTACGACATATTTTATTCAATTATATTATCGTAAATTCGTAAGCATTCTCCAAATACACGAAACACAGTTTGTTTCCAGAAATGCATCTGTAAATACACCACTGAAAAATTCTACATATTCACAAGCAAATGAGCTTCTGCGGATTTTAGCACTTCAAATGTTGCGAGCATGGATTGCTAATCCTTTCCTAAATCTCACCCTGTACATTCTACTCAAAACCTACTATTCATCCTAAAATAATTACACATCCTGCCTCATGTGGACAGTGAGTGTAAAATGTAATATATTTACTTTCATTGGACATGGCTACTGTGACAAATATAATCTCAAACTAGGAGTGCAGCACCCTTTCATAGCGTGCTCGCCTCATGAAGTCCCATTAGGCAATCACATTCTTCTAGTGCTTCCTTATAATTACTGTTTTGACTTTCAGCCTGCTTCTTTGTTGTTTAGAGTGGGGTTTTGAGATGTTTTCCGCTTCCTTTTTCCTTTCTGCTATCTGCCTGAGCCTACTGTATGGGACTGTTGGACATTATTTTCACAAATACCATCATCTGAATGCCAATGTTTTGCAAGCCCTTGATGCCTATCATATCAAAGGCATGGCGTTTGTCACAGATAAACAACAACTGTCACAAAATCCCACCTGCATCCCCTAGCAGAAGGTGTCAAGGGGAATAAAGGAAAAAAAGGCGACTGTGACTGATATGACTGTTGTGGAAAATGTAGTGATAAAACATGAAAGCACAGAGAAAGATAGTGGAAGTGAAAAGGCAATTTACAGCCCTCTTCATACTCTGCAATCTGAGAAGGCATGCTTTGTTTTTTTAAAGAAGTGGAAAATATTTCAACCCCCAGAAGCTATTTTGACCAAAGCCTTTTATGAAATAACTAAGGGGCATATTATCAAGGGGCGACGATAATATTATCGCCGCTTTAGAGCCCGTTCTCGGGCGTAAAGCGGCGATAATATTATCGCATTATCATCAAGGGCACGCTAGCGCATGATTCCTTGATGTATCGCCCCTTTTTCACACGCCTCGCCTCGCATCGATAATGAGATGCAAAAGAGGCGTGGCTGTGAAAAGCAACATGGGATAATATCGCGAAGGAAGCTTTGCGATATTATCAAGGAGGGTTAGCGATAAATAATATCGCGTTAAGTATGCCTTAACTCAGGAATTTAACGTCTGTTAAATTCCTGACTAAGGCATACCTAACATGGGGGGTGGATTTTGTGGCTAAGACCACAGGCCCTATTATCTAGGATATCGCCGTTTTCCATGATGGAAAACAACGATATCCCACCTATCTCTGGAATTTTATCGCCTCGGCGATGCGCGTTGTTGATAACGCGCTAACGGGGCGATAAATTCCAGAGATAACCGGCGATAAATATGCAAGCGCTAAGTGCGCTTTGCGATATTTATCGCCGGCCCTTGTTAATATGCCCCTAGGCAAGCGCTAAGTGCGCTTTGCGATATTTATCGCCGGCCCTTGTTAATATGCCCCTAGGCATATGCATGGTCAAAGTCACACTCACCCAGCCCTTTTTAGAAGGGGAGTGCAAAACGGACACAACTTCCTTTCACTTATTTAAGCAAAATCATTGTGAAATTCTGCAAAAGTATGGGTAATGATGTGAATTGCGTCTCCGGCATCTTGCGTCAAATAAATGATGCTGGAGACACGTTCTTATCCAAAAAATAGAGTGAGAAGCAGCCTGCTTTGTGCAAGTGCAGGCATTTTGTTTTACTCCAGCCTGCCTATCCATCCAGTGTGCTGTCCAGCTTTATAGCCTTTTCTATCTCCATTCAACCCATTATTGCCACCTCTCCTCTCTTTCAACTTTATTTTTATATTTCCTTTTTTGTTCCCTGTTATTGTAGTATCCCCATTCAACCTTAACAGCTATAGCAGAGGCAGGCAGAGTGAAGAGATAACACATGCAAGATTTTCATCACAGCAGAGGCCACCATTAAAATAACTTTTATACAGTGCCACCAGCACCTCATGCTGCCAGCAGGCAGCTGGCCGGTGAATACTTACACCCTGATGGAGCGCAAGTTATGGTGTGTTAGAGTGTGGTGCATCATGTGCTGCCACACCAGGGTCGCCAACGCCTAACGATAGGAGACACTGGGATGATGTCATTTGATCAGGAGCAGTACCTGCTTAACCCGCTCAGCGTGGAAGTACCATTGCTAGGTAAGTGATGTTTATAATTTATTTTATTTTATATTAACTGGTATCTGGTCCAGAAAGAGTGCTTTGTGTGATTTTATGTAATTTTGTTCAGTTGTTGCTGAGAAACTAAGGACCAGAAATTGCATATTTCAGCCTGTGGAGGATCAAGATGAGATCTGATTGGCTACCACCACATCAACAAAGCCATTCTAGTACTTGGTCCTCTGTCCTGAAACAAAGTATAACAAAAACATAAAAGGGGAAAGGGTAGGTATACCCTGCCCTCGTACAAATGGTGGGGGTTCCCCATGGGGTCAAAAACATTTTTTTATTCTATACGATTCACTTTTATTAAATATTGTACTGTGTGAATTAATGAAATATATGTTTAATCATAATATGTTGATATGTTCCTTAAACCCAACATACTCAGTTTTTATATGTTGGTGTTCTGACACTTTGACAAAGTCAGTAGGGCTGCTGACTTAAAATTATAGCCTTAATTTTGTAACATCACATAGTCAGGTATGCACACCCACACGCTGTGTGCAGTGAGAGGTTGGCTGCCTCCAGGGAGTTTGCGGCAAGGCAGGCTCTGCGTTGACCCCACGGCACCCATGACCAAAGATTATGTGCACTGGGGTGTGGGCTGGGTGCCACTTTGGGAATGTTGGACCCAGCATCTGGCAGCAAGGTATGCCCTGCGGCCAACCCTATGTTGCACACGGCCAAAGGACATAAGCTGTGTTCAGTTGGCGTTACATATGGTAAGAAATTCATAGAAAAAAAGGTTATGGTAACATTATAGTTAGGTATGGTAATAATATCTCACTTTGCATTAAAAAACAAAGAAGTTCACTGAAAAAAACAATGGTTAAAGGGATTTTATATTTAGTTGAAAATGGCAGTTAAAATATATCGTTTTAAATGAAATTAAATACTGAAATAAACCAGTAATATTTA
Source organism: Triturus cristatus (assembly GCF_964204655.1). NCBI lineage: Eukaryota > Metazoa > Chordata > Amphibia > Caudata > Salamandridae > Triturus > Triturus cristatus. The sequence goes on along the minus strand of NC_140584.1, from coordinate 465,409,410 downwards.
TCTTAAGTAACTATAACTTGTGCCCTAAACTAACTATAACTTGAGCCTTTGCCATGCACTGCTGATTACTTTCCATTTTACACCACTCATGACATGTTCTATGACATCACTGATAACATGAGTGCAACATCTGAAATAACATTATTAATGAAAACAATGTGCATCGTGGAGGAGCGGATTATAATTTCTTTGGGGCACAAATTATTGTTATTTTAGATAAGTATAATTTGTGAGTTGCAGTGGTTTTGTTCACTTAAAATGTATGTTTTATCTGACATTGTCACCTAACTATAATGTCTTTTTAACCTTAAGCATTCTTGTGTGACTATATATATAAATAAATATATATATATATATATATTAATTCATTATCCAGTTTTCAATGTGTCTTTATTTTAAAGTTAAAAATTGGACACAAAAAGTATATTCATTTCAAATTTTAATCCGCTTGAATGGTTTGCACAATTTAAAGTACAATATTTATGAATTTACTATTTATAATATTTAAAATGTACAACTGAGTCTGTTATTTATATCTATGATCATGTGATATCCCAAATGTGTGTATGTTTCACTTTAAATATGGCACTAAGTTGAGCAACCATGTCATGTGATCAAGGCTCTATGGAGCTGAAACGCGTAATGGCGACGGTTGATTAAAGAACACCTTCAGCACCAATCTGGGTCCATGTCCGTGTATTTGGAAAAGTGTAGTTTTTCAGCGGAATTCACGTTATATAATTGATCGAACAACTCTCAGCCAATCACTCACGGATTTAAATACAATAATAATGATTACCCTGTGGGTCTTAATGACCATTATGAATTGTTATGCTTTGTTTAAATTTGACTCTGACTGTGGCATCTTTATTACCAATCACTCCTTATTGAATTTGTACAGGATTTGCACTCGCTATTTTTTATTTTTTGTTTCACAAACACCTACTAAAATTCTTTTTCTTTGGTTAAAAAATTCTTTCTTCGTTTTATTTTTTACAATAAGCGCAATTTTGTGCTTCCTTTTTTCCAACACCGGTATTCTTGTAGACCTGTGGTAAATAATTTAATTACCGGGACTTAATTTGATACAGAAACATAATAAAATAGCTCAGTAAATAAGAGGCAGAATCCGTGGTATTAGAGGTTCGGAATGGGCTTTATTCCAATGGTCGATTATAATCGGTTGCTCCAGGTTCCATTACCACGAAGGTTCAGGAAGTGAAGTACATACGTTATTGACAATCAATTACTTTTATACAATAGGCATTACAGTGAGGCCAATACAAGAGGCGTAACAATTGATAGCAAAGATAACATTTCACATGCGTAGCAAAAATAGGCGTAACTGGGAGTGATTTAAAGAACGTCATCAGATGTGATGTCATAAGAGGGTGGTTACATGAAAGAATTTCGCAATGTCAGCAGAAATACTTGGCAGAAATGCGCGCGCAGCAGTATGACGTGTGATTGACGTGCGACTAGGGGGTGAAGGGGACTTGATATTTAGCTCTACATGTGGCGACAGAAGTCTGGAGGGTCAAGTCAACCTAATCCCAAATCATATCTAACATCCTATGTTTAAAGAACTAAGTTATCCAAAAGAGAGGTCTCTTAGAGTAGAATCTTATTCTATACTGACTATACTGACTGTTAGTGCGTGTACAAGCGTCTAAGTGTCTATACTAGATGCGAGGGCGGAAATCTTCCATAGTAACAGGGCTATGAATTACTTGCATGAAGACAGAGAAGCCGGGCCTTTGCTCGGTAGCTGGCAGAATGTTTACTTAAACTACTAGACAGGAATGCATTGGGCAGGGATCGGAGCAGATAATTTCGAAGGTGAAATACAGTTCTTGGCAGGCAGCAAGCTGATGTCAGGCATCGTGAGCCGCGCAGGGAATGAGACAAAGTTCATGGTCATAGATGCAGGCTCAGACTGGAGCTTCAGAGACAGAAAGCAAGAAAAGCTTGATGACAGAATCAGGGCCTACTTGCCTGGACTGTAAAAGTGACATAAGTGAACCATATAAAGGCGGTGGCCTTTTGTACTTAGGAATGGAATATCCGGCCCATTCATGGCGGATCTGAAAGAGGACATGTTAACGGTGGACGCACATGTATTTGCGTCTTCATAACTGGAACTGGAGGGAACATACATGTACTTGTAACATGCACATAGAACCGTTGGGGTCCAAGATAGGGGACATAACTGATCAGAAAAATCCATATTTCCACATTCCCTCCTTGTCCCCTACTTGCCCGTCAAGAGATATCAATCTTCATCAATCCATTGATCTGTTCATATAGCATCATTTGTTCTTCTTTCTTCTTCCGGGATTTTGAACGAAAATCTTGATGTGGAATACACGATGTGGCACACAGACCACAAATCGCTGTTCCACATTGCAGGCATAAGCAGCAACTGAATAGTATGAGAAGGCCAATACCTAGGAAGGATAGAACTCTCCATCCCCAGGCTGATAACACGCTCCAAAACCACCCGGACCAAGTCCAAGTGCCTGGATTCTGGTGTATCTGGCTCACAATCTTATGAAGGCGGGTTATAGCTTTATATACAGATGGCGAATTTTCTGGTATGAATACGCAGCAGCTTGATCCGATGACCCTACAAGCTCCGCCCCTATCGGCCAGGATGACGTCAAGGACAAGACGATTTTGAAGCACAACAATCCGCATAGCAGACTGCTCTTCTGTTAAATTGCCTAAGGCGGAAATAGTTTCGTTCACTACTGCTTCAAGGGTTCTGGTTAATCTACGTATCAGCTTACTATTAGTAACTGTACCTATATAGGGAAAGAAACCTTTATTGAAATCTGTGTATTTTTCCCATGCTGTTTCAGTGTAATCGACTATTGGGAGATCTCTCCTTTCTCTATTGTGTACTAAATGAGTATTTCTGTGATAATCAGGAGGAGCTAGAAAAACAGGTGGCAATAGGAATCCAATGTAGCAGGTACCATCCCAATCTAGAGGCAAACGTACATATGCCATCTGACCACATATAAAATAGGAATGGCGGGAAGCTCTAAATGTCGACTTGCCTTGATCACTAAATTCTATTACAGTGGTGCATCTACTATGGCCCATATGTATGGAACCATTCTTTCTTACACATAATTCACCTTTTACTGGAAATACTGACATGGCGGGCAAACTTGGAGTGACTTCGGATTCGACATTCAAGATCAAGAGATTAAGCGTAAAATTACCTAATCCATATACTTCGTTTTCTAGATCAGTTCCTGTTCTTTTGGGAAGTCCCTCCTTGTTGGGGTGGCAGACTTTAAGTAAAACTAAGTTCAGATTTCCCCATACCCAGTTGTCTTGATAAACTGCAGAATTTGAGTCTAAGGAATTAATTAAGCTAAACCATGCTCCACAGGAGCCGTTGTGTGTGAACGGGTATGGAAAAAGAGGTAGAATTCCTTTATAGTTCTGATAGGGAGGGAGTCGGCCACATATCCAACAATTTGTAGTATTGCTAACCTGATGGGAATGATGTAACATTTTGATAAACGTGTTATTGCGCAGCGCAAATCTATATGACAATTCATGCGGAGGTAATTCACTAAAAGAATGTTCAGCAGTAACATTATAAACATGTCTAGAAATAGGATAATATATGTGCAACAATATACTTGCAGTAATTATTAAAAGACTTAAGGAAAATAAAATTAATAACGTCACTGTACAATGACTACGCAGTGATTTACAGTACGCCTGTCGTTTCAACATTTTTCGGGTTTTTCCTCTATTCAGATCTAAGGGATACATGTCGGAGACAAATTCAACCGCTTCACCTTGGGGAGGACTTAAACAATCGAATTGCCCGACGGATTAGATCTGAGTTTTAGTTTATAATGTTCGTGACTACTGGTTTCAACCAAAGGAAGTTTTGAGTCAATGGGTGAAGACACACGAGGTGTGGTATTCACATCTGATTGTAGTCCATGAAATTTCTTGATATGACTTGAATGTATCCAGCCTTTCCTGCCTTCGATCTTCACGGCTGTCCTTGTGGTGAGCAAGACCAGCTGAGGCGACCTCCACCTAGGATCCAGCTGAGTCTTTCGATCAAAGTTCCTCACTAAAACGAGATCCCCCGGAATTACGTCATGGGGTTTCACTTCAGTGTTGTCAGGAAAAGCTGCAGCTACCTGTGAACGACAAGATTGTAGTGCAGACATCAAGGAAGCCAAATAATCTGTCAGCATATTACAGTCAATATCAGTTATTTTGCGTGGTATAGGCGTCCCCCACATATTTGGTGGTCTGCCAAAGATCACCTCATACGGGGATAGCCCTGTTCGAGAGTGTGCTACCATTCTCATGTAAAAGAGTGCAACTGGTAAGGCTACTACCCAGTCGACACCTTTCTCTCTGCATATTTTGGACAATCTGATTTTCAAAGTTTGATTATGTCGTTCCACGAGACCTGCTGCCTCGGGGTGTCGGACACAATGAAACTTCCACTGATATCCCAACAAAAGTGAAACGTGTTTCATTAGTTCGGATGAGAACGGCTGGCCGTTATCTGAGTGAACAACACGTGGTAAACCGTATCGTGGGAAGAATTCTCGAACTAACTGTTTGGCAGTAGTCGGGCCGTGTAATCTGAAACCGGGTATGCCTCCGTCCAACGGGAAAGAGCACAAACAACTACGAGAACATATTTAAATCCTCGACATCGTTCCATCTGGATATAATCCATCTGGAGGACTTCAAAAGGGTGATCAGGAGGCTGAAATCCACCCTGCTCTACGGGAATGCTTTTACCTGGGTTAAACTGACAACAGATCATACAGGTACGAACTTTTTGTTTGGCTGCTGCTCGTAAATGCTTGTTGAACCAGATATGTTGAATGCTGTCTAGCATAGCTTTCTCTCCTAGATGCGCTGGACTATGGACAGTGTTAATAATGACTTGGACCATTGAATCAGGAAGGAACCACACAGACTTTTCCTTCATCAACCATCCTTGATCCGTTTGGATCCCTCCTAATTCAGTCCATTTCCTTATTTCTTCTGGTGTAGCGTGTGTCTGTATATCAATTACGTCAAGAGTAGGATCTTTAACCGTCATACAATGTGTTGGCGTCGGAACTATTGTCTTTGTCATATCGGATGTTTGAGTTTGAGCAGTCTGTTTAGCTGTTCTGTCAGCTAGATCATTGCCTTGAGAAATGATATCAGTAACTTTCATATGAGCTTTACATTTCATAATTGATATTGCAGTGGGTAGATGTATTGCATCTAATAAAGCATGAATGAGGGGTCCGTGCTGAATGTGGGCACCGTGAGAAGTTAAATAACCTCTCTCTCGCCACAGCACGCCGAAGTCATGTACAACTCCGAATGCATAACGTGAATCAGTGTATATGTTGACTTTTTTATTTATGGCTTGAATACAGGCTTGTGTCAGAGCGACGAGCTCTGCTGCTTGAGCGGACAAGGTATTTATGCAATTTGTTTCGATGATTTCAGTGTCTGTTGTGACTGCATACGCGGCCACTAGTTCTCCTGTACCTTTTCTCATACATGAACCATCTACATACAACGTCAGGTCTGGGTCTGACAATGGGACATCTGTCAAGTCTTGTCTGGGTTTCGTCGTGATTGTAATAACGTCAATGCAGTCATGAGCTAGTGGGTCTGTTCCATTTACAGGTAAAAGTGTGGCAGGATTCAATGTGTTACAACGTCTGATTTCTATATGTGGCTGAAACAGTGTTAGTTCGTACCCTGTAAGTCTTGCTATAGTCAAATGTTGTGTTTGCGTTCGATTCACAAGAACCTCCACTGCATGTGGTACTTGAACTGTCAATGGATGTCCTAACACTATAGCATCGCTTTGTCTGATTGCTAAAGCTGTCGCTGCCACTGATTTCAGACACGCAGGCAAAGCCTGAGCTACGGGATCTAATGTACTAGAAAAATAAGCGCACGGTTTGTGTGATCCTGCTTGTTCCTGTGTGAGTACTGACAAGGCAGTACCTTCTCGTTCTGTGACAAAGAGTGTAAAATGTTTTCTGTAACATGGTGTTGCTAAAACCGGTGCTTGACATAGAGCTTTCTTTAAGCTTTCAAAAGCTTGTGTATGTTCCTGAGTCCAAGGGAGAACAGTCGATGTGGCTGCCTCCTGTGTTGTCAACTGAATGAGTGGTTTTGCTAGAAATGCATACTGAGGGATCCACTGCCTACAATATGAAGTGAGGCCTATGAAAGCCCGTACCTCCTTTTGTGTCTTGGGTATTGGCATGTTAGCTATTAACTGAATGCGGTCGGGTGTAAGCTGCCTTCCCTCCTTGGACAGCGAGTGTCCAAGATAAACAACTCGCTGGACACAGAATTGCAGCTTAGAAGGGGACACCTTGTGCCCCTTTTCGGCTAGGAATTGTAAAACTGTCAGTGATGCTTTCTCACATTCAGGTTCGCTTCTAGCGGTGATCAGCAGATCATCGACATATTGAAGCAGAGCAGTGTTAACTGGCATGTGGATACTGTCGAGTTCTCGTTTCAGTGCTTGGCTATAGATGCTGGGGCTTTCTGTAAATCCTTGAGGTGCGCGTGAGAATTTAAAGCTACGTCCATTTAAACTAAATCCGAACAAATATTGGCTTTCCGGATCTATTGGGACGCTGAAAAAGGCATTTTTGAGATCAATTACAGTAAAGAATGTTGCTTCGGAATCAATAGCTGTCAGTAATGACGAGATATCTGGAACCACAGGGAATTGTGGCACAATGCATTTGTTTAATTCGCGCAAATCAATAACCAATCGATATACTGGCGGGGCCTTCGGATCTGTTCGTTTAAGAATCGGAATTATCGGTGAATTACATACATTGGAGTCTGTTTCTACAACCACTCCTTGGGCAATGAGCTCGTCAATGATTTGCAGTAAAGCCATTACAGCATCTGGGGGTAACTTGTATTGTCGCATTCGTGGTAGTACCACTCCTGCCTTTAGTGTAACTCGATATGGTGTAATATTCATGCAACCAACATCAGTAGGGCCTTGTGCCCATAGATGTGTAGGTAAAGTCTGCAGTCGGGGATCCATGTCTCTAGACACATAATGACCTTTGAAATCACGTAAAAACAATCTTACTCCTTCCGGAGAACAACATATTATAGCTCCTAGAGCTTTCAGTGTTTTTATTCCTAACAAGTTTTCTGGACATGATTTAGTAAGCAATAAATCTGTAGTTCGGGTCAAAGGTCCTATCGTAAGTGGAAGAGGCTGTGATACTTTATTAACAATAGGTTTTCCTGAAAAACCAAGGGAAATATTCTGTGAGCCTGAGAGGGGTGCCCCTGGAACTTCACTACGTTTTATGGTTGTTCGACTTGCCCCTGTATCAAGTAAAAATTTTCTATCTTGACCTAATAATTCACTATGTACATAAGGTCCTTCTTGGTCTACAGGGACCTCGATTAGGGGTAAGTCAACTTCCCTCTCTAGGCTGGTTCATGCGTATCGTTGGTAATCAGGATAGTCATACTGTGCGGTCTGGTACAGCTGTCGTGTCGTGGTTTGTGTGGCAGCAGCAGGCAACGCTGGTGCGGCCGGCACAAACTGTATAGACTGTTGTGGAGCTGGCATGGACTGTGCATGCTGCGGTGCTCCTTGTTCATTCTGATCCTGTCTAAGTGGCCGCGGTCCTTCTTTTGTAATACCTGTGGCGATATTACGCTTCAGGACTGGACAATCGTGTACATAATGACCTGGTTGTTTACAATAGTTGCATGTCCCTTTTACAGGTCCTGCTGAATCACCGGAATGTGTCGTACCCTTTTTATGTCCTTCAGCCGGAACTGTCTGGGAGACTAGCATTTTCATTTTCGTGTCTTTCATGCGTCTTTGTTCATGTTCTTGTTCTTCTCTAATTCTATTGTAATGGTACTGTAACATTTGTAACATTTGTGATGGGGTATTACCTTGCCAGGTACTCTCGAATTTTAATACTCTATTCTTCACTTGGGGCAAGGAATTTTCCACTAATTTTGTCACAAACAGATGTGGGTATGACTCGCTACTTGCTTTTATACCACTATTTATACCAAAACATTTTTCGAATCGGGCATAGAAATCACTAGTGTCTTCATCTTGCTTTTGTTTACAGGCTGAGATTGCACCCCAGTCTTCCTTTTTCGTGGTTAATAAACGTGGCAGTACCTGTACTAGTAAACCTGGTAGTGCTTTAGTTTTGTCCCCAAGCCCCGAACCTGGACCTCGGGCCTTCTCTTCATTTTCTAATGCTGTCCAGTCTATCTTTTGGTCTCCCACCTCCCACTCTTTTTCCTTGAGTTTTTCATAAATGCCAGCAGGCATCAATACCTTTAATATGGTCATAATGTCGGGATAGGTATACTCTCCCATGAGTAACATGTCTTTAATTTCTCGGTGGAAACCCGCTGGGTCTTTGTCATGACTGGGTACCACTTTCTTCATTTCTAACAATTCTATTTTTGATATGGGCGTATATACATATACACGTTTAAACTGATTGTCCTCGCCTTTTATTGGGTGTACTTCTCGTAAGGGATTCTGTCTGTCCATGTAATACGTGGTTCTTTCCTTGATGGGCAATGAGACATGTTCTGGACATACAAAAAGAATGTACTGCTTTCTTGATTCTAGTATTTCTTTAATTAGCTTAGTACCTGAACCTCTCCATCTATTCGTGAGTAATTCAGTCAATATATCAGGTAAGGGACCAGGATCTGAATGTTGGCTTTTATATAGTATAAGAAGTTGTTGAATCATATAAATCCCAGCTAAACGCTGTTCATCTGGGGTGAGATTCAAAAATGTGTGTGCTACTGTATCATCATCATACTTTCCGGGACTGTCAATCCAATGAACGGCTGACCTGGCTAATTCTTGTTCATCCATAGAATCAAGAAAATGATAACCCCTTCGTTCTTGCAGTAATTTGTCAGCGACTTGGAACGAATGCTCGGGGGACCTCATATTTATTTTAGGTGTTTGAAAATTCCTGTTATTTTCTAGACATATCGGACGTATCGGGTCAGTAAGACATCTAGTATTATTACAAGATCTTCCTCTACCTACATAGGCTATAGTTTCTGACTGTCCTGTGGGCAGTCCTGATCCTTCTTCCTCGCTTTGCTCGAACTGGTCTACCGCTAATCTTTCTTCGTGTAAGCGTTCTATTTCTTTACGGATCTTTCGGCACATGGCTATTATACAATTTTGCTTATCATGTCTCCCTTCTGATATATTCTGGCTCCATCTGGTAAGAATTTGCATTGCTTCCGGGTCTACCCCCGGTCGGTCTTGATTTCTGATCACACAATTTATGAGGAAACGTAACAGTTCCCCCTGTATTTCCACTTTCTGGTATTCCATAGCTCTGTTAATACTTTCAGAATCTCGTCCTGTTTGGACAAAATGATATATATTATCTAGATGCATAGTCATTCCTGGTAACTTCCCTAAATACACCGCGGCTCGTCTGATACGTAATGATGCCAGGGTCATTTCGTCCTCTTTTCCGGGCACAGGGTCATATCTACAATCTATAAGAAGTTCCTTAAGCGTACGGGCATTTATGAGTTTGGGGGTACGTGAATTTGCTGACTCTTGAAAGGTAAGTTTATTTATTCTGGGTGGCGTAGAAAAAATGTTGGTAGCACCTCCCGTAGCCCCATCTGGGGTATCGGGCGTGAAAGGATTCGTTGAACGTGATACAGCAACTATAGGTGTGGACACAGCTATGGAAGTAGCTGTAGGAGCAGATGTGGAAACAGATGTGCTTGCCGGAACTTGTGTCGGAATTTGGTGCTGTAGAGATACAGATACAGGATCTTGGCGTTGAACCTCCCCGGCCAACGGTCTATGTGGGGCGGGGTTAGCATACTCGGGAGCTGCGTCATCTAAATATGAGGAAAGAAAAACATCTTCTGCGGTTCTAGGATGCCCCTTGGGATGTACTTTTATTGGAAATAATGGGGGTGGCAAGTCTTTTGGTATCCCCGCATTAGCCTTAGGCAATCCCTCGGCCAGAAGGGGATACATACCCTTCATAAGGGCATGTCTTTGTCTGTCTACTTGTTCTGATTTTACTCGTGTACCTTCTTCAATTAATAGATTTTCTCGGACTTCATTTGAATTCTCTTTACTCTTCTCTTCCTGTCTACGTGCTTTTTCTGTACGTCTATACGATTCTTTACGCCATAATTCAATGGCGTCTTTCTGTGATTGTCTAGCTTTCTTTTTCCATAATTCTTCCTCTACTTTCACGATGCACTCTGCATCCCAGGTCCCAGCCGCGGGCCACCTCTGACTTTCTGGTAATTCCTTGGTGTAGTCTACCCATAAATCGAGAAATAATATAGCATCTAGGCCATGTTTATGATACATGAAGTACCCTGGAGTGTCCCTAGGAGGAATAGGAACAGCTTCTTCGAGTACCCCTTTTCTAGTTGTGATCTGTCTTAATTTCGAAAAGAGCGGCATTTTGAGAACTGATTTGATACTTGATTTTGAACAAACTTAATACATTAAACACAATAATGAACAGTCATTCACACCACAATATGCAGAACGTTATTAAAACATTTAACATTTAACATTTAACTGAGCAACAATGATGATGACGATCTAAGGAAAACTTAATCACTAAACATAATACTCGACTTGAACTGAATTATTCTGAATTTATATACTTGATATCCTAGATATACTGCTAAACAGTACAGATACACTGCTGAAACAGTGCAGACCGGATTTGTGTACCCAAACCCGTCTTGACCGGCACAACCTATGTGCACGTCAGAACGCCTCCCCAGTAATGGTACTCACCGGGTAGCTCGGAAACGGAAGGCCTCGGAACGGATCTGAACTGAACTTGAACCGGACTGGACTCAACTCGAACACTTCGGAAACCGGACTCGACTCGGGACTTCGGAAACTGGTGGGCCTCTGTATACCTCGGATCTTGCTCTCTCAGCTAGGCTCTGGTCGGGATACTTCGCACTTCTCACCGCCTCGTCTGGGTGTTGATCGCAGCCTCAGTCGCCCCCGCTTGACCGGAGGGAGATACAGGAAATCCTGCTGGTACGCGTTATTGTCCGTCCAGCTGTGGCAGGAGACCGGGCCTGCAACGCACCACCGGCGCGTGAGATGAGAAAGTGTCCCTGTTCGGGCGCCATTCATGTGGTAAATAATTTAATTACCGGGACTTAATTTGATACAGAAACATAATAAAATAGCTCAGTAAATAAGAGGCAGAATCCGTGGTATTAGAGGTTCGGAATGGGCTTTATTCCAATGGTCGATTATAATCGGTTGCTCCAGGTTCCATTACCACGAAGGTTCAGGAAGTGAAGTACATACGTTATTGACAATCAATTACTTTTATACAATAGGCATTACAGTGAGGCCAATACAAGAGGCGTAACAATTGATAGCAAAGATAACATTTCACATGCGTAGCAAAAATAGGCGTAACTGGGAGTGATTTAAAGAACGTCATCAGATGTGATGTCATAAGAGGGTGGTTACATGAAAGAATTTCGCAATGTCAGCAGAAATACTTGGCAGAAATGCGCGCGCAGCAGTATGACGTGTGATTGACGTGCGACTAGGGGGTGAAGGGGACTTGATATTTAGCTCTACATGTGGCGACAGAAGTCTGGAGGGTCAAGTCAACCTAATCCCAAATCATATCTAACATCCTATGTTTAAAGAACTAAGTTATCCAAAAGAGAGGTCTCTTAGAGTAGAATCTTATTCTATACTGACTATACTGACTGTTAGTGCGTGTACAAGCGTCTAAGTGTCTATACTAGATGCGAGGGCGGAAATCTTCCATAGTAACAGGGCTATGAATTACTTGCATGAAGACAGAGAAGCCGGGCCTTTGCTCGGTAGCTGGCAGAATGTTTACTTAAACTACTAGACAGGAATGCATTGGGCAGGGATCGGAGCAGATAATTTCGAAGGTGAAATACAGTTCTTGGCAGGCAGCAAGCTGATGTCAGGCATCGTGAGCCGCGCAGGGAATGAGACAAAGTTCATGGTCATAGATGCAGGCTCAGACTGGAGCTTCAGAGACAGAAAGCAAGAAAAGCTTGATGACAGAATCAGGGCCTACTTGCCTGGACTGTAAAAGTGACATAAGTGAACCATATAAAGGCGGTGGCCTTTTGTACTTAGGAATGGAATATCCGGCCCATTCATGGCGGATCTGAAAGAGGACATGTTAACGGTGGACGCACATGTATTTGCGTCTTCATAACTGGAACTGGAGGGAACATACATGTACTTGTAACATGCACATAGAACCGTTGGGGTCCAAGATAGGGGACATAACTGATCAGAAAAATCCATATTTCCACAGACCAAGCCGATTCTATTACTCCCAGTGAGTCTGTTTTCCATTTCCTATTCGGCTGTGTATAAACAACTCCCCGCCCATTGTTTGAACGTACGCAACTTCACGTATGCGGTTGTACGGGGTTTCCCACGGAAGAACAGGGCGTTTCACTATCCAGGTGAGACGCTGAGATGCCATTTTAAAATGCAAAATTTCACCATCGTTTAAACCTCACGAACCGTAGTTTGTGATACACTTTTGATGTACTTTCAGAATATAGAGGTGTCTTTTGGTCACGTTTGCAGATGAGGCTTCTGAATAACGATCGGCTGATCGCACTTGGTAAGCTGAGTTTATACATTACTTTTTCACAACCTGCAGTGACCTTTCTGAAATACTCGATGTTTCTCGAGTGCTGACCATTGTGTTTACTTTTAGACTGAAATATTACAACGGAGTCTAGCATTTTCCTTCCGTTGGTAAGCAGACATTCATTATTGTATAGGGACACTCATTAGCATGTATCACACAGTTTGTTAAGCACCTCAGCTCGGTTTCTTTAAATCAACGGAGCACACTAACGCATCTCGTTGTGGTTTACGGCTTTTCTTTTCTGTTATGCTCCTTGGAGTGGAGATGATTTTCTTAGGACCTAGACTGATCCAATTTTCATTTTTCGGTAAACTTCTATCATCCATTACCTAAGGATACTAAACACGACACACTACGTTGTGTTTTTTTCACACATGAGCACAAATGGGTTTTTAGCAGACAATCGAGCACACTGATGTCTCCTAGCTGGGCCTTTTGGGTCTTTTCTTCGAGTGCAAATCCTATAGGCAAGTTGTGTAAATTTGCATTTTTGTATTTTGTTTTAATTTTTCCATGGATATTCATAAGGTTTCTTGTTGTTGTAGCTCTGGATGATGATCCTCTGAAAACGACTACACGCATTCAAATGATTAATGTGACTTATACATCCCCTGACGAAGGGTTCTGAAAAAACCCGAAATGCATTGGGATTGTCCATCTTTTTATGAGTTCTGACCTTTAATCAAGGCACAAACATATAATTGCCAAATGAATAATGTGATGAGCAACATATTCATGTGTTTATGCTTCAGTAAAATCAATACAGTTTATGTTCAAAAGTTTTGGCTTTTTGATATAAATAATTGATGACGATTGTTTAAAAAAAAACATTTCTTTGAGTTTTTATGCACATGATTGATATCGAAAAATTGCTGAGTAAAATTGTGATTATTTGGGTTTATACTTGTTGAGACCTCTGCGTCTACGCGGTGCTACACGAAGGTTAGGGTTTTCCTTAACCTCTTTACACTATGGCACCAAATTTGGCAGAAAGCTAGCTCTTGGTTCAGAAACCACTTTTCTCATGTAGTTCCTACAAATCTATATAGGATCTACATGTTTAGACAGCATAAACTAAGGGATTGGTGTCCAGACTTATTCTAGACACCCCCAAGGGATATGTTAGCCTTTAGACCAGCTAGCTCACAGTGCCACGGTAAGCCCCCTCACCTTACAAAGGGACCAATAGTTTCTGGAAACTATCGAACATGACAACCCTTGATCCTTCAGGGATTGTGGAAACAGTACAGTACTTACTCAGTCACTCATGGTTCTTCTCAGAGATATACTGAATACACTATGGGGACGTTTTCAATAAGCATTTATTGAACCAGCATGATTCTAGTTTAAAAAATAAGTGTGCTGTGACAACCATGAGACAGAAACAGAAATGTACGCGTACAAGCACCAACAGAGTAAATGAAAGATAGAATTCTACCATGGTGCTAAAACAGTGACTATATGAAGGCATACAGATTCATAGCAGTAATCAAGCGTACTCCTAAGAAGCAACCCTAGCCTAAGTGTACCTAAGTCTACATAGCATGTATATAGGTATGAAGCCAAGAATCCACTCTAGGAAAGAGCCAACCCCATTAACTGATGGGAAAGAATGAAGGACCCCGTCTTGGTCTCGGGTTTGTCACCCCTCAAGGGATGTCAGACCACTGCGTGTTGGAGTTTCTGAGTGCAGGGACTTCAACATCTCATGTCAGCATGAAAGCTTCTCCTCTGGTTTGCCCAGCAAAGATGTGGTGCTTATGTACCTGAAAGGAACCCTCAGGGGTTCTACCTAGATGTAAAATGGTACTGTGGGCCTGTCATCCAAGGATGACGATAGCGGTGACTTTTGTACAGAGCTATTATACAGAAGATGGTAATCCCTGTGTGTGATGGTAAGAATCCTCATGCATAATAAATGAGGCTAGTTTCCAAAGAAAACCACCCAACATTTATTCGGCACATAACTAGACAAAAGATCAGCACCAGAGCCGGTATGTAGACCATGGTAGGACAAATGTAGGCAAAAGGTCATGCAGCTACCTATGCCTATTTAGGGGTACATTGGGGACATTACACACATTCCTCATCCAAAGAAGGATAAGATAAACTAATGCTTTAATATGCCTGTCTAAGAATCATAAAAACATTGTGAAAAGACAAATGTAAAAAACATCTAAAAACATGGTATACGTAAAGACGATCTAAAAATATTTAAAAAGCTATATAGGTCTTCTACATAGTCAGTATACTGAGTGAGAGCGTGGAAAAAAATAAAATAAAATGATGTTTCTGAATTCCAATTTAACTTGTTTTTGAAAAGGCTTGATTGATCCCATCACATGGAGATCCGAAAGTTTATGTTTCCTGTGCCGGAGATGCAACATCACTGTTGCTTGCCTTCGCAGATGATGGTCCCTGTAACACCTCTTGGATCAGGTAAATGAAGCAAAGGTGATCTTTGATCTTCCCCAGTTCCCACAGCACCCGCTGAGGAAGCACTCGACACCTGTGAGCCTGCTGCAGAGCCGGATCGTGGAAAAAACTGGCTCAAGCTGTGTTATTTTCTGTGCTATCCAGAATGGCATTTGCTCACTTTTCATGGGCATTCTTCCCATAATCACGTTCAGCGTTTGTGGGGTGATTTTTGTTGCGATCCCTTGTAGTTGACCAGCTTGAGTGACCCTTGTAGGTTGAATTGTTTATGAATTATGTAAGATTCTGTGTAGTTTTATTATTTCTTGTAATGTGGATGTAAGTCTGCTGCTGGCAATGTATCAATCTCTGGATGTGGTGGGTAAGCAGTTAGGACCGGCGAAGTTGCTCCGTCTCTGCCTCAACCCTAGAATAGAACACCTCTATCCTGGATTCCTCGTCTGCCTCAATTATGAAGGTAACAGTCCCACCTAACACTGGGAGACCAACACTTTCTAATTTTATAGCAAGTGCATTTCTGCAATTTTCTGAAATGATTATAGCACCTTCCTTCTCAGCTCCCTCCCTACTGGCTCCCTTAGTACCACTAGCACCAGCTTCTGCGGTTTGCGACATTATTGGTGAAAGTTTATAGAGAAAGAGATTAGGTTTTGCATAATTTGGGGAACTATAATCCTTCAAGCTTGAATAAACCTACAGCCAATACATAGGATATACCTAGTCAGCCGTGGTGGATTTTCCCTCCCCACTCCAGACGTCTCTGGGCGAATGTGAGTAGGGGTCTCTGAGAAAGCACGACTGAACTACTCAGATTTGACCATTAAATAAGAACCAAACCAGCGCTGGGTGCCATATCGTGTAGTTCCTACAAATCATTATAGGAGCTGCACGTTTAAACAACATAAACTAAGGGATTGGTGTCCAGACTGATTCCAGACACCTCCAAGGGATATGTTAGCCGTTAGACCTGCTAGCTCACAGTGCCACCATAAGCCCCCTCACCTTACCAATGGGCCAATAGTTTCTGGCAACTATTAAACATGACAACCCTTGATCCTTCAGTGATCGTGGAAATAGCACAGTACTTTTCGCTCAGTCACTCAGGCTCACTTTTTCTCAGAGAGATATACAGAATAAAAAGTGTTGAACAGTGTTGAAATTTTCAGTAAGCCTTTATTGAACCAGTGTCATTCTAGTATAAAATACGTGTGCTGGGGCAAGATAGGACAGAAACAGATAAGAGGTGAAATTCTACCATGGTGCTAAACAGTGAATATATGCAGGCATTAAGATACAGAGAAGTAATCGTGCTCCTAAGATGCCACCCTTGCTAAGTGTACCTAAGTGTACCTAGCATGTCTGTAGGTGTGATGCCAAGAATCACCCTAGGAAAGAGCCAACCCTATTACCTGATGGGAAAGAATGATGGATCCCATCTTAGTCTCGAGTTGGACACCCCGCAAGGGATGTCAGACCACTGTGTGGTGGTGTTTCTATTCTCAGGGACTTTAGCATCTCCTGTCAGCATGGAAGCTTCTCCTCTGGTTTGCCTAGCGAAGATGTGATGCTTATATATATCCTAGATGTAAATCCATATTTGTAAAGCGCGAACTACTCACCCTTACGGGTCTCAAGGCGCTGGGGGCCGTCATGGAAATTATGTGAGCTATTGCCCAGAGTCACATGGTGCTGAGCTGAGCTGCTGCCGGAGCAGGGGATCGAACCGTGAACCCTGTGCTCTGAAGTCAGATACCCTGGCCACTGCACCACACCTCTCCACATATGATAGATATGTTTTGATACTGTGAGCCTGTCGTCCAAGGATGACGATAGCGGTGACTTTTGTACAGAACTATTATAAAGAAGATGGTAATTCCTCTGTGTGATGGTAAGAATCCTCATGAAAAATAAATGAGGCTAGTTTCAAAGAAACTATCTTATAATATCTCGGAAGCGAGTGGGGGTCAAAGGGAAAAAGTTTACAGACTCTAATAGTTGTGAAATCCCCAAATCAACATTATAATATACTAGAACAACTATGAGTCTCATACAATTGAAGACCTTGACACAAAAATAAAGGTGATGCTGAAAACTAGTACAGCTGTGAATTCAAGTATGCATATGTGTATGTATGCATAGGTGTAAAAATTCCCATCATCAACCTCAAGAGGTTAGCTTCATCATCTGGGAGTGAAGGACTTAAAAGAGTACCATCTTCTACTTGGCAATTTGTAGATCTTGGTCTCTTATGTGTCCCAGACCAGTAGCTGGTATATTGTTGTTGTTGAATGATGGAAAAGTGTGATAGTTGCAGTGCTCGTGAAACGTGATGGTGTAAGAGTGCTGGATAAAAATTGTCTAACAAGGCACTAAACACATTTTATTAAATCGCTACCTTGTTGGCAAGATATAAAAACAGTGCTATAACAGTTTCAATAATATAATAACTGTGATGGAGAAAAGAGGTCTACATGTTTCTGCTATCGGGTGGGATTCACCCAAGCATTCGTCAGGACCAATTTAGCTACTGCAAAGAAGAAACAGTGCTCAAATGAGCAGTGAAGTGATTAATACAACCTGGGCCCAATCGAAGGGCCTAGAGGCT
This sequence comes from Triturus cristatus, assembly GCF_964204655.1. Taxonomy (NCBI): domain Eukaryota; kingdom Metazoa; phylum Chordata; class Amphibia; order Caudata; family Salamandridae; genus Triturus; species Triturus cristatus. The sequence goes on along the minus strand of NC_140584.1, from coordinate 465,391,629 downwards.
CTGTAGGAAGTAATTTTACTCCGTGGACCTGCAGTGATGGATACACAGGAAAAGAAGAAAAAAAGAAAGAAAACACAGCATGGCAAAAACCTTTTAGAAAGTGGTATTTTCAAGGTCAACGTTTAGCATCCAGTACATTTATCTAGTATACAGATACTCTTATATGTATCAAGACTGTAATAAGTCTGTGTAATTAAGTAAATTGAATAAAGTTTATTGCACTTACCCAATATGTTGTGGGTGTGCACCTCACCTCACCTGGCTACTGCTCAGATTTGGGGAGGCCCCGCTCTGTAAAAGAATCAGAGGGTTCACAGGAATTACTGCTCAGAATTTGGGCAATTTTAAACCGCTATCGCTCACTCCGCGAAATGCCAAAGAACGTCTAAACCCACATGATGTCATTCGTATGCTACATAATGTATAGACATTGTCACGGACTGGGCTATGTAATCGCCATGGTATCAATTAAAGCAAGAAGCCCCACTGGCGAAAGCAACCCGGTCCGTTAAAATGAAATGAAATGAAGACGTGTCTCTGCCAAAGTGCCCAGAGAACACGAGCAATAGCAGCGATGTGCTCGCTTACTAGCAATAAACAAAGCGGAAGAGATTCCTACTCACCTATCCGTCGGTACCTCAAAACGGAGCTGAGCTCGTAGGGGAGGCAACCAGCGGCGTGTAAGCGCTCAGTTAAAGTAAAGAATGCCGATATCTGTTGTCAAGGCAACCAAGTGAGTGGGACGCTGGTGGATTGCGTCGTCACGTCACGTTGAGAAAGCCTGGGAAATGTAGTCTTTTGACTAGCGCAACGAGTAGGTGGCCAAGAAACCAATCCTCATTCGTTTCGCCTGGTCAAACAGAATGGCAATGGAGCCAAACTGTTGCTATCACCCTGAAATTTTTAGAAGAATGTCATATACATAGAAGTCAGCCGCTAGGGTGGGTGTAACCAGACGAGAAAGTCTAAGTCACTTTGATGGTGTGAAAGCACATGATGTTAAGATCATATCAGCCTGAGGCACATTGTGTATTCGATAGGATATATAAGTGTCTAATCCTAAAGTGATGCCCAGGGAATATCATCATTGAGCCCATTCTGATCACTACGAAGTCTAAACACCCATTTCTGTTCTTTGTGAAAAAGATAATTCGTAACATCTGTGATATGCGATGGAATAAATGGTTGTTCCAGGACGAGCCATTTCATGTCTTCTGGTTTGTGGTTCGATGTCAGGAAATGGGTAGTCATTTTAGTGGCCTGCTTCTTACGCCTGATTGTGCTCTTATGCTCACTTATTCTTACTTTAATTTTACGGGTGGTCATCCCTACATATTTTAGTGAACAAGGGCAGGTAATCAGGTAAATAACTTTCTCTGAGTTACAGTTTGTATGTTTGTGGAGCACCCATGGTCTTGAGGTACCAATGTCTACTGATTTTGTAGGTGCTGTCTGTGGGCACACTGAACAGCTGCCACAAGGATAGTGGCCTTGCACAGGTGGCAAGTCCCAAAGTGTAGATGTAGAAGGGTTCCTCATAGTTTTAGGTCGTGTATGTACAAGACTGTCTTTTAAACTCGTCCCTCTCTTGAATGAGAAGAGTGGGGGAGGTATTTCTTCATTGTTCAGATTTAAGATGCGCCAATGTTTCCGCACTACTTTCTGCACATGGTTGGATAGTGTGCTGAAAGTATTGACAAAGGTCAATCTCGTCAGTGGTGGTTTTGGTATTGAGGGGCAATCAAAGCCACAATCACGAGTGCTCTATTTAAAAGGAATCTCGAGGACACTAATAAAAATAACAAAGAGCACAAAGACACCATTTTGCTGACGAAAATTGAAAAATTTAAAAAGGATCTGGCCCGTTTCTCTTTTGAAAAGGTCTACCCATATACGAGCGATACCTACACCCCACCAGAATACAACAAAAAGGGTAAGAGATACGGCTCCAATTACTCCTCGTCAGGGACAGACACCCTCTCATCAGATTCGGAGGGTTCCAATACATCGGCTCCGTCACAAAGACCAAATTATCAACGTTCACGCACCAGTAGGAGACGCGGCACACAAAATTACTATGGTCAACCAAGCCCTTGGTGGCCTCCAGTGCCCTGGGGTTATCAATCCTCACCTTTCAATCCACCTATGCCCCCCTTTCCCTGCCAGCCGCCCCCCACATCTACCTTCTTTGGGCAGCAACCTTTTTTAGGGCAAGGCCGTGGACGCAACAGAGGCAGGAGAAGAGGAGGACAAGTACAACAAGTACACTGGCAAACAGACCAGCCACCACAGAACCCATAGAATATAAAGAAAAAACAACCACGAGGACTATAGATGACAACAGTCAATTAGTGGTAAATTTGAGCCAACGCAACCTAACGTCTACTGAACATGAGGTTCTAAACAAAGGTTTAGGTTTTGTTCCCACGTGTGTGGGTGACCCTTTCCAATTGAGGTGCGAACTTGGAAAATTCCGCAAAGTTCGGCTACATTTCTTTTTCAAGAGTAAAGACAAAGGAACTGAGATGATGAGTCTAGATAATCTACCTCTAGAATCTAATACAGGTCTCAAACCAGCTTCCAATTTCAACCCGCCAGTACATTTGGTGCCAGACCACGTGAAGGTCTTTGAACAAGCTGTAATCAATGATGTTACCTCGCTCTGTTCTACTAGTGAGAAAGGATACTGCAATTTTCCTCTTTTACAAACACAAGCCATAACAACACTATCCAATGACAATACCATCACCATCAAGCCCGCTGACAAGGGAGGCGCCATCGTCATTATGGACTCTACAGCATACCGGAATGAATGTCTAAGACAGCTGCATGACGGCAAATCTTACCGGGTTCTGTCCGAAGACCCGACAGCAAGATTGTCTAAAGAAATACATGACCTGGTCTATGAAGCCAAAGAGTCAGGCTGGATTACACCACAAGAGTCTGATTTCTTGATCACGAAGTTTCCGGTGATGCCCTATTTTTACGTCCTCCCCAAAATACACAAAGCCACTAGACCACCACCAGGACGCCCCATTATATCGGGGATAGGGTCACTCCTAGAACCCTTGTCCACTTTCGTAGATTTTTTCCTACGACCGTTGGTCAAAGAGATGCCAACATTTTTACAGGACACAAAAGACGTCCTGAGACTGTTGCCAGAGACTACTTTTGACATCGAAACAGACCTTCTGGTGAGTTTCGATGTTGAATCTCTCTACACCTGTATTACCCAGGACGAAACATTGGAATCTATCAGGGGTTTACTCGACACAAAAGATCTAGTCACGAGCACCCCCATCAATTTCATCATGGAGTGCGCCAGGCTGGCAATGAAAGAAAACTTCTTTAAGTTTGAGGAAACCATCTACCTCCAGACCTCAGGAACATCGATGGGCAGTATTTTTGCGCCCAGCCTGGCGAATCTCTACGTTCATCTTTTTGAACAAGATAAAGTGCTGAATAACACCAATCCTTTCCACGACAGGATTGTCGTTTGGAAGAGATATATTGATGATATTTTGGTAATATGGCGCGGCAATGTTACCACCCTGCTTGACTTCCATGCGTGGCTCAATGCCCAAAATAATTTTCTGAGATTTACAGTGACACATGACAAGACAAGACTGCCCTTTTTAGATATTGTCATTTATCCAACACAAGGTACTCTGGGGAGTGAACTGTACAGAAAACCCCAAGCAAAAAATTCACTACTAAATTTTCAAAGTCACCATCCCAAGTCTCTTAAACAGAACCTGCCTGTCGGACAATTTCTGCGGATACGTAGGAACTGTTCCACCAAAGAGACTTTTGACAAACACGCTGCTGACCTGTCCCAACAACTGAAAGTAAAGAATTATCCTACCTTCTTGATAAGACAAGCTAAAAAAAGAGCGGCGAATAACAACAGAGACGCTCTCATTGCACCCTCAATACCAAAACCACCACTGACGAGATTGACCTTTGTCAATACTTTCAGCACACTATCCAACCATGTGCAGAAAGTAGTGCGGAAACATTGGCGCATCTTAAATCTGAACAATGAAGAAATACCTCCCCCACTCTTCTCATTCAAGAGAGGGACGAGTTTAAAAGACAGTCTTGTACATACACGACCTAAAACTATGAGGAACCCTTCTACATCTACACTTTGGGACTTGCCACCTGTGCAAGGCCACTATCCTTGTGGCAGCTGTTCAGTGTGCCCACAGACAGCACCTACAAAATCAGTAGACATTGGTACCTCAAGACCATGGGTGCTCCACAAACATACAAACTGTAACTCAGAGAAAGTTATTTACCTGATTACCTGCCCTTGTTCACTAAAATATGTAGGGATGACCACCCGTAAAATTAAAGTAAGAATAAGTGAGCATAAGAGCACAATCAGGCGTAAGAAGCAGGCCACTAAAATGACTACCCATTTCCTGACATCGAACCACAAACCAGAAGACATGAAATGGCTCGTCCTGGAACAACCATTTATTCCATCGCATATCACAGATGTTACGAATTATCTTTTTCACAAAGAACAGAAATGGGTGTTTAGACTTCGTAGTGATCAGAATGGGCTCAATGATGATATTCCCTGGGCATCACTTTAGGATTAGACACTTATATATCCTATCGAATACACAATGTGCCTCAGGCTGATATGATCTTAACATCATGTGCTTTCACACCATCAAAGTGACTTAGACTTTCTCGTCTGGTTACACCCACCCTAGCGGCTGACTTCTATGTATATGACATTCTTCTAAAAATTTCAGGGTGATAGCAACAGTTTGGCTCCATTGCCATTCTGTTTGACCAGGCGAAACGAATGAGGATTGGTTTCTTGGCCACCTACTCGTTGCGCTAGTCAAAAGACTACATTTCCCAGGCTTTCTCAACGTGACGTGACGACGCAATCCACCAGCGTCCCACTCACTTGGTTGCCTTGACAACAGATATCGGCATTCTTTACTTTAACTGTGCGCTTACACGCCGCTGGTTGCCTCCCCTACGAGCTCAGCTCCGTTTTGAGGTACCGACGGATAGGTGAGTAGGAATCTCTTCCGCTTTGTTTATTGCTAGTAAGCGAGCACATCGCTGCTATTGCTCGTGTTCTCTGGGCACTTAGGCAGAGACACGTCTTCATTTCATTTCATTTTAACGGACCGGGTTGCTTTCGCCAGTGGGGCTTCTTGCTTTAATTGATACCATGGCGATTACATAGCCCAGTCCGTGACAATGTCTATACATTATGTAGCATACGAATGACATCATGTGGGTTTAGACGTTCTTTGGCATTTCGCGGAGTGAGCGATAGCGGTTTAAAATTGCCCAAATTCTGAGCAGTAATTCCTGTGAACCCTCTGATTCTTTTACAGAGCGGGGCCTCCCCAAACCTGAGCAGTAGCCAGGTGAGGTGAGGTGCACACCCACAACATATTGGGTAAGTGCAATAAACTTTATTCAATTTACTTAATTACACAGACTTATTACAGTCTTGATACATATAAGTGTATCTGTATACTAGATAAATGTACTGGATGCTAAACGTTGACCTTGAAAATACCACTTTCTAAAAGGTTTTTGCCATGCTGTGTTTTCTTTCTTTTTTTCTTCTTTTCCTGTGTATCCATCACTGCAGGTCCACGGAGTAAAATTACTTCCTACAGAGCCTCTAGGCCCTTCGATTGGGCCCAGGTTGTATTAATCACTTCACTGCTCATTTGAGCACTGTTTCATCTTTGCAGTAGCTAAATTGGTCCTGACGAATGCTTGGGTGAATCCCACCCGATAGCAGAAACATGTAGACCTCTTTTCTCCATCACAGTTATTATATTATTGAAACTGTTATAGCACTGTTTTTATATCTTGCCAACAAGGTAGCGATTTAATAAAATGTGTTTAGTGCCTTGTTAGACAATTTTTATCCAGCACTCTTACACCATCACGTTTCACGAGCACTGCAACTATCACACTTTTCCATCATTCAACAACAACAATATACCAGCTACTGGTTTGGGACACATAAGAGACCAAGATCTACAAATTGCCAAGTAGAAGATGGTACTCTTTTAAGTCCTTCACTCCCAGATGATGAACCTAACCTCTTGAGGTTGATGATGGGAATTTTTACACCTATGCATACATACACATATGCATACTTGAATTCACAGCTGTACTAGTTTTCAGCATCACCTTTATTTTTGTGTCAAGGTCTTCAATTGTATGAGACTCATAGTTGTTCTAGTATATTATAGTTTCAAAGAAAACCACCCAACATTTATTTGGCACATAACTAGGCAAAAGTTCAGTGCCAAGGCCGCTATGTAGAGCAAGGTAGGACAAATGTAGTACTATATTGGGGTACATTGGGGCTCATAACACTCTTAAATTCTTTTTGTTAAGTAGTGAAAATCCGTTCAGTAGTTGCTGAGAAAGTTTAAGAAATTCCCGTGACTCGGTTGAACCCCAAAAACCTTTTTTTTTTTAAAACCAAATTGGCGGTAAAAACGGTGGATCAGTGAATCTGCCTTAAAGAAAAAAAAGCATGGTCTTGCGCGTTTCATTTAATTTAGGCCCCAGTGTGGGCCAGGTCCCGGGGGCAATAAAACATAATGATGGGGGCCCATGCAGGCCCCCATGAAGCACCAGGTGCCGCCATGTCCCCAGGGGCTATATTAAATTAAAATACGTGGAGGGCTCCAGCACCCCATGCAGCTCCGGAGACTTCCTGGGGCTTAATATTTGTTGGAGTGGGTCTACACGGCCCCCCTGATAGAGCCGCAAATTGCCCTGGGGAACACCAACCCCCAGGGCCTGCTCGAGCAATGTCCCGGGGTGCCCTCTCCATCCCCCGGTACATTGCAGTTTTCTATGGCTTCGCTGGAGTATCACTCCCGCTAAGCCATAGCAAACTCTGGTCCTCTTCATGGAAGCGAGATCATGGAAAATGCTCTTGCTTCCATGAAGCGGAGCAGAATTGCTTTTGGACAGAAGGAGCTGCATTTGCTGCCCCCTCCCCCATTACATTTATTTTATTTTTCTGAAGGCCTGGCCCCGGGTGATGGGGTCCCCGGGGTCCAAATTGGTCCAGGGTAGGTGAGCCACGCAGCCCCCTTTCTAATAATAAATATTAAAAAAACAACAAAAGCCAGCAAATCGCCTAGGCCTCCGCCCCTTTCTCCGCCACTCTGCAAATGTGCCTTCTGGGGCACTGCTGGGTGGAATATGAAGTCCTCTTGGCAGCTGAGAGTCCTTAGGGGCCCACAAGACCTCCTTTTACCTCCAGTGAGCCTCACACAGTGGGATTGCTGAGAAGTGGTCTGAGGCCATGCCCCCTTTCTTCGCCACTCTGCAAATGCACCACTCAGCGCACTGCAGGTGGGAGGGTGAGGTCTCCTTGTCTCCTGAGCACCTCGGGACTATATTGAACTTCATCTCCCAAGCAGCAGGGTGCCGAGAGGTGCATTTGCAGAGTGGTGGAGAAAGGAGGTGTGGCCTCTGACCACCTCTTAGCAATCCAGCTGTGTGGGTCTTACTGGAGGTAACAGGAGGACCCTCAAGAGCCAAGGGGACTTGATCCCCCAACTAGTTGTTCACCAGGAGGTGCATTTGCAAAGTGGTGGAGAAAGGGGTGTGGCCACCAAAAACCTCTCAGCAAACTCACTGTGTCAGATTTGCTGAAGGTACCAGGAGGGGTACTTCTCATCCCTAGAAGTAGTGTACTAGGAGGCGTGCTTGTAGACTGGTGGAGAAAGGGGGCATGGCCACCTGCGATGTTTCTGCAATCCCAATGTGTGGAAACTACTGGAAATACCAGCAGAGGTAGTTGGGCCCCAAGGATGTCCTTGGGGCCAACTACCTCTCCTGTTACTTCCAGTAAGCCCCACACAGCGGGATTGCTAAGAGGTGTTCGGAGGTCATGCCTCATTTCTGAGGAACCTTGGGGGCCAAGAAGCCCTCCTGGTACCTCTTGTAAGTCCTACACAGCAATTCCTGAGAGCTGGTTGAGGCCTAGCTCCCTTTTGCTACCATAGTGCAAATGTGACTAATAGTTAAAAAAGCATAGAAATTCACAGAAAAAAAGAAAGGTTAAAGGGATGTTATGGTTAGAAATTAGCATTTAAAAAACCTTAGAAATTCACTGAAAAAAAACAAAGGTTACAGGGACGTTATAGTTAGGGTCAGCTTTGACTCGTACAAAACCAGTGAAATTCAGCAGTTATAATTAGCTGAGCTAACTATAACTTGTGTCCCGCAATGCACTGCTTATGACCTCACATATTACATCACTCATGACATGGTCAGGGATATCACTGATGTCATCACTCATGGTATCTCAAATGACATCACTGATGATATCAGTAATGAAATTATCCAGCAACTCTTTTTTTTTTAAAAAAGGGTATGAGTGTTCAATATTTATATCAAGGTGTATTGGTGAATCAGTGAGTGTATGAGTATCTGTATGGATAACTCATTGGGTGCGTGACTGATTGTATAAGTGAATGATTAGATGTCACAGTCGATGAATGGATGAGTGAATGTTTGCATCTGTATATCAGTTGGTGTCTAAGTAGCTGCATGGGAGTGTGAGTGGGGGTACGTGAGTGGCTGTAGGGGTGACTGATTGGTTGTCTGAGTACCTGTATGGCTAAATGGTGGGTGAGGGTGTGTGTGATTGCCTGTATGGATGAGTGAGTAGGTGAGTCAGTGGCTGTATAGGTTAGTGAGTGCATCTGTGAGGGGCTCTATGGGTGACTGAGTATGTGTATGGCTGTGTCAGTAAGTGAATGGATGAGTAACTACATATGTGAAAGGCAGTATAGGTGAGTGGTGGAGTATATAAGTAACTGTGTGAGTGAGTGATTGTGAGAGTGGCTGCAAGGGTGAGTGTGTGCTTGTGTCCCTGACAGTATGGATGCATGAGAATGTGTTAGTATTTGTATGAATAAGTGAGAGGGTGTGTTTATAAATGTATAGGTGAGTAAGTGGCTGTGTGATTTACTCTATAGGTGAGTGCATAGGTGTGTGAGTAGATCTATGGGTGACTGCTAGTATGTGAGTGGCTAGTAGGGGTGGGCGGAATTTGCGTAATCGCGTTACGCAAATCTCCGCGAAACGGTAAAAAATCTCCGCGAACATACAGAAATTCCGCGAACACGCGGAATTGCTTGTTCGCGATACTATTTTCCTGTTCGCGATCGCTGTTTGCGTGCTCGGGGTGAAATATCTCGCGAACACGCATATTGAGAACGCGAACAAGCAAAAAATTTCGCGAAGTCGCGGAACGTAGTTTTTTATGCAAATTTCGCGTTCTCCGCAGAACGCGAAATTACCCAAATTTCGCAAATTCCGCGAACGGAACGGAATTTACCGCCCGGGCCTAGTGGCTATATGGGCGCATGAATGGATATATCAGTGGCTGTATTAGTAAGTGAGTTGGTGTATAAGTAGCTGTTTGCGTGTATGAGTGAATGTGTGTGCAGACCTATGAATCAGTGACTAGGTGTGTAAGCATTGGTATGGGTGTGGCAATGGTTTGGAGGAAGGTAGTGTGGCAGTTGGAGGGGGTGTATGAAAGATTATAATGGTGTGTGTGTAGGGCATCAAATATTCTGTGGGTGATGGCATCAGTGATGTAATCAGTGATGTCATTAGTGATGTCAGTGCACTGCAGGGGCGCGAGTTATAGTTAGTTCAACTAACTATAACTAGAACTGTAGCTGCTGATTTTCACTGGTTTTGTACAAGTGAAAGTGGGCCCTAACCATAGGGTTGCTGTAACCTTTGGTTTTTTTCAGTGAATTTCTAAGTTTTTAAAAATTCTATTTCTGAACTATAATGTCCCTGTAACCTTTGTTGTTTTCATTGAATAATTTCATTGAATAATTGATATATATATATATATTTATATATTCACTGAAAAAAACACAGATTTCAGGGACATTATAGTTAGATGGACATATCACTCGTACAAAACCAGAGATATTCGGCCGTTATAGTTTGTTCAGCTAACTATAACTCACTCCCCCGCAATGCACTGCTGATGATGTCACATATTACATCATTCATGACCTGGTCAGTGACATCACTGATGATATCACTGATGACATCTCAAATGACATCACTGATGACATCACTGATGACATTATCCATTGATTGGGTGTTTCTATAAAGTTTAAATATGTTTTATATATATATATATATATATATATATATATATATATATATATATATATATATATATATATATATATTACCTACTGGCGATCGCCAGTAGGTAGTTATAGTTAGGACCACGTTTCCATAGGAAATCCGCAACATTCTATTTTGAATAACTTTGGCGCCGGTCGACGAATCCTGGCGAATTTTTCAAAATAGGTGGGGCGCTATGCTCCGCTCCTACCCTGAAAGTCTCGGGGGGATTCGTCAAGCAGGGGCTGAGATAAAAGGGGGTCCCAAAATGCGTTTTTCCCATGCATTTTTCCATAGGACCTTTAGACAGGGCTACAGCCCGAACGGCTGAACAGAATTTAATGAAATTTGGCAGAGAGGTAGTCCCCAGGTCAAGGAAGTGCCTTTTGTAGGTTTGGTGTAAATCTGTTCAGTAGATTCTGAGAAAATAGCCTTTAAATCAATATATATATCTGAGCCAGCTTACGGTGCGCTTACGGTACGCTTACCGTACGCGTACGGTGGCGTGCGCGAGCGCGATTCTGATGGGCTCTTAGATCTTAGTAAACATTCGAATCGGCCAAAACCAGGAAGCTGCGGCCGCCATTTTCTCTCTCGCACTGAGAGTGTTGATTAAAACACAAAGCACAAAAACATGTAAAGTGGCTGTTTGGACAGCTCCAAAACACCTAGCCATGTTGAGGGAGTCCCCAAAGATCCCCCAAGGCCAAAAACGGAATGTTTATTTTTTCGCTAATTTCGCCGATTACGCTTACCGTACGCGTACGGTAAAAAAATATTAAAAAAAAAAAATTATCCACACTCTCCCCACCCCGTGTGCAAATGGTGCCCGAAGCGCACCATTTGTGCATGGCTAATGACATTAAAGAAAAAGTAAAATATTACCTTTCAAAACGAAGTGCATCATATGTCCTCCATGTGCGCACGGTGCGCGAAGCGCATCGTGCGTACATGGCCCATCTAGAGTAACGTGGGGACGCGGTGCGCGTAGCGCACCGCGTGCCCACCGTGCGTGCACAGCACTAACTGCGTAAAGTGGGCGCGCGGTGCGCGAAGCGTGCGTGCGCGCACGGAATGAACTGCGTTAAGTGGGCGCGCACGCCACGAATGGCGTAAAGTAACTTAGCATTTAAAAAACCGTACAAATTCACTGAAAAAAACATAGGTTTCACACACGTTATAGTTAGGAATTAGCATTTAAAAAACCTTGCAAATTCACTGAAAAAACCATAGGTTTCACACATGTTATAGTTAGCGGAAATTTTACTGATAAAAAACCAATGAAATTCCCCCGTTATAGTTAGTGCAGGCAACTATAACTCACGCGACCGCAATCTTCTGCTGATGACATATGTGTCTTTATGAAAAAAAAATATTTGTAATATATGTATAGCTAAAAATTTATGGAAGAAGACATGGGCAAATAAGTGTCTAAAAACAGTATTAGCATCAGCAGAGGATTGCGGTCGCGTGAGTTATAGTTGCCTGCACTAACTATAACGGGGGAATTTCATTGGTTTTTTATCAGTAAAATTTCCGCTAACTATAACATGTGTGAAACCTATGGTTTTTTCAGTGAATTTGCAAGGTTTTTTAAATGCTAATTCCTAACTATAACGTGTGTGAAACCTATGTTTTTTTCAGTGAATATATATATATATATATAGGCCAAGGTGTATTGAAGAATGAGTGGGTGTATAAGTGTCTGAATGGATGATTTAGTAGGTGCGTGACTGACTGTATAAGTGAGTGATTAAATGTATCTTACTGAATGAATGGGTTAGTGACTGATGCAGATATTCACACACTTAAGATTGTCAGTTGGTGTGTAAGAGGTTGCTTGGGATGGTGAGTAGCCAAATGAGGGTCTATATGGGTTATTGATTGGTTGTCTGAGTATCTGTATGGGTGGGTGTGGGTGTGACTCTGTGTATAAATGTGTGAGTGGGTGATTCACTGGGAGTATGGGTTCAAGAGTGTATCTGTGAAGGACTGTATGGGTGGGTGAGTATGTGTATGGGTGTGTTGGTGAGTGAATGGATGCCTCAGTGGTACATGTGTGAGTAACTGCATATGTGAAAGGCAGTATATATGAGTGTTGGAGTATATATATGACTATATGTGAGAGTGTGATTGTGAGAGTGGCTGTATGGATGAGTGTGTGCTTGTATTAGTTATTGTATAGGTGAGCAAATGGGAGTGTCATTGATTCTTTGCATGACTGACTAGGTGTGTGAGTAACTCTGTGGATGAGTGATGGTGTGTGAGTGTCTGTATAGATATGCGAGTGCATATTATAGTGCTGTATTGATGGTGGACTGCATGTTTGAGTGACTGTAAGGGTGAATGAGTGGATGTGTGTAGACCTAGGAATTAGTGAGTGGGTATGTACTAACTGGTATTGGTGTGTCTATGGTTTTGAAAATGGTAGTCTGTATTTTAGAGTGGGTGTATCAAAGGTTATATTAGGGTATGAGGAGGTGCATCAGATTATCATGTGGATGATGTCATCAGTGATGTCATCAGTGATGTCATTTGAGATGTCATCAGTGATGTCACTGACCATGTCATGAATGATGTACTATGTGACGTCATCAGCAGTGTATTGCGGGGGCGCGAGTTATAGTTCGCTGAACTAACAATAACGGCTGAATTTCTCTGGTTTTCTACGAGTGAAATGTCCAACTAACTATAAAGTCCCTGAAACCTGTGGTTTTTGTAGTGAATTTCCAAGGTTTTTTTAAATGCTAATTTCTAACTATAACATCCCTAAAACCTTTGGTTTTTTCAGTGAATTTCAAAGGTTTTTTAAATGCTAATTTCTAACTATAACGTCCCTGAAATCTGTGGTTTTTCAGTGAATTTCAAAGAGTTTTTAAATGCTAATTTCTAACTATGCCTACAAAGGTAGGACATGTGCAGAAAGAGGAAGAAAAGCGCAGAAAGAAGCACAAGAGATGCAGAAAGAGGCACCAGAAGTCCAGAAAGACAAAGAAAGGTACAGAAAGAAGCAAGAGATGTGCACAAGGAACCAAAAGAGAAGCAGAAAGAGGCCTTGTTTTAAAGTCATCCTGTGCCCCCAACTTTTTGCTGATGGACACTGGTGGTAACTGACTCTGACTAACCAGGCCTGGAGCCAGTGCTATGCTAAAAGACACTTAGAATACAGTGAAAACACCTGCTTACACTTGGGTACACTATGGGTTGGGGTACCCCTGTGATTGGCATGAGCTCTCCTGTAAGGCCCTAGTACATAATAGGGCAAGGGGATTAAAACTACCTCTAACTAAGAGGTGCAGAAGGAGACAAGAGAAGTACAGAAAGAAGCAACTCAGGTGGCGAAAGAGGCAAGGGAGGTGCACATAAAAAGCAAGTGAAGTGCAGAAAAAGGCAAGTGAGGTGCAGAAAGAACCAACAGTGGTGTAACAAGAGGCAAAAGGGGTGCAGAAAAGGGTAGTAGAGGTGAACAAAGAGGCAAGAGAGGTACAGAAAGACGCAGGAGCGGTACATAAAGAAGGAAGAGAAGTGCAGAAAGAGGTAAGAGAATTGCTGAAAGAAGCAACAGAGGTGTCGAAAGAAACGAGAGAAGTGCAGAATGAGGCAAGTAAAGTGCATATAGAAGCAAGAGCAGTGCAGAAAGAACCAACAGAGGTGCAGAAATAGGGAAGTGGGGTGCAGAAAAGGGTAGGATGGGTGAACAAAGAGGCAAGAGTGGTACAGAAAAATACAGGAGTGGTACAGAAAGAAGGAAGAGAAGTGCAGAAAAAGCCAAGAAAAGTGCTGAAAGAGGCAAAAGAGATATATAAAGAGACAACAGGGGTGCAGAAAGAAACAAGACAGGTGCAGAAAAAAGCATGGAAAGTGCAGAACGAAGCAACAGGGGTGCAGAAAGAGGCAAGAGAAGTGCAGAAACAGGCAAGGGAAGTGCACAAAGAGGCAAGAGAATTGCTGAAAGAAGCAACAGAGGTGTAGAAAGAAACAAGAAAAGTTCAGAAAGAGGCAAGTGAGGAGTAGAAAGAGGCAGGAAAGGTATCAAAAGAGGGAAGATGAGTGCAGAAAGAGACAACAGGGGTGCAGAAAAAAGCAAATGAGGTGAAGAAAGAGGCAACTGATGTGCAGAAAGAGGGAAGAGAACTGCAGAAAAAGAAAAGAAAAGTGCAGAAAGAGGCAAAAGAGATACATAAAGAGACAACAGGGGTACAGAAAGAAGCAAGAGAGTTGCAGAAACAGGCAAGAGAATTGCTGAGAAAAGCAACCGAGGTGTAGAAAGAAACAAGAAAAGTGAAGAAGGAGGCAAGTGAGATGCAAAAATAGGCAGGAAAGGTACAGAAAGAGGGAAGACAAGTACAGAAAGAGACAACAGGGGTGCAGAAAGACGCACATAAGGTGCAGAAAGAGCCAACTGACATGCAGAAAGAAGGAAGAGATGTGCAGAAAAAGGCAAGAAAAGTGCAGAAAGTGGCAAAAGAGGTACATAAAGAGACAACTGGGGTGCAGAATGGAGCAGGACACGTGCAGAAAGAAGCATGGAAAGTGCAGAATGAAGCAACTGGTAATCAGGACCCCAGCCTAGTTGCTTCCTCTCTACAATGGTTTCCATGTACATTAGGTACATTTCTAATTGGATTCTGGAGTGCCTTATAAGCCCCTAGTATATGGTATACTATGTACCTAGGTCATAGGTACCTCAGAGGCCTACCAGGGGCTGAACCATGTATTATGCCACCCCTAGGAAGCACTCCAAAAGGACACCACAGGTCTGATACTGCAGCCTGGGTAAGGTGGTGCATGCACCCCTTACTGTGGTATAGGCTACCTATATCACTACCATTGCACACACATATAAAACCTATAAGTCACTCCTATGGCAGGCCTTAACAATCCTGAAGGCAGAGTGCTTGGTTTTTATGTGAGAGGGTGCCCCTGTATGTGCAGATGAACGGGTAAAAGGCGCCGTCAAGGGATTTATTTAAAATACTCTGTTCTATTGCTTTTGATATATATTTTTAACTGCAAGAATTATTGATAAACTCGCCAGAGAGATATTATTCAAATGTATTTTAACTAAGAAATATTTTTGTTCCTTGTGAGGACATAAGTATCAATGAACCAATCACAAAACAATAAATATTCAAAACACGGGTATATATAGAAAAAGGTTTTATCTTTTGAAATTTATCAAGGGTACTACACAGTTATACAAACAATGTAGCAAGAGGATAATAAATACAATTGTATACTCCTTCAATGTCACTATTGTAAACACTTCTTCTCATTGTACATTATTTTTCCAGAAGGGAGTGTGAATGTCGACGTTTCAGTCTCTATGCATTTGTCCATGAGACCATCTTCAGGACTATCATAAATTTAACAATTGACCCCTGAATGGTGTTTCCAAAGATTCAAGAATTATAGAATACAATTGATACGTATATGTCAAATCGATCGTCGTTCTGTAGCTTTTGTTTAAGGTGAATAATCATCAAAAGATACAGGTAAGTGAACTCTGGTGCTTTTTGGACGGTGTAATAAAATTTCCAGTCCCCAGCAACTTCTCAATTGAAGAAGTTTATTCTGTTAGGTTTTGTAGCGCAGCGAAAATTCAGCAGTCTGCAGTCAGATTAGTATCAATAATCCTGTATGAGCAGAGGTCCTCTGCAGCGTTCGGAGTACCTCCTCTGATGCTGTTTGTGGTGTAGCCTGACCATATACTCTTAAGTGCATTATAACCTCGCGGTAAATGCTTACTTTGGGATGGCTGCACGGAAACATCCTGGGCCCGATTCACAGAACAAATTTAAGACTAAATCCTAAACTTAGTACCAATCTGGTATTCACAGAATGCACCTAGTACTTCTGGTATTCACAGAATGAACTTACTACTTTAGCGATTCACAAAATGAACTTAGGACCTTTGCTATTCACAGAATCCATTTACGACCACTAAACTTCCGCCCTCGGAGTGGAGTTTCCGGGCCCGGAGCGGGAAGTCCGCATGCGGGCCGGAAAGTCCGCTTTGAGGGCGGAATACCCGCTCCCGGGCCGGAAACTCCGGCCTCGGGCCGGAAATTCCGCTTTCGGGCCGGAACATCAGAATTGGGACCAGACTACATTACTGTTGCCATTGATCATTTGAGCCAAGGGGAAACACCTGTTCAAGTCCCTACCATCCCCCACCATGCATCAGCTGACGCACTCCAGCCAATCCCAGCCAACAGCTCCAGTTAGCCATCATGTTGCTAGTGCCTACCATCCCCCACCATGATCCAGCTGAAGCCAATTAACACAGATTGACCAGCAGCAAAAAACATTTAAAAGCAGCACACAGTGAAGGAACCGGTTTGGCCACACGCAGTTTGTATTTCCAAGCAGAGACCGGCCAAGAAAATGGAGCTCATGAAGAGAAAGAGGAACTTTACAGCAGAGGAGACCACCATGCTTGTGGAGTTCATTGTCAGGCACCACAAACGCCTCTATGGACTCCCACCCTACTGCACCAGTGGGACCCTGAAGGCAGCCCTGTGGCAGCAATTAGCCACTGCTGTCACAGCATTGGGGGAGGACAGGCGCACTGTCCAGGACATTAAAAAAAATGGCAGGATGAGCGGCTGAGGGTAAAGGATAAATACGCCAGGATGGAATTACAACGGATCCTCCCAGCCGCACACTCTGGACCACGCATCCGCCTCACCACACAGGAGGAGGACATCCTGACGACCATACACCCCCACTTGGTCCATGGGCTGCCTGTCAGTGACGTCCGCTACGTGGTACCAGGTAAGTGGGATGAAAAGTGAAAGTGCATGAATAGAAGGTCTGTGTTGCACTGTCAGTGTGAATAAGGAAGTAGTCCAAAGTGTATTAATTAATCCGTAAGTCAGAGACTCCTGTGTCACCCTCTGTATGTAGCACTACAATTCCCACAATCCTTAGGGATGGAAATGGCAAATCCCTCCTCCACTTCTGAAAACATGGCCACTGTCCAGTTGCATTAATACACCAGCCTGCTAAGTAGCAATTGACAAATAACAGCAGAGATGCGCCAGTAACAATGCCACACCCAATCCAACTCTTGTGCAACCGCGGATGTGTCACATTGACAATGCGGTGCACTGTGGCGCTGGGATAGACGGATGGGTGTCGCAACTGATGGCATTAGGGGGTGCGTGACTGATTGTATAAGTGAATGATTAGATGTCACAGTCGATGAATGGATGAGTGAATGTTTGCATCTGTATATCAGTTGGTGTCTAAGTAGCTGCATGGGAGTGTGAGTGGGGGTACGTGAGTGGCTGTAGGGGTGACTGATTGGTTGTCTGAGTACCTGTATGGCTAAATGGTGGGTGAGGGTGTGTGTGATTGCCTGTATGGATGAGTGAGTAGGTGAGTCAGTGGCTGTATAGGTTAGTGAGTGCATCTGTGAGGGGCTCTATGGGTGACTGAGTATGTGTATGGCTGTGTCAGTAAGTGAATGGATGAGTAACTACATATGTGAAAGGCAGTATAGGTGAGTGGTGGAGTATATAAGTAACTGTGTGAGTGAGTGATTGTGAGAGTGGCTGCAAGGGTGAGTGTGTGCTTGTGTCCCTGACAGTATGGATGCATGAGAATGTGTTAGTATTTGTATGAATAAGTGAGAGGGTGTGTTTATAAATGTATAGGTGAGTAAGTGGCTGTGTGATTTACTCTATAGGTGAGTGCATAGGTGTGTGAGTAGATCTATGGGTGACTGCTAGTATGTGAGTGGCTAGTAGGGGTGGGCGGAATTTGCGTAATCGCGTTACGCAAATCTCCGCGAAACGGTAAAAAATCTCCGCGAACATACAGAAATTCCGCGAACACGCGGAATTGCTTGTTCGCGATACTATTTTCCTGTTCGCGATCGCTGTTTGCGTGCTCGGGGTGAAATATCTCGCGAACACGCATATTGAGAACGCGAACAAGCAAAAAATTTCGCGAAGTCGCGGAACGTAGTTTTTTATGCAAATTTCGCGTTCTCCGCAGAACGCGAAATTACCCAAATTTCGCAAATTCCGCGAACGGAACGGAATTTACCGCCCGGGCCTAGTGGCTATATGGGCGCATGAATGGATATATCAGTGGCTGTATTAGTAAGTGAGTTGGTGTATAAGTAGCTGTTTGCGTGTATGAGTGAATGTGTGTGCAGACCTATGAATCAGTGACTAGGTGTGTAAGCATTGGTATGGGTGTGGCAATGGTTTGGAGGAAGGTAGTGTGGCAGTTGGAGGGGGTGTATGAAAGATTATAATGGTGTGTGTGTAGGGCATCAAATATTCTGTGGGTGATGGCATCAGTGATGTAATCAGTGATGTCATTAGTGATGTCAGTGCACTGCAGGGGCGCGAGTTATAGTTAGTTCAACTAACTATAACTAGAACTGTAGCTGCTGATTTTCACTGGTTTTGTACAAGTGAAAGTGGGCCCTAACCATAGGGTTGCTGTAACCTTTGGTTTTTTTCAGTGAATTTCTAAGTTTTTAAAAATTCTATTTCTGAACTATAATGTCCCTGTAACCTTTGTTGTTTTCATTGAATAATTTCATTGAATAATTGATATATATATATATATTTATATATTCACTGAAAAAAACACAGATTTCAGGGACATTATAGTTAGATGGACATATCACTCGTACAAAACCAGAGATATTCGGCCGTTATAGTTTGTTCAGCTAACTATAACTCACTCCCCCGCAATGCACTGCTGATGATGTCACATATTACATCATTCATGACCTGGTCAGTGACATCACTGATGATATCACTGATGACATCTCAAATGACATCACTGATGACATTATCCATTGATTGGGTGTTTCTATAAAGTTTAAATATGTTTTTATATATATATATATATATATATATATATATATATATATATATATATATATATATATATATATATATTACCTACTGGCGATCGCCAGTAGGTAGTTATAGTTAGGACCACGTTTCCATAGGAAATCCGCAACATTCTATTTTGAATAACTTTGGCGCCGGTCGACGAATCCTGGCGAATTTTTCAAAATAGGTGGGGCGCTATGCTCCGCTCCTACCCTGAAAGTCTCGGGGGGATTCGTCAAGCAGGGGCTGAGATAAAAGGGGGTCCCAAAATGCGTTTTTCCCATGCATTTTTCCATAGGACCTTTAGACAGGGCTACAGCCCGAACGGCTGAACAGAATTTAATGAAATTTGGCAGAGAGGTAGTCCCCAGGTCAAGGAAGTGCCTTTTGTAGGTTTGGTGTAAATCTGTTCAGTAGATTCTGAGAAAATAGCCTTTAAATCAATATATATATCTGAGCCAGCTTACGGTGCGCTTACGGTACGCTTACCGTACGCGTACGGTGGCGTGCGCGAGCGCGATTCTGATGGGCTCTTAGATCTTAGTAAACATTCGAATCGGCCAAAACCAGGAAGCTGCGGCCGCCATTTTCTCTCTCGCACTGAGAGTGTTGATTAAAACACAAAGCACAAAAACATGTAAAGTGGCTGTTTGGACAGCTCCAAAACACCTAGCCATGTTGAGGGAGTCCCCAAAGATCCCCCAAGGCCAAAAACGGAATGTTTATTTTTTCGCTAATTTCGCCGATTACGCTTACCGTACGCGTACGGTAAAAAAATATTAAAAAAAAAAAATTATCCACACTCTCCCCACCCCGTGTGCAAATGGTGCCCGAAGCGCACCATTTGTGCATGGCTAATGACATTAAAGAAAAAGTAAAATATTACCTTTCAAAACGAAGTGCATCATATGTCCTCCATGTGCGCACGGTGCGCGAAGCGCATCGTGCGTACATGGCCCATCTAGAGTAACGTGGGGACGCGGTGCGCGTAGCGCACCGCGTGCCCACCGTGCGTGCACAGCACTAACTGCGTAAAGTGGGCGCGCGGTGCGCGAAGCGTGCGTGCGCGCACGGAATGAACTGCGTTAAGTGGGCGCGCACGCCACGAATGGCGTAAAGTAACTTAGCATTTAAAAAACCGTACAAATTCACTGAAAAAAACATAGGTTTCACACACGTTATAGTTAGGAATTAGCATTTAAAAAACCTTGCAAATTCACTGAAAAAACCATAGGTTTCACACATGTTATAGTTAGCGGAAATTTTACTGATAAAAAACCAATGAAATTCCCCCGTTATAGTTAGTGCAGGCAACTATAACTCACGCGACCGCAATCTTCTGCTGATGACATATGTGTCTTTATGAAAAAAAAATATTTGTAATATATGTATAGCTAAAAATTTATGGAAGAAGACATGGGCAAATAAGTGTCTAAAAACAGTATTAGCATCAGCAGAGGATTGCGGTCGCGTGAGTTATAGTTGCCTGCACTAACTATAACGGGGGAATTTCATTGGTTTTTTATCAGTAAAATTTCCGCTAACTATAACATGTGTGAAACCTATGGTTTTTTCAGTGAATTTGCAAGGTTTTTTAAATGCTAATTCCTAACTATAACGTGTGTGAAACCTATGTTTTTTTCAGTGAATATATATATATATATATAGGCCAAGGTGTATTGAAGAATGAGTGGGTGTATAAGTGTCTGAATGGATGATTTAGTAGGTGCGTGACTGACTGTATAAGTGAGTGATTAAATGTATCTTACTGAATGAATGGGTTAGTGACTGATGCAGATATTCACACACTTAAGATTGTCAGTTGGTGTGTAAGAGGTTGCTTGGGATGGTGAGTAGCCAAATGAGGGTCTATATGGGTTATTGATTGGTTGTCTGAGTATCTGTATGGGTGGGTGTGGGTGTGACTCTGTGTATAAATGTGTGAGTGGGTGATTCACTGGGAGTATGGGTTCAAGAGTGTATCTGTGAAGGACTGTATGGGTGGGTGAGTATGTGTATGGGTGTGTTGGTGAGTGAATGGATGCCTCAGTGGTACATGTGTGAGTAACTGCATATGTGAAAGGCAGTATATATGAGTGTTGGAGTATATATATGACTATATGTGAGAGTGTGATTGTGAGAGTGGCTGTATGGATGAGTGTGTGCTTGTATTAGTTATTGTATAGGTGAGCAAATGGGAGTGTCATTGATTCTTTGCATGACTGACTAGGTGTGTGAGTAACTCTGTGGATGAGTGATGGTGTGTGAGTGTCTGTATAGATATGCGAGTGCATATTATAGTGCTGTATTGATGGTGGACTGCATGTTTGAGTGACTGTAAGGGTGAATGAGTGGATGTGTGTAGACCTAGGAATTAGTGAGTGGGTATGTACTAACTGGTATTGGTGTGTCTATGGTTTTGAAAATGGTAGTCTGTATTTTAGAGTGGGTGTATCAAAGGTTATATTAGGGTATGAGGAGGTGCATCAGATTATCATGTGGATGATGTCATCAGTGATGTCATCAGTGATGTCATTTGAGATGTCATCAGTGATGTCACTGACCATGTCATGAATGATGTACTATGTGACGTCATCAGCAGTGTATTGCGGGGGCGCGAGTTATAGTTCGCTGAACTAACAATAACGGCTGAATTTCTCTGGTTTTCTACGAGTGAAATGTCCAACTAACTATAAAGTCCCTGAAACCTGTGGTTTTTGTAGTGAATTTCCAAGGTTTTTTTAAATGCTAATTTCTAACTATAACATCCCTAAAACCTTTGGTTTTTTCAGTGAATTTCAAAGGTTTTTTAAATGCTAATTTCTAACTATAACGTCCCTGAAATCTGTGGTTTTTCAGTGAATTTCAAAGAGTTTTTAAATGCTAATTTCTAACTATGCCTACAAAGGTAGGACATGTGCAGAAAGAGGAAGAAAAGCGCAGAAAGAAGCACAAGAGATGCAGAAAGAGGCACCAGAAGTCCAGAAAGACAAAGAAAGGTACAGAAAGAAGCAAGAGATGTGCACAAGGAACCAAAAGAGAAGCAGAAAGAGGCCTTGTTTTAAAGTCATCCTGTGCCCCCAACTTTTTGCTGATGGACACTGGTGGTAACTGACTCTGACTAACCAGGCCTGGAGCCAGTGCTATGCTAAAAGACACTTAGAATACAGTGAAAACACCTGCTTACACTTGGGTACACTATGGGTTGGGGTACCCCTGTGATTGGCATGAGCTCTCCTGTAAGGCCCTAGTACATAATAGGGCAAGGGGATTAAAACTACCTCTAACTAAGAGGTGCAGAAGGAGACAAGAGAAGTACAGAAAGAAGCAACTCAGGTGGCGAAAGAGGCAAGGGAGGTGCACATAAAAAGCAAGTGAAGTGCAGAAAAAGGCAAGTGAGGTGCAGAAAGAACCAACAGTGGTGTAACAAGAGGCAAAAGGGGTGCAGAAAAGGGTAGTAGAGGTGAACAAAGAGGCAAGAGAGGTACAGAAAGACGCAGGAGCGGTACATAAAGAAGGAAGAGAAGTGCAGAAAGAGGTAAGAGAATTGCTGAAAGAAGCAACAGAGGTGTCGAAAGAAACGAGAGAAGTGCAGAATGAGGCAAGTAAAGTGCATATAGAAGCAAGAGCAGTGCAGAAAGAACCAACAGAGGTGCAGAAATAGGGAAGTGGGGTGCAGAAAAGGGTAGGATGGGTGAACAAAGAGGCAAGAGTGGTACAGAAAAATACAGGAGTGGTACAGAAAGAAGGAAGAGAAGTGCAGAAAAAGCCAAGAAAAGTGCTGAAAGAGGCAAAAGAGATATATAAAGAGACAACAGGGGTGCAGAAAGAAACAAGACAGGTGCAGAAAAAAGCATGGAAAGTGCAGAATGAAGCAACAGGGGTGCAGAAAGAGGCAAGAGAAGTGCAGAAACAGGCAAGGGAAGTGCACAAAGAGGCAAGAGAATTGCTGAAAGAAGCAACAGAGGTGTAGAAAGAAACAAGAAAAGTTCAGAAAGAGGCAAGTGAGGAGTAGAAAGAGGCAGGAAAGGTATCAAAAGAGGGAAGATGAGTGCAGAAAGAGACAACAGGGGTGCAGAAAAAAGCAAATGAGGTGAAGAAAGAGGCAACTGATGTGCAGAAAGAGGGAAGAGAACTGCAGAAAAAGAAAAGAAAAGTGCAGAAAGAGGCAAAAGAGATACATAAAGAGACAACAGGGGTACAGAAAGAAGCAAGAGAGTTGCAGAAACAGGCAAGAGAATTGCTGAGAAAAGCAACCGAGGTGTAGAAAGAAACAAGAAAAGTGAAGAAGGAGGCAAGTGAGATGCAAAAATAGGCAGGAAAGGTACAGAAAGAGGGAAGACAAGTACAGAAAGAGACAACAGGGGTGCAGAAAGACGCACATAAGGTGCAGAAAGAGCCAACTGACATGCAGAAAGAAGGAAGAGATGTGCAGAAAAAGGCAAGAAAAGTGCAGAAAGTGGCAAAAGAGGTACATAAAGAGACAACTGGGGTGCAGAATGGAGCAGGACACGTGCAGAAAGAAGCATGGAAAGTGCAGAATGAAGCAACTGGTAATCAGGACCCCAGCCTAGTTGCTTCCTCTCTACAATGGTTTCCATGTACATTAGGTACATTTCTAATTGGATTCTGGAGTGCCTTATAAGCCCCTAGTATATGGTATACTATGTACCTAGGTCATAGGTACCTCAGAGGCCTACCAGGGGCTGAACCATGTATTATGCCACCCCTAGGAAGCACTCCAAAAGGACACCACAGGTCTGATACTGCAGCCTGGGTAAGGTGGTGCATGCACCCCTTACTGTGGTATAGGCTACCTATATCACTACCATTGCACACACATATAAAACCTATAAGTCACTCCTATGGCAGGCCTTAACAATCCTGAAGGCAGAGTGCTTGGTTTTTATGTGAGAGGGTGCCCCTGTATGTGCAGATGAACGGGTAAAAGGCGCCGTCAAGGGATTTATTTAAAATACTCTGTTCTATTGCTTTTGATATATATTTTTAACTGCAAGAATTATTGATAAACTCGCCAGAGAGATATTATTCAAATGTATTTTAACTAAGAAATATTTTTGTTCCTTGTGAGGACATAAGTATCAATGAACCAATCACAAAACAATAAATATTCAAAACACGGGTATATATAGAAAAAGGTTTTATCTTTTGAAATTTATCAAGGGTACTACACAGTTATACAAACAATGTAGCAAGAGGATAATAAATACAATTGTATACTCCTTCAATGTCACTATTGTAAACACTTCTTCTCATTGTACATTATTTTTCCAGAAGGGAGTGTGAATGTCGACGTTTCAGTCTCTATGCATTTGTCCATGAGACCATCTTCAGGACTATCATAAATTTAACAATTGACCCCTGAATGGTGTTTCCAAAGATTCAAGAATTATAGAATACAATTGATACGTATATGTCAAATCGATCGTCGTTCTGTAGCTTTTGTTTAAGGTGAATAATCATCAAAAGATACAGGTAAGTGAACTCTGGTGCTTTTTGGACGGTGTAATAAAATTTCCAGTCCCCAGCAACTTCTCAATTGAAGAAGTTTATTCTGTTAGGTTTTGTAGCGCAGCGAAAATTCAGCAGTCTGCAGTCAGATTAGTATCAATAATCCTGTATGAGCAGAGGTCCTCTGCAGCGTTCGGAGTACCTCCTCTGATGCTGTTTGTGGTGTAGCCTGACCATATACTCTTAAGTGCATTATAACCTCGCGGTAAATGCTTACTTTGGGATGGCTGCACGGAAACATCCTGGGCCCGATTCACAGAACAAATTTAAGACTAAATCCTAAACTTAGTACCAATCTGGTATTCACAGAATGCACCTAGTACTTCTGGTATTCACAGAATGAACTTACTACTTTAGCGATTCACAAAATGAACTTAGGACCTTTGCTATTCACAGAATCCATTTACGACCACTAAACTTCCGCCCTCGGAGTGGAGTTTCCGGGCCCGGAGCGGGAAGTCCGCATGCGGGCCGGAAAGTCCGCTTTGAGGGCGGAATACCCGCTCCCGGGCCGGAAACTCCGGCCTCGGGCCGGAAATTCCGCTTTCGGGCCGGAACATCAGAATTGGGACCAGACTACATTACTGTTGCCATTGATCATTTGAGCCAAGGGGAAACACCTGTTCAAGTCCCTACCATCCCCCACCATGCATCAGCTGACGCACTCCAGCCAATCCCAGCCAACAGCTCCAGTTAGCCATCATGTTGCTAGTGCCTACCATCCCCCACCATGATCCAGCTGAAGCCAATTAACACAGATTGACCAGCAGCAAAAAACATTTAAAAGCAGCACACAGTGAAGGAACCGGTTTGGCCACACGCAGTTTGTATTTCCAAGCAGAGACCGGCCAAGAAAATGGAGCTCATGAAGAGAAAGAGGAACTTTACAGCAGAGGAGACCACCATGCTTGTGGAGTTCATTGTCAGGCACCACAAACGCCTCTATGGACTCCCACCCTACTGCACCAGTGGGACCCTGAAGGCAGCCCTGTGGCAGCAATTAGCCACTGCTGTCACAGCATTGGGGGAGGACAGGCGCACTGTCCAGGACATTAAAAAAAATGGCAGGATGAGCGGCTGAGGGTAAAGGATAAATACGCCAGGATGGAATTACAACGGATCCTCCCAGCCGCACACTCTGGACCACGCATCCGCCTCACCACACAGGAGGAGGACATCCTGACGACCATACACCCCCACTTGGTCCATGGGCTGCCTGTCAGTGACGTCCGCTACGTGGTACCAGGTAAGTGGGATGAAAAGTGAAAGTGCATGAATAGAAGGTCTGTGTTGCACTGTCAGTGTGAATAAGGAAGTAGTCCAAAGTGTATTAATTAATCCGTAAGTCAGAGACTCCTGTGTCACCCTCTGTATGTAGCACTACAATTCCCACAATCCTTAGGGATGGAAATGGCAAATCCCTCCTCCACTTCTGAAAACATGGCCACTGTCCAGTTGCATTAATACACCAGCCTGCTAAGTAGCAATTGACAAATAACAGCAGAGATGCGCCAGTAACAATGCCACACCCAATCCAACTCTTGTGCAACCGCGGATGTGTCACATTGACAATGCGGTGCACTGTGGCGCTGGGATAGACGGATGGGTGTCGCAACTGATGGCATTAGGGGGATGCTCTGCTGGAGTAGTGTCGCAAGTGTGACGCAACTCCAACTATGTCCATGGACCGCCTACACCTAACGCTCAGGGCAACTCATTACAGGTGCCTCAAGCTGGTTTAAGTTTGCATGGCAACACCCTATGAAAAGTGACTACGTGAAATGCCGGCGATTACAATGCATCACTTGTACGAGGCATAACCAAATAAACACACACCCTGCCTACATCACAGCTGATGCATGTTTAAAGTTGCGCAGGCCCGCACACCGTGAGGCATCAACATAGATGCATAACATTGGGAATAAGTCTAAATGTGTCACCTGTATTACCCCACCGCTCTGTCACAGAAGTGATGCAACTGCGGTGTTAATGTATTACAAGGGGCGTGGAAACATGCCACTAAATCTCTAAGAAGTAAATCACCCCGTGCAAGCTGAAAGCACAAAGCAGAAGGTGAGAGAACCATCTGGTCCAAAAGTCAGACACCTATTCTGTTGTAAATTTCCCACCCTGCCACGCCACTACGACCCCAATGCACCACTGCTCCTACCTGCCCAGTCAGCAGCAGTACTGCAAAACACTGTTAGCATGCAGAAGAAATGGGGAAATCACAGAAATGTTCCACAAGCACATATTCCAGATGTTTAGTTTTCTCTCTTCTCACCCATTGACACATTCAGCCAGAGCACAGACAACTGCCGTAGCGGAGGTCCCTGCATCTACTGGGAGGCATCGCCACCGTACACCCTCACCGACTGGTAAGTCAAAGTGGCCAGGAGATGGTCAAAATGCATACATTGCCAGGAGTGACCGAGGGACATGTAGTGCCCACATATGAAAGTCAACCAGAGATGTACAAATCGCTGCATTACTATTGGAGTAGTCAATGGACCTCCACCTTTAGCTAATTATAATTGTGAACAGCTGAAGACAATATATTACATGTCTTGGCTCATCAAACCTTCGTAATTGCGGAACATGACATGTTTTACAGCAACAGGCCCAGACCTGGGAATCCAATCCTGTTATCGAGTGCCACAACTACTCAAAAGGGTGTCCCCACTATGTTGTAATGGTGTCTGTAGACGTAATCAATCAAAGTAATTGACTGAAATATGGCAATGATGAACAAGTGAGATCCCAGGGTCATTAGTATTGACAATGCATACACTGTCCAACTTTGAATGTTTCCAATATAGATCAAATGACCAGTCCACACAGCTGGTCATGTACCACTTACATTGTCTGGCTTCTGTGTTGCTCATCAACAAAACACGATAGTGGACCGCATATCAGGATCCGTAGACATGTCATTGTGATATAGGTTGCATCCAGGTAGTGGGCCCATTCGAAGTAATGTGGGAGCAATCATGATATTACGTATAACACACTAATGCAACGCTGGTGCCCACAACTGCTTGTGCTCATCCTTTGTGCCAGAAATCTAGTGCATCACATGTGGCTGCCGGAATGTGAAGTAGCAAAACACACTTATCATTGTAGGTACAACGAGGTCCTCCCAGAATCAAAGACACATACTGACTTCTGCTACAAGGTTGGCTGTGACATCTGTTCAGGGCCCACACACTGTTCCGGTGCTGGGCCAAGGGAGGGGAACCCAAGAATATATCAGGCTGACTGCTCAAGAAATGTGCCTTTCACGTCCGCCGTATGTTGCATGTGTATTACAACACTGTTGTCCTGCATCACAATATGCTCACATATGGCATTTGAACCCATGCAAGATCAGACCCTGGTGGCTAATGAAAGGATGACACAAAATGTATGCCAAGTGAGTGCAGAATGGATATTCAATAGTATCATGAGTCATATGAAGTGACCAAAACACAACCGGCTTGCAATTCAATGATAGGAAACACCACGATGAAAATAGCATGGCTGAGGCCAACACTGATGCCAGTAGTGTACCTTTGAGATGAATGTAGGGGCTGCTAAGGTGAATCTTCATGTAGTTACACCTGCTAAATGACTAGGCTGAAGAGCAACACGCTAATCCAGTGCAGGCAGAAGGCATCAAAGCCTTTCAGCCTATCCGCAATGTTACATTCTGCTTGCCTCCTCTCCTACTGTATTCACATGTATAGGTTAGTGTTTGACAAAAGAGGTTTGGATGTCTGCTGTACAAGACACCAATCGTCGTCAGCTAAGTAGTACCATGATCTGGGAAATAGAGTACGCAAAGAGAGGACACTCAAAGGACGGACGTAAGACATCTGTGTTCTCTCATACAAATATGTGTGACTTCATGCGTGGGGAAGCGCAAATGAGCAACATCATGTCCCTGACTATTGCAAATCTCACACATGAAACCCTTTCTGACTTGACAACAAACAACATGAGACTCTGGAAATATGTAAGTCTGAATGGCAAAGGTGATAGCAGTGTAATGGGGAGGAATCCGGGTCATTTATCCCTTCCTATCAGTAATCTTCTCATACATGTGTGTCTGTTGATGTGTCATCTGATTGATGTCACTGCTGTGTCGAGGGAACGGCTGGCAACTGCTGGATGTGAGCAGGTGCCCAAATGGAAAGTTCAGGAGCTAAACATGCTGCACATAGTCCTGGATTACCCACAAATGGTCTTTGAGAATGACATGTTGGCTCAGAACTACCATCTGTTGTTGCAAAATATAGACCTGTATGTCTTATCACAGATGCTGACCGGATTACACCCCAGCAGCGTGCACCATCCCGGGCACTCAATGACATCCTGGCTGCAGCTGTTCACCCCTCGCGCAGCCGTCCTTCAGGTAATTCTAGCATGAGGTGTCTGTTGATGTGTCATCTGATTGATGTCACTGCTGTGTGGAGGGAACGGCTGGCAACTGCTGCATGTGAGCAGGTGCCTAAATGTAAAGTTCAGGAGCTAAACATGCTGCACATAGTTCTGGATTACCCACAAATGGTCATTGAGAATGACATGTTGGCTCAGAGCTACCATCTCTTGTTGCAAAATATAGACCTGTATGTCTTATCACAGCTGCTGACCAGATTACACCCCAGCAGCGTGCACCATCCCGGGGACTGTATGACATCCAACCCTCGCGCAGCCGTCCTTCAGTTAATTCTAGCATGAGGTGTCTGTTGATGTGTCATCTGATTGATGTCACTGCTGTGTGGAGGGAACGGCTGGCAACTGCTGCATGTGAGCAGGTGCCCAAATGTAAAGTTCAGGAGCTCAACATGCTGCACATTGTTCTGGATTACCCACAAATGGTCATTGAGAATGACATGTTGGCTCAGAGCTACCATCTCTTGTTGCAAAATATAGACCTGTATGTCTTATCACAGATGCTGACCGGATTACACCCCAGCAGCATGCACCATCCCAGGGACTGTATGACATCCAACCCTCGCGCAGCCGTCCTTCAGGTAATTCTAGCATGAGGTGTCTGTTGATGTGTCATCTGATTGATGTCACTGCTGTGTGGAGGGAACGGCTGGCAACTGCTGCATGTGAGCAGGTGCCTAAATGTAAAGTTCAGGAGCTCAACATGCTGCACATAGTTCTGGATTACCCACAAATGGTCATTGAGAATGACATGTTGGCTCAGAGCTACCATCTCTTGTTGCAAAATATAGACCTGTATGTCTTATCACAGATACTGACCGGATTACACCCCAGCAGCATGCACCATCCCGGGGACTGTATGACATCCAACCCTCGCACAGCCGTCCTTCAGGTAATTCTAGCATGAGGTGTCTGTTGATGTGTCATCTGATTGATGTCACTGCTGTGTGGAGGGAACGGCTGGCAACTGCTGCATGTGAGCAGGTGCCCAAATGTAAAGTTCAGGAGCTCAACATGCTGCACATAGTTCTGGATTACCCACAAATGGTCATTGAGAATGACATGTTGGCTCAGAGCTACCATCTCTTGTTGCAAAATATAGACCTGTATGTCTTATCACAGATGCTGACCGGATTACACCCCAGCAGCATGCACCATCCCGGGGACTGTATGACATCCAACCCTCGCGCAGCCGTCCTTCAGGTAATTCTAGCATGAGGTGTCTGTTGATGTGTCATCTGATTGATGTCACTGCTGTGTGGAGGGTACGGCTGGCAACTGCTGCATGTGAGCAGGTGCCCAAATGTAAAGTTCAGGAGCTCAACATGCTGCACATAGTTCTGGATTACCCACAAATGGTCATTGAGAATGACATGTTGGCTCAGAGCTACCATCTCTTGTTGCAAAATATAGACCTGTATGTCTTATCACAGATGCTGACCGGATTACACCCCAGCAGCATGCACCATCCCGGGGACTGTATGACATCCAACCCTCGCGCAGCCATCCTTCAGGTAATTCTAGCATGAGGTGTCTGTTGATGTGTCATCTGATTGATGTCACTGCTGTGTGGAGGGAACGGCTGGCAACTGCTGCATGTGAGCAGGTGCCCAAATGTAAAGTTCAGGAGCTAAACATGCTGCACATAGTTCTGGATTACCCACAAATGGTCATTGAGAATGACATGTTGGCTCAGAGCTACCATCTCTTGTTGCAAAATATAGACCTGTATGTCTTATCACAGATGCTGACCGGATTACACCCCAGCAGCATGCACCATCCCGGGGACTGTATGACATCCAACCCTCGCGCAGCCATCCTTCAGGTAATTCTAGCATGAGGTGTCTGTTGATGTGTCATCTGATTGATGTCACTGCTGTGTGGAGGGAACGGCTGGCAACTGCTGCATGTGAGCAGGTGCCCAAATGTAAAGTTCAGGAGCTAAACATGCTGCACATAGTTCTGGATTACCCACAAATGGTCATTGAGAATGACATGTTGGCTCAGAGCTACCATCTCTTGTTGCAAAATATAGACCTGTATGTCTTATCACAGATGCTGACCGGATTACACCCCAGCAGCATGCACCATCCCGGGGACTGTATGACATCCAACCCTCGCGCAGCCGTCCTCCTGGTAATTCTAGCATGAGGTGTGTCACTGGCTTCGACTCCAAAGCCATGACAGAGATCCTGATTCCCCTCTGCATATAATCAGCAGTTGTGTACAAAGTGAAATACAAATCAGGAGTGTCATGTGCCTGTCTGACAATTGGTGATGCAGATAATTGAGAATGTTGTCACTTCCCTCTACAGCTGATGGTTCAGGGACAGCTAGGCCCGTGAGGAGACAGGTCCAGCAGGTGACACTAGGGGGGAACACCAAGGGACAGAGAGTTGTGGCTGGAGCTGGTGAGTTTGCCTGTATCTGTGTAACACCTCAGTGCTATGGTGTGAGCTGTACTTTGTGGTGGTACCCTACACAGGTCACATGATCCTCATCTGTTGATGCAAAGTACAGTTGATACAAACCCTTGTTTTGCACCACATGTCATACCAGGTCAATCCCTAATACGGTTGCAACCTCTGTTCCAGGGGATGCTGATGACGAGGATGACAGGCCTATGACCAGTGCGGGCCGACGGGGAATCAGAGGGGAGAATCCACTGATCCTCCAAGCTGTGATGTCGGCTGCAAGCACTGCTCAGGAGGAGGAGGAAGAATATCCTGAGGACCTCTGCTTGGTGGATGATGAGGACTACATGTCTGACGATGAAGATGCCAATGCGCGATATCGTGGCAGACTGGCTAAATCGGTCAGGGCATCAACTCCTCTGCCAAGCAACGTCCCTCCGCCACCTCCCAGGCATACCATGGCCTGTCCCCAGACTCGAGCAAACCAGCCACAGCACAAACGCATCACAACACAGACATCACTCCCTCACAGTCCTCACGTCCAGGACCAACATGGTGGTTCCCCTACCCAATCTTCCCTAGACAGTGTATCCCTGCCAGCCTCTCCACCATCTGGGGGTAGTACCAGCCCTGTTGTGCTGCTGGAATCCCCTGGGCACCATTCACCTGCCCACAGGCTCCCACCTCCCACCCCACCCCCTGCCGTAGGACCTGCACATCCCATCCATCGCAGACAGCTGCAGAGAGGGCCTGCACCTGGCTGTGATGACCAGTGGGAGCAGGACTTCTTCCAACAGCAGAGCGATGTGAGGCAGGACATTAGTGCCATAGGGGCTACCCTGTCCACCATGTCGGACTCCCTGCAGGACATGGTCCACTTCCCTCAGGCGGTGGAGAGGCTGAGCCAAGTGTTGGATAGGATGGATAGGACTTGGCAGGACATGTCCAGAAATATGCGAGACATGCTATCCATCCAGAGGGAAGAGAGTGCAAGACACCATGCCTTGGCCATGAAGATGATGGAGGGCATTTTGAGAGTGAGCCAACCTTTCCCTTCACGGTCAACGCAGGGAGGGGAGCCATCATATCTGCCCACAGGACAGCACATCCCCACACCTGTACCAACTGCACACCAACACAGCAAAGGGAGACATCCACACCAGCGGGCTGAACTGGCACTCCCA
Organism: Triturus cristatus; assembly: GCF_964204655.1. Lineage (NCBI taxonomy): Eukaryota > Metazoa > Chordata > Amphibia > Caudata > Salamandridae > Triturus > Triturus cristatus. The sequence goes on along the minus strand of NC_140584.1, from coordinate 465,359,010 downwards.
ACACCACCCCCTGTACAGTCACTCCTGCCACCTGCACAACCACCACCACCTGTACAGTCACTCCTGCCACCTGCACAACCACCACCCCCTGTACAGTCACTCCCGCCACCTGCACAACCACCACCACCTGTACAGTCACTCCCGCCACCTGCACAACCACCACCACCTGTACAGTCACTCCCGCCACCTGCACAACCACCACCACCTGTACACTCACTCCCGCCACCTGCCCAACCACCACCACCTGTACAGTCACTCCCGCCACCTGCCCAACCACCACCACCTGTACAGTCACTCCCGCCACCTGCACAACCACCACCACCTGTACAGTCACTCCCGCCACCTGCACAACCACCACCACCACCACCTGTACAGTCACTCCCGCCACCTGCACAACCACCACCACCACCTGTACAGCCATCAAGTGTGCAAACACCATCTGCCACAGCACATGTGGATGACCCTGGACAGTCCCTTGGACAGTACCCACCTCCACGTAGGAGGCGAGCCAGACCTGAGCACTTGGAGCGGTCATCCCCCCCCAATTTGCGGCGTCGCACTCACCTGTGACAGGAACCCGGGACAATGTGATCACGTGTTTGTGTGTGCACCAAATAAACACCTACCAAAACTAATAATCTGTTGTGTATCATGTCCTGTGTAACGTTGCAGGTGGCCTGGAGATGTGAGAAGGTATGTGTGTGTATGACACAGTTACAAGTGTGACCCATCGTTGCAACCAGCCATTATGTGCATAGCAGATGACCCACCAAATATGTGTCCATATTCAGAACCAGACATTCAGAATGAAGTTAAACAAGTGGAAGTTATGAGTATTCCGAATTGTATTTTGAGAAGGTACAAAAGAACAACCGTCCGTTTGGAAGGGAGAAAGGAAAACAAATGATGATCTTAATGCAGAGGGAGATGGGAACCTGGATTGGGGTGGGGCAAAAAATATATAACACGTCAGGGAGCGTCAGGGAAAACAGTCTATTTACAAGGGGAAAATGAAATAGTTGTTCACGTCAAAAGTCAAGTGTCCTTCTGGTCATCCTCTAGGACCACAATGTCCAGATCCTCAGAGTCCGATGCAGGCACACGTCTGGCGGGTGCAGGAACAGGCACCACTTGGGTTCGTGCCACACGAGGAGTACGGGGGGAAACAGTGTGGGGCAACGGACAGGGGGAGACATTGACAGTGGTATGGGAAGGGATTGGGGAGACAACAGACGAGATGGCTGCGGGCAGTGAATTGATGGCAGTGGTGAGGGTGGCCATACATCGGAGCATGTCCTCTCGCATCATGCGTACCTCCATACACACTTGTAGCTGGATGCGAGCGGACATGTCTGGCTGATCCTCACACATCCACATCAAGTCCACTGGCACAGCCACAGTAGGAACAACACCGGGAGGGGCCTGGGGGCAAAAGGAGGGATGTGGTGCCTGAGGTCCGGAGCCAATGATGTTGGGGAGCTGGCGGCTACGATGAGGGGGACTGGTTGCAGGGGATGCAGCTGGGTCCCCCGATGGAATGGGGAACTCTAGAGGTAGGGAGGGGCTGATGTCAGGCCCAGATTGTTTGTTGGCCTGCCCCGAGGACACCTTTTCAGGGACCACAGGTGAAGATTCCTGAGGAGAGTAGCCCTCCAACACCTCATGGTCCGAGGTGTCGTGTTCACCCCCCCCGATTCAATGTCTGCAGCCTCCACCCGGGATGTGGCACCAGCATCAGGGTGTCCCTTGTCAGTCCGGGTGGGCGCAATCCCCTTGCCTCTTGATGTTGAGGGTCCCTCCTCATCCTCCTCTTCCTCGCTGGTGGAAAGTGGGTGTAGCCGCCGCCGCACCTCTTGCTCCGGACCAGGTCCTGCTGCCCTTCTGTTTCGCCAGCTGTGCCTGCTGAAATGTAAGCAAAATCCGAATGTTATGTTTGTGTCATGCAGGACGAGACACATTCATAGGAGCCAAGGTCAGACTTATTTTCCTCTGATCACACTCAATAGTTGTCAGTGTCTATGAGCTGACATTACGTGTATGTTCACCGTCAGTTCCTGGATTGAGTCTGACATGGCCATCTCACGTGGATGTGTGTGGCTTACACGACTGTATTGGCCAACCCTCAACCTGGCATTCTGGGGATCTGTGTGTCCTGCCACAGCTACATGTGCAGGTTCCACAAGCAGTCCACCAATGGAGAACATGAAGTCCCGAATCTCAGATTATGGCCATTCATAGGGAGTCGCAGCTGTTGAAGGTCTGGACAAGTGTCATCTGCTTTGTAGCATTCTATGGGACACGACAATTGGCGAATGTGGGTCACACATGCACTGAGGCTCTGGCCTATTTCTGTAGCTAAATTGTGAGTCTAGCCTTTGGCTGTCCCCACACATGTACTGACAATCCAGTGGCACATATTGGCTTTGGTGACTGATATGGTAATGCAGTACACCGCTGAACACTGGGGGAATTTTGTGACAGCTACCTGTACATGTGAAATGTGAAACAGGCCACTGAGGCTGAGACGTCTGTCAGTGAACACCCCTTATAAATTTAGAAACGCTTAAGAGTGATGAAAGGATGTCAAAGTCTGTCTTGACTCCATGGCACATGATGTTTTGTCACAATTGGAACCCACACTCTAAAAATGCTATGCAAGTCATAGCATCCAATACCCTTTGGCCTGCCATGCGCACACAGGACAGTGTCTGTACCATTGCTCATCCAATGCACACATGATTTCCTAGTGCCAATTGTAGTGGTGCGGGAAGAGCTGATTTCAGTACAAATGCACAAATATGGCTCATTTAGCCAGTTGTCATGGCGAGACTCCAACTCCCAAAATGCACTCTGCCCTGTACAGTCCATATGCCACAGTGTGCCTTTTTAAGCTTGGTTACTGCTGCATGGACACGGAATCTGTGAATGGAGGCATCGGACACACAATGGTACAGCACTGTTTCACTCACATCATACTCCCAGACACATTTAGCATATGATGCACTTACCATGTCCCTGCTGCTCATGCTCCTCCAGCTGAGCATGGAGGGTCGGCCAAGCTGATCGCAGGACCCTCCTGTACAGTGGGGATAGGCGAGGACGATGCACATGGTGCTGGGAAGACTGGCCCACCAGCTCCTCAGCCTTGTGCCGGGCCCACCGTTTTAGGTCCTCCCAGCGCTTGCGGCATGCCCTCGCACTCCTGGTGTGGACTCCCACTGTACTGCAGCGCTCAGCGATGTTGGCCCACAGCCTGGCCCGGGCTGGATTGCTCAGCTGGTGTTCAGGGTCCCCATAAAGCTGAGAAAATTTGGCCAGCACCCCCTCAGCCAAGATGTCCAACTCACTTTCAGTGAAAGGGGGTGCCTTCTCTTCGTAACCCTCAGCCATTATGGGGATAATAAGAAGGATGAGAGCAGCAGGATGTCAGAGGATCTGTCTGTGATAGAGGATGACTCAGAATGAACACAAAATGGCAGCAAACTATTTCCTGTGATGTATTTCCTGCCTCCCACTTCCTGTAAAACATTTCCTGAATGAAATTATGTGTTCCGGGTCATTTTCGGAGTTTACGGCCCGTAAGCGCAGTTTCCGGTTCCGGAGCGGGAGGTCTGCACACGGGCCGTACGCTCCGTAATCGGCGTTTCCGCACACGGGCCGTACGCTCCGTAATCGGAGCTTCCGCTTTTTGGCCGCAAATTCCGAAAATGACCCGGAACATATAATTCCATACAGGAAATGTTTGACAGGGAGTGGGAGGCAGCAAATACATCACAGGAAGTAGTTGCCTGCCATTTTGTAGTCATCCAGATCCATCCACAATCTGGAATCACATCTACTGCCATCCTGCTGTTCTGTTGTGGATAAAAAAGAAAAGACAGTGCATGTGAGAATTAATTAAATGTGACAAGAGGGTGAAGTGACCATTTCAAGACATGTCTGCAGTTTCTGTTTCAGTTTCTCATGCTTTGCATTATGGTACATGTAGTCCATATTAGGTGCTCATTTGCAAAGTTGTGTGATGTGTTCTGGAACATTGTGTTTGAGAAGTGTGGATATGTCACAGACACAGGGGAGCAGAGTTACGGCTTCGGGCGCATCTCTGCTAATCAGCAGAGATGCGTCAGAAGAGTTGCGATGCAACTGCCCACCCGTGCGCCAACACAGATGCGCGGCATTGACATTTCGGTGCACCGTGCAGCTCGGATGTGCAGATGCGTGACGCATCCCCCGTTGGAAAGGCGGCGCATTGCTGGAGTTGCGTTGCATGCACAACGCAGCTCCAGCAAGGCTCGGGGGTGCCCTATCCCTATGATGCTGCGTCAATCCTTACGCCTGCTTCAAGCAGGCGCAGGGTTTTGACGCAGCATGGCCTTAAAAGTGACTGAGTGAAATATTGTAGATTTTTAGGAGGCGTTTCTGCGCCCGGAAGGCCCCCCCCCTGCACCAGAACGCCTACATGTGGCGCAGGCCTTTACAACGTGACGCATCTCCCAGATGCGTCATATAGTACATTCCCCGCAGCATGGGGCTGGCTTTGCACCACCGCAGCGTCACAAAAGTGACGCAACGGCAGCGTGAAAGGGCCGCAAGTCCCACATTAATCTGACCCATGGTGTCTGATTGACCCATTGCATCACTCACGTCGTGGGCGCATCATTTGTGGGGGAGTCACATCTGTTGATGGCACAGGGCCGACAATGCAATTGTTATGGCCTTTTCTGATTAAGAGACCCATCCTCATGAGGTCCGGCTGTGTCTCTCAGTACATGTATCATCTTGCATCTGTGGCTATAGATTCTTTCGGGACATCCACTACACTGATCGCTGACATGGGCACATGTGCTGATGCAGGCTCAACGTTTTGACTACTATCAAGAGCTGTGATTAACATGCAGTTAGTGTGGCTTGCAAAATAGCCTCAGGAAGGAATTTATTGACACAGTCGTGTATATCCAAGTTTCATCATTGGCAACAGACAGCAATCCACATTTGGTCCATTCCACTACAGGTTGCTCATGTGATGAACGTGGCAACAAGCTGCTCACGGACTTGCATGCCCTGACCTCGGTTATGTGCCATGGCCCGGTTTCCCAGATTCATAGGTAGCCGAGGTTCCAGCGGTATCTGTAAGCCATGCGTTAAGGCAATGTTGTGCAAGACACAACAGGCTAAAATGATCTTGCACACTACTTCTGGGGAGTACTGCAGCACCCCCCCTGTACGGTCGAGACATCTGAATCGCGACTTCAACAGACCAAAAGTGCGCTCTATGATGGCTCGAGTCCGTATGTGTGCCCTATTGTACCTACGCTGTGGTACAGTGTCTGCACGCCTGTAAGGGGTGAGGAGATGTGGGGTGAGTGCATACCCAGTGTCACCTGAGTAGAGGGGAAAGGGCAGTTGGTTAGATTTCCCTCTTTGACTTGCACAGGACATGATCTATACTGTATTACATGCATTGTCAGGTGGGCCCTGTATCTAGCTTTATGAATCTTAAAGTACTATGGTTAATTTTGGGGGGCATTCAGACATTTCAAAAACACATAATCCTCCTTTCTAACGCTTGGTACTTACCCAGTAGCCACATGTTGCCAAATTCTCCCGCAGCTATCCGCCGGGCAAGAGGTGACATGCGGAATATGAAGCTGTCATGGGTACTGCCGGGGAACCCCGCATGCACATCAATGAACCTCCCTCTGGCATCACAGACAGCTTGCACGTTGATGGAATGCCATCGGTGTCTTTTGCAGAAGATGTGTGCAATGTGGCGGGGTGGCTGAAGGGCCACATGGGTACAGTCAATTGCACCCAGCACACGTGGAAATTGTGCAATGCGAAAGAAATCTCGTACTGCCCTTTGTCTCAGGGCCAGTGTCGGTGGCATATGTATGTGGGGGTGGGATCTTGCAGTGATGCATCGCAGTACCTGATGCAGGCACCGCGACTGGCTCGCCTGGGATATGCCCACATGGTCACTGGAGACCCTTTGGAATGACCCAGTGGCGAAGAAATGGAGCGCTGATAGGATCTTGAGGTATGCTGGTATTGCATGTGAGCAGCAGGTCACGGAGTCAAGTTCCTGCTCCCACTCACATACCATATCCAAGATGATTTCTGGAGGGAAACGGTACCTGACCCTTATATCTTGACTGGACATTCCAAATAAGTTGATCCTCTGTCTGAAGATCCTCTCTGCTCTGGCTCTCCTCCTCCTCCTCCTCAAGTGGTTTTGCTGCATGGCAAGGGGCAGTGCAACAAACACATTCAGTGACATGTTGAAAGGGTTTGTGTGTGTCTGCTCTGCAGTTATACGTGCTGCCGAGCTAGGATTGGCTGGAGTGCGTCAGCTGATGCATGGTGGGGGATGGTAGGGACTTGGACAGGTGTTTCCCCTTGGCTCAAATGATCAATGGCAACAGTAATGTAGTCTGGTCCCAATTCTGATGTTCCGGCCCGAAAGCGGAATTTCCGGCCCGGGAGCGGGTATTCCGCCCTCAAAGCGGACTTTCCGGCCCGCATGCGGACTTCCCGCTCCGGGCCCGGAAACTCCGCTCCGGGGGCGGAAATTCCGGCCCGGGTGCGGACGTAAGTTTAGTGGTCGTAAATGGATTCTGTGAATAGCAAAAGTCCTAAGTTCATTTTGTGAATCGCTAAAGTAGTAAGTTCATTCTGTGAATACCAGAAGTACTAGGTGCATTCTGTGAATACCAGATTGGTACTAAGTTTAGGATTTAGTCTTAAGTTTGTTCTGTGAATCGGGCCCGTTGTGTTTGGTGTCAAATGCTTTGGAATGCCACCCCTCCCACCAGTTCTGGTGGCGGGGGTAGCATTCCACCCTTCTAGAGGGAGACATGTTCACACTGGTCTAACCCTGTAGGACTTTCTACAGCCCTGGCATCACAAAATGGATGCCTCTGCCACAGACACGGCATTGGGGTTGGGCGGGAGCACTCTCTGGTGCTTTGAAGTCCTGCACTGGGGGCACACTTTGTGTACCTGTGCACAGTCCAGTTCAAACCGGATTGCGGGGCTACCTGCCCCAGATCTGGCGTGAAACTGGACAAAGGAAATGGGTGTAACCACCCCTCTTTCCAAACCCTCCCATAGGTGGGTCCCTAGAGTATGTCCAACCCCCAAACTTTGTATAAGTATGGGAACCCAGTCCTTGAGACTTTAGATTACCCTGGACGAAACTCTGCAATAAATATCCTGGACTGTCGACATTCTACTTTGCTTAGAAGACTGAAGAAGTCTCCCTTGGGGCAATGAGTGACTCCCCTGCTTGGCAGGCACCAAAGAAGCAACTGACCGGTCTGCATCGCTGAAGCTCCCGCCGACGCCGAAGTCTTTGCATCACCAGAGGTGGATTTCCAGACTTCCCTGAGGCTCCCCTGAGCCCACAGCAAAGCTGAGGCCCGTGGCTATCGTGGGTGATATGGAACCGTGACCCCTGGACAGCGTGAACTTTTGCAGCAACAGCATCTTCCTGGTATTCCTCGAAGTTGTGCTTTGGTCTCCGAGAAGCCCCAGCCTTGAACACATCTTGCACCGAAGATTGCTGCCCTCCACTCCACGAGTGACCCGCGGTTTCAAGTGTGACCGTTTGAGGCTCCTTTGCGATCGCTAGCCCGTTGGCTACTAGGTCCCCACTAAGGCAACTACTCTTCTCATTGGGCTTTCCTGGTTGCTCCAGACGTGCCCCGACTTACCCTTGCTGGGTGAGTCCCCCAGACCTTGCTGGTTTAAACCGACGTCCTTTCTCTGCTTTCAAGTAACTTGCCGTTGCCAAGGTTTGTTGGATCCAATCTGGTTGCCGACACCACAGCACTCGAAAGACTTTGTGGGACAGCATGAATCCGGCTCCTGTTTGTTATCAGCACCTCCTGGACCTCATGGCTGAAGAGTCAAGACACCCATCAACTCACCTGAAGCACCTGACATCTGTGGGCATTGGTCTATTGTGCCCTTGGTCACTGGTAAGTGACCCAGACTCTGTCTACTCTGCTTTCAGGTTCCTTCCATCCTAGATCCAGGCTTGGATCGCTTCGGACACTTCTCCTCTTCACAGCAACAGCACTTCTTCGCCAGCTTCCAATGAAATCGACGACGCGACCTGACACCAAAAGACACCTATGCACACGCTTCCCTGGGTGAGGTAACACGAGTACTCTGGTGCTCCCATGGGTGCTAGCCCTAGAACTTCCTAATTCCAAAAGGGTTTGGTCCTGACTCGATTCTAAGTGTGCCTAATCTTAAAATTTCCAACCGCGACATTGCCCATAGAAGCTAACGGGAACCCGCTTTTGTGTTTACACACTGCACACGGCCCCCGTGGGTCCCCTGTGTCACTACCTTCGGTGGTTCCTTGGGGTTCCAGCGATTCTACAGGCTCTAGGCCTTGTGTCTAGTTCAGTCGTGGTTCTTATACCACTTTATTGGTATATGGTTTGGTACACCCCTAGGGCCCAAATGTGTATTTGTGCTATTACTGTTGATTGCTAACTTGTAAATTAAGTACTTCGAACTCCAGTCTCATAAAGAGACTAGAGGGGTGTGTTTTATCTTAAATACATACATTTTAAATATATATCTGGTGTGGTTGTCCTTTCATTTGGTCATTCAAGAGATTATAGACTGGTAAAACAAGCTGCTTTACATTCCTTCAAGACTTTGCCTGAAGGCTGCTCTCCATAGCTACCACTAGGATAGCTTTCAATAAAGGTTGTCTTTAACCTATTCACCATAAGGGGTTGTTTGGACTGATACAAGGTGCCCACTTGAACTAGTGGACAGCATATGTCAGGCCAACTTCTCACATTGGTGTGTAGCGTGTGGGATTCCAGCTTGCTATTGTTTTACCAGATAATCTCAATTGAATTGATCAACTGAAAACCACTAAAGGTACCTTAGGTACATATAATATCAAGTTTAGTATACAGCAAGTTCTACTGAATTTAGAGCTGTGTGTTAAGGGATAGCACACCCTTTCTACAACTCAAGAGAGTTTAGTAGGTCACACTAGTGTAGGTAGTGCAATACACCACACCACATTAGTAATGTCTAATCAGTCAGGAACCAGTGAGTCCCTGCTAGAAGCCAGTGAGCTTCTCCCCTATAGATATGAGGATTTCTCCTTTGAACAGCTCTTGCCTTATTTTCCATTAGGAAGTTGAAGACAGGCAAAAGCCCTACCACCCATCATCTCATGAAGATACTCAAGCTGGATGATCTCCCAGGACCTAGTGGTTCTGGTGGGGTAGGCAGAGTTGGTGGGGCAGCAGCTGAGGGTGGGCCTAGGGGTGGAAACCCCCTGACCCTATCTCTAATGATGACCAGACTGATGAAAATGATCAGGATCTGGTTAACCCAGCTCCCCTGGATGAGGATAAGGAGGATGACAACAATGCTCCCCTCTTTGTTCCTCCAGGAAGAGTTGAAAGTAGAGCTAGAAGGGATAGATCTCTCTCAAGGGGATCTGTCCAGTCTATCCCATCTGTAGGGACCTCTGTTTCTTCTCACAGAGGGAGGGAAACCTCCCAGGAGAGGAGTGACTGCTGAAGTATGAGCAAGATAAGTTCAACCTCAGAAAGCAGCAGATGGCCCTAGATAGGGAAGCCCTAGAGCTCTACAGAGCGAGTAAAAAGGATGGACTAGAGTCCCTTCGTGGCAGCAATTTCCCTAGAGATAGGGAGAGGTCTTATGACAATAGAAACCTAAGTAAGATTGTCCCTCCCTACCAGAGTGGGGATGACATCCACAAATGGATAACTGCCTTGGAGATGGCCTGTAAAGTACAGAAGGTCCCTCAAGGTCAGTGGGCATCAATCTTATGGCTCTCCTTTGCAGACAAAGGTAGAGATAAGCTCCTCACTGTAAGAGAAGAGGATGCTGATGATTACCAGGTCTTGAAAAGTGCACTAATAGATGGGTTTGGCCTAACTACTGAGCAATACAGGTTAAAGTTCAGAGATACCCAAAAAGCACAAAATCAAAACTGGGTTGACTTTGTTTTCTGTGCTGCAAATGCTCTGGAAGGTTGGTTATCCGGCAGTAAAGTGTGTGACTTCATAGGATTGTACAATCTGATAATGAGGGAGCAGATTCTTAATAACTGTCAAAATCAGCTGTTACACCAGTACCGGGTAGACTCTGATCTGACCTCTCCCCAAGAATTGGGAAAGAATGCAGACAAATGGGTCAGAATCAGGGTGAGGCAGAAGGTACAGAACCAAGGTGGTGACCCAAAGAAGCAGGATTCTAAGAACTCTGACAAGGGTGGGGACAAGGGTAAAGACCAGAAGTCTTCTCAAGGGCCCGAAACATCTTCTTCTAATGGGGAGGCACAGTCAAACAAGGGAAAAGGCCTAAAGAAACCTTGGTGCAAAATCTGTAAACAGAAAACTCATTGGACCAGTGACTGCACCAAGTCCAAAGAATCTACTCCAGCCACGATTGCCCCTAAGGCAACTGTTCCCCCTAGTACAGCTACAATAGGTGGTGGCAATGTTCAGAATAAGGGTGTAGTAGGGTTGACCCTGGGTTCTGAGATGGACTCTGGCCTAGCCAGAGTTCCAACTCAGGCTGTGCTTGCCTGTGATGGGGGCATGGATATGTGTGTAAATGTAAATGTAAATGTGTTTGTACTTATATAGCGCACAGCTACCCCATTTCGGGGTTTCCCGGCGCTGTACTCATACCGCTAGGGAACCCGTCCTGGCTTTTCCCTGTGAAATGTCCACTCCTGGGCATCCCCAGGGTGAAGCCAGGCATCCCAGCGCTGTTGGGGCCGTTGTGGAGATTAAGCAAGCTATTGCCCAGAGTTGCAGCGTGGGACCCATGATTAGAATAGGCACCGAGGCGAGAAATCTGGTCCGAGGAATTATGAGCCCAAGACCAGCCAAGACCCACCGAGGCGGGAATTGAACCCTGGTCCCGGGCCAGACCTCTGCATCAGGGTCTGCCGCTCTAACCATTGAGCCACACTTCTCCACGATGCCCCCCTGTGTGAGTCCCAGTAACCTGGGCAAATACAGACAACTGCCTTTGATAAATGGAGTAGAGGCTTGGGTATTCAGGGACAAAGGAGCAAGTGTCACAATGGTGACAAAAGATCTTGTGGATCCTGGGCAGATTATACTTGGTGAAATGTACCAAGTGACCAATGATAGCAATGGCAGAACAGACCATTCTCTGGCAGTTGTTAAGTTCTCCAGGGGAGGGGTAACTGGCCTTAAGAAAGTTGTTGTAAGTGCAGACCTACCAGTGCAGTGCGTGCTTGGCAATGATCTAGAGACTTCAGCTTGGGCTGAAGTAGAGCTCAGGACACATGCAGAAATGTTAGGGATTCCCTGCTCATGTCTTTGCTGTGACTAGGTCACATGCCAAAATGTTTAAAGCTGGACAGGCCCTGGATTCTGGAATAATGGACCAGGTGCCTCACAAGAGGAGGAGCAGTAGGGTTAAGGCAGAGCCTTCCCACCTGCCTCAGAATGCTGATCAGTCTCCTCAGGGAGATGATCTTGAGCCTGAAGAAGGAACTGTCCCAGAGGAGCTTGAACCTGACCAGGTTGAGTTCTTGGGGACAGGGAGCCCTTCCAGGTCTGATATGAGTCAGGAGCAGAAAACCTGCCCCTCTCTTGAACCCCTCAGAAGGCAAGCTGCTGATGAGGCTGCTGGGAATGCTAGTGGCACCCATAAAGTTTATTGGGATGGTTGACTCCTTTAATCAGACAGTAGAGACCCCAAGCCTGGTGCATCCAGGAGGTTGGTTATACCTCTGAAGTTTAGGGGTTTCCTATTGACACTAGCCGATGATATTCCCCTAGCAGGACACCTGGGCCAGAACAAGACTTGGGACAAAATTGTCCCTCATGTTTACTGGCCCCACATGTCTGAAGACACTAAGGAGTTTTGTTGCTCCTGTGTGATCTGCCAAGCCAGTGGCAAAGCAGGTGGCACTACAAATACCCCCCTGATACCACTACCTGTGGTGGGGGTACCCTTTGAAAGGGTAGGGATTGACATTGTTGGTCCCATGGATCCCCAAACAGCATCTGGGCACAGATTTATACTGGTGGTGGGGGACCATGCCTCAAGGTACCCAGAAGCAATTCCCCTAAGGACCACTACAGCATCTGTGGTGGCAAGAGCTCTCTTGAGTGTATTCTCAAGAGTAGGCTTTCCTAAGGAGGTAGTATCTGACAGGGATGCAAACTTCATGTCTAGTTACTTGACTGCTATGTGGAAGGAGTGTGGAGTGAACTACAAATTTACCACACCCTATCACCCACAATGCAATGGTTTAGTTTAAAGGTTCAACAAAACCTTAAAGGGCATGATTAAATGACTCCCAGAGAAGCTTAGGGGAAAATGGGACCTATTCTTGCCCCCTGCCTTTTATTTGCATATAGGGAGGTGCCTCAAAAGGGGGTTGGTTACAGCCCTTTTGAACTTTTGTTTGGTCACCCAGTCAGGGGTCCATTGTGTTTGGTGAAGAAAGGATGGGAATTACCTCTCAAGCCCACAAATCAAGACATAGTGGACTATGTACTTGGTCTCTGCTCCAGGATGGCTGAGTATATGAAAAAGGCAAACAAAAACCTTGAGGCTAGCCAGGAACTGCACAAAGCCTGGCATGACCAAAAGGCTGTACTGACTGTTTACCAGCCAGGACAAAAAGTGTGGGTGTTGGGGCCTGTGGCCCCAGCAGCCCTCCAGGACAAATGGAGTGCCCCCCATACAATTGTTGAGCAGAAAGGGGAGGTTACCTTCTTGGTAGATCTTGGAACTCCTAGGAGTCCCCATAGGGAACTTCATGTCAACAGACTTAAACCATATGTTGACAGGGCAGACATGGGCTTGCTCATGGCTACTGATGAAGGACAGGAGGAAGAGAGTGATCCACTCCCTGACCTGCTTTCTCAGAACCCTGATGATGGCTCAGTTGATGGTATAGCCTTGGCAGGCAGCCTCACTGCCCAGCAGCAAACTGACTGCAGAACCCTTCTCAGCCAGTTCAGACATATGTTTTCTCTGACTCCAAGTCAGACCACCTGGTGCACTCATGAAGTGGACACTGGGGACAGCCTACCTGTGAAGAATAAGATCTAAAGGCAACCTGACCATGTCAGGGACTGTATAAGGACAGAAGTCCAAAAGATGTTGGATTTGGGTGTGATTGAACCCTCAGTTAGCCCTTGGGCTAGTCCAGTAGTCCTGGTACCTAAACCTCACACCACAGCTGGAAAGAGAGAAATGAGGATTTGTGTAGACGACAGGGGTCTCAATGCAGTCACTAGGACTGATGCCCATCCCATCCCCAGGGCAGATGAGCTAATAGATACTTTGGCCTCAGCCAAGTTTCTAAGCACATTTGACCTGACAGCTGGCTACTGGCAGATCAGACTAGCTGATGATGCAAAGCTAAAGACAGCGTTTTCTACCCCTAGTGGGCACTATCAGTTTGTGGTAATGCCCTTTGGTCTGAAGAATGCACCTGTCACTTTCCAAAGGTTGGTGAATCAAGTCCTTACAAGCCTGGAAGACTTTAGTGCAGCATATCTATATGATATTGCTGTCTTTAGCTCCACCTGGGAGGATCACCTGGTCCACCTGAGGAATGTTTTGGAGGCCCTGCAAAAAGCAGGCCTAACTATCAAGGCTACTAAGTGCCAGATAGGGCAGAGTCCGGTTGTGTACCTGGGCCACCTTGTAGGTGGAGGCCAGGTCCAACCACTACAGAGCAAAATCCAGACCATCATGGAATGGATTGCTCCAACTACCCAGACTCAAGTGAGAGCCTTCGTAGGCCTGACTGGGTACTATAGGAGATTTGTCAAGGGGTATGGATCAATAGTGCCACCCCTGAATGACTTAACTTCTAAGAAAATGCCCAAAAAGGTTCAGTGGACAGCTAGCTGTCAAAAGCCATTTGATGACCTGAAGCAGGCCATGTGCACTGCTCCCATTCTACAGAGTCCTGATGACTTCAAAAAGTTCATTGTCCAAACAGATGCATCTGAATTGGGAGTAGGGGCTGTACTGTTACAATTGAATGATGAAGGTCAGGATCAGCCAGTAGCTTTCATAAGCAGAAGGCTGATCCCTAGAGAGAAACGTTGGTCAGCCATTGAGAGGGAGGCCTTTGCTGTGGTTTGGGCTCTGAAGAAGTTGGGGCCATACTTGTTTGGTACTCACTTCATTGTTCAGACATACCATAAGCCCCTCTTATGGCTAAAACAAATGAAGGGTGAAAACTCCAAACTGCTTAGGTGGTCCATTTCCCTACAGGGGATGGACTTTACTGTGGAACATATACCTGGGAGTAACCATGCCAATGCGGATGGACTCTCTAGGTATTTCCACTTAGAACATGAAGACTCAACTGGTCAAGGTTAGTTTAATGTCCCTGCGTTTGGGGGGGGGGGTTGTGTAGGAGAGTAGGATCTGCTTCACATGGGTGCCCCCACTTCTTGCTGGTGTTTCACTGTTTTTCGACCTTAGTCTGCCTGTGGCCCTGCTAATCAGGACCCCAGCCTAGCTGCTTCCTCTCTAAAATGGTTTCCATGTACATTAGGTACATTTCTAATTGGATTCAGGAGTGTCTTATAAGCCCCTAGTATATGGAATACTATGTACCTAGGGCAAGGTAGTTCAGAGGCCTACCAGGGGCTGAAGCATGTATAATGCCACCCCTGGGAAGCACTCCAAGATGGCACCACAGGTCTGCTACTGCAGCCTGGGTAAGGGTGTGCTTACACCCCTTACAGTAGTATAGGCTACCTATATCACTACCATTGCACACACATATAAAATCTATAAGTCACTCCAATGGCAGGCCTTAACAATCCTGAAGACAGAGTGCTTGTTTTTTATGTCAGAGGGTGCCCCTGCATGAGCAAAGCCCCTCTGTAGCCTTCGGAGTACCTCCTCTGATGCTGTTTGTGGTGCAGCCTGACCATATACTCTTAAGTGCATTATAACCTCACGGTAAATGCTAACTTTGGGATGGCTGCACGGAAACATGTTGTGTTTGGTGTCAAACGCTTTGGAATACTACCCCCCGCCAGTTCTGGCAGCGGGTGTAGCATTCTACCCTTCTAGAGGGAGAGACATGTTCACACTGGTCTAACCCGGTAGGACTTTCAACAGCCCTGGCATCACAAAATGTATGCCTCTGCCACAGACACCGGTCTGGCCTCCTGCTGCTGACCGAAACTGCGGCAGGGGAGGCCTGAACAATAGGTTTCCTGTCACAGGGAGGTGTAACCACCTCCCCAGACAGGCAGATGTGTATTGGGGCTGGGCGGGAGCACTCTCTGGTGCTTTGAAGTCCTGCACTGGGGGCACACTTGGTGTCCCTGTGCATAGTCCAGTTCAAACCGGTTGCAGTGGCTACCTGCCCCTGCTCTGGTATGAAACTGGACAAAGGAAATGGGTGTAACCACCCATCTTTCCAAACCCTCCCATAGGTGAGTCCCTAGAGTATTTCCAACCCCCAAACTTTGTATAAGTATGAGAACCCAGTCCTTGAGACTTTAGATTACCCTGGATGAAACTCTGCAATATATATCCTGGACCTTTGACGTTCTACTTTGCTTAGAAGACTGAAGAAATCTCCCTTGGGGTCAAGGAGTGACTCCCCTGCTTGGCAGGCACCAAAGAAACAACTCACCGGTCTGCATCTCTGAAGCTCCCGCCAGATGCCAAAGTCTTTACATCACCAGAGGAGGATTTCCAGACTTCCCTGTGGCTACCCCGAGTCCACAGCAAAGCTGAGGCCCGTGGCTATCGTGGGTGATGTGGAACCGTGACCCCTGGACACCGTGAACTTTTGCAGCAACAGCATCTTCCTTGTCTTCCTTGAAGTTGTGCTTTGGGCTCCAAGTAGCCCCACCCTTCAGCACCTCCTGCTCCGAAGATTGCAGGCCTCCACTCCATGAGTGACCCATGGGCCAGTTTCAAGTGCGACCGTTTGAGGCTCCTTCGCGATCCCTAGCCCGTTGGCTAGTAGGTCCTCACAAAGGCAACTCCTCTTCTGATTGGGCTTTCCTGGTTGCTCTAGATGTGCCCTGACTTACCCTCGCTGGGTGAGTCCCCCAGACCTTGCTGGTCTGTAACGACTGCTTTCAAGTAACTTGCTGTTGCCAAGGCTTGTTGGGTTGAATCTGGTCGCCGAGACCTCAGCACTCAACAGACTTTATAGGACAGCTTAAACCCAGCTCCTGGTTGTCATTGGCGCCTCCTGGACCTCGTGGCTGAAGAGTCAAGACACCCGTCAACTCACCTGAAGCACCCGACATCTGTGGGCATTGGTCTGTCGTGCCCTTGGTCACTGGTAAGTGACCCAGACTCTGTCCCCTCTGCTTTCAGGTTCCTTCCATCCTAGATCCAGGCTTGGATCACTTCAGAACTTCTCCTCTTCACGGCAGCAGTACTTCTTCGCCAGCTTCCATTGAAATCAACGACACGACCCGACACCAAAAGACACCTATGCACCCGGCTTCCCTGGGTGAGGTAACATGAGTACTCTGGTGCTCCCATGGGTGCTAGCCCTAGAACTTCCTAAGTCCAAAAGGGTTTGGTCCTGACTGGATTCTAAGTGTGCCTAATCTTTAAATTTCCAACCGTGACATTGCCCATAGAAGCTAATTGGAACCCGCGGTTGTGTTTACACACTGCACACGGCCCCCGTGGGTCCCCTGTGTCACTACCTTGGGTGGTTCCTTGGGATCCCAGCGATTCTACAGGCTCTAGGCCTTGTGTCTAGTGCACTCGTGGTTCTTATACCACTTTATTCGTATATGGTTTGGTATGCCCCTAGGGCCCAAACGTGTATTTGTGCTATTACTGTTGATTGCTAACTTGTAAATTAAGTACTTCGAACTCCAGTCTCATAAAGAGACTAGAGGGGTGTGTTTTATCTTAAATACATACATTTTAAATATATACCTGGTGTAGTTGTCCTTTCATTTGGTCATTCAAGAGATTATAGACTGGTAAAACAAGCTGCTTTACATTTGAACTAGTGGGCAGCATATATCAGCCCAACTTCTCACAACGAGTGCATAAATAGACAACAGGGGTGCAGAAAGAAGCAAATGAGGTGCAGAAAGAGGCAACAGACAGGCAGATAGAGGGAAGAGAGGTACCGAAAAAGGCACGAAAAGTACAGAAAGAGGCAAAAGAGGTACGTAAAGAGACAATAGGGGTGCAGAAAGAAGCAAGACAGGTGCAGAAAGAAGCTTGGAAAGTGCAGAATGAAGCAACAGGGGTGCAGAAAGATTCAAGAGAAGTGCAGAAACAGGAAAGAGATGTGCACTGAGAGGCAAGAGAATTGCTGAAAGAAGCAACAGGGGTGTAGAAAGCAGCAAGAAAAGTGCAGAAAGAGGCAAGTGAGGCAGGAAAGGTGCAGAAAGAGAGAAGACGAGTGCAGAAAGAGACAACAGGGGTGCAGAAATAAGCAAATGAGGTGCAGAAAGAGTCAACAGACTTGCAGAAAAAGGGAAGAGAGGTGCAGAAAAACACAAGAGAAGTGCAAACAAGGTATATAAAGAGACAACAGGGGTGCAGAAAGTAGCAAGATAGGTGCAGAAAGAAGCATGGAAAGTGCAGAATGAAGCAACAGGAGTGGAGAAAGAGGCAAGAGAAGTGTAAAAAGGAGCAGGTGAGGTGCAGAAAGAGCCACAGAGGTGCACAAAGAGGCAAGAGAATTGCTGAAAGAAGCAACAGAGGTGTAGAAAGAAGCAAGAAAAGTGCAGTAAGAGGCAAGTGAGATGCAAAAACAGGCAGGAAAGGTACAGAAAGAGGGAAGACAAGTGCAGAAAGATAGAAAACGGGCACAGAAAGAAGCACATGAGGTGCAGAAAGAGTCAACAGACGTGCAGAAAGAGGGAAGAGAGGTGCAGAAAAAGGCAAGAAAAGGGCAGAAAGAGGCAAAAAAGGTACATAAAGAGACAACAGGGGTGCAGAAAGAAGCAAGACAGGTGCAGAAAGAAGCATGGAAAGCGCAGAATGAAGCAACAGGGACACAGTAATAAGAGAAATGTAGAAAGGAGCAAGTGAGGTACAGAAAGAGCCAACAGAGGTGCAAAAAGAGGCAAGATATGTGCAGAAACAGGCAAGAGAAGTGCACAAAGAGGCAAGAGAATTGCTGAAAAAGCAACAGGGGATAGAAAGAAGCAAGAAAAGTGCAGTAAGAGGCAAGTGAGATGCAGAAACAAGCAGGAAAGGTACAGAAAGAGGGAAGACGAGTGCAGAAAGAGACAACAGGGGTGCAGAAAGAAGCACATGAGGTGCAGAAAGAGGCAACAGACATGCAGAAAGAGGGAAGAGAGGTGCAGAAAAAGGCAAGATAAGTGCAGATTGAGGCAAAAGAGGTACATAAAGAGACAACAGGGGGCAGAAACAAGCAAGACAGGTGCAGAAAGAGGAAAGCGCAGAATGAAGCAACAGGGGCACAGAAATAGGCAAGAGAAGTGTAGAAAGGAGCAGGTGAGGTGCAGAAAGAGCCAACAGAGGTGCAAAAAGAGGCAAGATATGTGCAGGAACAGGCAAGAGAAGTGCACAAAGAGGCAAGGTAATTGCTGAAACAAGCAACAGGGGTGTAGAAAGAAGCATGAAAAGTGCAGAAAGAGGCAAGTGAGATGCAAAAACAGGCAGGAAAGGTACAGGAAGAGGGAAGACGAGTGCAGAAAGAGACAACAGGAGTGCAGAAAGAAGCACACGAGGTGCAGAAAAAGACAACAGACCTGCATAAAGAGGGAAGAGAGGTGCAGAAAATGGCAAGAAAAGTGCAGAATGAGGGAAAAGAGGTACATAAAGAGACAACAGGGGTGCAGAAAGAAGCAAGACAGGTGCAGAAAGAGGCAAGAGAAGTGCAGAAAGAAACAACAGAGGTGCAAAAAGAGGCAAGAGAGGTACAGAAACAAGCAAGAGAAGTGCACAAAGAGGCAAAATAATTGCTGAAAGAAGCAACAGAGTTGTAGAAAGAAACAAGAAAAGTGCAGAAAGAGGCAAGTGAGATGCAAACAGGCAGGAAAAGTACAGAAAGGTGGAAGACGAGTACAGAAAGAGACAACAGACGTGCAGAAAAGCAAATGAGGTGCAGAAAGAGGCAACAGACGTGCAGAAAGAGGGAAGAGATGTACAGAAAGTAAAAGAGATTTGTTAAATGAGGTCAAGTGAAGTGCAGAAAAAGAAAGAAACATGCAGAAAGAAGCAACAGAAATGCAGAAAGAGGCAAGAGAGGCACAGAGGGAAGCAAGAGTGGCTTGCACACCATTAGTACCAATTTAAAACCCACATTTAGCAATAAGTAACAGGTGACCATTCTAGGTTTGCAAAGGGCCTTCCACCACGCTGTAACACTTGTCGCTGCATTTTCGGTAATGTTTGACCCGTTTCAGCTAGAAACAAGGCTTTTTTTGTTCAAATCTGCAGATTAGGGTGCAGATGATGAATTATGTGTCTAATTCTGAAAATGTATGATTGTGCGAAAGTCAGTGCAGTCAAACAGTCACATAATTCCAGTGGCCCTGCTCATACCTCTGACTAGGTCCACAAGTGCTCCTCAGTGATTCCATCTTTTTTTGTTTCACTGAGTTCATAGTTGAGCTTCAATGGAAATTAGGAAGACTAAACTTGAGGTTACCATTTCACAACATACACTACCATACCACATAATTACTCTCCATAACACATAATCCCACTCTACATAATTGCTATACACTAAATACCACATACATTCTATCCACATAATTACACTGCACAACATATCACATAATATAGGTGGCTGATGATAGGATGCATTAGTAGTTGAAGGATGGGTTAAAGGTGAAAGAAAAGAAAGCAGAAAGGATGCCTGCCTGGGTGGGTGAAAATAGTATGGGTGAAATGAATCCTCAGAGGGGCTTGAGGGGTCAAATTCAAAAGCAAACAAGGATCCAGGGGTGGTGGTTGGGTTAGTTATATCTATGACAAATGTATGTTGTCTGTGAAAGGTTTATGATAGCCATGTTTGGATGGATGGATGCCTGGATGGTATCATAGTAGTTGAGAAGAAGAGTCAGACTGGATGAAGAGAATGAAAAAGAAAATTAAACCATGCCAGAGTACCAAAGTCAAGAGTGAAGAATAAAATAATGCTAGAGAGCAATGCAATGATAAATGAAAAAAAAGCCCTGGGAAGAACAAGGACTGTTTTTTGCTAGGTTTTTAAATCTGATTCAAAGGTTTGAGGTTGTATTTCAGAATGGAATACTCCCTTAACTCACAGTAGTTTGTAAGCACAACATATATATTGTGCATGACTATTTGTACCCTACCCACCCATCATCAACTCCCTCCCTCCGACTCTGAGGTCCACATCCGTTCCAGTTTCTACCCATGTTATTTTGACTGTGTCAGCCATGGGTGGCCTATTGGCTGCATGGTGACTACTTACAAGCCAGTATGTCAGCATTATCATCACGTGAGTGACGTGATGTTGTGCCGTATATCATCATCATTCATAAGCATGTCATGTTGTGCCTTATTGCAGTAGTCATGGTGAAAGTGAAATTGAGCATTTGCCATTGATTTAACAGAGTATGGCCGTAATGGAAAAATAGATAATTGTGTAGTACAGCTGCCCCACCTGCAGACTAGTAAAGTAACGTGGGTCTGCGACACAAGTATGTCTGCCTTGGGCACAAGCTGACTGAGCTGGCATGCCTACAAGATTAATTTTGCTAAACAAGAGAAAAAAGAAGAATACGTGTGTACTCCATAGTGCCTAGTGCCTGAAAGTCTAATCAGCGCATCCAAATCTTAAGGGCAGAGTAAGTGAGGAGGATACCACAACTGCTAGTGCTACTGTGCCACTATAATCTTTATGTGTGTAATTTTGTGTTAGCGTTTTGCTAAGAGTATTGGTTACAATTGTCTTTTTTTCTTTATTGATATAGCTACTCCTTCCTAACCCAACAGGCAGGAGATAGCAGCCAGGGCCTGGCAGCAGAAGCTGGAGGCCATCCAGCAAAAATACCGCCGGCTCCAAAGCCCTGGGCTCCACCCTGGCCCCCCATGTGCCTCCGGTGGTACGGCGCCGTGTAATGGCAGCCGCCCATCACATTTATCATCATCCACTGCTGCCCACCCCTGTGGTTCATGCAGGAACTTTCAGCGCTGCATGCTCCTCCGAATGGCATGCCTAGAGGCCAGGCTGGAGGAGGCCCTGAGGCGCACTAGCCGGCACCCCCGCCACTAGACCTCAATATCCGACCCTTGCCCCTTTTTTAATCTGTATTTGGTGGGTGGGATGTTGGGAGATGGGGAAAGTTGGGGTTTTCTTGAACTTCTTTACTTGGACAATCATGGACATTTATTTATTTTACTTGACATTGGTTGGGGTTAGGAAGAGGGATGGGTCATGTGTTGTGGGTTTTTTATTCTAGTTTATATTTGTTAGGGTAATACATTATTTATAGTTTTACAATACATATGATGTAAATCTTTTCTGGGGGGTTACTCTTTAATGTCACCTTGTTTGTTTCCTCCATTTGCTGCCGGGTCGCTGCCAGTTTTTGAAATCTGCCAATAGTGTAACACACCTACAGATAAATGCAGTACCCTCACTTGTTCTACTACTGTCAGTCTCTCCTCCTAGTCTATGCTTTCTGCAACTAAAACCCCTTTGTGGTATGTACTGAGAAGGAAGTGGGTGTGTGAATTAATTAATTTCCATAGTATATACATTATAGCCACTCCCACACTTCTTCTCTTACCTGTGATTGATGTTTAGGCGAAGAGATGGCTGCATGGTGATGGTTTGGTTTCGTAAGGTGCCATGGTGGGTGGTGGTAGCAGTGGTAGACAGTTGCATTTGCAAAAAAGAAAATGAGACAGTCAGTCACCTGAGGGAGACTAGGGAACGAGTAGTAGAAGTACAGTACAAGAAGAAGACTGACAAACAAGAAAATGATTTATCATCATTGAAGGATGATAAATCGAAGCCGGCAATTAATAATTATGATGGGTTAATTATGTTCCTCTGGAAAAAAAATTGAATAGCGAATACTGAGCATGGGTGGACAATCTAATCTATATGTTGCCAGTATGGCCAATATGTATTTAACTTAGAGCATACGAAGATCCTTACCGTGCCTTGAGTTAGTGTGATCAATTATTGGCGTAAATTTAATGTAGTCACACCTCAATATTATAAATCACACAGCCTGGGGAAAGGGGTTAGGGTTTGATGAATGGTTGGGAAGGGGTATTTGAGGGAAAGGTTTGACAAAGACAAACACTACACATGGACAACACACAATCTTGGCTGATGACCATCATATATCTGTTAAGGGAGAAAAAGGAAATGCATGCATGATGGTGACTTGATGATGAGCAGTACTAGACTAGTAGTACAGGGCACCAGTACATTATTAATTATTATTATTCTGCAATTGCCTTGCCTGTCTGCCCCCAGAGAGAGTCGAGAGACCCAAATTACATACATTTTATGTTCTGTTGTACCGGGCTTCCTTTTAAAGCTAGCAAAGAAAATCAAAAAATCGCTGAAGGTGTCAAATATATAAGCAAACATAGTAAGCAACAACACACAGTCATAACGATTGAAGAGAAAAAATGAATCAAATGAAAAATAAAAGATGATACTATATGTTATGGTCAAATTGGGAGTAGCCTCTCGGCATTCCTCTTGGTCGTTCCTTCCATGGACGACAGAGACACACACAAATAATAAAGTAAATAAGAAAGAAAGAAAGTAACAAGTCGAAAGCCTAGTTGTTGTCAGGGAAGTAGAGCTCATCCTTAAACTCTTGTGCTTCACCCAGAAGTAGGTCATCTAACACACTACTTCCATGACCTAAGTCACAGTCATCATCTTTCTGCTGTGCTACTGCAGGTATGGCGTAATTCGGTGGTATAAAGTGCTGATTCATTTTGATCATGGTTAACCTCTCCACGTTTTGGGACAAGAAAGTGGTCCTTCTCACTGTCAGTACAGCTCCAGCAGCACTGAAAACACGCTCAGAAGAGACACTTGCAACAGGGGAAGCCAGATAGTTTATCTCCAGCCTGCTGAGCACTGGCCATTGCTGCTTTTCCCATACCAATACATCAATGGGTTTTGATCAGTGAAGACCTCAGTTGGGTCATCCGGATAGGCCTGGATCATCCGCTCAATGCTCAGCGGTGCTCCCCTTTGCTCCGCCTCTTTTGCCTTTGCCTCGACACAGGATATAACAAGCCCTTGCTTTAGAAGCCATTTCTATGCCGATTTAGGTGGGGCTGATGCTCCTGTTCTTGTTGTTGTTGATGTTGTTCTTGGTGTTGTTGGTGGTTTTTACTGCTGTGAGCCAACCAAACTGCCCTCAGGCTCTGAGGTTGAACTTGACGCCGGTTGCCTTGCAGTACTTTTTGTGGCCTGGAGTAGCAGGCCTCTAATTCCCAGCCGTTCATGTTCTAAGTGACTGGCTTCCGCAGCTATCCAAGTTTTGTACTTGGTAACATGCCCTTCTAAAAAAGGAATCAATGTCTTTAGTACTTGTTTGTACCGTGCATCCAGAATTGTGGCACAAGTGTAATGGTTGGATGACACAATGCCTCTTTGAACCCTTGTAATTTCAGATAAGCAAAGGGTTATCTCTCCACAACTCATATGCTTCTTTTTTCCTCCACACCTGCGTACATTTCAGACACCCCCTTCAGCTGTTCCTGCAGCATGTGCAGCAATGGGATAGCTTGGACTATAGTACAGTCCTCCTTGCTGACTTCACGTGTGAAGACGACAAAGGAAGTAGCATCTCTGTCAGGCATTTAACTAGGTCCCATTTGTCTATCTCAATGATCATGGTTTTCACAGTAGCATCCCCTCTTTGCATGGCATATTTATTGATTGGTCTGTACTGCTCAAACAGACTTTCAAGCATGTAATAAGTTGAGTTCCAACGTGTTGCAACCTCCTGGATGAGTGCTACAACTGGCATTCTATGCTCATGTTGAATGCATCTCAGCTGCTTCCGGGCGTTAAAAGAATGGCTGAAATGTGTGCAGATTCTTCTGCAGGTGGTCAGTAAGTTGCTGACTCTGTTTTCTTTTTTCAGAAAGTCTTGAACAATGATGTTAATGCAGTGCCCAAACACAGGACCCTGAAATAGCCTCCAACTAACATGGCCTTAACTATATTACTACCATTGTCCGTGGCAACAAAACAAACGGTAAGCCCTCTTGGGCGCAGCCATTCAAAGACCTTGCTGTCAAAATTTTCCAAAATGTTTGCAGCAGTATGAGATTTCGCCTCTGTGACAGACATGGTCTTGGGCCTAGGTTGGTGGGGTGCTGTTCCAAGCTTGCTCCCCGGACACTACTGCTACAGGCGCAATTTTTGTTTTCCCAAAAAAGAACTTGGGCGGCACACCAGTCTTGGTAAAGGACAGTTCCTTCTTCTCACTGGCAACTTTCATTGTACTGGAGGACCAGGTACCTTTCTTTGGGGCCATCTTCTTCAGAAGTCAGCAGCATTCAGTGGCACAAGTTGAAGAGATGTCTGTGGTCACAGGTCACATGACGTCGTGCGCAGCCGGTCTTCTGTCTGGTAGTACATTTGCTGATGACGCCTCCTCCTCTTTTGTGCACCTGAAAGCAAAGAAGCATGAAGAACATCAGTGAAACGTCAATGTGGTATTCATTGTTGTGGTTCAATTCCTACTAGTGCACTAAAAACATACAAATATAATATATAACTTTGTGTGTGGTCACACTTATTAATATTATTATTAAATGTATTACCTCCGTTATTAAAAATAAATAACAATACTGTGTAGACATTTGTGAGACTGACAAAAACAAGGGCTTTCATGGTTGGTGTACTAGTGTACTGTACAGGACCCTGAGGAAGGATAGGAAAGAAGAAGAACAACAACAAAAATACAAATGTAACGGACCCTGTTTCGCATTGTGCATCACGTGGGATTCAGCATTCAGGGAGCTGCAGATGACAATGGATAGAAGAAATAAGCCAAGAGGAAGAAAGGAAAGAGAAAGACATGCAGGCCTAATGCAGAAGCACACTGGCTGGCTTCACAAAATGGCCACCAGCCACATAGCCAGGCCACAACAACAAGAAAGGGAAGACAGACAATGCAGTTCTATGGCAAAAGCAGTGCACACTTCACAAAATGGCCGCCAGCCCCATGGCCAGGCAGGCCACAACAAGAAGCAATAAGCCAAGAGGAACAAAGGAAAGTAGGCATGCCGGTCTATGGCAAAAGCACTGCTACCACTAGCACTACTACCACCACCACAAAATGGCCCCCAGCCACATGGTCACTCAACAACAACAACAATCAGGAGGCATAGAAAACAATGAACTCAAGCAGGCCTAATATGGACAAACACTTTATAAAATGGCCTCTGGCCACACGGAGAGGCTCAGCCAAGGCAAATGCTGGCCCACTATTACAAACACACTCACACACTGGCCAGAAAAAGGAGGCATGCTAAATAACTCAGCTTGACAACAATGCCAACAACTAAAATCCACATGGCTAAAAAAGGTTTGCATATTGCAATGCAAGTTACACAACAATCAAACACATCCAACAAAGGCATTTATTTAACACACATGAAAAAAAGTGAACCCCCCAAAAAAAACCACATTTTGCATTTCAATCCAAGGCCATCCATGCCGTAAATGATGTTTAAGTTCAACAAACACCACAGAAACAGTTGTTTCATGCACCCATGAGTAGCTCTGGGCCTACTGGCTGAAAGGCCTATTGGCAGACTACTGGCCTAGTGAATTAAATAAATATTCTAAATTGATTTCAAAAGATGGAGAACATGTAGTGTGTTTCCTTTATAAAAGAAAACTAGAAGAAAAATTACATACAAAGAAACAACTAGGCCCCTACTGAAAATACAGGCCACCCACCGCAATGCATTTTTAAAAAAACAATGAAGAGTACAAACAAACTGTAGGTGCAATGTCCCAATCAAACAAACATTACCAATTTTCCAACTTACTTGTGAAATCTCAAATCCAAAAGTCCTCAAGTCCAATTATGCATGATGCAGCAGACAAAAAAAGGAATCGTTCCAGCTCCAAATCCAAATGAAAAGTAAACAGGAGATAGGCATAGCACTGGGAGGAACCTGCTGGACAGGAACAGGAAGTTGGAGACACTGGGGCACTTCCTTCCTCTTAAAAAAAAAAGTAAAAAAAGAAAAAGGACTCGGTGCACAAAAAAGTATAGCCAAATGTCAAACTGAGGAGTTTTTTTAAATCAAAATCATCATTTCGAGAAGGTTTTGATGCTGCTCCAGAGAGATTCTTCTCCAGATTGTTCAGGATCTCAATCTTCACAAACTTCCACCGGAAATCTGATGGTGCGCCCGAATGATGGGTTCACACACTCTTGCGGGACCTGTCTGGCCGTTTACCAAATTACATGGTGCTCACAAAAGGATGGGAAATCTCGGCGTCGATTGCAGGCATCCCAGTAAGTCGCTCCCGCGTGCGCAAAAATGCATTTTGAGCACACAAACACAAAATAAAACTCAGCTCTAGTGCGGAGGGCGGAGTTTTTGGTATCTCCACTTTCTACGCGGAACACGGAGTTGCCACAAATCCGTAAACTCCGTGAGTGGAGCGGAGTTTTACGGCCGGGCTTCAAAATAACAAGCGCATGCCGGGAAATGCAAATCTCTGATTGGCAGCCAACACTTTAACAAGGAATTGTTGGCAACTGTCTCGGGACTTGTCTTCAGATGAGTCCCACAAATAAATGTAAAAAGAAAGAAAAGGGAGCAGGGAAGGAATACCCTGACCCCTAAGCCATGGTCTTGGGTTGTCCCCTGGGGCCACGCTAAGACAAAATAGTATTTAAAAAAAAAATGCTCCACATCGTGATATTCGCAAATTGTCAGGAATAATAAAAAAACAAGCAAAAACTCCAGCACTGCCTTTTAAATGACCCCCGGGTGGGCCAGGTCTTGGGAACATAACCCTATGCTTATGAAAGCCTCAGGACAACCTCCTCCTTGGGGCATTGCTTATTATGTATGCAGGGGTTGCTCACATGGCACCCTGAGCCCTGGGGACTGCCACCTCCCCAGAGCAAATGTTTTTAAAGTAATGTGGTTAGCCTGTGTGGACCCCACCGCAGCTTCGGGGACTACCTCCTCCCTGGGGCACAACAATATGAATGCGGATGGGCCTTCAAGACCTGCCTGCGGCTCAGGGACCACCACCTCTCCGGAGCAATTTATTGAAAACAAGGGGAGTCACGTGGCCCCCCCACAGCCCTAGGGACCGCTACCTCCCCGGGGCTAAAATCTCTTGTTGATCCCTGGCCCTGGGAACCACCACCTTCTTGTGGCTAACTTATACAATGGAGGGGTCCACTCGGGTCCCATTCTTGAGCCATAGATGGCCCTGGGGAACAGCACCCCCCAGGGTGGCTCCTGCTACCTCGTGAGGGGCCCACCCTCAGGAGTTATCTGTTTGCTTTTGCTTGGCGGGAGTTGGCAGGTCATACAAAGCAAAACAAACATAACTCTAATTCTGCAAGCCGGAGCTGTAAAACAGTTTCGGATTGCAGAAAGCAAAGTTTTCAGCTGTTTCCCTGCATGCAAATATGTGTGCAGGGGAAATAGATTAAAACATTGTTCTGACAGAAAGGAAGCTGCCTTTCAGCATGGCCAAAGCAAGGCAAGATTGTTTTCTCTGCATTTCCACTGTGAAAATGTATCTGTAATCCTTGATGGTAGTGTTTGCATCCTTTCTTTTCTCAAGAGCAAAATCTCATTTAGTGTATGTGACAAGGGGGTTCTTTCTTGGCATTTGCTGCTAACGTTAGAGATCTTGTTTTAAACTTATACAAACTAGAAATATGTAAACTTGCTTATAAGCCCGGTCCCATATACATTAGTGGTATGCAACATCTTCCTGCCCTTTCCCAGGATGATGGACAGCTTACTAAAACAACACATTTCCCACCCATTTTGGAGATGCATTCATCATGCCTAGGAATACGATCGCATATCCACCAAGCAAAGAAGCATTTACTTCTGAAAAGTACAAATCATCCAAGTGTGTTTTCTCTGCAGTTCCACAATTGTAAACATATCTGGTGAAGACACTTGAGGAACAATCACATTGGCAAAGGTACAGACATACAAGGTCACTGGAGACTTTTTCTTGACATCCTTTACGAAGTTGTTGTGTAGGAGGTGCACTATACAATCACCCAATGAGGAAGCACTTACTAATTAGCCAGTAGAAAATACTCCAGTTGGGCAGAGGTGTTGCACAAAACGGTGACCTCTTCTTGGATAAATACACAGGGCAGGATTCATTCTGGCACGATGCTCATTTCACACAAATTAAACCTCAACAGGTTACAGTTAGGAAATAACATTTTAAAAACCGTTAAAATTCTCTGGAAAAAAAACTTTACAGAGGCCTATAGTTAGGAAATAGAATTAAAAAAAACCTTAGAAATTCACTGAAAAAACCCAAAGGTTACAGATACGTTCTGGTTAGGCTGATATTTCACTCATTCAAAACCAGAGAAATTCAGCAGTTATAGTTAGCAAAGCTAACTATAACTTACACCCCCGCAACGCACTGCTTATGACCTCACATGTTACATCACTGATGGCATTGTCAGTGACATCACTGATGACATCATCCAGTGATTGTCAGTGTTTTCTAAAAGTTACTGAGTGTTAAACATATATACTAAGGTAAGTGGCTGTGGCAGTGCCGGTATGGGTGAGTGAGTGGATGTGTAGTGTATAGAAGAGTGAGTGGGTATGCGAGGGTCTGTATACATGAGTGAGTGGGTGGGTGAGTTTTTGTATAGGTGAGCAAGTGGGTGTGTCAGCGGGTGTATAAGTAAGTGAGTGGCTGTGTGAGTAACTTTATGGGTGAGTAAGTGGCGATAATGGTGAATGATAGGGTGAATGAGTAGCTGTATTGGTTAGTGTGCAGGTGTGTTCGTTGCTGTAAATGAGAGGGTGCATGAGCGGCTGAATAGGTGACTGAGCAGGTACACAAGTGTCTGTATGGGTGCTTAAACTAAGAGGAAAAGACTGCACTCCTATGAGATCCTGGGTAGTTATAGTTTTTCATAGGAAATAGATTTTTGGGTTTGCTAATACCTTTGGCATTGTTTGACAAATCTTCAAAATCCTTTCCAATTATATAGAACAAGCATAATTGCAACTAAAAGAATTGCAACTTATTGTGTTTTTATAATAGAAATGTGCCTTAATAAATTAAAATGTACCAATATATTGAAAAGTAATATTGAAAAAAAAATCCTTTCCAAAAGAAAGTTTCAACCCCCCTCAGCCTCTTCCTTGCAAGTGGCAAGCAGGGACTGAAAAAATGGGGGAAGAGCAAAATGCCTTCTTTCCATGCAATTTTTTCTAGTAAAATTAAACGGTGATACTGAAAAAATGGCTGGGTGAAATGACATCAAATTTGGCAAAAAAAGGAGGTGTGGGTGGGCCTGATGCAAACTCTTTTCCATATAAGGCACTGGACATCTAACTTCACATTAAAAATCATAGAAATTCACTGAAAAATAACAAATGTTAAAGTGATATGATAGGATTTGTAATAACGTTTTACTCTACATTGAAAAAAAAACTTAGAAATTCACCGGAAAAAACAAAGGATAAAGGGATAGCTAGGAATTGTAATAGGAACTTACTCTACTTTAAAAAGACCTTAGAAATGCACTGAAAAAAACAAAGTTCAAAGGGACGTTAGAATTAGGTGAAAATGTCACTTAAAACATAACGGTTTGAACTAACAAAACCACTGAAATTCACAATTTATAGTTATCGAAAGTAACCAAAACTCATGCCCTAAAGTAACTATAACTCGTGCCCTCGCCATGCCCTGGTTTTACCCTCATATATAAAATCACTCATGAGAAGTTCAACAACTGAATTGATAACATCCCTAATTACATCCAAAATTAGACCATTGATAACAAAATAGTTCATTGCAAGGGTGCAAGCTATAGACATTTAGAGGCCCATTAGGATGTAGGGCGGATCGCCACCGCACGCATGGCGGTGGCGATCCACCCTACATTCTTCCCCGCCCACCACCCATTTCCCCCCGCCATATTAGTATGAGGGTAAAAGGGTTTAATATGGTGGCGGTGTCTTCTAGACAACGCCATCCATATCAGGATGCAGGCGGGAGGCAGCCTTTATGTTCAAGTTGGGGGCCCGTTGTGGGCCCCCACAATGTTGGGGGGATGAGGGGCACATAGGGGGTATCTATGTGTGCATGCACAACATGGCAGGCACTGCGCGGTGCCTGCCAAGTTGTGCATGCATATGCATAACATGCACTTTTGGCATTGCGGCAGGTGCTGCTGAAAGCACCGCCCGCCGCAATGTTAAAAATGCATGATGCGCCCGCCAGTGTGGCGGGCGCATCCTAATATCCCCCACTTGACTGCCGTACATATGGCGGGCGGTCCCGTTTTCCATCGGGATGGCGGGCTGGCAAAGTCCGCCCACCATCCTAATGATGCCCTAAATGTGAGTGGCACCATGTTGACAGAGAACAGGGCTAATTTTAGAGCTATAACACATTGGCGATATGCATATACATAAAAGAACCTTTTGCACCAAAGTGCCTGCGCTCCCTGTGTTTTTCTTAAATGAAAGGTTATGTAATGCATTAATGTTTCTGTATTCGGTCTGGGGAGGGTGTGTGGTCCAGAACACAGTAGGGTTTGTTGTCAACCTGACACGGAGCATGTAGGACTAAAGAATTGGGAGGCTTGTGGATTGGACGTCAAGTAAATCACACTGCCCAGATTCTGTTCCATGGGGCAACCGGTAAGTTTAGACTGATGTGCAGGATGTCAGAAGGATAGTCTGATATCAATGGTGTTGGCATTCTGCAATGACTCCTGTTACTAATACACTTTCCATCTCTCTGAGATGCAGTACATGAAAGTAAACTGATTTTGCCATAGCTTTAAAAATGACAAAATAGCCAAAATATATGAAACAAGGGGCCTCATGTAGGAAGCCAAATACCGGTCGGTAACGGACGAAATTCGGTAAATATCCCGTTACTAACCGGTATTTAGGCATTTGCGATGTAGGGGTCTGATTTCTGGATTCGGTATTTACCGAATCGGAAATTAAGAAATCGGTAAAATACCGATTCTGTAAATACCGAATCCAGAAATGCTATGTAGGGGGCACTCAAGTGAGTGCATCATTGGTGTACGGATTCGTTATTTACCACCAACTACAAGTTGATGGTAAATGACGAATACCTTTCAAAAAGCATTATTGTGCTATTTGAAAAGTGCAATGTGGCAGACATACATGCCCTTAGGGCATGTATGTGTGCCACATGTGCACACATGCACGAATCAGGGGTGCAACTGGGTGTCAATGTGACACCCTGCCACCCATGATAATGCCTCCCCTATTACCGATTCGGTATTTACCGAATCGGTAATGGTAACTGGCTTCCTATTCATTCCTATGGGCCTCCAGGCCCATAGGAATGAATGGGAAGGGATGCATTATTACCGATTCGGTAAATACCGATTCTTAAATACCGATATTTACCGAATCGGTAATAATTATTGATTGTTTACCTACATTACATTTACCGATTCATAAATACCGAATCAGTAAAATTCGGTATTTAAGAATCGGTAAATATAATTTACCTACATATGGCCCAAGGAGTTTTATAATTTGTAGGAAACAATGTGTAGGACACTGAATTTTTTTTTTTTTATGGTGGTGGTGAATGGAGAAAAAGGATTTGTTAGTCAGGCAGAAGATTTGTCTGTCTGTAAAACACCCTTTTGTGGAGAGCAGTACTAAGTACTAAACAGTTCTCGTTATCTTTCCTCCTTTCAAACAACCAAGCAGAAATGAAAAGGGAAAAAAGACTACGTCTGGGCAAATTTGAAGTACTCCATTGTAAATGACATCATTTTGCAAATTTCACATTGGACAATGTACACACAACTACTGAGGTAATGCCAATATGCCATACTGTGGAGTTTCGGGAAGAAACGCTAACACAAGATATATAGTTAGGGTAATTTTTAAATACAAGTGGCATTTAAGGTAGATTTGTTTACCTGGGCGGACCGTTCAATTTTTGCATTCAAAACTACAAATACAAACACAGGCGGCAGGGCTTTGAACATGAGTGGCAGTTCCTTTGACATGGACAGTCAACAAACATTTAATGTAGATGTTTGACCCAAGTGAAGGTAGAATATTAACCAGAGTGGGCTGTTCAGGAAATGTTTGAGGGCAGAACTACAAATCTGCAGTGTGTTGAATGTGAGTGACCGAAAATCAACTTGAAGTTACATTTTTGAGTTGAACTTTTACCTGAATAGCTCATTAGGGTAATTTTCTGAGCTTGAGATGCATTGTGCCTAGTTGCACACAATGTCACCTAATTTTGCGTATTATCTTATAATTATGCTACAGGACATTATACAAGTTTCACACATATCCCTAAAGAAGACCTCCATGGCCCAGGGTGATGATGACAGCACAGCCTTCACATCAGCCATTCCCCTGATACTGGTAAGTTGGATTTGATTTTTCTTACTTATAGCAACTTGAAAGCATTATGGCCTTATGTCTTTTCCAACTTCCCCTTAGCCAATTTAGGGCCCGATTATGATGTTGTTAGGAAACGGTCCCGAACACATCGGTTCTGGAATAGTTTCTGGACGACCGATTACGATGCATCCCAACATCTTTCGGTTTGAGTCGCATTGACTTCAATGGAAGCCTGTATTCCGAATGAGAACACAGGCTCACATTGAAAAAAGGGGTGGTTTGGGAAAACCTTACACCCTGTCGCGGGCACCCCATGGTGCCAGCCACATTAGGCATGGTTGGGAAGGGGGGACCCTTGGGTACCCCCACGGGCTTCATCTGTAAGTCTCAGTATGAAGGAGGGCCCACAACGGGTCCCCAGGGATAGATTCTGGCCGCCGTTTCATCTCGGGCAAACCGAATCGGAACGGTTGTCTGAATCTGTCATCATAATCACTCATCCGGAAACCGTGTCTTTAGAGCTGTACGAATCGGCTCTGAAAGACTCGGGATGTCCGGATGCCTTTCGGAACTGATTCGTTCTGCTCGAGTGGTTTCTGGGCATCGTAATTGGTTGTTGGGAAATCTCTACGATTCAGTAGGAAACAAGGGTTCCGAATTGGATTCTGTAATACTGAATCCCATTTGGAGCCTTTCCTAATGACATTGTAATCGCCCCCCTTGGTGTCCGTGTTACTGCTGCATACCTCCTTGTGTTTTTATTACTATTCCTTGTGCTTCACAGATGACTTTCTTCTGTTTGGAGCCTTCATTACTCCCTTGTTTTGTTACTGTGGCAATAACTTTTCCTTCACACCTCCTTTACATATCTTGTGGTAATGACGATTGTTGATAAAGTGAACAGGAAGGAAAGTGTAGATGGACAGGAGACTTTTTTGACCAAGCAGTAAATAGCACAGGAACATAGATGATTGCAGACTCCAACAGCTCACAATGCTCTCTCTGGAAACCCCCCACCATCATACAAGGTTTAATTTTGTCGTGAAAGAGCAGCATGGTTGGATTCCTATATCATATGAACTTTCCATTCTGCTGCTTTCATCATTGTTTTTTCGATCTTTTCCTAGTTACCCTCCATTATTTATTTTTTTAGAACATTGAATTGTTGACTCCTTGTTTTTTTTAAATGTCAAGTAAACCTTTCAAAGTGATACTTTGGGCAGCTATACCTTCACATTAGTTTAATTAGGTATTGTGTTTTAAGTTGTAAAAGATACTGTGGTGGGTACTGATGTGTATAATTGTTTTGTCTAGGTTCCCATATGCTCCAGGCTGATGCTGCCAATGAGGAGGATGTGGGCCATGCTGTTGAGGGTAGGGTGTGAGTATGAGTGGTAACTCACTTTCCTTTCTCAATAATGAGGCAAGCTTCAAAGGGGAAGTCACCTTTGAAGGACAAATGGTAGTCACACTTGGAAGGGGCTCTCAGGCAGAGAGGGAAAAGCCCAGACTGGGGGGAGTGTAGCACAGGTGCCCACACCTCTGGGGTGGTCTACGGATCTCCACACATCGAGAAAAAGGTTTACCATGTTGGAGTGGGTTTAATAGTGCACTCTGAGCTAGCTAGATGTTCGAGTTTGCAGGAAGTGATCATCAGGCAGAAAGGGTCCTGGTAACCCTTTGGCTAGCTAGTTACTACATCCCTCAATGCTCATAGTGGCCAAAGAATTGGAACCTCTGGTAGCCAAAACTCAAATCACGTCTGTACTGGAGAGAGAACCGAAGAAGGACAGTCCTGGTATTTGCTAGATGTTCGAGTTTGCAGGAAGTGATCATCAGGCAGAAAGGGTCCTGGTAACCCTTTGGCTAGCTAGTTACTACATCCCTCAATGCTCATAGTGGCCAAAGAATTGGAACCTCTGGTAGCCAAAACTCAAATCACGTCTGTACTGGAGAGAGAACCGAAGAAGGACAGTCCTGGTATTTGCTGGGCCAAGCATAGAGAGGCTGCATTAAAGTATGGACCACACCTGCTCTGCATCTGTGAGCTAGCAAAGAGAGGGCTGTGCCTACAGTGCCCACGCATGGAAAAGTTGCCCCCAGGAGCCAGACAGAGAAAGTGACTCTGAGAGTCAGTTTGGCTGCCTCACTGTTACAGCCACAGGGCTGTAAAAGCTGAGAAGCCTGCACTGTTGAGAGAACAGGGTCAAGAGGCCTGACCACCACTGGATGTGAGCTGCAGCCTGGGAGACCAAGTGCAGACCCTGAAAATTGCACTTGAATATGCAGGACCCAGGAGTGTCATCATAGTGCAGTTTAGTCACCAAGCAAAACACCTCTTTCTTCACAAAAAATGTAAAGTCTCACCCTCGCATGCTGCAAGAGGCCCACCCTATCTAGCTAACCCCAAAAGTCCCATACCCAAATATCCCTCCCACCCATTCCCCCAACAACAGCCTCACACTTTCCCTAAACGAATGTTCCTTCAAATACTCCTTAAAATGTCCTGCTGGTTTTCTTCCAGTTGCTACTCATCATCTTTCACTTCCTCCAGGCCTTTCTTCAATTGCTGAAGAAGAGTATTTGTGGTTGGAGGGGTGGCAGCTCGGGACCTCAGCTGCTTGCGGTGACGATGATGGCGTGTCAAGATCCATCTGGCTGGTGATCCAAAGGGATGGCAGCTCCTTTCTTTTCTCATGCATATTTCATATAATGCAATACTTGGCAGGAATTAATCAATGACCACCGCCATAATCACAAATACATTTTTTTAAGCGATACAAACAATTCAAATGAATTCATAGGATGAAGGGCACCTTAACCACACATCTAATACATTTGCTGCAAAATATAAATACATATTGAAAAATATGGGGTATTAAATTTATGCTGCACAATTTCTTTGACTGAATCTATATATCATGCAACAATAATGCATCTAATCTGGCAGGGCAGCATGGTTTATTTTGGACAACCTATAGCTTGTCATAAATTCCAGTGGCCCTTCTCTTGTCATATTCCTGCCTGAGTTCTCCCCTGAGTCTACACTTAGTCCCACATTACCACCCCAAAATTCATGATAGGTACAATAGATTTATTATTGCTGAGCTATGGAGCAAGTAACTGTTGAGTAAGTTCTAATATAAATGTCAGTGATTGGGCTAGGTTTAGCTTTTGCTATGGACTAGTTGGTTGATCAATCATGTAGTAGGCATAGTAGAGTGATTAATGGCAGGTAGAAGATGGAACAATAATGGAGCACTTTTCGTCTAACACCCACTTTGTCCAAACTGCCAGGAGAGAAGCCAGCTGTCTAGAAGCCAGCAGTTGTGTGCAACTGAAAATGGCTAATGCACAACTTTGTGCAAGTAGTTACATTAAATTTGACTTGAGCAACAAGTAAGGTTTTATGCAACCAGTTTGTTTGATAGCTTGAACTGCAATATTTATTAGTCCAATATGAAAATTTATTTACAATAGCCAGTGTAAGCTGTACACCAAATAAATATATACCTTTTTAAGTAGCAATTTCTGTTCTGTTATTGTGTTATATATTAGTCACTAAAGTAGAGTCTGTCCTCAAACTCGGTGGGTCATCTTGAGGATAATCACTTACCACATATGGGATGGTAGACCAACTGCCCTCATCTATGGTTTCTGTCTTCAGGCACATTATAATTTTGGGGTTTGAAGTGTTTGTTCATTTTAATCATGGTCTCAATGTTTTGAGGAGCAAACTGGTCCGTCGGACTGTGACAACTGCCCAGATGCACTGAACACATGCTCTAAAGACAAACTGACCACCAGATGTGCTAGATATTTTATTGCCAATCTACTGAGTTTTGGCCACTGTTCATTCTTTCTATGCTAATAGACAATGTATTTTGATCCAGGGACAAGTCTGTTATCCCAATCAGATAGTCTAGAACCATCTTTTGAATTGTTATTGCTGTTACCACTTTCTTTAGGATCAGTGGCACAATATCGATGCACACAATATTGATATAGAAAAACAGCTGCCAAAAAATATTAACTTTTTATTTAAATATGCCTTTCTGTACTTTACTAATAAAGCAAAAAATATTGATAACACAAATATCGTTGTTAAAAATATCTCTTATTACTTAAACTTACAACAAAACTATTAGATTCAAAAGTATGATTACCTTCAAATAAACATGTATTCTGTCAAAAATATTGCCGCACACAATATTGACTACAATGATACAGCTAAAACAGTGTACATTTCATTATTATTAGAAATAAACAACAGATAGTAGTGTTCCCTTACAGGGAAATGCCCGCACATCCACTATATACAAGAAATAAATAAGCATTTAATTTGGCATGAAAACAATTTGCTTCTGTAGAAATATTTGTTTATGATTATAAGAGCGGGTGCCCAGTCGGCCCCAAAAAACACCTACTATCTAAAGGTGTTGTCAGCACAAAACAATGTACCACCAATTTACACACGAAAAATAGAGGCCTTTACAGCACAACGTTAGTCTTATTCAAGTCCTAATT
Organism: Triturus cristatus; assembly: GCF_964204655.1. Lineage (NCBI taxonomy): Eukaryota > Metazoa > Chordata > Amphibia > Caudata > Salamandridae > Triturus > Triturus cristatus. The sequence continues at coordinate 465,321,891 of NC_140584.1, read as the reverse complement.
GTGTATGTTCGACCCTCGGGTATAAATAAACCCAGGGCCCGATTCACAGAACTAACTTAAGACAAAATCCTAAACTTACTACCATTTTGGTGTTCACAGAAGGCACTTACTCATTTTGGTATTCACAGAATGCACTTACTCATTTCGGTATTCACAGAAGTTAGTAGTCCTAACTTTAGGACTCCTAAATGCCTTCTGTGAATACCGAAAGTCTTAAAGTTAGGATTTTTCTCAGTTTAGGAGTAGTAAAGTTAAGAGTCCTAACTTTACTACTTCTAAACTGAGAAAAATCCTTACTTTAAGACTTTCGGTATTCACAGAAGGCATTTAGGAGTCCTAAAGTTAGGAGTCCTAACATTACTACTCCTAAACTGAGATGAATCCTAACTTGAAGACTTTCGGTATTCACAGAAGGCATTTAGGAGTCCTAAAGTTAGGGGTCCTAACTTTACTACTCCTAAACTGAGAAAAATCCTAACTTTAAGACTTTCGGTATTCACAGAAGGCCTTTAGGATTTTGTCTTAAGTTAGTTCTGTGAATCGGGCCCCCAATTTCCAAGCAAGAAAAGCACAAAATGTATTGGTCAGAAACAAGAATCCAGAGAGGTTAATCTATGTTGATTGTCAGTCTTTATTCTCAAAATATAAATCTTTAAAATTCCCAGCACACGATTAGCCGACACGTGTTTCGTCTTTACACAGACTTTTTCAAGGCATTAAAATTGAAAACAGCAATCCAAAATTGGAATCACGCCTTTTCTATACGCACGTCTGCCCAAAATATTGCAGTATACACACCTCAATTCATAAAATCAATGATAGCCGGGCAGCAAAGCATCCATAGGTATCTAATTAGCGTGGAATCCACAATAATGTCCCAGTAGTACTTCAAAACATCCCCTTGTGATAAAACAGCCAATCCTATTGTGTATTAGTATAGCCGTATTGGTATCCACTTGGCGGTAGTAGTGCTCTCGTGGATATAAACCTCAGAGTAACGCTCTTGTTGACGCTCATGTGGCACAACCCTGATACGTTGTGAGCCAGAGTTTCAAATCAGCGAGGTCTCCAGCAAATCCGTGACACCCCACACTTCTCTTGTGAAGACTAACGGTGTGTTGTAAAGGCCTCTATTTTTTGTGTGTACATTTCATTAATAATAACTACTTTTTCACGAGTTTCTTACTTTAGGTTTTCGAGAATATATCATGTTACATTGTGTTATATTACTTGCTTTTTGATGTTTAGGTGCAATGTAAATGTACTTTTGGGACTGTAATGTTTGTTGCGGGTGGGATTTCTGTTTTACTTTGCAGGTTTTTCCTGACGAATGTGCATTTGGGCATTGGGCATTTGGATTTATCTTTTTTTTTTTTTAAGAAATCTGTTTTGGTTTACAATACGCCAATATTTGTAACTTTGATTTTCTTTTTTGGAGGGTTTCCAAGAGCATTTCTGTATTAAAATATTTTTGGGGGGTTCTTATGGTTCCTAGATACTTTGGATTGCTTTGATGGGTCTCCATTGGAATGTTTTTATTTTTCAATTTTGTTTTGGCTTTTTGGAAAATATTGTCATAACTTATTTGTTTTGGCTGAGAAATGATATATTTTAATATCTATGTAAGTGTTATGTGATTGGTATTGTGTATTTTGTGTTTTTTGATTATTTTAAATAATGGATTGAGTTTGTTCTTTGATGTTTTTGGTTGGTGAGGTTTTCGATTTTTTATATAAATTATTTATATATTATTTTATTATATCAGCTATTTAAATTTTAAGTTTTATTAAATATTTTGGCTGATTCAATAAAATATTAGGTTTATTATTTAAGTAAAAAATGATTTGTAATGTTGGTTAGGAATATTCTATACTTTCTTGGGAGTTTTTGTAGGTTAGTATTGATAAGTAATCTAATCCTTAATTGTTTATTAAGTTTAACTTTAAATTGTAGCATGTTGTGCATCCTATTCATTTGTTTTCTAAGTTTAGGTGCAACTTGGGTCGCAGATTGCTCCATTCATAGTCGTTGGCACCTCTGCTCTTTTTGTAATGTTTCATTTATTCAGGTGTGGATTGGGTTCTACCTTTTGTGGAGTGAAAGGCATAGTGCCATCCTTCCATTGCGTTGTTTGTTTTGGATTCCTGTTCCAAGGTGCTGTCATGGACATTCCAAGATTGTATTTGGAATCTGAATTGGTGACTGACATGATGTAGTCTGCCAACCCAAGTAGCTTCGAAGTAATCAATTAGGGGGCGTAGTTTGTGTTTGTTTTGTTGGGGGAAAGGGGTTTCTATTAGTAAATTGTAGTCGTTAGCTACCTCTGTGACAAGGACTTCGGCTAGTGCTTTGATTTTTTTTATTTGAAAAGCAAATTTACTTTTTGAAGCATGTTCCACACGTAGGGCCTGATTATGAGTTTGGCAGTCCCAAGACCGCCGTACCAGGGGTGAGGTCCCACCGCCACGACCTCGGTGGTTCAACCACTGTATTATGAGACATGGGGTTACATAGATGAAAGACCACTGCAGTCCTGCCGCAACTGCCAGCCAAATCTGACCGCAGCAGCCATGGAATAGGCCAATAAGTTTGTCTGAGGCTCTAACCGCCAGTGAAGCCACCAGCCCAATTACGAGTTGTCTTGCAGCCGGAATGACTGTGGCGGTCCAACCACCACAATCAAGCAGGCAGAAAGGGAGGTGTACAAGGCTGAAACTCACGTCTACTCACCTCTACTTGTCCTGTGCCTCCATAGAACCAATCACCACTGCTTGATCATGTCCAATAACCACACCATCGGTTGTTTCTGGCGATAAGTCATACTACTACCTGTTTCACAGACTCCTTAGCAAAACGATGATCTGCCATGAACCAGTGAAGGGTGTTGGGTGGATTGGTCAAACATTTTAACGCGGACCCTGTGCGATATTATTTTAAATGTATAACCCAAATATATCTGTATTATGCCTCCATCCCCAAATCACTGTTACTGCACATGCAGATAGTACACACATGGACATCTATTGATAACTCATAATCAGTGATAGTGATGTGTGCATAAAATTGTCACAAAACAGCACCTCCTCATCAATATCACACCAATTTATCCCTGTGAAACACTCACATTACACACATAGCAGTTCCTTTTTATGTCAAAGCTACATCTGTATGGATGTGTCATTAAAGTGAAACACACCTTCTCTGCTGCAACTCTGTATTAGACTCTCACACATCACCCACATTAAAAAGGAATGCCAGTAAATAGGATTTCATAGAATCGGTGTGAGAAACTTTCCAAGGGCACAGCGGAAACACACTCTGTATTATAGGTATGCCTCTATCATGGGGAAGCCTGAAAGGCTGGGGCTCTGGGGCACAGTACATTTTGCGCACAACTGAAAAGCCTAATGTGCACAGGACCTGTGAATTGAGGTATATCAGGGACAACCAATAGCATTACCAAGTGCCATGCATGTGTAGCTAATGTGTAAGTGCAAGTCAGGAAAGAAAACACAGCCCTAAAAGCATTTTTCACACATCTACATAAAGTAGGTGTAGGGTACACATTGGAAAATGGACATATTTCCATACAAAGTTCCACATAGGTATGACAATTTAACACCCTCCATGTGTGGATAAACAGATATCTAATGTCAACACTTCAAACACATATCCAACTGACCTCATAGGGAGAAGTACAACCAACATGATGATGGCAGTGGCCAGGCTAAGCTGAAATACCACATAACATGTCACCAAGTGCAATGTCTGCCCCATTTTGTGTTTACACATAGACATCAATCCACCATTTCCCCTTGTCCTGTGTAACTCCAGCACTGGGTCCAAGGGCACATCATACTAACTACATCAATTGGATCAGCATTCAGAGATGAAACAAACACAACTGTAGTCACACATCAGTAACAACAAAATAACATAAAATCACTAGAACAGTAATGGCAGGACCAATGTATGCAAAACTAGGAGAAGGTACAATAAATGTAATTTTGTGAACCATAATGTCCAACAAAGGCCAATAGTCAGTCCATGTAAGATACATGTGCCATAGCACGATGCTTTGCCAACAAACGTGCCCTTTTGACAGGGGCATCCATTGGACATGGTAGACACCTCAAAGATGGCACTGGGGGGGTTGTGGTTTAGAGAGGGGTGGTTTTCTTTAGGAGGTGTTTCCTTGGATTTTTGGGGTTTTGGGTTGGGTTCAGTGGGGTGGGGATCTGGCTTCTCTGGACTGAAGTGGTATGTAAAAGGGATAGGTTGGCCTTTGGAAGTGTTTTTTGAGGGGTTTTTGTCTTGTTTCGGGACTGGGTTCAGTGGGGTGGGAATCTGGTTTCTCTTGGGTGGAGTGGGATATGTAAGGGATGCGATTGCCTTTGGGAGAAGTCTTTGAGACTTTGGGAAGGGTGGGTTTGAGTGTCACAGGGCTAAGGGCAAGGGCAAACAACACATCTTCATGGGGAAAAATGGGTAGGATGTTCAGGATGGAGTTCAGTTTGCAAAGTAGAGAGACCAGAACTGTGAGCTGTGTGAGCTGTTTGTTTCATGGGTGTTTGTTGTGTGGGTGACTGTGAGTGTTTGTGTTTTTTGCCTGTATGAGCTGTGCAACATGCTGGGTGTTGTGGAGGGGCCTGTGTCTGTTGCTGTGGTGTCTGGGTGTATTGTTGGGGGAGGTGGAGGGGTCTGTGTCTGTTGCTATGGTGACTGGTGGTATAGTTGTGGGTGTGGAGGGATGTGTGTCTGCTGCTGTGGTGCCTGGGGTTATGGTTGTAGGTGTTTTCTTTTCTGTTGGATGAAAAAAACTTGTATTTTAAATGTTAATTTGATGATACTTTGTAAAGGTTGAGGTTGTTAGGTTTATTTCTACTCACTACTTGGATGAGCTTATAGCTTTTTTATTAATTATGGGCCTGATTACGATGTCGGTCCGACCGATCGACAGTCCTTTGGTCCGACTGCTGAAATATGATGCTGGCGATGGGACCCTATACATTCAAAGTCAACACCACTGCCTCCACCAGGATCTAAGATCCCAATGGGGTGGTGGTCGGGATTTGGATATCCTTTTCCGACAGCTTGTTCATGGGATGGAACACCGCCATGTACAGGCTGTCAGAAAGGGATATTGGGGCCCCAAACAGAGCCCCTGTTCCTCGTGGGTCAAATGTAGTGCTTTCTTTTACCTCCACGCACCATCTGCCCTGCACCACAATTTGCATGGCAAATGGTCCATGGACATGCAAGAAGTGCCCTTTTCCTACAGGGAACCACACATTTAAAAAAAATGTTGAGGCCCAAGCGGATCATCCCATAGACAAGGAGGGCTGACGCCCTGTCAATTTCCTTTTACTTAAATAATAAAAAAACAATTACATTCTCTTGGGGGCACGATTGTGCTTCCAAGGAAAAACAGCATTCAATCTTCTATTTTGTCCCTGGGGGTGATCAGCCTGTTACCATGAGGGCTGACTCCCTCAAATAAAGTTCACTTGTGATCTAGTGGTTTTCTGAGTTTGGATCGTGGTGCAACCATTATCCACAATCAGGAAACAGTTTCAGGAAGGCCTGGTTTGAAAGGTTAGACTCTTCCCTTCCAAACAAGATCGCCCCAAAACCTGAGGAGGCAGTTTGGGGTTCTTTTCCCCACCGGAGTAAGAGAGAGCACTTACCTGCTCCTTCCTCTGGCTCCGGTGAGGATGCTGTGACATCAGCGCACCTCGCTGTGCAGTGACATAACAGATGGGGTGAAGGAGGATCAGGGGCTGATGCGTATGTGTCTCCTTTTTTTTAAAACAAAGAAATCCTCAGGTGCGAGCTCCAGAGTATCCATTGGATGCCGTCACCCGCACCAAAGAGGTTAAGGGTCACAGTGCTGAAAATGGTTATTGTCTTCAGTCCTTATATGTTGATGCTGTTGTTGTTTGTCTGTTATATTGTGGGGTATGGTGTGTGTTATGTTATTTGTTATGTTATGTTATTTTAATTTATTAAGCGCACAGCTACTCGGAAGTGTCCCGGCGCTAACAACAGAAAAGGCGGCCAGGCCACAGATATCAATCAAAACAGCAATGTCTTCAGGGACTTTCTGAACAGGTTCGGATCACAGATGGCCCTCAGAGTCAGGGGAAGAGAGTTCCAGGCAAGGCAGGCTCTGCGGGCGAACGAATTACCCCCCAATCGTTCACGCTTGAATTTGGGGGTCTGCATAAGCAGCAGTGATGATGACCTCAACTGTCTCCTGGGAATGTAGAAGGAAAATCTGTCCTGAAAATACTTGGGGCCGAGACCATAAAGGGCCCGCTGTACGATAGACAACATTTTAAATTTAAGGCGTGATTCAACGGGAAGCCAATGAAGAGACCGAAGTTGAGCCCGAGTACTATGCCAGGAAGGACAAGCCGCCCAGAAGTCTGGCAGTCGAATTTTGGACCACCTGCAATTTCCTTACAAGGTGGCCCGGGCATCCTACCAAGAGGGCATTAGCGTAGTCTAGTCGGGAGAGAAGCAGAGCACGCACCACCGTCTCTCTGTCCCTGTCTGGCAGCAGGGGTAGAAACTTCTTGAGACTCCTCAACAGCCCAAAGCATGTGCCAGCAAGTTTTTTTTGTATGTGAAGCAAAGTTCAGGTTTTCATCAAACCATACGCCGAGATTTTTAACGGCTCCAGTTATCGCTGGGGGGCAAGGAAAGCCCGAAGGCCAAAGTCTTGTTCTAAAATCAGAGGAAAAAGAGCCGAACAACAGGACTTCCGACTTTGCCTCATTGCATTTCAGCTGTGCATTGGCCAGCCACTGAAAGACGGAGGACAAACACTGATGAGGTCGTCTTCTTTATTCCAAGTGAACAGCAGTTGGGTGTCATCTGTTATGTGATGGCAATAGCGTTTGACAGACAGCTAAATATGTTTGTACACAATGTCTAAAAAATCCTTTTGTGTTTTATTTGATAACTCCCTTAATTCTGATTCGAGGCCTCCAGTATTTTCAGTTTTTTACTATTAAGCTAATTTTGCTATGGCTGACAGTAAAAGAAAGACATATTTGAGCTTCATAGAACAATATGCAAGGGTTCCACATTTCACAGAAAAAAGGCACCAGAATAATGGTGCCCCCAGTAGCAAATGCTATAGCTGGAAAAGTGGCCCACAGTTGCAAATGTGGGCAGTTTTGAACCTGTAAAGGCAAGCCATATATGTGTTTGGCAAGACATGCATGCATTTCTGCTTTCTACAGGCAATGTTTGTGGCAATAGCAGAGAACAAATCAGCCCAGCAGACAATAATACAGGCCAACAAATAGCACAATCTGTCCCACCAACAGACCTGTCAGAACAGTCTTTCAAACCGTGCCAGATAGGCCCATCCGTCCCTGCTCAATATACCAACTTTTGCATAGCACACAAGAATTGGTCCAACAAAAATGGTTTCACTCCAACTGATAGGTCAATTCTATCAACCTTGAGATGCCCCGAAACGGGTGTTTCACCATTGTCATCTAAAATTCTCTTAGGCCTAACTGTCCTGGGACCCAAAAGCCCTTTCTTTAGTATCAAATGTGCCTGCAGAGATCCTATATGCTTTCACTGGTAGATAGTCCCTCGATCATTTCAACTTTGACAAATTCTTTGTTTTTTCTTGGACATTTTCCTATGCAGGATAAGCAGCAAGAGAATCTTGACGGATGGAGGCCAAGAAAGTAGGCCATTTCAATTTTGTAGTAATTTTAGATGTTTTTTCTTGTAATCACCTTATTTTCCATAATAGTACCTTAATCATCATTCTGGTAATTTTATGAGATATGTATATATGTATTTATTCTCTATAATGTTGCATATCCCTGATGTATTTTAGAATTTATGTAAGTATCTATATTCTTCATCTGCTTTGTATCCCTTGGTACTTTCTCACTTACCCTCTCCCATGGTGCTGTGTGATTCTCACATGGCTAATTGTCGTTTTCCCTATGTTAGCCTAATCATACACATTGTTTGCTACTTTGGTTTTGTACACATTACTAAATAATCCTGCTTGCCCTTGTGCCACATTGTATTTACATACAGAACTAGCATATGTTTTTGTATTTTATTATTTTCCTGGGATTTAGTCTGAACAGCCTAGTCAAGGTCAAACAACATTGTCCCTTGTTATTCTCTCTGGTCAGACACTAGCGCCTAGACATAATAAAGGAAGGCAGCTGCTGTTTTTGAAATCTTACTCTTGTTATATAACTGAGGACAGGGGTTCTTTAAAAACAAACACAGAGTAAAGGGCCTAAGACGAGAGTGCTGCACCAACTGAGATATAGAACATCCACCTGTGTACTTATTAATTCAAAATTTTGGAAAGAAGGGCAAAATATATCAGTTGATGCAGACTCTGCAGACTCCCAAATATCAAGTAACTTAAGCACAAAACCAGAGCATATATACATGTAGCAAAGAGCAAACAAACTTAGAGATTATATACACAAAGTAAGTAACACCTCACTGATCGTTCACTCAACATCCTTGCCAACTCCAGCTGGGGAGCCCGGTAGCAGCTGGGCATGGACTCTCGACCGGGCCTCAAGTTCCGTTTGTCTTGTGACAGTACGTCTACTCCACAAGTGATCTCCAATTCATCTGGCAACACTCTCCGGCTTTAAAACCTTTTACTCAACGTGAGGCTAACGTTCTAGAAACCTCGCATCCTTTCTTCTGTTGCAAAAAAATGGGCTGGCTGTACTGGTCTGTGTCAAGGTCAAGACAGAAGCTCTTCAGGCTCCTGTATTTTGTCTCCAAGACAGTGTAGTACATTCCACACATTCCCTGAAAGGTACCAAGCACGCATCCCACACAACATGTTCCAGTTCACTCTGATCGGTGAGGAGCGAACACGAGTGAAGAGCAAAAACATCCCCTTCCCACTTTGCAGCCACATGCGAGCAAAGAAAATAGAGTCTGTTACACAAGATGGAGTCAGCACAGAAAATGGAGTCAGTTATGCCAAATGGAGCCAATGGTCAATATATCATTCTTAATATCACTACATAATCTTATTGATATGTATTTGTTTTCTAATTGTGGTGCAATTATTGCATCGTAGAGCACGATAGTTTAAACAAAACATTGTAAACTTCCTTTGTGTCTCTTACTTATCTTATTGTGGACAAGTACGAGTGGGAGAGCGAAAGGGGGTGTCCTGTTCCCGTGATCCCTGAGAAGGTCGAGAGTGTTGTGTTCTGGGGGTCTAAATCACTTGTCTCTCTGGAAAGGTTAGGAAGGCAAATAAGACACTATAGTTAGTCAGGCTCTGGCTCATAGATACTGAGGTGGTAGGGTGACTCAGTGCCTACAGGCTGATGTTCTATGATCCCAAGCATAGTTCTGTTTCTGAGCAGAATCCCTGCAACATGCCACCACCAATGTTTGGTCAGATACTTATTTGCGGGAACCCTTAGTAGTACTTGTTCACGATACCCTCGCTCCTTTTACTGGAGACGTCCGTGGTGTCGGGGAACCATACTCCACAATGTTTAGGGAGTACCTAATTCTGCTGTTTTTTCAAGCTTGAATAGTAAAAGGTTAGAACCTAGTTTGTGTTACACTTTGAATCTATCCCTGTTTTCTCATGGTGCAACCAGTAATTATTGTGGCTAACTGTCGAGCGGCAGTCTATGCACAACATGGAGTCCCTAATGAGGGTGCTTCTGTAATCTTTGTAGTAGAAGCGAACGCTGCATACTGCTGTGAAGTTTTTTATTCTTGCGTCACATTTACAGCTGTGGATGCTAACACAAACACTTTTCACTAATACACATTTCCACAGGCACCTGCTGCATATAAACCTCATCCACTTGTTGAAATTCCTCTTACGGTCTGCGAACACCAGACTTGGTTTAATGGCATCCTTCCCTATGTGGCTGGGCCAGTTTGAATGGGCCCTCTCAGTAATGAGGGGGCTGCTTGGTTGGTATTTGCTGGATATACACCATACACTGATTTTGGCAATTTAAATCTCATGCAAGCCTGAGGTTTGTACAATGTTCTTTGCATCTTATACAGACGGCTAAATGAATATATTTCACATACATTATTAGCTGGTCCAGCTAGAATTGACCTGCAAGTGCAAGCCCAGTTGCACGCAGTGCCTGCTAATAGTCCCGTAATTGTTCTATCAGTTATGGGCAAAAGACTCACTAATCGTGAGGAAATTCCATTTTGGATTGACCAAAAAATCAATCAACTTGAAACTATATTTCCCCTTATGAGACCACAAGACAAGCATAGCATATTAACTATGTGCTTACCAACTGGGATGGTTTCCACTCTTGGAGACTGTAACACCTGGGGGACAATTTTTGCCAAGGTCTATTCTATCTGTCATTGCACTGCCTCAATGGCCGTTTAACCAAATGTTCTGAAACAGATACAGAACAAACTTGAGGCCAGTCCAGCCCTAGATTTGGGGCTGAAGCTAATGGGAAATTTCCCCGTAGTCTCTGAAATTATTCTTTTTAATGTTAAAGGTGAAGCAGCATCTCTGGCTATATACCAGTGACTAAACGCAGTGGCGGTAGCTGACTGCTAACTCATTCCTTTGAGAAATTGTCTGACCAGCAGTACAAGAGAGGAGGGCGACCTGAATGCAAACAGGAAGAGTGCATGAAACCAAAAAGGGAAGCCTAATGTTCCTCTGACATGAAGACTCCTCAATATAAATTCCTATTTCAGGAGAAAAACTGTTGCAGCTTTAACTGATAAATCCAGGGAGAATCCTACTCCTGAACAAGAGCTGGATGGTGGCTCACCTCAACAGCACAGCAGGAGACACCAGGGTATGTCGGAATTTCCTGGAATTTCTGATAGCGAAAGCAACTGATACCTTTGTTACAGTTGAATACTACGGATAGACACGTGGCCACTACAGACAGTTTATCACTTAGATATTTAAATTGAAGGTGACATTAAAAGCACCTTTAAAGCAATATTCTGGGAAAATCTAATTTTGTCCTATGATATCATCTAGGCGGAGGTCTATTGGACCCCACCATTTGTACTCACATCCCCACAAGGTGAGGATGTGATTGTTCCTGCCTTTTCTGCCCTTGTCCCCGATGAGGTCAAACAAGCTTATACAGTTGAATGGGCCCTTGCATTGGCTTCTGCACTTTACCGCAATGCTGTTGGCTGGGATAAGGATTCCCCTTATCATATTATACATATACGGTCCACCCCATAAGCGCAGCCACAATCGCCCCTTAAATGGGGCTCTAAAGCACCAGTTAAAGAAATTCTCTCCCAATTGGAATATCAGGGGTTAATTGAACCCTGTGTCGCTAAGATGAATAATCCTCTTTTTTCTGTTTTAAAGCCTGATCATTCCTATGGCATTGCCTTAGACTATGGACAACTAAATAGTCATACACAAACATTTGCAGTGCAATATATACACAGTACGGCACTCATTAACAATGTAGTTCGTAAAAAATACAAAACCACATTGGCTATTTCAAATGTTTATTTGGGTCACAATTAGGCCACTGAGAACCATGACTGGACTGCTTTAGCGCCCTTGGATTTCAAATGCGTTACGCATGACTTCCTATGGGCTATAAGAATTGCCCAGGAGTATTTACGGCACGTATTGTGACAACACTCCAAGATATTGACCCTGGTGCGCTGTCCTACGTAGATGATATCTACTTAACGGAATGAATTAAATCCTCACTTGGCCAGAGTAGATCGCATTATATTGGGACTTGCTGAACTTGGCTACAGTTAATGCAGACTCCCAAATATCAAGTAACTTAAGCACAAAACCAGAATAACGTAGCATACATACATGTAGCAGAGAGCAAAGAAACTTAGAAATTATAAACACAAAGTATGTAACACCTCACCAATCTTTCGTTCGACATCCTTGCCAACTCAAGCTGGGAAGCCCGTTGACAGCTGGGCTTGGACTCTCGACCGGGACTCAGGTTCCGTTCTTCTTGCGAGAGTACCTCTACTCTGCAAGTGAGCTCCAATCCACCTGTGAACATTCTCCGGCTTTAATATGTTTTACTCACCATGAGGCGAAGGTTCTAGAAACCTCGCCCCCTTTCTTCTGTTGCGAAAAACCAAGCTGGCCATACTGGTGTATGTCAAAGTCAAGACAGAAGCTGGCCAGGCTCCTGTATTTTAACTCCGAGATAGAGCTGTACATTCCGCACATTCCCTGAAAGGTACCAAGCACACATCTCACACACCATGTTTCAGTTCACTCTGATTGGTGAGGAGCAAAAAACAAGTGAAGAGCGAAAACATCCTATCAGTCAGTGCAGAAAATGGAGTCAATTATGCTAAATTGAGCCAATGGTCAATATATCATTCTTAATATCACTCTACACCAGGGTCCGTCTTTTGCTTCTAAAGCGTACCGAGATGCAGTGACATCCCTGGGTGTACTGGTGCATTATTCTTCTCCACATAGGCCCAAGGACAATTCTGTTGTGGGAAGACTGAACCATGACTTAAAGCAGTCCTTACTGGTTAGAGTATTAGGTACGGGTTGTTGGTTCAACCACTTCTATAAGTCCAAAGAGCTCTCAGTCTCAATAACCTCCCAAAAAGAACTGTGGGTGGGAGTACTCTGTGGGATTTACGTTTGGGCATTGAGATCTATGTTCCAGACCTTGGCAGTCCAGATGTTGTGGCGGCTGCCGCAACCTTTGGCAGAGATAACCATTGTGCTATTATGCAGAACCTCCAATGTTTTGTGATGTTCACTCAAGCACACAATTACACACATCTCTCTTGCTGCAGACACAAAGCCTGAAGGTTCTGGCTGGGGATCTCATTCAAGAGAAGGTGGTGATTAAAAAGGGGTTCAGCCTATCCCACCATGCCCCTGTGCCGGTCCTTGGAGTCCAGGGTACAATAACTGTGATCTTTCCACCACTTCCAGGTTCTAGAGACAAATGCTTTGTCTCCATCGAACATGTTAAGCTACACCATGAGGCCTTTTCTAACAAGTATACTACTGGGTGTCATTGCTCCTCCATGAGACATTCCTTTACTGCCCGTGAGCACCATAAATGCTGATATTCCCTGCCTGGGTCCCAAACTGATAACATGACCAAAATGATGGCAGTTTCAACAACTGAGCCTTCTACAGCTGAAGTCATTTATACTGATTTACCATTGATGGATCCACCTCTGTTGGATTTTTCAAGTCCTGCGATTGATTCTGGGCCTCTGTTTTTTCAACGAAGTACCACCTGGCATTACTTGGATCAGGAGGATTTTTCTTTCGACAGTTCCTCTGTTTTGAATCTGCCTCCAGCACGGATTTGTGTTTATATTTCATTTTTAAACACACTTATCTAGTCCTGCTTTAGATATATGTCTGGGTCATTGTCTCCTTGGGCTTCCTGTTCATGTGGATTGGATTTGTGACCATTTATTTCCTGTTCATCAAAGGCCACTACCTCCCAGAACGTTCTGCTACAGAACTGGTAGACGGGTGTTGGACCTCCATTCTTCTTTGAATAAACTGAAATAAGACTTGCCCCTTGTCAACATTTCAGCCATTCTAGTGAATGATGGGATTGGGATAAAATTCCTTTTGATATATTCGACCCTATGGAGATCCTTCAGATACCATATGTGTTCAAAGTTTCTACGGGTGATGTTATAGTACCTGAATTACACTCAGATGATTGGGAAGTTGAAACTGTAAATCCTATGCTTACATAATGGAATATTATATTATACTGTTTTTGAATCAGAAAACCTATACTTTAATTCTGCTAACAATACTGATATGTTCTGTTATCACCATTCTGGACATCACTTCCTACACAGAGCCAGTAGTCAACGTCCACCTTTTAATTATACACAATGGGAACATTGTCTGACTCCCCACAATGGAGTTCTAAAATGCGTAAAGAGAAATTAATGTATTTCACAGGATATGATACTTCAGACAGTGTCATATTGTTTCAAATTAGTCCCTATCCTACTAAAAAAATATATTCCTACACAGACCAATCTCATATCTACAGCTTCGTTTGTGAACTGGTTAGTCTTTAAAGGCTAGGATTACTGGAAAAATACAATTGATTTGTAATCAATTTAGGGAACAAAATCTTGACAGGTTCAGGGAATGGAAACCTTAGTGTCAGCCTGCTTAATTCCCACACAAATGATCTTTTTGAATGACACCATCCAGCAGACTATATTGTCTGGGATTGGCAAAAATGTAAGAAATGAATGCCGCAACAATTCCATCCTTTGCCCACTTTAAAAATTGGCAAAGTTTAACAAATTATACTGAAGATCAACTCAATAGCATGGTGTAGAATGGTGCATTTAATGCTACACTTTCAGTTACTAACAGGTGGTCATAGTGGTCTTTAGACACTAATGGTTGTTATACTCATTTTCTCATTTCGACGCCAAGGTTCAAATCAAGCAGACCCAATCCATGATACTCTCAATCACAACATTCTGGTATAGTTACCACCTATTTGATGAGAAAATTGTGTCAACAATGGTTGGAATATTCTACACTGTCTGCAGTAAAACAACATCTTTATCTCCTGTCTAAAGACATGGATTTGTCAGAATTTCTTTTGAGTTCCAAATCTCCACATTCTAAAAGATTCATTTATGTTACCTATAATGAAATTAGCAAACTGTTCCAAATAGAAGCCGCTGCACGTTTAAGACAAATTTACAAGATAATTTGAATAAAGTGCTTGATGTTGTTGACAACAGTATTAATAAGCTGTCTTCTCGTATTTACAATTTAAATAACACTATGTCATCTGTTATTGATAATGTGATAAAGTGACCTGTCAACGTTATATCATGGGCAATGTCGATCTTTCATGCAGTTTAGCTGGACACTTGAAACACTTAAGAATGGGCATGTTCCACGGCGCAATCTGAATTCTGGTATTTTTTTTTAATTAAAACAAAAAAAATAACTGATGTTAATGAAAGATGCAACCTACACCATGCTGCACTTAGAGAAGTTAGCACAACTTCTATTCACTATAGTTGAAACACCATCAGCAGTGTGGTTAAAAAACAGCGTTATCTCTTTACCTATTTAGACATTTCAATTCATGGCTTGTATGAAACATTTTTTTGTAGGTAGATATTACACCCCCTCAGAGGAGCTTCATTCATAAGTTATCATCACTTCCCTTTTCCTATCATTGTGAACCGTTCTTTGACAGAATATTGAAACCACAAATATCGTGGAACATAAATATTGTGTCAAAAATATCAATTACAAAAATATCGGTTCTCTATACTTTTAATGTAAATAACAAAAATAATTGACACTAATATCAAAAACACAAATATACTTTTTTGATATAAATATACTTAAACATTGTAAACATTAAGTGGCCGATTCTGATTCCGGCCGCAAAAAGAACCGACCGACACGGACCCGGACCGAACACCAACCGACACGGACCAGCACCGTACGACCTGTGCAGTATGATGCAACGCGTGTGAATTACAACCGACACGTACGGAATACAAGCCGTACGACCGAGCCGTAGGGAAAATAGTGACCCGGACGGAAAACCGACGCGAATATCACCGACCGTCACAAACCCGGAATGAAGCCGACTGACCCGTACCTGCGATGTACGATTTGCGTAGTGCGATGCAATGTGTGCAAAACTAGACTGACTCGCACGGAGAACAAGCCACACGACTGACACGCACAAACAACCCGGCACACAAGCAATAAAAACCGCCGCGAACGACGCGTACCAAACAGGCAGCGTGAACGAGGCAGAGAAGCCCGCACAAGACAACAGTAGCATCCGTTTCCGGCACATGAACGTCTCCTTCATGCCTACAAAACACAAAGGAAAAAAGACAAAAAAAGGACCAAACAAGCAATGACAAAGCCAATAAATACCAAAAAAAAACATGGGACAAAAACAAACCCACCACTCCAACTATATAAAGGACTACAAATACTACCATCATCCCTTGCAAACAGGAGACACAGCCAGCAGCAAAGACCAGTACACAGCAACCACAGACACACTCACAACTCACCCATCACACAACTCACACACCATCAGCACCTCATACAAAAGCACACACACATACACCCAGCAAAACCAACACCAACCCACCATCATTTGCACCCTCACACACACATCCCTCACCACCACCACCCATCACCATGCCTCCAAAGAAGAATCCAAAGTTCACAGATAGTGAGTTAGAAGTGCTGGTAGATGAGATCATCAGAGTAGAGCCACATTTGTTTGGTAGATGGTTCCAAAGGACCCCCATCTCACAAAAACCAAGATATGGGCGAGGATGTGGACAAGGTGAACGCCCAAGCACCAGCAAGGTGCACAAAGGTCGACATCCAGAACAGGTGATATGACGTGTGCAGGATGGTCAAGAAACTCATCGAAAAAGATCACGCCCTGAGTCAGTGCACCAGCGGTGGCTCTCCTGCCAAATCAGTCTACTTCAGGACCTGGGAGGAGAAGGTGCGGGACATCCTACCACCAGAGAGCGTCCATGGCCTAACAGACATCCCAGAGCCTGGTGAGTACACAAACAACATACCCAAGATTGTGTGGCAATGGGACAGTGAAACCACGCACCGTAAGCAAAGCTACACTAACCAATAGATAATCAGCCCAAGATGTGTATGCCAGTCAGACAAACACATTACCTGCCATCTCATAGTGACTGGGAACTGTGTCATGACATGCACCAACCTACAAACAAATAGAGCAAGCCAGTGGCACTAAGCCAAATAGACCCTGCCAGACAGATTGACACCACAAACACACCACCACACAGTGCAGCTGACTGCCAGGAAGTAATAGTGGGGATGCAGGTGAAGTGAGTGTAGCCAAAAGCATGATGGGGCCTGTAGTCATAGATAATGCTCCCCCTCCTAATTGGCCATTCAAGACCTCTCAGAAACATGCCCACACCACAGGGAATGGAAAATGACTGACAAGATGGCTGACACTAGCTCTTGCTGTGGGGAGCACAAGGCCCTGCTAGGGCTTGTGTGCAAATCAGAAGCAGGACACAACTGACTGACATCCTGAAAGACAACTTGCACGCCCCACAATGGAAGCACGTTTCATGATGGGAAGGAGGACTGACAGCCGTGACCATACTAATCAGCATGGGGAGACCCCCCCTCAACACAAACTTCACAGAACTCACCGGGTACAATGCATTGACACACACCTCATTGAAATATCAGCAAAAGATACCCCGTACTCGGTGCTGCTGTGTGAAGCACAGGGGCTTACTTTGGACTTGTAGTCGAACAAACACCAGGATGACACAGTCAGCCATCTTCCCATTGCTGTCACACCCCCTCACAGGGAAGGAGAGTCAAGAGGGAGGAAGTATGGGCATGCTGGGAAGGGGGGTGTAGCCAAGAGTATGATGTGACTCGCAGTCACAGACAACCTACACCCACCCACATGGCCCAGCAAGATCAAACTGAACCATACTTGCCTCACAGGGAGTGGGTAGGGACTGACAAGATGTCTGACACTGGGCTCTGTTGTGGGGAGCACAAGGCCATGCTGGGAAATGGCCAACAACAATATCAAACTCTGTCTGTGACAAGCTGGGAAAAAGCAGTGTACAGGCAGGCATCTGTTCGAAAAGTAGAAAATGTCATGTTTGTGAACCAACGATGCATGTAGAAACATAAATCACATTGTCTGTCTATTCCAAACACAGGTGGTGCTGGGCACCCAGCACCAAATGATGAGGATACCCAGTCCCAGTCTCTGGTGGACAGTGAGCTCTCTGGTCTGACTCTCTCACTGTCCTCTTCGGATGATGACGACCAACCTGACCCCTCTTGCACCAGCAGCATCAACATCTGCCCCCCCTGTACCCACGCCTCCAGCATCTGGACACCGACAGGGCACCCCCGCCAACACGGACAGACCAAGGCCAATCAACACCCACAGCACAGGGACACAGGACCCCCCGGAAGCTACAACAAACACCACCAGCAACACCACCCAAGGACTCCCAGTGTCACCGCTGGTCCTGCCCGTGTGGAGAGGGGTGCTGGGAGGGGTGGGAGGCACAGGGCGTGCCTTGCAGAGGGGTCTGGACTGCATGATGACCCCCAACCTGGCACGCATCTTAGATGCGTACCAGGACAGCACCGGAGGATTTGGCCTCAAGGACATGCAACACTAGCAGGTCGCCCACCATGCCCGCATGGAGGCCAAGTGGGATGACATTACTGCGGTGCATCTGGACATACTACAATGCCTCCGCCAGATCAACACCAACCTGTCCACACCCCCCTGTGTGCCCACAACATCTGTCGCAACACCATCTGCCAGCATCACAGGGAGGGAGGAGAACTCTGGCGGAGAGTCCCCTGCACCGCAGAGGCCTGCACATGAGGATCCCCCCTCCCCCGGAAGAAGAGGGGTTGTCCGAAGAAGGACATGTGAGAGGCAGATGTCCCAGCACATCCCCCAAGGCCTCTAAACCTGTTCTGGACAATGTCCTTTGTGTGCAACCCGTTCACCTTGTCCAATTGCATACAACTCACCCACATGATATGGAGGGTTCATGTTGGGCCAATGTATCAGATGACTGTGGACTTTACTGTGGACATTTCATCTACCAGCACTTCCAACTCCAATGTGAACTTTGGATTCCCAAACCAATGTACAGCACCCACCATCCTGTGCACTTCACTCACACATGTTTGTAAATAAACTCACCAGTACACTATACTTGCCTCTGTTGTGATTCCAACTTCTCCTGTTCAGGGAGATTTCGATCTGCTACACAACACAGTGCATGCCAAATACTGCAACAATGTGACCAAAGTATGGTGAGTCATGGGGATGTGACACATGTGAGGGAGACACACCACTATGGCAACACAAAACATACTCACCATGGCCATGTTACTCATCACACACAATGATGTTGACCTGAAACGCATTGGCATGCACAGACACAACACCAACCCCAGTCAGCGGTAACAAGTCCACAGGTGAGGTAAGCAGATGTCACTCAGATGTGGGAAGATAGACAACGCACATAACAAAGCGTAGCACAGGTTCATTACACATCAGCAACACGTTTATTCCACAATAGTTGCACGGTAATTCTACGTAACAGTGGACACACGCTCTCAATGTGTTGGTGAATGGAAGTCCAGGGATGTGTTGTACATCAGTTGATGGGAATTGTCAACTTCCACACTGGTGTTGGCTTCTGGGTGTTGGGGGTCAGTGTTGAGCACACAACAGGCAACGTACCCTGGGAAGGACAGACAAGATACAGTCAAAAGCACAGAAGAACAGGAGAGAAATGCAATACACATGCACAAAACATGTTGCAAGACACCTACACAAACACTAGTTAGCAGTACTACCCTATTGTGGAGTACACACCAGCTGAATGGACATATCACAGCACGCATCCAGTCAAGTGGCACACAGACACACTCAGACAGCAACAGAGCTGGCACAACACATTCCAGGCTACCTCCATACATTCACATAACAACCCTGGAAACTCACATTCAGGTGAAGAAGTTGTTGATGAGCTGTGAGCGGACGTCACCATTATCTTCATCATCACTGGCATCTTTGCCCAGGCCGGGATCCTCCACAGGTGCCGGACGTTGGTCATCGTCATCCTGGATGAGAGGCACCTCCTTCCGCACCGCCATGTTGTGTAGCATGCTGCAGACAAGGATTATTTTGCACACCTTTGCAGGGTCATATGGCAGGGCCCCTCCGGTCTTGTCCAGGCAGTGAAAGTGGCTTTTCAGGAGGCCGAATGTCCGCTCAATCACCCTCCTGCTCCGACCATATGCCTCATTGTAGCGCATCTTGGCTGGTGTGACAGGGTTCCTGAGGGGTGTCAGCAACCACGGCATGTTGGGGTATCCGGAGTCACCTACACACACACAAATGAACAAGTAGCTGAGTTTTGTAGGAGTGCGGAATACAACATTGACAAACACACACAATGAGAAACAGTCAGTACACACCCACAAGCCAGGCATCGTGCGCAGAACCAGGTAACCGTGCACACACATGTGTGATCGACATGTCAGCAAGGCAGACCACCAGAGCATTGATCGAATGGTAGTGCTTCCTGTTCCGGTATGCCTGCTCATGTGCCTGTGGTGGTATCAGGGCAACATTTGTCCCATCAATAGATCCGATGACGTTCGGCATCCTCCCCAGTGTATTAAAGGCATCCTTTATTTCAGGGAGTTCAGCTGGGCTCGGGAACTTGATATACAGGTCGATGAATTGCAACATCCCTCCCAACACATCGCATAGCACCCGACTAAACATCGTTTGCGACATCCCACCAGCAGCAGCCAAAGTGTACTGGAAGGTGCCAGTAGCAAAGAAGTGCAGGGCTGCCTTCACCTTCACCTCTGGGTCAGTGCTGTAGGGTATGTCCGGCCAGGTAGCAGATATGGCGCCAACTGCTCCTCCAACTCCACAATCAGTGGCCTGGTGAAGCGGTACCGTCTGATGCAGTCGCATTCCTGCATGGTTGCAAGGTCTGGGAACGGCCGATGGACAGCTGGTGCTCTGCAGTACAGAGATGCACAAAGGAAGATTGTCAGTACATCCACCCATGTGGCCATGACCACGATCAATATCACATGCTAGTTCATGACATTACACAATGTACTGAGGTGTGTGCTGTTGGTCATGGACACACATGTCACCTACAAGACCACCACCTCACACCTCAATTCCACATGTCCACATGAGTCCCATGTAGTGCAATGGCCAATCATCTGGCTGTGTCACCCAACCCATGTGCTGCTGCAATGTTCCAAACACACCACAGTGACAATTGAGGCCTCGATCACAGATCTTTGCCATGCAGAAACCCAGGCTCCCTGTATTGCCACATCAACACAGCAATGGACATGGTGTAGCACGTACACACCACAAGGCAAGCGTAAGTCCCACGGGTAGTAGCCACTGTTGTTACTGCCGGCCCTACATGTACGTCTCTTAGACACACACCCCATCAAGGTTGATGCATATGCAACATGGATGTGGAGACTGTCCCCCATTGGGAACATTTGATCAGACACATCTGAGACACAACATGCACACAGACTGTGTGTGCGCATCAGTATTGTGGCTACAGGTCTCACTGTGATGTACATGCCATCACCCCCAGGACTCAGGGTGTATGTGACCTGTCCTAAACATATCCAACCTGACACTGTGGCCGTGACTCATGCCCATTACTGTCCAATTGCACATCACAGTGGCAATGTGCACAACACACAAAGGATTCTGCCCCCATGTACACGTGCCAGCCCAAAAAACAGATGTGGCCCCCCCAAACACCCAGGGAATGCAGCCTTACATGCCATGGGACACTGTGTGGTCAATGCTGTAGAGTGGTAGGTGTGCACAGGTGTCCCTGGACAGTATATGTGTGTTGCATCCGTATAATAGTCACACTAATGAGGTCTGACGGGGGTGACAATGCGTACGCATTGCACGGGTCATGTCTGACCCGTGCGTACGCTTTGTCATTGAAAGAAATGAGGTCCAACGCAGGTGACAATGCGTACGCATTGCACGGGTCATGTCCAAGCCGTGCGTACACTTTGTCATTGAATGCAATGATGTCCGACGCGGGTGACAATGCGTACGCATTGCACGGGTCATGTCCGAGCCGTGCGTACGCTTTGTCATTGAATGCAATGACGTCCGACGCGGGTGACTATCATGCATACGCGTCGGACAGGCATGGGCCGAGACAGGCGTACGCATTGGCCATTGAATCGTATGGAGACAGGTGCAAGTGTATATTCAAAATACGCGTTGCACAGTCAGTTGAACGAGCCGGGCACACCCATTGGCTCAGGACTGTCATGGAGACGGATGCGGATTCAAAACTTGTACGAGTTGTGCACTGGAAATTCAGTTGGATGCCTAAAACAATGTTGCAATTTCAAGTGTTCCATGAAGGTGAAGATTTGAACGATGCGGAAGGCATGTATGAGTTGTACTTTTAAATGGATTGGCCAGATTCATAGAATGCAACCGTGTTGGACCTATCACTTGGGACACATGGCACAGAGTCTGCCTCTGCAGCACAGATATAAGGCTGGCTGGCCCCCAGGGAGCTCACTTGCCTGAACTACATGCTACTGGACCACATCCTTGCTACCACTGCTGCCGTCTCTGCATACTCTGGCTCCTGCTATGGCACATACTCTGGAGAGGGCCCCAGCCTTCACTGAGGAGGAGAACCAGGCCCTGCTGGACGGGCTTCTTCCAGAGTACAGCAAACTCTATGGGAAACCAGGGGAGCAGGTGAGTGTGCAGTTCACTGCCTTCCTAATTATGCATGTTGTCTGACTAGCAATACTAGCAGTGTGTACACCAGTGGCAAGCATCCTCACTGACTACTTTCCTCCCCCAAAGTGTGTAGGTACATGTAATGAATGGTTTTCTTGCTGCTAAAGTGCATTATTGTAAGCTTAAACTATCCAGGCATTGTTAACATGTCAGACATGCAGGTGATTTTTCCTTCCCCATGGTTGCACTACCTGTGTAATTCATTTCCCTTTGTGATGATGACATGTATATCCAAATGTGTGCTGCACAAATCTGGGGCTTGTGTGTTAAAGTACTTTTCACTTTGTCCTCCTCACAGGTTGATGCCCACCAGAAGCAGGAGATCTGGCTGACCATCGCCCGGGCTGTTCGTTCTGTGGGGGTCTACAAGCGCCGTATCCGCAACTGCCAGAAGAGGTGGCAGGACCTTCGGGCTGGACCCGGAGGATAGCTAGAGTCCAGCTGAAGCTAACACCTCCACGCAGGAGGGGCGGACACCGGACCCTGACTCCCCACATGCTCCGTATCCTGGCGGTGGTCTTCCCAGACCTGGATAGGCAGCTGAAGGCCAGACAGCAGCAGGAAGGGGGTGAGTCCATGTCTGATCTGTGTACTATGTCTGGCATGCTAATAGCAGTCTTTTGTCCTGGTCACACTTCCACATTATGTTTGTCTAGTAGTCCAAAACTCAGGTCCCTCAATTGTGTGATGCACCCTCCTCATCTGTTCCACAGGTGTGGCACCTCCAGTCTGTTGCTTGTGTCACTAGGGCACTGTGTCCCTGCAGTCAGCTATGCTTCAGCTACCGGTCAGCATCAGTTCCTGTGACTCTGTTGTGTGTTTCATGGGTGGGTCAATTGTTTACACAATGCCTGAGATCTGACATGTGATCTGTGTGTGCCCTTGAGATGTGTACCAATTGCTGGTCTGACTCGCAACATGTGTCTGGGGTATTCCAAACAAACCCATGCAGCAGGGGACTCTAATTTTTGGGCCTCAGGAGTATGTATATCAAGTATGTCACACTTGCTTAGCCACCTGACTACTGTCCAGGGCCAAACACTGTTTCACGTAGACCTGGCTAGTCATGCCTCCTCAAGGGCATTTAGAAACACTCTGTAATCCCACTCTTGCGTATGAAATTGCAGGTTGTGATTAGTGACATGTGACCTCAGGTGTCTGCCTCTGTGTCATTAGGGTGTGGCTTGTTGTTACGTACAACTGGGGTGTCATGATTCAGAGGGTCAGCATGACATCTGCGATGTGACTGTGAGACACAAGACCTGTGTGACATATAGGTGTGTGATCATTTGACAGCGCACAATGGTATATGCAACTGTGTCCTTCATGCAGCTGGGTTACATGCATGGCAGACTGTGATGTGTTAATGTACAGAGATTTGTGTAAGCAGAGACTCATATGTATGATTTGCATGATGTGGGGTCTTCTGGGTCCTAGATATGTTGTTTGCATGGGATAGGCAAGTGCGCCGGTCATCTGCAGAGTTAGCTTTACCCCTGAGCTAGGATTGTGAGTCAGTGCATATTGTTGTTGTCTGGATGCCCTGCCCCTGTGACAGGAAACAGTGTTGACTGACTTTCAGGGTATCCCAGTGGCATAGCATTTAATTTGCTATGAGTGAGACTGCATTGTGTTCAAGTGTGCACCATGCACCCCATTGTGGCATTGCCCATCAGGACATGAGTACATCATAGTGTGTGTTGCTGGCATGCATCCCAAGCATGTGAAATGAGTCTCTGCCCATCCCTTCATCCGGACACCTGTACTGAGTCAGTAGCAAGAGATGTGCTGTGTGTATAGTGACATACTCCTTTATGTTCACTTGCATGCACAACTAATGTGTGCGTGGTGCATGTTGGCACATTGGGGTGTTAGCATCCAACATGCAACAGACATATGTGTGAAAGTCAAGGAGGGATATGTGTGCCATGGTTGATGTTGAGAATGACAATTGTCTTATCCTAAACAGTGTTGGCACTTTGAGCTGTGTTCAGCTGATGATGCCAGGGCTTGCCCTGTGATGTGATGTACTCACAGTGGTGTGTGCAGTCGGTGCAGGTGACTGATGTTGTTCTCTTACATCGTATTCCTATCCAGATACATCCACGGCCACAGAAGGGGACAGCTCCATGGACCAGGAGGAGCCACAGAGCCTTACAGGGACAGAAGGAGAGGAGTCGAGTGAACCCAGTGGCACGGAGGGCGAGTGGAGCCACACAGAGGAGTTGTCAGCACCACCCCCCCCAGCTGAAGGCCACAGCAGCTCTAAGGCTGACTCCCTTCCAAACCCCAGCTAGTGAGGCTGCACCCGCCACCGCCACCACCACCACCCATCGGCTCCCATCACAGAGGTCCCTATGGGCTCCTGTGTTTGTGAGCATGCCTCCTTTGTGCCAGGCACCGCACTCCCTGCCCCTGTGTCCCCTGCTGCCCTGAGTGAGGAGTCTGTGGACTTACTTCGACAGATCCATGTAGGGCAGACGTCGATGCTGAAGGTCCTCCATGCACACACGGGTCTGTTGACACAACTGGTGTCATTCATGGAGGGCATTTCCTCAGGCATGTCTGCCCTACAGAGGACCAATCAGTCCGTGGCCTCCTCCCTGATGGCAGCAGTGTCCCTCCTCCAACAGTCCTGCACCCCTCCTACCCCTGCACCACCCACGATTCCTAGCACTCTACCTGTCCCAAGCACAGGAACCCCCAAACCAAGGTCTAGACATGCACACCAGCAAGTGCAGGGGACTGATTCCACACTCACAGGGGCTGGTTTGCAGACACACACACAGTCATCCACAACCACTCCGCAGTCCTTCGAGACCTTTCCCTCCCAGCCCCCTTCCCTTGCCTCACCTGCAACCCCATCCCCCCAGAAGCTCTTCCTCTGTGACCTTGGCCTCTCCCCACCGACCCTGCAGATCCTGATTACAAGGGGAAGAGGAAGTCCCCATACACACAGGGAAGTGCCCCTCACACCCGGACACCCTACCCCAGGCGCAGTCAGACAGAGACCACCACCCGCAAGTCCCCCCGGCGCCAGAAGAGCAAGACCCCCCACCACCACACAGCTCCAAGGCAAAGTCTCTATCCTCCATCCCCCAGGCCACCACTCCAGAGGTTCCCCCGCCACTCCCTGCCCCAGGTGACACACACACACACACACACATGCTGTGTCAGATGTGCAGTGTGAGTTTGCCTGTTTGTGTTTGTGCATCTGCACCAGTGCAATGGTATTGCTGTTGTGGGCCTTTGTCTGGATGCTGTTTCTCTCATTTTGCATGCTGTCCCTGTGAGTCATATCACATCATTGTGCATATTCATCCTGGTTGCTAGGTGCCATTGCTGGCATGGAATGTGAGTTTGGGAGCTGACACCTTCAGTCTACACATGTTGTTTTGATTGGTGTGTCTATTTTCGAGATGTGTGCATGCTTGGTGATGTTCACTTCTGCTGTTGTGTCATTGTACACTGTATGCATTGTCAGCCCCCATGTGTGGTGCTTGTCTGCACAGGGCCGAGAGTGTGTTATGTTTTCACAGCACTGTTAGCCTCACCACATCTCTGTGTGTATGGGACACAACCACTAGTTTGCCCCAGAAGTGTTTGATGTGTTGGGAGCAGGGATCATACATGCTGTTTGTTATTTGCAGCTTTGACCATGATGACACTTACCTTTTGGTCACTGTGATGAGGGGGTTTAGTCCCCATCACCACAATGCTCAACATCTGCTGCATTTTGGAAGCCCACACTTAATTTCTGTTCTACACTGTGAGGGGGTGTTCTTTTTACATTGCCACAGTGCTATGATGATGCTTGCCTTGTGAATGTCACACTCATGTGTTGGACACACATGTGCTGTTACTTACATTGTATGTTCGTAGCCATAATCACTGTTGTGGGCAATTGTCACAGACTACACACTGTTGACATGATGTTAGGGGGGATGTATTTTGCGTACATACCTGATGTTGGAGTATGCTGGATGTGTTGCGCATCACCCATCCTATGGCTGGGGGTGGGAGGGGTGATGGGCAACTTCAGCCCTATGGGTTGTGGGTGGCAGTAGTGATGGACAATATAGTCCCTATGGCTGGGGGTGGCAGTAGTGATGGGCAACAGGTCCCCTATGGCTGGGGGTGGCAGTAGTGATGGGCAACATAGTCCCTATGGGTGGGGATGGCAGGAGTGATGGGCAACATCAGCCCTATGGGTGTGGGTGGCAGTAGTGATGGGCAACATAAGCCCAATGGCTGGGGGTGGCAGTAGTGATGGACAACATAAGCCCTATGGTTGGGGTGGCAGGGGTGATGGGCAACATAAGCCCTATCGCTGGGAGTGGCAGTAGTGATGGGCAACATAAGCCCTATGGGTGGGGGTGGCAGGGGTGATGGGCAACATCAGCCCTATTGGTGTGGGTGGCAGTAGTGATGGGCAACATAGTCCCTATGGCTGGGGGTGGCGGTAGTGATGGGCAACATAAGCCCTATGGGTGGGGGTGGCAGGGGTGATGGGCAACAGGTACACTGTGAGTGGGGGTGGCAGTGGTGATGGGCAACATAGTCCCTATGGCTGGGGGTGGCAGTAGTGATGGGCAACATAGGCCCTATGGCTGGGGGTGGCAGGGGTGATGGGCAACAGAAGCCCTATGGCTGGGGGTGGCAGTAGTGATGGGCAACATAGTCCCTATGGGTGGGGGTGACAGGAGTGATGGGCAACATCAGCCCTATGGGTGTGGGTGGCAGTAGTGATGGGCAATATAGTCACTATGGCTGGGGGTGGCAGCAGTGATGAGCAACATAAGCCCAATGGGTGGGGGTGGCAGGGGTGATGGACAACATCAGCCCTATGGGTGTGGGTGGCAGTAGTGATGGGCAACATAGTCCCTATGGCTGGGGGTGGCAGTAGTGATGGGCAACATAAGCCCTATGGGTTGGGGTGGCATGGGGTAATAGGCAACAGGTCCCCTGTGAGTGGGGGTGGCAGTAGTGATGGGCAACATAGTCCCTATGGCTCGGGGTGGCAGTAGTGATGGGCAACATAGGCCCTATGGCTAGGGGTGGCAGGGGTGATAGGATACATAAGCCCAATGGCTGGGGGTGGCAGTAGTGATGGGCAACATAGTCCCTATGGGTGGGGGTGGCAGTAGTGATGGGCAACATAAGCCCTATGGGTGGGGGTGGCAGGGGTGATGGGCAACAGTTCCCCTGTGAGTGGGTGTGGCAGGGGTGATGGGCAACATCAGCCATATGGGTGGGGGTGTCAGGGGTGATGGGCAACAGGTCCCCTATGGGTGGGTGTGGCAGTAGTGATGGTCAACATTGTCCCTATGGGTGGGGGTGGCAGTAGTGATGGGCAACATGAGCCCTATGTGTGGGGGTGTTAGTGGTGCTGGCCATGAAACCCCTATGGTGGGCTGTTGTTAGTGGCCAGGATGTGGATCCCCTGTGTGTGTGCCATTTTGCGGGTATGTGTCGTTTGTTTATGTGGTAGGTGTCCGACTTACCGCCTGCGCCGTCGACGTCGGTTCCTGATCTGGTCATAGATGTAGAGTACTGGTATGACCTGCGTGATGGGATTCATGATGTGTTCGTGTCGTACACGGTGCTTGTTGCTCCGTCTCGTACCCGCTGCAAGCTGGTCCGTCTCGTAGCCGTGTATTGAGTTGTGGCGCGAATCATAGCTGATATGCTTGTTTTCCGGATGCTGTGACGTGCCGTACGTGGCGACCCGTCCGGCGCGTAGGAAGTACGCATCGTACTTGTCATGCCGGACACTGCTATGGATACTGCTTCCGGGCCACTCGGTTCATCGTTAGGAGTTACAGCTCGGACGGAGAATGGAGCTTAAATCACAGTCTACGTGTCGGTCGTGTTTTTGGCAGTTATGCGCATCGTACTTACTCTACAGGACGGACAGGCTCCGGGTACGTGTCGGTCGCACGGTAAGGCTACGTACAGCTGTCTGACCGGCTATTGGAATCGGCCCCTAAATATATGATCCGTAAACAGTAATATATTGAAAATTAAATATATTTTAATAATTTAAAATGATATATAAATTTCAAACTTATTTAAAAAACACATACATCTTTATATTTAATTAAACATGGATTTTAAAACAATTATTAAAATCGTAATTATTATTTATGTTACAATTTGCAATTTTTTTGTAAACGTAAGAATATATATATGTATATAGTGGGACATTTCTAAAAAAAAAAAGGCAATTGACTTACACATAAAAAAATAACCAAAATATAAAATTACATTTTACAAAACATATATTACATTTTACAAATATTATTAAATACATACAAATAAAATATTAAACACACGCAATGATCATTCTAAAATAAATGTAAACAAGCTATACAAAAATATAAAATTATACAAATAATAAATATCTTATTCCTAGTCCAATTTCTGCAACAGTAGGGAAATTATTGGACTCAAGAAAGGTAAAATTTACTATTACCACTCCAATATGAGCAACAGTAGGGTCAGGGTTTGGACTCAGGAGGGGTACAAATTAATATTCCTACTCCAATCACTACAAAAGTAAGGAAGCACTTGGATTGCTGAAATGTAAAATGTACTATTCCCACTCCAGTCAGAGCAACAGTAGGGAAAGCTTTGAAATCAGGAGAGGTAAAATGTACTATTCCTACTCTAGTCTGTGCAACAGTAGGGAAAGCTTGGGACTCAGAAGAGGTACAATTACTTTTCCCACTCCACTCGCTACAACAGTAGTGAGAGCATTGGATTACAGAGATGTTACATGGATTACAGAGATGTTACATTTACTGTTCCTGCTCCAATCAGTGCAACAGTAGGGAAAATCTTGGTCTCAGGAAAGGTAACAATTTATGCTTCCTACTCCAGTCTACGCAACAGTAGAGAAAGTGCTGGAATGCAGAGGGGTGAAATGTACAATTCCCTCTCCAGTCACTGGAATTGTAGGAACAGTGTTGGCTTGCGGAGGAATTAAATCTACTTTGCCACTCCAGTAAGTGTAACAGTAGGGTAAACGTTGGACCCAGGAGGAATAAGAATCTACTATTCCCACTCCAGTCAGTGCAATAGTAGGAAAAGTGTTGGACTCAGGAGGGGTAGCAATTTACTATTCCCACTCCACTTGGTGTAAGAGTAGGGAAAGTGTTGGAATGCTGAGGGGTAAAAATTACAATTCCCACTCCAGTCTGTGGAACAGCAAGGGAAGTGTTGGATAGTGGAGGGGTAAAATATACTATTCCCACTCCATCCTTGTAATAATAGGGAAGGACTTAGGAGGGGTAAAATGTACTATTCCCACTCTAATCTGTGCAACAGTAGAAAGAGAGTATTTGACATCAAACAAATACACATTTCTAACTATTTTATCAAATAACAACACATATAAATATTTAAATGTAATATATGAATGTGTATATATATATAAATATTTATATATATATATCCATTTTTTTAAATTAAAAAAAGGCATATTTATTCCAATGTTTAAAAAATATTTTGATGAAAACAAATAATAGTAATATAATTAAAATACCACACTATATTCTCGCAATTATAACAACCAACAATTATGATTTTATTTACAATTAAAAACCATAACAAAATTAACACATAGCAGAACATATAGAACATTTTTTAAAACAAACTATTTTTATGTTTGTTATTAATTATATATTTTCCTACCAAATATCTCTGCAAGGTAAACAACATACACCTAAAACATATCTTATAATTGTAATAATTGCACATTTTACATAATTAATTATCAAACAAGTTATATTACTTTAGTAATAATAAAATAATTATATTGAATAAACTTCCCAACCTTAATCCCTAGGAACCTAACAACACACACCTAATATGTATGTAAAAAAATCTTAATTACTTAATTTATATAATTAATTATCAATTAAACAATTCATTACAATTAACTAATAACACATGTATTATATTTAAATAACTTCCTACCCTTTACCAATACAAACACAACAAATTTATCTTATAAGATTTCTTAATCATACAATTTATATAATTATTTATCAATTAAATAATAATTAACATGAATTATTAACTATTATAATTAATTTACTTCACCACTACAAAAACAGCACACATCAAAAATTATACAATTCACATAAATAATAATCAAATAAATAATTAATAATAATTTAATTCATTATTAAATCATTATAATTACACTACTTCTCATCCTACACCACTACAAACTCTACAACACACACCTAAAAATGTAATAATTAATATTAATTAATAATTAATCATAATTAAATTACTTTCTACCCATTACCCCTACAAACCCCACATCACACACCTTAAATGTAACACAATTATAAAATTAATTAGCTAATTACCATAGTTAATTATTTACTAATTAACTATTAATTATTATTAAATTACTTCCACCCTATACCCCTAGAAACCCATAACAGCACCTAAAACGTAATGCAACTGAAAAAAGTAATTACACAATTATCATAATTAATTATCAATTAAATAATTGATATCAATTAAATATTATTTATTATTACTTCTCATCCAGTATCCCAATAAATCCCACAACACGCTACATCACTAAACATATAAATAAATGAATACATTAACCCCTTGAATGCCCATGACGAGCTGGACTCGTCATGGCACACAGTTCTCGTGTGCCCATGACGAGTCCAGCTCGTCATGAGGCATTCCCTGGGGAATCCCTCTGGTGCGGGCACCAGAGGGATTCCCTTTAATTAAAAATAGCCTCGGGAGCTGGGGAAGAGCTTACCCAGCTCCCGAGGCCCCCCCCCCTGCTTTCCGTGTAATGACGATCGGCGCGCACATCGCGCCGACGTCATTACACTGAAACTGAAACTGAAATGAGCCAAGAGGCTCATTTCAGTTCACTTTCTACGTGCTCAGGGGGCTATCTCAGCCCCCTGAGCATGTAGAAAGACGGGAGAAGTATCGTTGGAAAGGGGATTGCCACAGGAGGGCGATCCCCAAGCAGGGATCCACCCACTAGACACCAGGGAGGGGGGAGCGGCCCCTTGGGCAAGGGCCTTTGCTCCCCTATATGAAATTGGCACCATTGAGTCTTTTTGCCCCCCTGGGGGGCAGAGGGGGGCACTAGCCCCCAATCTGCCCCCCTGGGTGGGGCAAAAAGCCCACTAGACTCCAGGGAATTAAAAAAAAAAATACCCCCCAATTACTACAGTCTTTTTGCCCCCCCAGGGGGCAGATGGGGCATTGGCCCCTAATGTGCCCCTTCGGGGGGCAGAAAGCCCACTAAATACCAGGGGTTAATTTTTAGGTTTTTTTAGGGTGGGGGCTGCCCGAAACGGGCACGCCAATGCCCCCACCCACCCGCCACCATTACAGCCTTTCTGCCCCCCCTGGGGGCAGATGGGGCATTGGCCCCCAATCTGCCCTCCCGGGGGGGGGGGGCAAAAAGCCCACTAGACACCAGGGAATTAAAAAAAAAAATAGGGGTGGGGCTGCCCAAAACAGGCAGGCCCATGCCCCCACCCCACCCCATCCCCAAAAATTATTACAGTCTTTCTGCCCCCCCATGGGGAAGATGGGGCATTGGCCCCTAATCTGCCCCTTCGGTGGGGCAGAAAGCCCACTAAACACCAGGGATTTATTTTTAGATTTTTTTTAGGGTGGGGGCATTGGCGTGCCTGTTTTGGGCAGCCCCCACCCGCCATCATTACAGCCTTTCTACCCCCCTGGGGGGCAGATGGGGCATTGGCCCCTAATCTGCCCCTTCGGGGGGCAGAAAGCCCACTAGACACCAGGGATTTTTTTAGAAAGTAAAAATAAGGGTGGGGGCTGCCCAAAACAGGCATGCCCATGTCCCCACCCCACCCACAATCATTAGTCTTTCTGCCCCCTCTGGGGGCAGATGGGGCAATCACCCCTAATCAGCCCCTTCGGAGGGGCAGAAAGACCACTAAACACCAGGGATTTGTTTTTAGAAGGTTTTTTTTAGGGTGGAGGCTGCCCGAAACAGGCACGCCAATGCCCCCACCCACCCGCCACCATTACAGCCTTTCTGCCCCCCAGGGGGCAGCTGGGGCATTGGCCCCTAATCTGCCCCTTCGGGGGGGTGGAAAGCCCACTTGACGCCAGGGATTTTTTTCGCGCAATTTTTTTAGCGTGATGGATTTTATTTAGGGTGGAGGCTGCCTGAAATGGGCACACCAATGCCCCCACCCCTGCCACCATTACAGCCTTTCTGGGGGGCAGATGGGGCAGTAGCCCCAATCTGCCCCCCCCGAGGGGCAGAAAGCCCACTAGCCACAAGGGATTTTTTTTGCGCAATTGTTTTTAGGGTGTGGGCTGCCCGAAATGGGCAGGCCAATGCCCCCACCCTCCCCCCCACAAAAATGACAGTCTTTCTGCCCCCCAGAAGGCAGATGAGAGTTGTAGCCCCCAATCTGGCCCCCCCTGGGGGGCGCAGAAAGCCCACTAGAAACCATGGATTTTTTTGTTTTATTAGTGTAGGGGTAGGGGCTCCCCAAAATGAGCATGACAATACCCCCCCCCACAGATTTCCAGTCTTTCTGCCCCTCCCGGGAGGGCAGATGGTGGCAGTGGCCCCTGATCTGCCCCCTGGGGGGGCAGAAAGCCCACTAGTCGCCAGCGAGTACGCAGGCTTTTTATATGCGTGGGGGCTGACCAAAATGGTCATACCACTGCCCCCACCCCCACAAAAAATATCCACAGTCTTTCTGCCCCTTTAGGGGCATATCGGGATGAAACCCCCTTCCCAGATTCCCCCCCAGGGCGGCAGAAAGCCCACTGGGCTCAGACCTTTTTTTTAGCAATGTGCATACCAGTTGGCACAAAGGCAAACCTAGCAAACCTGTACATTTTTTAAAACTAGACACCAAGGGGAATCCAGGATGGGGTGACTTGACAGGCTTTCACCAGGTTCTGTTACCCAGAATCCATTGCAAACCTAAAAATGTGTCCAAAATAACACATTTTCCTCACATTTCTTTGGTGGAAAGTTCTGGAATCTGCGTGGGTCCACAAAATTACACCCACCCCGCGTTCCCCAAAGTCTTACGAGAAAAATGGTACCTCACTTGCGTGGGAGGCCTAAGGACCCGCCACGGGCAAGGGTCCAAAAAGTAGTGAGGCGCACTACATTTAGGACCCTTGACTGTTGAGGCACACTACGTTTTGGGCTCTTACCTGTCGCGGGTACTTGGGCCTCCCACACGAGTGAGGCACTGTTTTTATCGGGAAACCCGGGGGAACGCTGGGTGGTAGGAAAATTTTGTCAGCCCGGTGATGCCACAACTTTCCCACACAAAAATGTGTGAAAAAGGTGATTTTTTCAGCTAAATTTGAGGTTTGCAGGGCATTCTGGGTAAGGAAACATTGGGGGATCCACGCAAGCCATACCTCCCTGGAATCCTCCGGGTGTCTAGTTTTCAGAAATGTGTGGATTTGGTAGGTTTCCTTAGGTGGCCGCCTAGCACCGGGCCAAAAGCCCAAGTGACCCCCCTTGCACAACCAGGTCGTTTTGAGATAGGCAATTTTGATGTCGCCTCACTACGTTGTGGGCCCTTGCCTGTTGCGGGTACTTGGGCCTCCCACACGAGTGAGGCACTGTTTTCATCGAGAGACACGGGGGAACGCTGGGTGGTAGGAAATTTGTGTCAGCCCGGTGATGCCACAACTTTCCCACACAAAATGTGTGAAAAAGGTGTTTTTTTCAGCTAAATTTGAGGTTTGCAGGGCATTCTGGGTAAGGAAATGTTGGGGGATACACGCAAGCCATACCTCCCTGGGATCCCCCCGTGTCTAGTTTTCAGAAATGTGTGGGTTTGATAGGTTTCCCTAGTTGGCCGGCGAGCACCGGGCCAAAAACCCAAGTGACCCCCTTGCAAAATCAGGTCGTTTTGTGACAGGCAATTTTCATGTCGCCTCACTACGTTGTGGGCCCTTGCCTGTCGCGGGTACTTGGGCCTCCCTCACGAGTGAGGCACCATTTTTATCGGGAGACCCGGGGGAACACTGGGCGGTAGGAAATTTTTGTCAGCCCGGTGATGCCACAACTTTCCCACACAAAAATGTGTGAAAATGGTGATCTTTTCAGCTAAATTTGAGGTTTGCAAGGCATTCTGGGTAAGGA
The DNA here is from genome assembly GCF_964204655.1 of Triturus cristatus. Taxonomy (NCBI): domain Eukaryota; kingdom Metazoa; phylum Chordata; class Amphibia; order Caudata; family Salamandridae; genus Triturus; species Triturus cristatus. Next base: position 465,287,322 of record NC_140584.1, on the reverse strand, counting down.
AACGTTGGGGGATCCATGCAAGCCATACCTCCCAGGATTCCCCCGGGAGTCTAGTTTTCAGAAATGTGTGGGTTTTGTAGGTTTCCCTAAGTGGCCGCCAAGCACCGGGCCAAAAACTCAAGTGACCCCCCTTGCAAAACCAGGTCGTTTTGAGATAGGCAATTTTCATGTCGCCTCACTACATTGTGGGCCCTTGCCTGTCGCGGATACTTGGGCCTCCCAAACGAGTGAGGCACCGTTTTTATTGGGAGACCCAGGGGAACGCTGGGTGGTAGGAAATTTGTGTCAGCCCGGTGATGCCATAACTTTCCTACACAAAAATGTGTGAAAAAGGTGATTTTTTCAGCTAAATTTGAGGTTTGCAGGGCATTCTGGGTAAGGAAACGTTGGGGGATCCATGCAAGCCATACCTCTCTGGAATCCCCCGCATGTCTACTTTTCAGAAATGTGTGGGTTTAGTAGGTTTCCCTAGGTGCCGGCAGAGCTAGGGTTCAAAAACTACAGCTAGGCACTTTGCCAAAAAAGGGTCATTTCTCACAGCGAAATTGAGGTGTGTCCACGTTGCGTTTTGTGCCGTTTCCTGTCGCGGGCAATAGGCCGACCCACACAAGTGAGGCACCATTTTTCTCGGAAGACTTTGGGAATGCGGGGTGGGTGGAAATTTGTGGATCCACGCAGATTCCAGAACTTTCCACCAGAGAAATGTGGGGAAAATTTGTTTTTTTTGGCAACTTTTTAGGTTTGCAAGGGAATCTGAGTAACAGAACCTGGTGGGAGGCAGTCAAGTCACCCCATCCTGGATTCCCCTGGGTGTCTAGTTTTCAAAAATGTATAGGTTTGCTAGGTTTCCCTAGGTGCCGGCAGAACTATGGTTAAAAAACTACAGCTAGGCACTTTGCCAAAAAAGGGTCATCTTTCACAGCGAAATTGAGGTGTGTCCACGTTACGTTTTGCGCCGTTTCCTGTCGCGGGCACTAGGCCGACCCACACAAGTGAGGTACCATTTTTCTTGGAAGACTTTGGGGAACGCGGGGTGGTGGAAATTTGTGGATCCACGCAGATTCCAGAACTTTCCACCAGAGAAACGTGGGGAAAATGTGTTTTTTTTGGCAATTTTTTAGGTTTGCAATGGATTCTGGGTAACAGAACCTGGTGGGAGGCAGTCAAGTCACCCCATCCTGGATTCCCCTGGGTGTCTAGTTTTCAAAAATGTATAGGTTTGCTAGGTTTCCCTATGTGCCGGCAGAGCAATGGTTCACAAACTACAGCTAGGCACTTTGCCAAAAAAGGGTAATTTTTCGCTGTGAAATTGAGGTGTGTCCACGTCACGTTTTGCGCCGTTTCCTGTCGCGGGCACTAGGCCGACCCACACAAGTGAGGCACCATTTTTCTCGGAAGACTTTGGGAATGCGGGGTGGGTGGAAATTTGTGGATCCACGCAGATTCCAGAACTTTCCACCAGAGAAATGTGGGGAAAATTTGTTTTTTTTGGCAACTTTTTAGGTTTGCAAGGGAATCTGAGTAACAGAACCTGGTGGGAGGCAGACAAGTCACCCCATCCTGGATTCCCCTGGGTGTCTAGTTTTAAAAAATGTATAGGTTTGCTAGGTTTCCCTAGGTGCCGGCAGAACTATGGTTCAAAAACTACAGCTAGGCACTTTGCCAAAAAAGGGTCATCTTTCACAGCGAAATTGAGGTGTGTCCACGTTACGTTTTGTGCCGTTTCCTGTCACGGGCACTAGGCCGACCCACACAAGTGAGGTACCATTTTTCTTGGAAGACTTTGGGGAACGCGGGGTGGTGGAAATTTGTGGATCTACGCAGATTCCAGAACTTTCCACCAGAGAAACATGGGGAAAATGTGGTTTTTTTGGTAATTTTTTAGGTTTGCAATGGATTCTGGGTAACAGAACCTGGGGGGAGGCAGTCAAGTCACCCCATCCTGGATTCCCCTGGGTGTCTAGTTTTCAAAAATGTATAGGTTTGCTAGGTTTCCCTATGTGCCGGCAGAGCAATGGTTCACAAACTACAGCTAGGCACTTTGCCAAAAAAGGGTAATTTTTCGCTGTGAAATTGAGGTGTGTCCACGTCACGTTTTGCGCCGTTTCCTGTCGCGGGCACTAGGCCGACCCACACAAGTGAGGTACCATTTTTCTTGGAAGACTTTGGGGAACGCGGGGTGGTGGAAATTTGTGGATCCACGCAGATTCCAGAACTTTCCACCAGAGAAACATGGGGAAAATGTGGTTTTTTTGGTAATTTTTTAGGTTTGCAATGGATTCTGGGTAACAGAACCTGGTGGGAGGCAGTCAAGTCACCCCATCCTGGATTCCCCTGGGTGTCTAGTTTTCAAAAATGTATAGGTTTGCTAGGTTTCCCTATGTGCCGGCAGAGCAATGGTTCACAAACTACAGCTAGGCACTTTGCCAAAAAAGGGTAATTTTTCGCTGTGAAATTGAGGTGTGTCCACGTCACGTTTTGTGCCGTTTCCTGTCGCGGGCACTAGGCCGACCCATACAAGTGAGGTACCATTTTTCTCGGAAGACTTTGGGGAACGTGGGGTGGGTGGAAATCTGTGGATTCACGCAGATTCCAGAACTTTTCACCAGAGAAATGTGGGAAAATTGTGTTTTTTTGGGCAATTTTTTAGGTTTGCAAGGGATTCTGGGTAACAGAACCTGGTGGGAGGCAGTCAAGTCACCCCATCCTGGTTTCCCCTGGGTGTCTAGTTTTGAAAAATGTATAGGTTTGCTACGTTTCCCTAGGTGCCGGCAGAGCTATGGTTCAAAAACTACAGCTAGGCACTTTGCCAAAAAAGGGTCATTTTTCACAGCGAAATTGAGGTGTGTCCACGTTGCATTTTGTGCCGTTTCCTGTCGCGGGCACTAGGCCGACCCACACAAGTGAGGTACCATTTTTCTCGGAAGACCTTGGGGAACACTGGGTGGGTGGAAATTTGTGGATCCACGCAGATTCCAGAACTTTCCACCACAGAAATATGGGGCAAATGTGTTTTTTTTGGCAATTTTTTAGGTTTGCAAGGGATTCTGGGTAACAGAACCTGGTGGGAGGCAGTCAAGTCACCCCATCCTGGATTCCCCTGGGTGTCTAGTTTTCAAAAATGTATAGGTTTGCTTGGTTTCCCTAGGTGCCGGCAGAGCTAGGGTTAAAAAACTACAGCTAGGCACGTTGCCAAAAAAGGGTAATTTTTCGCTACGAAATTGAGGTGTGTCCACATTACGTTTTGTGCCGTTTCCTGTCGCGGGCACTAGGCTGACCCACACAAGTGAGGTACCATTTTTCTTGGAAGACTTTGGGGAACGCGGGGTGGTGGAAATTTGTGGATCTACGCAGATTCCAGAACTTTCCACCAGAGAAACATGGGGAAAATGTGGTTTTTTTGGCAATTATTTAGGTTTGCAATGGATTCTGGGTAACAGAACCTGGGGGGAGGCAGTCAAGTCACCCCATCCTGGATTCCCCTGGGTGTCTAGTTTTCAAAAATGTATAGGTTTGCTAGGTTTCCCTATGTGCCGGCAGAGCAATGGTTCACAAACTACAGCTAGGCACTTTGCCAAAAAAGGGTAATTTTTCGCTGTGAAATTGAGGTGTGTCCACGTCACGTTTTGCGCCGTTTCCTGTCGCGGGCACTAGGCCGACCCACACAAGTGAGGTACCATTTTTCTTGGAAGACTTTGGGGAACGCGGGGTGGTGGAAATTTGTGGATCCACGCAGATTCCAGAACTTTCCACCAGAGAAACGTGGGGAAAATGTGGTTTTTTTGGCAATTTTTTAGGTTTGCAATGGATTCTGGGTAACAGAACCTGGTGGGAGGCAGTCAAGTCACCCCATCCTGGATTCCCCTGGGTGTCTAGTTTTCAAAAATGTATAGGTTTGCTAGGTTTCCCTATGTGCCGGCAGAGCAATGGTTCACAAACTACAGCTAGGCACTTTGCCAAAAAAGGGTAATTTTTCGCTTTGAAATTGAGGTGTGTCCACGTCACGTTTTGTGCCGTTTCCTGTCGCGGGCACTAGGCCGACCCACACAAGTGAGGTACCATTTTTCTCGGAAGACTTTGGGGAACGTGGGGTGGGTGGAAATCTGTGGATTCACGCAGATTCCAGAACTTTTCACCAGAGAAATGTGGGAAAAATGTGTTTTTTTGGGCAATTTTTTAGGTTTGCAAGGGATTCTGGGTAACAGAACCTGGTGGGAGGCAGTCAAGTCACCCCATCCTGGTTTCCCCTGGGTGTCTAGTTTTGAAAAATGTATAGGTTTGCTACGTTTCCCTAGGTGCCGGCAGAGCTATGGTTCAAAAACTACAGCTAGGCACTTTGCCAAAAAAGGGTCATTTTTCACAGCGAAATTGAGGTGTGTCCACGTTGCATTTTGTGCCGTATCCTGTCGCGGGCACTAGGCCGACCCACACAAGTGAGGTACCATTTTTCTCGGAAGACCTTGGGGAACACTGGGTGGGTGGAAATTTGTGGATCCACGCAGATTCCAGAACTTTCCACCACAGAAATATGGGGCAAATGTGTTTTTTTTGGCAATTTTTTAGGTTTGCAAGGGATTCTGGGTAACAGAACCTGGTGGGAGGCAGTCAAGTCACCCCATCCTGGATTCCCCTGGGTGTCTAGTTTTCAAAAATGTATAGGTTTGCTTGGTTTCCCTAGGTGCCGGCAGAGCTAGGGTTAAAAAACTACAGCTAGGCACGTTGCCAAAAAAGGGTAATTTTTCGCTACGAAATTGAGGTGTGTCCACATTACGTTTTGTGCCGTTTCCTGTCGCGGGCACTAGGCTGACCCACACAAGTGAGGTACCATTTTTCTTGGAAGACTTTGGGGAACGTGGGGTGGGTGGAAATTTGTGGATCCACACAGATTCCAGAACTTTCCACCAGAGAAATGTAGGGAATATATGTTTTTTTGGCAATGTTTTAGGTTTGCAAGGGATTCTCGGTAACAGAACCTGGTGGGAGGCAGTCAAGTCACCCCATCCTGGATTCCCCTGGGTGTCTAGTTTTAAAAAATGTATAGGTTTCCTAGGTTTCCCTAGGTGCCCGCAAAGCTAGGGTTAAAAAACTACTGCTAGGCACTTTGCTAAAAAAGGGTAATTTTGCATTGTGAAAATGTGATGTGTTCACGTTGGGTTTTGAGCCATTTCCTGTCGTGGGCACTATGCCTACCCATACAAGTGAGGTACCATTTTTATCGGGAGACTTAGGGTAATTCATATTTGTAAATGAACTGTTATTACCTATTGACTTTCTATGCATTTCTGCCTTCCAAATGAAAGACATTGTGTAAAAAAGAAGTCATTCTAAAAAATGACTGATAATTCTCATGCTAGTATGAGTATTCCCAATTTCGGAAATGTGCAAATATCTACTGTTTCTAAACTCTATATTTTGTTCACATTTCAGAAATACATAGGTGTCTTTCATACCGATTTTTCCATGTACACATTTTTACAGAATAATTACTATATACCAGGTACATAATAAAAAACCATTGCGAGTTGCTGCTCAGTTTTTGGCTCTGGGTTCGTCGGGTTCTTGGTGAACCTACAAGTCCTATATATCCCCACAACCAGTAATGTCCAGCGGATGTAACGGTATATTGCTTTCAAAGAGCTGTCATAATTAGAAGAATTTACAGGTGAAAACGTTGACACAAAAGGCTTTTTTTTTTCAACAAATTTTGAAATTATCCTATATTTAACTGTTAATTTCTATAAAGAAACCTTGATTGATATACACAAATGACCCCTTGCTGAATTCATAATTTATTTTACTTCTCCAAAATGTATAGCTTTCCAGGATCCATTATTGATTTTGTACCCATTTCTACCATTAACTGGAAGGAGGTCGAAAGCACAAAAAATAGCAAAAATAGGCTATGTCCCAGAAAAATGCCAAAACTGTGTAAAAAATGTTGGGTTTCTGACAAAAGTCTGGTATTCCCTAATAGCTGGGAAAATTGTGATTTCAGCCCCACAAACCCTTTTTTGATAACATTTGCAGGGAAAAACCCAGATACTTTCATTTGCAGCCCGTTTTTCCAATTTTTCCCCAAAAAAACAACATTTTGCTGTATTTTGGCTCATTTCTGTGACCCCTCCAGGGGAATCCACAAACCCTGAGTACTTTCAGAATCCCCATGATCTTGGAAGAAAATGACGCAAATTTGGCATGGATACCTTATGTGGTCAAAACGTTACAGGGGCCTCAGAGCACACTACCCCAAATAGCCAAAAAAGGGCGTGGCACAGGAGGGGGAAAAGGCCTGGCAGCTTATTTTTTAAACACTGCCAGTTTTGACCATGGAGGATGCCGGAGCTGCTACCCCTGCTGTTATTGTTGTGGAGGAATTTGATAAAAATTTTTATAAATAAGTACAAGAAAAAGGAGCTAGAGCAATTTTGCAAGCAGTTTAAAGTTCCTACCACAGGTCTCAGAGTAAGAGAGGACTTCCTTAAAGTGCTGAAGGCCTGGTTAGAGGCCAGAAATCCCTCTGATCCAGGGGTGGTACCGGAAGAGGAAGAGGAAGAGGCCATGAATGGGCACGTGGTATCTCCCGGCAGCAGTGTTTCCTCTAAGAGCCTTTCTCCTGAAGAGTTGGAAGACAGGGAGAAGGAGAGGGAGTACAAGTTAGAGATGGCAAAACTTAAATTAGGAGGGCAGTTGGAGTTAGAGAATGCAAGAAGCAAGAGAGAAGCTGAAATGGAGAGCAAAAGATTAGATTTTGAAAGAGAGAAATTAGCGTTTGAACGTGAGAAGATGTTGAGGAAGATGGAGCTTAAAACTAAGAGTTTAGAGTTGAATCCCTCTGGTGGCAGCACTCCATCTGTGCCTGCAGAAAGTAGGTTTTATTTTCCCAAAGATGTGATAAAAGATTACGGTAGAAATGAGGATATTGGTCAATGGTTCAAAGCATACGAGCATTGTTGGCCCACCGGGTCCCTGAGAAAGATTGGGGAGCGGGGTTGTGGGGTCGCTTTGTCAATGAAGGGAGAGATACCTTGTTGGACATGCCTGCTGAGGAAAGGATGTCTTATACTCATATGAAAGATGCTTTAATGTTAAGGTATGGCTTAACTCCAGAAAAGTACAGACAAGCCTTTAGAGAATATAAGAAGTTGCCTGGTACTACGTGGGTTGAATATGTGTCCTTTTTTTGCAGAGCCATGGATGGTTGGGTAAAGGGTAGCAAGGTGGATAGTTATGATGCTCTTTATGATTTGTTTGCATGGGAGCACTTGTATAATAACTGTTTTCCAGAGCTACGCAAGCACCTTATTGATAGCAAGATATCTAACCCTAGAAAACTTGCTGAGGAGGCGGACCGCTGGGTCAGTACCAGGGTCCACAAGGGTCCAGTGGGAGACTCAGCCAAAGGTGGGCAGGGTCCCCAGCAGAAGAGTGGGGGGGACAGGGGTAAACAGAGGGAGTTTCAGAAAGGGCCCCAAAGTAATCCCCAAGGGAACCAAGGGAAGGGTTCCCAGCCTCCCCCTGTAAAGAAGCCAGAGGTCCCGACAGGTAAACCTGTTCCCAGGGACCCAATGACCTGCTACGTTTGTAAGCAGGTGGGACACCGTTATTATGATCTCCAGTGTCCCATGAAGGATTCGAATGCACCACCGCGTGCACCCCCCCGTCAGGTAGCGAATGTAGCCCTGGGAGGGAGCGAGATGGGTGCCCCCGGTGGGTGGGGTCCCGCAGAAATGTCCCTGGTCTCTTTAGGAGACGTGGAAATGGTACCTCCAAACCCTCTGCCTAATAACACTAAGAAATATAGGCAGTGGGTGACCATTAATGGCCATAGGGTGCAAGCTCTCAGAGACACTGGAGCAGCTGTCAAGTGTCACTTGGTGTCCAGAGAGCAGGTGGTCCCTCATGCATTCTACCCCATTGTAGCTGCTGACAACTCACAGAGTAAGTGTGAGGTAGCTCAAGTTCCTTTTGAGTGGGGGGGTCTCAGGTACTCTTCAGGTTGCTGTGAGGCCCGCCATGCCTGTTGATTATCTCCTGGGCAATGATTTGGAGGACTCCCCTTGGGCTAAGGTGGAGTGAAAAGCACATCTGGAAATGTTGGGTCTGCCGGAGTGGGTGTGTGCGACCACCTGGTCCATGTCAGCTAGTAAGGGTGTTGATGGGGTCCTGGAGCCTGAAAGTATGGCCCAGGACCCAACCATGAAGAGAAGAGGCAGGGGGCGCGGGAAACCATCCCCCATTGTTCCCACGGTCCAGGAGGGAGCAGACCCTGAGGGGGATGCCCTGGAACCTACAGGGGAACAAGTGGCTGAACTGGGAGACCTGCCCGAGCTGACCCATTGGCAGCAGGATGGTGGTCCCTCCAGGGAGGAATTTTATGCTGAACAGAAAGTGTGCCCTTCTCTTGTGGGTTTGAGGCAGCAGGCCTCAGCCCAAACGACAGGTGATCAGTCAGGATCGCATTGGATTTACTGGGAGAACGACCTCCTGTATAGCGAGCCTAAGGCTACTGAGCCTGGGTCAGCCCATGTGCTGGTTGTACCCCAGCACTTCAGAGCCTTCCTACTGGGGTTGGCTCATGACGTTCCATTAGCTGGACATCTGGGGCAGGACAAGACCTATGACAGGCTTGTCACCCAGTTTTATTGCCCCCAGATGAGAAGGTATTCAGACATCCATTGTAGGACCTGCCAAACTTGCCAGGCAAGTGGGAAAAGTGGGCGGAAGCAGAAGGCTCCCCTCCAACCTTTTCCCGTAGTCAGTACCCCCTTTGAGCGAGTGGGGATTGACATTGTAGGGCCACTGGACCCCAAGACAGCCATGGGCAACAGGTTTATCCTGGTCTTGGTGGACCATGCCACCTGGTACCCGGAAGCCATCCCTCTCCGCACAGTGACGTCCCCCGTGGTGGGACGGGCACTGATGGGTGTTTTCTCCCGCATGGGGTTCCCCAGAGAGGTGGTGTCAGACCAGGGCACCAACTTCATTTCTAATTATATGAAGTCTCTGTGGAAGGAGTGTGGGGTAACCTACAAGTTTACCACTCCTTACCACCCACAAGGTAATGGGCTGGTTGAGAGATTCAACCGGACCCTAAAAGGCATGATTATGGGTCTTGAAGAACCAATGAGGCGTAAATGGGATGTCCTCTTACCATGCCTGCTGTTTGCTTACCGTGAGGTGCCACAAAAGTCTCTTGGGTTCAGTCCCTTTGAGCTTTTGTATGGACACCCGGTAAGAGGGCCTTTGAGTCTGGTCAAAGAAGGCTGGGAGCAATCTCCCAGGAAACCTCCCCAGGATGTATACAGTTACATGCTGGCCTTTAGGAACCAGACTCGGCGCTTCAGAGATCTTGCTCAGGCATATCTGGAGGCCAGCCAGGAAGAGATGAAGTAGTGGTACGACCAGAATGCCACTCTGGTTGAGCTTCAACCTGGTCAGAAAGTTTGGGTCATGGCCCCTGTAGAACCTTGTGCGCTCAAGGACAGGTGGACTGGACCATTTGAGGTTGTGGAGAAAAAGAGCGATGTCACCTACTTGGTGGACTTGAAGTCTCCCAGGAACCCCTTGAGGGTCCTGCATGTCAACCGGTTAAAGCCCCACTTAGAAAGGTCCGAAGTGGGCATGCTCCTAGCCACAGATGCTGGAATGGAGGAGGAGAGTGAGCCTCTTCCTGACCTCCTGTGTGCAAAAGAGCAAGATGGGTCAGTGGATGGTGTTGTCCTCTCTGACACACTGACCCCTGAGCAGCAGCAAGATTGTCGCCATCTTCTGGGACAATTCCCTGATCTGTTCTCCTTAATCCCTGGTGTCACTCAGTGGTGTGTCCACGATGTGGACACCGGGAACAGCACTCCTGTGAGGCACAAGGCCTACAGGGTGACTGACAAGGTCAGAGCATACATCAAGGAGGAGGTCTCCAAGATGTTTGCCCTAGGGGTGGTTGAGTCCTCTAGCAGTCCTTGGGCCAGCCCAGTGGTCTTGGTCCCAAAGGCTGCAGCGCCTGGTGCTTCACCAGAACTTCGGTGCTGTGTGGATTAACGAGGACTCAATTTGGTCACCAAGACTTACGCGCACCCCATCCCCAGAGCTGATGAGCTCATAGATCGGTTGGGGGCTGCCCGGTACCTTAGTACGTTTGATCTAACGTCTGGGTACTGGCAGATCGCCTTGACCGATGGGGCAAAAGAGAGGTCTGCATTCTCCACACCAGATGGGCACTACCAGTTCCAGGTTATGCCCTTTGGGATGAAGAATGCCCCTGCCACATTCCAGAGGTTGGTCAACCAGGTATTGGCTGGACTGGAGGATTTCAGCGCCGCCTACCTGGACGACATAGCAGTGTTCAGCGCCAGCTGGGAGGAACACTTGCGCCACCTCCAGGAAGTGTTGTTGGCCCTGCGCAGAGCAGGCCTCGCAATCAAGGCCAGTAAGTGCCAGATTGGGCAGGGTTCAGTGGTGTACTTGGGGCACCAAGTAGGGAGCGGCAAAGTGGCCCCCCTGCAACCCAAGATAGATACCATCCTGGCTTGTGAACCGCCCAAAACCCAGACTCAGGTGAGAGCCTTCTTGGGTTTCACGGGTTACTACAGGAGGTTTGTCAAGGGGTATGGCAACATTGTGCACCCCTTGACCTCGCTGACTTCCAGGAAGCAGCCAAGACTTGTGATCTGGACTGACGCCTGTCAGAAAGCCTTTGACACCCTGAAAACTGCAATGTGTACAGCACCGGTCCTCCAGGCGCCCAACTTTTCCAAAGAGTTCATTGTCAAGATGGACGCTTCAGAGCATGGTTTGGGGGCTGTTCTAGCACAGATAAATGAGGAGGGCCGAGACTTACCTGTAGCCTTCATCAGCCGGAGGTTACTTCCCAGGGAACAGAGGTGGAGTGCAATAGAGTGTGAGGCATTTGCTGTGGTCTGGGCGCTGAAGAAGCTAAGACCCTACCTGTTTGGGACTTACTTCCGGGTTCAGACAGACCCCAGGCCCCTCAGATGGTTAATGCAGATGAGGGGTGAAAACCCAAAGCTGTTGAGGTGGTCCATTTCCATACAGGGGATGGACTTTACGGTGGAACACCGCCCTGGTACAGATCACGCCAATGCTGATGGTCTGTCCAGATTTTTCCGCCTTAGTGATGAGGACTCCCTGGGTGAAGGGTAGTTCTCCCCACATTTCAGCTGGAGGGGACACATGTTAGACCTGGCATCATTGGCATGAGTCTCTCCTCCATTTTTTTTCTGTTGACCTCCTCTGTTTACAATGTTTTTGCTGGAATATTGCTTTGGGCACTGTGCCACTGCTGATCCGTGCCACAGTGCAAGTGCTCCCTATGTTAAATTGATACATTGATTGGTGTTACCATGATTGGCTTGGTTGACTTACTGTTCAGACCCTAGTCTAGTGCACTGCGTGTGCCAAGGGCATGCAAGTTAACTGCTGCTGGTGGGCTTGCAGCACTGGTTGTGCCACCCACAGAAGCAGCTTATAAAATGTGTCCCAGGCCTGCCATCGCAGAGCCTGCGTGCAGTCCCTGACTGCCATGTCGACTTGGCAAGGAAACCTACTTGCCAGTCTCTAAAACCTTCACTTTGCCACATTTCAGACACCTCTATGGTAGGCCCTAGGGCTGGGTGCATTGTTGGTAAAAGGTAGGCCATGCCCTGATGTGTGTGGCATGACCTAATAGTGAATTACAGCCATTTTCGTTTTTCACTATTGAAGGGCTACCTGCTTCCCATAGGCCAGAATGGGCAGACGGATTATTAACTCCATTATAATCTATCTGACTCAGGGAGCATGGTAGCAGGTCGAGTTTAGTATCCCTGAACTCAGAATTTAATAACACACCCTTTAGGATGGATGGTTTTTAAATTCTGTGTTTGAAAATAGCCCTTTTAGAAAGTGGCTATTTTCTTGTCCAACTATCCACCGGTCTCTGCTGGTTTGGTGTGTGTGTCAGGGCCTGGGTGGCTCCAGAGATCTGAATGAGTCAGTGTGGGTCGAATGAGGCATCTACACTTAGAGTGGGGGAAGAGTAGTCCAAACTAGATCTTAGATCACTTCTGATAAGGAAACCTCTACCAAGGACAAGAAGCCTGCTGATCCAAGGACTTGCCTCCCCCTTCTGCCAGTGTGCTGTTTGCTGGGGGGAACCTGAAGCTGCTTCTTTATTTTTACCAAGGGACAAGGAGAGAGGAACTTGGTGTGTACTCTCAAGCTTGCAAGAAAATCTCCAAGGGCTGGAAGAGTGCCAGCCTCCTGTTGAAGTCACAGGGCCAAAGGACTTCACCCTCTGCTGGATTACTAGTTGCTGGAACGTGTTGTTTCCAGTACACAGGGGAAATCTGCAGTCTCGACGTGCCGAGTGCGGCGACATTGTGAGTAACGGCTCCAGTGTTACAAGCCTTCGACGCCGGCCGCCGGGCCCGATCGACGTCGAAACTGCAGATGAAATAATTGTAACAAAATGTTAGTACATCATCTCAAAACAGCACTTTAGCGTTCTGGAGATAATGGTCTAGTGGAAAGAGAAAACTGCATAATCTAATAGAGTATTCAGATGGCATGCATGAGGGAAATGCAGGTGGAAAAAAACCTTCAAGAATTCATTTGGACTTATTAAACCACAAACAATAGAGCAAATTGGGTATCACCATTTGTGACAGGGCATGAGAACTGGGAAATAAGTTGAACAGTGGCACCCCTACGTGGGTCAAAATTAACGTTATCAGAAATAAAATAATTACCATTGAGCTGTGTGGATATAAATGTATGACAAAGTCCATGGGGTAAAAATTCCAGATGTCATAAAGGAGATTAGGTTCTAAAGTTATGAACTGTGAAGGCTAGTATGTTTTCAAACCATTGAAAACAGTCAGAGGGAAGAGCAATGTGGTGACACTAGAGAATTATGAAAGCAGGATCGTAGTCAGGGTATCAAGTACTCCAAACAAGGTGAAAATGATTTCAAGTGATCAAGACTCAGGACGACTATCCCCACATCAAACAATGCGGTTGTTCCCGAAAGGTCATGCTTAACTTCAGGTTTGATTAAAAACTATACGATTTGAAGGAAATGTTCATCTTCTTTTAGAAGGAAATGTGTTATAATTTGTGATATGTTTGCCTGCAATCTCCTTAACGTTCATAATAGTAATAAAAAGCCTGATTTAGACTTTGGCAGATAGAGTAAATGCAGTCAGGTTGGCAGAGAAAGTATTCCCATACTCCCCCAGCCATTGGAGGATGGTTTGTTCTGATGGAGTAAACTTTACTCAGTGGGTGTAAACCTGGTAATCCATTCAACTATAAATCGGGTGGGTGAGCAAGAGTTTAGGAAGCAGAGTATTGTCACCTAAGAAAAGCCTGATTTAGAGATTGATGGACTGGAGAAAGTATTTTATTGCAACGTTCAGTCCAACCATTCAATTCAGAGTTGGGATGACCACCAGTTTAGGCTGACAGAGCATATTTTACTCAGTCAGCATAAACCTCTTTTGAAGTCCCAAGGGAGTACAGGTCATGAGAGGTAAGACATCCAACAGAGTTAGGGTCTGTTAGAAATTGAGTTACTGGTTGACAGGGGTGCAAGCCCTGGTCAAGCAGCAACCACAATCATAGTCAAGGTAAGGTACAAGCAAACCACAAATTAACCTGCGCTCAACCCCCTGGTAGCTTTGCACACAGCAGGCAGGCTAACTTAAAGGCAATGTGTGCAATACTTTAAACAGTAAAACAGTGAAAACACCACACCAACAAATCCCACAGCAGATTAGAAATTAGAGCAAAATGTAATGTATAAAAAAAAGAGCAAAACAACAAAAATCCATCAGTAGAACTAGAGTTTGTATTTTGAAAGAATAAACTGTAAAATAATACTTTAAAGCATAAAGCACCGACTGGGGAAATCTGGTTGTGCTGGACCACGTCAAATTCAAAAGTTCAAGCTGATCATAATGGAGAGTGGGTCAGATACATCACAAATTAGCCCCGCTGAAGGTTACCTTCACCAAGTGGTGATCGGCGTGGCGTGAGGAGCAGGATTGGCATGCTGGGGCTCATGTTGGCAGTCCACATAGGCGATCGATGTTTGCTGTGTGAAGAGACAGACTAGCAGCAGCCTCTGCTGATTTTCCAGGTAAGTGGCATGGTTCTGGTGTGAACAAGCCTCTTTGCAGTCACAGAGAGCCCAAAAGCTTACATTTTAGAGTTCAAGAGCCACACCAAGGGCCCAGGACCACAAAGGTTCCGCTTGGGGCTCGTTAACTCACTTGAGACGGTTTCAGGAGCTGTTATGGAGCTTTTACTGCCTTGAGGCTTAGATAAGGGAGTTTGCAGGCCATTCCTTTATTTCACTATGGGGTCCTCAGTTCAAGATGGATTTGCAGGTTCAGTTCTTCTTCCCCAGGTAAGAGGGCAGCAGGCTACAGGTCAGTACATCAAGGCAGCAGCTCTTGTAGAGTAGAAGTCCACCAGAGTGGCAGTCCCTTCAGCAGCACAGCTGACAGAGTATCCAAAGGTCCAGAAGTGTACTCAATTGGTGGTGTCTGAGGTCCTTCTTTTATATACAGCTGTGACTTTGAATTGGGGAGAAGATTCTTGAAGCATTGTCTTTGAAGTGCACAGATACCTTGCCTCCCCTGGATCAGGCTCCAAGCTGGGTGAAGTAAAAATGCAGGGTTATCAAGCCCTTGGTGTGGAGACAGGACACAGCACATTCAGGTGTGAATGAGGCTAGACCCAGCTCCTACCTCCCATCCTGCCCGTGATGGCCCATCCAGTCACACCTAAGCTCCCATTGTGTTTTGCTGTCTAGGAGGAATACACAAAGCCAAAATTGCCAACTACACCCAGGTATGTGACCAGAGACAGGCTGAGGGCACCAAAATGCCTAAGGCAAGAAAATGGCAAGTGAAAGTGGTATTTTCAGAGTTGTAATTTAAAATCTGCATTTACCATAAATTAGGACTTTAAATTAGGCCTGGGCCAAAACTCCGTTCCGTTCGCGGAAATTGCGATAATTTGGCATTCTTGCGTTCCGTGGAAAGCGCGAAAATGTCAAAATTTCCGCATTCCGCAGCTTAGCGATAATTTGTTTCTTGCTCGCGCTGTAAAATAATACATTCTTGCGTGCGCGCGATCGCCTTACCTAAATCCCCGCATTCGCTGACATTGTTTTTGGATTGGTGCTGGACGTCATGTGCACTTACGTGACTACAGCAATGTGAGTATGGTGTCCAACCTCTGACCATGTTGAGCAATGTCATATATCACAACAGGATGTGTCCACACAGCTGTGTGGGAGTAGGTATGCAACGTGAACTTCTGGTGTCACATGTGGTGTAGGACACCATTCCTGGGCTGCTTTCATTTGGGTCAGTCCTACGCACAGCCCTATTCAGTACATGGACGTGTGCCTACTTTGGGGGTTATGAGATTGCTGTTGATGTGCAATGCGGACACAGCTAGTACTCACCTTCTCAGTCAGCCAATTGGCAATGAGTCTCAGGGATACACATGCGCATGACTGTCAGTTACCAGGGTGTACCTTCATGTGCAAACATTGTTCCTACATCCAGCCACAACTCCATACGTAAGTGAACATAGTGATGACACATCTGTGTGATTTAGAATGTTTGATTCACATTCAGGTTATTGTCAGAACTGGGGCTGTACATGGCCATCCAAGCCCACATCACATGGAAGCCCAGTGGTGGGCCAACCTGAGTCCTTTGCGGATTGCACAGTTATTGGGAAGAGGGAGAGTGCAGTCCGTTGCAGCATAGCTATGTAATTGGCCTGCGGTAACGAAGTGGCAGTCCGAGTCAGGGTCCGGGTGAAAGCCGCAGAGTGTTCTGGGGGTCACTGGGAGGTGTTTCCCAGGCCATGATGCATAGGTCATAACCAGGAAGGGACAGGCCATATGGCGGTGATGGCTGCTACTGCCTCCTTCCTCACAGAGTAGTTCACAACCCCTTCTTACTCCCCTGATACGGGTTCCATGTCCGGTGTGTCCAGTGTGTGTGGAGGGGTGATGCCTGCATCACTTTGTGAAACTGGCACATCAGACTGCGAAGGTGATGGGGCAGCATCACTGTGTGCACAGACACATCAGGGGTCGGAGCTGTGTGTGTCGATGTTCCCGCTGCAGTCATCTGTGGCTGAGCATGGTGCGGACAGGGGGTGTCCGATCGGGACTGTACGTGGTCCCTGATGGGATTCAGACACCCATGTATGGCAACAAGTTTGGCTACCATGAGCTCGAACCCCACCCACAGCTGTTCTGCCAACTCCACCTGGGAATACCACACATGTTGTATGTTCTCCATGTATTGTTCGTGGGGGTCCTGGGAGACAGCCGTGGTAGTGTGTGTTTCCTGCTGTGTGGTCTGTGCACGTGGTGGGGTCTCCTCGAGGCAGCTGGCCTGCCCTGCTCCTAGGGGTAGGGTGCAGAGGCTGTCCAGTATCCATTGGAGGGAATCTTGACATATGTGCAGGTTGTCCTCTACATCATCAATGATGGGGTTCGTGTTCTGATCTGCAGTAGGTGTTGATTTTCCCTCTGAAATGTTAAGGGGAGATGCAGGTTAACAGAGTTTCACATGTATGTTGTTAATTTTCAGATGTTTACTTTCAGACTGCATGCCAATGTACATTGTGACTGTTTGGGAGGAGCTGGCTATTTGATGTCAGTCAGTGTGTCTTCCGAATACATAATGGCTGTGTGGTAGTACCCGTTCATTATCATCACACTGTGTCGGGAAATGCCAGGTGTGAGTGGACAGTTACTACGCATGAGCAGAACCTGTTGTGAGCTCTGTCCTGTGGTGCTGGTGTTACACATTGTACCACATTGCCATCATTGCTGATGTCCTGTGATTGCTATGTGTGTGTGCTGCATTGTGGGGGAGTTGCCCCTGCAGCTCTGATTTCGTGTGGCCTTCTCCCTTTGAGGCGGAGTGCCTTAGAATTGTGTGCTTATCTGGGCCTGATTTGCTTTTGACTTGGGTCATATGTGCCTCGGACAGATTTTGTGGCCTGGTGCATTGTTCGTCTGCTGTATGTTTCGTAGGGCATGGGTTGTGGGTGCATGTGGACATGTCAGAGTATGACCTGCTCCTTTACGGATGTGATCCGCACTGGGCTACCTCCATGTCAATTTATGGGCGATGTCATTTTTTTTGTCTGCTGCCATGGTATCGAACATGCAGTGTTACTTGCATAGTCAATGTGTGTCACAGAGCCACTGCTTTGCTGGATTCAGCACATGTGCATGGGTCGGTTGTGATGTTGGTGAAAGGGGGGGCCCTATGTGCACATTGTGGGTGGGGGCCTACTTGGAATTTCGATGTGTACTGCAGTGTGACAAGCCAATCAGGGACATGTTCAACGGTCATTGTGGGTGTGCAGTGTGCTACGCATATTTGTGCACGTGTGCCATTGTGCCAATCTCCCCTGTCCCTGGTCATTACTCACCCTTTTGGTGTTGTGTCAGGTCGTACCGTGCTGTGTCCAGGTCACCCAATCCTGCCATCGTCTCCTCACTGCTGACTGTGGCCACCATTTGCTCCAGCCCATCCAGCTCCTCCTGTGTCGCAGGAGGCCCATCTCCAGTCGCCATTGCTGCCTCCCTGTTGGCAGCAAGCTTATGTTTGGTCTGCCTTTTCAGATCAGGCCAGCGCCTCTTGACGTCCTCCAGTGACCTCCTTGACACTCCGACTGCATTGACGTTGGTGACGATGGCCTGCCATATTTCTGTTTGGGTTGCCAGTGCCGCAGTGGAGGTGCCGAACAGTTGTTGATGGTGTTGGGTCACCTCCATGACGATGATCCGGTCTTCCTGCGGACTGAACCCCGTCTGCCTCTTCCTCTTGTCTTTTCCCTTCCCCGGACGTGGGGTTCCTGGCTGGTCGTCCATGGGGCTTGTGGAGTTCGGTTTGTCCTCTGCATTCGGTCCGGGTGCATCCATGTTGCTACGCAGTTTAAATTGTTTTGGTATTTTTTTTCTTACTTTTATAGTGCATTGCTCCGCAAGGCGCATGGGATTTGCAGGCCTGTGGCTGGTCTTCGCTGGTTTCTGTACCGCGATTGGCCTCATCACATGTTTTCTCGCATTTCTCGTTTTTGTGGCGTGGCGTTGGTTTTAACGCTGACATTATTCGCATTATCTGATTGATATCACATGCTACTGGCTTGTTGTGAATCCCACGTTGTCACGGGGTTATTTTCCCGCGATGTGCTGTGATATTGAAAGTTGCGTTACGCTACTCTTGCGGTATTTATCACACGTTTTTGTGAATATACTCCATAGAGTTTCCTGCAGCGCATGTGATGAATTCTAAATTTGGTTGGCAGACTAAACGCAGGGTGGTGTATTAGTCATCTAGACATACCTCTGGGACAAAGCTGGTTCTACCTTTTAAGAAAAATATGTATATACACTCCCTATAACTGCCTATAAAGTTGCATATCACTGATGATATTTAGTATATATCAATAGTCTACCCTGCTTTTTATCCCATGGTACCTTCTTGCCCTTTTCCAACTGTTACCCTAATTCCTTCCTCTTAAATGTTGTTTTGTGGTGTTTTTGTCCGAGTTGGAAGCAGTTGGAACTGATCTGATAAGGCTTGTTTAATTTGAAGAAACAAATAAACTCACTTATTAAGCAACATCAGAGTCTTTCAATTGTATCACCTTTGAACCAGTACATTCCTCCACTTCCTTATGGCTAGGTATGCGCTATAAAAATACCACATACATACTTCCATACATCTGCCACAGAATCGGCAAAATGTTCAGGCAGGGCTACTCTCCGAAAGTACAACCTCTCTATGACTAGATACTCCTGCATTCAGAAAAGCTAGGACACTGAATATGGAACATCATTCCTCGTGTCATAAGGAGAAACCCCTCTCAAGAGTACTTCAAATAAGAGCCTAAATTAATTTTCTTCCAACAGTATCTCGTATTCTAGCAAGTGCAGAGCAACCTGAAAAAACGATCCTTGTCCCAGATAAACATAAATAAACTCTGAGACTGGTACTATCATCTCAAAGATATTGTGCTATAGTTGGATCTTTTGTTAACTCCTGTTGTTATACCATGATGATCCATCAATTGTTCTTTTTGCATTTGTCACCCCAAGTGAGACGGGTATGCCCAGACTTGTGTCCCGTGCTCTCCATGCCACTGAAGTCAAGCTATCTAGGCTGTTGAGGGATGAAACCCTGAAACTGGTCCTAGGATGCTTGTTTCCAGTACAGGAAGGACCTGGCCTGGCAGTTCGAGCTAGACGGTTCCCATTGGGCGCAGGGTCAAGACTGATTTGCATGTGGCTGGTTTCAAACTGGAATGGCAAGGGGAGCAAAAAACTATGGATTTAGGCCCAGATCTCTGTACTGGGGTGAATGTATGACATTGTTCGGCATTCTATCCATCAATTGTTCTTTTTGCATTTGTCACCCTAAGTGGGACGGGTATGCCCAGAGGTGGGTCCCGTGCTCTCCATGCCTCTGGAGTCAAGCTAGCCTGGCTGATGAGGGGTGAAACTCAGAAACTGGTCCTAGGATGCTTGTTTCTAGTACAGGAAGTACCTGGCCTGGCAGTTCGGGCTGGACTGTTCCCATTGGACGCAGTGTCAAGACTGATTTGCATGTGGCTGGTTTCAAACTGGAACGGCAAGGGGAGCAAACAACTATGGATTTAGGCACAGATCTCTGTACTGGGGTGAATGTATGACATTGTTCTGCATTCTGTGTATCAATTGTACTTTTTGCACTCTCCAAAGTACAGCCTTTCTACGATTAGATACTCCTGCATTCAGAAAAGCTAGGACACTGAATATGGAACATCATTCCTCGTGCCATTAGGAGAAACCCCTCTCAAAAGTAATGCAAATAGGAGCCTGAAGTAATTTTCTTCCAGCAGCATCTCCTATGCTAGCTAGTGCAGAGCAACCTCAAAAAAGGATCCTTGTTCCAGATAAACATAAAGAAACTTTAAGACTGGTACTGTCATCTCAAAGATGTTGTGCTATAGTTGGATCTTTTTGTTAACTCCTGCTGCTATACCGTGATGATATTTTTTCTCTAACGCCTATATAAATGCTGCCCCGAGGAGTTGGATTCGTGCTATAAAAAACTGCAAAAAAAGTCCTAAGCCACGCATGCCTGTGTCTTTTAACTCAAACGCACTGAAAGGACGAGGCTTGTATCCTGACTTTAGCCAAAACACACGCCTTGCCCTTCCAGTTATCTTGCCTTTATGGGGCACGGGTTGGACTCTCAGTACTCACCTAGAATGGGTGGTTGGGGTGCTCCTGACCTCAACTCCCTATGTGTAATTGTGTAGATGCAGGGGTATTATGCCCGGATCTGACGTAACCTCTGCTGTAGGTAAATATTGCAATGTAAACTTCTGTGTAACAACATAAAGGTGCAGACAAGTTTGAAAGAATTTAAATACAATACATGCATATTTTCATTGTTTTATTTGTTTCTTTGTTTATGTTTTCTTCTACCGCGATAGTTGAGCGTGATATAATGGTAATTACTTGATGGAAAATATGAAGCTGAGAACTTAATTAAGATAATTTATTCCGTTATCTTCATTAACGTAACAATGCATTGTTGTTGTTTCTCAGACAATAACTGTTTTCATCACTTTATCATAGAAATACTGTTATATTTTGACTGCAGTGTTTGCTGGCAAGATGGAATTCTAGCTCAGCAAATTAAACCAATTGAAAACAGGGCAACAGAGAAGAAAAAAATGACATACACATGTATTTTATGGAATAATTAATGTCAGTTCGTTATTCTCCAGCTTTTCAAACTTGTGTTGATCTGCAATTCACATACTGGGAATGGTACTCCAACCTTTGATTCTGAGCATCAAGTCCGATATAATATTAATTGTTTGTTAAAACATTATGTGCAAACATTTGGATACGTGGCTAAGTAGCTCATGGCTGGCATCCACAGGTTCTAATCACAGCTTCGGTATTTGACAAACAATGGCATGATTCAGGCCTGAAACTGTAAATATATGTGAAAGTGGGACAATATTGGCTTCCTGGACTCTGATACGGCCCTCCTATTACTGCAGATATATCTGTTTCCCGATTCCCTTTAGGCACATATTTTGTGGCTTTTGAATGTCATCTCCCTATTGGATACATGTCCCATAAAATATCTGGGGGTTATCGTTACTAATTTACTTCAAGATGGGAAGCACTCTTAAAGAACTCTTGTGTGGAGCCTCATCAGGGGCCAGACAGCATCGTCCATAACCCACTGTACTGCCAGGAGGCGGGGACAATGGATCAGCAGCTGAGACCTCCTGCAGCTCTGGAAGCACTTGTGTATAGCCACAAACGGGACAGGACCTCATCGCCTATAACCCACCATGCAGGCAAGAGGAAGGGATGATTAGTCAGTACCGAATGGGCACTTAAAGCCAGCTAGGCGCTCCAGCAGTGCGTAACGCATGTGGGATGCACCCATGCATGTGCCCGGACAAAGACCAGGCAACGTTTGGGCAAAGTTGGTGCCCGTATGTGCCCATCTGCGGACAGACGAGGCTGGGCTTGGCCACCCCTCTTGGTTATGGTTATTGCCCCCTCAGAGGAGAATGGGTGGAGAAGGTTACAGGCAATTTACAGTGGCGGCCGGCACAGTTCATGGTTGGCGAGGTGGGTGCAGGGGGGGTGAGCGCTCTAGGGGACGTAATGTAATCTAAAAAATAAAATAAATACTTACCTTGCCGCCGGGTCCCGTGTCTCTGCTCCAGCACTCCTCCTTTGGATTTCAAGAACAGGAATCACAGCTAGGCTCCCCTGACCAATCACTACGCTGTAATGCAGCGTTGTGATTGGTAAGCACTCAGGCTCAATTGCATAATCACAACGCTGAAATCATGCCCAGGTCAACATGCCCAGGCCCCCTATTCCTTGGCACTCAGCCAGGGAATGGGGGCCTGGGCATGTTTTCCATGCAGGCTGTAATGCAGCCTGTGTGGAGAATAAGGAAAGTGCGCATGACTGTTTGGCCGGTCCCGGAGGGTCGACCAAACAGTCATGGGCAATTAGAAGTGGGCAAACTACTCCTCCCCTGACCTGCTCCGAGAGCAGAGCGGCCCCGCCTATGCACCTGCAAAGCAGCTAGAAATCATAAAATGATAATAACTCAAAGTTCTTATCATTTTATGTTTCCTTTATTTGCACTGCTTAAAAGCAGTGGGGCAACGCTCCTACGCCACAGTGGAAGAGGCGCAATTGGAAATTTCTCTCTGCCCATTTTCAAGACTTGAGCTTCTAAGCATTGGTGGCCAGAATGGTTAAGAGGAAACCAGGTTTCTCTGGTTTTAAGCACAAGAAGTTGGTGTGATTATGACAGAGATAGATTTTAGCAGAGAGGTGTCCCTCGCTGGACCTAATGAACAATTGACTGCTCCTGTAGTTCTTGCGACAGTTGAAAAGAGCCCTGCCATAAGGAATTTGAGAGCTACTCCATGTATTCCGCTAGCTGATTCATCCCAGTCAAGGGTCCTTGATTTGACCCTGATCTCTAGGATAATGCGCCAGTCAAATGAAGTCACAGCCCTTAGGGTCCATTGCATTGGGTCTGACCTTGAGGAGTGTCTTCTCGATAAATTAAAGGCTGCTATTTCTGAAAGCATTGGCCCCCTGGTTGAGAAAATAGGCACTTTAGAAAAGGTTATCACTAAATTGGAGAACGTTCAACCGACAGAAGATCTTTCATATGGCTGTAATCTGAACCAAACTATGGCACCACCAGGGAATGTCCATTCTGGGACAGTTTTTCTTCGCCTTACAGAACATAACCAGAGGCCCATAACATTCACAGAAGGGGTTCTCAACTGTTTGACACAAGATACACTAGGTGACAGCTCTCAGTCCCTTCAGACTTATACAGGTGCCAAGAATTCCGCAAGACTTGATTGCCTGGAACCTTCTGGTAGTCTACTTAACAGGGGGAGCAATGTGATTAAAAAATTCCACCGACGTTTGCCCATTTGTGGTTGTGTTAGCAAAGTGCCCCAGATGGTTCCAGAGTCTATACTGCTGCTAAGAAATAAGGTGTCGTACTGGCCGTCTAAGAATGCAAATTTCAATAATGAAGACTACAAAAATATTCTGTATGACATGTAAGCTGGAGAGTCCCAATGCCTCATAACTTCTCTTGGGATTGTATGATAATCAATTTTAGATACATTGTATTGCGCTAAATATCCTCTCACAGAATGTAAATATTAGGTTGGGAAGTAAACTGATTACCTATCCCCTGCCACTTGGATAGTTTTATAGAAATCTACAGCCATAATGCAGTATGGCAGCTCCTCAGTTGTTAGGCCCCAGTCTCCAGATCCTGTATTACAAGGCAACCATTTAGCAACACTATCAAGATTAGAGGATACTCATACAGTGCTAAATGGGACCCCTATGATTAATGACCCAGAGGATGTTGTATCTTTACCTTCTCCATTGCAACCTTTTATGGGTTTTAAGGACCCTGGGCAGAATTTTAATATAATTTGTTGGAACATAGCAGGGATTGCATTGAAAAGTGTTAATTCAGACTCGCTAGATTTTCTTAAGATATACGACAGACGGTGAACTCTGCTCCTCCAGTGGAGTTTGCAGAGTTTTGCCAACTTTGCGCTATGCTGGGAGCATGGAGTTCGTTAAAAACTCCGACTCTGTGGTGTGGCAGAGTTTGTCCTTGCCGCCTACCCAGGGCAGAGAGTTATGTGGAGAGGAGGATCAGCACCTACCTGGGTCTGGCATTCTCCGCATGCCCGGGCTGTCCTCCTCTGTCCTGGTCTCCTCGGTGGAAAATCAAACTCCCTACGCTGTACCTCTTTGGAGGACTGCGCATGCGGGCACATGCGCAGTCCTACCAAGACGAACAGCGTAGGGGGATTGCCCTTCAACCGAGAAGCCCAACAGAGGAGGACTGCCTGGGCACGGTGGAGAACGCCAGACCCATGTAAGTGCTGAAAAGTGGGTGGCAGTCTGGGGGTCAGGAACCCTCCACGTCTACCGTCTGCATGTAGGGTGGAGCGGAGCAGAGCGGAATTCCATGTTTTTTTAGGCAACTCTGTGGAAATACGCATAGTGGCACTCCACCAATTCCACCCAACTTGCTCCAAGAAAAATGGGTCACAACAGAAATAGTGTGCTATCGAATAATATTATTTCCTGTGTGGTTTGTTTTAAACCCCTAACTCCATTCGTTTCTATAGGAGGGTGTTGCAGTACAAGTGATTGGTTATCTTTAGTGTCAGAATTCCTACAAAAGTGTAATTTAATACAAAAGTACAGTTTGTGAATACAAAAAAGTAGCAAATTTACTTAGAAGTAGTGCAGTGCTGGACTTACTTATGGAGTACTGCATATCGGTTTTCCTCTCATTTTTCATTGGTTTGAGGAATAATGAGTAGAATCACACAATAAGTAAAGATAGAAAAATATGACTATTTTTGTCGCATGCTGTGGGCCCTTCGTATTTCCTTTCAGAGTGGAGGGCCTCTTCTCTAGTCTTGCATTGTGGGTGCCCTTGGGTGGCAAGCAGCTTAGGGGCTTTGCTCGGGGTGCACCTGGAGTGCCTGGTTGCCGTTGGGTCTGTTTTTGGCTTTGCCCTGGTGCTCTGGACTTAGGGGTGGTGCTGTTGTGAGTTTGCCGGCCCCGGGTAGTGTAGTGGTTTTTCTTCACCCTTCATTTTGCTGTGGGCTTTTTTAGGTCAGATGCTATTGTATATGGTGTGACATGGATTCCCTGGCTTCCATTGCACTCTGTTTTCAGTGGCAGGGTTTCTGCCTGCTGTGTCAGTGATGCTTCTGTGTTCAGGTCCCTGCGGTGGTGGCAGGATACCGATGCATTTCCGGCTGGGGCTTGGTCTTTATGTTTCCGCTTGGTCCATTCGGGTTCCTGCCCGTCCTCTTACTGACTGTCTCTTCACAGGGCATTGTGGCTCAGGGACAGGGTTTTGTGCCTCTTGTGTCTCCGGTCCCTGCTCTTCCTGGACTTTTGGTTGACCTGCTGTTGCTGTGTCTGCATGGGTCACGTTTCTGACCTGTCCTTCTTCCGACCTCTGCTCCCTCAGTGGGTTGGGCAACTGTTTGTCCTCCAGGCTCATTCTTCCTTTGTTTGTGGTGTCGCCAAGGGCCTTTCGGTCTGATTGTGGGGCTTTTGCTCTGACTCAGGTTGTAGTGGCCTAGCTGTTCCTTTTTTGTACCCTTGTTGGCTTGTGCCAGTTGGGTTGGCGGTGCGTTCTCTAACCTTGTCTCCTGGTAGGGGGCTTCCTGGTTTTGGGGGGGGCTTGCTTCAAGGAGGTGTCCGGCTCTGGCCGTTGGGGTCTTGCTGACTTGTGGGGTGCCTTTTGGGTGTCCCTTGCTTGGGTGTGAGTCTTTCGGGCCCCCTGGTGCTCTTGCAGCTCTGTGCCTGGCAAGGCTAGGTACAGGGCCAGTCTCCCTGCCCTTTCCTTTGGCCTCAACTCTGCACCTGCCTTCCCCAGGTGCGGATTGGGCCATGGCGTTTACGTGCCAGTAAGGGCTGCTTGGCTTCTGCCCTGGCTTCCTGACACCTTTTGTTCCCTCTGTGGCCTGGTTGTGGCTGGTTCCAGTGGCTTTCTCTCTGCCCTCAGTGGTTGGAGGGTTTCGGGATTTTGGCTGTTCGGCCCTGAGCCACTCCAACAGGGCCTCCTGTCTTTGCTGGCTGGTCTCTGGTTCAGTAGGCTGGCTTCTCGGGTGCCTGTGGGAACGTTTGCGGGGTTGGGCTATGGGCCGCCCTGTTTGTCTCTCCTGTTCTTGTGGTCCTGATGGGGTTCTTGTTTCCTGCCGTTTTTGCCCCAGGACATTGGGGCCGGTGGTTCTCTGCGTCTTCATTTGCTCTGGGGTTGTCATGGGGTTTTGTCTTGGCCCTTGGTGTTGGGGCTCGCTTGGGGTTGTTCCTTGGTGTTGTCCTTTGACCACCATGCTGGGTGGTCAGCTGGTTGTTCAGTTGAGGGTATCCTCCCTTCCGGTTTCCTGGGTTACTTCGTGTTCCGTGGTCCTTGACCTTGGGTCTAGGGTATGTGGTGGCTAATCACTGTTGGTATTGTTCTGTGTCTGGTTCCTCTTTGGTGGCTTATGGCTTGGTCTTCTCCGGCCCTGTTTTTTCTGCTTTGGTCGAACCCCGGGATTGTGGTTGAGGGTGTTGTCCTTGGTGTGTGTGTTTGTGGTAGGGTATTCCCTGTTGGACCTGCTTGGTCTTTGGGCTCCCCTGGTCTAGGTGGCCTTGGGGGTTTTGCCTTGACCACTCTTGGCTCTTTCTGGTTGCGATGTCCTGGTGGTGTCCGCCCTATGGTTTTCCTTGGGCGGTGTTGAGTTGTTGGC
This sequence comes from Triturus cristatus, assembly GCF_964204655.1. Taxonomy (NCBI): domain Eukaryota; kingdom Metazoa; phylum Chordata; class Amphibia; order Caudata; family Salamandridae; genus Triturus; species Triturus cristatus. The sequence continues at coordinate 465,260,925 of NC_140584.1, read as the reverse complement.
CTCGTTGTGCTTCATTGGGTTCTGGCATCTGGTTCTCCCCCTGCCGTTTCCTTTTCAGTGAGGTCTGTATTTCTGCTGCCTGGTCCTTCTGGTTGGTCTTCAGGGAGCTGGTGTTCTGGTGCTCTTCCGGCCTGCCTCTGTCTGGCCACGGCAGAACCTTTGTTGAGTGGAGTTCTGGGGGTTGTGTCCTGGTGTCCCCTACATTCTGTGTAGGTGCCATGGTATTGGCCTGTCCCTGTTCCTCAGCTCCTTCTCCTGGTATGGGTGAATTGGTGGTCGTCGTGTGTCGGCACTGGTGGTTGATGCTGGACATTCCGGCCCTGGTCGTCCTCTGGGGGTTTTCAGTGGCGGTGTCCTCTGGGCTCTCTGGTGGCCAAGTCAGTCGGGTTGGTAGGGCTGGCCCTTGGCCGGTGCTTCCTCCCTTCCTAGTTTGGTCTGTGTGGCCCTGCCATTGGTTGATCCTCTACATATGTGTTTTGGCCTTGTTGGCTGGTCATATCCTCTTTTTTGGGGCTGGTCTGCTCTGGGACTCCCCAGTGGTGTTGGGGTTTGTCCTGTTGTTGGCTCTGCCGCCCTTTGTTTCCTGGTTTGGTCTGGGCCTGTTGGGTCTTTCCTTGCTTCCCCTCGGCTCTCTTTTGGGGCTAGTTGTGTGTCATTTTGGCATTGTTGGGTGTATTTTCCATTGTTTGGTGGACACGCTGTCTGTCAGTTCTGCTACCGTGTCTGTGGGGCAGCTTGGTGGTGCTGGGCGTGGCGGCCTTCTGAGCCGATGGGAGCCCTTATGGGTTTTCCATGCCCTGTGTGGTGCTATGGCTAATCTGGCCCTCCTTGGGCAGGTTGTTTGGGGTGGTGTGGTTGCTTCAGCTCCCATTTCCCTTCTGGGGATTAGACTTTGGGCTTGGGTTCTCTATGGTGTGCCTCCTTTCTGGCTTTGGTTTTGTTTGTCCTTGCCTCGCTGCCTTCGTGGATGGCTCCCTTCTGCTCAACAGTTTTAGGGGTTGGGGTTGATAGAGCCTGGGTGTCCAGCTTGTCCTTTTTTCTGTGGTTGGCTGCCTTCTTGGTGCCGATGGTTCCTTCTGCTTTCTGGGGTACTGGTTCTTCTGAACCTTGGTTGTGTCCCTGTTTGCCTGTCCCTGTCTTGCTGGTGTGTCTGGACGCATTTGGTCTTCTTCCATGCATAGCCTCCTCTCTGTCCTTCTGTTGATAGTGGTCTCTGGTGCATCCTTGGCAGGTGCTTCTCCTCCATTGTTGGTTCAGGGGTTTTCCCGGTGTGGGTTGGCTCCCCTCTGGGTGGCAGCACCGTGGGTTTGTTGCTTTTTGTTCGCCTTGGTCACCTCCTGCTTGTTTGTAGGGTGGTCCAGCCCTGTTGTTTGTTTGGGAGCTTTGTGGGCTGTGTACTCCTGCGTGTTTCTTCTCGTGGTTTTCTCCTTTGCTTTGCTTGAGATGCTGCTTTCAGTGTGGTGTCCTCCGTGTTCTTTGGGGGTTCGGAAGGTCAGGTTTCTGGCTTTAGTATGCTTCATAAGTAATGAATGGGATGAGGACTGGAGGTACCTGGGGGTAATGTCCTATTACTTATCGATAATCTTCATTACTTCTGGTCCCATTGTCCTCGTCCCATTCATTACGCTCATTCCTCCCTCCTGCGTGGCCGGCGTACCTGTTGGTGGCTTGGTACTTCAGTCAGAATGCTGGGTAAGTACTGGTTCAGTACTCCCAGTAGGAGGGGGTAGGGTTAGGGTCCTAGTATTCCTCTGTTCTTTTTATATTGGGGAGATGGTCATATCCATAAGTAATGAATAAAACGAGGACAACAGGACCAGGATTAATGAAGATTACTGGTAAGTAATAGGCCATTAACGCGCACAAATTATTTTTGACCCTATGGTTATATTTGTTCAAATCAGGCGTGATTGCCTCCACGGGCTTGATACAATTTGACTGGATTGCCATAGGATTACCTTATTGACCAGGTTATGGGCTCAATAAAAGTGTATTGTGTACTGGGGTGGAGGTTAAAGGGGAATGGAAGAGTTTGTGCGGGTCTGTTTACAGAATAGTTTTGTCCTATGGTACACATGCCTCGCATTCTTGATTTTGCATTTTGCGATGGCACGGCTTCTCATTTAAATATAAAACTCGATTATTGGCAGCTTTTAAGAGAGTTCCCATTTTGAAAAGCTTGTTCTCACTTTCAATCCCTTGCAGGAAAGACAAACTTCCCATGACGCTAGATTTAACAACAAACAGGAGCGCGTACAAGGGAAGTGATACATTTGTTTATCGTCAAACATTTCATAATGGGTGCCAAAAAGAAAGGAGAGGCTGTTGCTCGGATGAAATAGACGACGTGTTTGCCATCTCAAAACCCTCCAACCCACAAATGATCTGAACGTTCTGTAAACCATAAAAATCGTAATAATCCAGTCCTCTCTGCAACTCGCCCATATAAGAGCACATAATGTTCTCACAAGTGACCGAGAACGGATGCTAAAAGGATCTGGGACAATACTGAAGTATGCAGTATTCTATTAATGCATTCAATAAATCAACACAGAAGGATTTCAGGATTAGCTGGGCTTGTGTTATCTCTAGGAAATATTAATGGAGCATTCTTGAGATAACTAATAGGACTGGGAAGCAATTTATTTGTATACATTTCTCAACGAGAACAAAAGAGTCTGGAAACTAAAACTCATTAATTTAAAACACAGTAGATAACCAGGGAAGTTAGCCGAAGTTTAGTAGACAGTATGATCTGTCTATGTGAAGTTCTGTTTTTGGTCAAAATGTTGTGACATTTTCTGTTTCAAGCTTTATACGTATGTTTTTCAATTCTGTTTGTTTTAAAGAAATGATTACGGAAAAATACATGTTTACAGGAGGTTTCAGCAAACTGTGAGCCCCTGTCAGTGTTTATCAGTAAGCACATTCTCACCTTCAGGCCCTTGCTACTCGATACTCTGCAATGTCTTTGAGTTATGCCTCTGCTCATCTTCTCCACTAAGTAAGGATTGGTGGAAGTACTTTTTCTATTGTAACAGCCAATGCATTGAATACCTCACCTCTTCCTCTATGTACTACCTCTTTCATTTTGTGTTTTGGAAATGTCTCGAAACTTGCATTTTCTCATCTTCTTGGCAACAGGACACCGGTTCTTGAGTAACAGTGTGCTTTATTAATTGACAGTCAACGAATCAAGTGTGTTCAAACTTCTAAACTCTGATGTATGTCTTTTGTTAAGGCAGCCCTAGGGTCAAACTATGTCAATATTTGCCTCTAATCTTTTATTGATGATAACTTGGCTTATACTCTTACAAATATGTTTAAGTATGTCAACTTGCTTGTTCAATATATGTTGGAATGAGTCACCGTAGGACCTGTGATGTACAAGGCACCCAGGTTTCCTTACCATATAAGAGACAACTTATCTATATATTAACCATATTATTAATGTGAGTAACAGAAGTGTGGACAAAGTTGCAACTGACAATCATGCCTTTTAGCTCACATAGCACTTACGTTTTGAAAATTATTAGAAAGGAGAATCATAGAAAGTCATGCAACACAACCCTTGACGTCAAGAGCAAAACTGAAATGAGAACACCATCACTTGCAAAATAAATAAAATAACGACAGTTCCTTAGTAACGTAGACTCAGGGTACATCAAACTAGAGCAGCACTGTAATGTTTTCAAATAAGAACATTCAACCAATTGAACTTATGAGCTGGAGAACTCTTCCTGCAGTGAGATTGCCTCCTGAAGCCTGTACTGCTTCCAGAAACTGAGCTGCACAAAACATTGTTCTGATTGGAGCCATATTCATGCTTCAAGCATCAGCCCTTCTCATCAGGTGTGTCATTCATCTTACTGTGAAGAAGAGTTCAATCTAAACTTCAAATGTGTGGATTTCACACACAATAAATGAGTCTCGAGGTCTCTGAGCTGAGCCTCATCGTCAATGTCAAGGGGCACTTGGACTGATTGGAAACGAAGAAATCAATTAAACATTTAATGTTGGTTATCTTGTTCTTAGCAATTGCTTTTTCACTGTGAAAGGAAATCACTTGCTTCTTAAACCCATGGTGTTCTTTAATAAGCATTTTTTCAACCATAATACTCAGAGATAGTAAAGTGTAAAACACAATACACAACAATGAGTGAAACGCGTGCTGTTACATACATGTTGTGCTAATAATTTTGCCTCAGAAGCTTGAAAGAACAAACAAATCATGGCAATAGGTCTTGGCAGTGTAACATATTAGCATTGCTAATTCTTTTGGCTCTGGTGACAAATGCATTAAAAGATGGCTTCTGCATATGCCCTTAGATCTAAAGAGGCTATTTCATAATGCATTTGTAATGTCATTCAGAGATGATCATCGTGGATGCCCACACAACTGTGCCAGTCACCTTTGAATACATTTTGGTTTATATTAATTGTAAAAACGTGAATTAATAATTGGGGTGGATGGACACCCATCCTAAGTAATATGGTCTCTAACCTATTAGATCTAGTCAAAGGTTTATTTAATTTAAACAAGAGCACAACCCTTGGTAGCTATGGCATGGAGCATACGGGCTTAACTTAAAGGAAATGTGTAACACATTTAGATATACAAAAAAACAGATAAAAATTCAAAAACACAACTCACTATAAATCCCACTCCAATCAATGTAAATAGAGAAAGATCTAATCACAAAAATGACAATAATCCAGTAGGGGGAACAGGAGATATGAAGTTTTAAAGAATTAAATGAAAAAACGCTAAGAACAAGTAAAGTGCCAATGATAATCTATGATCAAGGTTGACCAGGACCTTGCTGTGATATCAGGGCTACTGCGACAGAGTGCTGTTTGAATACACCAAGAAGGTACATTTTAGTTACAGATTTGACCTTGGGACTCTGCTTTCTGAAATGGAAGTTGTTATCCTCCAGTTGGGCAAGGTTGCAGGATATGTGTTAAGAGATTCGTGAGGCCAGATATTTGTGGGAAGAAGTGCCGCAGAAGCTGTTGCTTTGGTAGGAAAAGATCAGAGCATGAACATACTAATTGTGCACCTAGAGAAGTCGTTTTGTCAGCAAGATAGTTTTTTCTCCTTGGCCAGTCAAAATTCTATACTCATTTTCAGAGCTCATAATCTTCCATTGGAGCAAGGCTGGTGGCTATGTCTGAAAATGAGTTCCACAAGGCTTTGTTATCATCTTCTAGAGGACCCACTAAAATGAATTTGCTGCTTCTGAGAAGTAAGAGAAACCTGTTTCTTAGTCCAATGAAAGAGCAACTTGGGTGGATTTGCTTGGGTGGTTGTTTATTGTCCTCCTTTCACACGTGTTAGAAGAATGCTCAGATAGACACTGTCAGGGGTCACAAAACATCAAATCTGCAATTGGTGGTCAAGAGGTACTCCAGTACAGGTCATCAACAGGGCCAAGTCCATGTCCAGTTGGTACTGGTCAGCAGACACTTGAGGAAAAATTCCTCTTGTAGGTTGGTGTGCCCCTGTGGCCACACAGGAGGACTTCTTTGTCCTGGGTACAAATGGGAACAGGTCCAGTCCTACAGATTTCATAACAGGTCTCAAACAGCTGATAGAGTCCTTTTCCTATCATCCCACAGGTCCAGAAGGTCGTCTGATGATGGTGCCTTTGGGTGCCACATTTATGCTCGACACCTGCTAGTGGGTGGGGGGGACTTCTGGCTCCTCTCTAGTCAATGGCGTAAAGGTTTCCAGGGGCAACCCAACCCATTTTTTCAGTGGTTTCTGTTCTCTCTACTGCAAGAAATTTCACACTGCACCTTCGTTCAAAATTCCAAGCTGGGAGACCCTTCTCCCTTTGTGAAGAATACGTGTGCCCACCCACAGGTGTGGCCAGGATAATGAGCAGTCCCATCCTCTTTGATTACTCAGAACCAGTTTGCCGTAGCTCTCCTGTAACTGATTTGGTGCCAGCCTGACTATGGGGACAAAGACTGGTGCTTTGAGAAGTCGCCTGGCATTTGCATGTGAAAGGGTAGGCCTCTTTGAAGTTAATTATGTTCGTGGGCAAACTCAAAGTGGTCTTCCTACCATCGTAACATCTCCCCACACCCGGCCAATATCCCTGATTTCACACTTCATTAAGGTCAAGCTCTGCTGGACAACTGATTAAGAGCTAATGTAAAATAGTCTCCAAGGTCTTTAGGCAGGGAAATGTTAAATTTCTACCAGCTCATTTCCTTAAATATTTATTAAAAATCTGACTTCACTATTAAATTAGATTTTTAATAAACCATAAACAGACTGGTTTCATTGCTTTTCTACATAGTAACAAACTCAAGCTATCCGAATTTATATTATAATATATACTCTAGTTTCTCCTGCAACAGCTAGGGTCATCCACAGTGACAGTAACTTGCTGGGCTTTTCACTGTAGGGGCATGGTTACCCTTAATTTCTACGTGTCCCATTTTTATATATTGTGCACCCTTCCTTGTGGGCTACAAGGACAACATAAGAGTGACGTATTATTATCATTTGAAAAGGAAGATTTCTCTCTGTCAAAAGAGTTATTTTGATAGGCTGGGTGGCACTTACAAACTGCAGCAGCCAGGCTACCATGGAAGGTCTGAATCCATGTTTTAACTGTTACACTAGTTAATGGCACAATACATGCTACAATCCACAGGTGATAATTTTTATATGTCATAGGTGTATTTTCTGCACCATATATTATGACCTTAAAAGAAAGGTAAATAGGTCAATCAAGGAATAGCCAATTTCTACATGTGTCAAGGGACGGAGAAAATGCAATGTGTACTGGCCAGCAATACCCAAGGAAGCAGAGTCTACAAAAACGACAATAAAATCCATCCAAAGTTTTACGTGACCAAGCAAAAAAAGGCATTTTAACAATAAACCCAATTTAAAGATAGCCACTGTGGATGTGTGTCAATACACCACTGTTACCGTTGAATGGGATTTGTAAAAATGTTTCAACCCGTTCGTAGGTGACCTTTGCATGTGCATGTGTATTCGCACTTATGGACATACCATCTTAAATTAGACAATAAACATTATACTTAGTAAGTGAAAACGTAAGTGTGGGAGAAGATAGAATAATAGTGTTTTCACTCAAATGAAGTGTGTTTTAAAACACTTTTTAATGGTAAAGTCCGATTTTAATGGGCAATTCTGGTAAATGCCACTTTTAAAAACTTTACATTTTCTTGTACTGGGTCCTGTGACTGTGAATAGCTAGCAGTTGACGTTTGTGTTATCCTTTGAGACAGTGAGACAAAGGGGGACCAACCAGGATGTTGGTGAGGAGCTGTTCCCTGACCACTCACATTTTAAAAGGCTGCCCCCACCACAAACACACAAAGGAATCTGGATGGGCCTTTTATCACCCTTGACTACTTGGAGCCTTGAAAGGGGAGGGAGGAACTTTCCATAATCAGATGTGATTGTAGTATAGGGAGTCCCTCCACTTCAAAGGCTGGCACAAAGTATAAATATTAAACCTCTGGAACTACTCATCAGATCATTTGTGGACCTGTGGAAGACTCCGAAGAAGGACTGTCTGCTGTCCTTCTGCTGTAACGACTGCCCTGCTGCGTGTTGCTCTCGTGATCACCAGAGTAACTCCAAGAGATTGCTGACAGGCCTCCTGTTCTGAGCTGCAGGTATACAACATGCTCCAGAGGATCTCCCTGCAGCTGCTCAGCTAACTTGCTTCCACTGGACACGCCGGGACCTGTAGCTGGACCTGCCTGAGCCCTGCTGGCATCTGCTAGAGTGAGTCCCTGATTCCCACTTCCTAGACATTATGTCGCTCTGCGTAATCGAGGGGCGAGGCATGACCTGCCAATAATTAAGTAAATGGACGGGTGACTTAATGATTTTTTCAATAGGGACCGTTTTGATATCAGGACACTTTATATGCAAATTATTGAAGTGTTTTCTGCCTCGTGATTACCCCTGACTAATATAGTGGGAACTTCGCACTATTTTGGAAGAAGTAGGGCACTGTTTAAAATGAACATGGGCAATGTCAGAGAAAAACTAACACTATTTTGATCTTGACTAATTGCGTGTCAGTCTGTCTGGTTATTGTTTGTGTGTCTTACTGTTTTCAAACAACCTACGCAAAGGATAATGAACATGAAATGCTAGGCATCAGTTGTATGGATAGTATCATATGCATTATATAGCAAAGACCCTCCTCAGAATTTATTGTTTATGGCTATGGCTGACAGAAATTAAAGTTGAAAAAAAAGTTAGTCTGTCCTGTTGACTCTACTAGTGGGGGTAAAAAGATTCTTGTTGGAGAAATGTAGAAATAGGTTTCTCAAGACAAACAATTGTCCCTTAAATAAAAAATTATATTCGTAAATGAATAGATTCTATGACTCTCGTCCGAACGAACCTTTTTTCTTGAATTCTCGAAGTGTGGGACAACAGAGGGGTGTTTCCCCAGTATGACTGGTAATACTCAGAAACCACCCACAGTAAGGGTAAGTGTTGGGTGCATAAAAACCAGGTATGATTGCAAAGGTACACCATGGCATGCCCACTTGTGGAGTGTGTTTTCTGTGTTTTTCTCTGCACTTTTTTCTCAACACAGGTGGTTAGAGATTTGATGATATATTCGTCTACAGGGAGGAGGTGCAATGTACAACAGTTTTGCAACTCCCACACGTGTTTTGGTGAATGATGTTAATATTTCTTTTAATTATAGAATAACACCTTTATCCTACTACACCAGTAGTTACTGACGAAACGTCATGAGGCAATAAAAGGTCTGAGAGCATTAGACTTCATGATTGCTGCATGGAATGAATGTGTGGATAGGCAGGGATTTTGAGAGACCTGAAGAAGGCCATAAAACTGCATGGGATTTTTTTAGGTGTGCGAAAAATGTTGGCCTACAAATATGGCTATACACATCATCAAACCTCACCGAAGGACTGAACTTTTTTCTTTTGAATAAATGAATGAAATGAGATTTGTAGATGCACAGCTTCTCCAAAGAATGTTACGGTGCTACCTATCAGTTTCTCTGCACATTAAACCATAAACACTGAAGGTAACCTCAGATATCAAACAGCCATGTTTTTAAATACTTTTCGAAGATTGAAAGATCAGGATTGGCCCTTAGTGACAGTGAAAGTTGATTCCAGACCTTAGGTCCAAGATACAAAAAAGATCTGCCCCCGGTTCTAAAACAGAAGATCTTAGGAATGATGGCCAGATGTCCAGATGTTAAATGAAGTGTCCTGGCTGGCGAATAGCTGGAAAGCCTCCTTCTAAGATAGGCTGCACCCTTATTGTGTATCTCTTTATGCACCAGGACCAGTGTCTTGAACTGGATCCTCTTTCTCATGGGGAGCCACTGAAGTGCTCCCATCTATTGGGATATGTGGGTCCTAAGGGCCAGATGGAGAATCAATCTTGCTGCTGCATTCTGCATCACATGTAGCCTATTTAACAGATATTCTGATACAGGACATTTCCATAATCTAGTCTGGAGGTGATCAGTGACTGAACCACAGTTTTCCTAGCTCCCACCATGAGCAGTGGCAGAAACTTTCTCAAAGTGTGCAGGAGACCGAAATAGGTGCTCACCAGGGCAAGGATTTGAAGTTGGAATGACAAAGTACTGTCTCTCTTGATCCCCACATTTTTTACTGTATTTATTAGATTAGCTGGGGAGAGGACATCTTGAGGCTACCATGAACTCTAGATATCTACAGGCGGTGTGCCAAAGAAGACAATTTCTGACTTATCGGGGTTGCATTCTAGTGGGTTGATTGCTAGCCAGGTAAGCACATTAGCTAAACAGGTTTTAATGATGTCTCCATCAAATTCAGCTCCTTTGTTGCAAGAGAAAAGAAGCTGCATATCATCTGCATACAATATCACTTTGGCCCCCAGTGATTTAGCCAAACTGACCAAGGGAACCATGTGACATTTAAAAAGCGTAGGGCTCAATGCCGAGCTCTGGGGAACACCAACCTCACTATTCTGGATAGGGGAGGCAAAATGAGGAATCCATATCTTTTGGCTCCTATTATCAAGAAAAGAGGTCAGCTAATTTAATGCCATTCTACCAATATCAATGTTGCGGAGGTGTTCTAGAAATGTGTCATGGGGATGGTGTTGAAAACCGCTGAGGGATCCAGCATGACCAGTACAACCTTGCCATCGCTATCCAGTTTCTCCTTGATATAATTGGTTGCCTCAAGGAAAGCTGTTTCTGTGCTATAATTTGGTCTAAAGATGGATTGACTGGGGTGCAGTAATTGTTACTTTCCAGGTGGCATGATATTATTGAGTTGACATATTTTCCTAACACCTTCAAAAAGGCAGGAAGAAGAGAAATAGGTCTATAGTTGGCAGGGACCTTGGGATCAGCAGATGACTTTTTAAGGAGAGGGAGAATTTGTGCTTGTTTTCACTTATGATATTTAGCGAACAATGGTTCAGATATGGCCTAAATATCAATCAACCATTGTTCGCTAAATATCAATCATCACCCCTGGTTAAAATATCGGGGTCCCCTTGTTTTCCTAAACCTGTTTTCACTTATGAGGCATTAGTTCTAATGAAAGCAAAGTGTTTAGAACTTTGTTAAGCACTGGGTTTCTGGCTTTGCCGCCTTGGCCAAAAGACGGGAAGAGCAGGTATCAGCAGGGGAGCCCAACCTTAAATACCTAATAGCCAACAGGGACTCATCTAAGGATATAGGCAGAACAAATAGGGTGGGGAGGTATTTTGTCCATGGCTGGTCTGGAATCCTACTGAGGGTACCAAACAATAAAGAAAAATACTCAGGTTTACCTTTGGGTATTGTTCTTGTTTATCTGGATCGATGCAAATAATATAGCAAGCATTTATATAATAGATTCCAAAAATGGTTGAGTCCACCGAGGTGGCAATTATTTACTGAGTAGTAGGGAACTGCTGACGATGAAGCTTGTCACTAGAAGTTGTGGATAAGGCATGTTCCCCAAAATCCTTTGGATACCTGTAGGTCTACCAGGATAGTTTCTCAAATAACCTAGGCATCTGTAGTGATTTCTCATTATAGCAAGAAGGTTAAGCTCAGGATTCTTCTCTCTCTCACTCTCCAGTGTAATTACATGTTCAGAACTGTTACTTCAAATCAAATTTTACCATTAAAAAGGGTTTAAAATTACAATTCATTTGAGTCTAAACATGATATTACTATCTGCTCCTAATCAAACGTTAGCACTTAATAAATGGTATAAGGTAACCCAATGTTATCCAATGGGAGAGATAGGCCTTACGGTAGTAAAAAATGAATTTTGAAGTTTTCACTACCAGGTCATGTAAAACTTAAATCTGCATGTCCTGCTTTAAACATACAAGGCACCTTGGCCTATGGGCCATTAGGACCCACCTAGGGGTGACTTACATGTAGTAAAAAAGGAAGCTTTGGACTGGTAATAGGTTTATTTTGCTATGTTGAAATGGCAGTTTTAAACGTCCCTAAAGCCTGCAATGGTAGGACTGATGCGTGTTTCAAAGCACTAGTTTAGTGAGTGACACAATGGGTGCTGCAGGCCTACTAGAAGCATTTAATTTGCAGAATGTGGGTACATCCAGTACCACTTTACTAGGAACCCACTTGTAAATTAAATGTGCAAATCAGGTGTAGGCCAATTTTACCATGATTTTTTTCGAGAAAGCACAATCACTTTAACATGAGTTTGCAGTGGTAAAGTGCACAGAAACCAGATGGCAGCAAAAACAAATTCAGAAAAACAGAAGTGGTGAAGGCAAAAAGTTTGGGGTGACCCTGTAAAGAGGGCCAAGTCCAACAAAACCTAATGACAGTGTAACTCTAATACTTAATGAATTTAAAATACATTAATCCTACTCTTCACTTAAATTACGTCGAAATCAAATAAAATGCATTTGCACACACCTTCTTGAATGTTGTAGTAAATATGATGATAGGCTCTAATGTAGTAGCCCCTGGATGTAGTTAATTTAAATGTGATGGTTTTGCACCTGCAGTAGTTCCCATGTCAGCCCTTGTGTTTCATAGAGAGCTCCATTTATCATCTATGCTTATCCCATATTAGATTTGTACAAAACAATTGAAATACAGGTGCACATGTATTTTTCCTATGTGTTTTAAATCAGCAATGTTCCACATTTGACAGTGATTAGTTCCGAGCTGAGTTGTGTCTTATCTAACATAAGCAGCTTGTTGTTTTCTGATATTTTATGGTGAATTACTTATTGTAAATTTAAAAATAGCAATGTTGTGTCCAATAAGCCTTATCATTAATGTACATTGGGTGGTGCAATTCCACCACTAGCAGGACATCTTTAGGAATCTTGCAATGATACTGGTTTCCTGAGCTACCTATAACATGCTTTCTAATTTGGCTTCCCCTTCCAGAGCACCCCCCTTTTCACTTCTCAGCTACCCTGTCTCTCAATAGCCATCTATAGGTTTACACCTATTCTTGTTACTGGATTGTGTATCTCAATGTGGATTATGGAGGACAATGTTATGTGCCAAATCAGCAATGCCAAAGCTGTCGTGCCTAAGCCTAAAGGTGGTAGTGGATGGTAACTGTTGAATAAATGTGAATAATGAGCAACTAGTATTTATTCAAGACCAATTCATATTTTTAGAGTGTGGAAACAATTATATGCAAATTAATCTCAGACGCACCGAAAAATGTCAGTACAGCCTGAAATACCAGGTTACATCCTCTGTGACAAAGAATAGGAAAAATCACATATACATGTCTGGTTTCACTGGTGATTTGAAGCTTGAGTGGTCTGTCAGTGAGAGCTTAATGGCCACATCTAGGCATCCCTGGTAACACAATTATTCAGCAAATAAATAATTAATTAAATGCTTTTATTAATGACTACTATCGGTAATTACGCTGAATGCATAGCATTCTAACATTATGAGGGTGTTTGTGCCACTACAAAGTGACACCAAACATTTGCAAATAAGTTTTACCTTTAACCCAAAAGAGGCCTTCCAGCCTGAACACCTAGAACACATTCTTTCTGTATAAGATCTGAGGTAAAGTCTGACCTTTATTTTGCCTGTTAGTAAAGGCATTGCTTGAGGGCACATAGAAAAGCAAGACCAGGATCCACCTTAGACTTTCATTTGGTCACACTAAAAAGATTCACAGCAACACACACCCTACTTATCTTGCAGAATTTGGCTCCACACTTACACAAAAACTCTGAGATTCCGTGGAGTTCAGCCATCGAGCAGAAATAGGAATGTTGAGTGGCTCATGCTAAGATTTGGCACCAGGAGCGCATTCCATGCTGCAAAATCAGCGCGAATGGCACCAGATTTTCTGAGTGACAGCCTTCTGACCAGAAATGGTCACAGCGGCCTGTATCTGAAAATCCTTGCCAGACATCCTCCTAGCGACTGATAAGCATGGTAGGGGATGCCAAATCTCGCTTGACAACTCATTGTCCTAGAGCCGGTGAGAAAAAAGTCTGCCACATAGCGATTTATGTAATTTGGCCAGAACTCCATGTTTCAAGAGTAACACAGAGTCACCAAAATTCTGTCAATTCCAGAACAGAATATTTTGCCCAACCCTAGTTCTAGGCACACCTACTGCCAAGCCGCCATCACAGTGCATACTGAGTAGTGTAAACAAGGAAATACAAGGCAGCAGAAACTTTTCATTTAGGTAGCCAGGATCTGGAACAGCATTCCTAAATTCATCATCACCACCCCAACGCTGCTCCAATTAGGAAAGAGAAAAAGATGCAAACCTTAGAAGAACACTACATCACAAACCAGCCACCTCTTCTATCACTCACTGATTGTATATTTGTCTTTGACCATGTACAGTGTTGCACTTCCTTTTGGCTAGATTTGCACTCTAGAAATACTACATACATAAATATGTAGGGCCTACTTTTTCAAATATAGGTTTATTAGGTTTTTTATACACAATAATTGAGCATGTCCAACAGTGATCAACGTAGCATTATTTCGATGTTGTTCATACTTTGTACATATTAATAGGTTTTTCAAACATTTTATATATTTATGGAATTGCTTTGAAATTGACCTATTATCACTTCAAAAATTATCACTTGTGATTCGTAATCACTATAAAACAAAACCAGAATCAAAAAAAGCATCCAAAGAAACATAAAACTAGTAAAGAAAAAGCATGAAACTAATCAAAACCAAAGCACAGCAGCATATCTTTTGAAAATAAATATCCCAAAACTATTCCAATGTTATAGGGCCTAGCAGACAATCTTCAATATCAGTGTCTTCTTCTTAAATCATTATTATTCAATGTCATGGCCACTATTTGAAGAGGAGTTTTCCAAAGAATTAGGGTCAAAGAGGCCCGACTCATATAACATCGTACGTATCCTACCCAGATTCAACCCTATTCTGCCGTATCATTTTAAATATGTGAGGAAGGGGTGCCATATTTTATCCGAATTCAAGACTCTACATACGCTATCACTGTAAGTTTTACCATAACATAAGTCACCCATACCTTAGTTAACTATATTTGTCTTGGGAGACAGTGAAGATTTCCAAAATAGTGCAAATGTAAGTCTTGCTGCTATGAACAAGTGTGTAATGAGTCTTCCACCTAAGGGAGTCATTGGAAATTCTGATGACATATCCTTGTCATCCAGCACCAAGGTCAGTGGATTCATGTTATGTTCCTGTCCTATGATTTCTTTCATCTTGTTGATGAAATGTTTCCAGTATCTTTGAATCAAGTCACAACTCCACCACAGTTGAAACATCATTCCCCTTTCTTTGTCACAACAACATCACTAAACTATCACATTGGGGGACTTCTAAACATTGCATGAAGTCAAGTGGGACTTAAGTACCATCTCAGTATGATCTTGTAATATTTAGCATGCATGATAAATTCTGCTCTGCTGATGGAGTTGGCTGAGTTTTGGCTACTCCATATTGCACGTGTAATGTGGCGTTTTGGCCAAATTCCACCAACTGCTGCATGGCGGAGTTTTGTGTCATGCACGGCTTGCCACCGGTAACTTGGTAAGGCTGAGCAAGATTTGGAGTCCCCTAGTGTGATTTTTGGTCAACAGGAGGGCACCCACAGAGATTTCCCCAACGCAGATGGTCATGAACATTCGCTGTTAGAAAGCAGCCGCTAGAGTAAAGTATCTGCTCGAGAAGCAGTGTTCTCTGGTGCCTCATGTGGTGCCATTTGTGCTGATCTTTCAGCATAGAAAGTGCTCCCGGTGCTAAAAGATCAGTGCAATATTGTATGAGAAAACTGTCAAAGTCAGGATATTGTTCATTGATGTTTTGGAAGACTCTGGGATACAGGGCTCAGCTGTATGTGCATTTGACAAATAAAATTTGTTTCCACAAAAAAAAGATCAGTGCAAACAGGGTAACCTGCCTGATTCCACCCATTCACCGAACCCTGCGGAATCTCGCAGAATTTTCATGTAAACCTCTGCGGGTTCAGCTCACCCATAGTAGTTATTCTCTTTATACTGGGTGCATAGTGAGGCTGAGGCTGCTCGTTCCCAAATGTGGATCAAGAAGGCCTCATCTATCTCTGTCCCCAACTCCTCTTCTCATGTCAAGCACAGGAGGTTTTAAGGGAGGGTATGGGGTCCACCAAGTAAATGTATATTTGTGCAATTCCCTTTTTGCTTCATGGCCTTTTAATAAGGCCTCTATGGCATAATCCTACTGTTGGCCACTTTCTTTAATGTCCCAGTATTAGCCAATGTATGAGTTGCGTGAGTCTAAAGATGTTATGACCTTCAAGATCCTTTTTAAGTTGTTTTTGTGAAATGCTTTGATGAATAGTTTTTAATTATTATCAGAGTTGAATTGAAGACTTTGCAAGAAGTGTTGCGTAAGTGTAATGGTGAAATTGTGTGGAACATGATTTTAAATAATTTGATTTTATGGAATGTTACTATTAGATTGCGACAAATAAATTTAGACTTTTATAAGCAAGACGGTGTTCGGTATTTAAAAATTATCCACTTATAGTCTTTTGGAATACATACATTTGTGGTGGTGCATCCCTAGAGTCATTTAACTATCATATTAAGATTTCATGTGAGTTACTTACACAAAAGGGAACCCATCTTATGTCAGATTTGTGATGTGCCCTGTCCCTTTTGGTGGTTAAGAGTGCCCCTCCCAGGTTTCGTGAAGTATTTATGCAGCACACATGCAGTAATAAACTGAAAACACAACAGAAGAAAAAGCCCACACCAATTTAGAAAGATAGAGTATAATATGATAATTTATTTGATACCAAAACAACAAACTTCCAATCAGTAGAACTGCAGATATGCAATTTTAAAGATTCAGATGAACATAGCACCAAAGGGGTATTAGGTTTTGCTTGACCAGGACAAGTCACTAATTCAGGCCAATCACAAGGGAGTGCAGGCTGGCCACAGGACCAAGATTGGCCTTCTGAGGATTGTACCTTATGTCCTTGGTACGTGGTCTGCACGTCATTGATTTGCAGGGCATTTGTTCTGGTGAAATGCTAGCCCTTGCATGACTTTTAGGGGTGGGCGGAATTTGCGGAATTAACCTTCGCAAATTATCGCGAGAATGTTTAAAATTATCGCAAACAAGCAGAAATATCGCGAAGATGCGGAAGTTTTTTTCCGGCATGTTCGCGAGATTTTCTGCATGGTTGCGGGTCGCCAACTTACCCATGTGGTTGCTTGCGGGCGCGGCCATCTTGTTTTGAGTTGTTCTCGCGGTGCATGATCGCGAGAAGAAAGACGTGATCGCGCGACGCATGACGTCACTGCGGGCGCGAACTGTCGCGAGACAGCGCAAATGGCTAAAAACAATACAACATCTCATGGAGAACGCGACCGGATCAAGAAAACTTGTCGGCGAACGCAGGGATTCAGGTAAGGCGATCGCGCGCGCGCGCGCGAGAATGTATTATTTTACAGCGCGAGCAAGAAACAAATTATCGCCAAGCTGCGGAAACCGGAATTTTTTACATTTTCGCGCTCTCCGCGGAACGCAAAAATGTCAAATTATCGCAATTTCCGCGAACGGAACGAAATTTTTGCCCAGGCCTAATGACTTTGCATTGGCTCTGATGAGGCTGTCAGCTCTACAGTGAAACTTTGTGGGGCTTTACATCGCTCTGAATCGAATCTGAGGAGGCTGGCAGCTGTGCAGGAAGGCTTTGCAGGGCTTTGCATTGGTTTGCGCCGTATTTGATGTAACCTTCAGTTAAGCAAGAAAGAGCTCTCGCTGATGCCAGCTAAAGTCCTACAAAGGCCTAGGGCCGCAGAGGGTACCACTTGGGGATCAGAAACTGTCCAGTAGAGACCAGCAGCGCTCTGGTAGACTCAATTGAAAGTCTAGACAGGTCCAGTGCAGCAGGTCAGCTGGGAAGTTGTAGGGAGGCCTCTAGAAGTTGTTGTTTTGATGTAGCTGAGAACACGCGGTCAGTCTGTTGACCCTTGGAGTCACTCAGTCTGGGATGAAGGGAACAGGTCCAGTCTTCCTTCTGAACATGCAGGGCAGGCAATAAACAGCAGGGTAGCAGAGTGTCCTTCTTCGGTAGTATCCACAGTTCATTGAGTTTGTTGAGTGTACTGAAGAGTGTGTCTGAGTGTCCCTTTTTTACGCCTGGTGCCCATTGAAGTGTGGGAAGCTTCTGGAGCTTTCCCCTTAAAGAGGTGTCTAGAAATCCCTGCCTCCCTGCCCTGGTCCCTGTCTGTCTAGGGTCACAATAGGCTAGTGTGAAGTCCTTTGTGTCTGAGCTGTGCCAGTGGCTTTAAAGTACAAGTAGAGTAGATGGCAGCTCCGCCCACCCATCCTGCCAACACCCAGTCCTCCATAGTGATACTGTTTGGGAGGCATACACCCTGCACCTAGTCATGTGACCCAGGAACAGATTGCAGGCACCAAATTGTTAGGACAATAAAATGCAAACTTTCTAAAAGTGACATTTTCAGAGTTGTGACTTAAAATCCAAAATTACTGTTAAAGAGGGTTTTAAATTACAATTCCCCAGACACCACACATACATTTCTTATCTGCTCCTAATCAACGGTTATCACTTATTAAATGTAATAAGTTAATTCAATGTTATCCAATAACAGAGGTAGGCCTTGCAGTAGCGAAAAACAAATTTGACGTGTACAAATTTCCAAATACATTGCACCCTGCAATATGGGCTGTTTAGGGCCTATGCCAGGTGTGCACTATGTAATATAAAGGAATTCTTAGGCCCGGAAAAAGTTTATTTTGCCAGGTTGACATGTCAGTTTAAACTACACAAACAGTCTGCAATGGAAGGCCTGAGACATGTTTAAAATGCTACTAAATTGAGTGGCACAGTACGTGCTGCAGGACCACCAGTAGCATTTAATTTACAGCCCCCTGGTACATGTAGTACCACTTTACTAAGGACATACAACTACATGAACTGTGCCAATCAGGTGTAAGCCAGTTCTACCATGTGGAAGGGAGAGAGCACCATCACTTTAGCACTGGTTATCAGTGGTAAAGGGCACAGTAATAAAAGCCAACAAAAACATGTTGAGAAAACAGGAGGGGTCAAGGCAAAAAGTTTCAAGGTGATTCTGCAGAGAGGACAACGTCCAACACACATCACTTAGCACATTTAAGTGATGCTTCTAAACTTGTTTATCTAAATTTTTGAACTGATAATTATCACAATCCTACAGCATCTACTTAAGGATACGTCTTGAGATTTGTGCCCCATTCTAAAGTGTGCAATCATGTTAATGAGATTGTACATGTTTTGGTTATATCTGTGCCGCCTTGTTACAATGGCGCAGAAGGATCAAATAAAGAAGACATGTACAGGGTCCTGGTAACTCATACCTGCTAGATTGGGTATCAACAAATGGAATGCTTGTTCTGATCATTTCATAGAAATATATCATTGGAGGATCTTGTACTCAACTGTTGACCAGAAGTGCCAACCAGAATATGGTTCAGATCCACCTTACACACAGAAAACATGTATACTTCGCTTGAATACTTAGATAGAAACATAGACCCAGAATAGGCCTAGCGATAAACAAAAATATGTGGACTTGCTGACATAATGAGTCATCGATGATGTCCTTTTGGTTTTCAATATTGTGAAAAGGGTTTCCAATCACCAAGAAATCTATTTTCCCTACCATCACACACTTTTAAATGGTCTTTCCTCAGTATTGATGCATCAGAGGATTAAACCTGTCAAGAAAATATGTAGATATAGTGTACAGCAATGGTCAGCAACACTAGAGCATTAGTATTAATAAATTACAAGTTAGTTAGGTAGCATTTTTTGCATGATCTTTTAGATTTTAGTAGAACCCTACCACTGATAATTCAGAAATAGGAGCCATGAAATTGGCTACAATCCTGATAAAGAAGGATTCAGTCAATGTGAGTAAGTATTCCTAGTTTTTTGCCTTGAGATGTGCCCGCACGGCAGCACTTTTTCCAATGAGAAATTGCTCATTTTTAACCCTTTCTTTAAATACTTGGGGAATATATATCTAACTTTCCCTAAAATATTCCAAGACTGCAGAATAGCACATTTAACCTCCCAGTGTCTGCTACTTTCACTGCTGCCCTGAGTGTGAAGATCCAGGCAAGAAATTCAGAAAATGTAAAAATGAAATACCACTCCACGGTCTGAACATGAGGTCACAGACAAGCACAGAGAGGCACTTGTTTGTGAGTATTTGTTTGTACTGATTTATGTGTAAAATATGGTGTGTCCTGGCCACTTTAAATGTCTCACCTCTCTTCATTTTTGGTTTAGAGGATCTCTCCTACTCCGTCAGGTAAAATTCATACAGCCACCTAGTTTCTTATACTGTTTTACAGCAGCAGCATCTTCCATGTTCAATCAATGAATCAGGATTTATAACCGTGACTAATCACCCGATAGGGTATCCAGACGCTTGCAGGTGTCGGAGGTTTATTCAAATAGCCAGTTCTTGAGGGCCATTCAGAATTCCAGAAGTGAGATGATGTTCCTGAGGTGCGTGGAGAGGTTGAACAAGGCCTTCGCTGCAATGTGGGATAAGGAGCATCCTCCATGTCTCTTTTGGTCGATACGGGAAGTAGTGGCAAGTGAAAGAGAGGTGGAGCATAGTTTTCTCAATGGTTGGTGGAAGTTCAGGTGGTGGTAAATGTAGGCAGGTCCTTGGTTGTGTAGAGTATTGTGTGTGTGGGTCAGCAGCTTTAATCTGCATCGCGTCTGTGCGGAGATCCAGTGGAGTTTTCCTGAGGTGGGATATGATGTGGATTCATCGGGGAAGGCAGAGGATGAGTCGGGCTGTGGCATTCTGTATGGTGGGAAGTCTCTGTAGAAGGTGAGTGGCGATTCCCAGATAGAGGGCATTGCTGTAGTTCCGTCGGCTGGTGATGGGGGCTTGTGTCACAGTGCGTCTCATATGTAGGGGTAGCCACTTGAAAATCTTACATAGCATGTGCAGAGTGAGGAAGCAGGCATAGGAGAGTGAATTGATCTATGATTTAATGGTGAGCTTGTTGTCAATATTAATTCTGAGGATTCTGGCGTGGTTGGAGGGAGTGAGTGCAGTTACTAGGTTTGATGGCCATTGTTGCCGCTGTGGCCAAAGATCAATACTTATGTCTTGTCTGTGTTTTTCTACATGCAGTTCTTCATGCAGTTGCTGATGTTTGTCATGCAACTATGGAAGTTAGTTCTGGTGGTGGTGGGGTCATCAGTGAGTGAGAGGATGAGTTGGGTGTCACCTGCATAGGAAAGTATGTTGAGACAGCGAGATCCGACGATATTGCCCAGCTGGGTCATATATGCGTTGAAGAGCATGGGGCTGAGGAATGAACCCTGGGGGACACAGCAGATAATCCATCTCCTTGGGTTCAGAGGTGAAAGTGTCGTACTTTGCAATTTGAGACCGCGTAGGAGGCAGGGCCCTACCCCTGTCTATCCCGGTAATAGTGAACCGCAAATGGTTAATGCGGTATGTACAAGTGCTTTGTGTAACGTTTTAGCTATGAATGCACTGTGTATACGCTATTTTACATCACTACGTGGGTTCCATTTTGTATCGGTGGCCATCTTATGGTTGCCCTCACATAGGCTATATAGCATGAAGTGAAAACGGGCCTTTTAGAGCACATGTGCCTTCCTTTGACTTTTCTGTGACCTGGGCAGCTTGGCTCCGCCGCCCCAGGTCAAACTGGTCTCACGAGTTCCCCGTCCTCTGGCCACCTGTGATTAGCATCAGGGCTTGACACACCATAAAGTCTTTTCATCCTACACAAGCCTCCAGCTAATCTCTTTCTCACCTGACTGTTTCTGCTTTATGGCTTGTTTCCCAAAACAGGAGATGCTCATGTTTATTGGGGCCTATCGATATCTGATGTGGGATCTGAGCCTTGCTGTGTAAATAATTGCGGGCTGGCTTAACTGGAATGTGGGATGGTCATCATGACTCTGCCTTTTCGTTTTGTAATGTATACTTTGAATGACCATACCATAAACCTAGGAATGTATGCCTGAGGCAGGAAATTCTGTATTTAAGGAGAAGCCCGTTTCTGTGATTTTCAGCAGTCTCCTGAGAACATACACGCTGTTGTACTTCTAGGACGCCTGTAATTGGTCTGCAGCCAATAAACTGATCTTTGACTTTACCCTGAAGACTCTGTGTTTCTGTAGGTCTGAAACAGGAAGAACGCCGAAGTCATAGGGTGTGTTTCCCTGCACCGCTGGGCTTAAAATTCCCAGTACTTCAGTTGGCGCCCAACTCTGGACGATTTGAGGAAGTCCGTAGGTGTGGGTTGGGGTTGGATGTTTCTGTATATCCTGTCTTTACTTAAGGATCGAATCCTCAATCGCTCCTTAAAGACCAGCTCCTTCCCCGATGACTGGAAACATGCAGAGATCAACCCTCTCCTGAAAAACACCTCGGCGGACAACACTGACCTCAAATACTTCAGAGCTATCTCCTTACTCCCATACCCAGCGAAAGTCATGAAAAAAGCTGTTAACAGCCAGCTCGCCTCTTTCATAGAAGGAAACAACATCCTCGATATCTCCAAATTCAGATTCAGGAAAAGCCAAAGCACCAAAACCTCCCTTCTCACCACTGCAGATGACATCTGCTCCCTCCTCGACAGAGGAGAGACTGTGGCCCTCATCCTCCAGGACCTCTCCGCAGCCTTCAACACAGTCTCTCACCACACCCTAGCCTGCAGACTTCATGACGCAGGAATCCAGAACAAGGCCCTTGACTGGATCTGCTCATTTCTCTCCGGCAGAACACAGCAGGTCAGACTTCTTCCCTTCCTATCAGACCCCTCTCCGACCACCTGAGAAGTTCTCCAAAGATCCTCCATCAGCTGCACCATGTTCAACATCTACATGGCCCCACTCGCACCATCGTCAGATCCCAGGGACTCAACATTATATCCTACGCAGACGACACCCAACTCATCCTCTTCCTATCCAACAAACCCAATGTCTCCAAACACAATTTTCCAGAAGGAATGGAAGCATTCATCAGGTGGATGAAGAACATCTGCCTATAACTAAACAGGGACAAAACAGAAGTACTCATCATGGGGCCACACCCTGATGCCTGAACGACACCGGTTGGCCCCTCACCCTAGGGAACCCAACCTCCCCCACTGACCACGCACGCAACCTCAGAATCATCCTGGAATCCGAACTCAAAATGGGCTACCAAATCAACGCTGTCTCTTCCTACTGTTTCCACACCCTCAGACTCCTATGAAAGACCTTCAATTAGATCCCCCTCGAACACAGGAAAACCATCACCCATGCCCTCATCAGCAGCAAACTGGACTACAGCAACACTCTCTATTCTGGAATGAACAAGAACCTCACCCGCAATCTCCAGAACATCCAGAACACCTCCACCAGACTAGTCCTCAACCTACTGTGCCACTGCCACATCACCCAACACCTGTGGACACTATATTTGCTCCCCATCGAGAAGAGAATCACCCCCAAGCTTCTCACCCAGACCCACAAAACCCTCCACAACACCGGACCGGCCTACCTGAACCACCACCCCAAAGATCCCTCCGCGCATCTCAGATATCCCGTGCTGCGGTGCCGCGCATCAAGAAGACCAGAACAGGAGGTCACTCCTTCTCCTTACTCGCGGCCAAGGCATGGAACACCCTCCCTCTCCACCTACGACAGACGCCAACACTCTCCAAGTTCACGAAGGACCGCAAGACCTGATTCTTCGACAGATAGCCATGAACATCCAGGAACTGCACCCCCGAAGCACCTTGAGACCCTCTTGGGTGAGTAGTTGCGCTTAACAAACCCATGATTGACTGATTGATCTGTTGAACTCCTCACTACGTGAAGGTCAGTTGCCCAAAACCCGGAAACACACCATGGTACTCCCTCTGCTGAAAAAGCCCCATTTAGCCCTGCAATTGGGCAAATTATAGACCAATATCAATTTTGCCCAACCTGTCCATGTCAATAACCAACTCCCCAGCTATGTAGAAACCCAAACCGCCCTTCATCCCTCCCAGGTAGCATTTCGTGCAGACAACAGCACAGAAGCTGCCCTGTTAGAAGTTACAGAACACCTGAAACAACTTCTAGACAGGGGTGGAACTGCTGCACTGATCCTTCTGATCCTTCTGGACCTTAGTGAGGCCTTTGACACTGATTGACAGACAAAAAAACCACAGCTTTTGGCTTATCTAACTTTTCAGGTTTTTTCCGCTGATACTGCATCAAGTCCATACTCATTGACCTAGGGTGTCCCACAGGGCTCTGCTCTTAGCCCTCTACTCTTCAACGTAAACGTTCGCCCTTTAGCAGATCTAGCAGAAAGCCATGGCCTAACCATATTTTCCTACACCAATGACGCCAAGATCATGTTTTCTTTGTCATTGGATCAGGAAACAGGCTCACAATTTCTCACATCTTGCCTCAGTGATGTTGCCAACTGATTGAATACCAATTCCCTTAAACTTAATGGGGATAAGACTGAAGTGCTAATGGTGGGCAAAAAATCCTCAGCTCTGGAGACCTCAGCTCTGTCCCAGAACTCTGTGCTCCCTTCCAACTCTGGCTGGCAAGGTGAAAAGCCTGGGCATCTGGATGGACGCAACTCTGTCTATGAAACCTCAATTAGCCAAAATTACCTCTTCCTGCTTTGCTACTCTGAAATGGCTCAAAAAGATTATATGGATGCTCCCTTTCTCAACCCAAAGAACCGTCATTGAGGCCATGATCGTTTCCGGATTAGATTATGTCAACATTCTCTATTTGGGCATTGACTCAGAGGGTTCAAATCTCGACTGCTAGGCTGCTTTTTCGACTACCCAAGCATTCTTCAGTATCTGTCCTCTTTCAAGATCTCCATTGGCTTACTGTGGATAAACGCTCTCTGCTTTATGTACAAAATCAAGAGCCACATAGGCCGTGAATTATCACAAAAGATAGGCCTTACCTTCTGTTTCGTACATTGCGTTCTAGTAACTAGTCTCTTTTTTCAGTGCCTAAATTTAGATGTTAATGCTTAGGTGGCCGGTCATTTTCCTTTATTGGTCCCACATTGTAGAACACACTTCCGCAGTCAATTAGAGGCTACAACTCCCTGACCTACTTTCCCAAGCAGTTGAAAATTTGGCTATATTAGGCAACTCAAGTAGGTTACCAACGAATGTTCTCCAGCGCTGGGAGACCTTATAGGTAGCTTTGTGCTATATACAAGAATTAATAATAATAAGATATGGTTCCAATCATGTAATGGAAGAAGTGGGCGAGGTTGTCACACAGCTCCTCTGAGGGTGCTGGCAGCCAGGTTAGAGAATTCCTTTACAATGTTGAAGAGTTCCTGAGTGTCATTGGTGCTGGTTTAGATGAAATCGGCAAAGGCTGTCTTCTTTGTTGCCCTCACCAGGCGGTGGTAGAGTTTGAGGGAGGCCTTTAATGCTGCCAAGTTTGAGGTGTCCTTGCTGGTGCGCAATTTCCTCTCCAACTGTTTGCCATCTAGTTTAGCTGTTCTGATATCTTGGGTGTACCAGCTGGCCTTTTCAGAGGATTTTCACTGGATGTTGCTCTTGATGGGCACGATGTTGTCTGCGCAATTGGTGATCCAGGCATTGTCGTTTTTCACTCCCTCTTCGAGATTGGTGGTGGTAGCAAGGTTGTAGGTGTTGACAGCATTTACCCAGCTGGTTTCTGAGAATGTGTTCCTCCTCCATGGATGGGGGGGCGTTAATAATCTTGGGAGGTGGTATGCAGTGTTTTTGTCGTTATTTGGCATGGTGATGAAGGTATAATGAAACAGCACCTTCATTCACTAATATATTTCAAAGAATTGTTCAGTGAGTTGTCTTTCTCTGTAATTTGGATTTTTGCAGCATCACATCTAAATTTCACTTCTCCTATCATTACACTGTTTTTAGGAAAAAGCTTTTAGCCATAAATATATGTCACTCCTCTGACTTCGCTAACATGAATACATAAGTCTTGCCCGTTCAAAGATCATGGGAAGAACAGGAAAATGCTATTCCACATTTGCAGTGAATTGTTTTCTTTTTCTATTTTGCAATTTACATGGCACAGTAGATAAAGAACAGAACATTTGAGTACATTTTTGTTCCCAACATCTAAATATAGAAGGGGTTTCTGAAAATGTAACTTTCAGACGGGGTCATAGGAATTAAGTGCTTTTGGCCACTATCCTCCACTCAATCCGACAACAATAAGCTTTTATCAGACTTTGGTTGGAATGAATGAAAAACAGAGCTACCCTATCTTTGGGAAAGACACATGCTTCCGATGTATCCTTCAGCTTTCAGGCACTAAGAGCTAAACATCCCCGACGCCCACTCCCTTACTAACACTAGACATGCTTATCGTCTTACTTATGTCCGTCTGTATGTCTAATTTTGTGCTAAGACTTTTCTAATTCCTCCTTTAACAAGCTGGACCCAGCGCCTTGAGTCACTCACGGCTGAGTAGTGCGCTTAAAAGAATCCCTGATTGATTGATTTATGGAGATGGCATAAGTCAGGGTTATTTTCGAATGGGGCTGGCATCATCAGTTTATGCTGTTGTTTTATTTATTTGTGAGTATGACTTTTTAGGAGTTGTTTTGTGTTCAAACAGTTACTACATTTTCACACATTTGCCAATCAAGGTCATGCCATTCCATATATCAAATTTGATGATGACAGAAAAGCAAAGAACAACATTCAATGCTGATTGTGGTAACAAGGCTTCTTCAATATAATTTTACCTCCCTGCACAAATTAAACCTATGACATCAAGATTTTGGTTAAACGCCTTTACAAAAAAAACATATCTGGAGATGTGCATAGTGCAAAATGTTCTACAGACTACCATTGTTAAGAATGAGGAGGGTCCATGATTCATGAAAGGTAATGTCACCCCCCCCCTCACTCAACAATGGTAATACATAGCACATTACACTCGAACTAGAAGCATGTAATCCCATTAAAAAACATATGGGGCATATTATCAAGAAACGGCGTTAAAATTATCGCCGCTTTAGCGGCAGAAAACTCCTGCTAAAGCGGCAATAGTGGGCTTGATAATATGCCCTTGAGAATTCCCATAGAAGCCTATGTTCACACCAGAACCTGGGCTTCTATGGGAATTCTCTGTGACATATTATCAAGCCCATTATCGCCGCTTTAGAGGCAGTTTTCTGCCACTAAAGCGGCGATAATTTTAACGCCGTGCTTGATAATATGCCCCCATTTCTCTTATTTCTTAATTACAGTCTTGTAGTGACTCTCTAGTCAAATGCAATAAGAAAAGTATTTACTTGTTCAACTGTAGTGCAGTTGAGTAGCGGCATCATAATGCCTACTGCAAGAACCAGCATTCACGTGAAAAGCTAGCCAGGGAGCACCATGCAGCTGCACTTTTAACACGATAACAAGAACTGGCTTTTCACTTTCATGAACTGCTTTTCTCAAATTAACAATGATCAGGAGAAAAGAGAGATTTAATGGAACATGTTTATTTTTGTTCATATTTCCCTATACATAGTACAGATCAGGGAGACACCAAATCACAACTATTTTAGAGAGATTCTAAATGCTTTGCTTTTCAAACTTTGCTAACCTTTGTCTGTACAAAGGTATGTATGTAGACAAAGACACACCCAAATATAGAAAGAACACTTATAACATATTATAAATTATATTTGAGAAAACCTAAGAAATTCACTGATGACACTAATGTAAAGTGAACTTATGGTTAGCACACCTATAAAATATTAATTATAAAAAAACAGCCCAAAATAAATAAAAGAGCACTAATGTGAAGTATTGGTAAATAGAAACCCACACACCATTGAAATTCAACTGTTAGGATTAGGTAAACTAACTATAATTGCACCCCATCAATCCACTGCTGTATGACCTCACATATGACATCAGTGATGACATCTAAAATTACATGTTTGATAACGTTGCTGATTACACCCTCCATGATACTGCTTGCTGTAGATATTAGTTTTGGATTCTCTACCCATACGGATGGTATTTTATTACTGACATTGTTGTTAAGACAAGTATTTTTAATGTGCTGTTCTGGAGCTACTGTTTTTTTACTGGTATTTTTAAAAGTGTTCATTTGCATTGGTTAAGTATATCATTTTGTGATATACTTGTGCCTTTCATGTTCTGTAATAGTAGTGCTTTGTCTTTATACTACTTATGAAGTTATATGTTGCACTGTGTGTCACTATACATTGGGGCAGGTGTTTGGAACTGCAACGCTACTTTTGTGGTAGTATGACAATGAACATATTACTGTGTGAAATTGGGTTACTGGTTGAGAGGGGCTGAACCCCTATCGGGCAGCAACCTCAATGCTTCTCAGGATGAAGCACAAGCAAACCCCAATTGTAAACTGTGCTCAACCCTCTAGCAGCTTGGCACAGAGCAGTCAGGCTTAGCTTAGTGGCAAAGTATAAACCGTAATACAGTAAATACACATCACAATAAAACTCCCATACCACTTTAGAAAAATAAAGCAAAATGTAATAAATAAATCAAGATCAGAACGACAAAAACCCAAACAGTACAACTGGAGATATGCAATTTTAAAGGTTTAAGCAAAAATAGTGCCCAGAATGCCAAAATGCCACTTGCAGCTATCTAGTTGTGCCAGACAGGGAGAAAGTCAGAAGTTCAGGCCAACCAGAATTGAGCGCTGGTTGGATACACAGACCAGGTTAATCCCGCTGAAAAGCAACCTTCTTAGTCCAGCACAAAGAGTCCAGTTTGGGGTGGAAGGGGATGAGCGGAGCAGAAAAGCATCGCAGACTGTTATCAATGTTTCACAAAGAGTAGGCCTGGTGTAGCGGATGGTTATCACTGTAGCACAACAATCCTGTGTTCGCAAGCAGGAAGGGCCGGAGCTTCACAGTGGTACTCCAGGTCGATGCTGTAGCGCAAAGAGTTGGGTTGATGGAACTTCTTGTTGGCGGGCTGTGTGAGTGACAAGGTTTCAATGCCAACTGGTCCATTCATTGTTGCAAAGAGCCCACAAACTTCAACTTCAATGCCACTTCTCTGAGGCCACACCAAAGGTCCAAGACCTAAGCGGCACCACCTAGAGGTTACGGACCTGCTCCAGCTTGTTCTGGGTAATGGTTCATGTGGTTGGGAGCCTATTATGTCCCAGTGGCTTTGAAGAGGAGGCCGCTCTTGGAGACCTGGGTTCAGGTGCAGTTCCAAGTCCTTCTGACTCAGGCAGGAGCACAGCAGGGCAGCAATCCAGCAAAGCAGCAGTCCTGCAAGGTAGTAGTTCAGCAGGGCAGCAGTCCACCAGAATGTCAGCACTTTTAGCAGCACAGTCCTTCCTCTGGACAGAGCCTCCACAGGTCCAGAAGTGTACTGAAGAGTTGGTGTCTCAGGTTAAATATTTATACCAGGTGCCTCCTTTGTAGTGGAAGAAGTGACTAAAGGTTTCCATTTAAAGTGCACAGGTTTCTTGCTTCTCCTGCCCTGGCTCCAGACTAACTGCAGGTTGTATGCAGCCCTTTGTGTGAAGGTAGGACGCAGCTTATTCAAGTGTAAGTAGGGCTGGTCCCAGCTCTGCCCTCCCATCCATCCAGTGATGGCCCATCCAGACACACCTAAGCTCTCTATTGTGTGTGGCTGTCAAGGAGGAATACACACAGCTCATGATTCAAAAACAGGTTGTAGGCACTAAATGAAAAGAAAATTCCAACTTTCAAAAGTTTTTCAATGATTTGCATAAGGCTGGGTCTAAACTGTGTTGGCATGGTGAGCAAAAGAACGATGGATTTGAACCCAAATCTCTTGACTGGGGGTGAATGTTTGGTTTGCTCTGCATCCCGTCCATCATCTGTGTTTTCTTTTTGTAATTTTCCAAAAGTGGTATTTTCAAAATTGTAATTGAAAATCCAACTTTACCATAAAAGAGAATTTTCCATAAGAGTTCCTCAGAAACCATACATAAATGGGTTACCTGTTCCCATGTGGAAG
Source organism: Triturus cristatus (assembly GCF_964204655.1). Taxonomy (NCBI): domain Eukaryota; kingdom Metazoa; phylum Chordata; class Amphibia; order Caudata; family Salamandridae; genus Triturus; species Triturus cristatus. The sequence goes on along the minus strand of NC_140584.1, from coordinate 465,231,376 downwards.
TTACAGCTTAATGAATGAAATAAGATAACCCCAATGTTATACTAAGGGAAAGGTAGGCCTTCCAATATTGAAAAATGGAGTAAGAGTTTTTCACTACCAGGACATATAAAACTTAAAAGTACATGTTCAACTTGGTAAAGACACTGCATCTGACTGTCAGGGCCCACCTTAGAGGCAACATATATGGTTCATTTTGCCAGATCGAAATGACCGTTTAAACTGCAATACACAAGCTGCAATGTCAGGACTGAGACATGTTTAAAGGGCTACTTGAGTGACTGGCACAATGAGTTCCGCAGCCCACTAATAGCATTTATTTTGCATGCCAGGGGCACAGGCAGCGCCAGTTTACTAGGGACTTACAAATAAACTAATTATGCCAAGTCAAATCGATCATGTTTTAAGGGGAGAGCACAAGCACTTTGGCACTGGTTAGCAGTGGTAAAGTGCACCGAGTACTAAGCCAACAAAAAGGTATTCAGAAAACACGTGGGTGAAGGCAAAATGTTTGGGCATGACCCTGCAGAAAAGGCCAAGTCCAGCAGTTACTGCATGCTAGTGGTGATAGTCTGTATAATAGTGTATTTGATTATGCTTGTTGTAGTTGACTAAATGTAAATTTACTGCGGTTGTATTTAATAGTGTATCCTAGGTCATAGGCGACTGCTGGTGTAGTTACATTACATAGTCCACAGCTCTCCAGAACCACAGTGGGACTTTATTCACTAGGGGTGTAGGGCAGGAAACAGGTCCTCCTAAATTGGCACATCCTCTTCTCCATGCTGCTATGTACTGCTGTGTATTACTCTGTACTGCTGCCCCGAAGTGGAAGGCGACTTGATGTAGCATTTATCCTCCAGCTCTTAAGTCACTGGTGCTGCAGTGCTTCCCAGTGGTTAGCTGAGAATAGCTGCTCTAAACCATGCCATTAGTTCTCCTTCAAGACCTTCTGGTCTGGTCATCGCCTCCTCCTGGCTCGGACACTCATTGCCTTTTGTTGTGTTTTTATAACTTTTGCATTCCTGCTGAGTCATTGCTAATTTTCTGTTCTTCTTGTTTTAGTTCATTTTCTCTATCTTATCTGTCTGTTTTATGTAGAAGCCATCCCTTGCCCGCTTGAATTCAATTGTGCGGTTCTATCTTAAGTTAATTTTACTGCTTCCCCTCCACAGTTCACCAACAATCCAATGCTACATACTTTATACTTCTAGTTGAGTGATATGCACTATATAAGACAAAAAACCTCAGTGCATGCTTCTACATTTTAATTATTGGGTTTCTCTCCACTCCCTGTGGACACATGGAAACATTATTCATGTTTATGTAGATGGCCCATTGTCCGATTGAGACGTAATGAGGAATCACGGAAGTGAGTCCCAGATGTCCTTGAGTGTAAGCACACTTTCTGCAGTCTTGCATATTGCTCTGCCCTTTCGTTGCATGCAACCATATTGTTGACCCAGGTGTCTAGTTTTTGGAAAGCCCATCTATATCATACCTGCAACCCTATATACTTTGCTAAAATAAGAGGCAATGCAGAAAACCTCCTGATCTTCTTGGGCACCTCCTGCACATTTCCAAAAAGAGCTACTATTGGAATTTCTGTACTGAGTAACCTATCATAGTTGATGTTGGACTGCACCCTCTATACAGGGTCATACCAAAACGTTTTGCCATTAACTTCCTGTTTACTGGACCCTTTTGTGGGCTTTTTGGACTCTGTGCTAAAATGTTTGTGCTTTCTCCATTAAATATGTTAGGATTGGCTCACACCCAACTGGCACCCTTAATGTACTTAAGTCCCTACTAAAGTGGTACCACATGTACCCCGGGCCTGTAAATTAAATGCTAATAGTGGGCCTGCGACACTCATTGTGCCACACAATTAAGTAGCCTTCTAAACATGTCTGAGGCCTGCTATTTCAGCTTGTGTGTGCAGTTGCAAACTGTTATTTTGACCTGGCAAAATAAACTTTTTGCCAGGCCTAAACTTTCCTTTTTTATACAGATAAGTCAGCCCTAGATTTGGCCCTAAACAGCACACATTGCAGGGTACAGTGTACTTAAAATGTTGGACATTTACATTTTAGTTTTACAGTCCTGGTAGTTAAAAACTCTTAAATTAGTTTTCACTGTTTACCAGGCCGACAACTACCATAGGATAACATCGGGTTACCATATTAAATTTAATACGTGATAACTTTGGTTTGGAATCAGTTAGAAATGTCATGTTTGCTATCAAAATAATTGTAATTTTAAACCATTATTGGTGGCATAGTTGGATTTTAAGTCACAATTCTGAAAATGTTACTTTTAGAAAGTTAGATAAGTAAAGATGCCAACAAGGAAATTATGTCAATAGAGTTTGATATTTTTTAATTATTTATGAATAAATCTGCTATGATGTCATTTGTGGACATCAAGCAAGATTAAAAATAGATAATCGTTTTTCAAATAATTCCCTTGTTGGTATCTTTACTTATCTTCTGAACATGCCCTGGGTTGCCCTTTTGTTGATTACTTTGAGAAAGTCGGCATTCTCTTGTCCCAATCATTGGTTCTAGGGTGGGGAATTTGCATCTGGTAATCTCTATTAGAAAACTTTGAAATTACCATGGACGCTAAACTGTCAATGAATCCACAAGTGGATAAGGTAGCCAAATCAAGCTTTATCACAATGAGACCACTGCGACACATGTTCCTGCACCTATGATTCCCACACAAGGTTCAAGTTACCATCTCTCTTATTCGTTCAAAATTGGATTACACTAATGGTCTGTATCACGGCTCAACTCTGTCAACTATGAGAAGACTAAAAAGAATTCAAAATGCTGCTACTGGACTATTCCTATTCGTTAAGCCACAAGCACTAGGGGTGGGCGGAATTACCGGAAGTGCCTTTCGCCAAATATCGCGAAACGGCACAAAATCTCCGCGATCACGTGATATTTCGCGAGATCGCGGAGATTAGTGCTTCCGGTTGGGTGCCCTCGAGTCAGCTGTCCGTCATAGTGGGGGAAAGGGCGGGAAGACGATGCCCACTGTTGGTGTGTGGCGGGGCTTCCATGCAGTTCACATGCCGCTTGTTTAAAGGGCCAGAGACCGATCAGAGCAGCAGACGAGGAGACAGAACCTCCTGGTGTCAGGAACTACACGGGGATTGCGCTTGAAAAAGTCGTGGATGCACAGAGCTCCAACGAGGATCACAGCTAATTTTTGATGGGAGAGATAAGATAACTGGACTCGGAGTACTTTCTACTGGCTAATCAGTAAGTGCTACCTCGTTGGGTAAATGTATAGTGCTTTTCCTACACTACAGCTGCGTAAAGGGCCAGAAGAGTTGTCTACAGTGACCATGTGTGTCTTTAATGTTGCCTCGGCGCCGACGGGCCCCGGGGTTCCGTGAGTCAGCTGTCCATCATAGTGGGGGAAAGGGCGGGAAGACGATGCCCACCGCTGGTATGTGTGGCGGGGCTTCCATGCAGTTCACATGCCGCTTGTATATAAAGGGCCAGAGACCGATCAGAGCAGCAGACGAGGAGACAGAACCTCCTGGCGTCAGGAGCTACACGGGGGTTGAGCTCGAGAAAGTCATGGATGCACAGAGCTCCATCGAGGATCACAGCTAATTTTTGACGGTAGATGTGGGGAGAAAAGCACACCTGCCCAGCCTCGACCTAGCTACTCCCGAATGTTTTGTGCTGATTAATGTGTTACTGAATTTGAGCTCCAACTCGGGCACCTGCTTTATTTATATCTGTAAGTGCTTCCTGTTGAGGTTTCATTTTTGTGACAGGAGCATCGTGCCAGAATGAATCCTGTCCTGCACCTGCATATGTCCGTTCCGGTCGCGGCTCGCGGAAGTTTTCGACATTTCCACGTTCCGCGCGGAACGCGAAAATGTCGAAATGTCGCAATTTCCGTGAGCGGAACGGAAATTCTCGCCCACCCCTAACAAGCACACATCTCTCCTGCCTTGAGGGTGCTATAGTTGCCAGAAGATCCTCCTTCGAGCAGCTTTGTATCACACACAAAGCAATACATGGCAAAGGACAACTGTTTATCAGGACCATAGAAGAAAACATGGGTGAAACATTTTTCTCTGTTTGATTGTATTCCCTACCCACAAACATAATATCCACAGACAGCCACCTCCACTTCAGAAGATAAGTCAAAATCTGGCACTTTCCCAAATGAGGACCATACTCACAAATCAAGAATTCAACACAACAGTATACGCAGTCATGACAAACTGTACTTCTCACAATATGGGAAAGAGTTGCCATCATACAAGTACACATCATGGTACTCTGAACCTTGCCTCCTGTTATAAGCAGATACATTTGCATTAGTGAAAATTATAGTATGCCACAGGAAAAATGTGTAAATCAGACCATGTCAAAAGTGCTGCTTCTATGTACATATAGCTGCATATAGAGGGTTACTCCTGCTACTAACATTTGCAAGAAGTGTTATGTGTACATATATACATATATTCACTGAAAAAACCATAGGTTTCAGGGGTGTTATAGTAAGCTGGACATTTCCCTCGTACAAAACCCTAGAAATTCCCCTGTTATAGTTAGTTCAGCTAACTATTACTCGCGCCCCCGCAATGCACTGCTGATGACATCACATATTACATCACTCATGACATGGTCAGTGACATCACTGATGACATCACTGATGACATCTCAAATGACATCACTGATGACATCACTGATGACGTCATCCATGTGATAAATTACCGCATCTTCTCACACCCTAATTTAACCATTGATACACCAACTCAAAATTTCAGACGCCCATTCTCAAAACCATAGATACTCCAATACCAATAACTACATACCCACTTAATAACTCTTAGGTCTACATACACCTCCACTCATTCACCTGAACAGTCACTCATACTTACAGTCACTCTGTACAAGACTATCATATGCATTTATACACCTACATAGACACTCACACACCACCAATCATCTATAGAGGTACTCTCACACCTAGTCAGTCATGCAAATAATTAATTACACTCCCATTTACTCACCTATGCAGTTATACACACTCAAGTTCACTTACTCATAAAAATAGTACCACATTCTTACGCTCTTATACAATCATTGATACAAGCACACACTCATCCATACAGCCACTCTCACAATCACACACTCTCACATATACCCACTTATATACTCTTATACGCATATATACTGCCTTTCACAAATGTACCACTGAGATATACATTCAATCCCTAACACACCCATACATACACTCACTCAATCATACAGTTCATCACAGATGCACTCTTAAAACCATGCACCCATAGAATCACCCACTCACACATCTATGCACAGAGTCACACACAGCCTACGCACACAAACACTCAGGCACCCATACAGATACTCAGACAACCAATCAATAACCCATATAGACACTCATATAGCTATTCACAAAACCATGCAGTCACTTATACACCAACACACAGACACATACAGACATTCACACAGTTTAGTCACTAGTCTGTAGTAAGATACATTTAATGACTCACTTATAGAGTCAGTTACACACCTACAAAATCATCCATTTACACACTTGTACACCCACTCATTCTTCAACAGGCCTTTCCCTATATATAGTAAACATATTAAAACTTTACAGAAACAGATACTCACTGGATGACGTCATCAGTGATGTCATCAGTGATGTCATTTGAGATGTCATCAGTGATGTCATCAGTGATGTCACTGACCATGTCATGAGTGATGTAATATGTGATGTCATCAGCAGTGCATTGCGGGGGCGCGAGTTATAGTTAGCTGAACTAACTATAACAGGGGAATTTCTAGGGTTTTGTACGAGGGAAATGTCCAGCTAACTATAACACCCCTGAAACCTATGGTTTTTTCAGTGAATTTCTAAGGTTTTTTAAATGCCAATTCCTAACTATAACGCCCCTGAAACCTTTGGTTTTTTCAGTGAATTTCAAAGGTTTTTTAAATGCCAATTCCTAACTATAACGTGCATGAAACCTATGGTTTTTTCAGTGAATTTCAAAGGTTTTTTAATTGCTAATTCCTATCTATAACTTATCTCTGAAGATATCATGTTTAATGATTTTGATTGGATTTGTATATTTTTCAAATTCAGTGTGTCAATTTCATTAATTACTTTTTTTTAAATACTTTTTTATCACCATTTCTTAAACGTATTTTATCAATTAATTATTTTAAAAATTAAAAAATATTATTTGAACTTAATGGGTCTTTCAAACATATTTTTTATATTTTTCAAAATATTTTTTTAACTATATGTGCAAAACTTTATTTTATATATTTTATTCAATGTTTTTGGATCCGCGCACCCTAAGCGCACCGTTCCCGATCCCTACGCGATAGCATCCGCGTATGGTATGCGTTGGGTACGTGTTTAATGCGCGATCGCAATGCAACCGGTAAGCGACTCCCATCGTATACGCGACACATTCGATGTACGTAACGCGACATTTACGCGCTTCCGCCATGCGTCATCTGCGTCTATGACGCGGTAGGTGCGTGGAACCCGCTAAATATTTAACATTTAAAAACACATATATATATATGTATTTCATGTGAATATTAATTGAAGACAAACTCTAAACTAGTCTTAAAACTAACATATTTTTACATCTAATCCTATACATTTTTTTAATTCAATTTCGCGGATGCGCGCTGGGTGCGTGCTGGGTATGCGCAGGATGCGCGGATCCCATGTGACCTGCAAAAAAAGAGATTTGTTTGGTTCATTACACTTGCTCTTCTAACTATTGAAAGACCCCACCCATTTCAATCATTCTTCTTTGACCTTCTTTAGAGCACCATCTCTTTGGAGAGAAGAAGATTTTTTAGACTAAGTTTACACTTAGCTCTAACTTTTTTCAACCAAAAATAGCTTCAGGGCAGCAGACATCACCTGCATCACCTCATACTTCTGAGGATGAATTTTTGGCGAAGGCACCACCCAAAGAACGTTTTTCTTCAGTGGTGTGGAAATTTTTTACTTTTCCCGAGGGGCAGAATAAGACCAATGCCACCTTGGTCACATGCAAGATTTGCAAAAGAGTCCTGTCGCGAGGGGATCCTAACAAGAAATACTCTTGCGGCACGGCAAGTATGATCAAGCACATGAGGAACCTTCATCCAAACAATCTTGCACGAGAAGAGTGCCGACGGATGAGAAACACTCCTGCTCATACGCCATCCACCTCATCGCAGCCGAGCACATCAAGAGTGCATCCATCAGCCCAAACCTTGGACATCCATCCTCAATTTCAATTTTTAAAAGTGCTCTGCACTAAGTGCAATGCGATTTTGTGCTATGGTGAGTAGTCGATCGATCTGATCTGCCGCCGCCAAGAAAGTCACATTTGCTAGTTTTTTTTTTTGTTTTTTTATTGTTCCCTGAAGTTCATTGTTTGGTTTCTCCTGTTTTTTTTGTTTTTTTTGTTTCTTGCAGAAAAACCAAAAAAAAAAAAAAAATTGTTCAGAAAACCCCAAAAAAATTATAAAAGAAGAAAGAAGAAAATAAAATGTTCTTGTAAGAACTAACTTCCCTGGTTGTAAAAAAAGAGCTAAATTTCTTTGTTAGTGTTAGTTTAGATGAATGTATGTGTAGTACATAATTGACTGAATGAATGCATTAGTAACGTATGGTGAATGTATAAGTGCAGAAGTATGAGGAAGTGCTGCAGCATCACACAGTAACCTCTTTAACTGCAGTGTGCTGTAGTACTTCCGAAGCACAGGGATGCAACATATGTACATAAATATGTTGCAAATATATGCTGCTGTCTGCACGGCTGCTTAAACTGCAGCCATGTGGTGACACAGGCACCCTTGCACCATAGTGCAAGGATATCTGTGTCATGTGCTGTTTGTTTTTCTGCAGGAAGACACACCTTCCTGCACAAAAAACAATGAGAAAATGCATTTTTCTCCTTCAATGTATGCTGAACATTTCAGCATGCATTGAAGATATAAAAATGTGGAGAAATGAAAACAATTCTCCTTGTTGTGCTTTCCTACACCAATTTTAGAATGGTGCACCATTCACACACATATCGAGATTTATGATTTCTGATAAATCTAGACATGTGTCTTGTTCTATGAGTATTCAGTGCAATCATGCAACAACACTTATAGAATACCCTTTCAAAACAAAGTGGTCTGCATGATGAGGTTGTATTTACATGGAGTATAAAAAGTGCACAGAGTGCCTTTTCCTCTCTTTGTAAATATGAAAGAGTATCTTACACAATAACTATGTTACAAAAAGTGAAATATTTCCGTTTTTAAAATTCCTTGCGAATGATAAAAGGTAAGCACAGAGTTTTGTCTGCAAAGATGTTCAAAGAAGAATGATTGAAATAATTGCGGTCCTTCAATAGCTAAAATAGGAAATAATATGAACCCCTCAAATCTCTTTTTTTGCAGGTCACATGATATCTGATTATGGTCAGATTTAAAAACTACATAGGTATAAACAGAGTGTTTTTAGAAACATGTTTCCACTTTGTAGCTTCTTGCAGACCTCCTCATTCAGCATATTGAGACTTAGTTAAACTTACCTTCACAGTAATAGGAATAAAAAATGGTACACATTTTTTTCAAATTTTCATTCCAATCTAAATTCTTAAAAATTGCTTATTTTAAAATTTTGATCTGTGAAAGAAAAGGAAAAAAAATTATAACATGTAATAATACATTTTTTACAACACAGCATAATTTCCACAAAGTAATTTTTTTTGCCTTTTTTGCTGTTCTCAGAATATATTAAATTTCACTAAAAATAGTGATTTCAATCGTACTCATCACTTAACAGTGGGCAAAAAAAACACAATCTCAAAGATTGTTAAAAAAAAACCAACATGCTATTCTCAAAAAAAAAACAAGATACAAATCACAGATATATAAAATGCACACAGCTAACAACATTTTTTAACTTTAACTTACTAAAACTGTAAATGATGTCGCTTTAAAATATTCACTGAATCTAAAGATACATTTTTGGAGGATGCACCACGCCCACAACGTATTCCTTCAGTGATGTGGAAATTTTCTACTTTTCTCGAGGGGCAAACAAAGACCAACGCCACCTTTGTCATGCGCAAGATTTTCAATGAGTTCTGTTACGAGGGGATCCTAACAAAAAATACTCGTGCGGCACAGCAAGTATGATGAAACACCTAAGGACCCTTCATCCAAACAATCTTGCACGAGAAGAGTGCAAACAGATGAGAAACACTCCTGTTCTGTATCTGTAAAAAAGAATCACAAATAAATGTATATTAATAACTTTCAAATGTATACTATTCCATTACTGTACAAACACATTTTATATAAATACTGACTAAGAAACTATAGCCCTGAACCACAAGTGTGACGATGGTTAAAACACTACATGCATAGTGCATACTACTATGAAGCAGTTCATGCCCTAAAGCCTACCTCACTAAAACACTACATGCTAACTGACTAAATGATTACAGTACTATAAGAAGACACACTGGGTGAGTGACAGGGTGTTTGCTAGAAGTGTATGAATACTAACTAGGGAATTGAAGGTGTGAAACACAACTGTGTAGGTGATTGGAGGACTGCATCCATACTGCATAGGCATTTGAAGCAGTCCATGTGGTAAGGCCTGGCTCACTGCATGACTACTTGGGTACTGACTGAATGATTAGAGTACAGCAAGGATAGTGCCTATGTGAATTTATAAGTGGTAGGCTTTTCGCACAGGGAATGGATTAGTACTTGGTACTGAATGGGTCACTAGAGGAGTGCAAAGGCAGTGACAGGATGTTTGCTGGACTGTATGGATACTGACTAGGGAATTGAAAGTGTGAAAGACAAGTGTCTAGGTGGTTAGAAGACTGCATACATAGTGGATAGGGGTTTGAAGCAGTCCATGTGCTAAGGCCTGGCTCAGTGCATGAATACTTAGGCACTGACTGAATGATTAGAGTACTGCAAAGATAGTATATTGGTGAATTTATAAGTGTTTGAGTTTTCGCACAGTGAATGGATTAGTACATGGTGCTGAATGGGTCACTAGAGGACTGCAAAGAGAGTCACAGGGTATTTCCTGGAAGTGTATGGATACTGACTAGGGAATTGAAGGTGTGAAAGACAATTGTGTAGGTGGTTAGAGGACTGCATGCATAGTGGATAGGGGTTTGAAGAAGTCCATGTGCTAAGGCCTGGGTCACTGGATCAATACTTGGGTACTGACTGAATGATTAGAGTACTGCAAGGAGTGTGCCTGGGTGAATTTATAAGTGGTTGGGTTTTGGCGCAGTGAATGGATTAGTACATGATGCTGAATGGGTCACTAGAGGACTGCAAAGGGAGTTACAGGGTGTTTCCTGGAAGTGTATGGATACTGACTAGCGAATTGAAAATGTGAAAGACAAGTGTATAGTATGTTAGAAGACTGCATGCATACTGCATAGACATTTGAAACAATCTATGTGATAATGTATGGTTCACAACATGAGGACTTGGAAACTGACTAAATCATTAGGCTACTACTAGGTTAGTGCCTGGGTAAAACTTTTAAATTTTCAGTTCTGGCACAGTGAATAGAATAGTACATGGTACTGCACTTTAGTGTCAAACCCTGGCTCCTTTTATCAATAGATAAGTAAAGAATAGCTTCTAAAGCTACTAAAACTTGACAACATGACCGATTTTAAAACAGTTATCTGTCATCAAATATGTTACCAAATGCTTCTCTCACAATCCTTACCCAAATGTACACAGACTCACAGTGTGATTTTAGACAAGCAACACTATCCCTAGCAGTTTACCAAAACTCGTTCACTAGTTTAGAAGAGTTAATGGTACTGCACACAATCTACATATTTTAGTACAGCACATTAGTGTCAAAGCATGACTCATTTATTCAACACATAAGCAAAGACTGGCTTCTAATCCTTCTAAAACTTGACAACATGACAGGTTTTAAAACTGTCAGCAAATACATGATGTTACCAAATGCTTCTCTCACGGTGATCCCAAATACACACTAACTCACAGTGTGATTTAAGACAAGCACCACTATCCCTAGGAGTTTACCAAAACTCATTCACTACAGTGCAAGTGGTTAGGGAACTGCACACAATCTACATATTTCAGGACTGCACTTTTCTGTCAAAGCCTGACTCATTTAATCAAAGCATAAGCCATAACTGTCTTCTAATGCTACTAAAACTTCACAACATGACAGGTTAAAACAGTTATCTGTCAGCAAATACACGATGTTACCAAATGCTTCTCTCACAGTGGTTCCCAAATACACACTAACTCACAGTGTGATTCTAGACAAGCTGCACTATCCCTAGGAGTTTACCAAAACTCATTCACTACAGTGCAAGTGGTAAGGGAACTGCACACAATCTACATATTTCAGGACTGCACTTTTCTGTCAAAGCCTGACTCATTTAATCAAAGCATAAACCATAACTGTCTTCTAATGCTACTAAAACTTCACAACATGACAGGTTAAAACAGTTATCTGTCAGCAAATACACGATGTTACCAAATGCTTCTCTCACAGTGGTTCCCAAATACACACTAACTCACAGTGTGATTCTAGACAAGCACCACTATCTCTAGGAGTTTACCAAAACTCATTCACTACAGTGCAAGTGGTAAGGGATCTGCACACAATCTACATATTTCAGGACCGCACATTTCTGTCAAAGCCTGACTCATTTAATCAAAGCATAAGCCATAACTGTCTTCTAATGCTACTAAAACTTCACAACATGACAGGTTAAAACAGTTATCTGTCATCAAATACACAATGTTACCAAATGCTTCTCTCACAGTGGTTCCCAAATACACACTAACTCACAGTGTGATTCTAGACAAGCACCACTATCCCTAGGAGTTTACCAAAACTCATTCACTACAGTGCAAGTGGTAAGGGAACTGCACACAATCTACATATTTCAGGACTACACTTTTCTGTCAAAGCCTGACTCATTTAATAGAAGCATAAGCAAAAACTGGCTTCTAAGTCCACTAAAACTTGACACAATGACAGGTTTTAAAAAAGTTATCTGTCAGAAAATACACGATGTTACCAAATGCTTCTCTCACAGTGATCCCAAATACACACTAACTCACAGTGTGATTCTAGACAAGCACCACTATCCCTAGGAGTTTACCAAAACTCATTCACTACAGTGCAAGTGGTAAGGGAACTGCACACAATCTACATATTTCAGGACTGCACTTTTCTGTCAAAGCCTGACTCATTTAATCAAAGCATAAGCCATAACTGTCTTCTAATGCTACTAAAACTTCACAACATGACAGGTTAAAAAAGTTATCTGTCAGAAAATACACGATGTTACCAAATGCTTCTCTCACAGTGATCCCAAATACACACTAACTCACAGTGTGATTCTAGACAAGCACCACTATCCCTAGGAGTTTACCAAAACTCATTCACTACAGTGCAAGTGGTAAGGGAACTGCACACAATCTACATATTTCAGGACTGCACTTTTGTGTCAAAGCCTGACTCATTTAATCAAAGCATAAGCAAAAACTGCCTTCTAATGCTACTAAAACTAGACAAACAACACTATCCCTTGCTCTATACCAAAACACATTTCTTCATCTAGAAGAAGTACTACATTTTAGTATAGAAACATGACGTAACTCATTTCACAAATTCATAAACAATGACTGGTTTCTAATTCTACCAAAATATAAAAACTGCACAGTTATCTGTCTGGAAACACATGGAAAACACAAATGCCTATCACAGAATGGTTTCTACATGCACACACAATGTCAATAAGATTGTAGAGAAAAAAAAGTACTCCCTACACTTTAGCAGGAGAAAAACATTAGTCTGATTAAAATCAAAATAGTCTACATACATCCCCTCACAATTAAATAACTCATCTTTCAAGTTGTTTTGTAGATTAAGACGTATATCAGTCACTCACCATATTTTCTTTTACAGAATCTCTGCACTGTGCACCTCTCAGCAAAAACAAAGAATGGAAAAGTTTCCCGTTCATTTTCCACACATATACATGTAAACATCAAATCACAATCCTTCACACATAAGCTCAAAAGCAAACACACATTTCTATTGGTTAAACATTTCAACCCTTTCCAACTAAAATAAATTTCAACCCTTCCCCCAATCTGCCTTCTGCCTGTTACCATAGAAACAGGTCATGGAACACTGCACTGAGCACACAGGTCAGAAGTTCAGTACACAATGTTGCTAAACAAGAGAGGAAGTGTGCTTCACTTTTCAACATATCAGCTTATCATATATAATGTTCCTTACAATCTGTTTTTGTTAACCAATAAGAATCATACCTTTAAAAAACAGAAATATACACCCTACCTTTCAGTGTACAAAGTAGTCATACAACCAATGATTTCTTGTCTTTAAAAAAAAAAAAATTCTGTGGATCCGCGCACCCAACGCGATAGGATGCGCGCACCGTGCGCGCATTTTGCCGTTTAAAAAAAAAAAAAAAAGGGGGCCCCAGGAGAGGGTCAGAGTATTTCTACTCTGCCCCATTTACATGTTTTACACACTTATTCCCCTTGCTTCTTCAGCCTCGCTTCTACCGAGGCAGAAAATGGCCACCAACAGTTCCTGGTTTCGAATGTAGACAGACACTCGACAGCCAATTAGCATTCAGCGCTAAGCCTGGGCGAAGCACTACGCTACGCTCGCGTAGTTTGCGAAGTTCGCGCTACTTCGCACTACGCGAACTGCACGTAGCACAGTGCGAACACGCGTAGCGTAGTGTTGCGTAGTGCTGCGGTCATTTTTTGCTTGCTCGCGGTCCTCAACGTCAAGTTGGCGACCGCGAGCAAGCAAAATGACATCCCGGCGAGACTTTTTCCTTGTTCGCGATCAGCAACTTCAAGTTGGCGATCGCGAGCATGGAAAATAAACCTCCCGGCGAGATTCCCAACGCGAGGAGGTCAGGTTTCTCATTGCGAGTGGTCGCGTATGCTCGCGACCGCTCGCGATGAGAAACTACCAGTTCGCGTTGAGAAAGCTGAAGCTCGAGTAAAAATCTACTCGAGCAGCAGAAAACTACAGCTCGCACTGTGCAAGATGTCATTTTCAATGATTGCACAGTGCCGGTTGCTTGTCCGCACTGTGCAATCATTGAAAACGACATCTGGCACAGTGCGAACAAGGTACTACGCAGTTCGCGAAGTGCTACGCGTAGCTCGCGTAGTGCGAACTTCACTTTGCGTAGCTTCGCGAAGTGCTACTTCGCGAACTACGCCCAGGCCTATTCAGCGCACGATCGGGAGGGTGCGCGCTCGGTTCGGGGAGGGTGCGCTTACGGTGCGTGTAGGGTCCATGAATACTCCCCGGCCATAGATATTTATGTACATTTAACTCTAATTTTCTCAGGAACTACTGAACGGATTCACACCATTTATGCAAAAGGCACGACCCTGAACTGAGGACTACCTATTTGCCAAATTTGGTGTCATTCCGTTCAGCGGTTCTGGCTGTAGCTGCGACAACAGATCCTATGGGAAATTGCATGGGGAAAACACGTTTTGGGACCCCCTTTGTTTTCGGCCCCCGCTTGACGGACCACCACGAAACTTTCAGGGTAGGAGCAGAGCGGAGCTGGCCAAAAGTTTGGAAAATTTTGCGAGGATTCATCAACCGGCGCCAGACTTATTGGGAATAGAATGTTGCGGATTTCCTATGGAAAATAGGTCCTAACTATAACTATCTACTGGCAACCGCCAGTAGATAATATATTATATATATATATATATATATATATATATATATATATATATATATATATATATATATATATATATATATATATATATATATATATATATATATTATCTACTGGCGGTCGCCAGTAGATAGTTATAGTTAGGACCGTGTTTCCATAGGAAATCCGCAACATTCTATTTGGAATAACTTTGGCGCCGGTCGACGAATCCTCGCGAAATTTTCAAAACTAATGGGGCGCTACGCTCCGCTCCTACCCTGAAAGTCTCGGGGGGATTCGTCAAGCGGGGGCTGAGAAAAAAGGGGGTCCCAAAACACGTTTTCCCTATGCATTTTCCCATAGGACCTTTAGTCCGAGCTACAGCCCGAACGGCTGAACAGAATTACTTGAAATTTGGCAGAGAGGTAGTCCTCAGGTCAAGGATGTGCCTTTTGTAGGTCTGGTGTAAATCTGTTCAGTAGGTCCTGAGAAAATAGCATTTACATCAATATATATATCTGTAAGCGCGCTCCGTGCGCTTACCGTAAGCTTACCGTACGCGTACGGTGCCGTGCGCGAGCTCAATTCTGATTGCTGGTTACATGACTGTAAACATTCGAATCGGTCGAAATCAGGAAGTGTCGGCCGCCATTTTCTGTCTCTCGCACTGAGAAACAAAGGTGGGGAACGTGAAACGGGGGCAACGAAGAGAGTTGCAGACCCCCTAGTGTTTGTCAGGGGGTCCAAGAAGGACCCAAAAGTACGAAAAATAACTTTAATAATTTTTTTTAAAAATCGCAGGGTACGCGTACGGTAAGCTTACAGTATGCGCACGGCAAAAAAAATAAAAATAAAAAAATAAAGAAGTAACAATCACATTTATTAAATAAATTAAAGGACCCACAAGGGAGAAAAAAACAAATGTTACTGCGTAAAAAAAGGCGAGGCGCGCACGGCATGGACTGCGCAACGTGGGTGTTCGGTGCGCGAAGGGCACTGAGCGCACGGTGCGCGAAGCGCACCATGCACGCAGGGTGTGCGCATAGTGAAAAACCAGAAAAAAAAATAAAAAATAAATACATTACTTAGCATTTAAAAAAACGTACAAATTCACTGAAAAAACCATAGGTTTCACACACGTTATAGTTAGGAATTATCATTTACAAAACCTTGCAAATTCACTTAAAAAACCATAGGTTTCACACATGTTATAGTTAGCTGTACATTTCCCTCGTAAAAAAACAATGAAATTCCACGTTATAGTTAGATCAGGTAACTATAACTTGCGCGACCGCAATCCACAATGTGTAATTTCAGATGTCATCATTGATGTCATGAGTGATGTCACTGACCATGTCATGAGTGATGTACTATGTGACGTCATCAGCAGTTTATTGTGGGCGCGCAAGTTATAGTTACCTGATCTAACTATAACGTGGAATTTCATTGGCTTTTTACGAGTGAAATGTACAGCTAACTATAACATGTGTGCAACCTAGGGTTTTTTAAGTGAATATATATATATATATATATACCTCTGAATCAAACGTGAGCACAGACGCGGAACAATCAGGGGAGGAATTCAGTGAAACAGCCATCCCATCCTCAACACAAAGTCGTTTTTTAGAGGAGTTCAAACTAATGCGCAACTCACGACAAAGAGGGGGACGCGGCAGGTTCCAGACACCAAGGAGAAGAAATGCGGCCGGAAAACAAGACGGGCGGCCACTCAAAGCCAAAATCAAGGAATCGCCTGGCAAACCCGCAGCAAAAGAGGATCCAAGAATTAGAGAACCCTGATAATCTCACGATTGTGAATTTGACTCAAAAACAACTAACGAAGGAACAAGAATCTGTTCTTAAAAAAGGCCTAACTTTCTGTCCAGCAAAAAGGTGTGAATATACACAAACACGTATCGACCTATATCTTTTTTCCAGGAAGTTAAAATTGATGACATTTTTCAAATCCAAAAACGTGCAAGGAAATATCAGTGGCGCACCTCAGCAGATTCCTGCCCCTGATCAAACAACAACCCTTACAGGGGATGATCTTGAAACACTGTGTGTACTTTCCAGTCAAGAAACAACCGGATTAAGTGCTACTAAAGATATTTCCCGCATCCAAAGCTTTGGTATTGAACAAATTGCTCCAAAAACCCACTTTAAGCAAACATCAACCTTTGTTCCAGTCACTCCATATGACTCTATAGACATCTTTGAGGAATCGGTGAAGAAAGATCTCATGGAATTGAGACTCTCAGAACCCATGAACTTATCCAACAACCTTACTGTGAAAGAAAGGACTGCTCTCTCACAATTAATGGATGACCCAAATACAATTTGTAAACCCTCCGATAAAGGAGGAAATGTGGTATTAATGACGAGAAAGTTTTATGTGGAGGAGGCAATGAGATTGCTCTCAGACAGATCATGTTATTCTCCTATTCCTAAATCTGAGTATATTGCAAGTATTAATGAATATCATATATTGATTCAGAAATGGTTTGATCGCAATATGCTCAATTTTGATGAATTCAAATATCTAACATGTCCATATCCCACTACTGCGACTTTCTATCATTTACCAAAAATCCATAAAAATCAGGATAGACCGCCAGGTCGCCCTATCGTGTCATCCATTGGGTCACTAACCGAGCATATGTCGCAGTACATTGATTTTTTCTTGAGGGAGTTTGTGATCACATTGTCTTCTTATATCAAAGACACGACACATTTCATCTGTAACATTGCTAATACACCTTGGGAGTCTGACATGCTCATGATTGTCTTGGATATTACAAGTCTCTACACAATCATTAAACACGAGCATGGTGTGAAGGCAGTGGAATATTTTTTGAAGGAGAGATCTCTTCAACTCGCTGAGCATAATATTATGCTCACTGAATTTATTTTGTTCTGCCTCAACAATAACATTTTTTTGTTTGACAAACAGCACTACCGTCAGATCCAGGGTACAGCCATGGGCACCTGTTTCGCCCCCAGCTATGCGAACCTTTTCGTAGGCTGGTGGGAGAGACAGGTGGCCTGGGCTGATGCATATGAACATTGGACCAAAAATGTTGTTTTATGGTATAGGTACATAGATGACCTGTTTATCTTGTGGAAGGGACCTAAGGAAGAAGCTGAAAAATATATTTCAGCACTTAACACCAATACTTTGAATCTTCATTTATCTGGACAAATGAGCACGCAACAAGTCCCCTTCTTGGATCTTAAAGTTTTTGTCCAAGACGGATGTATTTGTACCACTCTCTTCAGAAAAGAGACTGCAGGGAATTCAGTATTAGAGGCACAGAGTAGCCATCAAAAATCTTTAAAAAACAGCATCCCTTACGGTGAATTGTTACGCCTTAAAAGAAATTGTTCCCGTGAGGTCGATTTTCAATACGAAGCATCATCTGCCATTGAAAGATTTCGATCACGTGGCTACTGTCCTAATTTATTAATGAAAACCCTGAGCAAGGTTAATAAAATTTCAAGACAATCCCTACTAGACACAAATCGTGCTAAGACTAGAACAACATCAGAAATTTGCAGATTCATTACAACTTTCTCAAATGAGACAAATACCCTGAGAAAGATTCTCTGCCGTAACTGGCATATATTGAAGACAGATGTAATCATAGGCGATATGTTACCACCCTACCCACAAATAACTTTCAGAAGATGTAGATCCTTAAAAGATAAATTAGTTAACAGCCACTATGAACCTATTCCTTTTGTCCAACCAATCAGTAAAGTCTCCGGTTTCTTCCCTTGTCTGAAATGCAAGGCATGTAGGAACAGTAAAAAGGTATCCTCATACAATGTCCCCGGTATGAAAAAACCGAGATCAATTAACAAATTGATGACTTGCAATACGCCATTTTGCGTTTACTGCCTTACATGTCCCTGCCCTAAGCAATATATTGGCAGCACTATCCACCCCACAAAAAAGCGCGTCCTAGAACATGCCAGAGCAATTGAAAAACAGGACATTACATATCCTGTAGCGAGACATTTCGCACAACACCACAATAGTGACAGAAACCTATTGTCGTTCTTCTGCCTCGATCATGTCCCAGTCAGTGACAGAATGGGAAATCGGGAACTAAGGTTTGATTTGATTAGAATCTCGCTTTATTATTGACCTCCAAACCACAACACCTTATGGTTTGAATACAGAGGAGGAATTGTCATGTCACCTAGGTAAACGCTGAAATGGTATAATCTTTTGATATTTGGGGATTAAAACGGAGGAGTGTTTTTCTTGCATTATTGTGTTGAATATATCATTGTCTTTGTATGCCCATACAGGGCTCAATTGTGTTGAGATGAATCACATATAAATATTCACCTTTGGTTAAATGTAGGATCCTGAATTAATTATTTTAGGCTGGCTTGATCCATTTAGAGTAATAAGTTGCCTGAAACTAACCGCCTGCCTAATTATTTATTTTGGTTCCAAAAATGCTGCTCTCACTTGTAATAATGAATTATAAATTATATACTGGTGATGTAAAAAAATATATATAGTATTTCTTCAAGTGAGCGATGAGTTCGATCAAAACTGTATTTTCAGTCTTTTCACTATGTTTATGTTAAAGTGAACCGGAACTAGATCATGTGAACCGGATATAATATTGCTCACGTAACCTGCACATTGTAACTCAGTCGAAAAAGGCGCGAACGCCGAAACGCGTCCTGGTGTTACTGCTGCTTTGATTATTCTCGATATAATGAAATAAAGAATCGCATCGAGAAAACTTTCTGAGTGCGGTCTCCTTCATCCTTTGAGTGAAGTTTTTGGAGCTTTATATATATATATATATATTTATATATATATATATTTATATTTATATATATATATATATAATTATATATATATATGCAAAAAAGAAGCAGAGAACTCTGGGTAGTTCTCAAGTTTAGGTGGAAAGCAGCTCCTGTATGGAGCACTCTCAACACCAGCGACACTCTAGATCTGCTCACCTCAAATGTCTGTTTTTCTATCAAAATCTTTAAGCATAGGATTAGCACAGTGCCATCCACGCCGAGATAGAAAAGGACAAAGTCTTTTGCCATTTGTACAGCAAAGTTTTTAAGCACAGGACTAGCACAGTGCTGTCCTTGACGAGCTGTAAAATGACAAAAGCCAATTACCACTCCAGGCACAGTATTACAGCTTTGAATTGGTAAAAAACCAATCAAGTCAACCTGAAATGAGTAAAAGCAACCCCTGACACAGTGTTTCGCTCTAATTAGAGCTCTTCAGAGAGGTATAGCTTTGTCCAGACACAAGGGAGCACCCAGTATAAGTCAAAGAAATACCCTTTCAGGCATAGAGTGACAAATAAATTATGCAAAAAAGAAGCAGAGAACTGTGGGTAGTTCTCAAGTTTAGGTGGAAAGCAGCTCCTGTATGGAGCACTCTCAACAACAGCGACACTCTAGATCTGCTCACCTCAAATGTCTGTTTTTCTATCAAAATCTTTAAGCATAGGATTAGCAAAGTGCCATCCACGCCGAGATAGAAAAGGACAAAGTCTTTTGCCATTTGTACAGCAAAGTCTTTAAGCATAGGACTAGCACAGTGCTGTAAAATGACAAAAGCCAATATATATATATATTCTTTTCTTTTTTTTTTTTTTTTGCAGGTATATGAAACCATAAAAATGTACATGATAAATCTGAACAGCAGACCATGGAAATATTGCCACTTCTATGTACACATGGGTATTTATTTTATATAGAGAGGTTTAAACAAAGAAAACTTTGCCAACCATCATGTCTATATATTTATGCATGTATAAATTATTTACATTCTGCTATTATAAAATAAATCCGGCTCTTCCACTCCCTTCTCCCTTTTATCCATCCCAATCCCATGACTACTATGAACTCCCAAACACCTTTCTCAATCTTTCACCCCTCTTTTTAAACCGTGCCACCTAACTAACAAGCACACATGAGCATTGCTTATTAAACAATTCACTATTTCCCCTGATCAAATTAACTCCTTGCATTTTATCCCTATTTAAACTCTACTAAACACACAAGAATTTAGGATCACAATCCTAATACAACTAACACATAAGAAAAAAACTTTTAAAAAATTGTACCAACCTAGTAATTACTAATCCTGGGTTCTGGAGTAGTGTGCTACTTGCAACATAAACACTTCAATGCCTTGTCAGGGGTTGTAAGCACTATATAAATACATTTACAATTTAGAATTTGGTGACTGCAGCCTGTATCCTGGGTCCCATTTCTAGGTGTAGCTGGCAGGTGGTCTCTGTGAATTTCTCCCAGTCAGTGAGGCAAAGGGCGAATAGGTGCTGGCAATATGGGCCTTCTCTGATTTGATTGGGGGGGGGCAGAGCTGTCATCTACCACACCTGCACATCATGAAGACCCTGCTTTAGAATACTCACAAATGATTTCACACCATCCTTTGTGCCCCTAGACAAGATGCCGCAAGGGAAGGGAGGAGGGAAATCCCACACTCCTTTGAGGATGGACACCTCTAGAAACTCCTACTTCAAATTTGGTATCAGGGATAAATATTGAGCCATCAGGCCCAATTCTTCAGTACGCCTCTGGACCTGTGGAAGACTCAGAAGGACTTCCTGTGCTGCTCTTCTGCAAGAAAGATTGATACTCGCTACCCTGCTACTCTGCTTCCCTGCTACCCTGCTGTCTGAGTACAAGGACTGGATCTGCACATGGAACCTAGGACCACCAGTGACTCCAAGGGCTAGTTGGCTGGCCTCCTGAGCAGAGCTTCAGGGATGGAAAAGGCTCCAACCACCTTGAATCTAACAACTGGACTCAGTCTGCTGTGAGTCATACCCT
This sequence comes from Triturus cristatus, assembly GCF_964204655.1. NCBI lineage: Eukaryota > Metazoa > Chordata > Amphibia > Caudata > Salamandridae > Triturus > Triturus cristatus. The sequence goes on along the minus strand of NC_140584.1, from coordinate 465,209,739 downwards.
TAAGTCCTGGGCTTTTGGAAGTGGGCCTCACAGTGCTCTACCAGCCCAGCTGTGCTCGGTTGGGTAGAACCAATGCAGCGCGACGCATCTCCACACAGCTCTGCTTTGGAGCTGCTGCTGCTCAACGCATCCATGATGCAGTACCACGCATGGCAGCCTGCAGTTTCCTCAGAACCCCAGCTGCATGATGCATCCTCAGCATTGGCCTTCGCATCCCAAACCCCTCATCGTGGCCTCCGCGCCGACAACATAGGACTCTGCTTTACAGTCCTGCAGCTTCTTCAGCACTTCTGGCATGTGAAGCATCTTCAATACAGGACTTCACAGTCCAAGCCCCTCACTGGCAACATTCTCAAAGACGACGCAGGACTTCACACAACAGCTTTGGAACTCCTCAGAACTGCCACTGCACAACATATCCACAACACAGGATCTTGCATTGCTCCGCATCCAGGATTTTAGGTACTCTTGTTCAGTTGGCCTAGCTTAGCCCCTGCATCCAAGCCGTTCTTCATAGTGTTCGGCCTGAACTTGTGACTTTGCCCCGATCCAGTGTGACCAGATAACTACAGTTGGCGCTTCAGGCTTTTAGGCACCATTGAGGCACTATTTTCTTTACCATAATTAAATCTTTAGAATTGCATATCTCTGGTTCTACTGATTGTATTTTTGTCATTTTAGGGCCTTATTATGATTGCGGCCCGGAAAGACTCCGACTATCAGAGCCTCTCCGGGCTGCATCTGGGTTTAATTTCCGACTGCCATATTACCATGCTGGCGGTCGGAAATTAAACCGGCTGGTCATTATGGCTGGCTTCCAATAGGCTCAAGAAGCCCATTGGCCAGTCGGAGGCTGGCCCTTAGTCCCAAAGGCCGGCCTTTCTGCCTTTGGGTTTATGATACTCGGTCTCCAGCCGACTTTCCATGTCGGGCCTTCCGACAAGGAATGCCTGCTGGAGAGCAAATATGGGTCCCCTAGCAGGGCCCCCTTGCCTCTGTGGGCCCCCCTGTTCATCCCTGCACTGTGTGGTGCCTGCCACATGATGCAGGGATGAACACAGTCTCCCTTTCCTCTATGTGAGCTTGTGATGGCCGTAACTCGATCTCCCATAGAGGAATGGGAGTATGAGGACCGCAGACCGAGTAGTCGGTCGGTCCCATTTCCACATCCACCCGACATTGTAATCACCCCCTTAGTGTCAAATAATTTATTTCATTTTGTTCTATTTTTCTAAATTAGTGTAAGGTTTTTCTTGTTCACTGTTTTTACTTTATTACTGTTTAAGGTGCTGCATGAACACCTAACTCATTGCCTCTAAATTAAGCCTGAGTGCATTGTGCCAAGCTACTAGAGGGTTAAGCACAGGTTGACTTGGAGTTTGTTTGTGACTTCACCCTAACCAAAATTGTGGTTGCTGCTTGAATAGGATTTCAACTCCCTCAACCAGTAATTCCATTTCCAACAGAGGTCTGCATTTTTTAAAAAACATTTTTAAAGAGGAAACGGTCCACACTCCTTTCCTTAGCAAATGACCTTTCTCCTCCGAAGTCAATAATTTTTCAAGGTTTTGCAACAAGATTGTAGTCATTTGGAGGGGCTCCCACACATAGTTCCCAGTAAGCTGCGCGCCTGGACATGCGCGCACAAGTCTCTCTTAGAGCGTGCAGTTTGGCATTTGAGGTGCGCACAACAGCAGGTTAGTCCAGCAGTAAGTGCCTCCTGCACTTGCTGCATTTCTTTAGTTGAAAGGGCACGGCTGCAGGACAGATTGTAAGCCTTTGTGAAAGTATTCATATTAATCGGAGCGCCCATCACGTGCTGCAATTAACATGATTACTATAACAAAGGCATACAATCTGCCTGCAGCTGCGCCCTTTTAACTAAAGAAATGCAAAGTCAGTGGTCGAAGTGGGTGGGATCGGCAGGGCACGGCGTGCCCCTACTTCTTTAATTTGATTGATTCCGTTCCCCTACTTTATTATTTTAAACACACGTCAAGTGGCGGACGGACGGGCGGGCAGAGAAGGAACGGCAACGTCTCTTCCTTCCTCATCAGAGAAGACAAGGTCAGTGTCGACCTCTGCTTTGCTGCTGACAGGTGTCCCCCTCTCTTTCTCACTCATCCTCCCTCTCTTTCTGTCTTGCTTCTTCTCACTCAGTGGAAACCGTGACTTCAAGAAACAGTTTCTCACCCTCTCTTTCCTCCTTTCGTTTATTTGTTCCTCAGTGAAATGGATCCACTAACGAACAACACTTTTGCTGGAAATGTCTTTTTCGGGCATTTTTCTATTCCAAAGTGCAGCCTAGAGACGTAGAAAAATAAAAGGTTCAAAATGTGAAAAAATAACTAAACAAATATTGCTTTATTTTATAGGCGCTTTAGAGAGATCTTAGAGACTAAGAGCACCAAAATGTAAAATGAAGCACTGGCCAGAAAGTTAGACTTTCAAGAACACTAAGGTCAGGAAAAGTGAAGCACGTTTCAACATTAGCCCAGGAAACAAATATAACAGCTTATCTCTAAGGAGTCACAGGACTCTCCCAAGACTTTAAACGGCGGCCGCCACTGTAAACGCCTGAAGTTCCTTGTGGTCCATAGCATCCTTGCTAAGGCAATTGTGATCCATAGTTGCTGCAGCTGTGCAGATGGTTGGAATTTAGAATTCGTGTAGCCGGTTAGTCTGAGAAGTCATCAAAATACATGTCTGGAATCAGAGAAGTATTCCCATATAAAACTTGTTTAAGGATAAAGACTTGAATTTTTTTTAGTTTCACAAGGAGTCATCTACAGGACTGAAAACTCACAGGATTATGGGCAAATATATTATGTTTCTAAAAGCACTTGCTGCCTCCTTCCTGGCCTCCGGCAATTTTCGGCAACAATAAAAATGCCATGATAATTCTAGTGATTAATGTTCTTCCCAGAGAGAGATGAAGTTTTGTCAAGTGGAAGTTTTGACTCATGGAAAGGGAGCGTAGAGGGTTAATGTGCCTGCTGCAGAGAACATGTACCATGCAGATCACAAACTGCACATAATGTAAATAGGTCAGTGGGTTACCGCTTTTGTCAGAGAGATCTTTTTGTTACTTGCAGTTTATAAGTTGAAATCCTAACATAGAACAGTGAGCTATTAACTGTCATCTAAGAGCTGAATGGAAACTGCAAGGTATAAATTAGAGCATTGTTTTTTGCCCCAGTCTTTGATTATCCTAATGTTGCAAAAAGGGTTCATTTGGATAGAAATCAATTCTGGTTATTAAAGAGAAACCCCAACCATGGCGTTGCGTTCTAAATTCAGAGTCTGTGTTTCTCCAGACCAACCACTATTAAACTATACTGCCTACCAGCATGGCTGACATGGGACTCCTACACCTTGTAGTCCTTTGTCTTATGTAATATTGTCTATACAGTGATTTACACATGTATGATTGATTGTCTCTGTGTAATGTATGTGATGTAAAGTGCTCTGACAACCTACACTGGTATCAATGGCGCTGTACATCAAATTAAATGCACCTGAGAGAGAGATGGAGACTTGAGGAGCACTGTTAAAGGATGGTAGTGAGGGAATCAGGGCCAGCTTTAGGGTGAAGTGACCGGTGCAGCGGCACTGGGTGCTGACCTGTTGGGGGGGCACTGGCCTCAGGGGGGGTGCAGTGTTTAGCAACAACTTACACTTTAAAATCACCTGCTGCAGAGTTCCTTGTGCCTCCAGCTTTCAGGCACCAATAAAAATGTCATGATTACTCTTGTAATTAATGTTCCTGCTAGAGAGACTGAGATGGAGTTTTGTCTAGTAGCAGTTTTGACTCGCCTTAAAGTAGCACAGCAGGTTAATATGCCTGCTGCAAAGAACAGATCTATATTTTATGTGGATAGCTGAGTGGATTAGTAAAGCCAGCCTTCACCAGCACTTTAAAACAAATTAAATGCATGCGAGAGAGGATCTATGGAGAGATAAGGGGCACTTTGGCCAGATGGTAGTGAGAGAATCCAAGGAGGAAAAATGGGAAAGAGAGGCGCCAAAAAAAGATTGTCACACAGGGTGCCACCAGTGCTAAAGTCGGCCCTGCCCTTGAGGCCAGTCCGCCTCATCCATTGGTACCTCTATTGGGTTTGTTTCAGCAGTAGTAGCTGCAACTTACCAGGGATCAGCAATGCAGGATTTGCACACACACCAAACTAAGTTCACAAACATCATGGTCTCTCTACTTCGTGCACATGCATTTTTAACATGTGCTGCCTGCTTTGGGGGACTGATATTATGCAGTAATGGGGGGCAAAATTATGCCAGTGTTGACTAAATTATGCAGCAAAGAAAGGCTGCAGCGTTATGCAGCATATTTTCTGATACTTTATTATTTTGACATTTCTACACATGCTAACAGTCTCTATGAAGATTTTGCCTTATTAGTACCAGTGTAACACATAAATGCAGTAGTTGATTAAAATCGTCAAATTATGCAGCAGATGATGCATTATGTGGCAAATATTGCATAGCCATAATTATATAGTAAACATTTGCAAACTGCTGCAAAGAACGTGTACCATGCAGATCACAAAGGGCATAGAATGAAGATTAGTTAGTGGGTTACTACTTATGTCAGAGAGGTAATTTTGTTACTTGCCGTTTATAAGTTAAAATCCTAATATAGAACAGTAAACTATTAACTGTCATCAAAGAACTTCATGCATACTGCAAGGTATAGATTGGAGCGTTATGATTTTTTCCCCCAGCCGTTCATTATCCTAATGTTGCAAATAGGGATCATTTGGGCGCAAAGTGCTTCTTATTAAAGAGAAATCCTAACCATGATGTTACATTTTAAATTCTGAATGTGTGCTTCTCTAGACAAAGCACTCTTAAACTATACTGCCTATCAGTATGAATGACATGTCACTCCTATTCCTTGCAGTCCTCTGTCATATGTAACATTTCTTCTACACTGATTTACATACCAATGATTGATTGTCTCTGGGGGGGGTGTGGCCTGGAGCCGATGTGAGAGGAGGCAGGCTTCAGAGCTCCGGCCAGCATACCCCCGGTAAATGATTATCCTGAGCCCCGGGCACATATATTTTGTGGCTGCTGAATGGCGGACTGTCCTGGGAGTGTGTTGCTCTCATTATTGCAGCGAATCGGGTTGCATGGCAGAGAAAAAACGGCTGGCTATGAACTGAGAGTGAGCGGCCCGGAGCAATATAAGATGGCGGCTGACGAGGGGAGGAGCAGCTAGCCCTCGACGTTCTGACTGGACCCTGAGCAACCGAGGGCCAAGAGTATCTCCCATGATACTCAGCAGAGTGGGCCGAAAGCGGAGACGCCGCACTTTGAAAGGTGTTGGCGGAAGACCTGGTAGGCCCCTCACACCCGTCACAGCAAGGCGAAAACAGGGACTGCTCTCGCGGCAGAGTAGAGGAGAGGCCTATGTTGGAGGTGGCACCCAGTTGAGACCGGAAACTCCTGGGTGTGCGCTGTAGTGCAGATACATTAGACAGCAGCTATTGTTTCATCTCCCTGCAGCCCAGTAAGGAGCAAACTGTTTGTGGAGGCAGAGATTCGCCATTGGGAGGCCTTGCGGGGGAGCTGGCGTGCGGTACGGCCTAGCCGCAGCATGAATGAGGGTTGGGAGCGTGCTGTCCCCCCTCATGTCCTGATAACTGAAGAGTGCAGTAGTGGATGGCTGAGCAGCTGGGAAGTGTTCGCTGCAACAGTGCAACATTAGCAAAAGCAGCGAATGCATGTTTAACGTGTCCCCTCTGATGGTAAGGTGGATCATCGAGACTATACCTGAGATCATGGACAAAAGTGGTGTTCTGCCATTGTACTGGCTGTATAATGAAGGGCCTAATGTGAACGCCTGGGCGGGAAGGACAGGTGGGCAGAACTGTTGGGGATAGTTTGAATAGATACACAGGAACCGTGAAGTTACAGCTAAGCAAATGAGTAATTATCGAGTTGTTAAGTCAGCCGTGGATGCCCTGGTAGTAAACGGATGGAGCCAAGCTATTAGATGCCATTGATAAATGTTTTACCACTGTGGGGCGTTTCTTTGCAACATCATAATAGGAACTAGACGAATGAATTTAAAGTTGTATTGATAAATGTGATAGTGATTGTTAGAAAACTCAATAAAATCTGTTTGCAAAAAAAAATAATGATTGATTGTCTCTGTCTCTGTTTAATATGTGTGCAATGGAAAGTACACCCTACACTGGTATGAGAGACGTTATAAAACAAAATTAAATACATGTCAGACAGAGTTGTAATGGAGACCTTGAGGGGCACTGTTTAAGGATAATAGTGAGGGAATCACTGGCGGGGTGGTCATTGGGGTGCACCAACAAACGTTCTCAGACAGGGAGCCACCAGCGCTAAGGCCGGCCCTGTGCGGGGCATATTGTGTGCCTCTGAGAAAGTATTCATGGTAATTGCAGCACATGACTGGCACTGCGATTAACATGAATACTCATACAAACTGCACTGATATGTGTTGCTGCAACCACACGCGCGGTTGGGTTACTGGCGCACACAGCCTTGGCTGCAGCGCACAGAGACCTTACAGTGCCGCACACAGAGGGAAAAAATTAGAGGGAACATTGCTGCCACAACACGTTCCAAATGCCAAACCGTTATGGAGTCACAAACATATTTTAGGAGTCGGTACACTTTTACCGAGTACTAAAACGTGTTAAGTACACATTATAAAACATTTTTGTAGTCCCATACTGGACTGTTTGGACATTTAAATTGTTTAGTACTTCTGATCCTCAGTTGTTACATTATACGCAGACCAAAGATAAAGGGAACTGTTGCTGGATACGCAGACCAAAGATAAAGGGAACTGTTGCTGGATGTTCCAGGTTCATTTGTTTAATATTCACCTGTGACTAGTGCCCAGAAATATGCTGTATTGATTAGCACTATCATAAGTGAAAATGCACGCCTCTTTTTATTTCGATGACAGTAGGTGGGAATATTTTCTCATGAATGAAATATCATGCTCAATTACAGTATGTCCAGAATTGTAAGAATGGTTGTTGACTCAAACTAGTGTCGAATAAAACATTAATGACCCCTGAAACCTTTTCTTATCTGCCGCTTTAAAACCCGGGTGCAGATTGACAGCTCATGAGTTTAGGTTGACAGCACCTAAGGCAGAAAGTAGAATGTGATGAATGTTCATGCACAGTTGCAATCTACGTTGGCCCCTGTAGGTTCATACATTAGTAGTCTGCAATTATTTTCTATTATTTACATGTTATGCTAATATTTAATCTATTTACCTGATTGAAGCCTGGATTATCTACAGAGTTTAGCGTTATTCTTTTAATATCCTCTTTTTTTAGGATCCAGAATAAGAATTTAGACAAAACTGTATCTTACACTACCAGTGTAAAATACAGTTCCTAACAATCTGCCTGATTAAAAAATGTGCGTAACTAAAAGAGCATGGGTGGTTGAGTCAGCAGGGTAGTGAGTAGGATTAGATTATACTCACCTTTTGCTGTCACCCTGATCGGTCGTGCTTTTGTTTTTAACTTTGTGCATGATGTAGAAATAATTAATACTTTAAAAAGCAGAATTCGAATAATTGAAACACAAGTGTGAAAATATTTAGTTTCTTGTGCTAATTGAAAAACAAGTCACATTGGGCTCCATGTAATCTTTCTGTTTTCACTGATGAAAGGCATAGTTTAACATCTTTGATGCATGTTTCCTACTTACGATTTTTTAAATATGCAAACAAGCTTTGAAAGTTGAGAGGTGGCTTCATGTTTCCGAATAGAGTCTTCTTTACTCTACTTTTCTTTCTGGGATCCTGACTCAGACCCGTTACGACCTGGTATATCTTTTTAAGTGGAATTATTGCTATTCCTAGAAAATGCTCATAGAAACAAGAGTTTAGGCTTTTTCCTATTATTAAAAAATGTTTTTAATGTTTCAAAGTGGCACAGCCTCTGAAGAAGAGTGGCATAAGCGCAGAAATCATCAAAATTAATTTGCACAAAAGAGAGGTACAGTGAGTACACGGTATATTTACAAAGTAGCATACTTTTTATCATTATGATACATTACAGACTGGCAGTTACTGGAGGTTTTTATGTCTCACCTGCAGTCAGAAGACCTAGTATCTCTATTCCATTACAATCTGTAGCTATAGTGGACTCTGGGGCAGCCTCTTGCGCTTGATTGGATGATTTCCTTATCTATCTCATCTACCTATTTTTGAAGCAATGACATTTCTGGTGAATAACCTAAATATCGATTCCAAAATATAGAATGGACAGAATATCGACTCCAAAATATAGAATGGACAGTGTTGGACTTGGCCCTTCTGGCAGGTTCACCCCTGAACTTTTTTGCTTTTATTGGTGACTTGGTGATAGTGGTTTTTGGTTCCTGCGCACTTTCCCTGTGTCCCAGGGTAAAGTGCGTGCGCACTCTGAGTGCATGTGGTGAGATAGGCCTGCCCTCCCATAGGAATGCATAGGGAATGTAGGCGTCCCTGGTAGTTCCTGAGGCGTGGGGTGTGCATGGTCGAGTCTGGTATGTACAGATTTGTGTGGTTAAATGCTGCGCAATGATGCGCGCGGCGTGCGTGTAGCTAGTATGGAAGTGCCACTTCTAGAAGTGGGCACTTCGGTGTGCAGTGTAAAATGTGTGCCTTGTCGCGTGATTGGCTGGCTGAGGTCATGTGACGGGCTAGGGATTCCCCAGAGTCAGGAGGAGTCACCCGGTGGTGAATAGGGAGATCAGCAGCTAGATGGGTGGGAGGAGTACACCTGGGTCCTGAATAGGGCAGGGCTTTCCCCACACAATGCTGGCTCCGCCCCCTGTGGTGCGACTGACGACCCTAGCCCTGCCAGGGAATAGAGTGAGGGGCTGAGCACATCAAGGGTGCTCCCCAACCAGCTGCGACTGGTTTTCCCCCTCACCATGAACCAAGAACAAAGGGTTTTACTGTATAAAAATGGGGCTGTGTCCCCACAGAAACTGTTCTCTTCCAGGATCCCACCTGAGGGGGGCTGCTGCTGCTGCTGCTGGACCAGAGGACCGCCACTTGGACTACCTCCCTGCCTGGAGGCCCAGTGAGCTGGCTCTGGGTCCAGCCTTGCCCCCCCCCACCCCTGCCTTGCTGTATGCAGGGGAGAACTTGGCTGGACTTTGTTTGGATCCTCCTTTAAGCGCTGGGAGCGCTTTATTCTGCCCCTAAAGCGCCTGGAAGCGCTTTCCTTTCACTTACAGCGCTAGGAGCGCTTTATTTGTGGCCAGCAGCACAGACCTGCAATTATTCTCGAGGGAACCCCGACGTAGGGATTCCCTGCAATTTTGCCGATCAAGCGGGTGCCCACCCCGCATTGTGGAGCTCGAGCGGGAGCCCACCCCGCTTTATTGGAAAATCGATATCCCTAGCGGGTGCCCACCCCGCCAGGGACCTTGCCGCTTGTTTCTGGCCCTTCATGCTTTAAATCCGACGGTGGGAGCCCACCCCGCGCTTCGGAGAAGGCCGGTATCGAATTCACCGCCGCAGCCCGGAGTCCCGGCCGCGTCATCCCCCTGCCGCGCTGGGATTGGTCCAGCGGGAGGGTGTGTGGCCCACGTGATCAGGGCCTCCAGGAACGTCGCGCTGAGGAAGGGAGCAGCCGGGAGCCCACCCCGCGCTCCGGCGACCAAGAAGTGCTGCAGGAGAGGAGCGGAGTCCCCAGAGAACAGCCCAGTGAGTAGGGAAGGGCTGGGGGACTCCGCACAAGTACCGTGGGTGCCGGTCCCAGACCGGCTGATCCTTCCAGCGGCCCCGCCTCCAACGCGGGCACGTTGTGTCAGAGAGCCTCGCTCAGCTCTCCAACGGTCGGGGGCATGAATGTTTAGAGCGCGTGGCGCTCCAACGAGAAGGCTCCACGGGAGCATATGGTTAACAGAGCCCACGAAGGCTCCACACAGGCGCATGCTTTAGGAGCCTAGAAAGCTCCCAGGGGGCATTCCTTTTGGGCGATTTCGAGTCCCCCGAGCGGGACTCCAACGACGGCACCTGGCTCCGAGTCCAGAGGGATTCCAAGGAAAGGGCACATTATTGTTTAGAGCCTGCGAGGCTCAGGGGGCATTTCATGTTGTAAAGCCCAGAGGGGCTCAGGGGGCCACGAGGGTTTTCCCAGAGCCTGTAAGCCTCCACCGTTTGGGGGCATTGTTTTTGCAGAGCCCAGAGAGGCTCCAAGTGCGGCATATTCGTGTTAAAGGGCACAGTGGTGCCCACGCTCCTTTTCCCAGCTGCCCAGCACTTAGTGGGCAGCTGCAACGTTTAGGTTGTACATTGTGCGCCTGGCTTGCGCAGCCTGCGCAGTCGCGCCCTGACATTCTTGGATATTGGTCATTTCTGCACCCCTGAGAGGCCAGTTGGCCTGGGGACAGTTCTGCTGTGTTGTGCCCTCCCCTAGGGTACCTGGTGATTTTCATATATGTACTTTTGCGCCTGCGCAATGTCTTTATGATATTTGTCTTCCTAAACTGTGTTTATGCATTGGAGATTGTTTTACTAGTAGTGGTTATGCTAGTGTGTTCATGTTTCCCTGCGTGATGTTTTCCTAGGGTGGTTAGGGTTGCGTAGGTGGTACTTACCTGATACCAGTAGTACTGGTTGTGTGCTACATTTGCTATTTTTTACTACAGTATTTTATATCCTATGTGCTAATTTCTACAAAGTGCTAATTCCTGACAGTGGTCCATGTGGCCCTGTCTCCTGTACATATAATCCCTTGTAAATTCTGCCCGTGCCTGTTGGCACATTGTAAAGTGTGTGTTTTTATCTAATGTGTTTTGGTAATACAAAGGCTATTTTTATATAATACCTTGTGTGGAGTTTCTTTTGTGGTGGGCCTTGGGTGTTGTTGCTGGGTGCGCGCGCAATCGCTTTACACATCGCCTCAGAGATAAGCCTGACTGCTCGTGCCAAGCTACCAAGGGGGTGAGCAGGGGTTATCTTTGGCGTGTACCTTCCTTGCCCTGACTAGAGTGGTGGTTTCTGCCTGGCTTTGGCGCAAGCCCTAACCAACCAGAAATCCCATTTCTAACAGACAGAATATCGAAAATCAAAATATTGATAGGTCAGAATATTGAAATTGGGGTACAAAATATCGATTTCCATAATATAGAATGTAAAAATATAGAATTCCATAATATCGACTTTAAAAATATACAATCCGATAATATCGATTTTTTTTTAGTGTTATGTATGGTAGTATATGTGTTAAAATTATGTAATATTTTTGTAATGTATGTTTAATTTTTTTAAACTAATGAATGTTATGTAATTAAATTTTTGCGGATTTTAATTCCGTAGCGGGTTGTGGGTTTATAGGGGAATAGGGTGGGAAGTAATTTAATTATGGTAAATTAAATATTAATTATATTTAGATGTATTGATAATAAATTGATTGACAATTAATTATTAATTGGTCATTAATTTTTATTAATTGATAATTAATTTATATTAATTGATTAATTGATAATTATGTTAATTTTAATTTGGATTATTAGCAGTGGGTTGTGGGTTTATAGGGGAATTGGGTGGGAAGTAATTTAATTGTAACAAAGTAAATATTAATTATTTAATTCATGTGTATTGATAATTAATTGATAATTAATTATTAATTGGTAATTAATTTGTGTTAATGGGTAATTAATTTGTATGAATTGCTAATGAGTTTTTATTAATTGCTAAATGATTTTTATTAATTGATTAATTGATAATAATGTTAATTGTATTTTTTATTATTGGGAGTGGGTTGTAGTTTTATAGGGGAATTGGGTGGGAAGTAATTTAATTGTAATAATGTAAATATTAATTATTTAATTTATGTGTATTGATAATTAATTGATAATTAATTATTAATTGGTAATTAATTAGTGTTAATGGGTAATTCATTTGTATGATTTGCTAATGAATTTTTATTAATTGCTAAATATTTTTTATTAATTGATTAATTGATAATAATGTTAATTGTATGTTTTAGTATTGTGAGTGGGTTGTGGGTTTATAGGGTAATTGGGTGGGAAGTAAATTAATTGTAATAAAGTAAATATTAATTTTTTTAATTTATGTGTATTGATAAATAATTGATAATTAATTATTAATTGTAATTAATTTTTAGTAATTGGTAATTATTTTTTTAACAATGGTAATTAATTGTTAATTAACTTTTTATTGGTATTGATAATTAATGTAATCTTATTTTAAAATTAAAGCATTACTTTCCCTACTGTTGCACTCTCAGGAGTGGGAATAGTTTGTTTACCCTCCCTCTATCCAACTCTTTCCCTACTGTTGCAGTCACTGGAGTGGGAATAGTAATTTTTACCCTCCTGCTATCCAACACTTTCCCTACTGTTGCACTCTCTGGAGTGGGAATAGTAATTTTTACCCTCCCGCTATCCAATGCTTTTCCTACTATTGCACTCTTTGGAGTTAGAATGGTAATTTGTACCCCTACGCTATCCAACTTTTTCCCTACTGTTGCACTCTCAGGAGTGGGAATAGTATTTTTTACTCTCCCGCTATCCAACTCTTTCCCTACTGTTGCAGTCACTTTAGTGGGAATAGTAATTTTTACCCTCCCGCTATCCAACACTTTCCTTACTGTTGCACTCACTGGAGTGAGAATAGTAATTTTTACCTTCCCGCTATCCAATGCTTTCCCTACTGTAGCACTCTCTGGAGTGGGAATAGTAACTTTTACCCTCCCGCTATCCAACGCTTTTCCTACTGTTGCACTCACTGGAGTGGGAATAATAATTTTACCCTCCCGCTATCCAACGCTTTTCCTACTGTTGCACTCACTGTAGTGGGAATAGTCATTGTTACCCTCCCGCTATCCAACGCTTTCCCTCCTGTTACCCTCTTTAGAGTGGGAATAGTAAGTTTTCCCCCTACACTATCCAACACTTTCCCTACTGTTGCACTCTCTGGAGTGGGAATAGTAATTTTTACCCTCCCGCTATCCAACGCTTTTCCTACTGTTGCACTCTTTGGAGTGGGAATAGTAATTTTTACCCCTACGCTATCCAATGTTTTCCCTGCTGTTGCACTCTGAGGAGTGGGAATTGTATTTTGTATCCTCCCGCTATCCAACTCTTTCCCTACTGTTGCAGTCACTGGAGTGGGAATAGTAATTTTTACCCTCCCGCTATCCCTCACTTTCCCTACTGTTGCACTCACTGGAGTGAGAATAGTAATTTTTACCTTCCGCTATCCAATGCTTTCCCTACAGTTGCACTCTCTGGAGTGGGAATAGTAACTTTTACCCTACCGCTATCCAACGCTTTCTCTACTGTTGCACTCACTGTAGTGGGAATAATAATTTTTACTCTCCCGCTATCCAACGCTTTCCCTACTGTTGCACTCATTCGAGTGGGAATAGTAATTTTTACCCTCCCGCTATACAAAGCTTTCCCTACTGTTACACTCTTTGGAGTGGGAATAGTAATTTTTCCACCTACACTATCCAACGTTTTCCCTACTGTTGCACTGTCTGGAGTGGGAATAGTAATGTTTACCCTCCCGCTATCCAACGCTTTGCCTACTGTTGCACACTTTGGAGTGGGAATAGTAATTTTTACCCCTACGTTATCCAACGTTTTCCCTACTGTTGCACTCACTGGAGTGGCAATAGTAATTTTTATCCCTACGCTATCCAACGCTTTTTCTACTGTTGCACTCATTGGAGTGGGAATCGTAATCTTTCTCTTTCCGTTATACAATGCTTTACGTACTGTTGCACTCTCTGGAGTGGGAATAGTAATTTTTACCCCTACGCTATCCAATGCTTTCCCTTCTGTTGGAGTCACTGGAGTGGGAATAGTAATTTTGCCGTTCCTGCTATCCAACGATTTCCCTACTGTTGCACTCTCTGGAGTGGGAATAGTAATTTTTACTCTCCCGCTATTCAATGCTTTCCCTACTGTTGCACTCTTTGGACTGAGAATAGTAATGTTTACCCCTACGCTATCCAACGTTTTCCCTACTGTTGCACTCACTGGAGTGGGAATAGTAAATTTTTACACCTACGCTATCCAACGCTTTCCCTACTGTTGCACTCACTCGAGTGGGAATAGTAATTTTTACCTTCCCGCTATCCAACGCTTTCCCTACTGTTGCGCTCTTTGGAGTGGGAATAGTAATTTTTACCCCTACGCTATCCAACGTTTTCCCTACTGTTGCAATTACTGGAGTGGGAATAGTAATTTTTACGCTCTCACTATCCAACAAAATCTCTACTTTTTTTTACTTTTTTTTATTATGTTTACAGTTTAAGCTTTGTTATATTATATTATGTATGTTTTATTTAATTGTTTTTAATATTTATGTAATTTTATATTATTTTTAATACATTTAAAAAATTCGATATTTTGGCTAACTATATTTTAATATTCTATATTTTGGAATCGATATTTTAGTACTTACCTGTTTGTAGATAGAGAGTCGATATTCTGTCCTTCTATATTTTGGTGTCGATATTTTGTGTAGTCTCTTTATTGTTGTCTGTTCTGCCTCTAGAGTATGTTTTTTTGCCACATTCTGGTTGGATGACTTGTGTCCTTCAATGCTGTCATTGAAGACCTATTTTTTCTTCGAGTTACAACCCTTTAAAGGAGATCATACATTTCCTTGCATTTCTTCCTTAATGCACCCACACCAGTTCATTCCCTCTCCATTTCTCATTTACTTTTTTATTACTACTATGTCTCTCAGTGTTTGCAGGTCCATCCTACTCGACTCTTCAAATGCTTTTTTATATCTGTCTCAGTTCGCGCAGCAAGCAGGGGGTACAAGCCCTAATTGTAACAACTGAGAGGCTGATTAGGATGGACACACCCTATCGGACACAGGACTGCCCGACAGGCTGCCGGCAGTCCTGAAAGAGGCATTACAATGCGACTACGGCGGTCGCAGTGCCAAACATTTGCATTGCAGCGGGTGCTGTTGGCTGCAGCACCTGCCACAATGCAAAATGGGGGCACCTGACTTATCCCTGCACTACATGGCAGGCAGCACGTGGTGCAGCAATATGTAGAGGGCACCATAGGTGCCCCCCAAAACCCACAGCTTAGGTCCGGGGGGTAAAGGGGGCATGCTAAAGGCCCCTGAAGTCCCTTTTTGCCTGCCTTTTCATTGCGGGATAACCGCCATGAAAAGGGGGGCAGAAAGGGACATAATAATCCCCACGGCAGTGCCTGGTAGGCACCGCCACCATTGTAGGGATATGACTCCCCTCCAACCCTCCGGCGGGCTTAAGGATCCCATCGGATACGTGGCGGTCAGTCTTTTCGACCATCAACAAACTGCCCGCCATTGTAATATGGCGGGTGGGAAACTTGCTTACAATGGCGGTGAGACCGCCACTGATGGGCTGTGGGTGGCAGTCACACCACCATAGTAATCGGCCCCTGAGTTTTTTTTACCACGGTTGTCCTGAGACCCTTGGACTGCGGAACCCCTAACTGGGATTCAAGTAATTTCTGTTAGTGCTGGACTGTCAGAGTAACAAGGCAGAGCACTCAAAGGCTTATTCTGGGGAGAGCAGTGGGCTAAACACACAGAACTTTGCAACATATCAAACAACACTTAACAAATCATTGTCCAGCAGTACTTTTTCTTGTAAAAAGAAAATGTAGTTTAGTATACACAGTATTGTATATTACTCCAAATGTACAAATATCTACATAAATGGAAGTGAAAAACCTATGGTGGAGCCATCTAAAGGGCTTCACAGACAACTGAGTGTACGCGCCAAAAGAAAGTCCTGGAGAGCCAATATGGGTCTCCATACTAGCAACCTCAAACCCTAAATACACATTAACCACTCATATGCCTAACATAACATATAGAGGGCATTTAGTAAATGTCAGGCCAACTGGTTTGTCAAGATGTCACCGGAATAATTAGAAACAAAATTAAAATGTCAAAACAGTACAATCAAAATTGAAACATTTCCTGATGATAACATCTTCATCGGTATATGCATTAGTATATTGTCAAAAATTGTGCACACTAATAAAGTTTCAAAAGTTCAATAATAGTGTAGGAATGTTTCTTTCTTTTGACCTGTCTACAAGGCAACAATAGACATACTAACAAAGGGCCACACATCCTAGAAAGAAAACATTATTTTCTAATGTTCCATCTCAAAACCTTGTTACAAATTGTAGCTAAACCTACTCAAGTCACCATGTTCTGCATGTAGGAGTCTAAGGGCTACCTTTTGAAAACTTTAAGGGGGTGAGCATGGGTTATTGAAGGGGGGAACCAATGCTTCTGCATGCCCCCTGCACAGCTTAGCTTTATTGAATGCCAGAAATATGCTTATTTGGTTGTTTTTACAAAGCTCCTTTTAACTGCTCTCTCACCAACCAGGGAGAACAGAGGGCATGCCTTCCTGTTCTTATTAGCTCCTATCCTGCTTCTCAACGCTTCTGCTGTAGTTCCAGTGGACCCCCTCCAGCAGCTGTATCTAGGGTCCTAGTAATCTCCTTCACCTGGAAACTTCCTCAGCAGCACCCTGTAATTCACAAGACAGAATATGCTCCCATTCTGCACTCCCATACCCATGGCCCCCTAGCCATTTACTTGACACTTACAGGCAGGGTTCGCCTCCAAGGATACCCTCTACTGGACTAATCCACAGACGTTCCAGAGAAGCCCTGTTCTCCAAGGTTCATAACATGTTCATCGTCTACTGTCTCCCAGAGGGAGTGGGAAGGCCGGTGCCACTCATGCTAAAGGCGCAGATACAAAAGAGTTCAAGACACTACACCCTAGAAAGTAGTTCTTCCACAAGGGGTGCATCTGTCTTTTTCAGTAGATCTAAGTGCTTCTCAGAGTTCTTTACTGGTGCAAGAGCTTAAAAGCAGAACTGGATAGTTCTAGAAAGTATGCATCTCTGCCATATCCAAGGATGCTACATCGTCCCTCTACCACTGATCCAACTTCCTGCACTGCATGACCATATTTGTGAATATGGCAGGACCGACCCTTGTGGAATTTAGCACCTCCCCTAACTGGCACAGCATGCTGGTCCCTTGCCTCCAAAACCTCAAAGGAAAATGGCCTTCCTTTGTGTGTTTAACCAGAGGTTTTGTTGAATCCTTTTTTTTTCTTTAGGGAAGGGCATGCCCAGGCTTGTGAGTCTGTGTAGGTTAATTGACCCATGCAGATTTCTCCTGATGTTCCTCCTCCTCCAAGAGCAGGCTAATCATCTCCCAATAGGCCTTTAGTGGGGGGAGGCTTTGAACCACCTGCTGGTCAGCAGAGCATGAACTACGGCCAGCAGGATGCTCAAACTCTGAATCTCACTAAGGGCTGACTCAGGAAGATACAACAATGTACACAATGGAGTACAAATATAGCCAAAGTAATAATATATTTAATTCCAAATTTTAGTTTTCCTATAAAAAGAGACATTATATTTTTCTATAGGTTCAACAAATGTGAAGTTGTTGTTTTTTTACTGCAGCTTGTTACTTCAGTGTTAATGCAGTAAAGCAATACAAACTTCTAGCGAAGCACTACAGTCTCACATTATAGGAAAAATAAATTGGGCTATTTCTTTCTGAATGACAATTAAATTGTAAGGTCTGCACAGGCCTTAATCAATGTGTTTCATGTCACATTTGCAACAGACTACACGTGCATAGATACAGGGGTGATTGAGACAGTATTCCCACACGCACAGCTCAGAAATGGGCAAACACATGTGCCCATTTGATGATCTGTAACTAGCACTAAACCTCTTACCAAAGCTACACAGCAGCAGACCTTATTTTAAAAGGCAAGCTCTGGTGGCTAGCACTAAAAACTCTTGTACCATAGCTTACAGTGAGTGAAACTTGGATAGTGTATTACTCAGCAAAGATCCAAAAACCAGAAGGTCCAGTGGCAAAAACAATTTGGATGGTTAAATTGGGTCAGCACCCAAATCATCACATTTCTTTTATTAAAAAGAGACCCTTTTTTATGCAAACGTCTGGTACCTACCCATTGCTTCAGGGAGGCTAGCTTCTTTCTCTTCCCTCGCAGCTCAGCTCAACTACTGCTCCACCACCCGCTCCCTTCTTGATCCATTTATTTATTTATTAAAAATAATATACATTTTTGCCCAAGGCCTGGCCTGGCAGCTCACACTGCTTTAGGACCACTTAGTCTTTTTTTCATGCTTACTTTATTAGATTCCCTTTAGAAAATTGCCCATTGTCTATCTTCAAAAGGTAAATGAAACGTACAATTAATTTTAAAATGGCTGCATGTGCTTTGTGGCAGATACACATTCCACAACAGCCTTCTTGAAAAAGATTTTTTGGGGGAAACACCACTGGAAAATTGGGATGGTGTTTTCTCGAATAAATATTTTTTTTTAATTCCTACTGTAGCATGGATGTATCATGGCATCAAAAATGCATGCACAAGCTACAACGACTATTTTGTATCTTACCCTTTTCCACTCTGCCAAATGCAGCAATCATTGGCAAAGCCAATAGCTGACCACTTGTTTTTAAAAGGCATCTGATTGGCTCTGACAATTCTTGTTGGAATTAGGGACAGAACAAGCCATACTCCAAAGGGAATGCCACAGCTCACAATGCAATGTGTGCTACTTGGAGTCATTTCTTGGTTCATGAATGGCAAATTGCCAATTGTTATATTATGAACTGAGAAGGATATGATGTGACAAGATATTAAGTTTATTGAACACTCCATACAACTGTGATATCGAGTCTTGAGCATGATACACAGTCCCATTCAGTTCAGAGATATTGTTTGAGTTTGTTATCCTGTCCTTTTGACGAGTAAGGTAAAAGATACAAGTTTTAAAGTTCTGTGTCAAAATGTTACTCTGATTCCAATAAGGTTGGGTCTTTAGAATGCTATGTTTATCCTCAACAGAGAAAGCAATGCACAAATAACTTGTCCCATGATTATACACCAACTAAACTTCTTCTATACGTGACTTTTTACATGCTCAAATCAACCGACTGCAGAGAGAAAGAACCACCCTCTGTATTTGTTTTACCATGTATAGTACCAGACCCAAATGTGTCCTTTTGCAAGCAGTGAGAATGTCAGAGAATGACAAAGACGAACTCTTGGCTTGTTTGTGGGGTACACACAAACGTTTCTAGTGCAATCAAACTAGAAAGAACGTGGTTCAATCATGTGGCCTAAGTCTGTCTGAGTTCCAACCAATTTGGTTATGTGTCATCATTTGATGAAAGAAATTCTAAGTACATTTGAAAGATTAATATACCATCATAATGATAGGCCCTTTAAAATGCATACTTCTCGTTTTGTAGGAATATATATTACTGACAGACATACTATTACTGGGCCTTTTAAACCAAAGACTTAAATCACGTTCTCACCGGGCATGCTTCCACATCACTAAAACTACCATTCGAGTTGTCTAAATTGATAAGAATTACTTGCACTGTGACTACAACATATCACAGATAATAACCTTGCATATGCTGATTGCAGTGTAATAAGTGAATTGATTTCATATTATTACAAGAAGCCATTAATGGTATGAAAGTCATTAATTGTTAATAGACTGCGTGTTAAAGGTCTCGAGGTTGACATTTGTAATTGACTTTGGTTTGGCAGATCACTATATATTTAAATATTTTCTTGTCAGTCTTCAGTTTTAAGTTTCCACTTAGCAAAATGGAACCTAGTTAACTAAGGGCCAGCATGCATTTATTGAAAGCAGTATAATCTTAACCCAATAATGTGAAATATTTAATCACATAAAATGGGTGGACTTCTTTTCTGTTAAAAATAGTTTATGGTTACTTTGTTATGTTATTAGTTTAAATCAAACTAACTGCTAATATGAAAATCATGGTCAAATCCTGCAATATATTATTGATTGTTTTCTAATATGTTTGCACTTTTTTTTGACAATGCCTCATGAATCGTAATAAGGATATCTAATTAAGTTTTACTTGAGAATTCGATTTGTTCAGAAATGTAGAGGAAGCACAGACGATGGACGTATCACAAATATACCACAAATTGTCAGTTTAACTCTATATTGATTGGGGGCGTGGCCAAGCCGCGAGCTAAGATGGCCGCGCGGCACTGAAGCTCCGCCGCCAGCCCGGCGCTAAAGCTCCTTTTCCTCCCCTCCTGCCGCGGGCGCGGCACTCCTGGTGGCGCCGCTGAAGATCCTGAGACCCTGGAGCGAGCTGCGGCGATGATTGGGGCGCTCGTGACCGGCTGAGGACACATCGCCCTGGGTCCCAAGATGGCGGGCGACTGCGGGCTACACGGACGGGAGAGTGAGACCGGAGGCCTCCGGTGAATCAGGTACCCGGGACGGGGCGTGGGGGGGGGAGTTGAGCGCCGGGGTGCGGGCTGACGGGTGTCTGCGGTCCTCCCTGCGCCGCTGCGGGCTGGGGGGAGCCGGGAGCCTGGATCTTGCCGGGCGCGCCGGACTTGTCCCTACTCGTGTCCTCCTCCCTTGGGCCCCTGGTCTCGCGGTCGGGGGGCCGGGGGGGGCTGCGGGGTGGCCCGCTGGCGGTGTGGGGGGGCGGGTTAGACGCTGCGCTGGTCTGGCGCTCGGGCTGTCTCCGCCTCTCTCCTCGGGCCTGCTCTGGACGCGACCTGTGTACTGCGGCCTGGTCGTGTTGTCCTCTCTCGCCCTACCTGGCTCCGCTGGGGCTGGGCTGCGGCCTGTTTCGCTATGGTCCCCCCCCATTCCGCTCTGGACCCTGCCTGCTGCACCTGGTGAGGCCCCGGACCGACGGCGCGGTGTGGCCGGGTCTGCGTCGGCATCCGGTGGGCACTGCGGCACCCGGGGGACCGGGGCGGCTTGACAACAGGCTGAACTATCCTTCCGGACTACTGCTGCGGCATAGCTGAGCCGACCTCACTCTACAGGCAGCGGGCTGGTGGCCCTCGGGCAGTTGGTGGCATGGGTCGCAAAGACCCCAAACAGAAAACATTGCCATTTGAGAAACTCCCTGAACAGCCTGCGGGGGATCGCCCTGCCATGCCGGGCCCGGCCGAGGGGACGTCCGGCGGCCCGCTGGCCGATGCCCCGTCCCCGGACTGGCTTCAGGAAATGCGTGCTGGCTTCAGGGCCTTAGATGGCCGCTTCGATGCCCTGGACAGGACGTTGGAGAACATGGGGGCTAAGATCCAAGCTCATGACCAGCGTCTGGGACAAGCTGAGGCCCGGATTTCTACTCTCGAGGACACAGCAGTACAGGAGTCCAAGCGGGTAGACAAGCTTGAGCGTATCTTGAAAGAAGTGGCCATCAAGAACGAAGATTTAGAATCGCGCAGTCGGCGCAACAATGTGCGGATAACCGGGGTTCCGGAATCCACGGCCACGGGCCGGCTTGACGTTTTTGTAGAGCAGTTGCTTACTGACATTTTTGGGAGAGAAGCCTTCACTACGGGATTTGTGGTTGAGAGGGCCCACCGCTCCTTGGGGCCGCGGCCTGACCCGGGGCTCCCGCCGCGCCCGCTTATTGCCCGTATCATGAACTTTCGGGACCGTGAGACTGCTCTACGCCTAGCCAGGGAAAAGGGTGAGATCACTTGGCAGGGCTCGAGACTTTCCTTCTACCCTGATTTCACGGCCACGGTCCAGGAGGCCAGGCGGAAATATGCGGGTGCAAAGGCTGCGCTGCGAAATCTGGGCCTCAAATATGATATGCTCTACCCGGCTCGTCTACGGGTCGACATCGAGGGCCGTACTCGGCTCTTTGATACCCCCACGGCAGTGCAGGAATTCTGTCGCAACTACAAGCCGCGTCGGGGCCCGCCGAGGGGTGATGAGGATGGACGTTCCCCCCCTCGCAGTGGCTCTGCGCACAGCCAGGACCTGTTTGCGACCTCAGGTGTTGGCTGAGGTGAGACGGCGCCCAGGCTCTATCTTAGCTAACATTGACTCTTGTTGTTGGAGGACTTTTTTGAATGATTGGTATATATTTGCTATACAGCGCTGGGTTGATTGCGGATCGTCGTCACCCCCCTTTGGTTGAAACCGTTGGGAGCACTTCTGGGATATGATGCTCTGTCTTCTTTTTTTGGTATACATTTGGTATTACTATTTAGAGCTATGTTTTTTTCTTCCAGGTTGGGGATTGCCTCACGTTTGCGTGGTTTGGCTGGGTGGGGGGAGGGGGGTGGGGATGTTTAAGTTTGATTTTCATGACTTGGCTGTGTGTGAGCTATTATCTTTGGTACACGGAGGCGCTGCATCACTCCTGCTCCTGCTACGAACAGTTTGGCATCGATGGCCCAGATAGGTCTGAATGTAACTCCCGCCAATCTCTCCTTAATGTCTTGGAATGTCCGTGGCCTAATAATCAGCGGAAATGCAAACAAATACTACATTACTTGAATCGACACAGGGTCGACATTGCCTTTCTCCAAGAGACACACTTACACCCATCAGGGAATACCAGTTTTGCATCTTCCTGGGGCGCCCACCGCTATTTTTCCAATTTCAGCAACTATGCTAGAGGCACTGCGGTCCTAATTCATAAAAGGCTCCCGTTCCACTGCCAGACATTCCTGGGGGACAGGGAAGGGCATTATTGCATTGTGAAAGGAGTGCTGATGGGGCACGTGGTCACTCTGGTATGTGTATATGCTCCTAACACGGATTCCCCGGATTTTTTCCACGCGCTCGCTGCCCAAGTGGCCTCCCTAACACCCGCTGCCATCCTGCTTGGAGGTGACCTCAACTTGCTACTGAATGTGGGGCTCGATTGCACCTCCGGGGCCACTGACTCCAAACCTAGGGCTAGACGCGCGCTCCTAGACCTTTGCACCCGTTTCTCTCTCACTGACGTATGGCGCAGGCGCAACCCGGACACTACGGCCTACACACACTTCTCTGGGCAACACAACACCTGGACCAGGATTGACTACTGGCTCCTGTCTCCGGACCTGTCCCTCTGGTTTCGCACATCAGGAACCCTCCCTAGAACCTATTCTGACCATTCTCCTATAGTACTGGGTTTAGAAGTTCCCCGCCCGGAGGGGTTTGAGCGGCAGTGGCGTTTTCCCGGAAGGGCCCTTCTGGATGATCTCTTTGTCCATGAGGTGTCTGAAGCAATAGAAGACTATTTTGCGCTAAACACTGGCTTGGTAGACTCATGGGCTGTCCTGTGGGAGGGGTTCAAGGCCTATATCAGAGGAGTTTGCATTGCTAAGCAAGCTGGGGTCCTGAGGGCGCTACGCACAACAATCACGTGCTTAGAGGCGCAGCTGGATGCGATTGACGTGGAGGCGCGACGGTCGCCCTCCGACGAGGTGTCTGCCAGGCGCTTGAGCCTCCTGTTGGACTTTCGGGAGGCTGCGGACAAGGAGATCCTCTATCTGGGGAAGTATCGGGTGGCTCGGCGGTATGGGGAAGGGGATCGGCTGGGGCGCACGCTCGCACAGGTTCTGAGACCGCCGTATAGTAAGTCCCTGATAACCGAAGTGCGGGGAGTAGATGGTACGCTCCGCACGCAGCCCGCTGAGATTCGGGACGAATTCCTGGCCTATTATACTGAGTTATACACCTCCAAATTGGGTGAATACACGGCCGCTCGGGACGCCTACCTGTCGGAAGTTGCGCTTGTGTTTCTGGATCGGGGCATGCAGGAGTTTATGGCGGAGCCCATAACGGTGACGGAGGTACGGGGAGCGATTAAAGTACTCCGGAGCTCTTCTGCTCCGGGTCCTGATGGCTTCTCCGGAGATTTCTACAAGGCCTTCTCTGATCTGTTAGTGCCTAAGCTCATAGAGGTCTATGCGGAGGCGTTGGAGCGTGGTTCGCTCCCGGCTACTCTTCGAGAGGCGGTCGTAGTCCTGCTCCCGAAACCAAACAAGGACCCATCGATGTGTGGGTCGTTTAGACCCCTCTCCCTCTTAAACACCGACTATAAGATTCTAGCCAAAATAGTAGCCAACAGACTTTCCCAGCTGATGGAATTCATTATCTCGCCCATGCAATCGGGCTTTATCCCCCGTCGCTCGACGTCGCTGAATTTGCGGACTTTATTCACTGTTCTGCACAGAATTAACCCGGCCACACCTGCTGCTGCGATCCTACTGGACACCGAGAAGGCGTTTGATTCCTTAGAATGGCCATTCTTTCTTGCCGTTATGGAACGCATGGGCATGCCGGCGAACTTTCTTGCCACGACTCGTCTCCTCTATAGCCGCCCCGCGGCACGCCTGCGTATCAACGGTACATTATCCCGACCTTTCTCTCTAACGCGTGGCACGCGACAGGGCTGTCCGCTTTCCCCGCTCTTGTTCATTTTAGCCATGGACCCCCTGATTCGGCATTTCCAGGAATGACACCTCCACAGGGGCCTCCAGTTTAGAACAGGCCCGTTGCTTGCCTCCCTTTACGCGGATGACACTATCCTGTATGTTAGGGAGCCCCATATCAATCTTGCCCCCCTGATTCGGGAGATCCTAAGCTTTGGTGGCCACTCGGGACTGGGCATAAACTGGCACAAATCCATCATATTCCCATTGACTAGCGGCACCTCCCCGTGGCAGTGTGAGTTCCCATTGGAGTGGTGCTCGGATTCAGTACACTACTTGGGCATTCAGATCCATTTGAGCACAGACGAAATCATCCGCCTCAATTATGGACGCGCGGTGGCGCGGTTGGAGACGCAGGTAGAGGGTTGGTTGCGCCTCCCGCTCTCCATGTCGGCCAGAATAGCCATCATAAAAATGATAGTGCCCCCCACATTTTTGTATCTTTTTAACAATATCCCGGTTCCCCTCACTCGGTCTTTCTTTGCCACCTTGAGATCCCTCCTGATCCGCCTGGTCTGGGGCGGGAAGCACCCCCAGATTCGCTGGAAGACTCTTACACTCCCATTAGATAGGGGAGGCCTCGGCGTACCGGATCTGTATCTCTACTATCTGGTCGCACAGTGTGCACATTCCTATGCCTGGTCCGGACGCTAGGATCCCGTTTCTGCGCCCCGAGGCAGACTTTGTTCTCCCAGGCCAGTTGGCTGCCGTTCTGCCCAAGGATATCCCCAGAAGCCCAGTGGATATCCAAACAGTGTCCACTACTAGCTGGGCCTGGAAGAAACTTTTGAGCTATTTGGCTCACCCTCGCCTATATTCCTCTTCACTCCCTATTTGCAATCCGGGGCTACTGCTGGGCACAGATGAGGCGCTTGTTCAGCGAACGTTAAGCAAATTTAACCTCACCAAGATGGGAGATTTATACCCGGGAGGGCACATATTCTCGGCGTCGGAAGAGGCGCGTTTCAGTGAGGCTACCTTCATGGATAGGTTCGTTCTTCGCCGACTCTATTGCACTGCCAGGGCGGTAATTGAAGGTTTCCCCCTTGAGCCTGCTTCCTTCGAACCCCTCACCATCGTTATTGACAGGGATACGGGGGCCCACATAGTCTCGAGGCTGTACAAGGCGTGTGCGGCCTTGCTCCCTTGTACGTATGACCGGGCACGGGCGGAATGGGAGACGGACTTGGGTAGGCCTATTGCGGATGAGCAGTGGACGGCCTGCTGTAAGGTTACTGCTACGGTGTCACTGAACAGTCGTCACAAACTCCTTCACTATAAATTCCTACGACGTTGGTACATGACCCCAGACAGACTCCATTCCATTGACCCTGCACGACCTCACCTCTGCTGGAAGTGCTCGGCACCGCATGCGGACTTCGCACACTTGTCCTGGACTTGTCCTAGGCTGCAATCATTCTGGACACAAGTTTACAAGGTCTTAGAAGACATGTTAGAACTTACACTTGTTCCCGCTCCAGAGGTTGCGTTGTTGGGCTATACAGCAAATTTCCCTAAGAACGTTCGTAGGTTGGCCGCCATGGGTCTGCTTCTGGCCAAGCGTGAAATCGCCAGGCACTGGGGAGATAGACGGGCTCCTATGGTCAATTCGTGGCTCACTGCCATGGCGTTCTGCAGCAAGAACAGCGAACTCTACTCCAGTCTCCTTCCCGCGGCGGCGCGTCCTAGGGACATCTGGGGCCCTTATAAAACATACATTGCGGGCCTCCCCGGTTCCCCCTCGTCACCCACACATTCCGGTATAGTTCCAATGGGAGTGGGGTAGGCGAGTCGATATGGGCATCGTAGAATGGGGACTTCAGGAATGAATGGGATGATATGTTCCATGGGGCGTTTGTTGTGGGGGGGGGTAGATGGCATGGACTTCACAAGGGTAGCGGGGTAAACGTGGAGGGATGGGGTGGCTATGGACCCTGGGTGTGGATTGTTGATGCCAGTTTCATCTGTTTCGATTCAGACAAGTGTTGATGGGGGATTGATCAAGGGGGTTCTGATGTCGGCTGCCATCCATAAGTTACACATATTGTCAGGAAGCTGGAAATGTTATGATGTACCTCCATACTTTGTCATTCGTGTACGCACAGCTATCATTTGTGTATCGTTTGACTTTGCAAATCTAAATAAAGCTTTAAAAAAAAAAAAAGAAAAAACTCTATATTGATTAGCACTGAAGCAGAGGGGTATTTTCTCACGCAAATCATACAATAATGTACATTCATAAATCAATTTTTGATTCTGTTAAATATAATTAATGTAAACTTTTAGTACAATTTGAATAGGAGAGTAACAACATATTTTTTCATTTTATTGTACAACTCCCATATTTGGTAGGGAACATGCAACATCTTATGATTGTGAAAAAATGGCTCTCCCAGAATGCTGTGTAGCCTTACCAAACTAGCCCAAGAACATGGAATAAACTCACCACCTATGTCACTGATTTCAATAAATTATATCTCCCTTTCCACATACCAAAAGCAAAGCCATACTTACCACAAGTACATCACTTGGGGTGTGGTAAGCCAAGTTGCAATGTTGTGCCACTCAAAGCTTCACTTTCACTTTATTAAAACTGACACCACAACATGATTTGTCTGCTATTACCACTTGCCTCCCTGGCAAGGTCCATTTTCCAACCTCCGACCCCCACAGAGAACCATTCCAGAACTCTGGACCCCCATGGCCCAGCTTCCATTTGCCTGAATTGTCCAACACCATATTATGTATCACTTGGCAGATGTTTTCCAACCATAGTATGCATGGGCGTTCTTAATGTATATCAATGCTTTTTTCATTGAACCGAGAATATTCAATGGGTTTCCTGATCTGAGTAACATGCATCTAACTTGAGCAATGATACTTAATCTGATTTATGGCATGTATTTGTGAAATTCTTCAAAATTGTCAATGTCAAATCCTGACCCATTTATTCTGTCTAGCTGCCATATGCTACTCCAAGAAGTGCTCGGAGGCAATTACATTCCTATTATAATTAAATAGACTTGTTCTTCAAAGTCACACTTCTTTCTGTCCTACACCGGAGATCCCCATATGGCATAACCACTCAGAGAAGAAGTATTCATTGTGCATCGTCACTAACTGTATCATTCTAACAAGATATTCAGATATCTATAGAAAGAATATAATATTTTATTTTAACTGATTATCTATTAACAAATTAGAATATGTTGGCATATAGGTATTCCTTGCTTGCATATCCTTGCATTGACTATGTTTCAGTGCTTCGCCATATTTATGGTCTTCAAGTAGACGTCTTGCTCTATTAATCCTACATTAGCCAGGCCATCAATTTCCTTTTACCTAACGAATCACATTATGTTACTCA
Organism: Triturus cristatus; assembly: GCF_964204655.1. Lineage (NCBI taxonomy): Eukaryota > Metazoa > Chordata > Amphibia > Caudata > Salamandridae > Triturus > Triturus cristatus. The sequence continues at coordinate 465,182,038 of NC_140584.1, read as the reverse complement.
TCCAATTTAAACATGCATTCATTTTGGTTGTTACCGTGGAAAGTAGCATCTATATCATATACCTGTGTGCGTATTAATACTCCATCCCTCATACATTCAAATGCTTTTCTTTCAATACTCCATCATCTGGTCATGTATTTATTTATTTATTTATTTATTTCGCGATTTTAATTGCGCAAACAAATACCCGAAGGTGTCTCGGCGCATGTGACAAAAACGAGAGACCAAACCGCAGGATTACTGATTGAACAGCCATGTCTTTAAGAGCCTACGAAAGCTTATCAAATTGGGGGCAGTTTTTATGGTGAGTGGCAAAAGGTTCCTGAGTTTAGGTGTGGCAACCAGGAAGCGCCTGTCTCCCCAGGTTGCCGTTCTCGTGCGAGGTAACGGAAGCAGGCAGGAGTTGGCGGATCTCAGCTGTCTCTTGGGGCTGTACAACTGGAATGCTTCAATCAGAAACTTTGGACCGACGCCATGCACTGCCTTATAGGCAATGCAGAGGGCTTGAATTCAGTTACATTGCTAGCAGCTGGGGTATTCAATCTCATTTCCTTGTTAAATCGAGGTTCGAGATTATCACTGAACGTAGTTGTAAGTAACATTTCATTTGATACAAATATTGGTGGATAATCGGTCAAAAACATTTTTCTTGTCTGTTGTTAGTAGTTCAAAATGCTATAGGCCCCAAAGCTGCAATATATTGGATAGGTGATGAAACATGGTTAAAGGGGAAATTACTGAGGATGTAAATAATCCTTAGCTTCTGTTTCCGACATTTGTACTCTCTTTACTGAAGTGAAGACACATTAATCTGTATAAACATACAACGGAACATATTTTAGCACCCACAAAGCATTACACTACAGGAATCTGTACATCATAGGCACCCCCAGCCCTCAAAGCCCTTCTTTAGCAACACTTTTTCAGTTGGCATGTGATATAACCCTACCCCAGACTACATTATTTGCCAATATTGAAGCAGCAGGTAGTCCCAACGGCACAAAGCATGACAGCCATCTACTGGCCAGATATCATGCTCAATAAATGTTGGGAATTTGCCCTTACTGTACTGTAAAAACCTGCTTCCAGGCTTCCTCCTGCAGCCTGATCGTGTGGTTTGAAACTGCTTTTTTGACCTTGCAATATAAAAATTTTTGCAAAGCCTAAATCATCCTAATTAAAATTTATAAGACACCCCGATGGTAGGTTCTAAATGCCCGTAGTGCAGGATGCATGGTATTTAAAAAGTAGGTCATGTATAGTTAATGTTTTGCATGTCCTGGTGAAAAAACTCCAAAGTCATATTTTACTGTGGCAAGGCTGGCTCTTTCATATGCTAGCACTGGTTTACACTATTACATTTAATAAATGCTAACTTCTGCATGGGAAAAGTTAGAAAAATGATTCAAGGACTTAATTTACTAGTAACTTAAAATCCAACTCAATTTTCATGTTTGTTTTTATATTACTATTTTGGAAATTACATTCTAGAAAGTTGTCATTTTCCTGCCTAAATCTAAAAGGTTTCTATGCCCGTGTCCAACTGTCATCTGACCCCTGATGGTTCCCCTGTGGTGAGATGTGTATTACTCCCAGATGGTGAGCAAAGCACTCTGGGTGTGGGGTGAGCGAGTCCTCCCTTGACAGAATAGCCTGGGGGCCTGAGCCTAACACCTTCCTGTTTCCTGTCCATCAAAGGATACCTATCGTGTCACTGGCAGATTAAGTTCACGCCCAGGCCTGTCTCTCCTTTGTATTTCCTGTCATGCTGCCACTAAACCCAGTGGGTGTAAAGGAAATGATAAGAACTGGTTCAGTGGCTGAAACAAAGGCTAGCCCACCACCCACAGGCTGGCACAGGGTATAAAGGTTGACACCACTTACTTCCCTTCAGAACAGTCCAGGACCAGAAGAAGGACTGCCCTGATATCTGAGACCGCAAGGAAGACTGGACCTGCTTGTCTTGGGTCAGTTTGAGGATTCTCTGTTTTAGTTACAGGGACACAACAAACTTTCAAAGGTCTCCCTGCAGTGGCCCAGCTAACCATGACCATTGGCCTGGACCGTGCTATTGGCCTCTGTTGGAGTGAGTCCTAACCCTAAGGGGTGTCCCACAGGTCCTATATCCTTAACTTGTGTTATGAGTGTACTCCTTCTGTCCCACAAACTGCAAGAAGTCGTTCTTAGACTCTTTTTGCCTACTTTCTGCCTTAAGAACTGATGGAGACTGAGATCACCATCGAAGCCACAGCCATCGATGTCAACTGGCCAGTAGGTCTCAATTTGCTGGGTTGCCCGTTGAAGGAGGTAACACTTCAAGAAATGTTTCAAGTCTGAAGGCATAGGGCTTCACCATAACCAAAGCTAAGCTGAAACTGATTGACATTGAGGCATTCCTGGGCATGGACTCTGGACTTCAACTGATCAGAGCTTTCCCATCTTTGTCTGCAACTGCACCGGGACCCCGTACTTCAACAGCCCATCGTTATTGAGCCCAGCTTCAATCCAGCTTACAGTGTACCCTGCCGATGACTCATCAACAGCCACTCTTTCTCCATAAGCAATTCTAAATCAGAAGGTACACTTTCTACCGAGGCTAACCTGGTCCTTGTATCTGATGCATTTGCATCGCGGTTGTCTTTAACTTTTGACTTTGACCTGGTGTATTGTGACCAGATAACCGCAATTGATCCTTTGTGCTTTTTGGCACTACTTTTAATTTAAACTTTCACAATTCACATCTCCTGTTCTTCTTTTTGGATTTTTGACTTTTCTGTGTCATTTTATTTATAAAAATATTCTCTAGTTTTGAACTTTGGTTTGATATTTTCTTGAGTGGTGTTTTCACTTTAGTGATGTTTGAGTACTGCATACATACTTTACACATTGCCTCTAAGATAAGCCTGACTGCTCTGTGCAAAGCTACCAGAAGGGTAAGCACAGGTATATTCAGTGACTTTAGTGGTTCACTCAGAAAAGGATTGTGATTAATATTTGAGGTAGTTCTCATCCCCGGAACTAATACTCCAATTTCGTACAATATATATCAGATCTCACTGTTGTATCTTTGGGTTACGGGTTCTGGGGTTGTGTTCTTTGGCTCGTGCCACCTGTGCTCTTGTGGAATGTGGAATTTTGGGTTTGACATTCTGCAGACAGCAAGCTCAGAACAGGCAAGGGACAACAATTGGAGTCAGCCGCAACATTTGGTATCTGCGGACAGCTACTTGTATTTTTCCCATTTTAATCTTCAATAAAATATGTCTTTTTAGCCATTCATGGTGGGAAACATACTTGTGTTTAACACTCACACTTGAAAATTCACCTGTCTCCTTAGCTTTGTTACCCTTCACAGATACTCTACCTATTCCCATTCTTTTTGCTGATTCATTTATGGTTAGACCCATGGTACACCAGTGGCTCTCCTGGTGATCCTACCAGCTGCCAAATGTTACATGCTAGGTCACCATAAATACATTGTATGTTCATCTCTCTGCAATCCACAGTCCACATGGTTACCAAATGGAGAACAGGACACTAGGAGAAGAAGTCGAACTGTCTAGACGATATTATTTGCTAACCTGTAGCCTTACATTCCCAAAAATATTTTTCATACACAGATAAATCACAGATTGTAAGACTATTTTACATCTTACTTGGTCACCAAAAATATTGTGTCTCTTATTTAACCAGTATTGAAACCCTGGGATTCATTTTTTACTGCAGGTCACATTGCAGTCCATGCATCTGTGAGATGTCTTTGATTCTATGGAGTGTGTTTATAAAATTACACCTAGGTTTGCAAGGCCTATATGGGAAAATCACTGTATAGGTAGTCAGAAAAACAGAAATTATACTATTTGGTCAGAAAATATTGTAGGGCAAGAATACATACTAGAAAATACTTCTTCATTGGATGTTGTTATTAAAATAAAACTCTATTTCCTAAGAATGGAAATGTTACGGGGAAGAGTAAAACAAGGTGATACAACCAATGAATATTGCGGAATACGAGGGGTGTGGGAGAAAACAGGGGGAAATGTTACCAAATATTGCTGTAAGTAATTTCCGTTATTTATTTCATTTATGTTTTTCTTTGCAATATTTATTTGACAACCCTATGTCAATTCAAAACTAAGAAGAAAATACATTTAAAATAAATAAATAAATAAACCCTACATCTGAAAATTCTGAAATGTGAGAGAGACTTAGATCGAATTGTTATCCTCCTCCCAGTGGCGGCCAGTAAGTTTTGGAGCGAGGAGGGCGGACGGGACACACACATGCACACATACACATAACATCTACAACCATGTATTCACACACCCGTGCACAATCTCATTCATTCACAACGCTCTTTCCCAAACATTCATACATACACACTAGCACGCGCCAAACAATAATTTAAAAAAAAACAAAACATGCACTTACCTGCAGCCAGCTCTGCCTCGGCGGTTCCAGAAGGCTTGGCACTGCTGCCTTCCTTCATTGACTGACCTTAGGAAGTCAGCAGTCCCAACGTCATCACAGAGTGGGGTGGGGTCAGTAGTGAAACTACTGACCCCACCCCACTCTGTGATGAAGTGTCACTGATTGACACTCGACCCTGGGCGCTTCAGGGCTTAAAACTGAAGCGCCCAGGTTTGAGGCAATCAGTGACACTACCCTACCACTCGCCACTGAGGGGAGGGTCTCAGGGACCTTTGCTGAGCTGAGAATGTCACGCCCACAGGAGCTGTGACTTCCTCAGCCCAGCAAAGTTCAGTTCAGGCGGCCAGCGCTAAATGTGCATGTCTGGCTCCTGGCAGCCTGAACTGAAAGTGAACAGTGTCTGTCAGGCTGACCTTTGTTCAGCCTGACAAACACTTGTTTGTATGGGGCAAAAGGTGGAGGGGTGTGGCCCCTCCGCCCAAATGGACTGGCCGCGCCTGCCTCATCCTAGAAGAGAGAGTGCACTCTCACCAGGCAACCCAGGGGCCTAACATGTGCTCTGAGATTTTCTTCTTCTTCCTAAAAAACACAAACATATGGAACTGAATCAATGGAAGCATCTTTAATCCTGTTTCAACCTCGAAGAGTACCTACTCCCACCTGGAGCATTTTAAAATCTTTAGAGCACGATTGACATAAAAAAAGTAAATCTAGTCACAGAGATTTAAACCCTTCAATGGATGCAGACTGCCCAACTTTCAGAATTCAAAAAAGATTCCAGGTTATGCCTAGAAATCTGCACTAGTCTCTAGGTGTAGTGCTACACCTTTTTCAGAAATGACAATTTTGCATGCGGAAATATACATGAGGTTATTTCCATGTCAAAACACCTGCAAATGCAAATGAACATTCTAACATTTTCTTTTAATCTTTCCAATAGAGAAATTCCTTCTTCTATACTCACATCAAATTTGGAGATGTTCTTCTGCTTTCCACACTGGAAAGTGATTTTCTCTAGGCACTGAAAAAACATAAATCTCTGACCTTTAACAGAGTATAAAGGTTCCGAGAGGAGATTGTTATTCCCTAGCAAACAATAGGGTATGTTGGATCACAAACTCACTTGGAATTCCAGGCCTGTAATGCCTTTCTTCCCATTGGAAACCTGGTCAATGGTTTGATTATTTTAAAATCTTTGAGGGGCCGATTTACAGAACTAATCTGAGACAAAATACTAAACTTACACTTTTGGTATTTACAGAAGACATTTAGTAGTAGTAAAGTGAGGACTTTGTCTTAAGTTAGGATTTTGTCTTAAATTAGCATTTTGTCTTAAATTAGGATTTTGTCTTAAATTAGGATTTTGTCATAAATTAAACTTAAGTTAAATTTAAGTTAAACTTAAGTGTGTCTTAAGTTTTGGTTTTATGACAAAATCCTAACTTAAGACAAAATCCTAAATTAAGCCAAAATCATAATTTAAGACAAAATCATAACTTTACTACTACTAATTGCCTTCTGTGAATACCAAAAGTAGTAAGTTTAGGATTTTGTGAATCGGCCCCTGAGTTTCTAAATCCATTTAAGAGTACAAAACCAACTTTTCTGGAGAGGAAAATTGGTTCACGACTCGTAAATAAGACTATCTGTACATGTAACTCTAAGCACACAGATAGCTTCGAGAATCTGGCTCTAAGGGGTCTTTGCAAATCAGCTGGAACTGCATCCTCAGAGGGATGCTGTCCAGGATGATTTTGAGTGGCCTAGAGTTTCTGCACATAAAAGTACTAGGTATGAGAATACCAAGCTCCATTTTACTGGAAGTGAAAACGCACCTAGTAAAACCACCGGGCACCTAGGGTAACACAGAATATGGGGCAAACAGAATGCCACGATCCACTCTTCAGCAGCAGAGAAGCACTGTGCTGCAGTCATGCAGTCTTTCCTCCAGTCAGCAACCCTTCTACCCCACAGTGGAAAATGTGAGTGGAAAAGACTCTGGATTTGGGGAACATCTTTTGGAAAGGATGTGATAACGGTGGGTCTCACAGGTTGCTCCCAATTCTGTGCACGTTTTCCTCATGATGACTAGATATAGGGATGGGGCTAGCAGAAGGAATAGGTACCTCCAACCCCTGCATATCCAGCCCTTAATTGGAGCATCTCAAAATTAAGATCTAATTACAGGGACGGCTTTAGGGTAGTGCGATCAGTGCAGCCGTATCTGGCACTGAGCTCGTGGGGCGCTGTGTTAGAAAGAACTTATGGGTTTAAATGCACCTGCAGCAGAGTTCCCTGTTTGTCCAGCAGCTTTCAGGCAATAATAAGACTGTCAAGAGAACTCTGGTAATTAATGTTCTTGCTGGAGAGGGGTTTGGTTTTGGCAACTTGCAGTTTGACTCTCCATAAAGTAGTGCAGAGGATTAATATGCCTGCTGAAAAGAACCTGACCCTGCAGATGACAAAACTGTATTTTACGTGAATAGCTCTGTCTGTTAGTGCTTTTGTCACAGATATCCTTTTGTTATTTGCAGTTTATAAGTTACTATCCTAAAATAGCCTAGTGACTTATGCTGGAGCAGAGTTTTCATTTAGAAAATTCAGGGGCTTTTGAAGCTCTAGTATGTCTATGCGTTTTATTAATTATTAATAAATAACAATTAATTATTTGTCTTGTGCAAGTGTGTTTTTATTAATCAATCCGTTTGTCTTAACATAAGAGAAAGTTACACGAGGGTTAGCATGCGTGTGCTGTTTCTGTTTTCTAAAAAATAACGTGCAGGTTTCCATGTTTAAACGTTGCTGTGTGTCTGAATTAATGTTTTTTTTTATGTTGCAAAAGCTAGATAAATACATACACATAAGGGTATTAGTGGGGTTAACACTGTTTAATCACTATGCTGTAGTAACGTTTATTTTGTCTCTTTAATTAAGATGGTCTATTGTGGCCTATGGAGGCCTGTGTAAAGATGGCTGAATTTTGAAGCCTGCCCGTGATTTGTAAAATGAAAGACATGACGAGGGAGACCCCTGCTGGAAATGGTCCTGAAGTTGACTGACCATGGTCCTCGTATGAAAACTTTCCATGAGGACAGCAGCAGTTTTGGAGGATCTCCAAAAGAAATGGAACATCCAGGGTAGCCTTGGGGAAACAAAGGAGTTTTAGAAATGAACAATGAACTGTGGTTCGGCTGCCGAGGGAAGTTGAACAAATCGGATACTTTAATAGTTTCTTGGTTCCTGTTCCGTAGTTTTCGTCTTGTGACTTTTCCTGAGCGGAGATTTTCAGATGTAGCAATGTTACATTTCTTCCTTCTCGCTCTGCTCAGTGATTCAGTGTATATTGCAAACTTTATGTGTGTTTCCATTGTAATTTTTACTATAAAAAATGTTAGCTTAGGGAGGGCTTTGCCACTTGCCATTTTGCCTTTGCTGCGTGAATCTGCGTTGCTGAGGATCGATGCTGAGGGACTTCGTCTTGAGAGACTTTACCGAGAGACTTGTCCTGACCCGTTCTGACACTTAGTTAGAATAGGTAACTATGAGAAATGATTTATTCTGATTGATTTACTTTGACTAATTTTAGATAAAGCAATATAATTTTAAGCATGGTGTTGAATTTTCTTTCTTGTCAATTATTGGGTTTATATTTCTGATCATTATTGTATATGTTGTGTAGATTATGTTATTGATTAGGACAGTCACAAAACCAGATCTGATCAACCTGATATCGATGCAGGGTGTTTAGGTGTTTCCTTTCCACAGGTTTATTGCTGGTAGAGTATTTGAGTGTGTATTAGTGAAATGGGCCCTAGCGTATGATGAATGTATGTGCGTGTAACTGTGTGATTACTCTATCCGTGGTAGTGGGCATATTTTAGATACCCTGATCCCTATCAATTTCCTGGTAGCAGAGATTGATGGTTTTGATTATTGATTTTATTTTGTCGATATTGGTATATGTACTAATACTATATGTTGAAGTCGTCATGTTGAGTTATATGTAGTGCTTCTGGAACTTGGAAGCTGGTAGCAGTTCCGTAGTAGGGCAGAGGAAGGTATATGCTGCTCTCGGGAAAGACGGGATTGTAAGGAATAACGTGTGACAATTGAAGTTGCGCGTTCACATTGTCTGGGTTCGGAATCAGTGACATTGTTGTATGTTACTATTAGAATATATTTCTGGTATATAAGGAGTGTGTATCGTAGTGAAAGTTATCTTTGAAACTCTGGTCTTAAGTCCCAGGGATCCGTAAAGGATTTTCGTTAAAGCTTATCGCGGGAGGAGTAATAGGTATTCTCTGAGCTTGTTTGAGGAACTGGGCAAAGTTGCTTAGTTAATGTATGTTATAATTCTGTAGTGGGACAGATTGTGCGCTGTTCTCGGGAAGCAGGATTCTGTGTGCATGTACTATATTTTTCTTGCATGAATGTGCGTGAATGTATATACATTTATTGATTGTAAGACTCTTTGGATAAGTCCTAGAGGAAACAGTTATGAGATGTATGAAAGTTTGTTGACTCTTGAAAAATAGACTCTCTTTTACTATTCTGTGGTTAGCGAAGCAGACAATGGAGATGTTTTTATGTTGTAACTAATAGATTTTGTAGAAATCTTGACACGAAGTCTACTGAGAGATTTTGTAAAGGAGGGGTAGACGAGTGACAGAAGACAGGAGACAAGCGACTGCAGCGACTGTTGACGTCAGAAAGTCCGCGCTCTGATTGGATAGTGGATCAGAATAGGGTTCGCGCTAGGATTGGTGCGTTAGTGTGAGCCGCGCAGGGATTGGAAGAGCTGTTTAGTGACGTAGACGCTCCAGGATTGGTGCGTTAGTGTGAGTCGCGCTGCTATTGGTTGAGAAGCTCGTATTGTATATTTATAATACGGAGAGAGTAGAGAGTTTTGGTAAGCGCTAAAATGTATTACCAAGAAGAGAAAAAGAAAAAAAACTTTCTTTGGGAAAGTTAAAAAGTGGTTTAGCAAGGATAAAGAGGTTAAAACGAGAGAGGGTGAGTTGCTACCTCCAGCGAAAACACCTGCATCCTTCATGGCTGCGAAATATGGATTACATACCTGTATATGGTTGCAGAATTGGGTTAGGTATACTAAAGAAGATGGTGTTCTAGCATTTCCAGAACATGGTTCATTTAATTTGGCCGTGTTGAGAAATTTACGGGAAAAGATGGTATGTCTGGACCCGAAGCCAAGACCTACACAGTTCGAGGCTTTAGTGGAATGGGAAGAGGAAGTTCATGAGCGAGAAAAGCAAAGATCTGGAGGGTACTACAGGCATATGTTTGGGAGGAGACATGATCGTGAAACACATCATGATCGGATGAAAAGATGGCGAGATGTTAATATGTCAGAGGGATTATATCCTATGAGAACAATTGAAGAAGGAGCAGTTGGAGTTAATGAGTATGATGATGAGGTCTTAAATGACATGATTTACAAGAGACCACCTCCATATAGACCAGAACCAGATGAGAATACACCAGTTGTTTCTCCGATAAGAGATACAGTCTGTATTATTGAGAAAGAAAAAGTGACACCTGAATCAAGAAGTAGTAGTTCTTTCAGGGAGAGAGAGAATCGAAGTAGTGAGGAAAATGCCAGAAAATTAGCAAAAACGACAACAGAACTGACTGAGAAAATTAGGGAGTTAACGAAGAATCTGGAAGCTGTTACGGTGCCTGTAACTATAGGTCCGATTATGCCCGTGTTTGACAAACAGAAGACAGGTGAAAATGGACTGGTGATTCCATATGTTTGGAATGATTTGACAAATTCAGTTGGTCCTTCAGGAGATTCAGATAAAAGAACAGGGAAAAGTGACCTGAGACAAACCAGACATGACACATGTAGTGAACTATTGGATGCTAGTGAACCTAGTTGTTCAGGGATGCCAATTTTAGAACCGCAGAAAAGAGTGGTTCCAGTGAGAAAAACTGCTGAAATAACAGTTGATGATTTGAATGATTGGATGAAGGTTCTTCAGAAAAAGGATAAGGATTCACAAGTTATTGATGTGGCTAGGTTACGTATAGAATTAGAAGAGCTTGTGACAGGAACAGTTCCAACAGAAATCCTGAAGAGTCATCATGATGGTGAGCTGATGTTTATGTGTAAAAGTATTACCTGGAGAGCAAGACATACACATGACAGGCTGAGAACAATAGCAAATGAGCTGGGAGTTGACATTGATAAAGTAAAGGCTTTACAGAAAACCTACAGGATGGATTTTACAGAAAAAGACATAGAAAATTTGAATGCTTCTGGTAGAACAGGACAGATTAAAGAAATGGTGGCATTATTGCGACGATGGGGTGATGTAGAAAAGTGGAAGGATAGGTGGTATAAGAAAAGAGAGGAATCTGTAGATAGAACAACTTATTCAGCATTTCCAGTAAGAGAAAAGGAGAAACCAGTGGATAATTATCCTATGTGAGAAATACCTGGAGGAGGATATGTACATGTTCCATGGACTAGACAGGATATTTTATCATTTACGAATGATTTCCCTCGATTGAGAGAAAAGCCCGTCGAGTGGTATAGGCAGGTAGATAGGTTTGTGAAATTGTCAAAAGTGCTGTGGGTTGACCTGAATAGTCTGTTTGATATAATTGTTCCAGCAGATTTGTGGACTGAGTGTAAAATAGTTGTGAGTTGGCCTACTGAGGAATATCCAAGAGACCCAAGAACAGGGGCACCAGATCCAGAGGTAATGAGAAAGTATGATCAGGTGATGGTATACCTGAAGAGTAAAGTACCTGCAAAAGAGACAGATTGGGTAAAGATAGATCGAACACAACAGGAAGCGAAAGAATCAGTTCATGCTTTTTACGAGAGGCTGATACTGGCATTTAAACAATTCAGTGGAGATGAACACCTGGGTGACAAAGATTTGAGTCACTTTGTATACAGATTTGTATATGGTCTAAGACCTGAAATTGGTGAGAGAATTCGTGAGCACACAGTGGATTGGCAGAGTAAAAAAGTAGATGAGATCCTGAGACATGCAAAATATTTCAGTGATGAAATTGAAGCAAAACAAAGAAAGCTGAAAGAGAAAGCAATGTGGGCACAAGTGAAAGTTGCAGAGAGACAGGAAGCACAGTTAGTGGAACAGGCGAATAATCCAGGAAATAATGCAGGAAATAGACCCAGATATGCAGGAAAAGGAAAAGGAAGTCTTGAGGAAGCGAAGAAAAAGTTCCCTTGTCACAACTGTGGCCAATTGGGGCATTGGAGATCATAGTGTCCTAATCCACCATTAGTGAGTAATGAGAGTAAACCTTTAAATCAACAGGTGCAGAACCAGAACGAAGGAAATAATCAACAGCAGCAACAACAGAAAGTTGTGAGACAGCAGAGTCAAGAGCCAAAACCGCCCTTGCCGCAGAATAGAGGGTTACAAAAGTATAATCAGGATTCAGGATTCTACAATGATGAGCAGGTAAACAAACCAAGACGTTCTAACAAAGTACAGCAGTACTTGTTAAAGAGTGAAGGGAGTGAGTCTGAGGGTGATTATTGACGGTGCCGAAGAGAGGAGGAAGAGTGCATACTTGGTGCAACTCTAGAAATAGACCAGGCAGGACCATTTGTGGATGGGAAAATAAATGAGGAGAGTGTTACTTTTTTGGTAGACACAGGTGCGACAAGATCAACTGTCAGGTCAACAGATGTTAGAAATCTTCCTCTCTCGGATGAAGCAATCCAAGTAGTTGGTGTAGCTAATACACAAATCAGAACACGTCTTACTGAACCAGTAAGAGTACAGATAGGGAAATTTTCAGACATGCACAGATTTATTGTCTGTGACACGAGTCCAGTGAACCTGTTAGGTAGGGACCTATTGTGTAAGATGAACTGCACAATTTTTTGTACACCAGATGGAATAGCCTTTGAGACACCAGATGATGATGTTTTCTACCGAATGACTCTAGAAAATAGAGAAAGTGAGTTAATTAGTGCATTTGCTGTGTTTAATCCGGAGGATTTGCCTCAAGAGCTGAGAGACACAGTGAAAAGAGCAGTTTGGGATTTTACAGGAGAGGATGTGGGATTGATGAATAATGTAGATCCAGTGAAAATTGCAGTGAAAGAGGGAATTACATATCCTAACATTCCTCAGTACAAAATGACACCAGAAATAATTGAAGGGATAACTCCTATAATTGAGAAAATGATTCAGCAAAGAGTTCTGAGAGAACTACTGAGTAGTCCGTGTAATTCACCGATAATGGGACTGAAAAAGCCCAATGGGAAATTTAGGATCGTGCAAGATCTGAGAAAAGTTAATCAAATTGTGGTGGCATGTTGTCCTATTGTGCCAAATCCATCAGTGATTCTGTATCAAATTCCACATGATGCTGAGTGGGATACAGTGATTGATTTGTGTCATGCGTTCTTTTCAATTCCATTGCATCATGACAGCCAGCCGATTTTTGCATTTAGGTTTGGCCAGCGTATTTTAGCATGGTGTCGTATCCCACAGGGGTATACGGAGAGTCCTTCGATATTCAATCAGTTATTGAAAAGATCGTTGGAAAGTCTGATCATGCCTGAGAGTTCAGTGCTAGTACAATATATTGATGACCTATTGGTGGCATCAAAGACACGTGAAGCTTGTGAAGTAGATACCATAGCTTTACTGAATCATCTGGCAGATAGAGGGTTAAAGGTATCTCCAGCCAAATTGCAATTTTGCAAGAAAGAGGTGCATTATTATCTTGGACACAATATTGAAAAAGGTCTGAGAAAAGTGACTACTGACAGGATCAGAATAATCAGAGAAATGAAAGCTCCAAAAACCCAGAGAGAAGTGAGAATGATCCTGGGTATGGTGGGATATTGTCGTCAGTGGATAATTAATTTTTCCCTGATAGCAAAGCCACTGATTAAACTGACAAAAAGTGAAATGACAGATCCATTGGATCTGGATGCAGAACAATTGGCAGCATTTGAAGAGCTTAAAAGTAAAATGTGTGAGGCTCCAGCTTTGGGTATGCCTGACTATGAAAAAGAATTCGAGCTGTACTGCATTGAGAGAAATGGATGTGCACTTTCAGTGTTAATCCAGAAACATGGACAATTGAGAAGGCCTATTGCGTACTTCTCATCAACACTTGACCCTGTAGCTGTGGGTTTACCAGGTTGTCTGAAATCTGTGGCTGCAACATGCAGGAGTCTGGAACAGAGTGAGGGAATCATAATGGGATATCCTGTAAGGGTATTCGTACCTCACAATGTGGCAATTCTTTTGACAAGAAGCAGAACTCAGTACATGTCACATAGTCGATTGACCAAATATGAAAAAGTGATACTGGGAGCATCAAATGTGACTCTCGAGAGATGTGTGAATGTGAATCCAGCGACGCTTTTGCCAGACATTGAAAATGTGGGTGTGAAAATGGAAGATGATCATGATTGTTTGGATGTGCTTGAGTACTGTACAAAACCAAGACCAGACATAAGGGATTTACCCTTGAATGAGAGTGATCATGTGTTGTTTGTGGATGGATCATGCTTGAGGAATGATGATGGTGTGCTATGTGCAGCATATGCTGTGTGCAAAGTTTCAGAGATCATGGAAGCATCACCATTGAAAGGAGTAAAATCTGCGCAAGTTGCTGAATTGGTGGCATTGACAAAAGCTTGTGAGATTGGGAAAGATTTGAGGACAACTGTGATGACTGATAGTCAGTACGGATTTGGAGTTGTGCATGATTTTGGCCAACTTTGGCTACAAAGAGGTTTCTTGACATCGAGTGGAACTCCAATAAAGAATGCTGAAATGATTGGAAAATTGCTTGAGGCGATACAGCTGCCTAAGGAGTTAGCAGTTGTAAAGTGTGCTGCCCATGGTCAGGGGGAGGATTTCATAACGATTGGAAACAGGTACGCCAATGATGTTGCGCAATACTGCGCCAAGACAAATCAGTCCATTAATAGGGACAAAGAAGGGGAAATGTCTTTTCTTTCTGTGATGTTTACTAATGTCTTAGAAACATGGGATGAAGTGAAGCAGTTACAAGATGAGGCAGGAGAAGAAGAGAAACAAGATTGGATTAAGGCAGGATGTGCTCCAAGAGAAACAGACCATGTTTGGGTCTACAGAGATGGCAGACCAGTAATGCCCAACTCAATCTTGTCGTCAATGGCAAGGATGTATCATGGCCAGGGACATTTGGGGAGAGACGCGATGGTTAGGTCGTTCAAACAAACCTGGTACAATGCAAAGTTCAGGACAATTGCAGAAAGCATCTGTCAGAGGTGTTTAGTTTGTCAGCAATTTAACACTGGGAAAAAGACAGTGGTGAGACTGGGAACAATAGGCAGAGAAGGAGGTCCTTTTACAAGAATGCAGATTGATTTCATTGAGATGCCCCAAGTGAACAGACTGAGGTATGTTCTAGTGGTAGTCTGTTTGTTTTCAAGGTGGGTGGAAGCTTACCCGACTAGAAGAAATGATGGATTAACAGTGGCAAAGTTACTGTTGAGGGAGTTGATTCCTAGGTACGGGTTTCCAGTAACAATTGAGTCTGATAGAGGTAGACATTTTCAAAATGAGCTCATGGGTTTGATTTGTGAAGCATTGAAAATACAGCAGAAGCTACATTGTGCATACCGACCAGAGGCTTCTGGTGTGGTTGAGCAGATTAATGGCACGATCAAGAATAGGATTGGAAAAATGTGCTTAGCCACTGGCATGAAATGGCCAGATGTTTTGCCTCTAGTTCTGATGACAATGAGATCTACTCCAGATAGAACTACTGGTTTGAGTCCGCATGAGATAATCATGGGACGTGCTATGCGCCATGCATTCGTGCCTGTCAATAAGTTGGTGACAATAACTGATGACATGATTTTGGATTACTGTAAAGGCCTGGCTGACGCAGTTCATTCTGTGTTTCACCAGGTTGGAGAAGAAGCTACCACACTTGAGAAGAAGCAAGCCCATGATCTGAGTCCAGGAGACTGGGTGAGGATTAAGGTGCACAGGAGAAGAAATTGCTTGATTCCAAGGTGGGGAAGGCCGAGACAAGTTATTCTGACTACGACGACTGCAGTAAAGTGTGCTGGAGTGAAGCACTGGGTACATGCAAGTCATACTCTGAGAGTTCCAAACCCAAAAGAAGGGACTGGTAAAGAGTATTTTGAAGAGTCAGATTCTAGTGATGGTGAAGATACTGAAGATACGGAATCAGTGAGAAAAGAAGCAGAGAGAGCTTCAAGAGAATCACTGCGAGTATCAGAGAGAAGATCAGATTCTGTAAAAGAGCCTGAAGTTTCAAGTAGCAGTGGAGGAAAAAGAAAAGAAAAGAGAAATCACATAGAGACTACTCCTGAATCAGAAGAGGAGGAGATTGAAGAACCACTTGAGATTATACTTGAAGAAGTAGGGTCGGAAAAAGATAGAGAGGGACAGATTGCGGAAGACCCCCGAGGAGGTGTAGGGAACATTCTTGATGAGTCAGGTGAAGGGACAAGTAGACAGCAAGAAGATTGCGTGTCGGAGACCCGAGGAGGGACAGGAGTAGGGAAGTCTCAAACAGTGGTGAAAAAATCTGTGGAGAAGAAGAAAGCTGCTGGAAAACGGAAACAAGAGGCACTTGAAACAGATGATGAGGATGAACAAACAGAGGGTCGAGTTCTGAGAAAGAGAACTTGGATTGGAGAAAGAAGTAATAAAGAAATAAAGCCGAAAAAGGTGTTAAAAGGAGACCGTTGGCCTAACAACAGAGTTAAGAGGCTGAGATACAAAGTAATAAGAGCAAATTCATCAAAAGATGAACAAGTGAATGAAGTTTCGAGTCAAAGTTCAAAAGCTGAAGGAGAAGAATCAAAGGAGTCAAACGAACCAGTGGAAATAAAAAGAGTAAGAAGACCCAACCAAAAGTACAGATCACCGGAATGGTCTTATGTGGCACTGTCTGAAGGAGGAAAAGAAGAAACAGTGACTCGAGATAATCCGGAAGTGGTCTTGAGAGAAGTGGTTGAGGAAGATACTGGTGAAATCCTGAAAGTACTCTTGACTGACATTGGAGAAGAGTCGAGTACTGAGGATTTTGATATTGGAGATCTGAAACAATTTGATGTTGAAGAAATTGAAGTGAAGAATGACAAGTATCCAAACTGAGTGAAAGAAGGATTCACTTGGATCAAGTGAACGAAGAGATCATTTGGATAAACTGAAAGCTGAAGAATTGCTGAAGAATTGAAGAAGTTCAAACAGTAGTGGAGTAGTAGAGGCTAAACTAAAATGGCTAACATAGAGGATAATAGAAATAGATGTGCCTTCTTTAAGAGGTGGTGTAGGATGTGCTGCTGTTGTACTGGATTATTAATGCTTCTATGGGGTGTTTTAGTTTTATTAGTTACTTTTAAAGTAGAGTTTGGAATGCATATAGAAAATGTGACAAATATAGAGAAGAATTCACAAAAAGTAGTTCCAATTAGAAGTAGTAGTTACATACACAAAGATAGGTCAATTAATAACTTTTCTAGTAATGTTTTTTCGAAACTGTTATATGAATATGTGAAGACAATGGAAGTAAGGGATTGCTATGTTTGTATGCAATTACCTGCATCCGTTTCAGAGGGTATTACTTATCACCATTTACCAGCTACATATGGTATTTCTTGTAGTATTTTGAGTAGTGTTTTTATTTGTTAGGGAAAATAGATTATAAGATGTCTAACAGAGATAGTATTTTTGGGCACTTGCCAATGAACAAAGAGCTGAATCCAGCTAAAGAAGCTAACACTTTTGGTGAGATTTTTATTGAAGAAAAAGGATTAACATTAGATTACATTTTTAAGAATAATTTAACTTGCAGTTTGAAAGAAGAGGAGAAAGCTTTCCTGGATATGGTAGAAGAAAGGAGAGTGAACATGCATGAGAAAGCGGGAAAATATAAAGTGAGTGAGACAATTTGGGACATTGAGATGGGAAAAGAGTTGAAGAATGGGGCTAGTCCAACTTTAGCTTTAGATGCACCGCAGAAGGGTAAACTTTGCATTACAAGAAGGAAATCCCAATATGATACATATTTTGTGGGGACTAGTGAGTGCCATGATACATACTTCGTTGCGACAGGTTGGGGTTTCAGAGGTGGAGAAGATACAATTTTTCCAGGAGTGTACTATGTTTGTGGGAACAAGGCTTATTACAAGTTGCCTGACCATTGGTATGGCACATGTTATGTGGGCCTGGTTTTTCCTAAGATTTTTCATACAGATAAAATAAGAGATGTAGAAGATATTAACTTATTAACACGTTTTAAGAGTGAAACTTGGTCTGAAATTGTGGGTGATATTTTTGGGGTTTTGATTCCAGCAGTGGGAATTTCTTTAAATGCTTATGGAATTCGGAAACTGTCCACAGTGGTTGATCGCTTATCGACAAATACCGCAGGAGGGTTTCTATTTGTGAATACGGAATTAAGTGCCGTACGTGCCATGTCTATGCAAAATCGACTTGCCCTTGATATTCTATTGGCCAAGGAGGGTGGAGTCTGTGGAATATTGAAAGTTCAACATTGTTGCACTTACATTCCTGACGAAAGTAAAGACCTGAAAGTCTATATCAAAAATATTACTGATTTGCATGAAGAATTAGTACCACTTGAAGCTGAGAGTTTGTGGACTAAAATAGCTAATAAAATGATAGCTGTTAAGGATTTTATTGCAAAGATAGGTAGTACTATTATAGGTAGAATATTGTTTCCCTTGTCTTGTATAATTGTGGCTTTATTAATAATAAGATTGGTGTGTGTGTGTTGTAAAAACAGGGGAGGGAGGAAGAAATTGAATAAGGAAAAGAAAAACAAGAGGTTGAAGAGAGAACCTCAAGAAATTGAACTAGAAGAATTGAGGGAGAGTGTTTACTTAGAGACAAAAAGGGATGATGAAAGAGTGACTGGTGTTTAATGTTGTGTAAGGGGAAAAGACATTTCTGATTTCTCCTAAAATCGGACTAAATTTTCACTAATTTTTTTTTGGGGTTTATTTGGTGATAAAATCACCAAAGGGGGGATTGCTGGAGCAGAGTTTTCATTTAGAAAATTCAGGGGCTTTTGAAGCTCTAGTATGTCTATGCGTTTTATTAATTATTAATAAATAACAATTAATTATTTGTCTTGTGCAAGTGTGTTTTTATTAATCAATCCGTTTGTCTTAACATAAGAGAAAGTTACACGAGGGTTAGCATCCGTGTGCTGTTTCTGTTTTCTAAAAAATAACGTGCAGGTTTCCATGTTTAAACGTTGCTGTGAGCTGTTTATTTTGAGCACAAAACGCTGTCTGAATTAATGTTTTTTTTTATGTTGCAAAAGCTAGATAAATACATACACATAAGGGTATTAGTGGGGTTAACACTGTTTAATCACTATGCTGTAGTAACGTTTATTTTGTCTCTTTAATTAAGATGGTCTATTGTGGCCTATGGAGGCCTGTGTAAAGATGGCTGAATTTTGAAGCCTGCCTGTGATTTGTAAAATGAAAGACGTGACGAGGGAGACCCCTGCTGGAAATGGTCCTGAAGTTGACTGACCATGGTCCTCGTATGAAAACTTTCCATGAGGACAGCAGCAGTTTTGGAGGATCTCCAAAAGAAATGGAACATCCAGGGTAGCCTTGGGGAAACAAAGGAGTTTTAGAAATGAACAATGAACTGTGGTTCGGCTGCCGAGGGAAGTTGAACAAATCGGATACTTTAATAGTTTCTTGGTTCCTGTTCCGTAGTTTTCGTCTTGTGACTTTTCCTGAGCGGAGATTTTCAGATGTAGCAATGTTACATTTCTTCCTTCTCGCTCTGCTCAGTGATTCAGTGTATATTGCAAACTTTATGTGTGTTTCCATTGTAATTTTTACTATAAAAAATGTTAGCTTAGGGAGGGCTTTGCCACTTGCCATTTTGCCTTTGCTGCGTGAATCTGCGTTGCTGAGGATCGATGCTGAGGTACTTCGTCTTGAGAGACTTTACCGAGAGACTTGTCCTGACCCGTTCTGACACTTAGTTAGAATAGGTAACTATGAGAAATGATTTATTCTGATTGATTTACTTTGACTAATTTTAGATAAAGCAATATAATTTTAAACATGGTGTTGAATTTTCTTTCTTGTCAATTATTGGGTTTATATTTCTGATCATTATTGTATATGTTGTGTAGATTATGTTATTGATTAGGACAGTCACAAAACCAGATCTGATCGACCTGATATCGATGCAGGGTGTTTAGGTGTTTCCTTTCCACAGGTTTATTGCTGGTAGAGTATTTGAGCGTGTATTAGTGAAATGGGCCCTAGCGTATGATGAATGTATGTGCGTGTAACTGTGTGATTACTCTATCCGTGGTAGTGGGCATATTTTAGATACCCTGATCCCTATCACTTATAAACTGTCATTAAAGAGCTGCATGCATGCTACATTATAAAGGTTAGGACAGTGGGCCACATGTAAAACCATTTCCTTTTGAGATTTGCGAATTTTAGCGACTCGCAATTTACTAATGTGTCTCAAATGACCTCCCTCATCAATATTCATGAGGCAGGTCGCAATTTGTGAACCATTGGGAATGGGCAATAACAGTGATGGTGGCCTGCTGGGTACAGCAGACCCCCATGCCTGTGTTTACTTTTTAAATAAAGCAACTTTTTTTCTAAATGCAGCCCGTTTCCTTAAAGAAAAACAGGATGCATTTCATAAACAAAATTGAAAGATTTCAGTTTCATTTTTAAAGATCAGGGATTGGTCCATGGGACCACTGCCTGCTCTTAAAAAAAGATTTTGCTGTCAATCAGAAAGGGGAAGGGGTCCTCAGGTGACCCCTTCTTGTTTGCGAGTGGCTTATCACCTACTTGCAGTAGGCGGTATACTGCAATTGTTTTGCGACCGCAGCGCAAAACAATCGTACATGAACTTGCAACACGCTATTAGGAAGGGGCCTCCCTTGGCACGCCCCATCCTAATAGTGTCTTGCAAACCCTATTTTGGGAGTCAGTAACAGGTTACTGACTCACAAAATACTGTTGATACATGCTGCAACCCTTTTTAGCTGTCGCAAACAGCCTGAATCTCCATTTGCAATCTCTAAAAACGGCTGTGCGTGGAGCCCCTGATGTTTTTTAGTTTTCTCTAGTCTTTCATTATCTATTCCTGATGTTTTCTAAAAATTATTTGTTTGGGTAGAAATCATTCCTATTAGTAAAACCAACCCCAACCAGCACTTCACAATAAATGAAATGTATGTGAGAGAGGGACTATAAAGAGATGAGGGGCTCTGTTGGAGGGTGAGGGAATCCGTGATGAAGGAGGTCATTGTGGGGGGCACCAAAAAAGACTGGCGCACTGGCTGGCACCAACGGTAAAGCCAAACCTGTCTAAATACTTTGGGGCTTATTTACAAGCCCCTTGCTGCGCCGGTGCGCCACTTTTAACATGGGAAAACGTGACGGACCGGCAGAGCAAGGGGCTTGTAAATAACTCCCTTTATTCTTTCTGCTATTTCCGGGCTACAGCTTTCAGTGCGGTTGAATACTAACCCAAAACTGCGCTTTTCACCGCAGCCTCTAGTTGCTGCACCTGCATATAAATACAAACACTCAATGCACTCTGTCAGCCACTAGGCAAAATTCTATTTCATCCCCTTGGGCCAATACACAATTATGCTACTTTTAAGAGCTTATATTTGAAAGTGATTCCATTTTCTTAACTGTAATACACATATATATTTCACAGTAATGGGCGAAATGCTTTGAGTTCCAAAACATTCCAGTAATAGCTAATAAGAAAGTCACTCATTTTTTTTTAAGTTTCGCTTTAAAACATAGCGTTGAAACGACTGTCAAGAGAAGCAGATTAGTTGAAAAGGCTTCGAATGCCAGATTATTATATTCTCTGTTATCCTGTATACCATAATTATACGGATCTTCAAAGAACTCAACGACAGTTACAAGCACTTTTATGGGCTTGCTGCTACTGACAATTTAAAACTCTATTTTGATATCAGCCTTAAATATAATGATATTCAACGAGGGCTATTTATCTAAAAGGTATCGAGCAAAAAAAATGGCTTGCTGATATTGTAGCAAGCTTTTATGTTCCAGAACAGAAAATATATGTATATTTTTTTTTCCATTGCATGATGTCAAAACGCCATTGATACACAATAGTCGGTGTAATTTGCAGGTTCAAAAAGTGTCTTCGAATATAAAGATAAAAGACTCAGTTACTTACCAGTAATCTTACCAGGTCTTCCTCCTTGCAGTCCTTACAGGTGAGTTCATCAGCCCAGCTAGCAGACATTGTTTACAAAGCTTGACTTTTAATCCTTCTCCCAATATGGTCCCCCTTACCCAGCAGTACCGAAATGTGTCACTTCCTGTAGTAATTATGCTAGAGATATCAATACATCAATAACACTTCGGAGGGTGGGAGGAATCCGGGACTGAAATGAAAAAGACCTGGATTCAGTGTAATGAAGATTACCAGCAAGTAACTGGGTCATTACATCCGCATCTTTCCTTCCTCGTCCAGTCCTTACAGGTGAGAAAATACCCAAATAGATATTGATTGATTTACTTCACACATTTGAAAATGAAAGAAATTACAGAATTGAATGGAAACCCTGTGAATATTTATTCTGGTTAACCATATCACCTCACTTTCAGCTGCAAACGATAGTGTAGTATGAATGTATGCAGGGATACCCACGTCACATAAGTATGGTCCTTTAAAGGCTACCCAAGAAGCAGCCCTAACCCCTGGTAGTTCTACCCATAATTTGAGATGGAATTTTCTCCCTTGAGATATAATACGTTTTGAGAACGGCCAGCTTAATCCATCTGGATAAAGTGGAAGTCAACATCATGAAAGGAAGCAGTTCTTTTCATGGGGTTTAGATAAAAAGCAGGCAGCACTAACTCTTCTCAATGAAAAGCAGACGGGATCTTAGGCAAGAAACTCATTTGCTGAGGGAAATTTAAAGATTTGCTGATAAAAGTGGTTTAACTGGGGAAAACTGCAAAGCTTGTCGAAACTAATGGGAGAACCCAAGGGGGAAGTGGAGGATGTACAGCTGGTCTCCTGAGAAAATACACTTTTCAGCAAATGGTTGACTAAGGGTACCTCACCATGCACTTGCCTCTTTAAAAGCCTGAATAGGTGCCCATTTGACCACAATTGTAGATACTGCCAGCCCTAGGAGAAAACCATCCCTGAGAAAGTCTAAGACCTTAGCAGGATCACAGGATGAAGAGTAAAGGTCTTTATCATTACACAGAGTTTGAAATTCTGCCAGTGACAGGCCTATATTTTTAAAGCGAAGAGGCAATGTTCCACCTCCTGGTAGTGAAAGAAAAAGGCCGTGTCGTCTTTATCAGCGACCCAGGGATCAAACTCCACCTTGCTTCTTAGGTGTTGTAAAAGCTCGGGCAGTTCTGACCCCTGGATGAAATGACCCCTCGCCTCCTCTTCGTTGGGATCTACATCAGGCACATCAATGGCATTTGCTGGAGGAGGGTGAGGAATATTTTCAAGCACCTGAAAGGCAGCCTTCACTGCTGCCTCAATCATTCTCTGCAGCATTGCCATTTTGTGAGCCTCTGAGGAGGGCACAGTAGGAGGATCTGCCCCTGAGGGATCACTTGCCATCACTTGCTGCTGCATTTTGCCACTACAGCAACCAGCGAATAAGTTCCTGTCTGTCTGGTTGCTGTAGTAGCTGAAATAAGAGTCACCTTGTTTGGAACAGGCACATTCGGTGGTCACAGAGGAACCCCTTAGGGATCTCTTGATATCAGTAGCGTGAAGCAGGGTTAATCCGCAAACTGCAATATAGCAAAGTTGACTGACCACAACATTTACAGTGTGTGTCTGCTCGGCAAGACACTTATGACTGATGCTAAACGAGAAACTGCAAGAGCTTGTCTTGTTAAAAGGAGAAAGTACAATAAATATATTTGGAAATATGTAAAAAAAAACAGTTTGCTCATTCGGGAAGGTAGAGCCTCACTGCGAGAGTAGAAGAAATAAAACAGGAAGTGTCTTTCAGGAAATGACATATTTCAGTATTTCTGGGTAATGGAGTGGCCATATTATTAGAAGTATTAAGTCAGTCTTGGTAAACAATGTCTGCGAGCTGGGAAGATAAACTCACCCTGAAAGAACTGGATGAGGAAGACAAACGAGGTGGTAATGGTCTGAAACAGTGTTCATTTTTCTCACACTAATTCCTTCTCAAAGACCACCAGGTACCCTTTTTCGGCCATACTTAGTTCAATTCACATTCACATACTGCCACTGAACACCAGAGTAAACACTCACTAAAATACATGGAAGCCCATTGACATCACACTGTTTACCTCTCGTCCTACCCTGAGCTCCTCAGGATGCTCCTATTAGCTGCTGTGGGGCCAATGAAACGGTAAGGAGTGGACACTACAGAAAGTAAACAGGGCGCTTGGAGTTTATTTTCTGTCCCTGTCTCTATCTTAATGGCCCCTGAGACTAGGCGTATCAAAGGCAGTGTCTGGGGAAACAAAGGGCAACCAGAGAGAGGTAGCAGCTTTTACCCTGATTACACTACATTGACATCTGTGTGGCGTTACTGACTCTATACTTCTCCAAAGTTTCATCCCACCAGTACCTTCTGGGCCTGAGCATCTTCCATACTGCAGAATGAAAAGTTCCTTACTACCCCTGAATTTCCATTGACTAGCTACTGTTCTCCGCTTGTCTATTTTTTCAACTTCCACACCCCGTACCATTAGTGGTTACATTTGAATGATTTGTCATACTCTTATATAGCCTTTCTGTCAATATATTAGTCAATCAAAATGAAGCGTTTATTTTCCCTATATATTTAGAGATATATACCGTACATTTGCAGCATTTCAGTGGTTTTAGAGTGCAGCGCAGGGGTGGCAAATTGGTCATCAGTTTCCGCATATGTGGAATAGCTGATCACGCTAGTACTCTGTGAATGTGAATTTGAATACTGTGCACTAACAAATGATTTTCCAAATAATTGTTGTGGGTACCTTATTGTTATTTTTTCTGCTTTATATGTATTGAGTGATTGTTTCACAGTATCAATATTGTCTTTTTGTTCTTTCATATAAATCACCTCCCTGAACCATTGTAGTTGTAATATTGTTTATTGGCACAGGTCTTGGGAAATAGGGCTACCCCTGTTTGTTGTAATCGCTTTTAGAAAGTGTTTATACACAATGAGCGGGTAAGTGTGCCTTCAAGGGATTTATTAAAGTACTCCGTTGTATTATTCTCAATCACAGTTAAGTGCAAGGTTTGTTATTTGTTTGCCACTTAATTTCTTTTGACAACCTATTTTCTAACAACACAATTTTTGTACATTTGAGCAAATCACATCGAAATATATATCAAAAGAATATATATCACAAAACAAAAAAATAGCAAAAAACACGGGTGTGTATAAAAATAATAGATTTTATCTTCAAATTTCATAAAGGATGCTCGTTAGGTAAATAGGTTGTCAAAAGAAATTAAGTAGCAAGCAAATAACAAACCTTGCACTTAACTGTGATTGAGAATAATACAACTGAGTACTTTATAATAAATCCCTTGAAGGCACACTTACCCGTTCATTAACTTTGCCCGAGACCTCGAGGGTAGATTGGGTTGTCCACTATACTTACCAGCTATACTCAATGAGGGCAGCCTTTGCTTATCCAGAAACTGGGCCTGTTAAATCTTATGAAAACCACAATCGCTCCAGAAAAGATTATTTCAAAGACACATCTTTGCCAAATTGGGAAGGAACACTGGTTGGGTTTGGTTCCATTTTTCACATGAACTACTTAATTGAATTTATGATCCTTTGCCAGGGTAATTGTTGTTTGTTTACACTGTATATTGTCTTTATATGTTCGTTTAGTGTAATATGATGAGCAAAAACTGTTTGAATAATGTGCTGTGATATTTATTTTGTAATAATAACTCAGTTGCTTTGAAAATATTTTTGTGTGGGCACTTGTATTTTTTTTTTTGTCTAACTGTAGCACATCATTTATGAAATATCTCTTCCGGAACCATTGTGGTTTTCATAAAACCTTTACACAGTGGGTATTTCTCTGCTCTTACTGCTCTGTGTGCCTTGCAGTCTGTCTCTAATACACATCTAGGATGGGTTACAGCTACACTTTGTGCATTCCCTCTAGACAGCCACAAACACAGGGGGGGTGGGTGTGACATCTGATTTCATCTACATTCTAATAGCTCTTCATGGACAGAAAGAGGGAGGGTGGAGTTGACATGTACAACTGAATATGCAGTGTCCTGTGTCCTGTGTCCCACACAAAGGGCTGATTACCCCAGACAGGGCTGGGATGAAAGGGATATCAGTGCAATTCAAGGGTATATATAGCTTGCCTTGACTAGAAATGTGGTCCTTACTTGGACACGGTGTATATCTCTTCCAACTAAACACCCAATGTCTAACAGCTCCCCGGTGAAACTCCACAGAGAAATTAATTACCAGCAGAATCAGAGTGAGAATCACAGTATTTTCCTGCTAATTTCTAAGGGGGGCCTCAGGATTCCGCTTGCAATCTTTGTTAAGTTCTCCCTTCTAGGGTTTCCTATGCCCCTGGTTATATCTCCCAGAGGATGAGGTATATGGCCTTGTAGCAGGTACTGTGTAACGAAGCCCATAATGTTTTATGTTGCATGCAGATGAGGATTCTTCCTCAAGCATCAGCATACCACATATCTAGGAAAATTAGCAGGTATATGAATGTTATTCTACAAGGTTGGAGTTGGACAAAAAATAGGTCTGGGTACTAAAATCTGTGTGATCCACATTAGTGATTTAGATAGCTCAAAATAGTCCATGTTTTCAATCTGTGGCATTGTTGAACTTGTAGGAGCAAGTGTTTTGCATGCTATGGAAGACTGCATGGATTTCATCTTGCTGCAGCAATGTTTGTTTTATTATCAGGGAAGTCAACAGCAAAATTCAACCCATAAAACACAAAGCTCATAAAACAGGCCACAAAGAGCAAAAGCCGGCCCAGTCACTGACATGTCAGATGAGCCCATCTCGCACAGGCTAATTGCCCTTTAGACCAGTCCAAACCAGCGATTCTATAATTGCATGTGGCTTGTGCATCAGCTACTCATTTGTTTTAATGCAACGTTGACTACTTTCCCATCCACTTTCTGCTGTTAGATTTAATCTTGGGCCCAAAATAAGTCTTTTCATGTCATATTCTTGAAATTGTGCAGCGAGTATGACTTTTTAGTGCATATAATACATTGATAGGTTAAATACATGGAGAGAAAAATGGATTTATGAAGAAAAGAAAGCTGCAAGTTAGGGAAAATGCTGTCACCACTTTAGCACCATTAATATGTTAACAATCAATGCGATAACTCTTAAAACTATATTAATGAAAGCTGTTTGTATGAAGACAGTTGACTTAAAACATCAAATACCTCCATTTATGGGCATTTGCAATTCACACATGTTAAATATTTCAATTGGAATCAGACGTAGTAACACAAATGTTTCCATACTTTGTGAAAAACCTAAGCCCATAGGAAAGTAAAAATGCAGGTGCATATTTTCGACTGGTTTAAGTCTGTACAGGATTATATTTTTGCCAATGATTTTTAAAGCAGTGGCAATCTTTACAACATCATTAATTTGCAAAGCCTATCAATTTAAAAATACTTTTAAAAGACTTCTCCACAAGTTACCGTTCTCTGTAAAAAATAGGCTGTTTTTCCATTTTCTTCTTCAACAAAATTTACATATTAGTTGGACCTATTACTCACTGCTATTTTGTCAACTTTGTAAAACTTGTGAAGACTACAATGTTGACCACATTTTATTTTTAAATGACAAAGTTGACGCTAGCCAATTACACAAATTTAACACATGTCCAATAAATTTCTTTAACACAATATAGTGCTATATCTTTGCCCTAGATGTTCAAACTGTCTATTTGCAAAAAGCTGAGTCCAGGGCATAAGGATCCTGACAGAACTTGTTGTCTCATTCTCATGCTCTGCTTCTTCTCATTTGGCATTTTAAACATGTGGCTATTGCTTGTAGATCTCTATGCCATGGCGCTACTTTTTTAAGTGATATCTTATTATCGTCTTCTCTGTCATACTGTAGTTCAATACACTGATGACATAAATATGAGGGCCTGGTACTGAAAGACATGTATAGCCACAACCCCATTTTTACGGCAGTCAATAACTCCATATACACCTGATAACGTTCCACAAAAGCATATTTGTCAACTGTCAAATGATTTTTGTGCTGCATAATTTTCTATCACAAGAGCATATAATTATGCAGTAGTAAATCTTACATCAGCAGTGGGTAGAGGGAGGATCAAGGATTGGTTTGCCTTACCAGTTGGCAAAGGCCGACAAACCGGTTAGTTTGTGGGCACTGGCAATCTTCTATCAAGATCCTTGAATGACTGCCGTTTTGGGATTGGGGGGTGGAGGGGATGAAACACTCCCAAAATTGAAGGGATGTAACAGAATGCTTTTTTTTTAATTAGGAAAGATGTTCTGCATATGACGAGGAAAAAGAAAGAAAGATGTGCATGTCCACATCGAGCTGCCTCTCTACAGTGCGTAACTGCACATTATTGCACATAGGGAAAATTGCAGCTTTAAAGAAAATTGTATGACTGTAAATGTCCAACTGCTTCAGATTTCCAGGCAGGCATCCTACTGCTGATCTTTACGACTATGGAATATCTTGTCCCGTGAAGAATAGCACTTCTAAGAGTTCAGATTCATGATCCCCTTTTCGAATCAGGACAATTGGTTTTGATTTCAAGCATAACACAGCTATAGGTAGATAGCAAATACTTCTGTTTTCTGCCTTTCACTTTGTTGCCTTTGCTACGGGGACAAAACCCTACTCTGTTTTCCCTTTTCTGTATGCATGTGTAGTACAAGAACTAAAGGCGCCTAGAGTAGTAATTTGGGGAAAGGCTCCCTCCAAAGTAGTAATCTAGTGCAATGTTAACTTAACCCCTTCAGTGCTCATGACGGAATGGTCCCGTCATGAGCACCAGTGCTTCTGTACTCATGACGGAACCATTCCGTCATGAGGACAGGGGCACGAAATCTCTCTGCTGCAGACAGCAGAGGGATTTTCCTTTTTTTATTGGCCTCGGGAGGTTGTGGAAGAGCTTCCCCAACCTCCCGTGGCCAATTTGCATTTTTATTGCAATGCTGATCGCGCACATGGCACGCTTTCGTCATTGCAATGAAAATGAAACTGAAACTTAACTGAAACTTAGTTTCAGTTTCATTGCTTCAGTGCTCATGGGGCTATCTGAGCCCCCCTAGCACCGAAACAGATGGGAGGGGTATCGTTGGAAAGAGGAGAATCTCCCCTTTACAATGCTACCCCTCCCTAATGGATCCACCCACTAGGCACCAGGGAGGGGGAGCGGCCCCTTTGGGCAAGGGCCTTTGCTCCCCCCATATTTTTTGGCATAATTCAGCCCACTAGAACCAGGGAATTTTTTTAGTATGTAAATTAGGGGTGGGGCTGCCCAATATGGGCACGCCAATGCCACCCCTGCACAATTGGAGTCTTTTTGCCCCCCCTGGGGGTAGATGGGGGGCAGTAGCCCCCAATCTCCCCCCCCGGGGGCAGAAAGCCCACTAGACACCAGGGTTTTTTATTTACATTTAATTTAGGGGTGGGGGCTGCCCAAGAAGGGCATGCTCTCTCCCCCATAAAATTCCAGTCTTTCTGTACCCCCTGGGGGGCAGAAAGCCCACTAGAAACCAGGGATTTATTTTATTATGTAAATTAGCAGTGTGGGCTGCCTAATATGGGCACACCAAAGCCCCCAACCCCCCGCACAATAACAGTCTTTCTGCCCCCCCCTGGGGGGCATAAAGCCCACTAAGCACCATTTTTTTTTATATAGGTAGGGGTGGGGGTTGCCCATAATGGGCATGTCAAGACCCCTACCCCCCAAAGAAATGATACACTCTTTCTGCCTTTTTGTTTCCAAAGTTCGGGGTGGGGGCATTGGCATGCCCATTCTGGCCACGTATTGAGGTGACATCAAAATTGCCTATCATAAAATGTTTTGGCCCTTGCCTGTCGCGGCTACTTGGGCCTCCCACACGAGTGATATGGCCAGAGCATATGGTCAGGTCTAAACTGGGGTGTCATGGTGAGCAAAAGAATGATGGATTTAACCCAGATCTCTTGACTGGGGGTGAATGTTTTGATTTGTTCTACATTCCGTCCATCAATTGTTTGTCTTTTGCTTTCTCGCCCTAAGTGCGCCAGGTATGCCCAGACTTGGGTCCTGGGCTCACTGTGCCACTGGAATCAAGCTATCCTAGCTGAAGAGGGGTGAAACCCCGAAACCGGTCCTAGGATGCTTGTTTCCGGTCCGGGGAGGACCTGGCTTGGCAGTTTGGGATGGACTGTTCCCATGAGGCATAGGGTCAAGACTGATTTGCCTGTGGGCAGGTCTAAACTGGGGTGGCATGGTGAGCAAAGGAATGATGGATTTAAACCAGATCTCTTGACTGGGGGTGAATTTTTTGATTTGTTCTGCATTCCGTCCATCAATTGTTTGTCTGTTGCTTTCTCGCCCTAAGTGTGCCACGTGAGCCCAGATGTGGGTCACACAAAAAACTATGGAAAAAGTGATTTTTTTCAGCTAAATTTGAGGTTTGCAGGGGATTCTGGGTAAGAAAACGTTGGGGGATCCACGCGAGCCATGCCTCCCTGGAATCCCCCGGGTTTCTAGTTTTCAGAAATGTGTGGGTTTGGTAGGTTTCCTTAGCTAGCTACCGAGCACGGAGCCAAAAGCCCATATTACCCCCTTGCAAAACCAGGTCGTTTTGTGATAGGCAATTTTGATGTCGCCTCAATACGTTTTGGGCCCTTGCCTGTCGCGGGTACTTGGGCCTCCCACATGAGTGAGGAACCATTTTTATCAGGAGATCTGGGGGAACATTGTGTGGTAGGAAATTTGTGTCAGCCCCGTGATGCCACAACTTTCCCACACAAAAATGTATGGAAAAAGTGATTTATTTCAGCTAAATTTGAGGTTTGCAGGGGATTCTGGGTAAGAAAATGTTGGGGGATCCACGCAAGCTGAACCTCAATGGAATCCCCCGGGTGCCTAGTTTTCAGAAATGTGTGGGTTTGGTAGGTTTCCCTAGGTGGCCACCGAGCACGGGGCCACAAACCCCGGTGACCCCCACTTGCAAAACAAGGTCGTTCTGTGATTGGCAATTTTGCCTTAATACGTTTTGGGCCCTTGCCTGTCGCGGGTACTTGGGCCTAACACACGAGTGAGGCACCATTTTTATTGGGAGACCGGGGGGAACTCTGGGTGGTAGAAAATTCGTGTCAGCCTGGTGATGCCACAACTTTCCCACACAAAAATGTGTGGAAAAAGTAATTTTTTCAGCTAAATTTGAGGTTTGCAGGGGACTCTGGGTAAGAACGTTGAGGGATCCGCGCAAGCCATACCTCCCTGGAGTCCCCCCCGGGTGTCAAGTTTTCAGAAATGTGTGGGTTTGGTAGGTTTCCCTAGCTGACAGCCGAGCATGGGGGCAAAAACCCAGGTGACCCCCTTTGCAAAACCAGGTTGTTTTGTGATAGGCAATTTTGATGTCGCCTCAATACGTTTTGGGCCCTTGCCTGTCGCGGGTGCTTGGGCCTCCCACACGAGTGAGGCACCATTTTTATCGGGAGACCTGGGGGAACGCTGGGTGGTAGGAAATTTGTGTCAGCTCGGTGATGCCACAACTTTCCCACACAAAAACTGTGTGGAAAAAGTCATTTGTTTGGCTAAATGTGAACTTTGCAGGGGATTCTGGGTAAGAAAAAGTTGGGGGATCCACGCAAGCCATACCTCCCTATAATTCCCTGGGTGTCTAGTTTTCAGAAATGTGTGGGTCTGGTAGGTTTCCCTACCTGGCCACCGAGCATGGGGCCAAAAACCCAGGTGACCCTCCTTGCAAAACCAGGTCATTTTGTGATAGGCAATTTTGATGTCTCCTCATTACGTTTTGGACCCTTGCCTGTCGCGGGTACTTTGGCATCCCATACGAGTGAGGTACCATTTTTATCGGGAGACCTGTGTGAATGCAGGGTAGTAGGAAATTTGTGTCAGCCCGGTGATGCCACAACTTTCCCACACAAAAAACTGTGGAAAAAGTGATTTCTTGAGTTAAATTTGAGGTTTGCAGGGGATTCTGGGTAAGAAAACTTTGGGGGATCCACGCAAGCCATACATCCCTGGAATCCCCCGGGTATCTAATTTTCAAAAATGTATAGGTTTGCTAGGTTTCCCTAGGTTCCGGCAGAGCTAGGGTTCAAAATCTACAGCTAGGTACTTTGCAAAAAAAGGGTCAGTTTTCACTGTGAAAATGTGGTGTCTCCACGTTGCATTTTGGGCCGTTTCCTGTCACGGACACTAGACCTACCCACACAAGTGAGATACCATTTTTCTCAGAAGACTTTGTGGAACGCAGGGTGGGTGGAATTTTGTGGATCTACGCAGATTCCAGAACTTTCCCGCCCAGAAATATGAGGAAAATTTGTTTTTTGGGACAAATTTTGAGGTTTGCAAGGGATTCAGGGTAACAGAACCTGGTGAGAGCCAGTCAAGTCACCCCATCCTGGATTCCCCTGGGTGTGTAGTTTTAAAAAATGTATAGGTTTTCTAGGTTTGCCTAGGTGCCGGCAGAGCTAGGGTTCACAATCTACAGCTAGGCACTTTGCAAAAAAGGGTAATTTTTCACTGTGAAAATGTGGTGTGTCCACGTTGTGTTTTGGGCTGTTTCCTGTTGCGGGCACTAGGCCTTCCCACACAAGTGAGGTACCATTTTTCTCAGAAGACTTTGGGGTATGCGGAGTGGGTGGGATTTTGTGGATCCGCGCAGATTCCAGAACTTTCCACCACAGAAATATGAGGAAAATGTTTTTTTTTTTTTTACAAATTGTGAGGTTTGCAAGGGATTCTGGGTAAAAGAAACTGGTGAGAGCCAGTCAAATCACCCCATTCTGGATTCCCCTTGGTGTCTAGTGTTAAAAAATGTATAGGTTTGCTAGGTTTCCCTAAGTGCCAGCAGAGCTAGGGTTCAAAATCTACAGCTAGGTACTTTGCAAAAAAAAGGGTCAGTTTTCACTGCAAAAATAAAGTGAGTCCACGTTGCGTTTTGGACCATTTCCTGTCGCAGGAACTAGGCCTACCCACACAAGTGAGGTACCATTTGTATTGGGAGACTTAGGGTACTTCATAATTATAAAGCAACTGTTATTTCCTATTGACTTTTGATGCATTTCAGCCTTCCAAATGAAAGACAATGTGTAAAAAAGAAGTCATTTTGACAAATGACCTATAAGTCTCATGCCAGTAAGGGTACTCACAATTTTGGAAATGTGCAAATATCTACTGTTTACAAACTCTATATTTTATTCCAATTTCAGAAATACATAGGTGTCTTTCATACCGATTTTTCCATGTATATATTTTCCCAAATTAAACGCTATATACCCGGATCATAATGAAAAACCATTGCAAGACGCTGCTCAGTTATTGGCTCGGGGTTCGTCGGGCTCTTGGTGAACCTATAAGTCCTATATATCCCCACAACCAGAAAGGTCTACCGGATGTAACAGTATATTGTTTTCAAACAGCTGTCACAGTTAGAAGAAGTTACAGATGAAAACGTAGGCACAAATGGCTTCTTTTTTTGTTCAACTAATTTTCAATTTTTCCTATATTTAACTGTTAGTTGAAGAAACCTTGAAGGATCTACATAAATGACCCCTTGCGGAATTTAGAATTTTGTCTACTTTTCCAAAATGTATAGCTTCCAGGGATCCATTATTGCTTTCATACCCATTTCTACCATTAACTGGAAGGAGGTTAAAAGTTCACAAAATAGCAAAAATAGGCTATGTCCCAGAAAAATGCCAAAACTGTGTAAAAAATGTTGGTTTCCTGACAAAAGTCTGCTTGTCCCTGAAAGCTTTCAGCACCACAACCCCTTTGTTGATACCGTTTGCAGGGAAAAAAACAGATGCTTTCATCTGTAGCCTTTTTTCCCATTCCCCCCCCCAAAAAAAATGTACCTGTATTTTGGCTAATTTCTGGGTCCCCTCCAGGAGAATCGACAAACCCTGGGTACCTTTAGAATCCACATGATGTTGTTAAAAAAAGGACGCAAATTTGCCGTGCATACCTTATGTGGTCAAAAAGTTACAGGGGCCTAAGCCCGAACTACCCCAAATAGCCAAAAAAAGGCTTAGCACAGAGGGGGGGGGGAAGGCCTAGCAGCGAAGGGTTTAAAATAGTGTCATGGAGAAAGCCAGAGCTTACTTAGCAGTGGCAGATGACATGCTATTTAATCGTTTAATATTTAAGCATTTAAAAAACACCACACCACCATGAAGGTCAAGAAACTAATATCAAAATGTTCCAAACCAGTTTATTAGGAAGAGAAAAAATGTAGGGATTAGAACAAGACCAAACAGCAATTGGATGCAAAACTCAGAAAATATGAATTTGTGAGGAAAATTACAAATAAAATCCCAACAACACAATGTCAGTCCGCCTGCGTCATCAAAAATGGCGACGAGAATAAAGCGTTGCACCAAAAATGAAAAACAGTTACCAGCTGTTGGACCTAGCCCTTTTTGCAGGATCACCAGTGGTGGATGGCAGAGAACGGGGGTGGCGGGGTTGAAAATAACAACATATATGTTTTTTTAAAGCACTTACCTCTTCCACTGTCTCTCCTCCATCATCTCTCCACTTCTCTTCCAGACTCCGAGTCTGGAAGCAGGAAGCACATAGGTATCCCCAAGCCAATCACGATGCTGCTGTCACCACAACAGCAGCGTCTTGATTGGTCTAAGCACTGTGGTTCGGCACTCAGACAGGGAGTGGGAGCCTGTGCATGTTCTCCACCATGGCTGTGCAATACAGCCGGTAGAGAATATGCAAAGTGCACATGACTGTTTGGCTGACCCAAGATGGCCGGTGTAGGAGGCTGGCTTAGTATATGGTGCTCACCTATGTAAGTGTAGCACCCTGCACTAATCCAGACAACCCTTATGGCAATTTCTTGTTGTAGTAGACAACCTTAGAAATCTCTCTAAGTGGTAGCTGTGGAGAGCAGCCTTCAGGCTTGGATGAGAAGGAGTGTAAAGCAGCTTGTTTTACCAGTAATTAATCTTATGGTATAGGTTAAGTGAAAAAGAACCACTAAGTGTAGTTATAAAAATAGATATTTCATTATTAACACTCACTAACACATTGCAATACCTCCTACCCGCAGATATAAACACAATACACACAAATACTTAGGAAATAGCACATGTAAGTAGCACAAATACACAGTGGTCTCCAGTGGGAGACCAAACCATATACTAATAGTGGAATGGGAACCACGACCTAAACCGAGACTGGACCCGGAAGATGTAGAAGTGTTGGGGTCCCAGGGAACCACCCAAGGTAAGTATCCAGGTACCCAAAGGAGGCCGTGCGCAGAGTGTGAACATGACTGCGTGATAAGCACAAGTCCATGGTTAAGTCATGGTTGCAGACTCAGAACCCAAGGTTAACCCAACTAATCCTTTGATTGCTGTACTACCACTTGTACTGGTGCTAGGGAGCACAGTGGTATTAGGTTCCTTGGCCTTTGGACAAACAGCATTTCTTGTCCAATGGGTCTTTGCTTTGCACAAATAACACCAAGGTTTCTTTTTACCCTTCTCGGAATTTTGAGACTCTCACCAGATGTAGGTTTTTGTGGACCTTGAGAAGGCTCCATTTGATCTTTTCCCTTGTCCCCAACATTATCCTGGGATTTAGAAGAATCTTGCTTCCTCTGGTCACCTCCACTACCATGGTTGTTCTACTTTACCTGGATGTGGACCCATTTATCTGCCTCTCTCCCAATTCTTGGGGAGAGGTCAGATCGGAGTCCACCAGATACTGGTACAAAAGTTGGTGCTGACAGTTATTAAGGATGTGCTCCATCCTTATCAAATTGTACAGTCCTTCATAGTCTTGTGCCTTGCTTCCATGAAGCCAGCCTTCCAAAGTCTTATTAGCACTAGCAATGAAATCTACCCAGTCTGGGTGTGTGCCTTCTGGGTGTCTCTGAACTTAATCCTGTATTGCTCATGGTTATGCCAAACCCATCTATGAGGACACTCTTCAGGACTGAATAATTGTCGAGCATCCTCCTCTCTAACATTTCTGAATGTTATACCCCTCCTTAGTAAGGAGGGACTATCCTGTTCAGGTCCTAGTATCAACATTACTTTTCCTGACTCTAGGGACACTAGGGCTGCTACCATGCGACTCTAAGCAAAACCAAAGGAGATGATGGACGGAGTGTTGAACATTGCAAACACTCACCCCCAGTCAACTGATCTGGGTTTAATCCATCATCATTCCTTAGCTCACTCCGCCACCCCAGTTCAGACATGGCCATATGCAAATCAGTCTGACCCTGTGCCTCATGGGAACAGTCCAGCCCGAACTGCCAAGCCATGTCTTTCCTGGCCCAGAAATAAGCATCCTGGGACCGGTTTCTGGCTAATCAGCCGTCATCAGCCAGGCTAGCTTGAATCAAGTGGCAAGGGTGAGCACGAGACCCACGTTTGGGCATACCTTGCCAACTTAGGGCGAACAAAGCAAAACCAAAGGGGATGATGGACGGAGTGTTGAACATTGCAAACACTCACCCCCAGTCAACTGATCTCGGTTTAATCCATCATCATTCTTTAGCTCACTCTGCCACCCCAGTTCAGACATTGCCATATGCAAATCAGTCTAACCCTGTGCCTCATGGGACAGTCCAGCCCGACCTACCAAGCCATGGCTTCCCTGAACCGGAAACAAGCATCCTGGGTCTGGTATCTGGCTAATCAGCTCAGGCTAGCTTGAATCCAGTGGCAAAGTGAGCAAGGGACCCACGTCTGGGCATACCCTGCCAACTTAGGGCGAAAAAAGCAACACCAAAGGGGATGATGGACGGAGTGTTGCACATTGCAATCACTCACCACCAGTCAACTGATCTGGGTTTAATCTATTATCATTCTTTAGCTCACTCCGCCACCCCAGTTCAGACATGGCCATATGCAAATCAGTCTGACCCTGTGCCTCATGGGAACAGTCCAGCCTGAACTGCCAAGCCATGTCTTCCCTGGACCGGAAACAAGCATCCTGGGACCGGTTTCTGGCTAATCAGTGGTCATCAGCCAGGCTAGCTTGAATCCAGTGGCAAAGTGAGCAAGGGACCTATGTCTGGGCATACCCTGCCAACTTAGGGCAAACAAAGCAAAACCAAAGGGAATGATGGACGGAGTGTTGGACATTGCAAGCACTCACCCCCAGTCAACTGATCTGGGTTTAATCCATCACCATTCTTTAGCTCACTCCGCCACCCCAGTTCAGACATGGCCATATGCAAACCAGTTTGACCCTGTGCCTCATGGGAACAGTCCAGCCCGACCTGCCAGGCCATGTCTTCCCTGGACCGGAAACAAGCATCCTGGGACCGGTATATGGCTAATCAGCCGTCATCAGCCAGGCTAGCTTGAATCCAGTGGCAAAGTGAGCAAGGGAACCACGTCTGAGCATACCCTGCCAACTTATGGCTAACAAAGCAAAACCAAAGGGAATGATGGACGGAGTGTTGAACATTGCAAGCACTCACCCCCAGTCAACTGATCTGGGTTTAATCCATCATCATTCTTTAGCTCACTCCGCCACCCAGTTCAGACATGGCCACTGGATTCAAGCTAGCCTAGCTGATGACGGCTGGAGAAGAAGACGAAGGAGTCCCGTGGAACCCAAAGGTGGATTCAAGATGAGAAGAACCTGCAAGCAGAGGGGACGGAGTCTATGCTACCTCAGGAGAGACCCGGAGGCACAGAAGACAAGTGCCCACCGATGTCGATAGATGCAGGAGAGTTGGCGGTGCCCTTCAAGTTGCAGCTGTGCGGACCAGGAAACACTATGGAAGACCAGGAGCTGTTTACAAGCTGTCCCACCTTGGATGTTGAGAGCCAGTGGGTCAGTGTCTGGCAGGGGCACCAACAAGCCTTGGCAGCGGCAACCAAAGTAGTAATCGAAACAGGTGCAGTGTCGGGACCAGCAAGGTCCAAGTGACTCACCATGAGCAGGCGCCAAGCAAGCAGGGGAGCTCTCTGGAGCCAAAGAAGACCCTCGAGAGGACCCACAGGAAAGAGGCACAGGAGTTGCAAGAGGAACTCGAGCAGCTCACCAAAGGATGAAGGCCCATGGTGTAAAGGATGCGGTGCAGGCAAAGATCTTGGCTGCAGGAGATGCTTGGGGCTGGATCTTCTTGGAGCCTGAAGATCTCTGGAGGGGAGAGTCAACAAGCCTTGGCAATGGCAAGTCAATGCTGTGCATAGGAGCTCTGTTCCAGTGGTTCCAATGAGGGATACTGGACTCAAACTCGGTATGAAGACATAGCAGGCCTTGACGGAGTTGCAGAACTACTACCTGTGTTGCTGAGCCTTTTGTAATCCATGGGAGCCCAGGATCAGCAGGCTGGTCAGCTGCATTGCAGTGCCTGCAGATGTAGGGAAGTGAGACTTCAGGCCCTGTGAAAAACCTGTATAGAGCACAGGCACAGACTTGCAGGACAACGAGACCAGGAGAAGCAGGAGTCTTCCCAGTTGAAGTCCAGCCAAAGTCCAGAGTGCCCAGACGGTTGAAGTTGAAGTGACAGTTGATCTGAATCTTGTCCCACAATGAATCTAGGGACCCACCCACAGGTAAACCATTAAGTACCCTAAGGAAAGGGTTGGGATCATTCAGGGGTCCCTCCGAGAGGAGGGACTGGACAGTGGGGAGGATATTCCTATGTCCTTTGTCCAATTTCACGCTAGAGTGGGAGCCAACAGCTCCCTACACTGGTTTGAACTGGAGTATGCAAGGAGAGCACCAAATGGGCCCTTCAAGCAGTCTCAGTGGCGCTGGCAAATGCCCCCGCCCTGTCCCAATACACTAAATCTCATCTGGGAGATGGTCACACCTCCCTGTGACAGGATACCTATTGTCCTGCCTTCCTCTGCCCGAACTTGGCTCAGCAGCAGGAGGGCAGAATCGTGTCTCTGGTCGGCAGCAGCCCTAGCTTGCTGTCCGGGTCTGGAAGACCAGTAGCAGGAGCACTGAGTGCCTCCCGGAGGAGCTTTACAGTGCATGAAATCCTACCTCTCTCACACCATTTACTGTGTGGGGGTATGATTCCAACATGATAGATATCAAACATGACAGGGTTTGTTACATCCAGTTTAGAGATGGTCATCACGTAATGACGCATGGCCACTCTATGCATCTTAATGGCTGATACACTTACAACCCGGGAGAATGGACTCCAAAAGTTGTAAGGTTGTTCTGCTCATGCAGAGGCACCCTCACACTTAGACCTAAGTACCCTGCCTTCAGGATTGAAAAGCCTACCTTAGGGGTGACTTATAGATTTTAAGTGCAGTGACCCTAGATGTAAGGAAACCTATATCTATCATAAGTGGTGCTAGCACCAGCTTACACCGGCCGCAATGACAGGCCTGTAGTCACCATATGAGTGGTCTCCCATGGGTTGCATAATACATGCTGCAGCCCATGGGAGATCTCGGGTGTACCTATGCCCTGGGTACCATATACTAGGAACTTATAAGGGTACACCAGTAGCCAATCTGGAGTGTACTTAAGTACTCACCATGTCCAATTTAGGGAAGAAACACAGAGACTGGGGTCCTGATTAGCAGTCAGTAAAACATAATGACACCACAAAAAGTGGGGGTGACCATAAAAGAAGATCCTACTTCCCTACAGCCGGCCAAACCATCATGCGCACTTATTGTACACAAACCACTCTTCCTCCCTGTGACACCAGCCCTGCCACTCCCTAACCTAGCCCCGAAAGTACGAAAAATAAAATGATAATAAGGTTGTTATTATCATTTTATTTTTCCTTTTTACACTGCTCTGAGAGCAATGAGGTGACTCTCTTCTGCCTTAGCAGAGGAGCCACCCCTGAAGATCACCCCTAGATTTTATCCCTCTGTTGCTGAACCCATTTTTGTTGGCATTAGGACTCTGTAATTTGGTTTATACCTGAGTGATACATTTAATTTACCTATAAATCCCCAGTATATAGTACTGCATGTACCCAGTTCCTGTAAATTAAATGCTATTAGTGGGATGCTGCACTCATTGTGCCACCCACTAAAGTAGCCTTTTAAAATAGCCTGTAGTGTTGTTTTAAATAGACCTCTTGATCTGACAAAATAAACCTTTTGCTAGGCCTAAACCTTCCTTTTTAGTACTCGTAAGTCACCCCTCAGGTAGGCCCAAAAAGCTCATGTGACAAAGTGCATGTTCTTTAAAAATAGGACCTGTGTTTTTAAGTTTTACATGTTCTGACAGTGAAAAACTCATAAAGTCGTTTTTCACTATTGTAAGGTGTATCTCTCACAGAGGCTAACACTAGGTTACCTTTTTTTGATTAATATGTGTAAACTTAGGGAGCGGATAGAGAAATTATGTTAACACTCAAATGAACAGTAAGTCAAAACTAACCTGGTCCCTGTATCTGGTCCGCACTCCATTGCAGAAGGCTTGAACTTGTGACTTTCCCCCAGTCCAGCACAACCATGAAACTACAAGTGGTGCTTTTTTCTTCTTAGTGCTATTTTCACTAAAAACTAATTAAATATCTCTGGTTCTACTGATTGTAGTTTTGCTGTTCTCATTTAATTTAATTCATTAACATTTACTCTTGTGTTGTGTTTTCATTTCATTACTGTTTGCGTGCTGCATAAATACTTTACACATTGCCTTTAAATTAAGCCTGGCTGCCCTGTGCCAAGCTACCAAAGACTTAAGCACAGGTTCAATGAGTGACTTTATTGGTTCACTATGACAAGGACCTTCTTGTCACCTGAGTGGGGCTTCCACCACTCTTAACTAGTAACCCAATGTTTTACACCAGCAAACTGTTCTATCTCATAAAGGCATTGAGACCAGAGCTAGAGTCAGTTACCTTTTAGGATGGTACACTCATGTGTTCCAAATGTTCTTACATCACTGACTATCTTTCTTTCAACACCTTGTAAAGATTCTAAACTGCAAGGTATAGCTTTCCCGATCTGAGGGCACAGGTAACAGTGGCAGTGTCAATCACTCTCTTCAAACAAGACTCCAGCACAGGTGCCAGTTCACACTGGTCTGCTTGTACTTCTGCAAAGATTAGGCCTGGGTGACATTTCTATTATGCCTGTTAATTTTGCAAAAAATACAAATTACCCGTTACATGAAAATGTGGATCATGCAGTTTCACATATGTTTTGTTGGCTGTATTCTGCTTCAAATAGATGTCTAGACAGAATGGTAAAATCATGATTGAGGGACAATTTTAATACATGCTACTATTCTCCATTACACTACCTTTTTTGGTGATTTGGGACCTCATTTAGATATGGCAAGTGAGAGCCTTGAAAATTACACTTAACATAATTATGTGTAAGTTTGCAAACTTTTCATCAAATTTCACTGAACAAAATTACACAAATTCCTGCCTATCCTTTATGTTTTCCAG
Source organism: Triturus cristatus (assembly GCF_964204655.1). Taxonomy (NCBI): domain Eukaryota; kingdom Metazoa; phylum Chordata; class Amphibia; order Caudata; family Salamandridae; genus Triturus; species Triturus cristatus. Next base: position 465,140,942 of record NC_140584.1, on the reverse strand, counting down.
CCAGAACTCCACCTCAGGTCACAGGTCTATGGCCTGTAGGTCCTTTTTTGCAGATGCCTTTCTTGTCTATTATGCTTCTGGGAACCATTTCTTGAGCACAAGGGGAAAGCCAGCCAAGCCCAAGACTTCTAACATTAAGAGATGCAGACAGCAGGTGTTTCCTCCTCTAATCTTCCCTAAATCCAATTGGGTTTCTTAGGTACTCATAGTATGATTGGTGATATATCCTAATTAAATTTCTAAGATAGTTACCAGTGAAGCTAGCATTTTCCTAAAGTACCTCGCTCAGTGTGCTGCAAAAAATCCTAAAAAATCATCTTAAGGATGTCTTTCCAAAAGGCAGTACTTAATACCCATGGCATGGAGCTTCCTCGACCCTTGCAGAGGTTGAACTATGGAAATGAGATCTACTCATTCTTTCCATGCAAGAGATCTAGTTTGATGCAGGCCTCCATCAGCGATAAGCCTCATACTAAGGATTTAGGATTTAGATGCCACTGTTCACTTCCTTCCCCATATATCCCAGGATACTATGAAGTAATTAACCCCAACCTCTGCCATTTTTTTCAAAACTCTGTTGGCCTGCTATGTTTCTTTATTCTTCCAGGAACACACCTAATTGGCAGAGCTAATGTGTTAATTACACTACTGATAGAGTATGAGCTTGGCATAAGAGGTTTAATGACTGTTCAGAATTTCAGGAAGAAATTAGCAAGGGATTATCAATTCATCATTGGGGTATATTCAGCAACATCTATATTTACTACTGATGAATATTCTTTGGTAAATGGGCCAACAGTAAATAGAGCATTATCACATAAAGTGAGCACTGGGAACGCTAAGTTAAGATGCAGTCTTTGCCACAGGTTTAGGTGGTCTGGTGGCTTAAAGAGCCAAAGAGCTAGAGCAGCAACATTTTTCCACCTTAGTCGGTGGTAAATTGTTTCTTGTCACAGGAACTTTCAAAGATGCTTTGGGCTAAAAATAAAGCAGCATTCTTTGACATGTCCAAAGAAAGTAACAGAGCCCAACATAATTCCATATACAAAACAACACAACTAAAAACATAACATGGAATATAACACAATATAATCAAAACAAAATTGCAATATTACAACTGCTGTACCTCACAACATAATCACAACATCACAAAACAACAGAACGCATCACCACTACAACAAAATTCCACACAGCAAATGTGCACAGATGTTCTTGCCTCATATTACACCTTCAGATTCTTATTTTCATAATATAGCACCAGACAGAAGTAGGCGGCAGTCAGTTGTCAACTGCTGTTTCTCATTCTAGCCATTCAAGGGTGCGAAGGTATACCTAAAGTCATGCTCTTAAAGACACCATGGTGGGCAGTGCAATTCTAAACTGCAGGCTATGTGAGGCATCTGATCTTAATGCCCTAGGAGAATTCCATGCCTCATGTGTCTTGGGTGTTTTAAAGAGTCAGGTTTGCAAACACAATTAACCATTTTGCCAAGGTCTAAGGAGTCAGAGCATATGCACTTGTTGTTTAAAAATCTCTCAGTGTACAGAGTCAAAATACCAACAAGTCCAATTAAAAAATGGAGAACCTGGATTATTATCTCTGGTAAAATCTTGGGCTTAATCAGGATTATTACCCACTACAAAGAAAAGGACTGAATAACTACAAAAAAGGGAAACATTCACATTGAAGTTGGAAAGTCCCTTTTTTGTAGTTTTTTAGTCTTTTTCTTTGTAGTGAGTAATAGACTTTGGAGGGGGATGTTAGAGAAGGCTATTCCCTTGTCTCTCTGTATTGTGATTTTCTTAATCAGGATTAACCAGGATATAATTCCTCTCCATTATGCTTTTTTTCTAGAATCGTCACTGAGTGTTCTAGATCCCAATCAAGTACCTGTTGGTTAAATAGCTGCTTTTGAATCTGTATCTGCTATCCCCATTGTGATCCTACATAAATGGTTGGTGTTGAGCTCAAAATGATTTTCAGTTTTTAATAGAGGTTTTACTGAGTTTGCTTCTAAATTCCTGGTCCAAACATGGCTGCCAGCAGAGCCTTTACTCCATAGGCCTCCTCAAGTGGTAATTTTAAGGGGAAACATTCAAAACAATTCTTAAATATTGCATTGCTATTCTGCTGTGATAAAAACGTAATTTCACCTCTGTAAGATTTTTCCATGTTCATATAAAAAAAAATAAAGGATATGCTTTTGTGCTAGTTTAATCTTTTTGATTACGGGGTTCATTCACTTTTTCTCCATTACCCCATTTTATTTAATGCATTTTAAATATTTTTATTAACCTAAACATAACAACAAGTCGCAGCGGTATCCATCAGAAGTTAACCGTGTATATCATCAACAGTAAAGAAGGAAGGCAAACAAGTGCATAACAGTAAAAAAAAATAAGTCTGTGCATTACCTCATACCCGAAGGAGGCACTTAACAAACAGGACCTATCACAGCACAGCAAGTTGTCTTTCAAACTAATCACACATAATATGCAGTGGGTCACTGCCACTCGATGCCAATTCACCAACTCAGATTGGCATGATATCACTAGTCAATACCAAGTCTCACACCAAGGTCATATTACCTATCGGGTGCACTGTTCATGTTTGTGCCACAGCGCACCTTTCAACATGTGCGCCGGGTGCAAACATGAAAAGTGTGCCCAATTACAATGAATGTGCTGCCCTCCGTGCAGTCATCAAACTCGGGGCTGCCCTGAGGGCAGCGCATTAAGTGAAATATGGAGCCGCTGCTTTAATCAGCAGCTCTGTGTTTCACTTTGCAGGTGACACCCTCCTGCACTTTAGAGAAAGAGAATCCCCTGCAGGCAGGTGCAGTGAGTTACTGCACCCGCCTGTAGGGTGATGTCTGGGAATCAATGTTTCCCCTTTTCCCCTTTCCAGGGGCTGCTTTTAGAAGGTGCACTTACAGTGCACCACCTTTTTGTGGAGCAGTGTAATTGCTCCTCCTAAGGGCCAGTTTATGTCTGTCCCCAGTTCTATAATATGGCACGAGTGCAGAGGCAAAGAGATTCACACATTTGTAAGGGGCAAACCCACCATGCAAATGAGGGCATGCCCTTTGATGATAGCACTGACACTACATGTGCGCCAGAGTTATCAGTATTATTTAAAGGGCCGCACAGACATCTGAAGCCCCTCCTGTAAACTCATTGGGCCCCGGGGCAAACAAAGTGGATGCACACAGCCATTGTGCCCCCAAGACACAATGCATAATACGGCCCCAGGTCAAAGCATCATCAAGCTTTTTGTCAGCCTTAACACCCGTATATGCTTTTCATTTGCCCTTCTTAGAAATGCAACCACCTCAACAGTTGATGGCTGGGGCATCTATCAACCGTCTGGCCTAACGCAAATGACAATAATCAAGGGCATCACTCCTGACATCACCTATGCCATTACTGATGACAAAGCTAAAGCCACAATTGTATTGCTCATAGGCACACATTTTGAATGCCAGTGATATTATAGCCTTGCTACGATATGCATGTAGACTACCCAGATGTTGAAGTATTAAAACCAAAGGCCATACTCTGTGGGCTCTGGAAAACAATCTCAGAGCCTGTCTGGCCCATTTGTCTGGAGACTTGAGTCACAGTCATTGGTCATGCACAGTAGCATCAGGGGGAAAAGGAGCTGAACGCTGGCCCTGACCAAAGGCCTGGTCCCAGAGACTGCTGGACATAACCATGTGCTGAGGTGGCGGAGCTCTTGGGATGGGGTGCTGAGCTCAGAGCCTCCCAGGGACAAGGACGTGTGTGCATTCTTGTGGAAGGAAGGTTGGCATCCATATCTGTTGGACTTGGCCCTTATGGCAGGTTCACCCCGAAACTTTTTGCTTTTTATTGGTGACTTGGTGTAGTGATTTTTGGCTTCTGCACACTTTTGCCACTGTGTTCCAGGGTAAAGTGCTTGCGTGTAATGAGGTTGGCCTGCCCTCCCATAGGAATGCATGGGGGAATGTATGTGTCCCTGGTAGTTCCTGATGCGTGGGGAGTGCAGGTGCGAGTTTGATATGTACGGACTCGTGTGATGAAATGCTGCGCGATGATGTGTGCGGCGTGCATGTACCTAGTGTGGAAGTGCCACTTCTAGAAGTGGGCACTTCTGTGTGCAGTATGAAATGTGTGCCTTTTCTGGCGATTGGCTGGCTGAGGTCATGTGACGGGCTGGGGAATCCCCAGAGTCAGGAGGAGTCACCCAGTGGTGAATGGGGAGTTTAGCATGCTGATGGCTGGGGAGGAGTGCACCTTGGACCTGAATAGGGCAGGGCTTTCCTTACACAATGCTGGCTCCGGCCCCTGTGGTGCGACTGATGACCCTGGCCTGTCCGGTGAATAGGGAGAGGGGCTGAGTAAAACAAAGTGCTCAGGAACCAGTTGTAACTGGTTCGCTCCATCCCTGCACCTTGAGACAAAGGAAACCGGTGTATAAGAAGGGGCTGTGACCCCATGTATGTTGTTCTCTGGCTGCTCCTAACTTGAGGGGGGCCTGCTGCTGCTGGGCGCCAGGAGAGACCGCCACTGGGGACTGCCTCCCTGCTGGAGGGCCCTGTGAGCTGGCCCCTGGGCCCAGTCTTTGCCCCCCCCCCTGCATCTGGAGGTCTTTTCCTGGACATTTGCTTGCAGCGCCAGGGAGCACTTTATCTCCTATTCTGAAAGAGCCCTGGGCTCTGGTGTTGAGGAGCGCTGCGTTTCTGCCAAAAGGACTGCTGGGGGCCTGCAGCGCGAAGCTGCACAGTGTGGGGACCCCCCCGATTCGGATTGCCTTTAAGCGGGTGCCCACCCCGCATCCGTGTCGTTCTGTGGGAGGATTGATTATTCGCGGGTGCCCACCCCGCATTGCGGTGCCTGTCGGCGGGTGCCCACCACGCTTATTGGTGGTGATTGCGAGGGAGCCTACCCCTCTCACGAGCCGAATCACCGCCGCCGCCGAAGAGCCCTGGGCCGCCGCGCTGCCTGCGGTGACCCGGAAGCACAAAGAAGTCACGCCTGGTGGTGGGCGGGACATTGACGCTGCACTCTGGTGGATGGAAGCGGACGGGAGCCTACCCCGCGCTTCCCTGAGGATAGAGGAGTGAGCGAGCCTGCGAGCAGCAGCGTAGCTGCTGCCCGGCTGGAGTGCTGCGAGTACTGCCGGTCCCGTGCAGACTGTGGGGAGCGGAGACGATGCGGGAGTCCCCGGAGAGCAGCCCGGTAAGTGCGAAGGGCTGGGGGACTCCGCGCATGTGTTGGGGGTGCGGGGGCAGTGTTCTTAAGCCCGAGTGAGGCTCCAACGAAGGGGGCCTCCCTAGCTGGCTGAGTCCCCCGAGTGGGACTCCAACATTAACGGGGGCATTATTCCTGGTGTCTTGAGCCGCCGAGGCTCCGTGGGGCCAGTATTCGCCATTGCAGAGCGCGAGTACGCTCCAACGTTACAGGGGCATTTCTGCAGTGATTGAGTGGCCCCGGATGGCAGCGGGCCACTCCCACCTTGCCCCACAGAGTTGTGCAGAGCCCCGGAGGCTCTAGGGGGGCATTTCTTGTGGTCTTGAGCCCACGTGGCTCCTACGTTACTTTGGGGGCATTAGTCATGCCCAGAGCCCGGTGAGGCTCCAACGTTGGCCCCAGCATCATTGCTTTACAGCTGCCCAGCACTTAGTGGGCAGCTGCAACGTTTAGGTTGTGCGCAGTGACTTTGCGCTTGGCCTTGACTGCGTGCGCAGTCTAGCCCTGACATTGGGCCATAGGGCCTCTTAGCCCCGACAAGGCCAGTTGGCCTAGGGACTGCCACAGGTGGTGGCTTATGTGAGTTTCTCGCTAAGGTTCCTAATCTGCACCTCTGAATGTATTTTTATGCGTCATGTGCCTTGTTTTACACCGCTGAATGTATTTTATGCATCGTGTTTTTCTTCCTTACACCGCTGAATGTATTTTTATGCGTCATGTGCCTTGTTTTACACCGCTGAATGAATTTTATGCATCATGTGTTTTCCTTCCTTACACCGCTGAATGTATTTTATGCATCATGTGTTTTCCTTCCTTACACCGCTGAATGTATTTTATGCATCATGTGTTTTCCTTCCCTACACCTCTGAATGTGTGTGATGCATCATGTGTAACGTGCTTATACCCCTACAGGTATTGTGATACTTAGGTGGTTGTTTTCTCCTAGTACAGGTGGTGCTAGTGAGGTCCTGGTTCCCTGCGCGATATTTTCCTAAGGTGGTTAGGGTTGCGTAGGTGGTACTTACCTGTTACCAGTAGTTACTGGTTGTGTGCTACATTTGCTATTTTGTACTACAGTATTATTCCTATGTTCTAAAAGTGCTAATTCCTGACAGTGGTCCATGTGGCCCTGTCCCCTGTACATATAATCCCTTGTAAATTCTGCCCGTGCCTGTTGGCACATTGTAAAGTGTGTGTTTTTATCTAATGTGTTTTGGTAATACAAAGGCTATTTTTATATAATACCTTGTGTGGAGTTTCTTTTGTGGTGGGCCTTGGGTGTTGTTGCTGGGTGCACGCGCAAACGCTTTACACATCGCCTCAGAGATAAGCCTGACTGCTCGTGCCAAGCTACCAAGGGGGTGAGCAGGGGTTATCTTTGGCGTGTAACTCCCCAGCCCTGACTAGAGTGGTGGTTTCTGTCTGGCTTTGGCGCAAGCCCTAGCCAACCAGAAATCCCATTTCTAACATTGGTGATCAGCGGTGGGATAGGACTTGCGTTTGCGCTGTACCGCAGCAGCAACTGGCTGCACTACAAAACTCTGCATTTTAGATAATCACATTTTGGGGATTATTGTTTTTGAGTTCCATTATTTCTTCTCCTAAAGGTGTCCTTTGTGAATTATGTACTCCTGTGTTAGCTCAGACACCCAGGTTCCTTGTGTTAAACTCTTCTCGAGAACGTCCGCCAAAATGGAGCCTGCTTTTAATTTCTGTGGTCTGTTTAGATACAGTAGGTTGGAGTTGGTAAGGTTCTGTGAAGAGAGAGAGATAGAGGTGGGTGAGTTAGATACCCAGTCCAGACTGAGGGACAACCTGATCCTATAGCAAAAGGATGAATGGGAACATGAGCGCAGGGAGGAAGATAGGGCCCGGGCCGCACGCCAAGAGGGTGGTGGGTCTGTGGGGAGCCCTGAAGATTCAGAAGAGGAGGAAGATTACCTGACAGGGACGCCAGTAGAAAGTGAAGACCCCATAGATAGGGAGTCCCTTGCTGGGTCCATTGTCAGGAGCAGCACCCCATCCCCTTCCCTGTCCCCAGAGGAGTGGATAGATAGGAGGGAAGAGAGGGAGCATCAGCTGGCCATGGAGAAGCTCAGGTTAGAGCATGCCAAGGCGATGGCGCAGCTGGGGGTGGAGGAGAAAAAGTTTGAGACCGAGAGGGTCTTAGCCCAGAAACAGATGGCGGAGGCTGAGAGGGCCTTCGCCAGGGAGAAATTAGCTCTGGAGGGTAGGTTGTCCCCGGAGCGCAGTTGTGGTTTTCTGGATTCACCAGTGAGGGTAGAGTCCAGTGGTGGCAGCGATAGAGAGCCCAGTGCAGAGAGTCCCATCCCCAAGTCCCAGAGTATGGTACCTGTTTCCCAAGAGGAGGAGTATAGGTTGAAGTTCAGGGGTAGTAAGAAACTGTCTCACCAGACTTGGGGGGATTTTGCGGATGAATGTCATGATGCACTGGCTGATTGGGTGACGGTTAACACGGTAGAAGATATGGACGGAATGTTCAATCTGGTTATCAAAGAGCAGATGCTCAGTTGTTTTCCCGGGTTGCGCCAACACCTGTTGGAGTGTGGGTTCGCTAGTCCATGGAGACTTGCAGAAGAAGCGGACCGCTGGGAAAGTGCCCAAGGTTCTGATGAGGTATGGGAGAGTACTTCCAACAGTAGTGGCTCAGGTATCTTCCCGTCCAGTATGGGGGGAGAGGCGCAGAGTAGCCCAGCTAGGTCCCAGAGTAGTGAGAGGGGTGTAGGGGCTCACGGCCTAGCTCATTGGATGAGGAGTGAGGGGGTGACTTTGAGTCCCCAGAGGCCCGAAACCCAGTCTCAGAGCCTGGATGGTTTCTTCAGGGAACACCAGGTTGGGGGCCTAGGCTGCCCTGTTAGGCCACTTGAGGAGGATCGCCTAGTGTATGGAGAACCTGGAGTCTCTGTAAGTAGAGCTCCCGTGGTTCTGGCGTCAGGCAGTACCGCTCCAGTAGGGAGGGTACAGAAGTCCAGCGAGAGAAGTGACCATGGCGACCACACGTCTGTCCTGGGGGATCTTCGCGCACTGTCAGGTGGAAAGGGGATGGGAGATCTGCGCCAGGCAGACTGTCATGCAACATATGAGGCATATGTTACTCTTGGGGGGATGGTGTGTAAGTCCCCAGAAGTCCTGGAGTGCCAGGCAATTATTCCACCAAAGGTTCTAGACCAGAGGTTGGGAGGCCAGGTTCAGGATCAGCCTGACCTGAAGGGTAGGACGACTGTAACCAGTGTCCTGACCGGTTCTTCTTCCACAGGTACTGCCCCAGTTGGTAGGGAGCAAGACTCTGGAAGGGGGTGCAGAGGGTGGGAGAGCCCGCCTCTGACCCCGGTGCAACCTGAGGGGTTAAACCCTAGGTTGGGAGACCAGTTCTCAGGGAGAGGTCCTGAGCTGGTAGGAAAGTTGATTTCTGAGGGTGCCTCTCAGAGGAAGAGAGGACGGAACCCCAGAAGAAGAGGTAGGGGGAGGAGAGCCTCACCCGTGACTGTTGGTCAGCTTGAGGGTACAGACCCTGGGCTGGAGGATCAGTGGATGTTCAGAACCGCCCTGATGAGGGGAAGAGTGGAAAATGGTCACTATGTGCCAGGGGTTACTACCCCCCACTCTGTGGTTAGGCAAGGATCAGTGGCGCCTGGATGGCCTAGGGCCTGGTCCTGGCCGTGGACAACCGAGGAGTACCAGTGGGGTAGCCCAGTTGGTCCGCCGAGTATTTTCAGAAGGAACCACGTGGGTTCAGAGTGGCATAAAACCCGAGAGTGTCCCTGCCGTTGCGAGCCTGCGTCCGTGTTTTATCGCCCAAAGCAGGGAAGACCATCACGGTGGTGATTGGCCTACCCTGCGTTTTGGCTAGAAGGGGGTTGTGTTGGACTTGGCCCTTCTGGCAGGTTCACCCCGAAACCTTTTGCTTTTTATTGGTGACTTGGTGTAGTGATTTTTGGCTTCTGTGCACTATTGCCACTGTGTTCCAGGGTAAAGTGCATGCGTGTAATGAGGTTGGCCTGCCCTCCCATAGGAATGCATGGGGGAATGTATGTGTCCCTGGTAGTTCCTGATGCGTGGGGAGTGCAGGTGCGAGTTTGGTATGTACGGACTCGTGTGATGAAATGCTGCGCGATGATGTGTGCGGCGTGCATGTTCCTAGTGTGGAAGTGCCACTTCTAGAAGTGGGCACTTCTGTGTGCAGTATGAAATGTGTGCCTTGTCTGGCGATTGGCTGGCTGAGGTCATGTGACGGGCTGGGGAATCCCCAGAGTCAGGAGGAGTCACCCAGTGGTGAATGGGGAGTTTAGCATGCTGATGGCTGGGGAGGAGTGCACCTTGGACCTGAATAGGGCAGGGCTTTCCTTACACAATGCTGGCTCCGGCCCCTGTGGTGCAACTGATGACCCTGGCCTGTCCAGTGAATAGGGAGAGGGGCTGAGCAAAACAAAGTGCTCAGGAACCAGTTGTAACTGGTTCGCCCCTTCCCTGCACCTTGAGACAAAGGAAACCGGTGTATAAGAAGGGGCCGTGACCCCATGTATGTTGTTCTCTGGCTGGTCCTAACTTGAGGGGGGCCTGCTGCTGCTGGGCGCCAGGAGAGACTGCCACTGGGGACTGCCTCCCTGCTGGAGGGCCCTGTGAGCTGGCCCCTGGGCCCAGTCTTTGCCCCCCCCTGCATCTGGAGGACTTTTCCTGGACATTTGCTTGCAGCGCCAGGGAGCACTTTATCTCCTATTCTGAAAGAGCCCTGGGCTCTGGTGTTGAGGAGCGCTGCGTTTCTGCCAAAAGGACTGCTGGGGGCCTGCAGCGCGAAGCTGCACAGTGTGGGGACCCCCCCCCCATTCGGATTGCCTTTAAGCGGGTGCCCACCCCGCATCCGTGTCGTTTTGTGGGAGGATTGATTATTCGCGGGTGCCCACCCCGCATTGCGGTGCCTGTCGGCGGGTGCCCACCCCGCTTATTTGATTATTTAGTTGGCGGGTGCCCACCCCGCTTATTGGTGGTGATTGCGAGGGAGCCTACCCCTCTCACGAGCCGAATCACCGCCGCCGCCGAAGAGCCCTGGGCCGCCGCGCTGAAGTACAAAGAAGTCACGCCTGGTGGTGGGCGGGACATTGACGCTGCACTCTGGTGGATGGAAGCGGACGGGAGCCTACCCCGCGCTTCCCTGAGGATAGAGGAGTGAGCGAGCCTGCGAGCAGCAGCGTTGCTGCTGCCCGGCTGGAGTGCTGCGAGTACTGCCGGTCCCGTGCAGACTGTGGGGAGCAGAGACGACGCGGGAGTCCCCGGAGAGCAGCCCGGTAAGTGCGAAGGGCTGGGGGACTCCGCGCATGTGTTGGGGGTGCGGGGGCAGTGTTCTTGAGCCCGAGTGAGGCTCCAACGAAGGGGGCCTCCCTAGCTGGCTGAGTTCCCCGAGCGGGACTCCAACATTAACGGGGGCATTATTCCTGGTGTCTTGAGCCCGTGGGGCCAGTATTCGCCATTGCAGAGCGCGAGTACGCTCCAAAGTTACAGGGGCATTTCTGCAGTGATTGAGTGGCCCCGGATGGCAGCGGGCCACTCCCACCTTGCCCCACAGAGTTGTGCAGAGCCCCGGAGGCTCTAGGGGGGCATTTCTTGTGGTCTTGAGCCCACGTGGCTCCTACGTTGCTTTGGGGGCAGTAGCCCGGTGAGGCTCCAACGTTGGCCCCAGCATCATTGCTTTACAGCTGCCCAGCACTTAGTGGGCAGCTGCAACGTTTAGGTTGTGCGCAGTGACTTTGCGCTTGGCCTTGACTGCGTGCGCAGTCTCGCCCTGACATTGGGCCATAGGGCCTCTTAGCCCCGACAAGGCCAGTTGGCCTAGGGACTGCCACAGGTGGTGGCTTATGTGAGTTTCTCGCTAAGGTTCCTAATCTGCACCTCTGAATGTATTTTTATGCGTCATGTGCCTTGTTTTACACCGCTGAATGTATTTTATGCATCATGTGTTTTCCTTCCTTACACTGCTGAATGTATTTTTATGCGTCATGTGCCTTGTTTTACACCGCTGAATGTATTTTATGCATCATGTGTTTTCCTTCCTTACACCGCTGAATGTATTTTATGCATCATGTGTTTTCCTTCCTTACACCGCTGAATGTATTTTATGCATCATGTGTTTTCCTTCCCTACACCTCTGAATCTGTTGTGATGCATTATGTGTAATGTGCTTATACCCCTACAGGTATTGTGATACTTAGGTGGTTGTTTTCTCCTTGTACAGGTGGTGCTAGTGAGGTCCTGGTTCCCTGCGCGATATTTTCCTAAGGTGGTTAGGGTTGCGTAGGTGGTACTTACCTGTTACCAGTAGTTACTGGTTGTGTGCTACATTTGCTATTTTGTACTACAGTATTATTCCTATGTTCTAAAAGTGCTAATTCCTGACAGTGGTCCATGTGGCCCTGTCCCCTGTACATATAATCCCTTGTAAATTCTGCCCGTGCCTGTTGGCACATTGTAAAGTGTGTGTTTTTATCTAATGTGTTTTGGTAATACAAAGGCTATTTTTATATAATACCTTGTGTGGAGTTTCTTTTGTGGTGGGCCTTGGGTGTTGTTGCTGGGTGCGCGCGCAAACGCTTTACACATCGCCTCAGAGATAAGCCTGACTGCTCGTGCCAAGCTACCAAGGGGGGTGAGCAGGGGTTATCTTTGGCGTGTAACTCCCCAGCCCTGACTAGAGTGGTGGTTTCTGTCTGGCTTTGGCGCAAGCCCTAGCCAACCAGAAATCCCATTTCTAACAATATCCGTAAGAGTCTGAGGACAGGGACACATGACCTGATGTTTGATGCTATGTGCTCCCCAGTCACACAAAGTAGTCAACGCTTGTAGTTACAGTAGCTGAAAGGATTCGCATAGCAACTTAAAATGTGCAAACAAGCATAACATGTTAATTTTATTAAAACTTTTTGCAAAGTAAATCAAGTTTCTGACTCCATCTAAAGAACACCTTCCAGTGGCTTTGTTTTTTGTATCTGAATCACGTCTTGTCATGACGTAACAGAGCATAGGAATGTTTGCATATATTTAAATACAATATTTTACTGCAGGAAGATGAACGTTTGTGATATACCATTATTTCTAGAATGATATCAAGGTTTCTGATGTGAAAATCAACAATGATCCTGCGTTTCACATACTCACTTAGGACTAATTCAGAAAAGTACCCTGGAAAAAAAATTACATTTGCTGCCATCAGGTGATTTCTACATTTTGGGTCAAATTTAATACGTTTTTCAAATCCCAAATATTATTGTGCATTCCTCTGGGAATCTAAGAGCATTGCAAATTCTCAGAAGTACTCTTGTACATAGTCCAACCCTTGTAGTTGATGTATATGCAGAGAATTTCGACAATATTCAAGGACATCGCACCATAACAGTGGAATTTTCATGTGAGGAAATCCAACTTTGGGACCAAATTTGTAATCAGAGTTCGCCCTAACGAAATAAGTATAGTATGCAACTTAGGCCCCTTTTACGAGTTAACGGCTAAAACATGTTTACACATGGATTGTGTGATACATCACAAACTCCTGATAATTTCCAGCAGGTCTTACTAGCTGAAATTGATTGGGGGAAATCCCCAGAAATTGGCAAAATCTGCAGAGTTTGGTGTGTTAAAAACTGATTCCACGTGTAATGCCCCGTTTTCCATTTAAAAATGAGGAATTTGAGGAATTGCCACATGTGGTAAATACCTCACCATGGGGTAATGCAATTTACCAAATACCCCACCCTGATCTGCTATACTCGCTGCGAGGGCTAAATTGTATTAACATGCGGAAAAGCTTTGTCAATCAAGCCCATTATTTTTAATAATATGTATTTTTCATAAGCAAACATAAGTGTTCAAAAAAGATTGTTAGTTAGAACTATATATATATATATGTATATATATATATACATCACATATATATATATATTGTTTCAGTGAAACATACTTTGCCAAATGTATACCTCATTTTCTATGTAGAGATTTAAGAGTCTGTTTTAAAAGGACATAAGAGCAAACACATTTGGCTCAGTTCCTCTTAGAGTGATAGCCATGCCTCTTCATTGCTTTCTTTGCATTCCTCTGTTGTTAAGCCAAATATAATATCATACTATCTGTCTTCAGGACTCAGCCCCCGGTTCCCTGGACTACATCTGACTGTTTTAACTCACTATCATAGCTCAAGAGATGATAATGGCCCCAGAGATGAAATGTGCCTTTATACATTGGATCCCACCAGCATGTTTCTAACAATGTTCTTGGCCTTATCAAAGAAAGCAAGAAAGAAACAGATTGTCTCTCGTCTTTTACTGCTGTAATGTTTTTATCATTCGGCATTAAGTATCTGCAGACACAGCTCAAACAAAGTAACTTGTTCAACCATGGACACTGTGAATGGATTTGTGTGTATTCGTTATCTTACACAAAGCGTGTATCTGTAGATGTGGTTAACATTCTTGCAAACGCTGTGTTTCAAGTGAAATACGCAGCGCTTGATTGCCAAAGCAGACTCGCAAATCACTTTGTAAAAGTTATAACAGTGTTACTCCAGTAGGAAGTGGTGTGCCTGACAAAAGCACTGGCACGCGTGACTAACATACGGGGGCAGATTTATGAGCCCCTTGCGCCACTTTTGCGTCACTTTTCCCATGTTAAAAGTGACGCAAAAGTGGCGCAAGGGGCTCATAAATCTGCCTCTTAGTATCTAAAGCTGCGAGACAGAGCTGAGTGACCTCCTCAGTATTCTAGATACAGGATACCCAGGTGTAAAATTAAATCTAAGAGAATATTGTATTTGTGATCCTTCTTTCTATCGCTATAAAAATGTCAAATAAAACAATACACTTTAAGCCCATTTAATGAGAGTAAATGTGTGTTCACGTCATGAGCTGATTACAAATGACGTTAATACGTGGTATAATCTCAAAATGGTCATTGTCAGCATTTGCTGAGCAACTAATCCACATGGTGTCATATTACAGAAAGTCCCCCGAGGATGCAACGGGCATGTGTGCCTGCTCTGTGCGCCCGGGGACACTTTGCAGAAGGGACCGCAGACGCTTGTGCAGCCCCTTCTGTAATACTGATAGTGCTTGTGCATATGAAGCGACAGCTCTATCTCAAGCTTGGCCCCATGCAAATGAGGAAATCAGTTCACCTCTACGCCCGCGCCGCATTATGGATGCAGTTGCAGGGGCAGCGTGCCTTTAGGCGGTTCACTGAAAGTCCTCTGCAGGGGAGAAAGGGTGTCCCATGGATCCACCTAGATATACCCTTACAGACAGGCGCAGTAACTCACTGCACCCGGCTGCAAGGGGATCTCTGATCCCTCTTGAAAGTGCGCGTGGGTACCGACTGCACTGTGAAACTCCGAGCAGCTTTGAAGCAGCCGCTCCCTATTGAACTTGATTGTGCTGCCCTAAGGGCAGCGCATGTTCTAGCTGCCCTGGGGGCAGCGCAGTCACCATAATAGGGTGCACTTTCTCTGTCCACCCTGGCGCACCTCTTTTAAGGTGCACCATTGCACAAACAGGGAAAGTGCAATCTTATCATAATACGGGCTATGGTTCTCACAAAATATTGACAAAGACAGCAAATTTGCTGCTAAATACAAACGAAGAAGGTGCAAACCCACCAAACAAAATTAAATACATGAATATATCAAAGCAAAAGAGTCCCCTTTCGCACACAACTATATGTGAGCATAGGTACATGGCAGGACAGATGTAAACAAAATACAAAAGCTGCTAAAATCGTCTCCTAAAAAGTCGTGTTTTAGTCATGTCTGTCTAGTCAAACTGGCAGATTGATAGAGCCAAACCATCACGCTAACCTAGAATCACCCCATGTGTAACGAGGTGGGATGAACGCAGCAAACAAAGCGAACAAACAGGTATCTTCTTTATTCAAAGAACAGGCTACGCTTAAGAAGCATCAGGATCGTTTCCAGTGAAATGTACGTATGTTCAGGATACCCCACCAGAAGCATGAGACCTCCCTGCTCAGCTCCTGGTCTCCACCCGTGTAGCTGCCAGACCAGCTCCAAGTGTATGACTCCCAGCGACAAACTAAAGCCCATGCAGCATCAGATTAATGGTGGTGCAGGGACACAAAGAACACAACATGCTCAATACAGCCAGTGGAAGCTGCATTCGAATGCGCACTGCATACCGTGGACATGCATGTCAGTCTTTATTGTACTTGTTTAACAAGAAGCTTCATCTCAGAGCTGGTATGCCCCAGGGATCAGCCATCTCCACTGTGGTTGGGTGGAATCCCAACCTTCAACCTGGATCCACCAACCGGTTTGCCAGGGCACAGCTCACCAATAACAGCAGAACCCCACCAGTGAGAATATGAATATAACAGGATGTCAATTGCGAGCGCTATCAGGCAAGACCACACCCACTGGCAATGACACATCATACATAGACTGAGGAGGGGCTCATGGTAATAACTGCTATTTGAGAACCAACGCAGCACTCCCCAAGGCGTGGCCCCCATATGCTCCTGCATGAAAACAAATATGAAACACATGATGAACATACACAACACCTCCATTATGTAACAAGCAAACATCCACTGTGTCTATAAGCCATAGTGTCAAATTGATTAAAGTAGTAAAAGATTACAGACCTGCACTACATGAAAGAAAAAAACAACTCAAGCAAAACTCTTGAAAGTAATCTCATAAAAGGAGGTATGCAAGATTCCGAATAGGCAAGCAAACAAACACAGACAACAGCAATTGCGAAGTGTGTGCATTGTTTACAGAAATCAACGATTTAGCAGACAACAACACCGCCCTAATGAGACCAGCGTGTGCAATAAAATGCACTCAAAAGCCATGCAGAGCCCATCACATCACACAGCAGGAGGAAGCAGAATAGAAAAATATGCTGGCAGCACTTCAACTAGCCCCAAAGAGGCACCTCCACTAACACCATCATCACAAGCAGCGACCCTGCCACTAACCACGAATGGCCTTTAATGCCGAGTACAAATGGCATGTAGGAGCCAAATACCACACTTTCGCAACTTGACGTTATCATCCAATAGAGTTTATTTTGTGATTGATGCTCCAGTGTTAATGGTGCAAAACCTATACCACCATTTAAAGCAACGTGGAAGCAAATCCTCTGACGATTTTGTGCACAACCAAATACTTTATAAATGAGAAACCTGAAGAACCAATACCAACAAATATGTCTGCTAGTCAGACAACCACTTATAGAAAGTCCAAGAGATTAGCCAAAATGGGAAGAGGTGGTGGCTTTCAGTCAGACAAGCGAACAACTGGAAGAAAATTTAGATTCATAAAGAGATAAACAAGTGAGCAAATCAATGTGATACACAAACTTGTACTACTAAATGGTGGCTTATAAAACGACCTCAGGGTAAAACACATCGGTGCCACTTAGTTCATCAGTAATATGTGACATAAATATTTTTAGGGCTATTATACTCCACAGTATGAGGACCACCGTTTACGAATACACACAGGTGAGGTTTAATTTGTCATGATTAACCGCATCGCTGCTCATGACGGAACCACTCCGTCATGAGCCACGGGCGCCGTGTGCTCATGACAGAGTGGTTCCGTCATGCTGCGGCCGTTGGCGGCCGCTCCGCCCACGCGGCGCTAATTCCCCGCCTGCGCGGGCGAATAGCGCGAGTGGGCGGAGTCGTGACGGAACCACTCCGTCATGACCACAGCGCGCCCGTGGCTCATGACGGAGTGGTTCCGTCACGAGCATGGTGGCACCGCGCTGCCCCCAAACCCCCCCAGCGCCGCGGCAAAATTCGTGCCGCGGTGAAGGGGTTAAGTCTGGTGCACACGAAAATAATGCAGTGTTGCAGTAAGGGGGCGCCATGCTGAGCTGATATCAATCTTCCTTTATAAGTGACCCCATAGTGACGGAGAACAAGGCGGCCGGCTGAACGCCTAGGTCGCGAGTCCCGCAGTTGATCGGCATTATGATTCGGATGTTTAATGTTTAGGCTCAATCTAGGCTGCTTTCCTACCGCGTGTAGCTCGGGTAGAAGCCCGGGAGTGATTCCGGTTTGCTTTCTTGGGTCTTTTGTGCGGCTCGACCGCGAGAGACGGGACTGCGGATCTCGCTGTGCTGTGCTGTGCTGCGCCGGCGGGCTGTACCGGCACGAAGAGTGCAGAGTGAGGAGTGTGGCTCGCAGCAGCGGAGTCTCGGAGTCTCGGAGTGCTCACGCCGGGGGAGCCCCACCCGTCCTCTCTGGTGATGCTTGGAGGAAGTGGTATGAGAGGGAGGTGAGCTGGCAGATCGTTGGTGAGTGAACCCCTTCGATTATTGTGCTATGCAGCTTCATTAGACGAGGGTGAAAGTAACCTGAGGGCAGTTTGGAAGGGAGTTTTTTTTTTGAGACTCCTGCAGCGTTTGAAGTGAAGTAAACGGGTTGAACCTACTGCTGTCCGGGTGAAGTACCCAGAATAGGAGTGGGGTTCCCCTTGTTCCCTTTGTTCCCCTTGCTTTCTTTGGACACACGGGGGGCCACTCAGAGACATTCAGTGACAGCAGAGAAAGCAGCTCTATATCTTCACAACTCACAACTCCTCATAAATATAAATAATGAAACTGATGGTTTTCTGGGCAAAAGCAGCCTATAAAAATCAACATTTTCAAGGGGTTACATCAAGGCAAGTCTTTCGGGGACCTCCGCAAAGATTCTTACAATCTCCAGAGTGTTCTTGGAGGTCTTTAAATCCTACCTCTGGTGGATACCTTCGAAACAACTTGAATAACTTTAAGAACATCTACTCGGCTGATTTCCACTCCCATTCATCTAACTTTGGGGAGGCCTGTATGAATCCAACTCGGAAAAAGGGTCGCGGAAAGAAGAGGCCCACCTCCATAACCAAGTCATCTGCATCACCTACAGGGGGTAAGAATTTGAATTCAAACCTCATCAGCGCTAATGACATCTCAAGTTCTTTAGAAAAGGATATCCATGAGTTTTTCCCGGTGTCGGTAGTAGGTGAGGTAGGGGGCGAACTCTTTGACCCATCTGGTAAAGCCCCGATTTGATTTTGGGACGGGAACAAGAACAGGCTTTATGTACATCACAGGCTAAAGGCTTACCTAAATTTACAAAATAGAGAACAGAGGGCTCCAACTATTAAAACTATCAACACGGCGGTGGTCTCCCCAAGGGCGTCAAAAACAGCAAAAAAGGAGCAATCGAAGAATGGTTTAAATTTAAAAATCACCCCCTCATTGCGCTCCATTTTTAAAATCCAAGATAAGCCGGTATTAGAGAGCGGTTCACCGATTATAATGCCTTCACCCTCACCCGCAGTTTCACTGATGGCAATAGAGTCACCTAATAAATATCAAGCTCTTATGTTGAATGAAGTGGGAGATGACATTGACATTGACCATAATAGCGGAAACGTACCTGAAGGGCTCCCACAATCTGAGGGATATCAACCACCTTTAACTTCTGGCAATCTCAGTGCAAGACAAAGTGGTGATCATATCACGGACACTCCAACTGGGGAAAACATAGGCGATCTAGTAGCCTCACTATTAAAGGAGATGAAAATGGGATTTGCTAAATCCGAAAAAAATCAGGAAAAAATTCAGACTACTTGTGAGGCACTAGAGACGAAAGTTAATGCACTGGTAGACAGAGTTGTGATAGTAGAAACTGCAATTGAGCAAATTAAAGATGATGTTAGGCTTTGCCAAAGCAACATCGAAAAGGTAGAGGCCACTGAGAGAGAGCTTCGTGAAAAAATCAAGATTCTAGAAAATAACTCTAGGAGAAATAATTTACGTTTATTAAATGTCCCCGAAGGCCAAGAAGGTCAGAATATAAGGGCCTTTGTAGTAGATCTCTTAAAGGACCTCGTTCCTGAGTTGCCCAGAAAAGAGTTGGATGATGACATACAAAGGGCCCATAGAGACCCCTTCAGACTTAATAGGGATAGGAAAAACCTGCACAGAATCTTAGTCAATTTTAAATCCTATTCAGTAAAAGAACGGATTTTGAATAAGGCATTAAACTCTGGTATCCTGTCTAAAGGTGGGTATAACTATAAAATTTGCTTGGATATTTCCAAAGCAACAGCCGATAGACAATGGGCCTTAGGGAAATATATGCAAGACCTCAGGGCAGAAGGAGCCACTGTACAGATGAAATTCCCAGCTCTCTTACGTATTACGTGGTGCAATAAAACTTACAATATTAGAGACCCAAAGGAAGTGGAGCTCCTTCTAGAACGTATGAGGTCCAATAGGGATAAGTAGCGTTTTTGAGCCGTATTGCTTCAATCTAAAATATGCCTACCATTGCGGTTCTCCGACTGGGCAACAAGGATTGCCCAAGAAAAAGGTGAGGGTTCTCCAGGGTGGGTGTACACTTAGGTTTATACATTTTTTTGCACATTTTGTTTGTTTGTGGGTGGGGAGCACAGGGGGAAAAATAAAGAAAAAAGCAAGGAACATCTTAATATCAATGGGTGATTTAAAATTAGCGACATGGAACGTGAATGGGTTAAGAACGAGAAGGCGGCGAAAAAAACTTTTTGAATATCTTAGACATCTAAACATGGATATAATTATTTTACAAGAAACGCATCTCCTTAGTTAAGAATGGCTTGAAACTATAGAGTATGAGACATGGATTGGAGAGTCGGTGTGTACAAACCAATCATGTAATACTAAGGGTGTAGCCATTATAATTAAAAAATCTCCACATTGCATGCTGGTCAGTCAGATTGTAGATTCAGGAGGAAGGTGGGCCATAGCAACTATAAAATATAGGGATACTTAATTTTTGATAGCAGGCTACTATGGCCCCAATATAGATGATCCTGTACCCCTCCAGTCCCTATACGCACAGCTGATTTTGCTACATTTACCAATTATACTGGGAGGTGATTTTAATATCTTGCTGGATCCTAAGAAAGATAGATACCCACCCGGTAGAGGTCTCAATCTGCCTAGAATGCGACAATGTTTGATTAGACTCAAAGAAGATCTGGACCTAGTTGATATATGGAACTCCAGAGGTGACCAATCTAATAAATTTACCTATAGGAACTATAGATATGGCCATGCCTCAAGAAAAGATTTTTTTTGGGTTGATAAACCCCTAAGTAATAAAGTTAGGAGAGTCTATCATTCACCCGCACACCTATCAGATCACTTCTTGGTCCAGTTAGTTATAAAGTATGAATTACCTCAGAGGGAAAGAAGGTGGACTTTAGACCGGACACTCCTATTAGATCTGCAAGTTATTGACACTCTAGGGAAGACAACGGAGAACTACTTTGAGGAAAATAGTGGGGGTGAAGTTTCAGAAATGACTGTGTGGGAGGCTTATAAAGCCATCATTAGAGGAACATTAGTTGGCATAGCATCAGGCAAAAATAAACTGAAGCGTCTCAAAATATCACGGCTAGAAGCTGAACTATTAGAGAAACAAGTAGAGCTAGAACTTTCAATCTCAGAAGATGACCAGAATACTCTGAAAAAATAAATTATGAACAAAAAACAAGATCTGTCCCTATTTCTGGAGGAAAAGCTAAGGAAGAAATGGCAAGCTAGCTCTTTGTCAAACTATGAATGGGGAGAGAATAGCGGTAAACTTTTAGCCTGGAAGCTTAAGACTGACTCCAATAGAAATAAGATAATTGCTATTCATAAGGGAAACAGGGGTCAGACAGTAGAAGACAAACTAGGCATTGAAGAAACATTTGAGCATTTTTTCCAGCTATTATAGGAGGAGGATTTAGTACCCCCGCCCTCGCAGTTCACGCCTATTTAACTAAGTCACAAACTCTGAAATTAGATGTGGATTCCTGTGGAATTTTAAATGCTCCAATTACACAGAAAGAAGTTTTGGAGGTAATAAATAATCTCAAAAAGAGCAAAGCAGCAGGTCCCGATGCTATGCCAAATGAATTTTATATTGCCCTAAAAGATTACTTAGGACCAAAATTGACTGATTTATTTAATACTATCTTTCTTGAAGGTTCTTCAATTCCAAAATCTTGGAATGAAGCAACGATTACCCTGATTTTAAAATCTGGCAAAGACCCTACCTGCTGCGAATCACACAGGCCAATTTTGCTTCTTAATGCTGACTATAAAATCTTTACTCAGGTTTTAGCAAAAAGACTGGGCTCTCTTGCTGATAAGCTTATTCATAAGGATCAGAAGGGCTTTATTAGAGGTAGACAGTTGCATGATCTTACTCACCAACTGATAGGAGCCATCGACATTGCTGTACATGAGAAATTACCTTTAACAGTTTTTACATTTGATGCGGCCAAAGCTTTTGACCGAGTTAACTGGTATTACCTACAACAGGTTATTATACATAATAATTTAGGTCAGCATTTTGCTAGGGCAATAGCGAACATCTATTCGGCCCCAACGGGTAAAATACTTATTAATGGTAGTACAACAAATAGTTTTCAAATTAGAAGAGGCACTAGGCAGGGGTGTCCTCTTTCCCCCTTCTCTTTAATTTATATATAGAGTCGTTAGCCAACATGATTCGAAATTCAAAAGTAATTATTCCGTTTAGTTTTAATAATTGGGAAGTAAAAGTGGCCCTATATGCAGACGATTTAATGATTTACTCGACCAATTTAAATGAGACATCTATAAGCATAACTAAATTACTATCAGATTTTGGGGAGGTGTCAGGGTATCAAGTAAATACCCAAAAAACGGAGGTAATGCATTGGAACATAATTGATCCTCAAGTTGAATCTAAAAAAGAAATAAGATACCTCGGGATCCAAATATTAAAAAACTTTAATGACATCCCCCAGGTTAACTTACAGATTAAAGCCAAAGAATCGAGGAAATTAATGAAATCTTGGAGCTGTTTATCCCTTTCTTTTAGTGGGAGGGTCAACGCAATAAAAATGTCTATTTTACCAAAGTTCACTTTTGTCTTTAATGCAATTCCCTTAGAGTTCAACTCATTACAGATAAAAAGGATACAAAGTGAAATGAACACCTACATTTGGTCTTCAAAAATGCCCAGAATAGCCTGGAAAAACCTGGCTCAGAAAAAACATCGAAGAGGGATAGCCAGTCCGGACCTTTTGATGTATTACAAAGCCTTTCATTTTAAGAATATAAGACACCTCTTGCGGGACTATGATTCATATCCTGTATACTGGAAAGCAATAACAAAACAGAGTCACTGCTTATATAAATTTGGTCATCAAAAATATTTTTAAAAAGTAAAGCTAAAGGTATTAATATCTGCTTTTAAACTATGGTCAGATATTAGGAAGATATGGCAATATCTGTATTATAGTCCGCAAGCCCCGATATGGAACTCCCCAGGGACGCCCGAATGTTTTCAGGACTCATTAGCACTCCCATTGAGGAGAGCCAGAATAACCAAATGGGGTGATCTCTTGGAAAATGGAAATTTAAGAACATGGAAAGAACTGGTGGTAATGACGTCAAATGAAATCTCAAGGTTTAAATTCTATTAGTTGACCAACTGGGCAAAATCTCAAGCTATCTGGCCGACAGATGATATTATGGACTTAGAAGGCGAACTTCATAAAAATGTCGGAAAGAAAGAAGTAGCGAGGTGGTACTGGCATCTTGTGGAGAAAATGGATGCAAACTACGATATTCCAGACCGCAAATGGAAGAAGACTTTTCCGGCTGAAGACTTGCAACAAGTTTGGCAAGTATCTTGCACTTATTTATGGCATATTATAATTTCTGCACCTCTTAGGAAGAATCATTTGTTTACTCTGCACAGATCCTACTGGACCACAGAAAGGATTTCAAAAATGAACACCCAGGTGATGAAAAAATGTCCAAAATGTGGGGAGGAAGACGCAAATGATATACACATGCTTTATTCTTGTCACCAGCTTGATTTATTTTGGAACGAAATTGGTAAGATTATTGATAAAAGTTTTAATCTGCTTATCAAGGTAAGACCCTTTACTATTATCTTTGGTATTCTTGATAATAATTTTACTTATATTAACCTATTTAAAAAACAGAAATACCTTTTATTTATATTCATGCTCTTGGCCAGACGCGAGATCTGTATAAACTGGATTCTTCCTTCTCCTCCTTTGATTGATGACTGGGTTTGTTCAGTAGAAAAAGTTAGGAACTTGAATAAGGCTAGAGGGGATTGTAAACGTACAAAATATTGGGAATTATGGGATAATTATAGTCGGTAGGTAAGGGAGGGTAGTCCAATGATTTAAACATCGCGGTCCAATACAACTCTTGTGTCTAGAGGGGCCATGACAGTCTCATACTAGACCTTGGATTTGTTGGACTTAAGTCATGGTTTCTACCTCTGTCCCAAGGGTTGCTCACTAGAGAGGAGACCCTATTGCTTAATAAACAGGATCGCATAAATGAGGACAGAAAAAATAATAATAAATACATAATTGACCCCATAGTAAAATATGCTATGTCCCTGTAGAGGGGAATGAATATAAATATACTGCATCCACAACTTATAGGATGTCGTGTTTAGTCTTTGCCTGCAGTTGCACACGTCTTTAAATAAGTACATGTCCTCTCATATGTGTTTTCTCATTTTATCACCTCAGTACTTACACTATTATACATGGGCCATACGGAACATCTTCATCTGACATGTCATACACAATGGTAGATGACACAACGAATAGGGATCTGCCTAAAACAGAAAATGTATGTGTATATTCTTTTCCTGCAACTTCACCAGTCATTCGATATGTCCAGAGTAAGCATTGCTGTTATGTCACTAGAGAGTGACATACAAATTAGAATCCTGATCACAAGCCTTGAATGGCATGATATTGCTGTTGGATAGGTATCAGGTATAAAACATAGAAGTAACTCACACAGAATTCCATGCTCTTCGTTGCACATATGTTACATGTGTGTCATTGTATTTAGCCTACAGAGGGCACTCTCAACTGCAACCATAAACCAGTATTAGACATGCCTTTATATTTCAGTTTGTAACAAAATTAGCTATTAGTTTGGGAGGATGTGAGTCGTTCCCAAGTAATAAGTCCAAATTCTTCTTAGGTCCAACACACAAGTTCAATAATTAAACCTGAGCTCAACCTTTGATAACTATAGCACAGAACAGACAGGGTTAACTTAAGGAAATTTGCGTAAAATATGTAATAGTACCAAAGGAATTGAAAAACGTTAAAATTATATAATTGCAGATCCCACAACCAATTTCTAAAAATAGAGAAACTTTTAGTAAGAAAAATTACACCTTAAACAATTAAAAATCGACAAGGGGAACCAGCAATGTCATTTTTACTGATTTAAGGCAAAAAAAAATGCCAAGAAAAGGGAAAGCACCAATAAAAAAAGTCACTGTTCGTGGCTGACCAGGATCCAGTCAAAATGTCAAGCAGACTGCAATGGTGCAGAGGTCAGATACACAAAAGAGCCCCTCCTGGTCAAAGATTTAACCTTCTGACTTAGGGCCATATGTAGGTAGGCTAACATTTACCACTTCATAAATACCGAATTTTACCGATTCGGTATTTATGAAGTGGTAAATGATATGTAGGTAATGAGTCGTTAATTATTACCGATTCGGTAAAATTCGGTAATTACCGAATCGGTATTTACCGAATCGGTAATGAGGCATACCTTCCCATTGATGGGAAGGTATGCCTCATTACCGATTCGGTAAATACCGATTTGGTAATGGGGGAACACATGCAAGGGTGACAGGGTGTCACAATGACACCCTGTTGCACCCCTGAAACGGCCATGTGTGCACATGTGGCACACATACATGCCCTAAGGGCATGTATGTCTGCCACATTGCACACTTGTAGACGCTTTGTAATGCATTTCCACATCCATTCTTCATTTACCACCAACTATTAGTTGGTGGTAAATACCGACTCTAAACATCACCCACACACTCCCCCTACATCTCATTTCTGTATTCGGAATTTACCGAATCGGTAAAATTACCGATTCGGTAATTTTACCGATTCGGTAAATTTACCGATTCGGTAAATTCCGAATACAGAAATTGTCCCCCTACATACCAAAAGCCTAAATACCGGTCGGTAACGGTATAATTACCGAAAATCGGCCGTTACCGACCGGTATTTGGCTACCTACATGAGGCCCTTAGTCTCTGAAATTGGAGTCTGTATCTTGATAAGTCTTCTCAAAGCTGATTATCCATTGGACGCGGTACTGCTGTTCATTGGTTTTCAGGGGAAAAGCTCAGCGTGGGAAAAATATACATTTTGCAGCTGACGAGGTCATCTGGCAGGTACATTTCGAGCCTCCCCCTTGTCAAGATTTCTATCTTCGAACTTAGCTCCTTTATCTGGAGTTAAAATCTTCCAGCAGGACAAGCATTGAAGCTGTATCCGATTAAGTCCACCCTAAGTTGGAAATCTTTGTGGCAAAGTTAAGCTAATGCCCTGGAGGCCTTTGAAATCTAAAAAATACAAACTTTTCAGACTTTCTGGACTGCTCCTTATGGTAGCTTTTAACCCCTTCCCTGCTCATGACGGAACCACTCCGTCATGAGCCACGGTCGCGGTGTGCTCATGACGGAGTGGTTCCGTCATGCTACGGCCGTTGGCGCCCGCTCCGCCCACGCGGCGCCTTTTCCCCGCCTGTGCGGGCGTGTAACGTAAGTGGGCGGCGCCGTGACGGAACCACTCCGTCATGAGCACAGCTCGCCCGTGACTCATGACGGCGTGGTTCCGTCATGAGCACAGCGGCGCCGCGCTCACCGAAAACCCCGCCAGCACCGCGGCAGAATTCGCGCCGCGGCAAAGGGGTTAAGCCTACAAGCACCTCAGAGAGAGCAAGTAGGGACCAGGACTCACTCTGGCAGAGGACACCAAAAGGGCCAAGCCAGAGTCCATTTGCTAATGGTCAGCAGGTGACTTCAGGAAAAAAGGCCTTGTGCTGCTTGTTGTGTCTCTTCATCCACATAGGTGGTCATTCAACCAACCCTTCAAGCAATCAATCAATCAATCAATCAATCAATCAGGGGCTTGTACGGCACGGCTACTTACCCGTAAGGGTTTAAAGGCACTGGGGAGGGGGGCTGCTAGTCCTCCTAGGTGTAGGATCGTTCAAAGAGCCAGGTCTTAAGGTCCTTCTTGAATTGAGTCAGTGACGCGGATTACCTTGGGGCCTACTTCGCAGACCAGGGTAAAAGTGAGAACAGGTCCTGTCCCTCAGATCTCCACAAAGATAGCAGACAACAGGTCCAGCCGTCTTCTATTCTTCCTCAGGTCTAGATGTGTTCTGGTAAGCTGTGGGTGATGTGACACTTTTGCTGGATTCCTTGGCCAGTTAGTTGGGGGAGACTCCTGGACACTCCCTAATCAATGAGAAAAATGTCTCCAATTCCAACCCTTCACTCTTTTGCAGCACAGCTTGTTTGCCTTACTGTAACCTATCCCACAGTACACTACTCTGAGGCAAATCCAACATGTCAGCATTGTTTTACCCTAGGACCCTGCTGGTATGCCAACCAGAAATGCGTTCCTAATCTACACCATCCTGGTTTTGGAACCATCCTCTCCCCCACTGAGATGGTGCCAAGCTGGCTACTGATGGCCCAGGTACAAAGTCTTCTCTTTTTCCCCTCTTTTTGACCTTCCTGAGCTGGTAGGAGTCCCATACTTCAGACCCAAGTCTTCCTGCCAAAAGACTTAGGCCATCGTTTCAGCTTTGGGAGCAGTGCTGACAGCTCATTAAGGGGAAGCGCGGACAGGGCCCAGCTATTGGCAAACTAATGTTAATGAGTCTACTAGAGGTTCAGGCAGATTAAGTGTAACTTTAAAAGTTACTTTTCCTAACTATTTATTAAATATCTGACTTCATCAGTGAATTGGATTTTTAATAAACATTGCAAAAAGAAGTCGACTCATTCCAGTAGTTGGCCCCAAACTAAATATCCCAGAAATATGATTTTATCGGAATTTTATTTTTTGTCATAGGAGCAACTACAGACTTGTGCAGATAAATTAGCTTTTGGGGCATGTCAACACTATATATTTTTGCTGGAGCTGCTTTTAAATACTAGGCATTCTACCATGTGGGCTGCAAGTCCTATTTAGAGGTGACCTACTTAGTATTTAAAAGTAGTGTTCTTTCCTTTCAAAAGCAGTTTTTTTATAGGTTTTCCTGCAGGTTGAGATGTTGCAGCAGTCAGGCTACTCATGCATGCCTGAAACCATGGTTATCCTTGTCAGCCTGGTAGATGGCAAAATATGTGCTGCTGTCCACAGATAACATTTAACTTTCCATATCAATAACATATTTTAATGCAACATATATCATGGCTTCACCAGACACTTAATATGCCACTTGGGAATTAGCCAATTTCACGATCTTTTGAGGGACACAGCATATACACTGAGCACTGGACATCACCAGTGCCCCAGTGTGCAAAGTTCAAAAACAAGCAACATAAGTCCACATACAAGGGGGTGACCATGCAAAAAGGTCCATTTTCTCACAGTAAGGAAAATCAGGACCAAGATGAGTGAAACCCCAAGTGTCTACTAAGAAATTAGGAATTATTGGAGGAATCAATAATTTAGGATCTGATTCAGTTGTACAATGTTTGAGTTGATCCTGTAGCAAACTAAGTCATGAATATCCTGCAATGTGTTTAAAAGATCTACAGCCTTGAACTGGTGAGCATATCTCAATTCAATTCTCAAAGTACTGGTCATGGTTTTGTAGAATATGACCATTCTAGCACAAATAAGAATTTGCCCAGCAAGTGTGGCTCCATGTCAATAATATGATCTTCAACCAGTCATTAAAAAACAGTGTTGTTTCATTGTGTCTTGTAATAGAGAGTGGATCTGGAATAAGGCAGGTTTTTCAAGCATCCATGCAACCACTCAGAAAGAGGTATGTCATAGTCGCAGAATGAAGTATAGGCACAGGAGCGGCAAGTGCCTTGGCTTGTAAAGGGTCTACTAAGCAAGGTGCTGGCTAAGTGTGTGTCTTCAGTCAATAGGCTGGGGTCATGGTGGAGCCCTTCCTATGGGGAGGGAGGGAAGACCTTGAGAAATTGGTCCAAGGGATACACGCTCCCTAATATATCAATACTAGTCAACCCGGGTTATCCCATGCCTATCCAGAAAAGTGGCCTTTCCCAGTCACATACCCTGTAATTTACTGTCAAAGAAGAAGAAATCTTCGTAATATAAGACCCTCACCCACTCTAGTAGTAGCATGCGTCAATATCGGGTCTCATTCTGGTCCCTAAAAACCAGGATGGGCTTGACCATATTCCAGGGGAATGACCGAGGAACCTAGAATAGATTAAAAAAAACTCAAGCAGGTCTAGGTTTCTCTTTATTGGTGGTCTGATTGGGTACAGATTAAAATGATCTCAAATGGAGGTGAGGATGTTATGGTCCTATGAACATTAATTGCTGTTGATATGGTTCAGCCCCTATGCTAAGGCCTCTCAGGTCCTGGACTTTTGTCAGGACATCAGGAATTTAAAATAAAGTAGTTGCTGGACTAATAGGCTAAGCTCTGGTTACATGTGGTTACATGTGAACAAGTGTGTGCCTGCAGTAGTAATCATCAAGGAAGACTAAAATCTAACTGAAACTTTTATCTGCACACACAAACCTGTTGCAAATGAGGCCTTGAATAAAGTGGTTATTACATGAGCAAGCCTTATAAATCAATTGGGTTTTACAACATAAATATCCTACTTTCTTTTTGACAAGAGTGTGAGTCAGTAGCACTTTACTGTACATCTTTGAATGTTTAATGTATTTACACTGTATTAAACTATGCTACATATTAATTTTGGGTTGGCTCAAGATATATGGTGGCAATTACGATCCGGTAAAAAAAATTCCCGTACGACTCGTATCCGGTCTTTTTACCGTACGAATCGTACAAGTGCCGTACAAACTGGCAATCACGATACGCATGGTAAAAAGCCCATACGAGTCGCATTGGGAATAATTCCCCACACGTCCTTGGGTCGGAAAAAGTGTCCGACACGTCCTCGGACGATTTACCGTACTAACATGAACAGCGAAGTCCGACCGGGGAATCACGATCCGTCCCTGGCGTCCGATTGTACAACCGTATGGTTAAAAGACCGTCCGCACCGAACTCCAATAGCAACCATGGAGACGTCTAAACAGATGCCCGGTACGCGCCGTACCCCCCCCAGCCCCCGCATGGACGCGCCATCACCCCCCAGCCCCCGCATGTACGCGCCGTACCCCCCCCAGCCCCCGCATGTATGCGCCGTACCCCCCCCAGCCCCCGCATGTACGCGCCGTACCCCCCCCAGCCCCCGCATGTACGCGCCGTACCCCCCGTGTATGTACACCCGAGTACGTGTCGAACTGTACGTGTCGAACCCCCCGTGTATGTACACCCGAGTACGTGTCGAACTGTACGTGTCGAACCCCCCCGTGTATGTACACCCGTGTACGTTCGAGTCGTACCCCCACCCGTGTATGTACGGTGCGTACCCCCAGCGCTACGCGCTGGGGGTACGCACCGTACATACACGGGTGGGGGTACGACTCGAACGTACTCGGGTGTACATACACGGGGGGGTTCGACACGTACTCGGGTGTACATACACGGGGGTACGGCGCGTACATGCGGGGGCTGGGGGGGGTACGGCGCTTACCGGGCCACCTACTCTGGTCGTTTCGCGCCGTACTTCGCTTTTCCGGCACTTTTTGGGTGCCGTAAAAATATTGCCGTCCGGACTGCTGTTGGTTCGAATCGTACTTCCTGGGTCGTGAAACGCGGCCTGAGAGCTTCCCGACGTCACGTCGGCTCTTTCCCCGGATCCCATTTGTATGTATCTTTTCGTCGGTCGGTGTTTTGTACGACTCGTACGGAAATGGTGTTTCCATGCGAATCGTACTTGCATGTTTGTAAAGTTTTACGACCGGGTACGAGTCGGACGGAAAAAAGCCTCCGTCCGACGGTTCGTACCCGGTTTTTGCCGGATCGTAATTGGCACCAAAGTATTTATGAACATCAGTTTCCCTATGTTTGAAAATGTGCCAAACTCTAATAAACTGGTTAGGACTCCTTTGTAGTTTGGCATTGCCATTAATTACACAGAGGTTTTGAACTTTTCTGCTGGGCCAAAATAATTACTTTGTTGGTCAGGATGTAAACAAAGTCAAACCTGAACACAAGGCCAATTTGTGTGGGATTGGCCATTTGCTGTTAGAGGAAGAGGATGCGGAAGAATTCAGCATAGGGTGATTAGATGCCATTGCATTGGCATTCCAGGGCATACCATTCCTACAACGACAAGAGAGAAACAGATGAGCCTCTGGTAGTAGTCACATTAGGGGCTCCATCTGACGCCTTGGAGGGTAAGAACATTTTTTACTGTGTAGTTAGGGGCAGAGCTAAGCCAAGAAATAGCTCTTAACAACAGCCAGTTTAATCTATCATTTTTGAAATGCCCAAAAAGTAATGCAACAGTGTGGGTCAGCCAATCAAATGATACTAGATTTGTCTGTCAGGGGTGCAGTGGTTATAAGGCATCTCAGGAGTGAGTAGAAACGCCCACCTTTTAGGTCATCCCCACTTTTAATTGATGATCTGAGACAGGGAGATACTACAGAAGAAGAAACCACCATGTGGATACTTCTTGCTTGGTAAGGACTTCTGGCCATCCCACTTCCTCTGGAGGGTAGCAGAGGTTGGACTGTCTGAGAACCCTCGAGGACAGTGTTCTCTCTTAGACTGTTTTGAAGCATTTGTGCCTGAAAGCAACTGCTGCCAGAGTATCTCTGACACCTGCATGATTCACAGGTGCCCTACAAGTGGCGAAGTGGCGTGGGATGAACAGGCATGCAGTGTAGTCAGTCTTGAGGGCCCTTGCATGCTGTTGCTGACATACCCTGGCCAAGATGACAAGAAAGGAGGTCACCAAACTCTTCTTCAATTGTGAAGGCTGTCCTGTAAAATTCCTAGACTGCCAGGTCAGTCTCAAGTGATTTATGAACGGTTAGTTCCAGTGCCCGGGGGAGCACCTTACTGAGAGCACGGCATTCACATTTAAGTAGCTTGTCTCAGAAGGTGGCGCATGGTGCCAGGCTACTTGCAGGTGACAGCGTGCACACTTGGACTGTCTTTCGCCCTGCTCCCATTCTTGTTCGTTCAATGAGGGACCTTAGAAAGAAGAGGTGAAGAAGAAATAAATAGCTGAATGACTCTGCCGGCACTGAGAAAGAAGTGCCAGGCTTGCAGAGAGCCAGCCAGGACCGCCAGAGCTGATGGACTAATCAGCCTCTACGGTCTAGAATCATGAAATGACGGGTGCCCTGGAGGACCTTCTGACATTTCCGATGCTTGTATTTTTAGTTGTAATTATTTGATGAAGGCAATGTGACCCAATATGGTCACTAGGGGTAGGCCTAACTTGTGTAATCCTGCGTAACATAATCATGAGGAATGACAAAAACGTTTGTGCTATTATGTGGAATTATGCAAGATACGTCTTGCACATGACACGTCAGAAAAATTATGCCATTGATGCCATTCGCTCTAAAAAACAGCGGTAAATGCATCTCAAGCTGTGTAAACACGCTGACATTTTTAAGCCCTGCTCCTTCCTAGCCATTTTCTCCTGATCCCTGATCCCAAGGCCCCATCTCAACTAATGCAACCTATTTTGCTCCACCCATCACAATTTTCATAACATATTTTCACTATTATGCTACTTTCCTACTCCTCTGTGTGTTTATTTAACTTTTCTTTTACCTCAGTTAGTCTTTTTCACGTCTTGTGGCCCCCTTGTGACAGACAGCGGCAGATATATATATATATATATATATACATTCGACGATCCAGTTCAAGCAATATTGAAGAGGCGCTGACTCCGTGGGAAATTTCGTCAAGAAAAATGTTTATTCACACCAAAGGCCAAACGCGTTTCGACGGACTTGCCGCCTTGGTCACTGAACACAGGTAAGACGTAATTGTCACGTTTAAATACACCATTGGCCTGATTGCCCAAAAATGTTATTCATGAACATAGAAAGAGTCACATTTGCGAGTGCGAGTCTAAGAGAAACAAAAATCAAATGATAAATGTTATCTCACATCGTAAAACACCAAGTACAAAATATAAACATCAATGTTATTGAATTGACTCGCTTGTTCGAAAGGAGGCAGTTAAACCCTAGTGGGTAGTGACTGCATCTGACTCCAATATTTTGAACCCAAACATGTATAGGGAAAAACAAGCCAAAATAAAATGTGCTTACCAAATGGTCAGACCTGTGTTTTAAAGAGTGGGCAAAAACTCAAAAAAGAGGCCTTTAAATAAAATTGTTTTAGATGCTACAGTACTATGTGTGCTGTATTTATTGCAGATGCACACTGAGGGCCTCATCAGCATGTAATCCTTTCGGAATCTTGCTATCTAGTAATAGAATGTATCTAGATTCGAGTTTTCGTAGAGACAGTAGTCTGTTTCCTCCTCGGATGTTCTTGGGGACACTGTCTATAACGAAATGTGAGAGATCTTCACTTCTACCCCTGTGTACAGTGTTTATGTGACGTGCCACGGGATATGAAGGATCATCACTGCTAATAGCACGAAGGTGCTGCAAAATTCGTATGTGTACCTGGTGGATGGTGCTACCTACATATACATATATATATATTCACTGAAAAAACCATAGGTTTCACACACGTTATAGTTAGGAATTAGCATTTAAAAAACCTTGCAAATTCAGTGAAAAAACCATAGGTTTCACACATGTTATAGTTAGCTGGAAATTTTACTGATAAAAAACCAATGAAATTCCCCCGTTATAGTTAGTGCAGGCAACTATAACTCACGCGACCGCAATCCTCTGCTGATGACATATGTGTCTTTATGAAAAAAAAATATTTGTAATATATGTATAGCTAAAATTTAATGGAAGAAGACATGGGCAAATAAGTGTCTAAATACAGTATTAGCATCAGCAGAAGATTGCGGTCGCGTGAGTTATAGTTGCCTGCACTAACTATAACGGGGGAATTTCATTGGTTTTTTATCAGTAAAATTTCCAGCTAACTATAACATGTGTGAAACCTATGGTTTTTTCACTGAATTTGCAAGGTTTTTTAAATGCTAATTCCTAACTATAACGTGTGTGAAACCTATGGTTTTTTCAGTGAATTTGTACGTTTTTTTAAATGCTAAGTTACTTTACGCCATTCGTGGCGTGCACGCCCACTTAACGCAGTTCGTTCCGTGCGCGCACGGTGCGCTTCACGCACCGTGCGTGCACAGTGAGCACGCGGTGCGCTTCGCGCACCGCGCGCCCAATTTACGCAGTTAGTGCCGTGCACGCACGGTGGGCACGCGGTGCGCTACGCGCACCGCGTGCCCACGTTACGCTAGATGCGCCATGTACGCACGATGCGCTTCGCGCACCGTGCGCACATGGAGGACATATGATGCGCTTCGTTGTGAAAGGTAATATTTTATTTTTTCACAAATGGCGCGATATGCCATGCACAAATGGTGCCATTCGGGCACCATTTGCACATGGGGTAGGGAGAGTATGGATATTTTTTTTTTTTTTATAATTTTGACCGTACGCGTACGGTAAGCGTAATCGGCGAAATTATCGAAAAATTTAAAATTCCGTTTTTTACCTTGGGGGATCTTTGAGGACTCCCTCAACATGGCTAGGTGCTTAGGAGCTGTCTAAACAGCCCCTTTACATGTTTTTGGCCTTTGTTTTTTAACCCCCTCTCAGAGTACGAGAGAGAAAATGGCGGCCGCTACTTCCTGCTTTCGACCGATTCGAATGTTTACTAAGATCTAACAGCCAATCAGAATCGCGCTCGCGCACGTCACCGTACGCGTACGGTATGCGCACCGTAAGCGCACCGTAAGCTGGCTCAGATATATATATTGATTTAAAGGCTATTTTCTCAGAATCTACTGAACAGATTTACACCAAACCTACAAAAGGCACTTCCTTGACCTGTTGACTACCTCTCTGCCAAATTTCAAGGAACTCTGTTCAGCCGTTCGGGCTGTAGCTGTGTCTAAAGGTCCTATGGAAAAATGCATGGGAAAAACGCGTTTTGGGACCCCCCTTTTATCTTAGCCCCCGCTTGACGAATCACCGCGAGACTTTCAGGGTAGGAGCGGAGCGTAGCGCCCCATTAGTTTTGAAAATTTCGCGAGGATTCGTCGACCGGCGACAAAGTTATTCAAAATAGAATGTTGCGGTTTTCCTATGGAAACAGGGTCCTAACTATAACTACCTACTGGCGACCGCCAGTAGGTAATATATATATATATATACACATATATATACATATATATATATATGTATATATATATATATATATATATACACTTATATATATATATATATTCTGCTCGGTGGGGGGGTCCATTAAATAAACCGCACTCGAACGCGTGTCCGCTTTCCCAATAGCTTTTTATTAGGTATGGAAAACGTATTCCTTCAGTCCACCAAATGTCTGACTGCAACGCCAATGCGTTTCGAGACCTTCTCTTCTTCAAAGCGCAGGCAGTCAACGAGAGCAGAAAGAGCTCTGCCTACCTATTAAGCGGTATCGCACGCCAATTAGGCAGTTCTTGAGGAGACTGTGCGTTGCTTTATGGGAGTTGGAGTTCGTTATTAGTCCTGAATGGGCACTCGTAAAATTTCATTGCGGTTTAAAAGCTCCGTTGAGCCCCAAAAGATACATTTTCCTAAATCTCCAACTCCCATAAAGCAACGCACAGTCTCCCTTCACCACTGTGTAAACGCGCCCTGTGTCCATTCTAAGTTGGGTAATTAAGTCCCCTTGAATCCTAAGGGTCCCTGGGGTCAAACTAGCCCACTAGGTACCTCCAGTAAGTGCCACAGAGCTGCGTTGCAGAGAGGTGTAAAAAGGGGCGTGGTCTCTGAACACCTGTCTGCAACGCAGCTCCCTGGCGCATACTGGAGATACCTGGTGGGCTAGTTGGCCCTCTGGGACCCTCAGTATTGAAGGGGAATTAATTTCCCAACTTACAACTCACCAGGGGGTGTGTTTGCACAATGGTGAAGGAAGGGGGCGGGGCCTAAGTTGAAATGTGTGCAAACACGGGTCGCGTTTGCACAGTGGTGAAGGGAGGGGGCGGGGCCAGTGGTGACATGTGTGTAAACACACCCTGTGGCACGTTTTAAGTTGAGGAATTAATTCCTCTTCAATCCTGAGGGTCCCTGGGGACCAACTAGCCCACCAAGTACCTCCAGTATGCGCCAGGGAGCTGCGTTGCAGAGAGGTGTTCAGAGGCCACGCCCCTTTTCACAACACTCAGCAACGCAGCTCTGTGGCGCTTACTGGAGGTACCTGATGGGCTTGTTGGTCCCCAGGGACCCTCAGGATTGAAGAGGAATTAATTCCTCAACTTAAAACGTGCCACAGGGTGTGTTTACACACATGTCACCACTGGCCCCGCCCCCTCCCTTCACCACTGTGCAAACGCGACCCGTGGCGCATTTTAAGTTGGGAGATTAACTCCCATTGAATCCTGAGGGTCCCTGAGGTGCAACTAGCCCAACAGCTACCTCCATTAAGCTCCACAGAGCTGCGTTGCAGAGAGGTGTAAAAAGGGGCACGGTCTCAGAACACCTCTCAGCAACGCAGCCCCCTGGCGCATACTGGAGGTTCCTGGTGGGCTAGTTGGCCCCCAGGGATCCCCAATATTCAAGGGGAATTCATTCCCCAATTTAAAACGTGCCACAGGGCGAGTTTGCAGAGTGTTTTTGTGAGGGGGTGGGCCTAGGGACAATCGCGTGTCTTTTTTTTTTTTTTTTTTGAAAGGGGGGCTTTGTGACCCCCCTTCCTTTTGCTCTTTTGGGGCCCTGGGGACCCCATCCCTCAGGGCCTGACCCCCTATTTAAAATTTAAATAATTTATTTACGGGAAGGGGGCCGCGTGGCCCCCCGCCCGTGGCCAATTCTGGGCCCCGGGGACCCCGTCCCCCGGGAAATGGCCATTTAAAAAAAATATTTTTATGGAGTGGGCTGCGTAGCCCCACTCCTCAGGCCACCCATGGCCCCGGGGACCCCATCCTCCGGGGCCAGCCTTTGGTTTAAAAAACAAAAACAAAAAGCACAGTTGATTAGAGGGTCTTAGGGAGTTTAAAGACCTACGCGGACAGATCCCCAAATATTGAAACTTGAACAACACCAGAGTCCGTGGGTCTATACCGGTCTACCTAGAGCACAATGAAAACACGCCAGCTACATACACACATGTAGAGGTCCTTTCAAAAGGGACCAGGTCCCATCACCCACCGAAGTGGCTTGCTTCATCATCTGGGACCTCCCTTAACCGCACCTGGTGCGGTTAAAGAGCTACAACTCCTTAAATTACTATAAAAAGGAGGAGCTCAATGATGTTTTAACTGATGTAAGTTGGAGGATATCACTCTCAAAGTGGGAGGAAGCTGCCAAAAGTGTAGTGAAGTTGAGTGCAGTGTGTGAAAAAGTGGTATTAAAAATGATTATCACTGGAAAAATATTTTATTAGATATCCAGTGGTATCAAGAATAAAAACGCAGTAATAATAGAGTAAAACGTGTACGCAGATAATTTAGGAACACGTACTCTAAGTGTAGGTCTACATGTTTCAGCCAACTAGCGTCTCGACCAGATGACAGTGGCTTTCTTCAGGACCATGACAAAACACTACTGCAATGTGAAAAAGTGTAAACGTAAATATGAAAGGAACGATACAACCTACATAGGTACCTGCTTATCGGAGGATATACGGCACCGTAGGGAAGTACAAAAGTCACCCGTCAAATGATCGGGGAACGTCCCACACTCCTGGTCACAACTCAGGGCGTGAGGCAGCGCTCTGTCCGTCGCTACCCCGGACTTTCTTCCTGATTGTTCTGTAACAATCAGGAAGAAAGTCCGGGGTAGCGATCATTTGACGGGTGACTTTTATACTTTATACCCCGGGGGTGGCGGTCCTGGGGCTTGGGGGGGCCTTTGAGCCCCACCTATGTATATTAAATCCCCGGGGGTGGCAGTCCCCGGGACTGGGGGGGAGCAGAGAGCTCCCCCCATAATTCAGTAAAGCCCTGGGGGTGGCGGTCCCCGGGGCTGGGGGGCCCCTCTGGGTCCCCATTCAAATATGCATATTGCCCCGGGACTTGGCCCCCCCCAGGGGCTAATTACAACGAAGCGCAGAAGCCCGTGCTTCATTTTTTTTTTTCACTGCGGGTTGCGCGGATCCTAAGCGCATCCTGCCCCCTTTTTGCGTTTTTTTCACTGCTTTCTTGTGCCTCGGTTACCGAGGCGCAAGATGGCTGCCAACACTTCCTGGTTTGAAGTGTTGACAGCCAATTAGCATAAAGCTCGTGCTCGGGAGGATCCGCGGCCCTAGATATATCTATCTTTTTACTTTTGAATATCACAGGAACTACTGAATGGATTTACACCATTTAACCAAAAGGCACGAGTGTGAACCAAGAGCTACCTCTTTTCCCAATTGGTGTAATTCCGTTCAGCAGTTCGAGCTGTAGCTCCGTCTAACGGTCCCTATGGAAAATTGCATGGGGAAAACATGTTTTGGGACCCCCCTTTTTTCTCGGCCCCCGCTTGACGAATCACCCTGAGACTTTCAGGAGTGGACTGGAGCGGGCCACGAGTTTTGAAAATTTCGCGAAGATTCGTCAACTGGCGCCAAAGTTATTCCAAATAGAATGTTGCGGATTTCCTATGGACAATAGGTCCTATCTATAACTACCTACTGGCGACCGCCAGTAGGTAATATATAGATATAGATATACATATATATATGCTTGTTTTTCTGGATATAGAATCCCTTTATACAAGTATTAAGCATTCAGATGGATTAGCTGCAGCCAGTTATTATTTGAACAACAGAGCTATTCACATGAAAGAACATATTGCCATGCTGGTCACAATGATAGAGCTTTGTCTGTTTAACAATTATTTTTTGTTTAACGGGGAGGCATATCATATGTTGAGAGGTGTTGCCATGGGGTCATGCTTCTCTCCCATCTATTCATGTTTTCATGTTGGCTGGTGGGAGGAGTATGTTCTCATGACTCGGCACAAATTGGAGTGGGAAACCCATGTTAATCATTTCTGGCGTTATAATAACATATGTTTAATCTGGGCAGCTATCAACTTTGTTGCTGGTATTAACATCAATGCGCAAAACCTTAGATTCACGGCCACAATCAGTGATTCTACCGTGGAATTCTTAGACTTTCTTTTGTACATAAGTGAGGGTCGCATTCATACAAAGTTGCACCGTAAGAAAACTGCGGGTAAATCTATTTTGCATGCAGAAAGTTCCCACCCCGTCACTTAATTCAGAGCATACCATACGGTGAGTTTGTGCGAATTCGCCGTATCTGCAGTTTGCAAACTGACTCACAAGAATGCCAGCAAGACCCATTTCTTCGGTTTCTTAGCCGGGGCTATAAAGGGTCTTTGTTGGTTCATGCCTTAAATAAAGCCAATGAACACCCTAGGGATGAGTTATTAATACCTAAAAGAGACCGTGTTGCAGCTCAGAATCCTACTACTGGAGAGACTGACAATGATAAATGTGGGATCAGACTTATCTCTACATTCAGTCAACAAGAGTGCAAAATTTATTCACAGTGGCCCATAATTTTAACTGATGTAACGTTAAAATCAATACTGCCAACCTTGCTAGCCATTACATTCAGGAGGGCACCCTCTATGAGGGATGCCTTGGTAAAACTAGTCCTGAGACAACACCTAAGAATACGTGGCTGACAAGAACAGTTTGTTTCAAATGCAATTCTTGTCGCGCCTGTACATTTGCGATGCATGCATCACATTATGTGACAGCATTCAGTGATAGAAACATCCCGATTAAGGAGCATTTAACATGTCGCACAGAATTTTCAGTCTACAAGTTGCGTTGTACATGTGGTCTTGAATACATAGGGAGCACTAAGCTCCCTGTACACAAACTTATCTTACAACATATTTAGCCAATTGTCAATTCAGACCCCAACTATCCCATCGCCAGACATTTTAAAATGGTACATCAGAATATGCTCATGGATTTGGAATATTCTGTTCTAGCGGCAGTACCCATTCCTGGCCGGGGTGGGAATCAAGAAAAAAGCTTGCACCAACTTGAAACTAAGTTCATACTGGCCCTAGACACTAAGGTGCCCAACGGTCTTAATACCAGCGAGGATATGCATAACTTTCTCTAGGAGTGCTGATTAGATCACATATTTTAATGAGTCTTTAAGATACAAACATATAGTAATGATTTTGTGACCACTTGAGCATTTACTGACTATCTGACCAATTCAATCAGGTCATTTATTTGTTTAGAAGAAACCTCTCTTTATTTATGTAATTTACTGACATTTGCACGTTATTACTATTCAGACTTGGATATTAGTCATTATCTATGCTGCTATAGAAATTGTAAGTTGCACAGCACATTTGCACGGGTCATTTGTTTTTTTGTACATAGCACTGCACTTTACTTATTTTTTTAAATCAACTGCTTTTTATCTATGGATTACTATGACTTAAGGTCAAATTGCTACAACTATTGTAAACATCGATGAAACAGTATAGAGATCATTGACATTTTATGGAAGTGTTCAGTCTCCTATGTATGTTCAATTAGTTATTACATTATGATAAGATATAGCACTAGCACTTCAATTTTATCTTTGCCAGTAGTCAGCACTAGCAATTTATTGCCAAAGTAATTCCATTGATTGTTGTATTTTAACTTCATGGTCGAACATCATAAGGAGAGTAAATTGCACATATATTTTGATCTCATGCAGTTTGAAATCGAATATTGTTTAACATTTGTGACTCTGGCGGTTGATTTTAGGAATAGTATTATTACCTATACTGAAACACGTAGTCATTGGTTTAACGATGATATTGTCAAAAAGCAGTGTGTTGTTGATTTTCACTAACCAGGTAAACAATTTTCTATAGTTACTTGTGTGC
This sequence comes from Triturus cristatus, assembly GCF_964204655.1. Classification (NCBI taxonomy): domain Eukaryota; kingdom Metazoa; phylum Chordata; class Amphibia; order Caudata; family Salamandridae; genus Triturus; species Triturus cristatus. Next base: position 465,100,663 of record NC_140584.1, on the reverse strand, counting down.
ACTTTTGTAATTTAATCCGATTCCTGTCACGAGGCGCGTTGTTAAAACTGTGAGTCCCTAGTTGGCTGAGGTAGGTCTTTAGTCCAAATAGAGACCCTTGCTTCTAAGTCAGGGAAAGGAAGGTAGTCCAAATAGAGACCCTTGCTTCTAAGTCAGGGAAAGGAAGGACACCTTCTCAGATAGCCCCTGCTCACCCCCTCTGTAGCTTGGCACGAGCAGCTAGGCGTATCTCCAAGGCAAATGTGTAAAGTATTTGCAACCACGCTCTAAGTAACCCATTGGTAACACCACAAATGGACTCCACACGAGTTTCCTAAAAACAATTCTATGTTTATATAAAAAGATATACGTTGAGACCACACGATAATAATCCAACATATGCGTATTTGTATTATTCCACTTTGCTGGTTATTAGGCCAGCAAGCCCTGGTAGGTTCTTGCAGTATTAATGAGCAATTCTCAATGATCCAATGCAGTCCTAATGCAATGCTACGCAGTTCGCAATGCAAGAATCCGGCACTTCGTAATGTAAAAATAATGCAGTTTGTTATGCAACAATCAGGCAGTTCATAATGCCAAAATAATGCAATTCGTAATGCAACAATCATGTAGTTCATAATGCAAAAATAATGCAATGTGTAATGCAACAATCAGGCGGTTCATTATGCAAAAATAATGCAACAATCAGGCAGTTTGTAATGCAAAAATAGTGCAATGCGTAATGCAACAATCAGGCATTTTGCAATGCAAAAATAATGCAATGCGTAATGCTACAATCAGGCAGTTTGTTATGCAAAAATAATGCAATGCGTAATGCAACAATCAAGCAGTTCGTAATTCAAAAATAATACAATGCATAATGCTACAATCAGGCAGTTCGTACTGCCAACAACAATGTACTCCGGCACCGTTCACGGTGCTCTGGACAGATTCCGGGCCACTCTTACTAACTCGCGGTCAGCTACTGCCAAAACATGCCCCCAACACGGGTATGGTGTAAAACAAAGTGCAGCTCCACACACCAGCCCCGGTACTGCCACTCCTCGGCAAGTACAGGCCGCGATACTAACTTGAGCGGAGGCTCACGCTGCAAAGATGGGAAAGGCCGAGAGCGTTTCTCTCGGAGACCGCACCCCGCCCCAGGCGGCGACACATGCACGCTCGCTGAGCGTTACTTGGTGGTGTGATCTCACTCTCCTCTCCTCGTGGCTTGGGCCTCCGGTGCGACTTTGTTGATCTCAGGCAGTGGAACACGGACCCCCGACTTGATGGTTCGAGGTCTCTCCTTGGCAAAGGCAGGCTCAGGCCAGTGGCGGTGAATTCCCACAGCTCCTCTGGGGATGCCGGTCTGGCCGATGGCAATGACGATTGCAGCACTTCTTGGCACGCTGTCAATCAACTCAGAGAACACGACTGCTCCAGGACACACAGTCATGGGGCAATTTTCTCACAAAGGTTTCAGGCTGCAGCAGGGCACACGCACACAGTGTCGCTGAGACTCCCTTAAGCTCAGGGTGCACACGATCACAGGGCAATCCTCACACAGGTCTCAGACTGCACGAAGCACATGCACACAGCGTCGCTGAGACTCACTTGGACTCCGGGAGCACACGATCACAGGACAATCCTCACAAAGGTCTCAGGCTGTAAAAAGCACACGCACACAGCATCGCTGAGACTCACTTGGATTCTGGGGGCCCACGATCACAGAGCAATCCTTACGAAGGTCTCAGGCTGCACGAAGCACGCGCATACAGAGTTGCTGAGACACTTCTGGAAACTTTTATGTTCCTGAGTTTCCACAACAGGGAGCCAGCTCTCCTCGGGCACTTGGGGACAAGTTACTTCATTCAGGACACAGCACACAGCAATTTCCTTTCAAGCAGGGGGACACAGCACACAGCAAAGTCCCTTAGCCCCTCCTTGGGTAAATAAGCAAACTGCAGGCCAGTCCAGAACACACAGCAAGGGTCAGTGCTTTCCTTCAGTCTCTTCAGCTGTTTCTTTCTACACTTTTTTCCTTATTACACAAAACTACTACGCTCACGCTAAAAGGGGGGTCTGTTGAACTAAAATTCATGTTTTCGCATTGCTTTGTGTAAGTTAGCATTTGTTGCGCCATTTTGTGTATGGGCGCCATTTTGTATCATAATTGAAACCTATCCTTTGCCACTTCTGAGAAACAACCATCTCTGAGTTATGTTTCTTCAGAGTTGAGTTTTGCTACACTAATGAATGTACAGTTCTCATTAGGGCATACCTTTCTCATAAGATGTGGGACTTCTCCCACTAGTCTGACGACAGGTAAGATATGACTACTGAGATTGTTTTTTTTTATTTTCTCTCGTTTGTATTGCTTCGCAGCACCTGCCTGGAAAATTCCACTATGGGCGTGTTCTAGCCCTGTTACGAAATGTACTAAATATATCTCTATGCTTGTGGACTTTAGTCCCTCTGCAGCACTCCTAGTGATTGGGCAGACAAGGCTTCGCTCTGAGTGTACTTTGAACTTTGAATAAACATTCACTGGTTTGTATTCTCAACTGCCTGACCGACTGTTCATTTGGTATGGAAGGCTGAGAGGTGGTTGTGAGTGACCCGGGTGACCCTAATCAGGCCACTTCCTTCACTGGGTGGAGACTATTAAAGCCTATTTTTTATGAGGGGTGATACTTGATGTGGGATGGGGGTAGGAAGAACAGTTGGCATATTTTGGGTGAGTGTGAGGGAGTGGGCCTGTTGTGGGAGGAGAGGGTAGGATGGATAGTTGGGGACAAGGGCTTTTAGGGTATGTTGGGTTTGGATGAGGGGAGCCTCTTGTGGGAGGAGAGGGTGAGACTTTTATCATTTCATTTTTGTTAAATTAAATCAATTGTTTTTTGTTCATCATGATTTTAAGTCTTTGTTTTAGTTAGAATAGCCTCACACACAGTTAAAGTGGAAGTACTACCAAGACTGTGAGAACAGAGACTGTTCTTTTCCGCACCTGTCCCATCACGAGCCAGTTGTTCCAATGTGTCCATCAACTTCCCCTTTAAAGTTTTTAATATTTCCCTACTCAATCTCTCTATCCATGTGTTGTTAATCACTCTGCTTACCTTACCTCATCCAGTCCAGTGCCCCCCGCAAACAGGAGTTACCTGACCATACACTACCTTCCCATGCTTGCTTTATGAGGCTGAGCAGCACCCACCCTCCTAGTGCCAGTATTACCTACTACTGCCCTATCATCTGTAACTACTAGCGGTCATTAATGGAGTCAGTCAACAAAAACAATAATCCATCTTTACCTAGAGCTTCTTTTCTTACCTGAGCAGATAAAGTAATGTCTGTTACCTCTCCCATAATTGGTCCATAACTCAATGCAGGGTTTTCCCAAGGGCCTTTTCAATGCTAGTGGCTGCGGACCAATGGCGCTAACAGGGCAACATCACAGGGATTGTAACAGGACATAGTGAATGACCCTGATCTAGTACATCACAGCACCAACTAAACTAAAAGAAAACAGAACACGTAAGACATGTTTAATCACTCACTTATACAATCAGTTACACACCTGCTAAATCCCCCATCCAGACACTTATACACCCACTCATTCTTCAATACACCTAGGAATATATATAAAACATATTTAAAAATTACAGAAACACACAGTCACTGGATGATGTCATCAGTGATGTAATTAGTGATGTCATTTGAGATGTCATCAGTGATGTCATCAGTGATGTCACTGACCATGCCATGAATGATGTAATATGTGACATCATGAGCAGTGCATTGTGGGGGCGCGAGTTATATTTAGCTGACCTAACTAAACGGTGGAATTTCTGTTTTTGTATGATTGAAAAGTCCAGCTAACTATAACGTCCCAGAAACCTATGGTTTTTTCAGTGTAAAATAAAATAAAAAGTATATATATATATATATATATATTCCAACAATACATTGCATTACTCCGTCAGAAGAAACAACTCTTCACAGCACCCAAATGCTTTTAAGGCAGAGTTTTATTTAGGCAAAAACCAACTCTACGCGTTTCGGGAAAACTTGTTCCCTTGCTCACGAGTGTTGAGGCTTAGTGCAACAAACAGATAAATATCACCAGTCACGTGACCTGTGACTTCCGTGTAAGGAAAGTGAAAGCAGACTTCACACATTCAACAAATTCAGACTAGTGTTATTGCCAATACATATTGCTTTCCTTTTCGCGCAATATCTCTTCTGACCATAAGGATAAATTTCTCCACATTGTCGGACCCATAGGTCACAATAACTCGTGTTTTTAACACGTGTCACATTGCTCGATTTTTTTGCTTGTTATTGCTTGTTTTTCATGTTGAAAAACGTTATCAATCAACATCACTTAACATACAAACAAGCTTGGATTCCATCAGATGCATTGTAAACTCAATTTAAACCATATTCTGGCCGTGCTGTAAATCTTATATCGGTTCTGTCTAAAACAGTGAAAATACAATACCGATATATTGCACAAGTGTGCATACCCCTTTTCCCTGGTTATAAAACAGTATAAAAAAGTGCATTAGCCCCAGTGGGCAGATGTTCATAGGAGGTTTTATTAACCTCGTGATCCTGCACTGCAGTAACAACCTTCATACTGTTCACAATACAATTAAACATCAATGTTGGTCCTTATTCTTCTCATGGTTCATCCCGCCTACTGGTCATAATTCACAAGATGGTTACAAATCTGCAAAAATACACATAATAAAAAACAGTGTCACGGCTACACTTAGATACCATTGATTAAAATCACAAAAAACAAACACAACAGATGAGGCAAATATTACATCTATACAATAAAAAAGAAGAATCAAGAGACTATTCATAATCAATCTTAACCCAAATGTACAGCAAGTTCTTCGTCAATATTGTGTCCCAGAGGTTTTACTGTCTGATATTCTATTATCATCCTCGACTCTAGTCGTCTCAATTCAAGGACTCTGTTCCCACCTCTTTCTCTCAAAGGAACAGTGTCTAAAACACAAAATGAGAGCAGACTAGTGTTTTGATGATGTTCAGCTTTAAAGTGTCTGGCTATTGGATATTGTTTGTCGTTCTTCGTTATGGCCCTTAGATGTTCGAGGACTCTCTTTTTGGCAGGGTGGATTGTACTGCCTATGTAGTATTTATTGCATGGGCATTTTGAAGCATAAACAGCATCATCTGTGTTACATGAAACATGCTTAGTAATTACGAACGATTTTGCATTCTTAGATAGGGTTACCGCCTTGCAGTTTTTGCTGTATTTACATGCCTTGCATTTTTGGCAGGTGTAAAATCCCTGAATAGGATTACTATTGACCGGCATCGGCCTCACCACACTCTGGCATAACATATCTTTAAGAGATCTAGCTTTCCGATATGTCATCTGAGGATAGAGTTCTATTGTAGGTTCAATGTCTTTGTCAGTTTTAAGTACATTCCAAAATTTTGAGAGACATTCCCTGACCTCGTGTGCCTGATTGGAGTATGTCATGATAAATCTAATCTTGTTTTCTGAAGTATTGTTCTCAGGTTCTATCGATTTTACTTGGAGAAGTGTACTTCTTATTCTATTACTAACTTCCTCACAGGCTTTAGAGATGTCTTTTATAGAGTAGCCCCTTTCCAGGAAACGTTTAGTCATAATCTCCTTTTCAATTTCGAAACCTTGTTCATTACTGCAATTTCTCTTGGCTCGTAGTAGTTCTCCTAACGGAATACTTCGTATAAGGCTGTTTGGGTGGCAGCTTTCTGCATGTAGTAGGCTGTTTCCAGACGTTTCTTTTCTAAAAAGTTGACTTTCTAATCGTTGTCCTGACACGATTAGTTTAAGATACAGAAATTCTATTGTTTCTTTTTCAATTCTTCTGCTGAACTGGAGGTTGAAATCATTTACATTGATGGTGTCAACGAATTGATTTGCCTGCTCTATACTGCCATTCCAAACCACAAAGATGTCGTCTACGTATCTAGCCCATACAACAACACATTCTTTGTACAATGGTAATGCGATGGCGACCTGCTCCTCCTACCAGCCGAGATACAATCCTGCAAAGCTTGGAGCGAAGCAGGTCCCCATCGTTGTCCCAAGTATCTGACGATAAATGATTTTATCAAAGATGAAAAGGTTTTGTGTGAGGCATTTAAAAATCATATCAATGATCATTTCTGTGTGAAACAGATGTGAAATTGATCTATGCTTCAAAAAATGACGACAAGCCCTAATTCCTGCCTCATGAGGAATACATGTGTATAGGCTTGTTACGTCCAACGTTAGCAATAGGAAGTTGTCTTCCCATTTAATCTGCTCAATCAATCTCAAAAAGTCACTTGAGTCCTTTATAAAAGACGGGAGTTTCTGGACCAGGGGTTATAAATAAAAATCTACATACCGTGAGGTGTTCTCTAGGCAGCTACCCCTAGATGACACAATCGGTCTTCCAGGTGGGTTAGCTTCATCTTTATGCAATTTTGGGAGGAGGTAAAAAGCTGGGAGTTTAGGGTACTTACAGTTGAGGAAATCACATTCCTCTTTTTCAAGCAGACCTCTCTCCTTCCATTCACCTAACAGATCTCTGTAATCATTGTTAGCTTGTATATATTTAGCTTTAGTGGTGATCTCATAATTATCTTTATCGATTAATTGGCGATACCCCTCTTGATACTGTTTTATAACCAGGGAAAAGGGGTATGCACACTTGTGCAGTATATCGGTATTGTATTTTCACTGTTTTATACAGAACCGATATAAGATTTACAGCACGGCCAGAATATGGTTTAAATTGAGTTTACAATGCATCTGATGGAATCCAAGCTTGTTTGTATGTTAAATGATGTTGATTGATAAAGTTTTTCAACATAAAAAACAAGTAATAACAAGCAAAAAAATCGAGCAATGTGACACGTGTTATAAACATGAGTTATTGTGACCTGTGGGTCCGACAATGTGGAGAAATTTATCCTTATGGTCAGAAGAGATATTGCACGAAAAGGAAAGCAATATGTATTGGCAATAACACTAGTCTGAATTTGTTGAATGTGTGAAGTCTGCTTTCACTTTCCTTACACGGAAGTCACAGGTCACATGACTGGTGATATTTATCTGTTTTTTTCACTAAGCCTCAACACTCGTGAGCAAGGGAACAAGTTTTCCCGAAACGCGTGGAGTTGGTTTTTGCCTAAATAAAACTCTGCCTTAAAAGCATTTGGGTGCCGTGAAGCGTTGTTTCTTCTGACGGAGTAATGCAATGTATTTTTGGAATATTGGGGTTTCGCTAACCTGCCACGGCCCGCCGTCAACAAGTGGCTCGAGCTGAAGTGATTCTTTGGTGGATATATATATATATATATATATATATATATATTATCTACTGGCGGTCGCCAGTAGATAGTTATAGTTAGGACCTATTTTCCATAGGGAATCCGCAACATTCTATTCCCAATAAGTCTGGCGCCAGTTGACGAATCTTCGCGAAATTGTCTAAACTTTTGGCCAGCTTCGCTCCGCTCCTACCCTGAAAGTTTCGTGGTGATTTGTCAAGCGGGGGCCGAGAAAAAGGGGGGTCCCAAAACGCATTTTCCCCATGCAATTTCCCATAGGATCTGTTGTCGCAGCTACAGCCCGAACCGCTGAACGGAATTACACCAAATTCGGCAAAGAGGTAGTCCTCAGTTCAGACTCATGTCTTTTGCATAAATGGTGTGAATCCATTCAGTAGTTCCTGAGAAAATTAGAGTTAAAAGTACACATTTATCAATGGCCGGGGAGGATCCGCGGACCCTACCCGCACCGTAAGAACACCGTCCCCGAACCGAGCGCGCACCCTCCCGATCATGCGCTGAATGCTAATTGGCTGTCGAGTGTCTGTCTACATTCGAAACCAGGAACTGTTGGCGGCCATTTTCTGCCTCGTTAGAAGCGAGGCTGAAGAAGCAAGGGGAATAAGTGTGTAAAACATATAAAGGGGGCAGAGTGGAAATACTCTGACCCTGTGGAGGTGCTTAGAGGGTCCCAGAAGGACCCCCTGGGGCCCCTTTTTAAAAAAAAAGAACGGCGGAATGCGCGCACGGTGCGCGCATTCTATCGCGTTTGGTGCACAGAATCCTCTCGCGTTGGGTGCGTGGATCAAAGGAAAACAAAATTGAAAAAAGACAAGAAATCATTGGTTGTATGACAACTTTCTAAACTGAAAGCTAGGGTGTATATTTCTGTTTTTTAAAGGCATGATTCTTATTGGTTAACAAAAACTGATTGTAAGGAACATTATATATGATAAGCTGATATGTTGAAAAGTCAAGCACACTTGCTGTCTTGTTTAGCAACATTGTGTGCTGAACTTGTGACCTGTGTGCTCAGTGCAGTGTTCCATGACCTGTTTCTATGGTAACAGGCAGAAGGCAGATTGGGGGAAGGGTTGAAATGTATTTCATTTGGAAAGGGTTGAAATGTTTAACCAATAGAAATGTGTGTTTGCTTTTGAATTTATGTGTGAAGGATTGTGATTTGATGATTACATGTATATGTGTGGAAAATGAATGGGAAACTTTTCCATTCTTTGTTTTTGCTGAGAGGTGCACAGTGCAGAGATTCTGTAAAAGAAAATCTGGTGTGTGACTGATATACTTCTTAATCTACAAAACAACTTGAAAGGTGAGTTATTTAATTGTGAGGGGATGTATGTAGACTATTTTGATTTTAGTCAGACTAATGTATTTCTCCTGCTAAAATGTAGGGAGTACTTTTTTTCTCTACAATCTTATTGACAGTGTGTGTGCATGTAGAAACCATTCTGCGATAAGCATTTGTGTTTTTCCTCTTTTTGCAGACAGATAACTGTGCTGTTTTTATATTTTAGTAGAATTAGAAACCAGTCATTGTTTATGAATTTGTGAAATGAGTTATGTTTCTATATTAAAATGTAGTACTCCTTCTAGATGAAGAAATGTGTTTTGGTATAGTGGAAGGGATAGTGTTGTTTGTCTAGAATCACACAGTGAGTATGTGTGCATTTGGGAACCACTGTGAGAGAAGCATTTGGTAACATCATGTATTTGCTGACAGACAATTGTTTTTAAACCTGTCATGTTGTCAAGTTTTAGTTGCATTAGAAGGCAGTTTTTACTTATGCTTTGATTAAATGAGTCAGGCTTTGACACAAAAGTGCAGTCCTGAAATATGTAGATTGTGTGCAGTTCCCTTACCACTTCCACTGTAGTGAAGGAGTTTTGGTAAACTCCTAGGGGTAGTGGTGCTTGTCTAGATTCACACTGTGAGTTTGTGTGCATTTGGGAACCACTGTGAGAGAAGCATTTGGTAACATCGTGTATTTTCTGACAGATAACTGTTTTAAAACCTGTCATGTTGTCAAGTTTTAGTAGCATTAGAAGCCAGTCTTTGCTTATGCGTTGATTAAATGAGTTAGGCTTTGACACAAAAGTGCAGTCCTGAAATATTTAGATTGTGTGTAGTCTCCTTACCCCTTGCACAGTAGTGAATGAGTTTTGGTAAGCTGCTAGGGATAGTGTTGCTTGTCTAGAATCACACTGTGAGTCTGTGTGCATTTGGGAACCACTGTGAGAGAAGCATTTGGTAACATTGTGTATTTGCTGACAGATAATTGTTTTAAAACCTGTCATGTTTTCAAGTTTTAGTAGCATTAGAAGCCAGTCTTTGCTTATGCATTGATTAAATGAGTGATGCTTTGAAACTAATGTGCTGTACTTAAATATGTAGATTGTGTGCAGTACCCTTACCTCTTCTAGACTAGTGGATGAGTTTTGGTAAACTGCTAGGGATAGTGTTGCTTGTCTAAAATCACACTGTGAGTCTGTGTACATTTGGGTAAGGATTGTGATAGAACTGTTTGGTAACATTGTGTATTTGCTGACAGAAAACTGTTTTAAAATCTGTCATGTTGTCAAGTTTTAGTAGCATTAGAAGCTAGTCTTTGCTTATGCATTGATAAAATGAGTCAGGGTTTGACACTAAAGTGCAGTATCATGTACTTTTCTCTTCACTGTGCCAGAACTGAAAATTTAAAAGTTTTACCCAGACACTGTCCTAGCAGTAGTTTGATGATTTAGTCAGTTTCCAAGTACTCATGTTGTGAACCATACATTACCACATAGACTGCTTCAAATGTCTGTGCAGTATGCATGCAGTCTTCTAACATACTATACACTTGTCTTTCACACCTTCAATTCCCTAGTCAGTATCCATACAGTCCAGCAAACATCCTGTCACTCCCTTTGCACTCCTCTAGTGACTCATGCAGTACCAAGTACTAATCCATTCACTGTGTCAAAAGCCAACCACTTATAAATTCACCCAGGCACTCTCCTTGCTGTACTCTAATCGTTCCGTCAGTTCCCAAGTACTCATGCAGTGAGCCAGGCCTTAGCACATAGACTGCTTCAAATGCCTATTCACTATGCATGCAGGCCTCTAACCACCTACACAGTTGTCTTTCACACCTTCAATTCCTCAGTCAGTATTCATACACTTCTAGCAAACACCCTGTCACTCACCCAGTGTGTCTCCTTATAGTACTGTAATCATTCAGTCAGTTAGCATGTAGTCTTTTAGTGAGGTAGGCTTTAGGGCATGAACTGCTTCAAAGTAGTATGCACTATGCATGTAGTGTTTTAACCATCGTCACACTTGTGGTTCAGGGCTATAGTTTCTTAGTTTTATATATAAAATGTGTTTGTACAGTGATGGAATAGTATAATTTTGAAAGTTATTAATATACATTTATTTGTGATTCTTTTTTACAGATACAGAACAGGAGTGTTTCTCATCTGTTTGCACTCTTCTCGTGCAAGATTGTTTGGATGAAGGGTCCTTCGGTGTTTCATCATACTTGCCTTGCCGCACGAGTATTTCTTGTTAGGGTCCCCTTGCAACAGAACTCTTTTGCATATCTTGCACGTGACCAAGGTGGCATTGGTCTTCGTTTGCCCCTCGGGAAAAGTAAAAAATGTCCACACCATTGAAGGAAAACGTTGTGGGCGTGGTGCGTCCTCCAAAAATTCATCCTTATATTCGGTAAATATTTTAAATTTTAAAGCGACAACATTTATAGTTTTTGTAAGTTAAACTTATAGGGGCAGATTTATGAGCCCCTTGCGCCACTTTTGCGTCACTTTTCCCATGTTAAAAGTGACGCAAAAGTGGCGCAAGGGGCTCATAAATCTGCCCCATACAATTTTGTTAGCTGTAAGCATTTTAGATATCTGTGATCTGTATCTTGTGGTATTTTGTTGAGAATACCATGTTGGTGTTTTTTTTAATAATCTTTTTGATTGTTTTTTTTTTTGCCCTCTGTTAAGTGATGAGTACGATTGAAATCACTATTTTTAGTGAAATTTAATATATTCTGAGAACAGCAAAAAAGGCAAACAAATTACTTTGTGGAAATTATGCTGTGTTGTAAAAAATGTATTATTACATGTTATAAATTTTTTTTCTCTTCTGTCACAGATCCAAATTTAAAAATACGCAATTTATATGAATTTAGATTGCAATGAAATTCTGAATAAAATGTATACCATTTTTATTGCTATTACTGTGAAGGTAAGTTTAACTAAGTCTCAATATGCAGAATGAGGAGGTCTGCAAGAAGCTACAAAGTTGAAACACGTTTCTAAAAATACTCTGTTTATACCTATGTAGTTTTGAAATCCGACCATAATCAGATATCATGTGACCTGCAAAAAAAAAGATTTGAGGGGTTCATAATATTTCCCATTGTAAGTATTGAAGGACCACAATCATTTCAATCATTCTTGTTTGAACATCTTTGCAGACAAAACTCTGTGCTTACCTTCTATCATTCTCAAGGAATTTTTAAACTGGAAATATGTCACTTTTTGTAACATAGTTATTGTGCAAGACACTCTTTCATATTTACAAAGAGAGGAAAAGGCACTCTGTGCACTTTTTATACTCCATTAAATACAACCTCATCATGCACACCAGTTTGCGTTGAAAGGGTGCTCTATAAGTGTTGTTGTGCATGATTGCACTGAATACTCATAGAACAAGACACATGTCTAGATTTGTCAGAAATCATAAAACTCGATTTGTGTGTGAATGCTGCACCATTCTAAAATTGGTGTAGGAAAGCACAACAAGGAGAATTGTTTTCATTTCTCCACATTTTTACATCTTCAATGCATGCTAAAATGCTCAGCATACATTGAAGGAGAAAAATGCCTTTACTGATTGTTTTTGTGCAGGAAGGTGTGTCAATTAATGAAATTGACACACTGAAATTGAAAAATATAGAAATCCAATGAAAATCATTTAACATGATATCTATAGAGTTAAGTTATTGATAGGAATTAGCATTTACAAAACCTTTGAAATTCACTGAAAAAACTATAGGTTTCATGCACGTTATAGTAAGGAATTGGCATTTAAAAAACCTTTGAAATTCACTGAAAAAAACCATAGGTTTCAGTGGCGTTATAGTTAGGTTTTGGCATTTAAAAAACCTTAGAAATTCACTGAAAAAAACACAGGTTTTAGGGGCGTTATTGTTAGCTGGACATTTCCCTCGTACAAAACCCTAGAAATTCCCCAGTTATAGTTAGTTCAGCTAACTATAACTCGTGCCCCCGCAATGCACTGCTGATGACGTCACATATTACATCGCTCATGACATGGTCAGTGACATCACTGATGACATCATCCATGTGATAAATGAGTGCATCTTCTCACACCCTAATATAATCTTTGATACGCCGACTCAAAATTTCAGACGGCCATTTTGAAACCCATAGATACTCCAATACCAATAACTACATACCCTCTCATTAACTCTTAGGTCTACATACACCTCCACTCACTCACCTGTACAGTCACTCATACTTACAGTCACTCTGTACAAGACTATCATATGCATTAATACATCTATATAGACACTCACACACCGCCAATCATCCATTGAGGTACTGACACACCTTGTCAGGCGTGCAAGTAATTAAACATAGTCCAATTTACTCACCTATACAGTTACACACACTCAAGTTCACTTACTCATAAAAATAGTACCACATTCTTACGCTCTTATACAATCATTGATACAAGCACACACTCATCCATACAGCCACTCTCACAATCACACACTCTCACATATACCCACTTATATACTCTTAGACACATATATACTGCCTTTCACATATGTAGTTAGTCACACATGTACCACTGAGATATACATTCAATCCCTAATACACCCATACATACACTCACCCAACCATACAGTCAATCACAGATGCACTCTTAAAACCATGCACCCATAGAATCACCCACTCACACATCTATGCATAGAGTCACACACACCCTACCCACACAAACACTCAGGCACCCATAGAGATACTCAGACAACCAATCAATAACGCATATAGACACTCATATAGCTATTCAAAAAACCATGCAGCCACTTATACACCTACACACAGACACATACAGACATTCACACAGTTTAGTCACTAGTCTGCAGTAAGATACATTTAATGACTCACTTATAGAGTCAGTTACGCACCTAGAAAATCATCCATTCACACACTTGTACACCCACTCATTCTTCAACAGACCTTTCCCTATATATATTAAACATATTAAAACTGTACAGAAACACATACTCACTGGATGATATCATCAGTGATGTCATCAGTGATGTCATTTGAGATGTAATCAGTGATGTCATCAGTGATGTCACTGACCATGTCATGAGTGACGTAATATGTGACGTCATCAGCAGTGCATTGCGGGGGCGCGAGTTATAGTTAGCTGAACTAACTATAACGGGGGAATTTCTAGGGTTTTGTACGAGGGAAACGTCCAGCTAACTATAACGCCACTAAAACCTATGTTTTTTTCAGTGAATATATATATATATATATATTCACCATATGTTTTCCATGATTTGGGGTCGCGCTCACCAGCAGATAAGTTTCCACTTTCTTTGATCAAGAGGCCTGCAGCTTCCCATTCCTGCGTAGCGTCCCTGGCCTTACGCGTTTCGAATCTTCGTGATTCTCATCAGAGGCCCGTGCAGCATCCTTTTTCTTAAAACCACATTGTCCCGCTTGAGTTTTTATAACATCTACTTGGCCTCAAGTGTGCCCAATCAAGAGTCATTTGTTTAGAACTCTGGGAAATGTAGTCCATTTAATTAAAGTTTTTTTCCCTCCAGTGGGTGTTGATGCTGCGCGTCAATCTGGGACCAATTAATCGCCCTCCATTGGGCTTTAGAATCGGACTCTGCTTGCCTGTAATTATGAATCTGCTGTGCCCGTTGGGGAAAACAAAGGATTTGTTTTCACGGGTCCGGCGTTTCTTTCCGGCAGTGCGGTATCCCACGCGGCCTGGAACTGCCGCTTGTATATTCACCATATGTTTTCCATGATTTGGGGTCGCGCTCACCAGCAGATAAGTTTCCACTTTCTTTGATCAAGCGGCCTGCAGCTTCCCATTCCTGCGTAGCGTCCCTGGCCTTACGCGTTTCATATGGTGAATATATATATATATATATATATATTTATTTAGGTCTGAGTGGCAGCACTCCTTGCATTGTGCAGCATTGGAAGCAACCTGAGAATAAATCCTCATATTTTTCCACCCACAACCTCCTTGGGACATCAGAGGGTTGGATATCTCCAGTTGTATAATGGGTGCTGATTGCTTTATGGAGCGTGCCCACACAACAAGGCTCTAGAAATGTAACAATCAGCATTAAATTGAGCATTCACAGAAGGGCCAGAATGGTAAGCATTGATGTATTTAAAAATATCTCTGCTTGTTCTTCAGGTAGAATAGCTGCAGTGAGAACATTTGCAAAGAAGAACACTATGCCCAGGTTAAATTCCTGGACAGAATTGTTCAAGAATCAAATTGTATCAGTTTCCAGCTGTAATAGCTACGATGGAAGGAGCAGGGATAGGTTGCACAGCTTTGGGTGATAATCCTTTTAGGCGGTGAAGTAACAAAAAAAAAGAAATCATAAAAAACTTTCAATGTAGACTGATATGTTTTTGGTGACAAGTAAAAACTGTAATCTGGATCAGAAGTCACTGTCATGTCGATGAAGTGTTGCAGCATCAGGAGCTCTTTGAGTAACATCACAAAATTGTTGATGTGCATGGAGCACAAAAGTGATATAGCACAAGAAGCTGCAGATTATGTGCATTACTCCGTTTGCCCATTAAGGCATCCAGAAGAATCACGTCCCTTTAAAATAATGCCTCAACTGTATTAATGAACCCAGGATATGTTTACTTTAGATCCGATGAAGCCCCTTGTTGTCATGAATATTTTTTGCTAAATGTACCAAAGGAATGCTTCATATTTTCAAAAAATTATTAGATTTTACAACATACCATTGCATTTTAAATCACAGTCATTTCTCTTTCTACTTCTTTTTACACTGGGTATACATCAAAGATAATGCAAAATTGGGATCATAAATATATCTGCTTTGTAGTGAATATATTGCAAGCTTCTTAAATAATTAAATTATGTGAGTTCTAAAAATGGAGTGTAATTAGTCATTAAGGAGCAAAATTCCATTGCAGTGCAGAGTTGTTATGCTCTGTACAGAATATTTTAAATGTCTGTAAGCGTAATGCTATTAGTTTTTTTTTTACATTTCTAATATCTATATTGAAGAACCAACTATCAACTACTGGACATCAAACAAATCCCACATAGTTAGTAAGTTATTATTGTTTATCAGTAAATATTGTAGCGATAGTTATTCATAGCATTGTAATTATTTTTGTGTTACAGCAGAAGTATACGTCACAACAATTTATTTTGGTATGCATGTACTTATCATGTGCATATTTTACTTTAATGTCAAGCTTATGATTAGTGATGTGTGAAGAGTTTTGTACATGTTGTGAAAAAGTGGAATTTATTACGTTCCGCTCTTCTGGTAAACATTGTGACAGAACCAATTACATGTAAAGTTGGGATTGGCTGGTTGGGGAGAAGAGGCAGCAATTAATGCACGTTTATCGAACTCAGCTACTTCCATAAAGGCAAAGCCAGGCTAGAAAACCTTTACAGTAGCAGCTTGTTATGGAACAAAGAGAGGGTCAAGATTAGCTGAGGATGCGTAAGGAGGGAATGGTTGCAAAATCTACAATATGTGAAATAGGCGCCCCTGGAAAGACAAATGGTAAATGCCTCATCCTTCAACCCAGAAGAAATGGCTGCAAGAGCACCTGATAAACAAGATTACAGCGTTGGGGAATGTAAGTGCTGGTAGTAAATAGAAAGCCTTGTGGTGAGATTCTCAATGGTGAGGAGTTCTGCTCTATGCCCCCCATAAAAGCTACCGATTCTGGATTATCGGTAGCTCTGAGAGAGGGGGCTTATGGTTGGGAATTGGGGATTCCATGCAGATTCCCACAAGTCTCACCTGGTGTTTGAACCAGAGATGAAACACCCCATATTGTATCACGATGGGGCTGGATACTCCCATTTCCACCCCCCCATCAGGGTTACCGGGCCAATAATGCCTTATCCAGTCGCAAGCATAAAAGTCGCATTAATATGCACTTTGAGAGTCCAGGAAAGTCGATTATGGAAGTAATGTATCCTCATGTAATACAAAAATTAGCATTACTGAATCTCATTGAATGATGAATATTATGTATGCTAGCGGCAGATTCTTCCAGCACATACATTAAACCAATATTCAAATCACATGAAGTATCCGATGAAAGTAATTCGGAGGATGGAAGTGTTGCTGGGTGTCTCAGGTGTAATAGCACCCACAATAGTGTTACTGAAAGAGAAAGAAATGGTACAGACCGATGGCTGCTGCTTTTTCTATGGTTCTCGATCGACCATCTGGCAATAGTAGCTGAAAGTAAGCCATCTGTTGTCTTTACAGAACACATTCACTAGAAAAAAGACACGCATGCATATGCCACCATCATATTCGAATTTCTTTTTTTGCATAAATTTGAAAAAAGTTGAATACTTAAACTCTCAGGTAGAAAACTCTCCTGAGCACATAGTCTTTTAATATTCAATATCACCCGTAAGAGACACCCGATGCAGCAGGATGAGTCAGTTTGATGCCATTTTCTGCCCTGAGAGCTGGGTTAGCTGTGTTATTCCAATGTAATTGCTTGAGTTGATTGGTACACGAACCTATGCAATAAAGAGCAATACGTACGTATTGTTTGTAAAGTGAAAATCTTTAAAATAGTTCGAGAAGGCAGCAGTGGGTGAAAGGCAAAGGTACAGCAAACCAAAAGTTGGAGGAGGGGATGGGCTCTGAGAGTGGAACTGGGATGCTACTTCGTTGTGATGCACTGCTCTTTAAAGGAGTATGTCTGCAGCTCTTTCAGATATTGGAGCACAACTTTGCTTTGGGAATGCAGCATACAAAGCAAAACATGTGATATTTTCAATCTTTAAAAAGTAATAGCGGCCTCAAACAGAGTCCATACAAATGAACCTCTCATCTCCGTCTCACTGATCGTGCAATACATTATTTAGAGTTTTCTTCATATTTATCACCGTGTGAAAACAGAGCCCATATTCCTGAAATAAACGACCTAGCGTCTGCTGTCTTTTCGATGTACAATATTACACACAGGCACGCCACAGACACACAGACACTTAAACATGCTGTCTCTCTCTTACTCTCACTCTCTCTGCTTCACTCACTCACTCTTTATTTTTGGGTTTACTAGCGTGTCATAATGAGGAAGTTCGAAAATGTTGTCAACCCCCACCAGGTGTTGACTTACACCTATAAAGAGAACATTTTAAATCTCGAAAAGCGGCCGATCATCCACCCAGAAACTGCGGTTATTTATCAATATGGGAAATCACTTTTCAAATCACATATGCTGGTTCTACAATGATGAATGAATGTAATCACTCCTAGACGCCAGGCCTGCTGTGGCTCGCTTCTGTCGAACTCTTTCCTACCCTGGAAAAAGTGGAATGTACCCCTGCCAATTGCACGAGGCAAATGTTGTTCATGGAAAAATTGGTGATTAACCTTCTAAGTGGTAGGAGTAAATTAATTTGCAAGATGGGAATGATAAGAGACCACAACAAAAATTGCTTGGCTTGTAAGGAAAGGTAGTTTACCACATAAAAGGAAGAAACGCAAAGTTGTACACACATGGGAAGGTATTTTCTCATGCACCTTTGTTCACTAAATGCATTGGCTCATGTGGGAATGAATCTACATTTGTGCAAATGGGAATCCCTCCTAAATACTTTCCAATAAATACACCTGGAATCCTCTGACAGGTGTATTCTTAAAAACATTTTAAAATTCCAAAAAGTCAGAAATTTAAACGCAAGCAAAACAGGCAAACTGCCTGTGCAGATTTCAGATTTTCAACAAATCGGGCCCATACCTTAATGGGTCTATTGAAATATGTGTTTTTTGCCTCTTGTGGTCTTTTTCTTAATATTACTACAAACTAAAGAGCCATGTCCCAAAGGAGTCAGCTCTAATATTGTGTATTTTAAAATACAATTTCAAGTTCATGGTATATTTGGAACTGCAGTCTGCAGCTAAAAAAGAGAAAACATTCTGAACATGCAAGCCACATAGAGAATATTTATTTCCTTGATAGAGCAGTGGATAAAAGTATGAAGTAAATCACCACTCAATGGCAAAATCTGTGTGGCTTTAAGACTGGAAAAATGTGTCCCATATGGTAATTCTCGATTCCATGAAGTTTTACTCATTAGTGCATGGCACTTGTGCAAAATGAGAGTAAAAGTTTAGAATAAAATCACATGTTGTCTGATCAAGTACATCTGTAAAGGTCTGGATTTCCTCACATGACTTTGACAGACCGCATAGCATTTGGAGAGCCTGCCACAATGTGCTTCAGCTACACGGCAATCAATTTAAATCAGATACATTTAAAGCTTTAAGAAAAGTCCATACTGATCAGCTGCCTAGAGCCGAAACCCATGGGCCAGATTTACAAGCCCCTTGCGCCACTTTTGCGTCATTATTACCATGTTAAAAATGACGTAAAAGTGGAGCAAGGGGCTTGTAAATCTGGCCCCATGTTTGCTGCAGTGGCGTAGAAGAGAAGAGATTCATCAATCTATGTGTTCCTGTTTGACTTGCCCGTATTCTGAGATTAAAAGATAATAGCGATGAGCCGATGTTACAAGGTCAAAAAGACCATTTTTTACCATCCATCAATATGGTAGCACTACATTGCATATGTCGTTCTTCACCATCACTGCATCCCTTCAATTGAAAAAAGGGGTTATGTGTGTCCTAATTCGTTTACTTCCCATATGATATAACTTTCGGCCACGCTAACTGAAGCCTATATGTCATCATGCCTTCTGTTGTGCTCTGTTACTTTTGCTCAGTATTTTACAGCATATATTTTCTATTTCCATTGCTATTTAACATGCGCGAGATCCAGACCAACTGGAGATTTTACAGTAACATATGGCGAATAACACATGCTGCAAAGACCACAATACGGTTGATACATAAAACAATTGCAGCCAGTGTTATCAATCGACTTTGTTAATAAAATGCGAGCATGTCCCTAATTTTTGCTTTTTATATTAATCACTTCATAGAATTCTGAGTAGATTTCACAAGCAATGGAATGGAAGCCAACAAGCAAGAAAGCCCCTAACACTCGCCGAGGTGCATTGATATTGCTTCTATCACAACAGCAGAGTCAGGCAGCAAATCATAACACAAGAACTATGACTGGGTAAGTGCTGGTAGACCTGTACCTATCTGCACCACCGAGGTGGGTAAATCTGACTTTTTTTCCATCGTA
This sequence comes from Triturus cristatus, assembly GCF_964204655.1. NCBI lineage: Eukaryota > Metazoa > Chordata > Amphibia > Caudata > Salamandridae > Triturus > Triturus cristatus. Next base: position 465,080,845 of record NC_140584.1, on the reverse strand, counting down.
CACAGAACTATTTACAAGAACGCATGTACTGGGCACCACATCACCATTCCTCTTAAAAAATTGATAACGGAAACAATCAATCCTTATGTTGTCGAGATAATTAGGGCTTTAAACAAATAAAACTGGCACTGCTGATAAAAAAACATCACTTGTGAAAGAGCATTAATGAGGGTTGAGCTCTCTGTCATCATCTCCAGAATAAATGGAGAGAAGTGCCACTCTGTGCACCACTTTTGAAGCCCAAGAAGGCACCGTTGTGATTGGTAAAGATGGAGATAGTTTCCTGATAGACTCCTTCCGGTCGTCCGACTGGACATCATTAGCCTCCAAGGGAAATTTCGGACAGCACCCATTCTGGGATAAAAAGGGCCTAAAGTAGCTTGGTTTGGCACAGACACGTCAGAGCCCCTCAAAAATGGCCCATGTTTCCATCCTTCCAAATTGAGTGATGTCGTTCATTTTAGTTGATTAATACTAACCTATACTATTTACAACATTTGGAATAAAATACGTATTATATTGAGAGCTATCTAAAAGTGTTGTTATTATTATTATTACTATTATTATTATTATTATTATTATTATTATTGATAATAATATTGTCTGTGCTTAGTCTGGACTGCAGCACACTTGGGACCAAAGGCTATGATGTAGACAATACCTCAACTGGGACCATAAAGAGCTGTTTAACTGCATCTGCAAGAGAAACCAACCACACAAACCAATGGAGAGCATCCTAAACTCTTTTATGCACCAGAAACTGTTTCAGACAAAGCGGAAGCAATATTTCCTCACTACCTTGGAGAAGGAACATATTATTAAAACAATTTTTAACGAAGTGACAGAAACGAAGCATCAAACTTACAGAAACCTGGCCAAAGAAATGTATTGCAGAAGAAATGTGCACTGCTGCCGAGTCTGGTAGCTCAGTGGAGTAATGCATCCTATATGAAAACATGTGTTTGACCTCATAGCCACAGGTTCAACATCAAATCTATTCAGGTCCAGTCCACATAGCCTTTCTTCTTTCTGAGGCCTAAAAATGGGAAAACAGCCTTTACAGCGCAAATTAGCACACAGCTTTTGTCACACATATACCCTTACCATGCATGCTTTTACCAAGCATGGTAAGTCTATTTAAGATAAGTATAAATGCTTGTGTGTGTGTGTGTGTGTGTGTGTATATATATATATATTCGCTGAAAAAAACAAAGGTTACAGGGATGTTATATTTAGGAAATAGAATTTAAAAAGCCTTAGAAATTCACTGAAAAAAAGGTATAGCTAAGCTCAGATTTTACTTGTATAAAACCAGTAAAATTCATTACTTGTAGTTACCTGAGCTAACTATAACTCATGCCCCCACAATGCACTGCTTATGATCTCACATAGTACATCACTCACACCATGGTCAGTGACAGCACTGATGGCATCACTGATGACATCTCAAATGACATCTCAAATGACATCACCCCGTGACTGCAAGTGTTTGGTAAATATTTCTGAGACTTAAATATATATAAAAAGACACAGCATGAATTAAATTACTATTCTTTCTTTACCAGTAATTAGTCATACTATTTCTAATAAATCTCAGTGGTTGTCTGACTGTCTGTATCAGTGTGTGAGGGGATGTCTGAGTTCCTGTATGGGTGTGTGAGTGGATGTTTGAATGGCTGCATAGATGTGTTAGTGGGTATGAGAGTAACTATGGGTAAGTGAGTAGATGTGTGAGTGGCTGCATAGATGTGCTAGTGGGTATTAAAGTAGCTGTATGGGTAAGTGAGTGTCTGTTTTGGAGAGTGAGTGGGTGTGTGAGTGGCTCTATGGGTGAATTAGTAGCTGTGTGAGTGGCTTCATAGGTATGTGAGTATGTGAGTGACTGTATGGGTGACTGAGTAGCTGCGTGAGTGGCTTTATGAGTGAGGGAACAGCTGTTTGAGTGTGTGTGTGTATAGGCGAGCAGGTGTGAGTGGCTGTTTTAGAGAGTGAATGTCCGTGTGAGTGGCTGTAAGTGTCAATAAGTGAGTGTATGAGTGGTTATATGGATTATTGGATGGGCATGTAAGTGGTTCTGTGGGTGTGTGAGAGGGAGTGTGAGTGGTTGTATGGGTGACTGAGTGACTGTGTCAGTGGCTGTATGTGTACATGAGTGGGTGTGCCAGTAGCTGTATTGGTGAGTGAGTGGCAGTGTGAGTGGCTTTACGAGTGAGTGTATGGGTGTGTAAGTACCAGTATGAGTGAGTGAGTGGATGTGTGAGATTCTGCATGGGTGATTGAGTGGGTGTGTAAGTGGGTGTAAGGTTACATGAGTGGGTGTATAAGTGTCTGTCTGTCTGTTTGACTGGATATGTGAGTGGCTCTATTAGTGAGTTGGTGCATTAGTGGTTGTATGGGTGAGTTAGTGGGTGTGTGAGTGGCAGTATGAGTGAGTGGTTGTGTGAGTGTCTCTGTGATTGAGTGATTGGTTGTATAAGTACTGGTATGGGTCTGTGGGTGGGTATGTGAGGGGTTGCATGATACAGGGAGAAGGTATATGAGAGGCTCTATGGGGGTGTGAGTGGTTCTGCGGATGATGTTATGAGTGATATCATTTGAGATGTCATCAGTGATGTCACCGACCATGTCATGAGTAATGTAATATCCGAGGTCGTAACCTGTGCATTGCATCAGTGTAAGTTATATTTAGCACAGGTAACTATAACTGCTGACCTCCAGTGCTTTTGTTCGGGTGAAATCTGAGCCTAAGTATAATGTCCCTGTAACCTTTGATTTTTCAGTGAATTTGTAAGCTTTTTTAAATTCTTGTTCCTAACTATAAGTCCCTGTAACCTTTGTTTTTGTCAGTGAATTTCTATCTTTTTTTACAACATTTAAAAAAAAATATTTCCTATCTGTAACCTGTAACCTTTGAGACTGGGTGTGTGAGTAGCTGTATGGATCTTTGAGTGGATGTGTGAGTGGTTTTGTGGGTGGCTGTATGGGTCTGTGTGTGGGTGCGTGAATGACTGTTTGGGTGTGCACACGGCTATGTAGGGGGATGTATGAGTGCCTGTGTGGATCTGAGAGTAGGTGCGCGATTGTGTCTGTGAGTTGGTGCATGAGTGTCTGAGAGGGCCAGTGACTGGATGCATGAAGGTCTGAGAGTGCATGCATGAGTGTCTGGGGACTGTGATTTGGTGCATCAGTTTCGGCCAGTGATGGTGCAGAATTTGCAGCTGAGCCCAATGCATGCTTCCTTGCACCATGGTGCAAGGGTGTCTGTATTGTTTGCATGATTGTTTTTGTGCAGGAAGGGGCACTTTCCTGCACTAAAACAATGACAAGAGGTTTTTTCTCAGTCCGTGTGCTGAATGCAGCACACATGGAAAGTGGAAAACACGAGGAGAAATATAAACATTTTTCCTTGTTACGCCTGCTCTGGGGAGGCATAAGTGTATGGCTCTGCCCCAAGTGTACATGATGTTGTAAATGTGGGGCAGTGTCAATTTCCATGAGTGTTGAGTCTAAACACCCACAGCAACACCCATGGAATGCCTCCTTGATGTAGAGTAAGGCAAGACAGCACTTAGCACTGTCTTGCCTCACTCCATATCTATGAGGCGATGCAAAGCCACACAGGGTGGCTTTACAAAGCCACAACGGGTGGCTTTGCGTCACCTCATAGATATGATTGAGAGGCCTGAGCCACCAGATTGTCATAAAGCATGATGCTCCAGTGGCACATGCCTCTTGTAAATGAGGGAGTTCGAAAAAAATTTATCCTAGAAGGCCCAGATATGTATATAGTTTGCTATACTCACCAAACTCACCATGCCACTGAGACCTGTTCGCAGGGTCATCACATTAGCCAAAACCTACCATGCAGTGCAGGGGAGGCCCATAGGTGATGTGTAGACTATCCTGTTTTAGGATTAAACCTATAATAACTGATAAAACCCTCACAGAAAGGGAAATAGCCCTCACCAGTGTAAACATATAAACACCGAAAAAAACACCTGCACAACCATAAACTAAGTACCATTCAAAGAAAGGAAAAAGAGAGTGAAAGAGTCATTTTTATTTCTTCCTGAAGGGGCCAATACAATGTAACTTTGTAATACAAGGTAGCAGCAATAAAGACAGGGCTAACATTTTTCTGTTTGAGTTTTGTTGTTTAGGTATGTCACTAAAATATTGATTCTTACTTTTGATTTTTTCAGTTTTGTGGTCTTTGGTCGACAGATGCAGGGTTTAGAAGCATGTTTTAGATCTTGTTTAATTGTTTTCTAAAGTGTAGAGAGTCAGAAACTATCAAAATCATATTTGATATTTTGGCTACGTTTTATTCTTTCACTGATAGGTAAAATGGCTGGTTTAATAAGAATCTTTCCCAATATGTATTATCACATTTACCTACAGAGAATTAAGCCTGGGCAAAGCACTACGCTACCCCCGCATAGTTTGCGAAGTTCGCGCTACTTCGCACTACGCGAACTGCACGTAGCACAGTGCGAACACGCGTAGCGTAGTGTTGCGCAGTGCTGCAGTCATTTTTTGCTTGCTCGCGGTCCTCAACGTCAAGTTGGCGACCGCGAGCAAGCAAAATGACATCCCGGCGAGACTTTTTCCTTGTTCGCGATCAGCAACATCAAGTTGGCGATCGCGAGCATGGAAAATAAACCTCCCGGCGAGATTCCCAACGCGAGGAGGTCGGTTTTCTCATTGCGAGTGGTCGCGTATGCTCGCGACCGCTCGCGATGAGAAACTACCAGTTCGCGTTGAGAAAGCTGCCGCTCGAGTAAAAATCTACTCGAGTAGCAGAAAATTACAGCTCGCACTGTGCAAGATGCCATTTTCAATGATTGCACAGTGTCAGTTGCTTGTCCGCACTGTGCAATCATTGAAAACGACATCTGGCACAGTGCGAACAAGGTACTACGCAGTTCGCGAAGTGTTACGCGTAGCTCGCGTAGTGCGAACTGCACTTTGCGTAGCTTCGCGAAGTGCTACTTCGCGAACTACGCCCAGGCCTACAGAGAATGGGTAAAACCCCTTGATACATTGGCCCCCTTTTCCAGCGAGCCAGTATTCATAGTAGACGAATTGCCAAACTCCCCAGGTTCAGTGCAAAGCGTAGTGACAGGTATATGTGAAATGAGTGCTGCCACCAATCATCCGGGATAGTGGTGAAAACATAACACCAGACGTTTTGAAAAGCAGTGTCACTTGGAATGCTGCTGCAAAAAGTTCTTACCAAGTTCAACAAAGATTGGAGTGATATTGTTTGTATTCGCAGTGATTCAGCCACGTATGTGTAAACGTTGCGTGATGACCTGTCAAAATCGATAGCTGAGCTCAAGTGCTTCCGTGTAATAGATCCTTGCCACTTGCTAGATAGTATGTTGAAAGCATCTTTGCAATCTTCAGAGATAATGAAGAATGTAATTGACTTTTTTAGTCCATAGCGGTGCACTGTTTTGTTATGCGCAGGAAATAAGCACAAATATTTCTCATTTTGTGCTTTGTGTAGCATCAAAGAAAGAGTCATCCCAACTGTGTCATTTGGCTGGTGGTTCTCCGTCCTAGAGGTTGTGAATGCTATATTATCCATGTGGCAACCGTTTACAGAATTTTTGCTGAGTGATCATGCGAAAGGCAAGAAATGTGAGGATCTATGGTTGCTAATTGATAGTGATGTGAAAAAAATTACAGGAAAACTTGACTGCTGTAGTGGACATATTAAAACAACTAGAGTCTGAAAACACCCTTGTCTACCAAGTGTTCAGAATAATTGGTGTAGATGTGAAACATCTCCTTGAGAGTAGGCTGGGCGACACTTTTATTGACTTTGGCACTGCAACATGTTCCATGTTAGAGTGCTTGGCACTTGGTGAGCAAAGAAATGTTGAGGAGCAATTCAGGAAATCTTATTTTACAATGTATGAGAACTAGCTTGCAATGATGCACAGAATTGTCCCTTCACCAACCATGGCAATTGAAGTCAATAAAGTCTCACTGTGGTACTCTTCACAAGTTCTAGATCCCTTCCACAAATGGGAATTTTCTCTGGACTTTTAAAAGTGCTGCTTCATTTATTTTTGACTGCTTCAATGACTCTGAGGACATATGCACCCAGTTCAGTGCATTTGTTGCAGAACCTGTCCCAGAGAATCACAATGTTCAGGTGCACCAGTATTGGCATGGAAAGCAATGTCAGTGGCCAAAGTTAGCAAATTGTTTACTGGCTGTTTTGGCATTGCCTGCCTCAAGTGCCAATGTTGAGAGGGCCCTCACGGGGACAGTTTGACATGGGAAGAAAAGAGCGAGTGCACATGGCCAAAGACTCACTGAAAAAGTATTGTGTGGTGTACTAAAAAATGTTTGATTCATAAAAATGTATTTGGACCTCAAATACAATGTACATATACTGTCTATATACCATGCACTATATAGTGCAGAAAGTAATAATAAAGGCAAAACTATCCATAAATACAGGAAAAACACTGTTGCTGTTGTTTTTAATGGCACGGAAATGTGTAACCACTGATAACCACTGTTTTTTAAGGTAATGAAATCACTTGAAAACACTGAAAAAACCTCACCAGAATTTACTAAAGATAGAAACTGAAAACAGGAAAGCCTAGTGATGTGGTACCCATCCGGCACTGTGCAGGTAGTATTGTCACATGGCTTGGTGGGTCATAACTGACTTAGAACCGTGAGGGCCACCCGCCATGTATGTTGCAGAGAAGTGCACTCAATAGTCATCAGGGCACAGGGAAGTGCTCTCACTAGGCATCATGCCACAGATTGGACAGGTGGTTTGGTTATCCCCAATGGTCAGAGATACAGCTATGTGTCAAAAACTTGTAATCATTTATTTCTGAATCTGTATGTGCCTTGATTGATCATTGTTCATTTATGGTGCACTGGTCACATGTAAGGAGTGAAGTGAAGAAGACAAACAGGCATTGGTACTGTTTGATAAGTGCAGCATTGTAAAGAACACATATTGACTTGAGAAAGTCCCGGCATTGTCATACTATGCAGAGTGTGTCCCTCAAAAAGGACTGTTCACATAGCCATCAAAGCCTGGCACCCTTGCACCATGTCATAAACTAGGCTTATAATGTACCTTGTCTAAACTCTGTACATATCATATGTGATGTGCTTGTTATCATCTGAATACACTGCAACTAGGCATACATATGTTCATCATAAGGGCATTCCTCATGCTACAAGCCACCGTACAGACAATACCAGGCATTTGTGATGCCATTGAACTGTGCTTCATATGCATATACTGTATCTGTTCAGCATTCACAGAGCATTGTGCCATGTTTTTGTCTTGTAGGTGGACCAGACTCATAGACCCGTGGTGAGGTGGTGACCTTCCGAGATTCCAATGCTACTAGTAAGTGTCTCCTGATTGTTTCTGTGCTCTGTTAGGATTGTGTGTGTTTTCTTAAATGAATTGCAGTGAGATATGCAAGGGCTTTCATCACTATGTGGAAAAAAGCTGTACCTTGCATGTGGATTAACAACACAAGTAGGACATGGTAAAAAATCTTTGCGAGCACGCAGAAATTCCGCGAACACGCGGAATTGCTTGTTTTTGCAATGCTTTTTTCCTGTTTGGGAACGCTGTTTGTATGCTCGGGGGGAAATATCTCGCGAACACGCATTTTGAGAACGCGAACAAGCAAAATATTCCACTAAGCCACGGAACGTAGAATTTGGGCAATTCAGCATTCTCCGCGGAACGCGAAATTACCCAAATTCCACAAATTCCGCGAGCGGAACGGAATTTACCGCCCAGGCCTACTCTAATGTCTCTCAACCATACTATAGATAGAAAATGCAAACATGTTAGCCGAAATATGTGATACAAATGTTGCATGGGATAGGCTGTGATTTTCCTGACGCCGTGTGTTTTCCCAATTCCACATTTGAGAAGGACAAAGGTGTGGTTGGGATATAGCACCCAAACCATATTTCGAAATGTAAACAGCACATCGATTGTTGTTATGTGCACAGTGGACATTTTACCAAAATATGTGTCCTCCTAGTGTGAATTCACATCATACCATGCACATGCCTGCCAATTACAGTCCTCCACACTACCAACATTGGTACAGTCTAAATGATTTAAGGCATCTCAGACATTTATGCCACTCAAACAGAAAATTGTTTTATGATCCATACCTGCACCTGCAGTACTACGCACATGGTACCCCAAGTCCTATGGACTTGGGGTACTATGTGAGCAGGCTCGGCATACCAAATATGATTCCATCCTAGTATAGATGCTGCATATGTATTTGTGAGGTGGCATAGTTAACATGTATCATTCTTGATAGCATAACCAGTGGGAAAGTTGCATATTCAGCATTCAGTCCTTCATTTGTTCTTTATGCATTTGTTGCCCTAAGTGGGAAGAGTATGCCCAGGCTTGGGTCCCTGGCTCGTTACACCACCAGATAAAAGCTAGCCTGGCTGATGAGGGGTGTTGCCCTGAAACTGGTCTCAGGATGCTTGCTTCTGGTCCAGTGAGGACCTGACCTGACAGTTCAGGTTGGACTGTTCCCATGGGGCACAGTGTCATGATTGATTTGCATATGGCTGAGTCCAAACTGGAATGGCGGATTGCGCAAAAAAACAATGGATTTAAGTTAACCCAGATCTGTGACTGGGGTGAATGTCTGATTAATTTAGCATTCCGTCCATCATCAGTTCTTTTTGCTTTTGTTGCCCTAAGTGGGAAGGGTATACCCAGGCGTAGGTTCCGTGCTCGCTACACCACCAGATTCAAGCTAGCCTGGCTGATGAAGAGTGTTACCCCAAAAGCGGTCCCAGGATGCTTGTTTCTGGTCGAGGGAGAACCTGGCCTGGCTGTTCGGGCTGGACTGTTCCCATGGGGCACAAGGTCTATACTGATATACATATGGCTGGGTCTAAACTGGAGTGGCATAGCATAAAAAAACTATGGATTTAACCCGGATCTGTCACTGGGGGGCACAGTTGGATTAACTGAGCATTCTGTCCATCATCTGTTCTTTTGGGAAGGGTATGCCCAGATGTGGGTCCTGTGCTTGCTACACCACTAGATTCAAGCTAGCCTAGCTAATGAGGGGTGTTACCCCGAAACCGCTCCCAGGATGCTTGTTTCTTGTCCAGGGAGTATCTGGCCTGGCAGTTTGGGATGGACTTTTCCCATGGGGCACAGGTTCAAGACTGATTTGCAAATGGCTGGGTCTAAACTGGAATGGTGAAGCGTGCAAAAAAACGATGGATTTAACCCAGATCTGCCACTGGGGGTGAATGTTTGATTAATTCAGCATTCCGACCATCATCGGTTCTTTTTGTGTTTGTTGCCCTAAGTGGGAAGGGTATGCCAGATGTGGGTCCCGTGCACACTACGCCGCCAGATTCAAGCTAGCCTGCCTGCTGAAAGGTGTTACCCCCAAACCGGACCCAGGATGCTTGTTTCTGTTCCAGGGAGGACCTGGCCTGGCAGTTTGGGCTGGACTGCTCCCATGGGGCACAGGGTCAAGACTGATTTGATATAGCTGGGTCTAAACTGGAATGGTGTAGGGTGAAAGAAAAGATGGATTAACCCAGATCTGTGACTGGGAGTGAATGTTTGATTGATTCAGCATTCTGTCCATCATCTGTTCTTTTTGCATTTGTTGCTCTAAGTTGGAAGGGTATGCCCGGATGTGGTTCCCATGCTTGCTCCGGCACCAGATGCAAGCTAGCCTGTATGATGAGGGGTGTTACACCCAAACCGATCCCAGGATGCTTGTGTCTGGTCCAGGGAGGAACTGACATGGCAGTTCGGGCTGAACTGTTCCCATGGGGAACAGGGTCAACACTGATTTGCATATGGCTGGGTCTAAACTGAAATGGTATAGCATGCAAAAAAATAATGGATTTAACCCAGGTATGTGACTGGGGGTGAATGTTTGATTAATTCAGCACACCGTCCATCATCTTTTCTTTTTGCATTTCTTGTTATGTTTGGTCCTGATTTGTTCCATAGATCTCTCATATTTGGCTGGACATGCAAATTGTGCAGCTAATTGTAATTCATGCAAGTAATTGATGGAAACCTGGACAATTTCAGCTTGGTCGGGTATATATGTCCTTCCTACCCAACAGACAACAAGACCCCTGAGCAGGAATGCCAGTACAAATTACGTTAGCCATGACCACACTGCTTGGATGTCTAAAATAATATATGCATTGAATTTTTTGTTTTTGAATCTATTTTATTATATAAGTTTATGTCTAAAATTACAATATCATGTTTGACATGCTTTAATAAAATATGATGTATCATTAGGCCATGTATGAATGAATAAGTATGCGTGAATATTGTTAGCAATAATTATATATTCATTTTGTACTTAATACATAGGCCAAGAGAGAAATTGCATGTCTATCAAAATTGTTATTGATGTCATTTTTCATTGTCTCTTTTATTATTATTTAAAAAGATAAACTATTTAAAACATTCTCCACAAATACTCCGTTTCCGTAAATAATAAAAATTATATTTTTGATACTTTACCTTTTCTGGTCACATATTGTCTCTGTTTATCATAGGTCCACTTCTTACTCATTTCCTAAATGGTTTATTCACATACAGGAATGCCAGTACTGCATCAGAAAGAAGATGTACCACCACATCAGGCACGTGGCCAAGGGCTTCCTGAGAATGGGGAGGTAGTACCAGAATGCAAGGGCCGTAGGGACCTGGAAGTCACCACCTCGGGCATGGACAGCACAGGACAGGGCAAGCACCAGGCCTGAAGTGGCTTTCTCACATGCGTCAGATCCCAGTGTCATAACAGCACCCTTTATAGCACCATCAGTAGTGGTACCACTAGCAGTGACCGCTACTCTGGCTCAGCCTACGGACTTTGAAAGACAAGCCCAGAAGGGCAATGCAGATATGAAATTAAGGCTTCCATGGCTTGAACTTCAGATGGCAACACTGTTGCAGATGGTGAAAACACTGCAGCAATCAGTGGACAAATTGCTGAGAAAATGTAGGAGCTCCCTCCACTGCTCTGCTTGTTTGTGTATAGGGTGTAGTTTATGTTTGTCTTATGTGCAAATGTGTATGAAGGGAGTTGGGAGTTGATGTTTAACCGGTCTGTAGTGCAATATGTGCAGAGTTATATAAGTTAAAGTTAGGTAGGTTAGGTTAGGTTAGTATTAAGTTAGGATAGGTTAGTGTAGTCATAGTTTAGGTAGGAATAGTTAGTGTAGTTTAGTTAGTTTAGGATCTTACTTTTTAATAATGTTTAATAAAAAAAAGTTCAGCATTTTCACAACTGCTTGTTCATTGACTGTGTGGCTGTTGTCATAGTTGTCATATATATTTGGTTTAGGTAGAGCACATGCTGTGGGATTTCCTGGCAGTGATTGTATATATCTGAAACGAGGTGAGGCAAGTGGCAACTAAGGAGTAGATCCTGACAAGCTTCCAATGGAGTCACTTAAGGGGTCTCCAAACATAGTTGAGCACTAAGTGGCACTCTTACTGTGATTGGATAGAGAAGCCAAAACAGGTATTCACCTACTGTTGCACTGTGTGTGCCAAACCTACACCATGCATTTGAGGGATGTGATGTCAAAACCATTGTCAGTAATGAAGGATTATTTGGGTCACATACTGATGCAGGCCTCTTACACACTCACCATTGCATTATTTGCTTGTCACAGGGGTATTGCTAACTGACTAGTATCCATAGATGTGCTCACCACCAGTGCTGTGACTTTGTTCACTATTAACATTGACTACATGCTACTTATTTCACTTTATGCTTGTGCCTAGAGTTACTACATGCTAGTCTTGGTACACATAGGGTTCACCAAATGTTTGTCTTTCATCCTGTGTAGCGTAGTCCTTGGCTCAATAACACACAAGTCCCTTTGTAGTTGGTGTCTTTGGCTCACAAAATTCATCATGTTGTACTTACTCCAGACACCATCAGACATACAACAGATATGTTGAACTCAGTGCATTTATTTGCATAAAAAACATCTTTAAGATCAAAGGCACAGTTATTTCAAGAAAGAACACCAACAGTTTTTTGAGCCATTGAATGTCTGGGCAGAGTCCATGGGGGATACACTGCATGGGACATGTGGAGCAAAGGAGTGTTTCAGTGAGGAAAAGGATGATCAAATTGCAAATAGGGAGATAGGCCGCATTGAGAGTCCAAAAATGGGCGAGCTCAACTGTTAGCTGCAGCAAATTGTGGACAGCACCAGTTGGGAAGTACACTGTCATGGTTATCAGCAATGGGCAAAGGTGAAACTGGGAATTCATAACAGAGAAACGATACAGGGCAGATTTATGTTTGAATGAGATGATGTTTACATCCTCATCCTCTGATTTGTGTGGTGCTTTCTTTGAGGGGGTGTTGTAGAAGCCAGAGGATGGAGATGTAGAGCCCCTGTCCACAGCAGCATTTCTCTGTACCAACAAGTGAGGCAGCAATGCACTGAGAAGGGTCTGTCGCTTTGCCAGCAGAGCAGTAACCTCGCAGTGGTAGGCAACCAGTGTTGTGATGTATGTGTCCTGCTTCCGCTCCACAGACTCCAGGATGTGTGGATGCCTCCGGCTGTTTGGCAACCTCGCTGGAGAAATGTTGGCAGGGCTGTTGTTCATGCCACTGCCGCATGACACCAGTGATGTCAGCCAGGGTCTATACGAGCCCACTGAGCAGATGGTAGGTGCCTCTTATAGCAGCCTGAGGTGCCTTAGTCCTTACTGAGACTAATGCACCTACAAACCACCTGTAGGGTGACAGCCATGGTCTCCATCCCCACTCGCACCACATATATCGTCTCCCACTGGAATCATACTGCATGACATTGGAATTCAACTTGGGGGTCCTCGGAGCCCAGTCCTAGTGGTGCGCTAGCAGTTGATGATTGTTGGGTGATGGGTAGATCCTCTGGAGACCCTGCAATGCTGTTGGCCCTTCCTGCAGCCCGATGGTATTTCAAAGGAGGCCAGGCTCTGCTGGAAAGTCTCTTGGTCAAGGTTTGGCAGGCTGTCATCCTCAGCCAGATAGTCATCCGGGACACACAGCTGGTCAGGAGGTGTAGGTTTATCCTCTGCGATAGAGATAGAGATATTGTATTGGTGTTCTGTTGCATTGTAGTTGCCTTTCAGATGGCAGTATCTCTGCATACTTCATACAACCACGATGTGACAAGGCTAACGTTTTGTCTCATGACACATATTGAAACACAGTTATACAGGTCACTGGGCCTACCATTCCTGGAATGTATAGGAAGAGGTCAGGTTCACATCTGCCAAGGTGATTTGCAGTCTTTTTCATGATGCCTATGCTAATTGTGATTTAACATATTGACACCACTAATTGTCACAATCCACCTAATCCTCAAGCACAGTGCTCGAGGATGGGAATGCACCGTAACTCATAGATATAGCAAATTCCTGCCCTTTTCTTTTGACACAGCGCAGCGCTGCAAGTTGATGTGCAGTGCTGCCCTGCATAAAATGGTAGTATATAAGCCCCTCATTGGTACATTCATCTCCACGTGCCACTATACAATTGTGGAGCGGGACTGGTGCTGCACTTCACACATGGAATGGAATAGAATAGAGAAACATGACTGACCTGGACAGAGCTGTGCAACATGAAACTGGGTAGTGTGACAGACTTTTCTGAGCCATTCAACGTGACATGATCCAGATCCTGCCCTTTGCATTGTACACAGTACAGTGTAGCGCTGGGGTATAGCTGGGTGCACTGCACAACATGACCTTTTTGCCCACATTGCCCCCTGTTAATACTTACCTTATGGATGTGGATGTTCCTCATGTGCTGCACTGTCATATCCTAGTACTCCAGTCACCAACTGGTCTGGGATGTCAGCTGCCATCCACTTCTTCAAGGCATCCAGCTCCTCCAGGGGCTCCAGGCTCCAGCCTTCGGTCTGCATTTCTGCCTTCTGGTTATTGGCCATTTTCTCCTTCGCCCGGTGTTTATAATCATGCCAGTGCTCTTGCAGTCAATAATAGTCCTCTTAGCTTGCCTCACACTGTTGATCTTCTCCACGATGGACTGCCAAATGGCCTCTTGCCTTCCCAGTGGCAATTTGGAGGTGACAAACTGCTGATGTTGGTGCTCTGTCATCCAGTGATTAAGATCTCCTCCCTGAAGTTGGACTTCCTCTTCCCCTGGAAGTCTGCCAGGGCATCCTGGCTGGTGCTGCAGTTGTTGTCCTTACTTCTGCTCTCTGCTCCATGGCTGCCTTCTGTAAAGTGCGCAATTGTTTTCACCGATGCTTCGGTTTTTGTACTTATTTTTTACACATTCCGCACTCAAAAATGACATAGGTCTGATTTGTGTCACTTTATGTCCTGTAAGTCAGCCCTGTCACTTTTGCAGCAGACGTGTCAGATTTCATTACAACATGGCGCACATGGATGCGTCTTTTTTGTTATGCACATAGGATCCTTACGCTATGGTGCGCAATGTTGTAAATACAATGTATCTCTGGTGTAGAATTCTCTTTTACTGAAGCGCAAATTGTTATGACGTTTCACTGACACAAAGCAGCGATACGTCATTTCTTGCAAATCAGCCCCGAATTGAGGGAATTCCAATTTTTAGTACAGTGTTAGGGACAGAGCACATCTACTGTGGCAGTGCCATATCGTTTAGAGTTATAATACCAGCAAAAATGGGTGCATAAAAAGTCAGAAATTCAATCGTAATCACACAAAAGCAAATTTCCTAGAGGTATGAATTATCATTCAAACACAATATTTTGTCCAAAACTACAACTTGACAGTTTGTTGAAATTACACAGACTTGCTATAAAATTAAATGCCTATCATTTTCAAGAAATATACTATATTTGCCCCGAAATACCAACATTTAATTTTTAGCAAATGCACATTTGGTCTCCACACAACACCTTGTCATTTCCATCAAGTATTCACGATTAACACTGCCACACGTAGGGGCATATTTACAAGCACCTTTGGAGCGTCACTTTTTATGACATTACAGTGGTGCAATGCCCTGCACCATATTTACAAAGTGGTGTTCAGCCCCTTTTTGAGGCCTAATGCTGCTTTGTAAATATGGTACCCTTTCACCTAGATATCTGTATGAAAGGGGTGTGCAATGGGTGTTGCTGTGGGCATTCCACTGCAACACACATTGCTTTTTGACACTGCAGCAGATTTACAAGTATCTGTAAATCTGAGTCAGCACCAAAAACAAACACAATGCGATAGCATGTGTTAGAATGGCACAACAAGGAGAATTACGTTTATTTCTCCTCATTTTTACTTTTTCTAAACGCCATTAATGATTGTTTATGTGCAGGAAGGTGTCCCTTTCTGCACATAAACTTTCATTTCTAGCAACACAGACACCCTTGCACTATGGCAGAAGAATGTCTGTGTTGGGGTAAGCAGCTATTTTTAGCACCAGTGCTAGGGACAACACCGGGGTGCACAGTATTGTTGTAAATATGGCACATCCCCACATTTTGGCAAAGGTATTTCCTTGTAAATATGCCCCTCTGTTTCTCGCCTACATATTCCTGTATCACTATCACGTGCCTTGGGGGTGCATCATATGGCAGTGATTTACATTGTTATAGCCGGGGTTGCCACCATTATGTCAAGACTGCCCTCAATATGTGACGAATTACCAGCATTATGCCTGAGGTGGGTTGCAGTATCTTTATAATAACATACTATAGTTTTTAAAAAGATCCACAATGAATAATGGAGGCATGGGATTTTCATCTTGCCTTGCCTGCATCAGCGTGGAGAGCTCATCTGGTCATCCCTTCAATTTCTGCCTTAGCTCCTCGCCGGACCCGCTGCGCGGGTCCCGCTTCGTTTTCTGGTTACCTGACTGGTGGTGAGCCTGCCTGCTGCTCTTGAGCCGCCCCAACTGATTTAGACTGCCGTTGTTTGTGTGTGCGTGTGGACGGGACCACAGGGCTGCGAGCTGACCCGCAGGGACTCAGTGTACCAGGAGTCCCTGCATGAGGCCGAGACCCGCAGTACCTGGGTCGCTCTCCCTGCTTGCCACGCCCCCGCCACAGCAAATAAGTGTCAGCTGCTCTGTGGTAATCGCTGGGATTTTCGTCTTGCCTTACCTGCATCAGCGTGGAGAGCTCATCTGGTCAGCCCTTCAATTTCTGCCTTAGCTCCTCGCCGGACCCGCTGCGCGGGTCCCGCTTCGTTTTCTGGTTACCTGACTGGTGGTGAGCCTGCCTGCTGCTTTTGAGCCGCCCCAACTGATTTAGACTGCCGTTGTTTGTGTGTGCGTGTGGACGGGACCACAGGGCTGCGAGCTGACCCGCAGGGACTTAGTGTGACAGGAGTCCCTGCGTGAGGCCGAGACCCGCAACACCTGGGTCGCTCTCCCTGCTTGCCACGCCCCCGCCACAGCAAATAAGTGTCAGCTGCTCTGTGGTAATCGCTGAGATTTTCGTCTTGCCTTGCCTGCATCAGCGTGGAGAGCTCATCTGGTCATCCCTTTAATTTCTGCCTTAGCTCCTCGCCGGACCCGCTGCGCGGGTCCCGCTTCGTTTTCTGGTTACCTGACTGGTGGTGAGCCTGCCTCCTGCTCTTGAGCCGCCCCAACTGATTTAGACTGCCATTGTTTGTGTGTGCGTGTGGACGGGACCACAGGGCTGCGAGCTGACCCGCAGGGACTCAGTGTACCAGGAGTCCCTGCGTGAGGCCGAGACCCGCAACACCTGGGTCGCTCTCCCTGCTTGCCATGCCCCCGCCACAGCAAATAAGTGTCAGCTGCTCTGTGGTAATCGCTGGGATTTTCGTCTTGCCTTGCCTGCATCAGTGTGGAGAGCTCATCTGGTCATCCCTTCAATTTCTGCCTTAGCTCCTCGCCGGACCCGCTGCGCGGGTCCCGCTTCGTTTTCTGGTTACCTGACTGGTGGTGAGCCTGCCTGCTGCTCTTGAGCCGCCCCAACTGATTTAGACTGCCGTTGTTTGTGTGTGCGTGTGGACGGGACCACAGGGCTGCGAGCTGACCCGCAGGGACTCAGTGTACCAGGAGTCCCTGCGTGAGGCCGAGACCCGCAACACCTGGGTCGCTCTCCCTGCTTGCCACGCCCCCGCCACACCACTGTCCTCATTACTGGCCTTTCTCCCCGCTGCGCGGGAGCGCGCGGGAGCGCGCGGGAGCGCCCGGGGCTAAGCCCGGGCAAAGGGCGGGCCGTCTAAGGCCGTCCAAGGACATACAGGGACGGGCCGGGCCCTTTCTCTTTCATTGCGGACTTGAGGACTTACAGCACGTCTAAATGGTCTATGTGAGCAGATTTTCTTAAGTACTTATTTTGTGGAATTTAATATTTATTCCTTTTTTGTTTCCTTAGTATTTTAAACTGTATATTTTTTTAATAATGCCGCCATTAACTAGGAAGGGTAGGCAGGTCACAGTAAAGTCAGGCAGTGGTAAAGTCACCGGAACTCTAGATGATTTTATTATCCGGGCTACGGGGATACTGGAGAAAGAAATCGCCCTTACAGAAAAACGTTTGTCTTTGGATCTTGTCACGGGCAAACGCTCATCTTTGGGACGGATTGGCTCTGTGGTTACTCCGGTAAAAAGCAAAACTAATGATCTGGAAGCTAGCCCCAATCTAGTAGTAATCCCAGACTCCCAAGAAATATCTAGGGGGGATGTTGTAGTGGATTGTCCATTAGAAGATCACACTGTATCGGATATTAGTGGGGACGGTAAGCTGTGCACTAACTCGAGTTTGTTGGAGCCTGCCCCCTTACAACATCAAGCTCTGGACCATGTCAAAGCAGTTATACTAACCAGAAAACGTAAAAGAGGGAGGGGTCAGATGAAGGGAAAGGGAATACGGTCGGGGAATCCCGGTCATCCGCCTATTTGCTGTAAAAATCGCAATAATGATGAACTGTTAGGACACATTGAAACTTTGTTAAAAAGCCTCTTGATGCCCCTCATAGAGAGAACACAAATTGTTAATCTAAAAATAGATCAATTAGAGCTCTTATTATCAGCTAATACACACTCACCGGATACTTTGGTTAAAAATAGTAAATCCCCTGAGTCCCCGAAGATTTGCATTGCTACAAAGAAGGGTTCTCAAAAAACTTCTATCCAAAATTCTAGGAAATCATCCCAATCCTTTATATCTGGTGATACTCAGCGAATCCCCGCTCAGACAACTTTAACTAAACCCACACTGGTGGTTGATGCGGCCTCTCAGCTAATGTCTGAGATAGCCGTAGCAACAACACCGATTCCAACTATATCTATGCCGGTGGTAGCACTGGGAGCTAAATCAAATCTATCAAGTGGACTATTAGTCTCGGGTAAAAAAGCTCCTCTAAGTAAACCAATTTGTGTGAACATACCCCCTGATTCCGCCCCTTTAATGGTAATCCTGACAGGGGTCCCGGTGGTTGCACCGAATAAACACGAATCAAGCCAGGACTTATTAAACAAAGTTATATTCTGGCTTAATAATAATAGACCACTTCCCCCAACCTCTGCCACAAAAATATTAGGTGTACGAAGGGTTCCTTGGGTTGGACCAAGCAAGAAGGATTTAGAGGGGGACTGTATTCTTATCAATTTTAGGGATAGGTGGGTCAAAGACCGAATTTGCGATAAAGCAAGGTTTGCTAGAATGGGGGACATCCAATGTATAGGCCTTGAATACTTTTATCCCAACCTATATCATGTTTCACCAAGTAATTGTTACTCTGGGCCAGGATTGCAGGGAAAGGGTCACTGGGGGCCAAGACTGCAGGGAAATAGTCACCCTGGATGGATACAGAACAAAACTATATTTCGACCCCCCCAAAACCATCCTGGTATGAGGTACCAGGGTGATGGATGCCCTATGGGGCCTATAAGTTTTAGTAACATTATGCAACTACCTTATGATCAACCTGAAATGAGAGTTCAGGGGGAGGAATATCTAGGGTGGTTGCCAAATAGCAACATTCCCCTAAGAAATCGTTTTGACCCATTGGTGGGAATGGAGGGTCTAGATTGACCATCAGACAAAAAAAAGGAAAATGTATCACCTATATCAGACTTGGCTATAGGGGAAAACGAGGGGGTAAGCCAGAAGGATAATTCGGTGGTGGATGTCACCGATCTCAATGCAGGGTCTAATATACTTTTGGATACACAGGTGATCAGTATCTCAGGCCGTGAGCCAAATCTATTGATTATTGAGCACGACCAGACAAGCTTAAAAGAGCCTGTGGACGATAACCAAGGGGAACCTACGTTGTGTCTAATGTCATGGAATATTGCCGGTCTTGCGGGTAGACTAGAGGATGAAGGTTGGTTGGACTATGTGGGTAGCCAGGACATTCTGTGCTTCCAGGAGACATGGAGCAGAACGGGTGAGGAAATTTCAATCTTTTAACGTCCTGGCGGTACCATCACCAGCGGGGAGGGCTAGGGGCGGGATAATGACAGCACTCTCTATCAAACTTAAGAACTTGATAATTTTAAAGATAGTGGACACTCCCTGGTTCCAACTGCTATTGCTTGAAAATCTGTTCCCCGAGCCCTTGTTGTTAATCAACTGGTACCATAATGTTTTTGACAGGAATGATGTAACCACAATTCAGAGTTTGGAGGACGCAATAAGCAAGGCTCGTAGTGAACGACCTCTATTATTCGTTGTTTGGGTTGGTGATTTTAATTCTTCATTGTGCAAATTTGGTGGTTCAAATGTGTGTGGTCTTGAGGATTTAAATAAACAACCTTTGATGCATTTTAAACACACGCCCCAGGGGGATGCCTTAAATAATATTATTGTTCTAAATGATTTATGTATGGTAGAGCCCTGGGCAGCCCCAGATATTTTGCCGATACCAACCTTTCATGGATCAAGAG
Organism: Triturus cristatus; assembly: GCF_964204655.1. Taxonomy (NCBI): domain Eukaryota; kingdom Metazoa; phylum Chordata; class Amphibia; order Caudata; family Salamandridae; genus Triturus; species Triturus cristatus. The sequence goes on along the minus strand of NC_140584.1, from coordinate 465,060,923 downwards.
GTGCAACAAGCACTATTGATTTTATTTTTGTGTCCAGTAACTTCCTGCTTTATGTCAATAGACTTGAGATAATAGCTAATGCTGCAAGCGACCATAACCCCTTAAAGCTATCTTTGTGTATCCCTGCTAGTGGGAAACACTCGGTCTGGGATCAGCCTATAAAATATAATAAGAATCAGGGCGTTACCATGAAGTGGGGTAAAATAGATGCTGTAGGTCTAGAGGCGAAGATCTTTAATGACTGTAAGACTGAAATTGACTTATGTCAAATGTCAATATTAGACCCAGAAAAGGTTATTGGGAGCTTTGAAAAATTATGTGGGCATGTGGCTGAGTATCTTACAAAACCAGCAGGGAAAAAGAATATAAAGTGCTTCAGATGGTTCGACTCCGCATGCTCCGCCTCACATAAATCCCTAAAAGCGGCCCTTATGCAAAAACCAAGGAACAAAGACTTGGTAAGATCAACTAGGAAGGCCTATAAAGAGGCTATTATAAAGAGGAAGCAGGAGTTAAAAAATTGTGCCTGGGAAGATTTAGAAAAGGCCTCTGAGCTAAAAGATAGTAGGCTCTTTTGGGACGTAGTAAATCGTCCCCTGTTTAAAAGTGATACCAAGGAAAGCATAGTGATGCAGGTTACTGGTGAATCCTGGGAAGTTCACTTTGGTAAAAATTTTAATCCCAAGGCATTATCACCCTCGGATTTGTTGGATGACCCAGGAATTTTGGTAGTACCATCTACAGCTTCGCTTCTTAGCTCCTCGCTTACACTGGAGGAGGTTGAAGAAGCTCTGAGGAAAGGTACATCATTAAAAGCTCCGGGCCCTGATGCTGTTCCTTTGGACTTTTTCAAGCACAATATGGAAGTATGGGCCCCGTTGCTGTTAAATGTCTTCAGGGCTGTGGTTGTTGGTAGCATTCCTGTATCATGGAAGAAGGCAGTGGTGGTGCCGATTTTTAAGAAGGGCGATAGGTGTGACCCCCGATGCTATCGACCTATATCCTTGATCGATGCATCATGCAAGTTATTAGGAAGGGTCATTTTGGCCAGACTGGAAACGTGGGCTGATTCTGTTGGTTTAATTGTGAACTCCCAGTATGGATTTAGAAGTGGGAAGGGGACTGTCGAACAGTGTTTAAATTTGGCGCTGATTATTGCCAAGTACATGAAGGCAAGGAATTCTGCAATTTACCTTGCCTTCATGGACTTGTCTAGCGCGTTTGACACTGTTTGCAGAAGTAAGCTATGGCAGATGATGGATAGTATGGGCTTTGAAGAACCGTTGGTTACGCTGCTCCTCAGACTACATGCTGCAACATCCGTGGCCATAAGGTTTGGACCTGGGGGTGAAATAACAAAACCGATTCCCTCAACTGAGGGGGTCCGTCAAGGGTGCATTTTGGCACCTTTTCTATTCTTGGTGTATACAAATGGATTGGAGAAGCATTTGTTGGACCATTGTTGTGATTTTCCAAAGGTAAATGGTAGGAGTATTCCCATATTGTCATATGCAGATGACACTGTTTTAATGACCCTCACTGGAAATAGCATGCAGACATGCTTAGATGCTTTTAACACTTTCATGTTGGACCTTGACCTAAAGGTAAATTTTGCAAAATCCTTTGCTATGGTCTGTGGCCCAAAAGGGTCAAAATCTAGGAAATTTGTGGTGAATAACTTCACCATTGAAAAGGTGGATAACTTTAATTACCTGGGAAATCTCTTCAACAACAAATTAAGTTGGGCCCCATTAATGAAGACTCGAGTCCAGAGTACTACTCGTTCTATAGAAGGTCTTTTCCGTTTTTGTGGCAAGTTGGGTCAAAAACCTGTTGCACATCTCAAAACCCTATATACATCTAAATGTCTATCTGTGGCCACTTATGGGGCAGGAGTATGGGGGACTGAGAATCCTTCAGTCATACAGGTGATGGAAAACAAATTTTTAAAACGGGTATTACTGATTCCATCTGGTTCATCAAACACCTTCTGCCACAACGAAATGGGAATGACCAAAGTGACTGATATTATTCGTCTGTCGCCTTTATTACTATGGTGCAAAATATGGTTATCGGACGACCTTGAACTTTCTAGAGAAATTCTTTTAGATTGTATGAGCCTGGATAATGCAAAACAGATCCCCTGGCTGTTATATGTTAGTGACATGTTGCATAAGATAGGTTTGGGCCATGTTTATGAAAATCCTGAAAATATTCAGGGAAACATAAAAACCCAAATTAAAGCATGTTATTGGAAATTTTTAGATACATCTAGTTTGGGAGGCCCAACAAGTCATGCATTTAAGGTTCGGCATCAGTTTTATTTAACTTTTTCGACTAATGTCCAATGGCGGTTTTATCTTACAAGGCTTAGGCTAAATACACTCCATTTCCTTTTTGCCTTCCCTAAACAAGGGGGTTGGTGTGAGAGGCTACCCCCCTGTCCTTGCAACAATAGAGTCAGTCAAAGTACTATACATGTTGTCCTTTTTTGTTCTTTATATCAGGAACCTAGGATTAGATTCATTAAGCCTATCCTGAAGGGGCGGCAACCATGTTCCTATAATGAAGGCTATGACTACTTGTTGTCACTATCTTCCGTAGAAGTTTGTTGTGCTATGTTGAACTTCATACGAGTGTCGCTCCGGATTAGGAAACGTTATGGATAATCTAGCTTAGATCTGTAATCTCCCATTGGATTTTTTGTACTTATGCTGTATGACGGTCTCTCAACTAAAATTTTGTTTCATTGATGGCTCATTTTAACCATGTATTTTATGCTTTTAATTTTGTGCTTTTATGATTCTCTGTATGAATCGAATAAAGTTATTGAACGAACGATGAACGACTCAGGCATCACACCTAGGATATAGGATGGCATCACCACTGTACTCAGCTTGATGCAAACGTCAATAAAGACTCAACTGCTAGACAAACACCTGCAAATCTCTAAGGCCTTACTTTGAGTTTCCATCTAATAACGCTTGGCTTTATCCCAAATTGCGATTGCAACTTGTACAAACTGCCACAGACTTTTCTCCACTCAAATTTTCCAAGTAAAACGTTGACATCCAAGCAGGGAAACCTCGTTTTATTCTGAGTTGTATATTTTGGAATGAAAGAAAATGTGTTATTACTTCATTATCCCCTAGTCTCATGCGCATAATTTGGAATTGGGAGGTAATTTCACATCCGTTTAATATTGCAAGCTGTTCTTGCAATAGTTACTGGGTACGTTATCAAGACCCTACAATGAGGGGACTGAGATTGAAATACATCTTATTTAAGTATAGCAACAAACCCTAGCCCACTTATCTATACCCTATCCTGTTAGGATCGAATATCCATTTAACCCACATGTCCCTGTTCCTTTCTTCATCATGCTTTCTAACTATATGTCAGCCCCTCCCTACCCTAGTCTAAAAATGGACCTCTCACCTATTTAACACCTACTCTGTTTTAGTCCTACATTTACAATACTGTCTGTCACAGGCTTGTTTATATAATTGGACACATTGTTATGAGTTATGTTAAATATCCTCTGAAAAATATATAAATCATCATACCATGGATGCCATAAATATGCCCGATATCACCATTATCGTGCCAGGGTCAGCCAGAGAGAAATATGACTGGGCCAGAGATGCCATACAGAGCACTCCAACACACACACAGGTATACAGACACAGCCTTCCATGCAGTAATACTGCAGTCACAAATCAAGCATGAATTTCCTTGTTTTAAAAAAGAAATTTGCGCCCCTTTGCACTCCCAAGTACAATCTGTGCACTTCTGTCCTGGTATAACTTCTTAATCTTCAATTAGAAGGCCTCATGTCATACTCATAGTGTGATTCTCAGAACAGAATGGTGCCTGCACCAGGATCAATCACTTTGAGTCTGTTTCATGGATACCGGCTGACTTTTGCTATCATGAAAATGCCCAGATATATGGTATTTTAGTCCTGTTTGAAGTAAGGCACACAAGAACTACTGAAAAGGTGAGTAGGGTTGCTCCAGGCAGCTTTTACCCTACTGATTATGGAGTACCTGGGAGTCACCGCTACCCATTAGCTGGTGCTGGGCATAAATGTTTCACCCTAGGCACCTGGAAAGAACACTTTCTGGACCTGCGGAAGAACAGAAGAGTACTGGAGCTACTGTCTCTGACCTGAGAGAAGCCTTGATGTAGTGGCCCTGCTCCCACAGGACAAATAAGTGGACTCCAAGGGCCAATTGGCTGACCTCCTGTATGTCTACAGGGACAAGAGATGCTGCAAGAGGCCTCTTACTGGAAGTACCCAACTGACCAGTGGAAACTGGAAGTTGACTGGACATTGCTTTACTTTGTCTTGCTGCTACTACTACTTAAAATGTAAACAAAATGCAGTCCACTTATTTAATTTGTCTCCTGTTGGTGCACTTTAGCTTATTAAATTATACTCTATTGTTCTAATTCAGATTGTGATTTTTATTGCTTGGTGTTATGATTTTATTACTGTTTTTGTACTTGTAGGAAACTGGGTTACTGGTTGAAGGGGAAAAACTCTACGCAAGCAGCAACCACAATTCCAGTTAGGGTGAGACTCAAGCAAACATCAAATTACCATGTGCTCAACCCTCTGGTAGCTCGGCACAAAGAAGTCAGGCTTAGTTTAGAGGCAATATGTTAATTATTTTTGCAGCACTTCAAACAGTAATTTAGAAATATAAAGTAACAATTAATAAATTATTTCAGACCAAAAGAACAAAAACCCAATTGGTAGAACAAGCGATATGAATTTTTAAAAGTTTAAGTGAAAACAGTACGTAGAAGCACAAAGCACCAACTTGGGTGATCTGGTCATGCCTGACAGGAAGAAAGTCACAAGTTCAGGTCAACCACAGTGAAGCACTGGCCCGATACAGGGACCAAGTAAGGCCTGCTGAACATAGTATCTTAAATCTTGGCTTGCGAATTCTTGCAGGATCCCAAGTGGAGAGTACGTCATGCAGCAGCAGATCCGATGAAGCTGCGGGATGAGATTTGGAGTCATCGTCAAGAATGCCATTGATGAGGGGCTTGTGATGCGAAGTCCTGTGTTGAGGATGTGTAATGCAGCGGTGGTTAAGAGGAAACTGCGGGGCTATGATGCAAAGTCCGTCATAATCGTAGACAGTACCACTGACCAGGGGCTTTCAATGCAATGTCTTACATCAAGGATGCATCATGCTGCGCCGGTACCGATTAATCTGCCAGCCGCAGTGCATTGAGCTGCATTAGTTCTGCTCACAGGACCACGTCTGGGCTAGCAAAGCACATTGAGGCCCACTTCCAAAGGTCCAGGCCTGGAGTGGCAAAACTTGGGGGGAATGACTCACAGCAGATAGAGACCAGGTGGTGGGTTCAAAGTTGTTGGATACTTTTCTGTCCCTGAGTCTTTAATCAGGAGGCCAGCCAGCCAGCTGGCCCATGAAGTCACTCTGGTGGTCCTGGGTTCAAGATACAGGTCTAGTCCTCTTCACTCAGGAATCAGGGCAACAGAGTAGCAGTCCTTCTGAGTCTTCCACGGGTCCAGAGGTCTACTGGAGAGTTGGGTCTAAGGGTCTGTAGGAGGTTGACTTGGTATATGGTGCACACTTATTTAAGTGTGGCACCCTGCACTAATCCAGACAACCCTTATGGTGTTTTTAGTGGTTTAGACAACCTTAGAAAGCTCTCTAAAAATGGTAGCTGTGGAGAGCAGCCTTCAGGCTTAGTCTAGGAGGAGTGCAAAGCTGCTTGTTTACCAGTATCTGATCTTAAAGTGCAGATTAAGTGAAAAAGAACCACACAGAGTAGCTATAAAGCTAGTTATTTATTACAGACACTCGCTAACCCAATGCAATATCTCCGACCCAGAGATATAATTACAATACACACAATACTTTGATAATATGACAGGTAAGTAGCACAATATTACAGTGGGCTCCCAGGGGAATCCGAAACATATACAAAAATAGTGCAATGCGACTAACGGCCGAAGTTGAGAGTGGACCCAGAAGACTTAGAAATGCTGTGGAACCAAGGGACCACCCTAGGTAAGGACCCAGGAACCCCATGAAGGCCGTGTGCTAAGTGAATACACAACCGTGTGCTCAAGGTAAGTCAATGGGGAAGTCGCAGTTGTAATTCTTAGGAAAAAGGACCCTTCCAGAGGACTTGGAAGACACCCTGTGGTTCGAGAGTCACCCCACCTATGGATGCCCAGGAGGCCAGGTTACCTGCCCCAGGGTAGCCAGTGCATATGAATGTAGTGGCGACAGGAACCACTGGAAAACCCCAATGGAGGACTTTAAACAAGATGCTGCTGGGTAAGAAGCTGAAAGCGTCCATTGGAATCAAAGGTTGGATTTAAGAGAAGGAGTAACTGCAAGCAAAGGAGACAGAGTTTATGTCACTCAGGAGTGATCAGGAGGCACGGAAGTCAAGTGCCCAACAATGTATGTTGTTGCTGGAGAGTTGACAGTGCCTTTGTCTCTGCAGCTGCATGGACCAGGTGACGCTGAGGATGACAAGGAATGGTGTACGAGCTGTCCCGCATCGGATGTCAATATCCAGGGGGTCAGTGTCCAGCGGGAGCACCAACAGGCCTTGGTAACGGCAACACATGGAAGAAGACGAAAAGGTACAGTGTCGGGATCAGCAAGGTCCAAGAGTCTCACCACGTTCAAGTAAGTCAGGCTGGGCCCGAGTGAGCAGAGGAGCATACTGGAATCAAAGAAGACCCTTGACAGGGCCCAAAGATCTCTAGAGACAAGAGTCATCTACCCTAAGCAACAGGCAGCTGACGGGGTGCACAGGGACACAGGGACTCAGTTCGGGGGGTGTCAACAAGGGATCCTGGCCTCAGACTTGGTCTGAAGACAGTGCAGGCCTCAAAGAAGTTGCAGAACTGCCTCCTGTGTTACTGAACTAGGGTCAAACCCTTTGTGAGTGTGTTCAGGCAGAGCCTCTGTGATGTGTAAGAGTACTATGTAGCAGCTTATTACAGTATTAAATGTAATAAGTTAACCCAATGTTAGACTGTGGAAGAGGTAGGCCTTACAGTAGTGAAACATGAATTGTAATGTTTTTCACTACCAGAACATGTAAAAGGAAATAATATATGTGCAACCTTTTAAATACAGTCTACCCTGCCCTATGGGCTGTTTAGGGCCTACACTTGTGGTGACTTATATGTATTAAAACGGAAGGTTTAGGCCCTGCAAAGAGTTTCTTTTGGCAGGTTGAAATGGCAGTTTAAAACGGCCCACATAGAATTCACTAATGACGAGAATGTTGGTTTTGTCGGGTACAGAGTTGATTCTTGGTTTACTGAATAATATAAAATAGAGTACTCAGACCTTTCAGTAATAATCAATGAAAACGAAAGAGAAAACAGGACAAAAAACACACCAGAAAATTAAATTGAATAAATCTAAAGTTGTATTGAAGGATAAATCAATATATTAATTTACACTTATGATGTCGAGATAACATTAGAGGGCTATCACAATTCATGAACATATGAATTGTTCAAACGGCGCAGGTGATAAGGTGAAGAATGTGCAAAAAAAGTGGTAAATGTAAACAGGATATATACAGTGTTGTATGGATGGTTAAAACTGGTTATTCAAAGGACATCCATCCCTAGGTACATAAATATCTGTGCTGTTTGGGATTTAAATTTCCATTTCATGTGGGGCGGAGAGAGTAGGATCAGGATTATCACAAGCACGTCAACGTTTCAACCCAGAGAAGTGCGTGAGTGGTTCGTAGGCACAGCAGGTCTTCCTCAGGACAAGGCGAACCAAGAGACAGCACAAAATAAAAAAAGGAAGGTCTTCAGGGTATGGTTCATCATAGGTTAGATAAAAAAAAGCAATGACTGAGTACTCAGTTCCCGAGCAGCGCCGGAGAGCTACTGAACTTTGATGTGATTCATTACCATCAAGTATCTCACTGCAGTCATTGCTCTTTTGAATCCAACCTACGGTGGTCCATACCCTAAAAACCTTCCTTTCTTTATTTCGGGGCAGTCACACACCCCAAATGATGATCCAATTTTACGCATGTACTATTACCACTTTCTTACATATTAACACTATGAAATCACTATGAACTGTTTGTTATTTATTATATTTATGCATGGTTTATATTAATGCTGTAATGTTATGCACAATAGAAAGTGAAATACGAATCACAAAACATAAATTTTGATTGATATTTTTTCATTCAATTGATCCACATTTTATTCATATGAAAAATATGGCATGCCTTTTGAGCTAACACAGACTGCTTTCTTGTTTCTGTGTATTACGACATGCACAATGACTCTAAATAGTGCCTTATTTGTATTTTAGTAGAGAAGTTACTCAATCAATAATGTGGTGGATTTCCCATCTGCTGTATTACAAGTGCATTATAATCAATGGCATTCTGTATATATGTAGACCAGAACATGCACCCTTATTTTGACAGAGTATCCTATCCGCCAAACTCTAAATAAAGCCTATAGATTTTAGGTATTGTTCGACAGCACAGCTATTCGCAAGCATTCTTGTTGCCAACTCTTTTAAGTGTACTAGACTGTCTCTACCCACAGAACTATTATCATGCCATTGGCCATTGGACATTTTGTTTATAATTTTGAATACTTTTGAATCCTCCGAACTGAATTAATTTTCAATGCATTGCAGATTAGTTGACATCTGAAAAATACTTTCTCTCTCACAAATTCACTTCTTTATCTCATACTGTCAGGTGGCGAGAACCGGTAGCGCGCCGCCCGCATCACCGCCACGCCTTCCCCGCCGAACGAACTCCGGGGGAACTACGTTTCCCAGAACGCCCGGCGGAACACGCCCCACGTGTCCTGCGCCGAGCGCGACAGCGGTAAAAGCCGCCAACAAACAACGAGCGGTGCCGATGATTCCTGCCTGTCCAGTTCTCACTCTTGGTCCGGAAGCAACGTTCCAGCCCCGCGTCCTCGGCCTCACCCTCGTCCTTGTATCCAGACTCCCCGGCTCCAGCGGTGCTACCTCGCCGCCACCTCCGAGGCGAAGAAGACCGCGGGGAGCTCCCAAGCCTCAGCGTTCCAGACTCCCAGGAAGCACCATCGGCGCTCCTCTGCCCAAGGATCACCGGGTCCAGAGTGGTAGCGCGAAGGTGAAAACCTCGCCGGTGAGCCCCGACGCAGGTACGCGTCCGAAAACCTTCCACGTTCCTGTTTCGTTCCTGAAGACACCCCCCGCGCTCCTCTGCCCACGGAGTCCGGGTTCAGAGTGGCCGCGCGGACTGGTGCGCTCCTCTGCCCACGGATTGCCGGGTTCAGAGTAGAAGCGCGAACCGGGGCGCTCCTCGACCCATGGAGTTCCGGGTTTAGAGTAGCAGCGCCCGCTCCTTTTTTCAGCACTGCACAACTGTGAGTACTGTTCTTTCCTTTCGCCTTCAGGGAGGCGATTTTCTTCGTTCTTTTGGGAGTGACCCTGATCCGGGACGCGCTCTGGGGGAATCAAGCACTGCCGTCCAAGTGCGGGTCTTTACTCCCAGTAGGCAGCGCCCTTGGCCCTACCGGACCCGTCCCAAGGGTCCGCCCTGACACTGCGGCTGCAGGCCAGTGCAAACCTCAACTGAGCTTCGCGCCGCCCAGGCCAGAGAACCCTCCGTCTCACGGGTGGGTAGGTAGCAGGTGAGAGCTCACTACGGAGTGGAGGGGAGGCAACGAGGGGGTCACTACTGACGGGTGTCTTATGGTGTGCTTGTTTCGTTTCAGGTCCCTCTCCCAGCTGCTCCTTCCCTTCCTTCCCTCGCCCACCTGTCTCCATAGTGTGTTACACGTTCTCCGGACTGGGGACGGATGGGAGGTGGACCCCATTAAGCATCAGCGTCATCCTGAGGAGAGAATTCCCCGGCCATCGTGACAGAATCATCGGCCCACGAATTACCGCTCCTCCCGATCATAGGGGATGACCACCTTAGAGGATGTAGTGGCGGCCCTGGCTCTTGTCCAGGGAGAACTAGCCGCCTCACGTCAGGAAACTGCTGCCCTACACTCCCGGATGGACCGTCTCCAACGGAATCCCTTTGATGCCGGGCTTATAGGCCCTGCCCCCTCGCCCCAGGTAGTGGTTGAGATGCCCGCGCATGTTCCCCTGGCCCCCCCTGAACGGTTCCATGGGGATATCCAGAAAGTACAGGTCTTTATGACTCAGGTCCTTCTACATTTCCACTGTAAGCCTAAGCTGTTCGCTACTAACCAGGCTAGGGTGGCGTTCCTCATCTCGTACCTGTCAGGAGAGGCGGCCCAATGGGCGGTTCCTATCGTCAGGAGGGACGACGCCCTACTCTATGATTGGGATACGTTCCGCGAGGAGTTCGAGAAAACCTTCGACCGACGAGCCGACACCTTCTCCGCGGACCGTGATCTTCTCGACCTCAAACAGAGCAGTTCCGATTTCCTCGGATACCTCAACAGTTTCAGGAGGCTGGTAGCGGAAACGGACTGGCCCGAGGCAAAACAGTCAGCCATCTTTTACCGGGGATTGACGGAGGAGCTGAAGGACGTCATCGCACAAATAGACCCCCAACCACGCACCTGTGCCGCGATGGTGGAGCTTGCCTCGCGGTTGGAATACCGCCTCCGAGAAAGGAGAGGAGACCATAGGAGAAAGGAGAGACCCCCTCCGTCCTCGGACCTGACGCGAGCACCTGATCACGGGCCGGCTCGGCCCGAACCCATGGAGATAGGGGCAGTGAGAGCGTCCCTAACATTGAGCGAGAGGGATTACCGCCGGAAACAGGGCCTCTGTCTGTATTGTGGCAAGAAAGGCCACTATCTCCGAGAATGTCCCGTTCGCCCTAAGGGCGGGAGGCCTCGTGCAGGACAAGCTGCGGCAGTGACGGGAGATGGGGAGGCGGGAAATGCCCGGGCTTGAAGGACCTCGAAGGGAAGCCTTCAAGCTACCACTCCATCCCTTCTGTGGAGGCAGAAGCTGAGGCAGAGCCGGATCACTTCTTCCTCACGCTTCAAGTCGAGATAGATCACACCACTCGGACCATTCGGGCCATGATCGATTCGGGTGCCACTGGCTGCTTTTTGGACGAGACCGAAGCCCAGAGGTTGGGGGTCACTCTTCTCCCCAAACACCAGCCTGAGCTCGTCTATGCAGTAGACGCAAAGAGTTGGACTCGGGGCCCATTCGTTATGTCACCCCACCCCTCTGGATGACCATAGGGAAGACCCACGGCGAATGGTTGGCCTTGAACATCATCAAAGCTCCCCGGTGCAAGCTCATTCTGGGGCTACCATGGTTGAGAAGACACGAACCCACCATAAAGTGGTCCGCGAACACCCTTTCCTTTTGCTCCACCTTTTGCCGTCAACACTGTGCGCTGCCCGAATCGCCACCAACCCCTCCGTTGGCCTCTCCGCAACATATCGCCACGGCAGTGGAGAAAGACGTGGTTCTCCCGGCATGGTATAGCGCCTATGCGGACGTCTTCGACAAATGGAAGGCCGAAGAGCTGCCACCCCATCGGGCATATGACTGCCGCATCGACCTGGAACCTGGAGATGTCATCCCCTGTTGCCGTGTCTATGCTCTCACACGACCCGAAACGAGCCACCTCCGAGAGTACCTGGACACTTACCTCGCGTTGGGATTCATTCGCCCCTCGCGATCGCCCGCAGCCTCTCCGCTCTTCTTCATCCCGAAGGCCAACGGCGAGTTGCGCTGCTGCATTGACTATCGCGCGCTCAATGCAGTAACAATAAAGAATCAATACCCCTTGCCGTTGATCCCGGTGCTGCTCGAGCAGGTCAGGGAGGCAGCCCTGTACACCAAGCTGGACCTCCGTGGGGCGTACCACCTGGTTCGGATGAGAGAGGGGGACGAGTGGAAGACGGCCTTCAAGACGCGGTATGGGCTATTCGAATACCTCGTGATGCCCTTCGGGCTCTGCAACGCCCCTGCCGCCTTCCAGTTCTTCCTCAACGAGGCCTTAAGAGACTACCTGGATAAATCCATCATAGTATACATCGACGACATCCTGATCTATTCGTCCAACTCGAAGGAACACGTAGTCCACGTGAGACAGGTCTTGCAAGCCCTTCACGCACACCGATTATACTGCAAACTCACGAAGTGCGAATTCCACGTGACGACAGTGGAATTCCTGGGCGTTCTCCTGACCCCCGCCGGACAAGTCATGTCGGATCGGAAAGTGCAAGCCGTGGTGAAGTGGCCTCCACCCGCAACTGTCAAGGAGGTACAAAGCTTCCTCGGCTTCTCCAACTTCTACCGGCGCTTCATCCACCACTTCTCCCAACTGGTGGCACCTCTCACAAGACTGACTCGCAAAGGTGTTCCGTTTTCTTGGCAACCCGAGGCGCAGAGAGCGTTCGAGCAGCTCAAGACAGCATTCACCACTGCCCCTGTCCTACGCCACGCCAAACCTGAACTCCCGTTCATAGTGGAGGCGGACGCTTCGGACATCGCCGTCGGGGCGGTTCTGTCACAGCGACATCCCGACACCGGCCACTTCCATCCAGTGGCCTACATGTCCCGAAAACTCAACCCCGCCGAAAAGAACTACACGATCGCCGAAAAAGAACTGCTGGCAATTCGGGAGGCCTTCCTGGAATGGAGACACTGGCTGAAGGGGGCGCAACACCAGGTAACGGTCTATACCGACCACCGAAACCTCCATTTTTTGAGGTCTGCTGGTCTGCTCGGCATCTCACCCCCAGACAACAACGGTGGATGCTCTTCTTCGCGGAGTATCACTTCCTCGTCACGTTCCGACCTGGAAGCCAGAACCAAAAGGCGGATGCCTTGTCCTGCCAAGGTATGGCCTGTCTCCCCTTGGCAGACACAGAACGGGCCATCATTACCCCCGACAATGTGGTGGGGGGAGTGGAAACAGGATCGTTCCTAGACGAAGTGAAACGAGGTATCAGATCGTTTGCTTGGTCGTCCTGGTTGCGCAGCCACAGGGAGTGGCGTTTGGTACAAGGCCTCCCCCTGTGTGGATCCAGGGTTCTGGTCCCTACACTCCGCCTCCGAAAACTCGTGTTCGGCTGGTGTCACGACGCCCCCAGCGCTGGTCACATGGGTGGCTCCAAGACCCTGGAAAAGGTACTGCGACAGTTCTGGTGGCCATCGGTTCGGCCGGATATCTTGCGCTGGGTCAAGAACTGCACCGTCTGCGCCCAGATGAAAACCGACCACTGCAAGCAACAAGGCCTCCTGCGTCCGCTGCCAACCCCTATGACTCCGTGGGAAAAGATCTCCGTCGATTTCATAGTGGGACTACCGAAAGATCAGAACTGCACGGCTATAGTGGTCGTCATCGATTACCTCAACAAAATGGGGCATTTCATCGCGTGCAAGCAGATACCCACAGCAGGGGCCTTGGCAAAGCTCATGTTGAAAGACATCGTGAGGCTCCACGGCCTTCCCTTGGAGATCGTGTCGGACAGGGGGTCCCAATTCACCGCCCGCTTTTGGAAGGTCTGGTGCACCGAGCTGGGTATTCAATCGTCCCTGTCCACCAGCTTTCATCCCCAATCCGATGGCCAAACCGAGCGCCTCAACCAAACCCTGAAGCAGTACCTCCGTTGCTATGTGAACAAAGCCACGGAAGCCTGGGTGGAGTGGCTATGAGTGGCTGAGATAGCTTACAACAGCACCGTCCATGCATCCACAAAACACACTCCCTTCTACCTCTCCTCTGGGTTTCACCCTCGTTTCACCCCTTTTTTGCTCCCTCGTGCTGGCGTCACTCTGCCCGATCTCCAACACCGGCTCGCGCAGATACGCTCGACCCTCATAACAGCCCGCGAAAACCTCCGCTTAGCAAAAGAACGGTACAAGGCGCAGGCAGACAAGCACCGTAGGCCCAATCCCGTGTACCGTAAGGGGGATAGAGTATGGTTGTCCACAAAAAACATCACCTTCAAAAAACCCAGTGTGTTCAACCCCAAGTTTATAGGCCCCTATGCTGTAGTTCGTCACATCAACCCCGTGGCTGTGCAGCTCCGTCTCCCAGCACACATGCACATACACCCCGTGTTCCACGTCTCGTTGCTCAAACCCTCAATTTGTCCGGTGAAACGAGTCCCTCCTCCGGTATGGGTGCAGCATGAGCGGGAGTACGTGGTGGAGAGAGTGCTGGATTCCAAGCTAGTGCGAGACAGGGTGTGGTATCTCCTGGCGTGGAAGGGGTATGGTCCGGAGGAGCATTCCTGGGAGCCAGCGACGGCGATCCACGCCCCCCGCCTGGTGGCTGCCTTTCACCGCCGTTGCCCCGAGAAGCCCGGTGCTCCTCGCGGCGCTTGACTCGGTGGGGAGGGGGGTGTACTGTCAGGTGGCGAGAAGCGGTAGCACGCCGCCCGCATCACCGCCACGCCTTCCCCGCCGAACGAACTCCGGGGGAACTACGTTTCCCAGAACGCCCGGCGGAACACGCCCCACGTGTCCTGCGCCGAGCGCGACAGCAGTTAAAGCCGCCAACAAACAACGAGCGGTGCCGATGATTCCTGCCTGTCCAGTTCTCACTCTTGGTCCGGAAGCAACGTTCCAGCCCCGCGTCCTCGGCCTCACCCTCGTCCTTGTATCCAGACTCCCCGGCTCCAGCGGTGCTACCTCGCCGCCACCTCCGAGGCGAAGAAGACCGCGGGGAGCTCCCAAGCCTCAGCGTTCCAGACTCCCGGGAAGCACCATCGGCGCTCCTCTGCCCAAGGATCACCGGGTCCAGAGTGGTAGCGCGAAGGTGAAAACCTCGCCGGTGAGCCCCGACGCAGGTACGCGTCCGAAAACCTTCCACGTTCCTGTTTCGTTCCTGAAGACACCTCCCGCGCTCATCTGCCCACGGAGTCCGGGTTCAGAGTGGCCGCGCGGACTGGTGCGCTCCTCTGCCCACGGATTGCCAGGTTCAGAGTAGAAGCGCGAACCGGGGCGCTCCTCGACCCATGGAGTTCCGGGTTTAGAGTAGCAGCGCCCGCTCCTTTTTTCAGCACTGCACAACTGTGAGTACTGTTCTTTCCTTTCGCCTTCATGGAGGCGATTTTCTTCGTTCTTTTGGGAGTGACCCTGATCCGGGACGCACTCTGGGGGAATCAAGCACTGCCGTCCAAGTGCGGGTCTTTGCTCCCAGTAGGCAGCGCCCTTGGCCCTACCGGACCCGTCCCAAGGGTCCGCCCTGACACTGCGGCTGCAGGCCAGTGCAAACCTCAACTGAGCTTCGCGCCGCCCAGGCCAGAGAACCCTCCGTCTCACGGGTGGGAAGGTAGCAGGTGAGAGCTCACTACGGAGTGGCGGGGAGGCAACGAGGGGGTCACTACTGACGGGTGTCTTATGGTGTGCTTGTTTCATTTCAGGTCCCTCTCCCAGCTGCACCTTCCCTTCCTTCCCTCATCCACCTGTCTCCATAGTCCGTGTGTGTTACACGTTCTCCGGACTGGGGACGGATGGGAGGTGGACCCCATTAAGCATCAGCGTCATCCTGCGGAGAGAATTCCCCGGCCATCGTGACACATACATTGATTAGACACAGAAAACAATAATTTGTACTACACAGGATTATTTTTAATGTTGTGTTGATACTCAGTGTGAGCCTGACATTTATCTGCCCTATCAATTTGACTTTATCACTAAGGTCTGCTTGTTTTTAGTTCATTACTGCTATCACTACCTCTACTCCAATTAAAGCCACCATTATTACACCAATATAACCAGATTATCATAATCATTACTACCACCACATCCTTACTGGATCCATCACTATGATTACAGTCACCACTACCATTGCCATTTGTCTTGTCATAACCAACACAATTGCTACCAACACCACCACAACACTGGTAACACTTTTGTTGCCACTACCATTACCTCTAACACCATTACTGTACTCACATCACACCACACCTGAAAGAGCTCCACTGGCTTACCACTCACAAATGAGCACAATTCAAACTTCTGATTCACACTTTCAAGTAACTACATAACACTGGCCCAGCATACCTCCACAATCGCATCTGCTTTAAAAAACTTTACAGACACCTCATCTCATCTGGCTCCTACTTGCACAAATCCCACGAATACAGAAACCAAGATACATGGTCAAGCCTTCTCCTTCATTGCTCCTACAATGTGGAACCACCTGTTGCTACACGTAGGAGCCTTCTCCTCACTTCTTGAATTCTGCAACCAGCCCTGGCTTTTTGAGTAGTGCCAGTAGGCCCGAAATGTGCCTACACTCAAACATGCTCAGCACCAGGATACCCTGCTGGGTGATAGTCTACTCTGCAAGTCTGCATACCATAAAACAACAAAATATCACACAACATCACGTCACATCACTACTATGATTATCACCATATCACCTTTGTTGTTACCATTACCACCTGCACTACCATCACCACCACCCCTACCACTATTGCCATCAACACTACAATATTACTACCAGCACTACCATCACTACCTCCATTAACACAACAACTGTCTAACTTAAATGTCAATGCCTGTTGCATACGTTAAACTACCACATTCACATTCACAACCATTAGTTTATTTACAATGTCAACAGCAATATCTCATTGTTGTTAAACAAATTGTTAGTGTGTTTTGAAATAAACATAAAAATAAATATGTAATAAAGATATGGAACAAACCATGTTGCCCACAATAAAACAAATGCATTTTATTTTGAACACTGCCAATATGAAATGAAGAGAGTTATATGTTCAAAAGATTTGAGATTATCTTAAATAGTTTTTGTTAGTGCTCAATTGTGACCTTTCCCTTGATGTAGCAAATGGATTTACAAACATATATAATCATAACATCATATGAACCTTATCACTATGAATGAGACAACTATGAATACAGTGTTATTTAAGTTTGTGTTGTTTTTTTATTTTATTTTGATGTGTGGGCTAACATTCCAGACAGCTCAAAAATGTAATATTTTAATGCCCAGAACAGAACACATTTTCAATGTTAATTTCCCAAAATCTGCTAAATGGATATAAAGTAAATGAATCAAAGTCACTTATTTGACTATTTATATGTAGACATGGGTTGCGCTCGCAGTGTTTTGCTACGTGGAATTCTGCAAAGAGACCCAAAAACTCCACGACGCTCTGTCGGCAGAGCTGCTCAATGCGTCCGTTTGCACAACATTTTTACGTTTAAGTAGCGTGACGCACATTTCCGCGATGGAAATTGTGTGCAAACGACACAATGCGGTTTGCATGGGCACAGCCATTTTCTTTTCTGTTCAGTGCATGGTGCTGGGTCTGTTTTTTAACCCCCCTTAATCTTTTCAATCCCTACCCATCCAACGCATCAACCCCTAATTTTTTTTATTGTATCAGTGTGTGTCTTTGTGTTTTTATTTACATTTTTGTACTTTTCTTTAGTTTTCCTTTACTTCCTTAGTTCTTCTTTCCTTTCTTCCGTTTTTTATTTCTTCTCTTTATTCCCCCTACCCAGCGCCATGGCAGAGCAGGGTGGGAAATGAAGTGGCGGTGCCAGTGCAGGACCTAGCTGCACACCTTGTGGTCACCTGCACCGCCAAAGGGTGCAGTCTGTGCTGTTAGGTTTGAGGCTGAGGTGGCAGCACTTGTTTTTTATATGCAGAGCCACTTCCCCTCCATGCTGTTAGCAGGAGGTATGCCTGGGAGCGGTGACCCCATGTGGGAGTGTTGGCTGCTTTGAGGGAAGGTGTGCCGATGTGTGCGCCGCACCACTCATGCGCACCCAATAGCAGTTGATGCACCGCTGGGCTGATATTGTTGACTGTGAGAAGGACCTGCTTGGCGTCAAGATTGCGGGGCTCGGTAAGTAATTATCTGTTGTCTTTGTGTTCTACAATGCTAACATTTTTCCCAAATAGCATGCTGCTCACATTCAGAGGTAAGTTGAGTCTCTTTTAAGAATATTATGTGATCCAGTTTGAGCTAGCCAGCTGCTCTGTGCTACTTAATCATACTTGTTGGTGCTCACTTTGGCTGAATATTTAAGAAGCCAGTGCCGACTCCTCTGTCCTCCTGCTACCAAGATAGTGATATCAGCGAGTTAGAATTGAAAAAGGAGAGAGTGAGTTGCAAGGGGGTTGAGTAATGAGAATGAGAATCAAAGATCATTCATTGCAATGCATTAGTTTCAAATGTAGTTTAGAAAATTTGGAATAGTGTGTGAAAGTGCCCTCTTTCTTGCATGGTATGCCCCCACTTTTTGCTGAATTGCTGATGAACTTTGACTGAGTGTGCCCTGGGCTCCTGCCAGGGCCTATGTTCCTTCCCTAAACCTGCATTGAAGCCTAAACCCAATTGGCATCTCTGGCCACATGTCAGCCCCTGGTAAATGGTACCACAGGTACCAAGGGTACTGTGACCAGAGAAGGCCTCTAAGGGCTGCAGCACTTATTGTGCCACCCTTAGAGATCCTTTACCCTGACACTCACACACTGCCTTTGCAGGCTGCGTGTATTGGTGCAGAACAAAACAAAGAGGCGACATGGCACACACCCCTGTGTGCCATGCCCACAAACCACTGCCCTGGCATACATCAGTCACCCCTCTAGCTGGGTGCCCCATGCCAGTAGTGAGGGTACAGGTGCATGAGCCCTGTACCCCACAGTGCCCAAGTCCATTCCTGGGCCCTGTGAGTGCAGTGTTACCATTAAGAGTATATGGTGCTGGGAGTTTGTCATTACAAACTCCACAGCATCATGATGGCTACACTGAAAACTGGGAAGTTTGGTATCAAACTTCTCAGCACATTAAACCCACACTGATGCCAGTGTGGGATTTAATGTAAAATGCACGACAGAGGGCATATTAGAGATGCCCCCTGAAATTCGACCAACTACTAGTGACCTGACTAAGTGGCTGCATAGGCTGCCACCACCAGACATGTTTCTGGACCCCTCAGTCAAGAGCCTGCTGCTCTCGGGGCCTGAAACAATGCAAGTCCTGGACGAGGTGCCAAGCCTCCTCCCCCAGGATGGGCAGGGTTCACAAAGGGGAGACTTCGAAGGCATTCCGCCTTTGTGAGCCTCTCCAGACCATTTGCTGCTTTCAGCAACTGGTCCCCACTGGTTCTACCCCCCACTTTGGGTGGGAGAACCAGAGGGAAAAACAAGTGAGGAAGGGAGGTGTGCCCACCTCTACCAGCTCCACCCCTCAGGTGGGGGAGGCAAGGTGAAGCACAACAAGGAGTCCCCACCATTTTGAGGATGGGGGACCCAGCCAACCAGGGACAGGCTCCTGCCCCCTCCCACATGAGAGTGGCAGAATAGGGGGTGTGCCCACCCCAGGGAAGGGACTCATTGGTCCCTGCCCTTTGCCTACCTGTAACAACCCTAAATTTAGTATTTAGGGGGCACCCTGAACCTTGCTTCCTCAGATTAGAAACCACAAGAAAAGAAGATAAGAAGAAAGACCGAAGAGCCATGCAGAGCTAACAAGAGGACAACGCCCACTGACTTGGCCCTCAGCCCTACAGGCCTGTCTCCCCTCGAACCTGCTCCTGCGAAATCCCGGCGTGTCCTGCAGCCAGCAACCTCACAAACCCCAGAGGGCCTGCCTGCCTGCCTTCACTTCAAGGACTCTGTTTCCCGTGAACACCAGATGTGTTTAAACTGCAGCTTCTGTGCCAGCCAGGAACCACGAATCCAGAATACTCTGCACCACGAGGAGGTCCCCCCGGCGATCCTGACCCAAGATCCGGCAACCCCTAACCTGCCTCAAGCCTCCAGTCGACGGCTGCAGCCTCAAACCAGAAGACCCCCCTACCGCGATGCGAAAAGGCACCCCTGTACCCGACGCCCCACGGCCTTCTGTGCCCAAACCAGCAGTGCCTAGCCAACCCACGACTTCCCAACATACCCCTCGAAGTTGTGGTTGCACCCATAAGTCTTCATCCCCGAGCCTGCAGCCTTTCTTCCAACCGGAGGATCTCCATAATAAACCACAGGGCACCCGATACCGAAACAGCCCTCTACACCAAGTGCCGCTGAGGGTGCACTTTTGGTGCCTACTTGTTTCCCCCTTTGCCCTGACCTAAACCCTAGGAGCTTTGCTACCAAAGCCATGTGGCCTGCTAGCCAGCAGCCACCTACCGGAGACCCCCTATCCTCCATAGGATAACACTGGGCCTCAACACTCTGCTCCCGGCCGCCCTAGTGCCGCTGAGGGTACAACAACAGTGCATTACTGACCCTGGGGGACCCCCGAGTCTAACCCCAGAACCTTAACTTCCACAGTTGTTTACTTACCTGCAAACCGATAACCTGTTTTTCTTCCATAGGATAACATCGACAATTTTCTTTTGAAAAACGACTAAGTGCAGGGTTTTGAAAACTTGAAATATTCTTTAAAAATCCTAACAATAACCTAAACGCATTTTCTCAACTGTTTTCAGGAAATGGCCCAGTGCTGAATCTAGGCATCCAGCACTGAGTTAGAAAAAGTATCGTAAAAGTTACTTACTTGCAATTATTGAAAAAGCCATTTCATTTGAATGTACTATACCTGCTAATTGTTGCAAACTGCTTCCTTAACTGTAAACCAAAACCAGTATAATTTTCACAGCAATTTTGAACTGTGTTCACACAAGTAATTTATTACTGGAAAGTATTTTGATGCTTACCTGTACCAGGCTTGCTTGGTTCTAGAAATAAAACAACAGTATATTTTATATACAAAAACCATTGGCCTAGAGTTCAGTTCTTGAGTGTGTGAATTTATTTGCTGACTGAGTGTGTACATCAAATGCTTAACACTGTCCTCTGATACTGCCTTACTGCTCGACCAAGCTACCACTTTGGAGAGTAAGGTTCTATCTAACTATCTAACTTTAACCTCTGCCTACCTCTGGGGACTCTTGGACTCTATACACACTGTACCTTACTTTGGTGCAGTATATATAGAGCCAGTTTCTTACAAATAGGGATTAGGATTAGTACTGTCAAGGAAATAGGGCAGTACTAAGTGTAATCTGATTTAGAAAAGTACATGGTTACTGCATTTGCCTGTGAAATTTTTTGGGGGGGAGATTAACTATACCACTCATCTATATTTTGTATATTTTGTATTCCTTATTTCAGCAGCCATGGGCAAGAAGAGGAATGGTCATCTGAGGTGGGTCCAGGAGCCGGCAGGAATGCCACCACCAGCGCCAAGGCCGATGGCTCTGCTGATCCCAGTAAGTCCTGTTATTATTATTATTGTTTCCCTAACTTTTACCTCTGCCCACTATTAGACAAATTTTAATGTTGCCTTTTTATATAATGTCTCCCTTTTTTCAAATCCCTATCAAATTTTTGTTTAATTCTTGTCATCCCTGCATTATCCTTTTTTTCATATTTCCTGCTTTAGTAGCTGACTTTCTCCTGTCTGTACTAGTCTGTAGTTTTCTTCTGCTTTAAAGGTACATGTCCCCTCTCTCCCTATATATCTTGTGTTAATGTAAGACTAAGAACAGATTTTTGGTATTCTACTGTCTACTGTGAAGATTGCTGACCCAAGTAAGATAGTATTAGTCACGCGTATGTTTCCTGAAAAGGCTTTCTTTTTAATGCTAATGTTCTAAGAGTTACTATGTGAGTGGCCGTTGTCTTGTGGGCTCTCCCAATGCTGTGCTATAACTCACTTATGCAGTATACCAGCAGTTTCCATGACAGTGCAGCACAGAGGGAAAGTGTAAGGCCCCAGTGCATTTGCCAACCAACACCATATGTCCTTCATTGACCATTATTCCACCCCTTCATTGCACTTCAAAGAATCATCATAGGCTGCAGCTCCATCCCTCCATTATGAAACATTGTTGGTAGGCTTGACTACCTGGCTCTTCCAACATTGTCACACAACAAAATGCCCAAAGTAATATTTTTGTTAGAAGACACTGATATTGGGGTTGTATTTTGTTAAAAAAGAAAAAGAGGAGGCGTATCTGGCATCTAAAAATATGTAGTGTTTTTCTAGCCCCACAAACTACCAGTGCCGGGGCCAGCGCCAGTTCTGCTGCAGACACGGAG
Organism: Triturus cristatus; assembly: GCF_964204655.1. Taxonomy (NCBI): domain Eukaryota; kingdom Metazoa; phylum Chordata; class Amphibia; order Caudata; family Salamandridae; genus Triturus; species Triturus cristatus. The sequence continues at coordinate 465,038,876 of NC_140584.1, read as the reverse complement.
GTGGTTGGAGGGGAAGACTCAGCGGGAGGTGGTAAGTCACATTGCTTGCTTATTGACAATTACTATTATACTCACTGCAAGGGCATCATGATTCATGAACCCCGCTTTAGCAGTTACAATGATGGTTGATTTTTTATGGTCTCTTCTATCTGCAACTCAGCAGAAAAATTCTCATAAAAAATGATACAAATGATGCGTTGATGGAAATGGGAAAGAATGGAAGGATAAGGTATATGAGTGAAAGGATGCGTCAGTGGGTGAAAGGATATGTGGGTGGGTAAATTGATGGATAGGTGAAACGATGGTTGAAAGGGTGGATACTGAATAGATGGATACATAGATGGATGCATTGGAAATTTTGGTGAAAGACTGGATGAGAGTAAGTAAAGCTTAAATGGTGACTATCAGTGGTTGAATAGAACAATGAAAGGATGAATGAATAATTGCTTGGATGAAGATACTCCAGCTCCAGCTAGCCACAGCTTCTAGCCTCGCTGCAACAACATAGCTGCCATGCCAGCTCTCAGGGACCCTGTTCACCACCACTGCTGCCCTCCCGCTCTGACCGCCAGTTTGCATACGGAAGCAAGGATGACCCAGAAGGAGCAGAAACTAGAACTCTACTGGACCTGTGTAAAGCACTACTTCTTCTAAGCCCCTTTTAAAAATTTTGTTTTGGTGGGCGGGGTTTTTGTTGTTGGTGTAGAGGATAGGAAATGGAGTTAGGACCAAGGTTTGGAATTTACACTTTGGACATTAATTTTTTGGGGGTCATTGTTTGGGGACAGGTTGATTTGATAGGTGGGAGGGGTGGGCCTGTTGTAGGTGGGAGGAGTGGGGTTTTTAGATAAAAAAATTAAAGGGTGTAGAAAAGCGGGTTGTCAATTGCAGTACCCCCTACTTTTTTCCAGGCTTTTAATGCAACTTTGACTGTAGAGTACTGGGTCCTTGACTTCCAGATTCCCAGTACCAGTGTTCTTTCCTAAATAGTATATGGTACCCCTGGTACCTAAAGCGTGGTTACTGAAGAGGGTCCTCTGGGGATGCAGCACTGGTTGTGCCACCCCAGAGACCGATTACAAAGGCTTTGCGTCTCTTGCTGCAGACAAATCGTAAGAGTCGACATGGCACAGCCATATGTGCCATGCCTCCCAAACACTGCATAAGGTATAGGTAAGTCACCTCCAAGGCCCTCCAAACACCGGCCCCACCTACATGAACCACTGCCTCTCATTCCACGCACCCCAAAGATCCCTCCACTCAGCATAGCTCTCCCTCGCAACAATATCAGGCATCAAGAAGACCAGAGCAGGCGGTTGCTCCTTCTCCTACCTCACGGCCAAAGCATGGAACTCCCTCCCTCTCCCTCTCCACCTCTGCCAGACACCAACTCTCTCCAAGTTCCTGAAGGACCTCAAGACCTGGTTCTTCGATGAATCACCATGAGCGTCCGGCACCGCAAACACCCTGATGGGTGATGGTAGCCTTCTGATGATCCTCCACGAGGGCATTGGAGCCACACGACCCCCCTGTCCCCCAGCCCCTTGAGACCCTTCCGGGTGAGTAGCAGCGCTCCACAAACCCTGATTGATTGATTGAGTCACCGCTACTTCAGGCCTTTAGCCCTAAGGCAGGGTGCACTATATCCTATGTGTGGGCATATCAGTATGAGCTGACATTTCCCTAAAATATCCAGTCTATTCTAAGATGATGCAAGTGCACAGGGAAGCCCTGAGGAGTACATGGGCTGAATACTTGTCAACATGAGTTACACAACTCCGAGATGGCTTCACTGATTGATTTCTAAGGTGTTTGATGCCAAACATCTTGTCTTAGTAAATCTTCACTGATGCATGTGGGAGATTTATTAATAAATTCACACAGGAGACCCTTTAAGAGAGTCCTGTTAAAACCTTCAAACACTGATGTGGGTCCTGACTTGTTTTCGCCAACCTGTCACTACCAGACATGTATCTGACCTCATGGGGTGAGAGCCAGTGCTCTCAAAGGATAGAGACAAAGCCTTCTCAGGGCAGAAGTGCTTCACACCTCCTCAAGGACAGTATGGCCTTCCTGGGTGGGAAGCTTCAAAGGCAATGCCACCTTTGAAATCCAACCCAGGAACCTCCAGATAGTGGGGGGAAGCCAAGCCCCTTTTTCTGCTCCACTACTGGCAGGAGGAAAGATGGGAAACTTAGTTAGATTAGGAGGAGGGTTCCCACTTAGCCTACACCATCACTTGAGCAGGGCAGGTGATGTTAACCACTATCCTAAATTCCACCATCTTTGGATGGTGGGAAAACATCCTATCAGGGCTAAGGTAGTGCCTCTTTCTATAGGTTGTGGTCCCTAGAGGGTGTAGACAATGTAAAGGTAGGTTGCCTATTTGCTGCTACCTGTCTCCACTTGTAACACTTCTAAATTCCCCCAGAGCACCTGCAGCCTTCAGGAAATCACTGAGAAGCTCCCTTGGATTGAAGGTATCACTCCCCTGAACACCACAGGCACCAATCCCACAAAGTCCGGTTTGTTGACTTGCTGCTCCCCGACGACCTCGATGCAGCACCTAAATATGAGAAAACGGGCAACAGTTTTGGAGGGTCAGGTCTGTCTCCCAGCCAAGTTTGGAGACACCAGAATCAACCAAAGCCACGGCATACTAATACCAAGGTACTCAACCCTCAATGGCAAACACCAAGTAGAAGAGTCCCCTCCAGACTCCCAAAGCACCAGAAGCAAGCACCCATTGAGGGACATCAAGACACCAGAGACCCACTTTCTTAGTGGCCCAGCTGGCCCAAGATCACCTCTCTAAGTTACCTGCTCCTGACCGTGAGGACCTCAAGATAGACGATGCCCGGCTGACATGTGCGTTCGGCACCTGGCCCCACTAGCCCCAGCACCCACCAACCAGCCCTGCTCTCATGGTCCTGAGGCCCTTGCGACCTCCTTCCTCTAAGGAGACCAACTGGGCTTACCTGTAAGTCCCTCTGTGCAGGTAATTTTCAACTGGCACCCTTTCTCTTAGTGCACCAGCTTTCAATACCTCAGCACTGTGCTCTTGGCTGATCCGGAATGCTCCCGAACTTCTCTTGCTGGAACTTGGTCCTGACATCGACCTAAAACATGAAGGTGAACTTCATGAAAGCATTACCTGATTTCTATGCATTTTTCATTTTTTTCCCCATTGTTTACTGTGGTGCATAATGGCACATAGAAGTGATATATTTATTGAAATTTGCAAAATAATATCTCCTAAAGTGCTTACCTTAGAACTATGTTCTTGGTCTTAAAAAGTTCAGTAAGGTAAGCAAGATTGTTATGGAGCTTTCGCCTTTTGTGCAGGAAAGAGAAAGCCTGCAGATTGTAAAACAGAAACAATATTGTAGTTTAAAGCATAAGGCAGAAGGTAAGCTTCATGAGAAGTGTACAAAGAAGACTCAGAGGCTGAGCATGAGCATAGTCTGCTGCAATCACTCATTTTAAGACTCATGTGCAATCGATTAACTGAGAAGTAAGAGCAAATTACAACCCAACCAATCATGGACAAGTGACTGCATGTGCTGGGTTGATCAATCTCACAACTGTCATCATAACATTTAGCCAAGCTCATGCATAATGTGATGATGTAACATCACATGTCTGTGTCCAGCTACTTACAAGAGGCCAACCTCACTACCTCACAACCACATAAGAGAGGAGCTCCAATTTAAGCCAGCACACAAACACATTCAGCAGTGTTACATATTCCAAATTAACACACCTCTGACCAGTCCACAGAGCTGAGTAGGCCTATTAGAGTCATCATCATGTTGGTTTCCCTGAAGTTGATATATTTCTTCTTCTGGCTGTTGTTGAGGTAGTCCCACTCTGAGTCTTTCCATCATCCTCCTGACTCCAGGTAAGGAACCTGTCCAACTCCGTCTCGACTCCTGAGCCAAATGAGAGAGAATTACCTGTAAAAAAATGCTGTTGATGAACAAGAAAAGGAACATTGAGAAATGTTGTTTGTGTAGATTTTTGATTGTTACCTAAATACTCTGGTCTTGTCTTTGAAGATTGTGAATCAGAAAAAAAGAGTAGACCCTGCAAGCCAATCTCACTAAGTGTCAAAAGAGGATGGGTCAATCACCTTCAGGAAAAATGATCACCCATCAGGCCCAAAACATTGCAAATCATCACAGTCAAGCTTACAAATTATAGTTGAACATCCTCTCTCATTGTCTGTCACCACATGAATCATCAATCACAATCACTCAATAATATATCACTCATTGGTGCAATCGTTACCTGTTCCAATCCAAGCACAGTGGTACACAATTGAATCTCCTCGATCCACTTTGATGCACGCAACACTTGTTGGACAATCTTGTAAATCAAGTGTTTTGGGTAAGTCCTGCTAGGGATTGAAAAAAGGATAGCCACGGCATGGAGGCAGAAATTGTCTCTCCAATGTCCTTGAAGTAATGGAGAGGAGGTTTTTTCACTGCACACTAGTCCAACTCCAACTGGCCATACATGTGCCGAAAACATTGGGGCTGTACAAGTCAGTTAAACACAAATAAACAAAATATATAATGTTTCTCTAGCTATCTGCATTTTTATTTCGTGGCAAAGCAGTTCAGCGATAAAAAGTTCTATAGTGGCCTACGCAGTCAGGGAAGTAGAGTTCATTCTCAAACTCAGATGGTTCACCCAGAAGTTGGGGGCATATGTATCAAGCCCTTTTCCCGTTCACAAACGGGCCGATTCTCAGAATCGGCCCATTTGCGAATGGGAAAAGGCCTTTGGGGATGTCTCATCCCAAAAGGGCATAGCAAATTAGAGAATCGCAAATTTGTGATTCCCTATTTTGCGATTGTATTTAAGGAATTGCAAATTGCGATTCCTTAAATGCGATGTAACAAGCACCCAAGTTGTGCGATTTCTCCTTAAGAAATCGCAAATTACCACCAAATTCAATTTGGTGGTAATTTGCGATTTCTTTGAAAGATGCACTTTTTGGCAGTTTTTAAAGTGCCATGTGTCGCACATACATGTCCTTAGGGCATGTATGTGCGCCACATGCATACACATGCTCATTTCAGGGGTGCATCAGGGTGTCTTTATGACATCCTTGCACCTTTGAAATTATTCTCAATTTGCGATTCTCTAATTGCGAATCGCTAATTGAGAATGTCTTCCCTTCCAATGAATGGGAAGGTATTCCTTAATTGCGATTCGCAATTTGCTAATCGCAATTAGCGAATGCCAAGGAATCGCTAACTATTTGCGAATTTTTACTTACAGCTTGCGATTCCCAAATAGGGATTCTCAAAAAATCGCTATTTGAGAATCACAAATAAAGAATTTGATACATATGCCCCTTGGTCAGCTAACACACTATGACTTGAGTCTGAAAAATCATTCTCATCTTCCTCCTGTGGTATTTCAGGTATGGTGTAATTCAGTGATATAAAGTGTTGGTTCATTTTGATTATGGTTAATCACTCTATGTTTTGAGGTGTGAGACTGCTCTTTCTCACTGTGACAGCTGCGCCAGCTGCTCCGAACATACACTCAGCAGACACCCTGGCTACTGGAAGAGTCAGACACATTATTGTCAATCTGCTGAGTACTGACCATGGGCTCCTCTTCCCATACCAATACATCAATGGGTTTTAATCCAGATAGACCTCTGTTGGGTCATCCAGATAGTCCTGACCATCCTCTGAATGGCGATCTCTTTTGATTTCACCTATGTACTGGACTTAAGACCTGCCAATTAGAACCAAACCATTACAGGGGTTAGGGGGGCTGATGCTCCTGTTGTTGTTGTGGTTGTTGCAGTGTTCTTTTTGATGGTGTTGCTCCTGCTAGACAACAGCACTGCCCTCTATGGAAGTTGAAGGCAGCACCCCAGAACTTCTGCCCAGGAGTGGGACTCTAATTTCCAACATTATTTCTTCCAGGTCTCTGGCTTGCTTTGCAATCCATGTCTTGTATTGTGAAACACACCCTTCTGAAAAAGGAATGAAAGTTGCCAGTAATTGTTTGTACCTTGGATCAAGAACTGGGCACAGATGTACTGTTTGGGTGACACAATGTCTCTTTGTAGCCTTATATTATCAGACAAGCAAAGGATTAAGCTCTCCACCAACTCATGCTCATCGTTCTTGTCATCCACACCTGTTTACATTTCATACACCTTTTTTAACTGCTCCTGTCACAGATGAAACAAGTACAACAGGATAGCTTGGCCCATCGTACTGTCCTCCTTGCTGACTTCCCATGAGAAAACCTCAAAAGCAGAAGCATCTCTGTCAGACATTTGACTAGGTCTCATTTGTCCATCTTAATGATGATGCCTCTCCCAGTTGCATCCCCTCTTTGCATGACATAATCATTGATTAGTCTACACTGCTCAAACAGACATTGCAACATGTATTAGGTTGAGTTACAATGTGTTGGCACCTCCGTTATATGGACTTTAACTGGCATTATCCAGCTGAATGATCCACAACTGATTCCGGGCTTTAAAAGAATAGTTGAATTCTTCTGCAGGCGGACAGTAAGTTGCTGACTCGTTCTTCTTTTTTGAGAAAGTCCTGTATAATAATGTTGATGCAGTGTGCCAAATTCAAGACCTTTGCAAATAAGGGAGCTGGTAGTAGTTGTGGTATCAGTGCCAAATCCCTCAGAGTAAGTTGAGGAGGGGTAACGTCAGTCTCCTCTGGGCTAGCGTTCATGAGGATGACTGACTCATCGTCCTCCTCCTCATCCATAATATAAGGCTTTCAGGAACTTTCCTTTTTCTTTTCGTCTCCTGTTGTGTCTTGTACTTAGGCAGGTTACAAGTCAAGTCTTGCGCATCAGAAGGGGGAACTTGAAGAAGATGGTGGAGTACTCTTCCTTTTCCCTGCCGAAGTTCTGGAAGCCAATGGATCTTCTGAAAATGAAGGTTCTTCTTGCTCCGCAGGAAGCTCAATCTCCTGTTGAGCTCCTACTTCGGGACGATCTACTATTGCTGGCTGTGGCTGTTGTTGTTCACTCAGCTTAGTTTACGACTACTATTGGGTGCTACTTTGCGAAAGAGACAAATACAATTCAACGTCACTGCTTATTGGTGTTGCCATGACTTGCAGTGGCTGCCTCGGTTCCAGACACAGGCTTAGTCCTAGGTTGGGGTGGAGCCATTGATGTGGGAATGCTGCTCCCAGCTTTCTCCCCGGAGGCCAACAACACACCAGTGGTGTCAAGGTGCTTCTTCTCACTGGCCACTTTTTGGCAGCAGCTTTCGTTGGGGCTATCTTGAAGTTGGCAGGAAGTACTGGCACTTAGTTAAAGAGTTTGGAAGACTCGTATCACATGTTGTGTGGTCATGTGTACAGGCCTTCTGTCTGGCAGGACTGCGGGCAATATCTCTACTCTTGTGCACCTAAAAGCAAACAAGCAAGAAAAATATTAGTGAAACATAGCATTGTTGCAGTTTGAATTAGTACTGACAAAGACAATATAATTTAGTGTGGTTACTTAAGATATAAATAATTAACAACAATACCATGTATCCATTCCAAAGTCTAAACACCACCAACCTAACCTGATATTCCATTTACATTCAGGAAGGATAACTACAACAACATACAGATGTAACTGTTTCTTTATGTGCATCTAGGGAGACAAATGTGGCAGTCAGGGAGGTGCAGGGGAGAATGTAATAATCCTTAAAAAATGAATGCTGTTGTGAAGTTGTGTGCTATGGCAGGCAGAGGGTTGATGGATGGTGGAAAAATGTAAAAATATGTTGTTATTGCTGATGCACTAGTGGACCATGAGAAACCTTTTGGGACTTGGGAGGCAAGGAGGTGCCAGTGAAAAAAGCATACAATATAAAACACTGTTTGTAATTAAAATATACAGTATATATTCTATGAGGGACTAGCCTCAAGATATTATATTTAACTGAAAGCAGGGGAAAAAAAGTTTAAAAAAATTAACACAAACAAAAAGGCACGGGCCTCTCATATCAATCTTCATAGAAAATGGCACAGTGAAGCTGAACATCAAACAAGGCATGCAGGCCTATGGCAAAAGCACACTGGCTGGCTGCACAAAATGACCGCTGGCCGCATGGTCAGCCAACAACAGCAAGCAAGGAGTCAGGGACACAACAAAGAACACATAGAGGACTAGGGCAAAAGCACACAGGCTAACTACACAAAATGTCCTCTGGCCACATGGTTAAACAACAACAACCAGCAAGGAGGCATGGCCTCAACAAAGAACACATGCATGCCTATGGAAAAAGCACACTAACTGGTTAAATAAGATAGCCATCAGCCACATGGTCACACAACAACAGCCAGCTAGGAGGAATGGTCACAACAAAGAACACAGGCAGCCCTATGGCAACAGCACACAGGCTGGCTACACAAATTGGCCACTGGCCTCATGGTCAAACAACAACAACCGGTAAGGAGGCAGGGCCACAACAAAGAACACAGGCAGACCTATGGCAAAAGCACACAGGCTGGCTACACAAAATGGTCAAACATCAACAACCAGTAAAGAGTCATGGTCACAACAATAAACACAATGAAGGCCTAGGGCAAAAAGTACACAGGCTGCCTAAAATAAATGGCCACTGGCCACATGGTCAAACAACAAGCAAGGAGGCATGGAAAACAAAGAACACATGCAGGCCTATGGACACTGACTCACAAATAGGCCTCTGGCCACATTCAGGAGGAACAAGCCTATGGCAAGCACACTCACACACTGGCCAGATAAAGGAAGCATGGTAATATTGAAAACAACACTAGCAATAAATCAGCAATGCCAAAAATGAAAATTAACTGACCTGTAAAATTGTACAACAACACACATCCTCCCAAGGCATCAAATATATATTACCCAACCAATACACCATTTGCAGAAAAAAACAAGACATACCAAACAAAAAAACTGTTTTAAATGCATTCCAATGCCATCCCTGGCCTAAGTAATGTTTCAATTCAATAGACACCAAAGAAACAGTTGTTTCATGCACCCATGACTAGTACTGGGCCTATTGGCTGGGTGGCCCATTGGCAGATTAGACCACATAGTAAAATAATTGAATATTGCAAATTTAGTAACAAACATGGAGAAAACATACTGAACAGTGCAATATTTTCTGTTTACAAAAGAAGAACAATGAAATACTCAAAATAATTAGGCCCCTATGGAACCTGCAGGCCACCCACCACAATATATTTTTGAAGTGGAATAAAGGTACAAATAAATCCTGGCACATGCTCTCTATCACACAAACAACACCCTTACACAACAGTTTTTGAACTTAATTGTGATAATACAAAAAAGTCCTTAAATCTAGTGGCAAATATGCAGCAGACAAAGAGAGTGATCCTTCCAGCTCTAAATTAAATTGAAAAGGGATAAGGAGATGGATAAAGCACTACAAGCAGCCTGCTGGACAGGAACAGGAAGTTGGCATCTCTGGGACACTTTATCATTGTTGAAAAAAAAGTGAAATAAAAAAGACTTCTCACACCAGAAAACAACTTAAACGGTCCATTGAAGTAAAACATTAACTAAAAAACATATTTTCCCGTAGATTTAGCTGCTTTTCAAGGAGAGAATCTGCTTGAGATAGAGCCACGGTGGCTCGTACTTGCTATTGTTTAAAAAAAGACTCTTGAAGTCGCCATTGGTCCACAGCTGCGTCCACTTCACCTTCAAAAGAACGACGACCCACCACCACCAGCAACAGGCTGCCCGCAGAAGCTGGAACAAGATCACAGCCGACCAGCTCGCCACCTCCCTGAGCCAGCACCCTCCTGCCAGCTCAGCGAACCCCAGCCAGGCCGCCGACAACCTCACGAAGTGGATCAGCAACTGCGCGGACGAGCTCGCCCCGCTGAGGACCCCGCCCAGCAGACCCGGCAGCAAGAAAGCCCCATGGTTCACCGACGAACTCAAGAGCTCCAAGAAGAACTGCCGAGCCCTCGAGAAAGTCTGGAGAAGGGAACCTACACCGGACAACAGAACCTCCTTCAAGCTTGCCACCCGGAAGCACCACCAGCTGATCCGCGCCGCCAAGAAAACAGCATTCAAGGACCGGCTGGACAACAACGCACACAACTGCAAGGAACTCTTCAACATCGTGAAAGAGCTATCCAACCCCAGCGAAGGAAACAACGACATCACCCCATCGCAAGACCTCTGCAACTCCCTCGCCTCATACTTCCACAACAAGATCGCGGACATACACAACAGCTTCAACAACCAACCAACGCACACCACGACAGAACAACCACCCCCCACCACCACCCTCCACGCCTGGACCCCGATCAGCACCGAAGACACCATCCGCACGATGAACTCCATCCACTCCGGATCACCGACCGACCCCTGCCCTCACCACGTCTTCAACAAGGCCGACGCTGTCATCGCACCCCACCTGCGAGACATCATCAACACATCCTTCGACACCGCCACCTTCCCCGAGAGCTGGAAGCACGCCGAACTCAGCGCTCTACTCAAGAAACCCACAGCGGACCCCACCGAACTCAAGAACTACCGCCCCATCTCGCTCCTCCCGTTTCCAGCCAAAGTCATCGAGAAGACCGTCAACAAGCAGCTGGCCGCCTTCCTCGAGACGAATGGATCCCTCGACCCCTCACAGTCTGGCTTCCGAGCCAACCACAGCACCGAGACCGCCCTCATCGCCGCCACCGATGACATCCGAGCCCTGATGGACAACGGAGAAACAGCGGCCCTCATCCTCCTAGACCTCTCCGCGGCATTCGACACTGTCTGCCACCGCACCCTAGTACAGCGCCTCAGCAACGTCGGAATCCAGGACAAGGCTCTGGAATGGATCATCTCCTTCCTCGACGGAAGAACACAGAGAGTCCGCCTACCACCGTACAAGTCAGAGGCCACCGAAGTCATCTGCGGCGTCCCCCAAGGATCCTCGCTGAGCCCCACCCTCTTCAACGTCTACATGAGCCCCCTCGCGGCCATCGCACGCCAACACAACCTCAGCATAATCTCCTACGCCGACGACACCCAGCTGATCCTCTCCCTGACCAACGACCCCGCCGCCGCAAGAGCCAACCTGCACGAAGGGATGAAAGAGGTAGCCGAGTGGATGACGACCAGCCGCCTGAAACTGAACTCAGACAAGACGGAGGTCCTCATCCTGGGCTCTTCACCCTCCGCCTGGGACGACTCCTGGTGGCCTCCCGCCCTGGGCACCGCACCCAAACCGACAGACCATGCACGCAACCTGGGCTTCATCCTGGACTCCTCCCTCTCCATGACCAGACAAGTCAACAACGTCTCCTCGGCGTGCTTCAACATCCTACGCAAGATCTTCTGGTGGATCCCCACCGAGACCAGGAAGACCGTCACCCAGGCCCTCGTCACTAGCCGACTGGACTACGGCAACGCCCTCTACGCCGGTACCACCGCCAAGCTCCAGAAGAGACTCCAGCGGATCCAGAACGCCTCAGCCAGACTCATCCTCGACATCCCACGAACCAGCCACATCTCCGGACATCTGAGAGACCTACACTGGCTCCCCGTCAACAAAAGAATCACCTTCCGCCTCCTCACCCACGCACACAAAGCCCTACACGACCAAGGCCCGAGCTACCTCAACAGCCGAATCAACTTCTACGCTCCCAAACGCCACCTCCGTTCAGCCAACCACGCCCTCGCCGCGGTCCCCCGCATCCGAAGAGCGACTACAGGAGGAAGGTCCTTCTCCTACCTGGCCGCCAAGACCTGGAACTCCCTCCCGACCGACCTGCGCCTGACCCAAGACCACCTCTCCTTCAGGAAGAAGCTGAAGACCTGGCTGTTCGAGCAGTAGCGGCACCCCCCCTACCCCCAGCGCCTTGAGACCCTACGGGTATGTAGTGCGCTTTAGAAATGTCTTTGATTGATTGATTGGTGGCCGTGCCAGTCGCCAGCAAATCTCGCTTACGCGCGCAAGGAGCCAGCAAGTCTCATAGTGCTTGCCAGTGTGCACCAAAACAAGTCCTTAGTGCGGCAATGTAAAAAAAAGTTGTAATTTATCAGGAACTCTACGTTCGTTTGCGTAGCTCAAACAATCTGAATTCTGCAAATTCCACGAGCGGAGTGGAATTTCATGATGAGGCCTAGTCCGAGGCCATTCCCCATTCAGAAACAGAGTCCTCAATATATGTGGCATGTTTAATCTTTAACCCAGCCACCTTCTTTTCAAATTGAGGCTTTTGCTGTAAAGGTTTTTCTTCCTTTTTTATTATGAAGTCAGAAGATCATTGTGAGCTCTTCTTTGGTCCCACATGTTTCCCCGACCTGTGCTCTGATCGTCCTCCTCTCTCAGAGCATTTTTCGGATGATTCCTGAAAGGAACAAGAAGGACGTGTATCATTATTATGATACCTATCAGGCTGTTTAATTGTTTCACAGTTACGGAAATTGTAGCGCTTCTCAGAGGATTCCTGTTGAGGAAATCCACCCCGTATTTTAGTCTTCTCTTCATTTTCATTATTCCAGCATATTTTGTTAAAAGTCTTTAATCCCTGTTTAGATTATCCTTTTCAGATCTACCCTTTAGGTGTGGTTTATTAGGTCTGTCTCCCAAATTCTCTCAACCTATTGTGCAATAGGTTTCTGCAAAAGGTAGTTTGTGCTCTCAGTCTTTCAGAGCAGCCTACGCATGATATTGGCATACTGCCAATGCTGCTGCTTCCCTTTTATATAACTTAATATTATTGAGGATACTGCAGCACAATTACCCATTTATTTCATCCCCAAATCAAGGGCTGGGCCTGTCCCGTATTTATTTTGAATCTGCTTAAGCACCTCTGGCAAAACAGCCAATGATGGTGTGCCATACGTTATGCTATAGATTGCAGCAAACACTGTGCCCCATATGGCACAGCCCACTACCAGGGGAACCATCCCAAACGGAAGGCATATTGTAAGAATTCTATGTTTTTCTACGGGTCCTATATGGGGAAACACTGCTTCAAGCTGGTTTATTTTTTGTGCAATCCAGAATGGAATCTCGTCCCGTCTGGCAGGAACTTTACTCATAATTTCATTAATAGTCAGTGGACTAATTCTAAGCATCACCAATTGTGATTGTTCAGCTTAAACAGCCTTTGCTGGGATTGATGTTATTGTTTGCATAACAAATTGCATTGTTCATCTGTATAGTCTAAATATATCTGTGAAGATTATACGAATATCTGGAGCTGTAAGGTTTCCTGTATCTGGATATGGTATGTGACTGTCCATGTTGCTCCCTCATTACTAAGAGGAACCAGTTTGACATTTTCTAATGTGTGTGGTAGGGTACCTAGAAACCAGCTCATGTGTTCCTGATATGTTAATGGTATTTCTAAATCCTCATATGGTCTATAGTTAGTTGGTAGTGCAACTTCAATGTAGGTGTGAACATTTCTCACTGGAATTTACTGCCAGGAATATGACCCATGAATAGAATATCTCTGTTCTATATGCTTCGTGGACCTCTACCATGAAGGTAAAATCCACTCTCACTTGTGGGAGCCCATGTTGTATTAGCATTTGTGTTAATGCATGGCTGCAGTTTAGTGGAAAAACCTCCTGTCCTTTGAATATGTGGAATTCAGAGAGTGTAACTATTGTGCAGTGATCTTTTAAAATATTCAATCTTGAGCAACCTTCAGACAGAAATAGGGGTTTCCCACTTTGCTGAGGAGGATTTTTTCCCAAACACCATTGATGTCTCCGGCTAATTGGTGAGTAGGGATTTGGGTACACAAAAGAAACTTTACTTGGGAGAAGCATTAAATTATTACCCAAGCTAGAATGTTGGTGGTGCCATGCCGTATGGTTCATACTATTTCAGTAAGACTGTGTATTTGGACAACATAAGATTCAAAACTATGAGGTACTGAACTCACCATCAGGTTATGTTGACCTTAGTCCTGGCTAGCTCACAGTGCACCACCTGAACACATAAACCATACAAGGTAACGGATAGAATAAGCAACCGCAGAACATGACAACCGTGACTCCCCAGTGAAATTGTGGAAACAGATCTAACCCTTTTAACAGTAACTCAAGTATGCCCAAAGGGATACCCAAGAAATACTCAAATTTGTATTTCAAGCATTTATTAATTTGAGGCAATAAGATTCTTGTGTAAAATATGTGCGCTGCAATCGCTATTAGTAGGAGACAAAACAGCGTAATCAGCATTAATAGAATGATAAAGAAGATTAACAATCCAACCATTGTGCTGTTACATTGAATATATAACTACATATAATTATATTTATACTCCCATCTAGCGCTTCCTATCCTAACATACATAGGGTGTGAAGATCTGTTATAATACCATAGAGAGGTCTAACTCCCCAGTTACCTGTGGGTATGTTTCATCTGGGAGGTCGTTCTTGGCCATGGCACACCATCGCCCTTCTCAGGAAGGTAACAGGATAAACCTGACCTGGAATTCCCTTGAGAAACTACGATTCAGTCTATAGCAGTCACATGAAATGGAACTCCCCGCTTCCTCAGCGCGCTGATTTCAGAGTGCTGGGACCCGCAAAGGTAGCGGCAGGGCGTCTTCGCGGTTGGACTAACCACTACAAAAAAACACACGCAGAGTTAACCCAGTTGAAGACGCCACTTACAGGGAGAGTAACACCTTTTAATTCGTGGACACAGACATAGAGCCTCAGTCTCACTCCTTACATCGTAGTACAAAGCCCTACGCGTTTCAGACAGTCAATGTACTTGTTCACGGGCAGACTAGCAAGCAACAAACAGCGTTGGCGAGGGACACCTATATATTATCCATGTCCCGCCCATGTGGGCGTATGCACTAGAGCATGATGGTACTTGTGGTTCCCCCACTTCACTCCCAAGTGGGCGCCGTGGTGCCAGTCAAATAAAATCCAAATATTACCCCAGTGGGTTGATGCAAATCATGAGACACTGAGATTCAGTCTATAAATGTCACATGAAATGGAACACCCCGCTTCTTCAGTGTGCTGATTTCAGAGTGCTGCGATACGCAAAGGTAGTGGCAGGGTGTCTTCGCGGTTGGACTTACCGGTAAACAAAACACACACAGAGTTGCCCCAGTTGAAGATGACACTTGCTGGGAGAGTAACACCTTTTAATTTGTGGACACAGACACAGAGCGCAGTCTCACTCCTTACATCGTAGTACAAAGCCCTACGCGTTTCAGATAGTCAATGTCCTTGTTCACGGGCAGTCTAGCAAGCAACAACAGCGTTGGCGAGGGACACCTAAATATTATCCAAGTCCTGCCCATGTGGGCGTATGCACTAGAGCATGATGGTACTTGTGGTTCCCCCACTTCACTCCCAAGTGGGCGCCGTGGTGCTAGTCAAATAAAATCCAAATATTATGCCAGTAGGTTGATGCAAATCATGAGACACTGCGATTCAGTCTATAGCTGTCACAAGAAATGGAACTCCCCACTCCTTCAGCATGCTGATTTCAGAGTGCTGGGATCCACAAAGGTAGCGGCAAGGCATCTTTGCAGTTGGACTAACTGCTAAAAAAAAGACACACAGAGTTGGTGTTCCTCTCCCTGCAAGTGGCGTCTTCAACTGGGGCAACTCTGTGTGTGTGTTTTTTTAGCGGTTAGTCCAACCGCGAAGACGCCCTGCCGCTACCTTTGTGGATCCCAGCACTCTGAAATCAGCGCGCTGAAGGAGCGGGGAGTTCCATTTCATGTGATAGCTATAGACTGAATCGCAGTGTCTCATGATTTGCATCAACCCACTGGGGTAATATTTGGATTTTATTTAACTGGCACCACGGCGCCCACTTGGGAGTGAAGTGGGGGAACCACAAGTATCATCATGCTCTAGTGCATACGCCCACATGGACGGGACGTGGCTAATATACAGGTGTCCCTCGCCAACGCTGTTGTTGCTTGCTAGTCTGCCCGTGAACCGGACATTGACTGTCTGAAACGCACGGGGCTTTGTACTACGATGTAAGGAGTGAGACTGCGGCTCTGTGTCTGTGTACACGAATTAAAAGGTGTTACTCTCCCTACAAGTGACATCTTCAACTGGGGCGACTCTGTCTGTGATATATATGTATATATATATATATGCTTTCCAACATGCCCAGATCTTAAGGATGCACTCCACCGGAGATGATTTCAACTAAAACTTTATTTGCAAAATCGGCACTCCTGTTACAATTCCTTAACCCTGATGCGTTTCAGAGTGGGCTGCTCCATATTAATAGGGGGAGCGGACAGTCATGGATTTGCACTCCAACACGCTTTACCTCTTTTAAGTCTGCTGCTAATTAGTTCTCACAGGTGAGTGAATCATTGATGCATGCTGGGGGTTGAAGTGCTTTCAAATCTTCCCCATCAGTGGGGTCCGCATTCGGGAGAATGGGCTCCGTAGGCTGCAGGGGTGTCCTGCTCATGCAGGGGCACCCTCTCACTTAGAACCAAGCACCCTGCCTTCAGGATTTTAAAGGCCTTCTATAGGGGTGACTTATAGGTTTTAAGTGCAGGGACCCTTAGATATAGTAAACCTATATCTTAAGTAAGTGGTGCATGCTCCAACTTACACAGGCTGCAATGGCAGGCCTGTAGTTCCATATTGCATGGCCTCTCATGGGTGCCATAATACATGATAAAGCCCATGGGAAGCCTCTGGGTTACCTATGCCCTGGGTATTTGTGTACCGTATAATAGGGACTGACAAGAGTATCCCAGTATCCAATCTGGAGTGTACCTAAGTACATAACATGACAGTTTAGGGAGAAAGCAGATAGACTGGGGTCCTGATTAGCAGGTTCCCAGTCAGGGCCGGCTCTAGGGCGGTGCGATCAATGGGCGCTGACTTTTAGCCATCAATTAAAATGTCAAGATCATTGCAGTGATTTATCGTGTGCCTGGAAAGAGACCGGAGGTTTGTCTAGTGGAAGTTTTGAATAATCCAAAGGTATCGCAGAGGGTTAAAATGCCTGCTGCTAAGAACGTGTGCCATGCAGAGATCTAAGGGGCTCATTATGATGGTGGGCGGAGGCACCACTGCGGTGCTGGCGGTGGAGGAAAATGCTTTTTTCCGCACCCCTGCAGCGGTCCTCACGCCCGCCATATTAGTATGGCCAAACATAGCCCAATTCCCGTCCGCCGCGGTGCGACGCAAACCACCATCAAAGTGCGCCCGCCACCGCGGCGGTGTGAGCCAATGGAGACTCACCGCCATGTGGAATGACGTCCTGTCCACTGTACAAATCAGGATGCCCCAAACAGCCAGTCGCACCGCAACGAAGAAACCGCCCAACCAGAGACAGCGGAAGCTCGACAGCGGAGCGTGAAACCTGATTTCCGGTCCCCTCCACCCAGTCCCGACCACAATGGATCCAGCTGTACACGTCTTCCCAGTGCTGTACCCGATACACTACCAGCAACTCATCCACCGTCGCAGCCGCTGCCGCAGGTACGCAGTCACACAACTCCGCACACAACAACAACAAATTATCCATGGGCAGATATAGGGTTCCTGTCCACACCAGACCCCTGGTGGGGAGAGGAACACATCTACAAGTGTACCCACACATGCCCTACCTGTCACCAAATCACCCCTTCGCATCCAGGTCACCCATCTACCGCGAACTTGAAGTAATGTCTCGGTCACGTCACTGCAGCAGTGAAGACGTGGGAAAACATGCGCACAATGCAGGAGGCAGGGCCAGCGCCTGGCATGGGCAGTCCACAAAGAACACAGGGCCACACCTCTACCCTCCACACACTAGGCCCCCCTAACATGAAGGGACATGCTATGTGCCCCTCTTGTGCTCCCCCATACCCAAACTCAGCCAGGTGAATCCACACCCTGCACCACACACAAAACAACTAGGGAGGCAGCCTCAGCAGGTGGGGCTGCAGAGGAACACACAGCAAAGAAGCACAGGGCTAGGGCAACCCACACACCACAACAACACCACACTCATGGCAAGAAAACTGAGTCCTAGCACAAAATGAACACACACACAGATGATGAACAATCACTCAACTGGACACACAGCCTGCCAAATCACACAGACATACCCCACACTGACACACAGCCACATACACAGACCACATGCCAGCAGCAATGGAGGGCAACAAATAGGGAACATAAAGTGAGGTGCACACAAATGGAAAGCCAAGTAGATAACTACCAAGCATGTGTACATCACACGCAAGAGGAACATTTAACAATACCCTCAGCCCATCAAATCACACATGGCTGGCACAGTGAGTAAAATCAAACCACAGTCACCTCAACAACTCAGGGAGACAGCAAAGCAACCCATGTATTGGCACAGGGATGAAAGGAAGACTGTGAAGTCAAACATCTGTATCCAAATACTTGACAGGAGTATGTCAGCAGCACTACACACAGGGCACATTGACACACTCCATGATATCAGATACAAGTTGGAACCTTCACACATACCCCATCCCCTTCACACCTGCAGCACACAACACCAGTGTCAAACACACAGAATGATGCCAGTAATGTCCAGTCAATAGACTGACAAACAATCACACTCCCTGGGGGTATACACACACATCACATACACCCAGGGATGCCTGAACCAATGTTTGCACAAAAACAACAGCCAAACACATAACTCAATAAAAACACACACAAAACTACAGCAAACTAGACATGACCTGTGCAGCAAAACTGTGGAAAGGCAATGGAACCACAGACAGAACAGGAGTACACAACCTCATCAGTCAGGAACAATGCACAGAAAACATACCACAATACCGACAAGAAGTGCATTATCACAAAACAATCATGGACACAAACTGGGAACAATGGGCCAATAAGAAAACACAGACGACAAACATACCACACCACCCATCAAGTCAACATGGTGTCATAGTGTACCACATGCTTGCACATGCACAATCCTGACAAGTGACAGGTCAAATATGACAGGACATAGCACAAGTGTGCACCCAAAACAAGCCCTGGAACAGTAATGCACCTTGCTGCATGTGGCAGACACACAAATAATGAACACCACACTTGCAACACACATCAGACTGTATCACAATGCACAAACAACTCACACACAATGACATGAAAATAGAACATCACACACAGAGCAACTGTCATCTGAAAGAGCCAACACAGCCCAAACACTGCACACAGCCACATCAAACACACATCAGATGGACATGCCAATAAATCACATTGCAAACACAGCAGGACATCAGGGGATGCACACCAGGTAAGGACAAGGCAACATACACTCACAACACTGCATGCATGACAAGACGTGTGCGCACACCAAACATACCAGTTCAACACAGATATGAGTGACACACTATGAACACCCACAACAACAATCAAAACAGCATACAGACAACACCACACTCAGGAAGTCAAGCAGTACCTCAGAAAACACACATACACCTAACCCAACACCCACAGATGCCCAAGTCTGGGACCCCAAAGTGAAAACAACATGACCAGAGGACTGTGCAGCACAAACAGTTGAACTGCATATGAGAAAACATGAATGAAAAACAGTAGCAGAAAATAACATATACCCAATTGGGAAAATGTCCTGAGTGGCACATTGCACCTGTGCACAAATCTGCAACACAAAGCACAGTGTCACAAATGAAGTGATGGGGAGGCACACACACAGGCAAGCTAAGGGGACAGCTGACATGAAAGTGAAGTGTGTGAAGTGTTGTGTCTCTACTTCCCCCTTTTTCTGAATTTGAAGTGTTGTGTACGTCAGTAGTGGACATGGCAGGAGTGTACCATATACAAATATATGGAGTGCAGACTCACAATGGCTAGGCATCAGAAGCACAGATAGGGGATGGTATGACACCACACACTACATGCCATACTGGAGGCAATAAAGCCTCATGTGACATCAATGCATGAGAAAACACACCTACAATGTCTGTGTGGCTGAGCAGGTCTGCACAGTCACCACAAACAGTATCATGACACATGGCTGATCAACAAAACACAACACTGAATTGACAGTCACACACTCTGTATACTCACAAAAGGCACCAACAACAAGTAGGATTCAGCCAGAACTGCAAGGACACACCAACACACTGCACAGTGCACAACAACAACTCACACATGTGCACACAATCACAGGGATGAATAATCAGACAAACAGGCACAGAATTCCTGGGTGACATGTGTGTCGCTGACATTGCAGGGGCACACACACATCAACACGCCTGACAAAGTCACCCCCTTCACACTGCACACTTCTTGACCACCCAAGTGCACACGTTGAAATCCACCCATGTGACTAGGATGACTGCCCATCACAAGATGACCAAACACCAACACTGCTGGGCACACATTAAGTAAGATCACACAAACATGATGTTCCTAGCTAGCCTGCCTGCAATCCTGTTGATAGAAACCCACCTTGTGCTGGCAGTGCATACAAACCTGACATGTGTACAATATAGATAACATTAACAAAGAATGATAATGATAACTCTAGTTCATCTAAAGCCACTATCATTGCACCCACACTCTTCAGAGTCAGGAAGAACTGAAGTGCATGTCACCCCTGTAAAAACTTGAAAAAGTGAGACAAGCCATTGGCAATGTTGAAGTGGCATACAGAACATGTGTCACAGTTAACCATACCCACACTGAAAATCTTTAATCAGTAAGGACACTGACAAAACAGACAACAGGAGCAACTATCTTTATTCACATATTACACAGATAGGCACCAATAGTAGACAAGTGCAAGGCCAGTGGCCCGCATAAACTGCAGACTAGTTACATGAGATCCTGCACAGGCAAGGGGCAAACATCAGTGAACAACAAGGCCAGTGGCCAGTCCAAGGTACAGAGTAAGTCCATGAGAAGCTGCACAGGCAAGGGGCAAACAGCAGGGAACAACAAGGCCAGTGGCCAGTCCAATGTGCAGAGTAAGTACATGAGAAGCTGCGCAGGGAAGGGGCAAACATCAGTGAACAACAAGGCCAGTGGCCAGTACAATGTGCAGAGTAAGTACATGAGAAGCTGCACAGGCAAGGGGCAAACAGCAGGGAACAACAAGGCCAGTGGCCAGTCCAATGTGCAGAGTAAGTACATGAGAATCTGCACAGGGAATGTGTGTGACTGTACCCTGCCATGGTCAGCAACACAGTCAGGGGGTAACAATGGGCAGTACAGGCACCGCTGTGGACGAGACAGGTGTGTGAAGGGGACTAACACTCCAACTTGGCTGTCAGTCGGACTGGGAGGTGGCTGTGTGTCGGGACAGTTGGAGGACTGGACCGAAGAGAGAGAGAGGCCCAGCTGAGGTAGAGGCATCAGTGGCTTGGGAAGCCGGAGGGCTGCTTAGACCAGGTTGTGTAGTGTCATGTGGAGGTGGAGTCATGCTTCCGGGAGACACAGTGTGGGTGGGAGATTGTGGAGGGGTGCCTTTCCACTTCTTGGGGACTCTAAATGACTTCCTTGTCTTGGGATTAATGGAAAGTGGTGTGGACACAACAGGCACACTCACCACTAAAGCTGCATCAGGTGCAGCGGTGGCCCTCCCTCTAGGGACATGCTGGATCCAGCTGATATGCTTGGCCTGGCCTTGCCTCTTCCCCTCCATCCACTGTTTACAAGGTGTACCTCCTACAGTGCCCTCCTTTCCCTGCTTCACAGGGCTTTGGATGGGAGTTGAGCTTGTTGGTGAATCTGCCTTGTAGCTCTTCTTATGCGTACTCTTATCAGGCACCACCTTCTCAGCGGGCACGGAAACTGTCTGCTTGTCTTTGCGAGGTGCTTTTGGGACAGGAGAGGCCTGCTTCTTAGCTTTGTGGCCCTTGGTGTCTCCTGACGGGCTTTTGTCTTTGCGTTCTGGGGTGCCTTTAATTTTCTGTGGGGATGGTGTCTGCACCCTGGACCGCTTGAGCTGCTGCTGCTGTGTGCTGCATGTGCTGTATCTGGCCCTTGAGGTCTGTGGTGTGTGGTCACTATCATCAGATGTGGCCACTGGCAAGGGGGTGGACAAAGGGACTGGAGCTGGACTTCGAGATTGTGCCAGTTGAAGGCTGCCGTCAATGCGGAGGACAAAGACTGGACAGTCCGGTGTAGCCCACCCATGGCTGAATGTATGCCCTCCATGAAAGCAACCACCTGTGCCAACTTTTTGTCGTAGTCTAGGAAGGCATTGAGGAGCGCTGTCTGGCCCACACACAGCTGGCGCAAAAGGTCCACAGACTCAGCACTGATGGCAGCAGGGGGGACAGGGGCAGGAGTGCCTGGGGTGAAGGACACTCTTCCCTTCTTACTGTTGCGAACACGGGCAGCAACAGTGGAAGTAGCTGGGAATGTGGGCACTGTATGCTGTGTGGTGGAAGAGGAGGCAGAGTCCCCGTTCCCTGTGCCCACCAACATCGATGCGTCACCACTGGCGTCAGATGAAGTTGAGGTTTGCGTCTCTGGCTGTGATTCCTCAAGCAGACTCCTGTCCCCCTCCAAGGCGCTGGTCACATCTGTGTCACTGTGCTTGTGTGCAGCAGTAGTGATTGATGCTTCACCACTGGTGTCCGTCCCCTGTCCTTCTGTGCCCATGGGAAATGCTGCATGAGAGAGAGAGATGTAGGTTCAGTTCATTGGCATCAACAGAACAATCATATGCAAGCAAAGCATCACTAAAGATGATGAAATCTCCCTGTTGCACACCACCCTGTGCAATAACATTGTGCTACCTCAATTGTTAACTCAAATTTTGTGTGTCAACAAGCAAACGGGGCATAAGTGAGCCATGTGATACCCACAGAGCACAGTATCCTGCTGGTGGCTCCGTTCAACCAGACACACAAATAGCTCTGAGCACACCTAGGGCCCTGATGGGGGCAAAGATGTACCCCGCGACATGTTGCCACTGTCACATCTGGAGAGGGCAGAAGAGGACAACACAGATACAGACTACAACATTACAGTCCACAATGGCCATGAGCTAATGCCATCCACCATGTTGTGCTTAGGGGCACAACTACTGTTGCACATTGGTGTCAGATGTCTCAGCCTCACAATTCTGAGGTCAGGCAATGCACGCATTGATGAAAGCACACTCAGATGATGCACACTTCCGTTCCCTTCCATGGGATTTCCCAGAGTACCCCAATGCAGACGATACCTGAAGCCCACGAATGCACTGTCAAGGCCCATTACTCAAGTTACATTAGGATGTACACGTAGGGCAAATGCATGGCAGCTGCACCCAACACAGAGGCCACTTACAAGCCACTGTATCACACTACCAACATCACATAGCCCAGCGCTGGCCCAGGCTGTGAACACATGCAGCCACTCACAGCCAAAGTCACCCTTCCAAGAACACTCACCCCTAGCTCACTGCTGATGCTCCTTCAAACATGCATCCGGCTCAGGCTGTGTCACGGCTAAGATGCGGGCCATTAGTGGTGTCATGCTCTGCCACGCCAACCTGCCAGTCCGAGGGAGCAGCCCAGGCGTCATCTCCGCCACATTCATGCTCAGCTGGCAGATGTCATCCCACCTCTTGTGGCAGTGTGTGCGCCATTGGTTTGAGACACCCACACTGCCTTACGCTGGTGGACTGCTGCAGGCATGGGAGACAAGAGGGTGAAAAATCTGTGACACAGTGTTATGTCCCAATATCTCTCAGTACAGGAGCATGATACTGACTCAGCCCAAATTCACAGATATGCCTAACAGACACAAAAATGCATCTCACATGGAATATCAGCATGGGAGAATCACACGAAAATACATGCAGGAATGAGGGTGGACACAGTACCTGCCCATCTCATACACATGCAGGATGCCAGCACATAAAGCTCTGTGTAGTCTGCCCATATCTACTGTCCATTTTTAGGTTTAGTAAGAAGTACATTACATATCAATATATGTTTTGGAGAAGACTCACTGTGTCCAACACTGCAAAGCCCTCAATGCCCTCAATGTCCTTGCCCTGTGAATGGCCCAATGAGTCATGGATGTTACATTGAGGGACATGATCTTACAAACCCACACCCTTCTTACAAAGGCCTGTTGTGTGCAATCTACAGGGCTGAGATGGCTCATTGATGGAGAGTCCCGCAAGAAACACACATGTAAAACTCTGTACATTCAGTGATGTGTCCTTGTCAGATTGGGCGGTGACTGTGCAGGCCAGGTGGGCTCACACTGAGGTCCAACGTGGTGCATCAGAAATGTCAAATGAAGGGACAATTTGTGAGTGGAAACAGTGCCCACACATACAAGTCCGTACACATGCTGGTGGGCATGCGCACAATAGTACGGCAACATGCTGTGTCATAGGTGCCTGCCCACCAAGAGTGTCATCCTTAGGTAATATAGTCCTGAGCATAGTGTTGAACTGGAGATGATGTGCATTTTTAGCCGGACACAATTCCATCACTACCCTCTGGACGAAAACCCCAGCTAAGGCCACAGATGGGCCTGTGAAGGACATCAGGGACTCATACAGCCACTCACCCAAGCAATCACTGTCCTGACTCCTGCATTATCAACCTGCTGCATCACTGTATGGCTGACAAGACAATACATGTTCCTCCAATCTCGATGTGCAGGCAGGGAAACATGTGAAATAGGCTACACACCCCTTTTCCCTGGAGACAGCATGCTAGGCAGTGCATGACACAACCCCACACTCTCAGTCACATACTGCAGCAGATCTACTGTGAGCCCCCCTGCACTCTCACTCCCACTTTGAGAGACTTACCACAACATTTGGAGCACCATATAGCCTCGGATAATGTGTGAGCACCTCGTCCACCAGGACCTCCAGCTCCCCGGTGGTGAAGGGACTGGCACGGATCTTCTCAGTCCTCACCATCACTGTGGCCAAGAGACAACAGCAGCAGCAGTTGGTGGTGAGGGGTGGCAGGCAGCAGGCCCTGGAGACAGCAGCAGCAGTAGTTGGTGAGGGTTGGAAGGCAGCAAGCCCTGGAGACAGCAGCAGCAGCAGTTGGTGGTGAGGGGTGGCAGGCAGCAGGCCCTGGAGACTGCAGCTTTTTCAAATGCAGCCAATAACCGGAACCACGGTGGCGGAGCACGCCTACCGCGATTTTCAAAACTTGCATTGTGCTACCGCGATTGCGGTTTCCATTGGCTGCAAGGGCATGGTCCATGGCGGAGACACACCGCAGGGGCCAGGCGGGCGCTACCGCGGTGGTGCATCTTTCAATTGCAACCAATGACCAGCACTGCAGTGGTAGAGCACGCCTACCGCGATTTTCAAAACTTGCATTGTGCTACCGGGATAGGGGTTCCCATTGGCTGTAAGGGCATGGTCCATGGTGTTGACACACTGCCTATCAGTACCGCGATTGTGTCTTGGGCATTGGCAATGACACACCGCAGGTGCCAGGCGGTAGCTACCACGATATGTGTGCCATGCATCACAATGTATGACCGTGATTTGGGTGGTGGATCATGCCAACCGCCATTTGACTATGTGTATATTCCTATCACTACCGCGATTGTGTCTTGGGAATTGGCGGTGACACACCGCAGATGCCAGACGGTAGCTACCGCGATATGTGTGCCATACATCACAATATATGACCGTGATTTGGGTGGCGGAGCACTTTGACAGTGCCTATGGAACCGTGTGAAAGCCCAATGTGCAGTTCTCAACAGTGCACAGTGGCCACATGATCAATGGCCCATGATTGTGAACACAATGCCAATGTCACATTTACCTCAATGCTGACTACACATGCCATGTTTTTGTTTAGGCTTTTGAACATTGGCATGTACTTCCTCACATGTCACTTGTGATATTATTGGGCTAGCCCTCAGAACAGTGTTGTGATGGACTCTCCAATGGGTACACATGGCAATGTGTGTAAGTGCTGAGCAACTCACAGTGATGATTGTCTTACTGAACAAAGTGCTGATTTGAGTGTCTACTTTTCCAGGCTCATGCACATACCTGTTTTCTCGCACAGACTGTGCTTATTGTGTTGTTGATGTGTGCCCTGTTTGACTTATGCCTGAGGGTGTGGCAGGTACTGCAGCTAGCAATGAGACATTTGTGTTGCTGTTTCCCACATATGCTGTGTGAGATACTCTCAGGGCTGCTCATGCAAGATGTGGCCATATCCCTTTGGGCATTCTCATAGTCAGATATTGGTTTTGAGGTACTTGCTGTGTGAAAGGTGGAAAAGTGTACGAGTAGTGTTGCTGAAGGTGTCCCTACATGCAAGGTGTGCTGTAAGCTCAACTGTGATACTAGTCATTGTTTCCGTTGTGTCAGTCAAAACGTAAGATGTCAGAAACATCACCTTGCATTGACATGTGTCCTCTCACATGTCACCTAGGAGGAGACCAAATGTGCATCATCCCTTCACAGTGTTGGCAGATATGGAGGATGAGGATGTAATCCGGAAATTCCGACACCCTCAAAGACCTATGTGCTATGTTGGAGCCCCACCTGCAACCTCGCAGAACATATCCGGGTGCTTTCACACCTACGTCTAAGGGGATGGGGGCCCTGCATTTTTTGCTTCTGGATCTTTCCAGGTTCGTGTCCAGCACAGGTGGGATGTCGCAACCTATGTTCAGCATGGTGCTGAATTTGAATTTGAATTTGAAGGGATTTGTATAGCGCTCGTACACCTAGCGGTTTCTTGGCGCTCACTGACAATTGCTACTTGGTAGGTCGGAGAGAGGGTAAGGTGAGCGTTTAAGATGGGAAGGCTTGGGTGAAGAGGAAGGTCTTCAAGTCTCTACGGAAGAGGGGGTACTGGGTGCAGGTTCTGAGGTGCAATGAAAGAGAGTTCCAGAAGACTGGACCCGTGGTAGAAAATTTAGAGCCACCCCACTTCTTCCGTTTAAAACGGGGAACCAGGAGAAGGTGGTGAGAGGCGGATCGAAGGTCTCGTGAAGGCGTGTAGGATTGAATGGTTGAGTTGATGAAGGAGGGGGCAGATCCTGTCCGGGCTTTAAAGATGGTGCAACCAAGCTTGAATAAAATTCGTTGTCGGACAGGGAGCCAGTGCAGGGTAGAGAGGAGAGGGGTTACATGATGTGACTTAGAGAGGTTAAAGACCAGCCGAGCAGCCTGGTTTTGGACAAGCTGAAGGCGTCTCAAGAGGTAGTTGGGCATGCCATGGTAAAGGATATTACCATAATCTAGGCGAGATGTTACCATGGCTAACAGAATTAGTTTGAGCGCTTCTGGGGCGAAAAATCGAGAGACTCTGCGGATGGTCCTAAGTGAAAGGAAGGCTGAGGAAACCACAGCAGACACTTGAGAGTGTAAGGAGAGTTGATTATTAATTTTAAATCCAAGGGTTTTGACAGAGGGTACAGGGGTGGGAGGGGGGCCAAGTGAAGGGGGCCAAAAAGAAGATGTCCAGGGACTGGAGCAACCACCTGTTAGCACCAACTCCGTTTTATCGGGGTTGAGCTTCAAGTGGTTGAAGTTCATCCAGTCCTGATTAAAGGTCATAATGGACTGGACATTGGACATAGACTCAGGGGTGGAGGAAAGGGAAAAAATGAGCTGGAGGTCGTCTGCGTAATTGTACACAGAGACCTCCAGACGCTGTAAAGCAAAAATGAGGGGGGCAATGTAGAGGTTAAACAAGAGAGGGGACAGAGAGGAGCCCTGGGGAACACCACACTGAATTGGTTGAAAATCTGCAGAGAACTCTCCCAGACGAACCGCTTGAGTCCGACCGTTCAGAAAGGAGGATAACCATAGTAGCGCTGTTCCTCTGATTCCCGCCGCTTCGACACGGGAAAGTAAGATGGTGTGGTCCACCGTGTCGAATGCGGCGGAGAGATCTAAGAGGATCAGGGCCTGATGTTGGTTGGTATCCATTCCTTGTCGGAGATTGTCCAGAACCGATGTTATAACGGACTCAGTTGAGTGGGCTGGGCGGAAGCCGGCCTGTCTAGGGGCTAACACGCCGTGACTTTCCACGAACTCGCTCAAGGTTTTAACCACATGCCGTTCCAATACCTTCGCCAGGTAAGGCAAGAGGGAAATTGGACGGAAGTTAACTGGATCGGAGGGGTCCACACCAGGTTTCTTCAGGATCGGGACAATCACAGCCGATTTGAGTGCAGGAGTAACCATGCCCTTAGCCAGCGAGCTGTTTAAGAACACTAAGGGTGGTGAGGGACAGTGAGTGTAAATCTGCTTTAATATATAAGCGGGGCAGGGGTCCAGCGGGGAGCCGGACTTGACCAACGGGAGAATAGAGAGAAATGAGTCGGTCGAAAGAGGAGGAATTGAGTCCAAATATGCGGTGGCTGGAGGGCAGCGGGGGTCAGTGAAGGTCTGGGATGGGGAGGGAATTTTGCTTTTGATTTTGTTAATTTTGTCCAAGAAAAAGAAATTGAGCGAGTCACATAATGTTTGAGAGGGTAATGGTTTGAGCGATGTTCTGTCGGAAAAGGCAAGATCCTGGATGATAGAAAAGATTTCTCTAGGCCGATTTTCCGCAAGCTGGATTTTAGAGGAGAAATAATTTTTCTTCGTGTCAAGTATAGCTGTCTTGTACTGGGTAAGAAGTTCTGTATAACGATTTTTGGTAGTTGGGCAGTAATTCCGTCTCCATTTTCGTTCGGCTTGGCGGAGAGTGAGTTTTTTGTTTTTTAAATCCTCTGAAAACCAGCGATTAGCGTCTTTGGGGCGTTTGGTTGCGATGCGTTTAAGCGGGGCGATGGCATCGCACCCGGCCCGCAGCCAGTTAGTAATTGCTTCTGCCTGGCCAGAGGAAGGCAGTGCAGTCAATTCAGGGCTGGAGGAAGAAAGGAGAGACGATAGGGCTACGATGTCAACTCGGTTCCATGAGCGCACCCAGACATTTTTCACAGCGGTAGGTTTGGGTGGTGGAATAGGGGATAGGGAAAAGGTGATTAGTGAATGATCTGACCATGAACATGGGGAAATTGAGAGGGAGTTGACCGGGCAATCACGTTGCCAAATTTGGTCCAGGATGTGCCCCAACCTGTGTGTGGGAGCATTAACAACTGATGAGAAGTTGAGCGACCCAAGAGAGTCTGAGAACTCCTTGGACGTGGCGCATTCCGCAGGGTCGGAAGGCCAGAAGTTGAAATCTCCTAAGACTAAGATGGAGGCGTGGTTAACCACCAGGGTTGCCATTAAGTCTTGAAAACAGGGGAGGAAAGTTTGAGGGGAGGACGGGGGTCTGTACACCAGGACACAAGTTAACGGAGGGGTGACGGAAAGGGAGCGAACCACTAGGCAGTCTGAGATTCCCATGGAGGGGGAGACCAGAGGCTGGAAAGTGAGTTCTTTGCGGGCAATCAAAGCGACCCCTCCGCCGGGCCTGCCAGAGGAGCGATCAGCTCGAATGGCATAGTAGGCCGGGGGGAGTATCGCTAGCAGGGAGGGAAGGGAACTGTCCGAGAACCAAGTCTCGGTAAGAAACAGTAAGTCAGGTTTATGAACATCGAAAAGAGTGAAAAGATCGAGCTGATGTTTTACTGCCGATCTTGTGTTTAAGTATATAGCAGATATTGCTGTGGGGGGAAGGGCATCTGGGTGCCGAATAGGGGGACTGGTGTTCAGAGACGTAGGCAAGGTGTTAATATGGACGGTGTTCTGTGGGGTTAATAGCCCTAGGTTGGAGATGCGAGCTAAGGTAGCAGCCGGTGGGGTCCACTTGCCCTGGAGGCTGGTGAGTTGCGAGCGGGAATATTGAGTGCAAGAGGCAGGGTGTATGGCCTCTGGTCTCGGTCGGTCGCGGACGGGCGCAGACGGGCTTTCCTTAGGCGCGCCTTCGGCGCGCAATCGTCGCACCCGCTGCGCTCGTCCGCTGCGCTTCCTGGGGAGGCACATACTTATGGGTTAGTGGGACAATGGGCGGTGGGCGTGGCCTCTGATGGGGGCGTGGCCTGTCGATCGGCCGAGGCGCTGTCAAGCGTTTTACACGCCGGTTTCTGGGCAGCGGAGGGGCCGCTTGAGTTGAGAGAGGCTTGGGTGAGCGAATAATTCAGTTAAAAGCACAAAAATTCACAAAGAAACAATTTTAAAAGAACGGTGCGCTCTCCCGGCTTTCCGCCTCAGGAGCAGCGTTTGTCAGGTGGAGAGGCTGGTGAGCAGCGTCTCTTTTAAGCTGTGGGCGGTGGGCGTGGCCTCTGATGGGGGCGTGGCCTGTCGATCGGCCGAGGCGCTGTCAAGCGTTTTACACGCCGGTTTCTGGGCAGCGGAGGGGCCGCTTGAGTTGAGAGAGGCTTGGGTGAGCGAATAATTCAGTTAAAAGCACAAAAATTCACAAAGAAACAATTTTAAAAGAACGGTGCGCTCTCCCGGCTTTCCGCCTCAGGAGCAGCGTTTGTCAGGTGGAGAGGCTGGTGAGCAGCGTCTCTTTTAAGCTGTGGGCGGTGGGCGTGGCCTCTGATGGGGGCGTGGCCTGTCGATCGGCCGAGGCGCTGTCAAGCGTTTTACACGCCGGTTTCTGGGCAGCGGAGGGGCCGCTTGAGTTGAGAGAGGCTTGGGTGAGCGAATAATTCAGTTAAAAGCACAAAAATTCACAAAGAAACAATTTTAAAAGAACGGTGCGCTCTCCCGGCTTTCCGCCTCAGGAGCAGCGTTTGTCAGGTCGCAACCTATGTTCAGCATGGTGCTGAGCAATGTCCTGTCCGCTATGATGATCTACAAGGACAGATATATCCATTTCCCCAGGGGGCATGAATTGGCAGGTGTTAAGGGTGATTTTTATGCCCTTGGACACATCCCCCATGTTGTTGGTGCCATTGATTGCACACCTGTTGTGCTGATTCCACCACAGGCACGTGAGCACATCTACAGGAATCGTAAACATTTCCACTCCATAATTGTGCAAGTGGTGTGCCAGGTGGATATGATCATCTTGCACGTGTGTGCCAAATTTACAGGCTCAGCCCATGGCTCATACATCATGTGTAACAGCATTGTACCAAAGCTGATGGCTAATCTGCTTCCTGAGAGTGCATGGATTGTGGGTGAGTCAATTAGCGTGCTGTGTGTGTGACATGCTGTCTTCTGGAACAGTAACATTACAAGGTTTCTCTGTGTTTCTCACACCTAGGTGACTCTGCATATCCCAACTGTCCTTGGTTGCTGAGCCCACTGCGGAATCCCAGGACACCTGCTGAAGTCCGCTACAATGATGCCCATGGGAGGACACATCATGTGGTGGAGCGTACTTTTGGTCTCCTGAAGTCACGATTTCGCTGCCTGGACAAGACGGGAGGTGCACTGATGTACTCACCCAGGAAGTGTGTCAGATTGTAGTTGCATGCTGCATGCTCCACAACCGGGCCATTCTCAAAGAGATCCCCCTGCTCCAGGATGCTGATGAGCAGCCACGGCCCCCGCCTGCAAACCAACCCGTGTCCAGTGACGAGGATAGTGGAGAGGAGGAAGGTGTCGATCTGCATCAGCAGCTCATCAACCGCTACTTCACTTGAAGGTGAGTGACGATGTACAACGGACCCATTGTCTGATGATGTCGCTGTTGTTGGCAAGGTGTATGTGAGCTTTGTGACTGCAGCTGGTTGTTGACTCAGTGGTGGCTGACAATGTTTCTGGAACAGGGTAGTTTGGCACATCTACAGGATGTGTATGTTGGCACTGCTGGTCATGGTGATGTGTGCATAATGGAGTAGCTTGATTGTAAGAGTTGTGAGATATCTGTGATGCTACCCCCTGACTAGTGAATCTTGTTCTGTTGTGTTTTTCTAGGTCCCTTTAGCCTCTCCTTGCCTACATACATTCCATACTCCTGGTATATTGTAATCATGGTGAAGACTGCACATCCTGGAATAAACATGGAGCAGAAACAACGACATGTGTGTAAGGAATATTTATTTAAAATGGTGACATGCGAGGGGGTGAACATTTACATTGAGGTGATTAGTGAAGCAGTGAGTTGACAGTTATGGTAAATGAGAGAATCGAGTAGTCACCACATTGATGTGGTGACCCAGTCCAACAGACAGATGCCATTCACAAGGCAGTGTGGGTAAGAACAGTCCAAAAAGTCAATGCAGTAGTGAAGAATGTTGCCATCATGGCTGGCTCCGTGACTAGCATTTGGCAGGTGCTTTGCCACGGGATACTCCCAGGGATTTCTTGGGACGGCCCCTTCGTCGCTTGGCAGGGGGACCTCTGCTGTAGGGCCAGTGGGGTATGAGGACTCACCCCTCTCTGTGGCTACAGGGGAGGATGTTGAACTGTCATCCTGCAGCCCACCAGAGGGATGTGGAGATGTTGGTTGTGGTGCAGGCCTGTCCCTCAGTACCACCTGGCCCATGAGATCCACAATTTGGCCCATGCGGGTGTCCATGGACCTCATCAGCAGGAGGAGCTCAGGTGAATCTTCTTCTGACTGGCCCCTACATCCCTGGGCCCATTCATAGGCCCCAAGGACTCTGTTGAAGTTGTCTAGGGCTTCGGTCCCAGGGTCTGATTGTCTGTGTCTGACCCTGCCTCTCCTATCTGCCCTGCTGCCACAGACCTGTTGCCTCACCACTGTGGGCCCCCGCATCCTCTCCCTGCCCTCCTCAGTTGGTGGTGTGGGGTGGTCATCCTCTGGGACAGGGAGAGTGTTGCAGGCAGCACTGGTGGTGGTGGTGGTGGTGGAGGACGCACAGGCCATAACAGCAGGGATCTACGTATCAGTTGGTGTTGATGCAGATGTGGTTGGGGGGCGATGGGGTCCTGGGACCTGTTGCACCCTGGCACACCAGATGGGCTGGCTCCGAGCTCCTCATCATCTGAATCCCGGGAGTCAACATCCGAGAGTCCATGTTCCGGGAAGGGGGGAGACTGGCTCTGCAGGTTGCTGGTGTTGTCCTCTGCAGTCAGTTCTTGGTCACCTGTGGGACAGATGGGAAATGGTCATTGAAGTGCACCCCACAAGCTTTGTGTTATATGTGTATTATTCACTGTTTGTACACCACACAGTTGACTATTCATCACATTGTTTGTATGCACACTACTGTGCCTCCTGACATGATGTTGAGGTACATTCATTACTCGTCCATGCTGTGACGTGTTGAAACATTACATGCTCCATGTGCATATTTTGTGATTACAGGGACATGTTGCCATCTAGCGACTAGCGCAACAAAGAGTTTATGTGAAAGCTCTTTGTTGATTACTCTGCCTGGCAGACGTTACATCTGAGCATGAACCGGCCAATGTCATCTCATGCATACCTTTGTCATGTCATGTGTAAATCTCAATTTGTACCACCAACCATGCTTTCTTTGTTTCCATGTGGTCCTTGCTGCTCTGGCCACATGGCACTTACACATGGCATTCAGTGCTGTGCATTATTGTGCACGGACTTTCTTCTATATGTGAATTGGTGTGTCACACTTTGGTTGCTGTGACAGTTACATTTGCTTAGCTGTCTGCACTTTGTGAGTGGCATTAGGATCTGTGTGTATTTTTGTGTGATGAGAGGGCTCGTGTTGTCATATGTCACCATGCTTTTCAGAGGAATAGCTGGGTGCATGTACTGGCTAATTACCTGTTCTGTTTTCACATTTGGGTTGGATTTGTGACACATCTGTGTGTGTGTGTGTGTGGTGGAGGCTTCTATCCTGCTCAGGGGTGGGACAATAGAGCATAAGATGACAACCTACCTGTTAGTTTGAAGTGTACAATGCAATGTCTGACATGTGCATATGGTTTGGAGAGAGTGCTCCATCTTCATGATTTGTGGTACAAGGGGGCATGGTGGTAGTATTAGTCCAGGCCTCCCACCCACAAACAGAAAATCCTTGGTAACTGGCTGCCTACCTGTAAGTTTGGTTGGTGTACAATGACGGCTGACACATGCTTCATGGTGGGTGGTGAATCCCACATCCTGCTCAGGGGTGGGACAGGGTGACTTGGTGGGAGTTGTGGTGCAGGCCTCACACCCGCAAACAGCCCTCCCTGGGAAGATGGATACCTATTTGTTACGTGAGTGGGAACCATACAATGGCTGGCACATGCCTCTGGGTGGGGGAGAGTGCTACATCCTGCTCAGGGGTGGGACAGGGGGCATGGTGGGAGTTGCTGTACAGGCATCCCACCCCCAAACAGCCCAACCTGTGAAGATGGCTACCTACCTGTTAGTTTGTTTGTAGTGATACAATGGCTTCCAAATGCTTCTGGGGGGGGAGTGCTCCATCCTGCTCAGGTGTGTGACAGGGGGCCTGGTGGGAGTTGTAGTGCAGGCCTCCCAACCCCAAACAGCCCTCCCTGGGAAGATGGCTACCTATCTGTTAGTTTGTTTGTAGTGATACAATGGCTTCCAAATGCTTCTGGTGGGGGGAGTTCTCCATTCTGCTCAGGTGTGTGACAGGGGGCTTGGTGGAAGTTGCAGTGCAGGCCTCTCAACCCCAAACAGACCTCCCAGGGAAGATGGCTACCTATCTGTTAGGTGAGTGGGAACCATACAATAGCTGGCACATGCCTCTGGGGGGAGTGCTCCGTTCTTCTCAGGGGTGGGACAGGGGGCCTGGTGTGAGTTGTTGTGCAGGCATCCCTCCCCCAAACAGCCCAACCTGTGAAGATGGCTACCTACCTGTTTGTTTGTAGTGATACAATGGCTTCCAAATGCTTCTGGGGGGGAGTGTTCAATCCTGCTCAGAGGTGGGACAGGTGGCCTGGTGGGAGTTGTTGTGCATGCATCCCACACCATATAGCCCAACGTGTGAAGATGGCTACCTACCTGTTAGTTTGCTTGTAGTGATACAATGGCTTCCAAATGCTACTGGGGGGAGTGCTCCATCCTGCTCAGGGGTGGTACAGGGGGCCTGGTGGGAGTTGTTGTGCAGGCATCCCACCCTCAAACAGCCCAACCTGTGAAGATGGCTACCTACCTGTTAGTTTGTTTGTAGTGATACAATGGCTTCCAAATGCTTCTGGGGGGATGCTCCATCCTGCTCAGGGGTGGGACAGGGTGCCTGGTGGGAGTTGTAGTGCAGGCCTCCCAACCTCAAACAGCCCTCCCAGGGAAAGATGGCTACCTATCTGTTAGGTGAGTGGGAACCATGCAATGGCTGGCACATGCCTCTGGGTGGGGGAGAGTGCTACATCCTGCTCAGGGGTGGGACAGGGGACATGGTGGGAGTTGTAGTGCTGGTTGCCTGCACACATACAAACCTGTAAATGTTGGCTACCTTTGTGGTGATTCAGATGGAGTGAATGTTACATCTGTATGATATGTGTGATATGTGTTTAATATTGTGATGCATACTAATATACTTGGGCCTCTGAGATGTAGCTTTGTAGTTGTGCTGGACAGTACATATCAGTGTAATGGTTTACATTTGTTTGTACTTACAAGCCTGCACTCCCCCGGCTATTCCTGTGAGACTCTCTGGATGCAGTATGGCAAGCACCTTCTCCTCCCATGCAGTGAATATTCTTAGTGGAATGGGAGAGCCACCGCCAGTCCTCTGAGCCAGCTCATGGTTCTTGCTCCTCTTCTTTTTGACAACACTCTTCAGGTCATGCCACCGCTTCATGATTTCCTGTCTGTTGCATGTGGTGGTCCCTACTACATTGACCTTGTCAACTATCCTTACCCACATTTGATTTCTTGTGGCTAATGGTGTCTGTTGGACCAGGTTACCAAACAGTTGTGGTTCTACTCTGATTATCTCATCTACCATGACTGTCAATGCACTCTCTGTGAATTTGGGCATTTTCTGTGGTGCCATGGTGTGTGATGTGCAAAGGGGTTAGAGGTGCAGGTGTGTAAGTGGTGCGGGTGATGTGTATGGTGTGTGGTGTGCAAAGGGGTTAGAGGTGTGGAAGTGGTTGTGGTGCTGTGTGTGGTGTAAGTAGTGATGGTCTGTTGATTTGGCTCTCCATTGTGCTCTGGTGTTGGGCCTTTCAGTTGTGGAGTATTGCAAAGGATTCTGGTCAGGGAAGGGGCTGGTTTTATACTCAGCTATGTGGGTGTGTCCAAATGGGGTATTGCTGTCAGGTATTTTGAGTGTGTTGTCCTGGAATTGGTATTTTTGTGGTTGCCATGTAGATGTGTCATTGGGTTGTGTTAGGTGTTTTTGGGGGCAGGGCTAGTTTGATGTATTTACTTTGTGGCCTTGTTGTGAGTTTTTTTGGTCGATCGCCATATTTGTCACGGAGCGTCCACAGCGGTGGCTATGCTACAGCTCTTCTGCCGGCTCTCCCATTCATCTGTTTGCAACCGCGGCGGTTGGAAACCGCGGAAAGTACTGCGGTCACATCGGGGATATCCTAATTTTCAGGGCGGTGTCTCCGCTCTCATGGCGGAGGTTTGGTGATTTTCCGCCGCAAATCTTTACCGCCACGGACGGATTTTCGCCTTTTCCGCTCGCTATGGACGTTTTTTTGTTGCCTCGTACCGCCGCGGTCTGATTTTTGGGGCGGTTGATCCTAATTGTACCGCCGGTTTTTCCCCGGTACTGGCGGGTCATTGATTTCCGCTACCATGGCCGTCGGGGGGTTTTCCAACCGCCATGCTAATAGACCCCTAAGTGCATGTAATGTAAATAGATGTGTGGGTTACTGGTTTTGTAAGAAAGCTTCTTTTGTTACTTGTCGTTTGTAACTCAAAATCGTAATATAGAACATTAAGCTACTAACTGTCATCAAGGAGCTGTGTGTAAACATCAAGGTATATGTTAGAGCTATATGTTTTTTTGCCCAGTCTTTCATTATCCTAATCTTGCCAAAAGGGTTCATTTGAGTGGAAAACAATTCTTGTTATTAAAGAGAACCCCTAATTTCAAATTCTGAATTTGTGCTTTTCTAGGATAAGGACTCTTAAAATATACATCCTACCAGTATTGATGACATGTTACTCCTACACTACACCTTGTAGTCCTGTCTGATGTAACATTTCCTATACACTGATTTACACACCTATGATTGTCTCTGTGCAGTGTGTGTGGTGTAAAGTGCTCTGACACCTCACACCGGTATGAGTGGTGCTATAAAACTAAATGAATCGGAGAGGCAGTGGTTCTGGAGACTTGAGGGCCACTGTTAAAGGGCGGCGGTGAGGGAATCCGTGGCAGAGGTGGTCATTGGGGGGACACCAACAGACATTGTCACACAGTCCGCCACCAGTGCTAAAGCCGGCCCTGATCCTAGTCAGACTAGTCAAAAACAGTGTTACATCAAGCAAAAAGTGGGGGTAACCATAAGAAGCAGATCCTACTTTCCTACATATTTGTTCTCTGGTACTTTGATGGTAAAATGAGATCAAGTGTGATCATTCTCTGCTAGTGCATACCACTTCACCGATCTAATAAATACTGCCCCAAACAGGGAAGCAATATTTCACATCATAGGTCTTGTTGTTTTCAGTGTATTTTCAGCTTAATCTTGCTTATGTAAATTACACGGTTGTTATTCCATGAAAATAGTTTTTCGCAATATGCCATAGTCTATTTATATTCATCCCATGCCCGTTGTATTTGGATTGAACTTAGTTTTTTGATCAACGTAGTGATGGGTTTGGTTGCTGTCACTATGATTGGAGTCAACTTCGAAGTCACAAAAACGCCCTTGGATTTAAACCTGTGCCACAGAAGCTCAGTTTCATTCAATGACTTGATTTTCTACTCAAGTGATTTTGTTGCTGGACACACAAGCATTTTTAGTTGCTGTTAAGTACGTTTCGTGTTGCTACGCTTTAGTGCGTTTTGAATGATAGTTGGTCTGTGGAGACTGGTGAAGACCCCGAATTAATTATTACTAGAGAACATGAAATCATAAACAAAATTCCTTATAATAAATTTTTAAAATGAGATTGCATGTTTTATTCACGGTGCAGGCCATTTTGTGCTTTAAATCTATAAATGAACTCGTAATTCAAAACAAACATGTTTTTTGGGACTGAAAATAAAAATATCAATAGCTTGTTTTTTCTCAGACTAATTGGAATATGATGTAGAGCGTGCATTTGATCAGTAGCTTACCAAATACAATACAGCAGCTACATTTGCAGTGTATTTTATAAACTGGTAAATCAACGTTTTTTGTGAAGCTCCAAGATGACGTGCACTGACTGCTCAGAAAGAAGCAAAGTCCCACAGAATCACAAATAATCATTAAGTAGTAAATACAGAAAAATATGTCATCGCTTTTCACAATACCAAAACCTATCAAATGAATTAGATTCTTCTCTTTTGTCTTTTATTGCCCCACAGATTACAGCATTTTTTGGAAGGCGTGTAGGCATCAAGGGGCATATCAGCAACAACCGGCGATAATTATCGCTAAGTGCACTTAGCGCTAGGATAATTATCGCCGGCTAGCGTGGATTTTTATCGCTGAGATAGCGTGCTATTAGCAACGCTTATCTCAAAAGCGATTAAAATCCTCACGCTAACTCTCTAACGTGAGATTATTGCTGGAAACCCAGCGATAATCTCACGCAATGTGGCGTTAGCTTGTTGATAGGGCCCCACAAACTGAGCCATGATATCCACCTTCCGTAGGATATCATGGCTATGCCAGTCCTGAAGCAGGCGTAAGGAAAGTAGCGATAACAGGGGTTATCGCTACTTTTCTTGCCGCTATGCTTCATAGCGTGGGGCTTGATGACAGGAGAAATGTCGCTTAGTGACATTTCTCCTGTCATGTCAAGTCAGAAACGCCCACTTTGCATCTCATTAGAGATGCAAAGCTGGGCGTTAGGAATTCCTACGCTAACGCAAGTTTTCACGCGTTAGCGTGAGCTTGCTAATTAGGCGATAAAATTATCGCCGCTTTTTGGCCGAAAACGGCCGCAAAAGCGGCGATAATTCTATTGCCTCGCCTTGCTGATATGCCCTCTAATTACTTTGCACCTGTCTGTGTAGATATCCATCCTTAAATTATTGAGTACAAAATCTGCAAGCCCATTTTTTGTGCAGCATGTATCTAATCCATTTTTGTGCACATCAAGAGGTCCATTAGGATGGCGGGTGGAAAAGCACCCCGACCGCCATGGAAGTGGAAAAGAACCGCCCGTCGGCACCGTGGGAAAACTGGCGGCCAAATTAGGATCAACCGCCCAAAAAATCCGACCACGGCGGAAAAACACCAACCCGCCGCATGTATAGCGGAGACACCGCACCGGAAATTAGGATATTCCAGACGGTCCCAGATGGTCCCGCGGTACGTACCACTGTCTCTGACGATCCGTAACAAATATGGCGGACGAAGCATAAAACCCACAAGAAGGCCAAAAAGTGTACACCGAAAACTATCCATGCCCCCAAATACACAAAACACACCCCAATGACACAACCACATGGCAAAAAGAAACATACAAAACCCAGGACAACACACCTGTCAGCAACACCCCAATTGGACACACCCACATAGCTGAGTATAAAACAATCCCTTTCCCTGACCACAATCCTTTGCAATACTTCATGAGAGAAGGGACACATACCCCAGCTGACAGGAGAGGCAAAGGACAAAACATCACTAGCCACACACAGCACCACCTCCACACCAGCACAACTAACCCCCCTGCACAACATACACCATACACAGCACAACCACAACCACCACTCACACACCTGCACCCACAACCACTTAGCACACCACACACCATGGCCACTCAGAAAATGCCCACATTCACTGAGAGTGAGTTGAAGGTCATGGTAGATGAGATAGTCAGAGTGGAACCACAGCTTTTTGGTAACCTGGTCCAACAGACACCATTAGCCACAAGGACACAAATGTGGGCAAGGATAGTCCAAAGGGTCAATGCAGTAGGCACCATCCCAAGATAAACAAGCATTAGCTTAGCCAATAGGTCTTGATTTTGGGACCTTTTAAGTATTTAGTTAGACAGCACAATATCCTTCGTGCAACAACATCAACTGTTGCATGGCTAAACACTTATAAGGTCCAAAAGCGAGACCTATTGGCTATGCCAATGCTTGTTATTAACAGTCACAGAAATTCAATCTAGGCCAAGGTTAGTAATATGGGGGGAAAAACGTTTTTATTTTAAACATAATATCGAAAAAGTGGAAAACACGAAGAAAGCACCTGAGTACTATAGAAAGAACTCAGAATGTCCAGAATTTGCACCGACTTGTGGTAAAGTAGGGAGTCCTTCTAGAATCTTCCACAAACACAAAGTAGGAGTAGTAAGCACTGTATAAATGCAGTTACAATACAATGCACAATAAAAGCATGGCAATTTCAGGCTACTGAAAGACATTAAAAATAAATACATCTAATCAATTTGAAAGTGCATGTCCTCTCAAAACCTGCGGCCTTTAAACTAAACCTATATTACATTTGCCT
Organism: Triturus cristatus; assembly: GCF_964204655.1. Classification (NCBI taxonomy): domain Eukaryota; kingdom Metazoa; phylum Chordata; class Amphibia; order Caudata; family Salamandridae; genus Triturus; species Triturus cristatus. The sequence continues at coordinate 464,998,559 of NC_140584.1, read as the reverse complement.
CTTAGTTACTGTACCTGAGCTGTGGGATCTGCCTATTTCGAGCAGGAACCAGGAAGCGTTCACTAACTTGACCGTCAGTCGAAGAGCCACACATCCTGCAACTATTAATTTTGCCTCTGTCTCTTTTCCTGGGTGCAGTGTTCCTGAATTAAGCGGTTCCACGATAAAAATAAAATGACTTCAGCTTTTGGGCCCTCTCCACCGAAGAAGGTCACCAATGTGACCCATTAGTCAAGACCACCCCCATCCTCTTTCCAAGACTATCAAGTGGTGTTGTGCCATTGTCTCTTAGCTCGTAGCGCTTTGTATTCTAATATGTGCAGTTTTTTAGTTATATTAAAAATGCAAAATTTTATGCATTATTGCACTTGTGTTCGGAGTGATCAGTTGCCCGCGTAACAATGATGCAGTAACTACCTGACCCCATATTAAGAGGGTTATCGACTTCCGCTAGTTCTGGCTATTAGCCAAGGTCACTGAGGAGTTTGAGACTCAGAGTTTATACCATTTCAATTTTGAGTAGGGGCCCAACACAAGTCTTGGGGTGCTAATGCATAAAAACCTGGAACGGCCGAAGGTGACTCTTGTGACCTCGGTCATCTGGTCCCGGCAGCTTAGCAAGCCTAAGATTCTCTTTTGCTAAGAAATACACAATTTTCACGGTTTACTCGTTTCATGGATTGCTTTTAGTATCTGATCTATAACTAACTGCAAAGTCCATGTTGAAGTCCTAATTGCCGCGGCCCGTGGAGGGAGTTCCGTGGGGCGGTAAGGTGGGGCGGGGGAGGGCCAGGGTGGTGGGTTCTAAAAACCGGAATATGGATAATTGCAGGTAAGTAAATAATTAAATAAATAAAACGAATTTCGTAGCGCGCGCTGCATCGCAAAATTCGATGCAGCGCGCGCTACGAAATTCGTTTAATTTATTTAATTGTTTACTTACCTGCAATTATCCATATTCTGGTTTTTAGAACCCCCCACCCTGCCCCGCCCCGCATTACCGCCCCACGGAACTCCCTCCACGGGCCGCGGCTGAGTCCTAATCCCTTCGGACTCTGTTGTAAAACTGAGAAAACGATATGACTTAATAACGTCAGTGTTTGCATGTCTTAGGTTCTCATTCAGCAGCCTGATGCATTCTGGGAGTTGTAGATAGTTAATTTCAGCTGAAACAAATGGGCATCTTAAAACAATGCTTCGTTCGAGTGGGGAACGTAAAGTTGTCCAGTGACCTTTGTTACAACATGCCCTCATCAAGTACATAAATTGCATAAAAAGTAAAGAAATAGATAAACACTTGTTTCCTATTTATTTACATGCTGAAAGTGGCCGCTCGCCATTTCATTTCATTACTTTTGTTACAATTGCGTTAACGGCACGGGTGCCGCAATTGCATCAAAAGTAAAGAAATAGAAAAACTTTTTTTTTCCAATTTCTTTACTATTGATGCAATCGCGGCACTGGCACGGGTGCCGCGATTGTAACAAAAGTAATGCAAGCTACTTGGAATTGGCGGGATGCCGCTTCAAGCATATAAAGAAATATGAAACAAGGGACTTTTGAAACGTGTGCGGCAGGGGAGGGAAACCAAACAAACGAAGAAATAAATGTCTTTCTCTGTGCTTGTTCAAGATTATTTTTGGTACTATGAGGTTGGCAAATATGGGGCAAATTGAGCTTTTGGCTGTTTTCAGCTGCACACGTTTAGATAAGTTTAAAATATAATTCAATCTCGTTTTTCAACTCAAAAGGGTGTACGTAACCTGGTAGAAGTATGGTAAGGATAAATCTAGCTAATCCCTCTCCAGTTTACACGGGAAATGAAAAATGCTCTGAAAGCCTGCATTGCTAACCGGAGTTACCCACCAAAATTACAAAACACAACGTTCTGGTTATACATTTCACAATCACGAAGATGCAAACGGGCAAACTCGGATGTTCTAAGAAAAAAGTGTTTGAAACAAGAGCGTGGAATACTTGCTTTCCCTAAAGCCTTTGTTGGATTGTTTTAGTCTTTCCTCGCTTCGGACAAACAATGACCCAGGTGAAAACGCTCAACACAGAAGGAATGCAGCGCGCACAAAATGACTCCATGTTCCGCTGCTTGTAAATCCCTCCGGTTACTCACCATTGGAGGTTGTGCTGGAGGCGACGGCCTTCTCGCTGACATTGGTTCGACTGGAGCCTTTCAAGATGGAATTTGCAACTTTTTTCTTCTCTGTCGGGGAAGCGCTATGGGAGTGAGCCTCCATGACGGAGTCTCATTACTTCAGCTCTCTTGGCCCAGATACGTGAATGACAGGAGAGAGGTGTGAAGTTCAAACGTCATTAAATGAACAGCAAACAGTAAAAAACAAGCACGCGCGGGAAAGCTCATTAGAAAGAAAAACAAGCATTTGTCCACGAAAGTCATCGCGATCACGATCGCTGTGAAAGCGAAAGTGATCGCGATGACGCAGAAAGGCGTTCATGAGTGCTGCTGGTTGGCCTAGCGCATGGCGGCAGCGCGCATGCACGCTCACGTGAACGCAAGCGCTAGGCCAGCCAGCAGCACTTAAAAAACTCACATACAGAATGGCTCTCCGAGCCAGCGCTTGCGCTGGGCTCAGCGAGCCCTAAAAAAGGAGATCATGAAGTGGTGGCATGATCTGAAGAGGGTGGTCAAGGAGAGGTGGAGCAAGAACCGTGAGCTGGCTCAGAGGACTGGCGGTGGCCCTCCCATTCCACCAAAACCATTCACACAATGGGAGGAGAAGGTGCTTGCCATACTGCATCCAGAGAGTCTCACAGGAGTAGCGGGGGGAGTGGAGACTGGTAAGTACAAACAAATGGCTACCTCCACTCTGCTATGTACTGTCTTGCACAACTACAAAGCTACACCACCTAGGACACATACCATCCATCTGCACCACATACTCACAAAAACATGGCTCACAGATCCAAAATACACCCACTCCCATTCACCCCAAACATAGCTACCAACAAAACCATGGGGGCATGTGTACAGGCAGAGAGCACTACAACTCCCACCAGGCCCCCTGGCCCACAGCATCAGCAAGATGGATCCCTCCCCCCACCCCACCCAGAAGCATCTGTCAGCCATTACACAACCCACATCAAACTCACAGGTAGGTAGCCATCTTCCCGGGAGGGTGTCTGGGGGTGGGGGGCGTGCACCACTACTCCCACCTTGCCCCCTGTCCCACAGCCCAGCAAGATGGATCCCTCCCACCACCCCACCCAGAAGCATGTGCCAGCCATTACATCACCCTCATCAAACTTACAGGTAGGTAGCCATCTTCACAGTGATGTTGTTTGTGGGTGGGAGACCTGCACCACTACTCCCACCATGCACCCTGCCCCCCGTCACCAGGATGGAGCCTCCCCCCCAGCAGTTGGAAGCCATCACATCACCCTCCTCAAACTTACCGGTAGGTAGCCATCTTCACAGTGAGGGTGTTTGGGGGTGGGGGGCCTGCACCACTACTCCCACCATGCACCCTGCCCCCCCCCTCAGCAGGATGGAGCCCTTCCCCCAGCAGTTGGAAGCCATTGCAGTACACCAAACAAACTTACAGGTAGGTAGCCATCTTCACAGTGAGGGTGTTTGTGGGGGGAGGCCTGCACTACTACTCCCAACATTCCCTCTGTCCCACACCTGAGCAGTTGGACGCCATTGCAGTACACCAAACAAACTTACAGGTAGGTAGCCATCTACACAGTGAGGGTGTTTGTGGGGGGGAGGCCTGCACTACTACTCCCAACATTCCCTCTGTCCCACACCTGAGAAGGACGGAGCACTCCCCCACCCAGAAGCAGTTGGAAGCCAGCACAGTACACAAAACAAACTTAAAGGTAGGTAGCCAATACGCGCACCCACCCATTTGTCACACATTTTATGGTGCCATATGACCACACCAGCCCTCTCATTGCACAAAGAGGCATAGCTACCCCATTGCCCAGCACAGTGTGCACACAGGTAAGCTAAGGAAACTGTCACAGCTACCAAAGTGTGACACACCAATGCACAGGTAGAAGAAAGTCAGGGCACAATCATGCACAGCACCTAGTTACATGTGCATCACCATGGGGCAAGTGCAACAAGGACCATTCAAAAAATACAAAAGCATGTGTGGTGGTGCAAATCAAGATATGCACATGACAGGACAAAGGTATGCAGAAGATGACAATGGCCAGTCCATGGCCAGATGTGATGTCTGCTAGGTCAGACAAATAAACAATGAGTTTTCAATTAAACACAGGTTGTGCCAGGCCCTAGATGGCAACAAGTCCCTGTAATCCTTGATTGAGCATGGGTCACATGGTATGCCTTGACACCTCACACCATCGACAAGTAATGCCTGTACCACTGCATCATGTCAGGAAGCACAGTAGTGCACATAGTAAACAATGTGATGATCTGTCAATTGTGCAGTGTGGAAAAAGTGAATGAAACACAGCTAACACAAAGCTTGCTGGGTGCACTACAATGACCATTTCCCATCTGACCCACAGGTGACCAAGAACTCACTGCAGAGGACAACACCAGCAACCTGCAGAGCCAGTCTCCCCCCCACCAGTACATGGACTCTCGGATGTTGACTCCCAGGATTCCATGGACGATGAGCTTGAGGCCGGCCCATCTGGTGTGCCAGGGACCAACAGGTCCCAGCATCCCATCGTCCCCCCACCACATCTGCGCCAACAACTGCACAGCAGACCCCTGCTGTCAAGGCCTGTGTGGCCACCTCCACGACCACCACCACCACCACCAGTGCTGCCTGCAACACCCTCCCTGTCCCAGAGGATGACCAGCACACACCACCCACGGAGGAGAGCAGGGAGAGGATGCGGGTGCCCACAGTGGTGAGGCAAAAAGTCCGTGACAGCAGGGCAGGTGGGAGGGGCAGGGTCACCCATGGACAACAGGAGGCTGGGACCCAATCCCTGGAACACATCACCAGAGTCCTGGGTGCATACGAACAGTCCCAGGGACGAATGGGCCGGTCGGACAAACTGTTTCACGAACTCATCCTGCTGATGAGGTTCATCGACACCCGCATGGGCCAAATCGTGGACCTCTTGGGCCATCAAGTGGCAGTACTGAGGGACAGGCCTGCACCACAGACAACACCTCCACCCCCCTCTGGTGGGCTGCACGGTGACAGTTCACCATCCTCCCTGACGCCCACAGAGAGGGGTGAGTTCTCAGACCCCACTGGCCCTGCAGCAGGGCCCCCCTGCCAAACAACGAAGGGGTCATAGCAAGAAGAAACAGGGAGTATCTGGAGGACAAGCAACTGCCAGACACCAGTCACGGAGCCAGCCATGATGGCAACCCTCTCCACCACTGCATTGACTTTTTGGACTGTCCTTCCCCACACTGCCTTGTGAATGGCATCTGTCTGTTGGACTGGGTCACCACAGCAATGTGATGACTACTCGATTATCTCATCTACTACAACTGTCAACTCAATGCCCCACCCCACCCCCCAATGGAAATGTACACTCCCCCTCGCATCACACCATTGGAAATAAAATATCATCACACACATGTTGTCCTGTCTGCTCCGTCTTTATTGCAGTATGTACAGTCTTCAACATGTTATGTTATGTTATGTTACTGGGTATTTGTTGAGCGCGCGGCTACTCCCAAGAGTGTCCCGGCGCTTATCATAGGACCCAAACTCAAAAACACTCAGCAGACAGATACCACAAACAGAGAACAATTAAAACAACGCTGTCTTTAATTTGCGACGGAAGCACAGAAGGTCATTTTCCTGGCGTAGATCAATAGGAAGTTTATTCCATAATGAAGATACCAGTACCTGAAAGGTACAGCCGCCCTGTCGTGAGAGGTAGAACCTGGGCGTGTAAAACAGGTAGGCAGAAGAGGACCGCAACAAATGTGCAGGTACATAGTGTTGACAGCGAGCTCTTAAATAAGGTGCGCCGATATTATGAGAGGCCTTAAAGGGAAGTACCAATGCTTTAAAGAGAATCCTCTTGCGTATTGGCAGCCAGTGTAGTGTTCTCAGAAGGGGGGTTGTATGGGTGCGTCGATCAGCAAGAAAAATCGCTCGAGCAGCAGCATTCTGAGCCACCTGGAGACGATTAAGTAGGTATTCCGCTAGACCCAGATACAGAACGTTCACATAGTCGAGGCGAGACAAGATCAAGGCCTGCACGACTATCCTTCTATGTGATTGAGAAAGCAGAGGAAGAAAGTTCCGTAACATCCTGAGTAAGCCGAAGCATGAGCCTACCACCGATTGAACCTGGGCATTCATGGAGAGCTTACTATCCAGTTTTACCCCCAGGTTCTTAACCGTGGTAGCCAAGTTGATTTGCGGAGGCATATTAGGCGGCCACCAATCACGCCAATTTTCATCCGGTGCCCCGCCGAAAAAAATCATTTCAGATTTATCGGAGTTGCATTTCAGGTGATTGGTGTTGAACCAGCTAAAGACTGCCGAAAGGCAGAGCTTGACGTTTTTCCCGTCCAAGATTTCACCCCTGGCACATGTAAATAGCAGTTGAGTATCGTCTGCATAAGAGACGATTCTGGCGCCGAACGACTCAACCAACATTGCCAAAGGAGCCACATACACATTAAAAAGTGTAGGGCTCAGGATGGAACTCTGGGGAACTCCAACATTCATAGCTTGAATACGGGCCTCAAAAGGGGGGGACCAGACAGTTTGCTGTCTATTAGTTAGATAAGACCGAAACCACTGTAAGGCAAGATGCCCGATACCGCACCTCCACAGACGATCAAGAAGAAGGTCATGGGGTACGGTATCGAAGGCTGCCGATAAGTCGAGTAGGACCAACACTGCTCGCCCTCCCTTATCCAAGGTAACCTTAATTAATTCAGAAACCTCAAGGAGAGCGGTTTCGGTGCTATAGTTTGCACGGAAACCAGACTGGCTAGCATGTAGAATGTTATTAGATTCTAAAAATTCTCCGAGGATATGGTTGACATATTTTTCCAAAGTTTTGGATAGGGCAGGGAGCAGTGAGATAGGTCTGTAGTTACTCGCTATCAAGGGGTCAGCGGAAGGTTTTTTTAGCAGGGGGAGAATTTTACCCAGCTTCCATTGCTCCGGAACAGTCCCCGTGGAAAGTGAGAGATTCAGTATGTTGTTGACTGCTGGATTTATTACCTCAGCAATCAAGGCCAAGATTTTTGCAGGACAGGGATCGGTAGGAGAACCAGATTTTAGGCAGCAGAGAAGCTGTAGAGATTTCTCCAGAGGGATGGCAGGAACATGTGTTAAGCGAGTTATGGTAGGTGGATGTTGCTGGAGAAGCCCGTCCAGCTTCGTATCGCAATTAGAGCTTTCCACATCAAAGGAGGCTTGTAGAGAGGAGATTTTATTGAAAAAAAATAAAGCAATGTCATCAGTCCAAGCTTTGGTAGGAGTAAAAGGTTTTTTTTATGACAGTGGGGGATGTAAAATCTTTCACAACTCTAAAAAGTTCTGCACTTTTGTTACCTGCTTGCTCAATTTTTTGATTGAGGAAATTCATTTTATCTGGGCGAATTTTACAGTAATATGCTTTCAGTGCATTTTTATAGATTTGCTTCGCACTGGTGTCATAGTCCTGTCGCCATATCCTTTCAAGATATTTACAGTGGCTTCTGTTTTTCCTAAGGTCAGCAGTAAGCCATGGTGCGGTTGGTCTACCTCTGTTAGCAACACGAGTTTGGGATGGGGCCAAGTTATTAACACAAGATTTAAGCCAATTGTCAAGCAAAGATACGTCAGCTGCCAGATTGTCATTGAATGGGAGAAGGGTGTAGTTTCAGAAAAGTTCCTACGGCGGCCGGGGTCATAGATTTAAAAGATCTAAAACTACTGGTACGAGGTGTATAAGACTTAGCTGTTGCGACGGATGATTCTTTGATGTTGAAGGTCAGTAAATGATGATCAGACCAAGCTACAGGAAAGGGAACGTTCCGTTCAATCAATTTATTGGAAAAGACTTGGTCTAATATGTGTCCTTAATATGTGTGGAATGGGTCACATAAGGAGAAAGGTGAAGCATATTTAAAGAATCAAACAGCTTAATTGACTCCGAGTTGAGAGGCGCATCCATATGGATGATAAGTCCCCTAAAATTATGCAGTGTTCATATTTGACAGCCAGGGGAGAAATGGCAGAGTACAGACCCTCTAAAAAACCTTTAGCCAGCCCAGGAGGTCGATAAATCAAGACCCCAGCAATCGAAGACTGTGGAGAAATTTTAAGAAGGAAACTCATACTTTCCGTGTTCTCCAAAACCAGTTTAGGGAGTAAGGAACAGGAAAGTGTATTTTTATAAATAATTGCGACTCCACCTCCACGTCCTTCTGCACGATCACTCCTTACAATAAGGTAGTCAGAAGGAATGGCAATGGCAATAATGGGGTTAGAGCCATCATGGAGCCATGTTTTAGTGAGAAATAGGACGTCTGGTTTGGAGTCTAAAAGGAGATCCAAGATTTGATATTCGTGTTGTTTTACAGAACGTGTGTTTAGAAGCATCATTTTTAAGTTATTGGTAGTGTGCAGACTAGGGGACACAGATAAAGCAGAGGTACATTCCTCTAGAACAGGGTGGTGTGCAATGAGCTGGGGAGGGGGAAGGGATAGATGGCACAAGTCGCAGCTCCAAGCTTCCATGGGGCCAGGAGAAAGAGAGCGGAGGCGACAGTTTTCATCAGTATCAAGAATTTTGAGGGCGTCCCTGTTATACTTGTGTCGGGGGGTAGGAATATTAGGAGGTATCTTACCCAAGTTGTAGTGAACGGCACGGTCCAGCGCGTCCGAGACGCGGACGGGAGCAGACGGGCTTGCCTAAGGCGCGCCTTCGGCGCGCCAGGAGCGCGCCCGCTGCGCGCCAGTGCAGCGTGCCGTTTTATCCCCTCCGTCGTTAGAAAGACTAGACCGCGCCTTGGCAAGATGGCGGGTCACAGTACGTTCAATTCCCCACTTCCTGATTCCCTCAAAGCATAGATTCTACTACCCTTTCGTGAGGTCGATTACAATTGAATTACAAGGAAAGCTTTTTAAAATCAGAGGTAAGATTAAAACATCAAACAATTTCAACAAATTATTGCAAAGATAAAAATACAGGCTAAAACATTTCAGTCGATTCCAGAAGGAAGAAATGTGCCAATTTAGCAATGAGTGCAAAATAGCAATTTAACAAGTTAGCAGCAAGATGTGATAAGCATCAGCGTGAGTTATCTTGACGGGTCCACGCGCGCCAGCGCAGTGTGCCGTTTTATCCCCTCCGTTGTTAGAAAGAATAGACCGCGCCTTGGCAAGATGGTGGGTCACAGTACGTTCAATTCCCCACTTCCTGATTCCCTCAAAGCATAGATTCTACTACCCTTTCGTGAGGTCGATTACAATTGAATTACAAGGAAAGCTTTTTAAAATCAGAGTTAAGATTAAAACATCAAACAATTTCAACAAATCATTGCAAAGATAAAAATACAGGCTAAAACATTTCAGTCGATTCCAGAAGGAAGAAATGTGCCAATTTAGCGATGAGTGCAAAATAGCAATTTAACAAGTTAGCAGCAAGATGTGATAAGCATCAGCGTGAGTTATCTTGACGGGTCACATGATCACAATGTACCAGGAGCATGGGCTGTATGTATGCCAGGAGAAGTAGAAGGCACCTAGGGAAACACAACTGAACTTCTTTCACTGTTCTGGGTGTGGCATCACAGACATCACACAACACCTACCATCAGGATAACCCAATATGCACATGTCACAATGGGCAACAAGTGTCAAAATACACATCCTGTAGATGTACACCAAATGACCTGTCCCAGAAACATTGCCAACCACTACTGAGTCTACAACTGGCTGCTGCTACAATTCTCACATGCCCCTTCACGACAACAGCAATATCATCAGACAATGGGCATGTTGCACATTGACACCCACCTTCAAGTGAAGTAGCGGTTGATGAGCTGTTCACGCAGGTAAACACCTTCCTCCTCTCCACTGTCCTCATCACTGGACACAGCATGGTTTGCAGGCTGGGGCCTTGGGTCCTCAGTCCTCACCATCATCCAGGAGCAGGGGAATCTCCTTGCGAATGGCTAGGTTGTGGAGCATTCAGCATACCACTACAATCTGACACACCTTCCTCGGCGAGTATGCCAGTGCACCTCTGGTCTTGTCCAGGCAGCGGAAATGTGACTTGAGCAGACCAAAAGAAAGCTCTACCACACGACATGTTCTCCCATGGGCCTCATTGTAGCGGACCTCAGCCGGGGACCCGGGATTCCGCAGTGGGCTCAGCAACCAGGGACGGTTGGGATATGCAGAGTCACCTAGGTATGACAAACACAAATAGTCATTTGTAGGAGAGTAGGATCTGCTTCACATGGGTACCCCACTTTTTGCTGGGGTTTCACTGTTTTTTTACCTTAGTCTGGCTGTGGCCCTGCTAATCAGGACCCCAGCCTAGCTGCTTCCTCTCTAAAATGGTTTCCATGTACATTAGTTACATTTCTAATTGGATTCTGGAGTGCCTTATAAGCCCCTAGTATATGGTATAGTATGTACCTAGGGCATAGGTACCTCAGAGGCCTACCAGGGGCTGACGCATGTATTATGCCACCCCTGGGAAGCACTCCAAAATGACACCACATGTCTGCTACTGCAGCCTGTGTAAGGTGGTGCATGCACCCCTTACTGTGGTATAGGCTACCTATATCACTACCATTGCACACACATATAAAACCTATAAGTCACTCCTATGACAGGCCTTAAAAATCCTGAAGGCAGAGTGCTTGGTTTTTATGTGAGAGGGTGCCCCTGGATGAGCAGAGCCCCTCTGCAGCATTCGGAGTACCTCCTCTGATGCTGTTTGTGGTGCAGCTGGACCATATACTCTTAAGTGCATTATAACCTCGCGGTAAATGCTAACTTTGGACTGGCTGCACGGAAACATGTCGTGTTTGGTGTAAAACGCTTTGGAATACTACCCTCCCCGCCAGTTCTGGCAGTAGGGGTAGCATTCCACCCTTCTAGAAGGAGAGACATGTTCACACTGGTCTAACCGGGTAAAGACTTTCTACAGCCCTGGCATCACAAAATGGATGCCACTGCCACAGACACGGGTCTGGCTTAGTGCTGCTGAATGAAACTCCGGCAGGGGAGGCCTGGACAATAGGTTTCCAGTCCCAGGGAGGTGTAACCACCTCTCCAGACAGGCAGATGTGTATTGGGGCTGGGCGGGAGCACTCTCTGGTGCTTTGAAGTCCTGCACTGGGGGCACACTTGGTGCCCCTGTGCATAGTCCAGTTCAAACCGGTTGCAGGGGCTACCTGCCCCTGCTCTGGCATAAAACTGGACAAAGGAAATGGGTGTAACCACTAGGCCTGGGCAAAAATTTCGTTCCGTTTGCGGAAATTGCGATAATTTGACATTTTCGCGTTCCGCGGAGAGCGCGAAAATGTCAAAATTTCCGCTTTCCACAGCTTGGCGAAAATTTGTTTCTTGCTCGCGCTGTAAAATAATACATTCTTGCGCGTGCGCGATCGCCTTACCTGAATCCCTGCGTTCGCCGACAAGTTTTCTTTATCCGGTCGCGTTCTCCATGAGATGTTGGATTGTTTTTAGCCATTTGCGCTGTCTCGCGACAGTTCGCGCCCGCAGTGACGTCATGCGTCGCGCGATCACGTCTTTCTTCTCGCGATCATGCACGGCGAGACAACTCAAAACAAGATGGCCGCGCCCGCGAGCAACCACATGGGTAAGTTGGCGACCCGCAACCATGCAGAAAATCTCGCGAACATGCGGGAAAAAAAATTCTGCATCTTCGCGATATTTCCGCTTGTTTGCGATAATTTTAAACATTTTCGCGATAATTTGCGAAAGTGGATTTCGCAAATTCCGCCCACCCGTAGTAACCACCCCTCTTTCCAAACCCTCCCATAGGTGGGTCCCTAGAGTATGTCCAACCCCCAAACTTTGTATAAGTATGGGAACCCAGTCCTTGCGACTTTAGATTACCCTGGACGAAACTCTGCAACATATATCCTGGACCTTCGACGTTCTACTTTAACTAGAAGACTGAAGAAATCTCCCTTGGGGTCAAGGAATGACTCCCCTGCTTGGCAGGCACCAAAGAAGCAACAGTCCGGTCTGCAACTCTGAAGCTCCCGCCGGACACCGAAGTTTTGCATCACCAGATGTGGATTTGCAATCTTCCACGAGGTTACCCTGAGTCCACAGCAAAGCTGAGGCCCGTGGCTATTGTGGGTGACATGGAACCTTGACCCCTGGACACCGTGAACTTTTGCCGATCCATCATCTTCCTGGTCTTCCTCAAAGTTGTGCTTTGGGCTCCGAGTAGCTCCAGCATTGAGCACCTCCTGCACTGAAGATCTCTGGCTTCCACTCCACGAGTGACCCGTGGGCCAGTTTCAAGTGTGACCGCTCGAGGCTCCTTTGCGATCGCTAGCCCATTGGCTAGTAGGTCCCCACGAAGGCAACTCCTCTTCTGATTGGGCTTTCCTGGTTGCTCCTGACGTGCCCCGACTTACCCTTGCTGGGTGAGTCCCCCAGACCTTGCTGGTCTGCACCAATGTCCTTTTTCTATTTCCAAGTGACTTGCCGTTGCCAAGGATGGTGGGTCCAATCTGGTCACCGACACCGGAGCACTCGACAGACTTTGTGACACAGCTCGAATCCAGCTCCTGGTTGTCGGTGATGCCTCCTGGACCTCGTGGCTGAAGAATCAAGACACCCGTTAACTCACCTGAAGCACCCGACATCTGTGGGCATTGGACTATCGTGCCCCTGGTCACTGGTAAGTGACCCAGACTCTGTCCCCTTTCAGGTTCCTTACATCCTCTATCCAGGCTTGGATCTCTCCGGACACTTTTCCTCTTCACGGCAGCAGCACTTCCTGAGCAGCTTCCATTGAAAACAGCGACGCGACCCGACACCATTTGACACCTATGCACCCGGCTTCCCTGGGTGAGTTAACTCGAGTACTCCAGTGCTCCAGTGGGTGTTGGCTCTAGACACCTCTAAGTCTAAAAGGGTTCGCTCGTAGACATCCTCTAAGTGTCCTTAAACTCTGAATTTCCAACCGCGACTTCCCCATAGAAGTTAACGGCGATTCGCAGCTGTGTTCTCACACTGCACGCATCCCCCGTGGGTCCCCTGTGTCACTACCTTGGGTGGTTCCTTGTGGTCCAAGCACTTCTTCAGGCTCTAGGCCTTGTGTCTAGTTCAGTCGTGGTTCTTATACCACTTTATTGGTATATGGTTTGGTATGCCCCTAGGGCCCAAACGTGTATTTGTGCTTTTACTGTTGAATACTGACTTGTAACTTAAGCACTTCGAACTCCAGCCTCATAAACAGACTAGAGGGGTGTGTTTTATCTTAAATACATATATTTTAAATATATACCTGGTGTGGTTGACTTTTCATTTGGTCATTCAAGAGATTATAGACTGGTAAAACACGCTGCTTTACATTCCTTCAAGACTTAGCCTGAAGGCTGCTCTCCATAGCTACCACTAGGATAACTTTCAATAAAGGTTGTCTTTATCCTATCACATTAAGGGCTTGTTTGGACTGATATAAGGTGCCCACTATAAGTAGAGGACAGCATATATCAGGCCCACTTCTCACAACATTGCAACGTCGCAGAGGCTGAGGGCAGCAGGTCACACACCCAGCACGCCACACGACTAGGCATACTCACCCACAATCCATGCACACTCTGGAAGAAGGTTAGCCATCAGCTGGGGCACAATGCTGTTCTGCAGGATGTAGGAGTCATGGGCCGAGCCTGGGAATTTGGCACACATGTGGGAGATGATCATATCTGCCAGGCACACCACCTGCACATTGATGGAGTGGTAATGTTTGCGATTGCAGTAAATGTGCTCACTTGCTTGTGGTGGCACAAGCCCGACATGGGTGCAATCAATGGCCCCAACAACATTGGGGATGTGTCCAAGGGGATAGAAGTCTCCCTTCACTGCTGGCAATTCAGCACCCCTGGGGAAATGGATGTATCTGTCCTTGTATAGCATCATGGCGGCCAGTACATCACGCAGCACCATGTTGAACATCGGTTGTGACATCCCACCAGCGCTGGCCACTGCCTCTTGGAACGATCCAGTGGCAAAAAAATACAAGGCTGCCATCACCTTATAAGTAGGGGTGAAAGCTGTTGGATATGTCCTGCGAGGCTGCAGGTGGGTTCCAACAGATCACAAAGGGTTTTCAGGGTGGCTCTATCCAGGCGGCATATCTGTATGATCTCAACATCCTCCATGTCCTCCAGCACCGTCAAGTTGCGAATCAAATTTGGCCTCCTCCTATTGGAGATGATAGTTGTAGAAGAGTAGATCTGCCTCTTATCTTTCCCCCACTTTTTTTCTGATGTTTACACTGGTTTCTGGCTTTAGTCTGGCTGGGACCCTGCTAATCAGGGCCCCAGCCTCTCTGTTCTCTCTAAACAACATGGAGTGCATATTAGGTGCACTAGTGATTGGATACTGTGGTGCCTTATGAGTCCCTAGTATATGGTACCTTAGGTACCAAGGGCATAGGTACTTCACAGGCCTATCAAGGGCTGAAGCATGTATGATGCCACCCCTGGGAAGCAGACTAAATCTGACACCACAGGCCTGCTACTGCGGCCTGGGTGAGGTGGTGCTAGCACTCCTCACTGAGATATAGGTTTACTATATCTCTCCTGCACACACACTTACACCTATCAGTCACCCCTAAAGCAGGCCATATCAATCCTGAGGGCAGGGTGCTTGGTTTCCATGTGAGGGGGTGCCTCTGCCTGAGCGGGGCCCCTCTGCAGCTTTCAGAGTCTATCCTCTGGGGCTGTTTGTGAATGTGGTCAAGCCATATACTCTTAAGTGCATTATAACCTCGCGGTAAATGCTAAGTTTGGAATGGCTACATAAAAACATGTTGTGTTTGGTGTCAAACGCTTTGAAATCATACCCCCACACCAGTAACTGGCGTGGGAGTATGATCCCACCCTTCTAGAGGGATAGACATGTACCTACTGTGGAAACACGGTAGAATCCTGAAGAGCCCTGGCATCACAAAATGGATGCCACCAGTCACAGACACTGGGCTGCCCTCCTGCTGATGACCGAAACTCGCAGTGGAGTAAGCCCAACAATAGGTATCCTGTCACAGGTAGGTGTGACCACCTCCCAGGCAGGGTTTAGTGTATTGGGGCTGGGCGTGTGCACCCCTAGAGTGCTTTGAAATCCTGCACAGGGGGGAGTTGAAGGCTCCTCTGTGCATACACCAGTTCAAACCGGCTCAGGGGCTACCTGCCCCTGCTCTGGCGCGAAACTGGACAAAGGGAAGTGGGTGTAGCCACCCACTCCCCTGACCCTCTCATATGTGGGGTCATATAGCTAGTCCCTCCCTTCCTTCCAGTATAAGTTAGGGAACCCTTGCCATTGCAAACTAGATACCCCTGGATGACGCTCTGAAGACAAATCCCGGACCTTCGACGTTCCACTACCTCTGGAAGACGGAAGAATCTCCCTTGCAGTCAAGGAGTGACTCCCCTGCTTGGCAGGCACCCAAAACTGCAATCAACGGTCTCAAACTCCACGGCTCCCGCCGGTGCCCGAAGACCCTGCAGCCCAGGAAGAGGATTTCCTGACTACTCCAAGGCCATCGTGAGTCCCCAGCGACGCTGAGGCAAGTGGACCCCACGAGTGACGAGGAACCGCAATCCCTGGGTACCGTGCACTATTTTCGAGTGCAACCCCTTCACAACGTTCTATGAACCTGTGCTTTGGGCCCTGTGTGGTCCAAACCTCTAGCAGGAATCCCTCCGAAGATTAGAGGCCTACCCCATCCTGAGTGACCGTGGGCCCCTGTTGAGTGGATCCTCCTGAGGCATCTTCGCGATCCCTTGCCGGTTGGCTTGTGGGTCCCCTGAAGACTTTCCTACAATTTCAAAGGGCTCCCATGGTTGCACCAGGCCTGCCCTGACTTACCCTCGCTGGGTGAGTCCCTCAGACCTTGCTGGTCAGCACCGCTGACTTTTTGTCCTTTCCATAACACTTGCTGTTACCAAGGCTTGTTGGCTCCAATCTGGTCTCCGACACCGCAGTGAGCTGCAGACTTCGTGGGACACGCTGAATCCAGCTCCTGGTCATCATCGACGCCTCCTGGACCTCGTGGCTGAAGAGTCAAGACACCCGTGAACTACCTGAAATCACCTGATGAACTGTGGGCATCCAGCTTCCTGGCCCCGGGTCACTGCCAAGTGACTTTGAACATTGTCTCCTCTGCTTTCAGGTCTTCCTTCTTCTGAATCCAGGCTTGGATTCCACCGGACACTTCTTCTGTCTTCACAATCAGCAAGTCTTCATTGGCTCCCATTGAAAACGAAGCCGCGACCCGACACCAAAAGGCACCTATGCACCCGGCTTCCCTGGGTGAGGTAACTCCAGCACTACGGTGCGCCTGTAGGTGTTGGCTCTAGAACTACTTACCCTGTAAGTGACTTGCTTGTAGACTCTCACGAAGTATCCTTAAACTCTTAATTTCCAACCGCGACTTACATCATTGAAGTCAACGGGGATTCGCGGCTGGGTTAACACACTGCATGCGTCCCCTGTGGGTCCTTTACTTACCTTCCTTGGGTGGTTTCGTGAGGCCCCAATGCTTCTGAAGGCCCTAGGCCTTGTCCCCTTGCAAGTCGTTATCTCCACGTCTCTTTTTTTAGTATATGGTCTGGTACGCCCAAGCAATATTTGTGCTTAATATATTGTGAAACGTTGATTTGTGCATATGTTCCTGACTTCTAATCTCATAAAGAGATTAGTAGAGAGTTGTTTAGTAATAAATACATATATATTTGATATATATACCTGTGTGGTGTCCTTTCATTTGGTAATTCAAGAGATTATGTGGTAAAACAAGCTGCTTTACATTCCTCTAAAGACTTAGCCTGAAGGCTGCTCTCCACAGCTACCACTAGGATAGCTATCTTTAAAGGTTGTCTTAAACCTACTACCATAAGAGGCGAATTGTACTGGTGCAAGGTGTCCACTTTAACTAGTGAACAGCATATACCAGGCCAACTTCTCACATTGGTGGGCAGCGTGTGGGATTACAGCTTGCCATTGTTTTACCAGAAAATCTCTATTTGAACTAACTAGTGAACAGCATATACCAGGCCAACTTCTCACAATAGTGAACACATGTCAATGCAATACATCATGAGATGTGCAATCTTGACTAACAGACCAGCTCACATGTAGGGACACCTTCATGTACAAAAAAGCCACACCTGTCAACTTACACAAGAAAAGTACCTCAAACACCACCTTGGTCAATGTGAATGCATATAGGGATACGGCCACATTTCAAATGAGCACGCCTGGGAGTATAGCATCCAGCAAATGTGTAACTAATCTAACCCACTGTCTCATACCTAGCTGCTGTACCTGTCACACCTCAATGTGTCATTACAACCTGGTACACATCCACCACACAGTGACGACCACAGTCGGCGCTGGAATGACGAATGTTTGCATGAGCAGACATGAGAACCAATGCAACATAGTTCATCATTCATTGAGACGAGCATCGCTGTGATTGTCACTGCACCTCAACACATTGACATTTGTACACATTATAGAGTCCAGAACAGCACTGTCCTGCCTACACCAACTTCAAATCCATAAGAGACATGTGAGTAGGTACTGGCCAATCTACGAAACACACACACAAACATGGAATGTGTAGCCATCAGTGGAGTAAATGGAACATTGGCCTCGTGTGCACGGTGATGTTCCATTGACCTTTCTTGGCACTGTGCCCTGTTGATGTTTGACAGATGGGCATTGCGATTGTATGACACCTAAATCGTGGTAGCTACCGCCTGGCCCCGGCGCTGTGTCACCAGCACCCCCCTTCACACAAGTGCGGTAGTCATAGGCATGGAGACATGCCCATATGGCGGGGGGCATGCTCCGCCACCCAAATCGCGGTGCCCCGTGTCAATGTATGGCACCCATATTGCGGTAGCTGCCGCCTGGCCCAAGCAGTGTGTCACCAGCACCCCCGTTCACACAAGTACGGTAGTCATAGGCATGGAGACATGTGGAAATGGTGGTTGGCATGCTCTGCCGCCTGAATGGCGGAGCCGGTGTTCATGTATGGCACCCATCTCGTGGTAGCTACCGCCTGGCCCCGGCGGTGTGTCACCAGCACCCCCTTCACACAAGTGCGGTAGTCATAGGCATGGAGACATGCCCATATGGCGGTGGGCATGCTCCGCCACCCAAATCACAGTGCCTCGTGTCAATGTATTGCACCCAAATCACCGAAGCTAACGCCTAGTCCTGGCGGTGTGTCACCAGCACCCCCATTCACACAAGTGTGGTACTGATAGGCATGGAGACATGTGGAAATGGCGGATGGCATGTTCTGCCGCTAAAATCGAGGTAGCGCACCGCGGGCCCCTGCGGTGTGTCACCACCATGGAGCTTGCCCTAGAGCCAATGCGAAGCTCAATAACGGTGGCATGATGCAATTTTGAAGATCGCGGTAGGCGTGCTCCACCACCGCGGAGGTGGACATTGGCTGCATTTGAAAGATGCACCATCGCGGTAGTACACCATGGGCCCCAGCGTTGTGTCACCGCGATGGAGCATGCCCTTACAGCCAATGGGAGTCATGATTGCGGTGGCATGATGCAATTTTGAAGATCGCGATGGCCGTGCTCTGCCACCGCGGAGGCAGTCATTGGATGCATTTGAAAGAGACAGACCTGGACCACCAATTGCTGCAGCTTGGCACCTTAATTGAAACGACCCCATGGGGCTATATATGTGTGGGAGTAAGCCTCACATTTCCACTGCTCCCAGAGCTTGCTGCCTGAGACCCCTCACCTGCTGTTGCCTCCAGGGACTGCTGGAAGAGACTCCTCACCTGCTGCTGCCTCCAGGGACTGCTGCCTGAGACCCCTCACCTGCTGCTGCCTCCAGGGACTGCTGCCTGAGACCCCTCACCTGCTGCTGCCTCTTGGGACTGCTGCCTGAGACCCCACACCACCCAATTCCACCACTGTTGTCTCATGTCCACAGTGATGGCAAGGACAGAGAAGATCCGTGCCAGTCCCTTCACAAGCAAGGAGCTGGAGGTCCTGGTGGACGAGGTGCTCACACAGTACCCAAGGCTATATGGTGCCCCAAATGTCGTGGTAAGTCTTCAACAGTGGTGGGGTAGGGCAGGGGACCACACATGTAGTTGGACTGATGCAGTATGTGCCTGGGAGTGTGGGGTAGTGTCATGCACTGCTTGACATGCTGTCTCCAGTGGGAGGGTGTGTGTACCTAATGCCACAGCTTTCCCTCCCTTCACATGTATGTATGAGTGACCTGTGTTGTGTTGTCAGCCATACAGTGACACAGAAGGTTGTTCATGCTGTAGTCAGGACAGTGATTGCTTGGCTGGATGGCTGTGTGTGCCCCTGTAGTCCATCTCAGTGTGAGCCCAGCTGGTCTGCACAGTCCCCGCCTACAAAGACAAGGACACCTCACTTAACTTAGAGTATGACATCAGTCTTTTCACATTGCACTCAAGCTATGGGCCATCTCAGCACTGTATTTTGCATACAACTGCCCTTGTGAATGGTATTTTGTATTTGTGAGATCATGTCCCTCAATATGACCACCATAACACATTCATCTAGTCACAGGACAGGGACATTGATGGCTGCGCAGTCTTGGACACAGTGAGTCCACCCCCAAACACAGGTTGATGGGATGTATGTGTTGCTCAAGCCAACAATGGACTGGAGATGTGGGCAGGCTACATGGGTGTTTCAGTGCTGGCATCCTGCATGTGCGTGAGATGTGCAGGGACTGTGTTCCCCCTCACACCTGCATTCTTTAACATCATCTTTTCCCATACAGGTGTCCCATGTAAGCTGTACTATAGTCTCTGATTGCCATATCGTTGGATATGTGATGATTTTGTATCTTAAAGCTATACTGATAGATGTCGGTACATGACACTGTGTAACTGATCATTACCCCTCTTATCTCCCATGCCTGCAGCTCAAGGTACACCAGCGTAAGGCCGTGTGGAGGGCCATTGCAGCGAAGGTGTGAGCTCTGGGGGTCTCAAACCGACAGCGCGCCCACTGCCACAAGAGATGGGACGACATCAACCGGCTGGCAAAGAATGTGTCGGAGATGACCTTGGGGCTGCTTCCTCGCACTGGGCATTTGGCACAGCGCAGCATGACACCACTAATGAGGCGCATCTTGGCGGTGACACAGCCTAAGCTGGATGCACGTTTGAAGGAGCATCAGCAGCAAGCCAGGGGTGAGCATTTGGGGAGTCTGACTTTGGCTGGGAGTGGCTGTATGTTTACAGAGCCTGTGCCAACGCTGGCCTATGTGATGTTGATAGTGTGATTCTGTGGCATGTAAGTGGCTGCTGGCCTGGGTGCTGGTGGCATGCATTTACCCTACCTGTACTTACAAAGGTGATTTGGATGCTGTGCCTTCACATTACATTCTGAGTTGTGCTCTTCAGGTTTCTTCTGCATTGGGGTAGTCTTGGGAATCCCATGGGAGGGAACGGCAGTGTGCCCGATTTGACTGTGCGTACATCAATGCGTCCATTGCATGCCCCCATATTGGGGAGGCCTACACATCTTACAGCATTGCGCAGCATTATATTGTACCCAAGGTACGACATGGTGGGTGGCATTGTGGACTGTCATGTTGTAGTCTGGGTCTGTACTGTCCCCTCCTGTTCCATCCAGTTCTGTCATTGGCAGCAAGTAGTGTGCCCCCATCATGTCCCTAGGTGTGCTCAGAACTAGTTGTGTGTCTGAACAGAGCCACAAGCAGGGTGTTGTGCTGTGTGGTCATCACATGGCTCACTCATGCCTGAGTTTCCAGTTTCCACGCACTGCTTGAGTCTATGTAGTGAGTTGGCACGATGTGATTGCACAGGGTGGTGTGCAACATGGAGATTTGGTCAACATTTGTCTTGCATTGCTTGCATATGTTTGTTCTGCTGCTGCCACTGACCTGACCCTACATCTCTCTCTCTCATGCAGCATCACCTGTGGTTATGGAGGGACAGGAGACGGATACCAGTGGGGGTGAAACTAGCACCACAGCTGCTCAGGAGCCCAGTGACACAGATGTCACCAGCGCCTCTGAGGGGGACAGGAGTCTGCTGGAGGAGTCCCAGCCTGAGATGCAAAGCACCACATCATTCGATGCCAGCGTGGATGCATCCATGTTGGAGGGCACAGGGAACGGGGACTCTGCATCGACTTCCACCACACAACGGCCGTTGCCCACCCTCCCAGCCACTTCCTCTGGTGCTGCCCGTGTCCACCTCAGTAAGAGGGGAAGAGTGTCCTTCCCCCCTGGCACCGTTGCCCCTGTCCCCCCGGCTGCTATCAGTGCTGAGTCTGTGGACCTTTTGCGCCAGCTGTGTGTAGGCCAGACAGCTCTCCTCAATGCCGTCATTGACCATGACAAGAAATTGGCCCAGGTGGTTGCTTTCATGGAGGGCATACATTCCAACGTGGGTGGGCTGCACCGGACAGTCCAGGCTTTGTCATCAACAGTGACGTCTGCCCTGCAACAGGCACATACTCACAGTCCAGCTCCGGTCCCTTTGTCCACCCCCCTGGCAGTGACCACGTCTGGCGATAGTGACCACGGTCCACATACATCAAAGTAACGATACAGCACACGAAGCACACAGCAGCAGCAACCCAAGCGGTCCCGGGTGCAGACACCCTCCCCACAGAAGACCAAAACCACCCTAGAACACTGGGAGAAAAGCCCATCAGGCGACACCAGTGGACAAAAAGCAAAGCAGCAGACCTCAGGCACACATGCCTCAGTGGCATCCCCATCCAAGGACTCTTCTGTCCCTAAAGCATTGCGCAAAGATAATCGTACAGTGTCTGTGCCCACCAAGGATGTGGTGCATGCCAAGGGTACACCTAGGAAGGGCTCCTAGGCAGAATCACCAACCACCTCGACTCCCATTCCAAGCCCAGTGAAGCAGGGGCCGGAGGACACTGTAGGGGTAACACCTAGTAAACAGGGGAAGGGGGCAGAGGCGAAGCCAGGCAAAGTGTTCCGCTGGGTCCAGGGCATCACCAGAGGGGCTGACGGCACCTGCATCTGCTGCAGCTGTGGTGGTGAGTGTGCCTGTTGTGCCCACACCACTTCCCATTGATCCAAAGTCAGGCAAGCCATTTAGGATCCCCAGGAAGTGGCAGGGCACTCCTCCACAATCTCCCAGCCACACCGTGTCTCCCGTCTGCATGACTCCACCTCCATGTGCCACTACACCATATGGTCCAAGCAGCCCTCCAGCTTGCCAAGCCACTGATAGCTCTATCTCAGCTGTTCCGCTCTCTCCCCCGTCAAGTGCCCCGACAGTCCCCGAGACACAGCCAGCTCCCAGTCCGCCTGACAGCCAAGTCTGAGTGGTAGTCACCCTCACACACCTGTCTCTCACACATTTGGGCCTGTACTGCACATTGTTGCCCCCTGACTGTGTTGCTGACCATGGAAAGGTACAGTCGCACACATTCCCTGTGCAGCTTCTCATGGACATACTCTGCACCCTGAACTGGCCACTGGCCTTGTGTTTTGCCCCCAGCCTGTGCAGCTTCTCATGGACTCAGTTTGCACTTTGTCCTGCTCACTGGCCTTGTTGTTCACTGCTGTGTGCCCCCTGCCTGTGCAGCTTCTCATGGACTCAGTCTGCACTTTGTCCTGCCCACTGGCCTTGTCGTTCACTGCTCTATGCCCCCTGCCTGTGCAGCTTCTCATGCACTCAGTCTGCACCCTGGACTGGCCACTGGCCCTGTTGCTCTTTGCTATGTTGGACTCTTCCCTGTGCAGCTACTCATGGACTCAGTCTGCACCCTGGACTGGCCACTGGCATTGTTGTTCACTGCTGTGTGCCCCCTGCCTGTGCAGATTCTCATGGACATGCTCTGCACCTTATGCCTTGCTCTTCTCTTCTCATGGTACCTATCTGTGCAATATGTGAATAAAGACAGTTTCTATTTTGTCAGTGTCCTTACTGAATATAGTTATTTTGCTGTGTGTAAATGGTTTACTGTGCCACATGGTCTGTGTGGCACTTCAACATGGCCAATGTTTGGGCTCACTTACTCTCTTTTTTTCAGGGGAGACAGGGTCTTCATTTCTTCTTGACCCAGATACTTGTGGTGGCAATGGTGTCAATTTCGAATGGTTAGCGTTAGTCATTTACGTGATTAGTTCATGTTGGCTATATTGTACACATGTCGGGGGGGGGGGGAGATGGGGCACTGCCAGCACAGAGTGGGTTTCTGCACACAGTTTTGCAGGCAGGCTGTCCACGGTCATCATGTGTGTGTGTTCTCCCTATATGTGTGCCCAGTGAAGAAGAAAAGAATACTTTTATTTGATTTCGTAAAAACCATAAAAGAGTGGATAAACCACCATGAATAAAAATTACAAGAATATACATTGTAATTATTTTTGTAAAAAACATAAAAAGTTAACATGTAAGCAGAACTTTCGGATGGTTTCAAAGCCAGATGTTCTAATACTGCATGAGTTGGTTAACAGGTTCTGCATTGGCCAGGTCTCTTGCCGCGTTTTTAAAAAAAGTTTATGGCTCTGCAGGACAATGGGATAGATGAACTCTACAAGTTGTTATTTGTTCCTTCCTAAAGAGCTCCCCAAGGCCCTTTTTGCGCGTTTCTGCCAAAGCAGGGCAGATGCATAGTAGGTGCAGTAAGGACTAATCCCAAGCTCCACACAAGTGGCATTCCTTTGATTGCCATACGTATTTCCATTTTGGGGTCAGGTCCTTTGATGGGTATGACCCGAGCCTTAATAAAGTGGTGTATGTGTGGGGTCATCTTGTGATGGCCAGTCATCCTAGACCCATGGCTTACTTTCCATTTGTGCTCTTGGATGGCCAGGTAGGGTGCAGTGTGAAGGGGGTGAGTTTGTGGGGAGTGTGGATGTGTACATGCCTCTGCAATGTCAACTACACACATGTGTCAACCAGGAGTTGTGTGTCTGTTGTTTTGATTGTTCATCCCTGTGGATGTGTTTGTATGCCCATGTGTGAGTTGTATGTTGTGCACTGTGCAGTGTGTTGGTGTGTCCTTGCAGTTCTGTCTGACTACTACTTGTTGTTTTTGTCACTTGTGAGTATGCATAGAGTGTTAGTGGCAAGTCAGTGTTGTGTTTTGTTGCACATCCATGTGTCTGGTGGCTGTTTGTGGGGACTGTGCAGACCTGCTGCTCCACACTGCCATTGTGGATGTGTTTTCTCCTGCCTTGCTGTCACATGGTGCCATCTTGCCTCCAATGTGGCATGTTGTGTGTGTTGTCATGCCATCCCCTATCTGTGCTTCAGCTGCCTACCCATTGTGGGTCTGCACTCCCTCTATTTGTGTATGGTACACTCCTGCCATGTCCCGTACTGAAATGCAGTACACTTCACTTTGGTGTGAGCTGTCTCCTTGGTTTGTATGTGTGTGTGCCTCCCCATGACTTCATTTGTGACACTGTGCTTTGTGGTGCAGCTCTCTGGCAAGGGTCAATGTGTCACTCAGGGCATTTCCCCAATGGGTCATGTGTGATGTTCTGGTGCTGTGTGTCAGTCATGGTTGCTCCTATGCAGTTCAACTGTGTGTGCTGCCCAGTCCTGTGGTCAAGTTGTTTCCACCTTTGTGTCCCAGACTTGTGCATCTATTGGGTGTTGTGTTGGATGTATGTGTGCTGTTTGTGTTTTTGCTTCACTTCCTGGGTGTGCTGTTGTCTTTGTGCTGTGCTGTATGGTGTTCTGTGGGTTGCTGTTCTGTCATTGATGTCTTTGTGTGTCTGGTATGCTTGGTGTGCACACACAGCTTGTTGTGCATGCTGTGCTGTGTGTGTATGTTGCCTTGTGATTGCCTGGTGTGAATCCCCTGATGTCCTGCTGTGTTTGCTATGTGATTGTTCTGCCTGTGCATCTGTTGTTTGTTTGCTGTGGCTGTGTTGTTCTGTGATGGTGCACTTCTTGTGTGTGTTGTGGTATGTTGTCTGTGCATTGTTCCTGAGTGACGAGATTGTGCACTGTTGTGTCTGTGCTCCCATTGCCTTTCCCCAGTTTAGCTGCACAGGGCATGTCTGTTGTTGTGGCTCTGTGTGTGTTTCTGTTGGGCTATGTGTTTGTCTGTTGTATTTGTTTCCACATTTGTGGTGGCATCCCTGTGTGTGTGTGTGTGTGTGTGTGTGTGTGTGTGATGTTTGTGGCTGAGTCCAGGGTGTGTGGTTGTTTGTGTGTGTGTGTATTGACTGTCAAGTATTGCCAGCCTTCAGTGTGTTTGGCACTGGTGTTGTGTGCTGCTGGTGTGAGGGGGGTATGTGTGTAGATTCTTACTGGTGTTTGTCAGTCCTGAGGTGTGTAGATGGTCCCTTTGTGTAGTGCTGCTGGTGTACTCCTTTGAAGTAGTTGTATGGATGTGTGGATGTTCACAGTTTGACATCAGGGCCTTCCTTTCATCCTTGTGCCTATACGTGGTTTGCCTTGCTGTCTCCCTGTGTTATTGCACTGAGCTGTCAGTGGTTTGTGTTCACTGACTGTGTCAGCCATGTGTGCTTTGATGGTGTGAGGGTGTTGTGCTCTGTTCCTTGTGTTGATGTGATGTACACATGCTTGTTGTGTGTCTCCATTGACTTCCATTTGTGTGCAGTCCACCTTGGTTTCCATATTTTTTGTGTTCCATTGCTGTTGGCATGTGGGGTGTGTATGTGTGTGTGTCAGTCTGTGGTATGTATGTGTGACTGTGCAGGCTGTGTGTCCATTTGGATGTTAATTCCTTGTATGTGTTCATTTGTTGCTTGTCCTCATTTATATTTCCCTGAGTGTGGTGTTGTGTGTGTTTCCCTGGCACAGTGCTACTGTGCTGTGTGTTGTGTGTTCCTGTGCAGCCACTCCTGCAGTGTGTGTCTCCATGATTGTTTGTTGTGTGGTGCAGAGTGTGTATTGCCATGGCTTGCTGTTGTGCATGGGGTGCACAGGAGGGGCACATGGCATGTGCCTTCATGGGGTGTGCTATTGTGTGGTGGGAGGGGGTGTGGCCCTGTGGTCTTTGTGCCCTGCCCATGCCTGGCACTGGCCCTGCCTTCTGCATTGTGTGCATGTATTTGCTTGTGTTCGCCGCTGCGGGGACGTGACCGGGACATTGCTGCATGGTGGCGGTAGCTATGTGTCCAGGATCCAGAGGGGTGACTTTGTGGCAGGTGGGTGATGTATGGGTGCCCTTGCGAATGTGTCCCTGTCCCCCCTAAGGTGTCGGATGTGGATTTGGACCCTGTGTCAGCCCGTGTGTTGTGTGTTGTGTTTGTGTTGTTGCATACCTGTGGCAGCGTCCGCGGCGGTCCATGAGTTCCTGGTGATGTAGCAGGTACAGCACAGGAAAGATGTATAGAGATGGGTCAATGACGGTCATGACCGGGACTCTGCTTTCGCGCTCCGCTGTCGAGCTTCCGCCGTCTCTGGTTGGGCGGTGTCTGTGCAGCGGTGCGTCTGCTTGCTTGAGTCATCCTAATTTGTGGAGCGGGGTGGACGTCATTGCGCACGGCGGTGAGTCGCCATAGGCTCCCACCGCCGTGGTGGTGTGCGCACTTTGTTGGTGGTGCGCGTCGCACCGCGGCAGTCGGGAAATGGCCTATGTTTGACCATACTAATACGGCGGGCGTGAGGTCCGCTGCTTGCGGGCAGAAAAGGGCATTTTTCTGCGCCACCAGTGCAGCGGTGGTGCCACCGCCCTACATCCTAATGGACCCCCAAGTGTTCTGAAATACAGAATGCTTTGTATAAACACATATTTATCCATGTTTATTGAATGAATGCATGGAAGTCATGCAGTCCATCTCACAGATTGCATACATTTCAGTGGAAGTCATATAGATATCACTTTCATTCTCTGTATAGTTTACAAATATTCCTAGAAATAGGTATCAATGTTTGTCACACTGTAACCAAATATTCTCTTTCGATCAAGTAGGTGAAGTTTTGTCATATCATAAACATTTGAAAACAGACAGCACCAGAAAATTTGAGTCATGAGGGTCCCAAGGTAAAGAAAAGGGCCCTACTCCACCCGGTCAATTGCTACTTAGTAATGCCTTCCCCTTGGATAATATCACTACTTTAAGTCAGACACATGGAATTTGGGGTGAAACTCACAAAAATGTTTGTTAGATGTTCTGTTTTGCATGAAACTATAGCTCGCAGCTTACAATGAATGAATGAATATAAAATGTATAAAGGGCTAACCGAGCCCAAGAGCGTCAAGGCGCCTAACAGCAGAACAATATGCAAGCAGGAGAAGACACACTCAGACAAGCATCTAAGGGAACAGCCAGGTCTTTAAAACCTTTTGAAAAAGAGTGTGTGATTGTTGTCCCGAAATTTCCTCAGGGAGGGAATTCCACAATTTGGCTGCGGCAATTAAACAGGCTCTCCCACCCCATCTCACCCTTTTAAACCTGGGAATGGTAAGGAGATGTTTACTTGCTGACCTGAGATTCCTAATGGGAGCATAGTGTCGAAATAAAGCTTTAATGCCATCAGGACTCAGGCCATAGTAAGCATTGTGGGTGAGGCAAAGGGTTTTGAACATAATTCTGTGATCCATAGGAAGCCAGTGCAAAGAAAGAAGAGAAGCCGAGACTGAGAGGTGTTTGGGCAAGTCCATCACCAGCCTGGCGGCGGCATTCTGCACCAGCTGCAGGCGCCGCAACTGTCCCTTGTTAATGCCCAAATAAAGGGCATTACAACAGTCCAATCTGGACAATATTAGCTCAACGACAGCTTGTTTACGTGAGGCAAATGAGAGAAATTGCAAGATCTTCCTTCTAAGCCTGATTAGCCCAAAACAGGTGGCCACCGTCCTGCTAACCTGCAGGTTCAAAGAGAGGGAATTGTCCACCAAGACTCCCATGTTTTTACCATGGGAGACGGGACTTGGGCACGTACCCAAAGAGTCAGGCCACCATTCCCGGACCAAATGTCCAACTTGTCCCCGAAAATAAGAATCTCGGTCTTCTCGCCATTTAATTTCAGATAGTTTTGCGCCATCCATGACGAGACTGCTTGCATGCAATTTTTAAAATTGCGAGCGGAGTCACTGATGTTATGAGTGATGGACACCATTATCTGTGTGTCATCCGCGTACGACAGCACCTCCAAACCAAAAGATTTTACCACCTTTGCCAGCGGGGCAACATAGATATTAAATAACGTAGGGCTCAAAGAAGAGGCCTGAGGCACTCCGCATGATTGGGGAGTTGGATCCGAATAGAAATTTCCCAATTTTACTGTTTGAGTCCGCTTGCTAAGAAAAGAAGCGAGGAGCCCTAGAGCCGAGCCCCCAATACCTATCTCACTGAGGCGCTCCACAAGTCTCAGTGGGGATAAGGTATCAAAGGCTGCGGTAAGATCAAGTAAAATTAGTAAGGTGGTATGCCCTGCATCCACCTGTGTACGAATATTGTCAAAAACCGCAGTGAGTGCAGTTTCTGTGCTATGACAGCTTCTGAACCCATGTTGAGAACCATCAAGGATTTGATGGTCCCTCAAATAGGCACTCAGGTGGGAATTCAGGTGAGATTCTAAAATCTTTTCTGGGACCGGCAAGAGGGAAATAGGACGATAATTTTTCACTTCCATCGGGTCCAATGAGGTCTTTTTTAAAAGTGACCTAACTACTGCCGCCTTCCATACCCGGGGATATTGCCCCTCCGAGATGACTAGATTTAGGACAGTGGTAAGATGTGGTATAATAGCATCTTTAGCAACTTTTAGGACCTTCAAGGGACAAGGATACATAGGAGATTCAGACTTAACTCCTTCTAATAAGTGGTCTATAATCTCTGGTGACATACTCGGAAAAGCAATTAAACTAGGAGTCACCTTCCTGCTGGAACTTTCTGCTGGATAGGTTACAGACTGGGCATCTAGTTCCTTATTTAGATTGGAGGCTTCCAACTGAGCATATATATCTGAGATCTTAGTGCAAAAAAAGGCTGAGAGCCTATCGCAGAGTTCCTGTGAGGGCTCCACAGGGTCAGTAACCGGGGGAGAAATAAGGGAGTTAACAATGTTAAAAAGCTCTTTGGAGGGTTTAAGCGAATCTGAAATTTTTACGTAGTACCTTCCCTTTTCCTCCATGATAGCTGCTTTGTATTCTTTCAAGCATTGTTCATGCAGTTCTCTACCTGAAGGTGCTAGGTCAATGCGCCATAGACTTTCCTGCTTCCTACGCTCCTGTCTCAACTTACGCAGTCTATCAGAGAACCAAGGTGAGGACGGTCTTTTGCTTTCTGAATAATGACATTTTACAGGTGCTAAGGTGTCCATGACGTCTAATAAATTTTTAGAGAACTTGTCTGCAGCTAAGTTAGCGCTTAAATGTCCTGGGAGCTGAAAATTTGTGAGAGAGTTAGCAAAGGCCTCATTACTAATCAGATTAAGATTCCGTTTGTCAGCCACTTTCCTGTTTTCAGGTCGAATATTCCAAGAAGCCGAGACCCTTAAATTAAAGGGAATGGCAAAGTGGTCTGACCAAGATAGCGGAAGGGGCTCTCCCACCCTAATACGATGATCGTTAGAAAAGATCCCATCTAGGGTGTGGCCCGCCACATGTGTGGGGGCTGTAATCAGTTGTGAAAAGCCACAGCCATTCATACTTTCCAAAAGGGTTTATGTGTCGAGACTTAAGCTATTATCTAAATGAAAATTAAAATCACCAAGAAGTGTAAAATTCCTGACTGAAGGTTGCCCCAGGGCCAGGTTGTTGGTAACAGAGAACACCAGAAAAACTTTCTGTAGGGTGCGTATTTATGGAGAAGTATTAAGCCTGGTACTGGTCGAGAGGTGAGTGGTTCAGAGCAACAGATACAAGTATCCCTGAACAAAATACCCAGTCCCCCCCCTCGTCGTCCTACTCTGTCCAATCTGGTAAGGCAGTAACCCAAAGGGATTGCCTCTACAAGGTCAGGACCTGAGCAATCATTAGCCCACATTTCAGTTACGAACACCCAGTCCGGTTTTCGTTGTAGAACAAAATCTTTAAAAGCAACTTTGTTTTTAATCAGGGATCTAGCATTAATGAGGAAGCCCTGAACTGACTTCCCAGTAACGGAGGGAGTACCTATAGCCTTACTAATGGCAGAACTCTCCTCTCCTCCCCCTATAGTTCCAAATTCACAAGACACACAAAAAGAGAACCCTTTCCTAGCAAGGGTTTCTAGGTCTAATGTATGTTTGCAATGAGCCTTAACCTTGCAGAATTTCAAAAGTTCCTCTCTTGAATACCTTATCCCTACCTTTAAACCTGGCAGAGAAGAACCAGCATCCCTGGTGCCTGGCGTGGACTTGGCGCAGACAGGCACAGACGGGCTAGCCATTCCTGTTGGATTTTTTATGGGTGATAAGGCTCCAGCATGTTTGTCCTATTGAAATGCTTTATAGTGAACGCCCGGTTTCTAGGTTATAAAAAGGAACACATATGAAGGGTGAAAACAGATTTTAATCACAATATAAGCCATTTGCTAGTGGTATCATACTTATCTAGCAGTTGTGGTAAGCCGATTTTATCCTATGAAAAATGCGGATTCTCTGGTCTAGACAATGAGTTTTCTCTCAAACTTTTTTCACAGAAGTTATGGTAGGTGCATCAGAAGATAAATAATGCTAACACATTTTTTATAAATTCACTG
Source organism: Triturus cristatus (assembly GCF_964204655.1). NCBI lineage: Eukaryota > Metazoa > Chordata > Amphibia > Caudata > Salamandridae > Triturus > Triturus cristatus. Next base: position 464,967,750 of record NC_140584.1, on the reverse strand, counting down.
ATAGGTTCCTCGGCCATGTCCTAAAAAAGTCTAACATGTGACGTAAAACTCATGCTTCCAACAACAGCAGCAGTGAGTTGATTCCCCAGTGTTCTACTGCAGCTTCACCAAAGAGTTCTAAGGAACAACCAGAGCATGAGCATTCTATATTCATGAAAGTGTGGGACAAACCTGAACACTATGTTGCTGGAATTGGAGCTGTGTTGGTGAACTAGTTTCCTGTGGAGCAGAATGTTGCACATTAAAATGTTAAAGGAGTTCTGAAACCAGCAGGTCAAAAAAACGTGAGGAGAGGTATGAGTTTTTAACCCTTTGAGGCATAATATATTTTTAAAGAAACTAAAAATAGCTAAATAGAGAGGCCCTGTTTAAGACCAGCATCCACTTTTGATATTTATTGAATGTGTATTACATCTTCTCTCTCACTCATGATTGCCCTAGTTTTAGAATAGTGACATTTAGGTAAGCATGTAGGTAAACAAAGGGATTTTAAAATCTTCCATTTAAATATTAATAATAGATTTGTGCTCCGATTGAGTGGCGAGACCCACCTAAGAAGTTGCTGTTTGGACATTCACAGTCTAATTTAGAATTTGATGGAGAGGTTACTCCATCCCAATTGGGACGGAGTACCCTCTCCACCAAGGAAGGTCCTTCCCCCTTATTTAGAATCTGGTGGACCTTCAGTATCAGCGACGGACAGTACTTCATCACTGACATACTCCCCTCATTGGCCAACGGATTGAGGACCGTTGGATGTTTAGCCATTTGACCACTGGTTTGATTTCGAGTGGGCGGTCAAATGGCCAGTTTTTACTGTCCGTTACCGCCAAGTCAAAATTGGCTGTAAGGGACAGTGAAACAGAGAAAATTCCAATGGTGTGGGGATCATTAGTTTTTCTATTTTCAGAAACAACATCCCGCTTTGGAATTTTATTTTTGAAAAAAAAATGTTAAAAGTTTGGCAGAGAGTACTGTCATGTGAACAGAGACATCCATCAAACCTTCAATGCATTGATAGTACCCACCATGATGCTGGTTCATGCCAATGTAAGAGATGGCCATTGGGGTGAATGACATCTCTAAATTTGGAATGTGGTTACTGTACGGAGTATTTTACTTGCCCTGATGAAGTAATAACTGTTCTCTGAAGTCTAAATCAGTCCCTTCATTTTTTTCTTTTTACTATTTCTGATTTCTTTTATCAGTAGTTGTATCTGCGTGCCTGATTTGCATTGGTATAAAAATAATTTTTAATGTGGTATAAATATAAAGAAATTACAACCTTTATTTTACAGTATATGTTTACTGTATTAAAAATGTTTTGTTTTTACTGTACACACTTATACAGACAAAGGTCATTATTTGAAACATATTTAACAATAAATAACATTGTAAGTCACACAAAACACAGAGGGTACTGTTTTAAAACACAGTGAAGACTGTACTAGACTACACAATTTTCACAACAGAACACTTTACATATATAATACTAACGCATGAAAATTTTTGTTCTCGGGGTCCCATTTATTTCAGGTACTTGCAGCAACATATATAGAAAACATTTTCATTGCTTCACCCATGAGCAAGGAGCACTGAGCTCTGAAACGCGTTGGGCGTTTTTTTCTGCGTGTTAAAACTTTCTGGTGGAAGTAAGGAGACCGTGGATGTATATATTCACCCTTCCATATGGGAGACTGAATGATTTATAGCTGTCTTCTACAGCAGCATGTCTCCTAGTGCAGGCATTCTGTGAGAGATAGGTAAAGATTCTAGTTTTTTTGTGATCTTCAGAGGGCACTGTTATGGGTAGAAGCTGTAATGATATATAATTTGATACTGTAATGAGGCTTGTCTCAGGTACTTGCTGTGAATCTTCTGGGTGTGAAACGTATCCCTATTTGTGCGGTAACACCATTTTTTGTAGTCTGATACTGTTGATTTTTTAATGCTGCACAATGGGGCACTACTGTCCAGATACCAGGGTGTGTGCTCTGACCCCTAAAATAAGATACAACTGGCTAACACCCAATTGGCATATTTAACTTTCCAATAGGATAATGCATGTGGTGCATTCAAATACATCAATTGCACAGTAAATTAGATGGTTTTATCTGTGCACTACAGCACATGTTGTACAATCCAGTCGACTGACAAAACATGGTTTTAGGCCTACTGGTGTAGATGACTGCTGCAGCTTATAAACCTGCAGCCACACCTGTCAAAATAAATCTTTTGAAAGGAAAGACACCTACTTTTATCAGTGAATAGGCTAACCCAGGGGTACTCACAAACTTTCTCTTGGGGGCCAAATTTACAGTGTGGTTTGTAGCCGAGGGCCGCACCTTGGGGGCGGGGTCATTGGGGGAGGGGACGGGGCTAGAGCAACAAAAAATAAATTTGACCATGAGGTGGAACACAGGTCCCTGCAGCGGACGCCTTTGTCCACTGAGCCACCGGACCCGGCATACACATATCTCTCTATCTCCCTCCCTCCCTCCTCCGTCTCCCTCCGTCCTCCGTCTCCCTCCCTCTCCCTCCGTCTCCCTCCCTCTCCCTCCGTCTCCCTCCCTCTCCCTCTGTCTCCCTCCCTCTCCCGCTGTCTCCCTCCCTCCTCCATCTCCCTCCCTCCTCCATCTCCCTCCCTCCTCCGTCTCCCTCCCTCTCTCCTTCTATACGTCTCTCTCCCTCTCCGTCTCTCTCCGTCTCCCCCTCTCTGTCTCCCTCCCCCCTCTGTCTCCCTCCCTCCCTGTCTCCCTCCCTCTCTCTCCCCCTCTCTCTCTCCCTCTCTCCCTCCCTCTCCCTCTGTCTCCCCCCTCTCTGTCTCCCCCTCTCTGTCTCCCCCTCTCTTTCTCCCCCTCCGTCTCCCTCCCTCCCTGTCTCCCTCCCTCTCTCCCTCCCTCTCTCCCCCTCTCTCTCTCTCTCCGTCTCCCTCCCTCTCCGTCTCCCTCCCTCCCTCCCCCTCTTCCCCTCTCTCCCTCCCTCTGCATCTCCCTCCCTCTCCCCATCTCCCTCTCTCTCAGTCATGGTTACCTTTTTCCTTTTACACTCATTATTCTGAAATTAGTGAGTGCTTTTGCATGAAAAGGTAAGGCGATGACTACAGGGCCCGGAAGGGACCCGTTTCAGTGCCCATTGCTTATATTCTTTCAAAACATAGGCAGTATGGTATAAAAAGACCACATTCGTGAACACACAGTCGCTGTACACATTTTGTTTTCCAATTCACCCATCAAGCAGGTATTTCAGTACCTCCAGGCAAGGTGCACTTTCCCACACAGGGAAAACTATGTTGTTCAAAGAGAGAGGAGTAAACAAAAGTATCACTTCACTGGCAAACACTGTAAAGTGGCACTAATGTGTTTAGGTGTAAATAAATCAAGCTGGACATCTTGCAACCACTCCGTCTTGCTTTAATTAGTTATTTATTTTTCACATTTGGAATGTTTTATTTCTCTCCACCCGGAGGCTGCACTTGTGTCAGAGAAAGACAATGTTTCCAGCAAAGATGTTATTCTTTTTTGGATCCATTTCACAGGGGAGCAAATAAACAAAAGGAGGAAAGAGAGGGTAATGCCCGTTTCTTGAAGTCTCGGCTTTCACTAACTGAGGAGCGAGACAGAATGAGAGGGAAGACTCGGAGGCTTAGATGCCGTCACTGTGGTGTGCGCGCACAGTTTAATTTATGGGGATTGGGGAGGCTGAAGAGGATTGCTTCCAGGCGCAGCCGTCTCCCTCGCTTAGAGTGAGGGGGCCCCTGGAGTGTGGGGACCCCCCTGCACCGCGGGGGCTGCGTTATGCCCCTGGCAGCTGAGGCAGCTTCCCTTCCTGGGCACACACACAGCCCCACCCGCGTACTTCACAGGTCTTTAAGAGACCATTTGCATGATAACGAGGCTTTGATGTATTTCACCTCTTAGCGCCCCAGCAGCCCCACGTGTTTGCTGACGCTGTTAAACAAACACCGGTACGATGTCTGCAAGGTCCGCGGGCCGCCAAGAAAGGCTTGCCGGGCCGCTGGCGGCCCGCGGGCCGTACTATGAGTACCCCTGGGCTAACCCATAATAGGCCTTGCAGCCCACCTGGTAGGGTGCCTTGTTTTCTAAAGTGATACATGCAAGAATGTGGTGTAAGTATGTATCTACAGTGACTAGCCTCCGAAAGCTACTTTCTGAAAATGTTTGTAGCTATTCCTATGAGAAAATTTAAGTTCAGATAAAATATTATTTCTGCTGAATCAGATTTGTGGTATGCTACAGAAATGATTCAACCACTATTTTTTCAATATTTATAAAAAAATCGAATTCACTGGTGAAGTTGGATTTTTGATACATAGATTTGTATTTAAATGTGCCTCCCTGAACCTCCAGTTGGCTATTTAGCATTAGTCTGTTAGCAGTTAGACCGCTGTCAGTACTTCCGCATAATGAGATGTGAAAACTGGTGCTGGAGCAGAAACAAGGCCTTTTGGCAGGAAGACTCAATGTGAAGTATATGATTCCTAACAGTTCTGAAAAGACAGTAGGAGGGGAGGATACAGGACCTTCTTACACTTGCAAGAGCCAAAAACAGGATCTGAACTGTACCCTGCTGATAGCCTCTGCTGGAGTTACTCTTTCCCTCAAAGTGCTGCCCTGAGGTCCTGGGAGACTTAGAAGAGAGCTAGAGGAACTGTTCAGGAAAATATGAAAGTTGGGAAAAAATATGTATTTTTGGACTTCCAAGTCTTCCAGAGCATCAGCGGGACCTTCCGGCACAGGTATATGATTTCGACTTGATGAGAACTTTGTCAGATACAGTTTTCCGGTTTGCCAAGCTGGAGTATTTGAACTCCAAAAAAGAGACTAAGGCTAAATGTTGAAATCTTGACCAGGTGAAAGTATCCAAATAACAAGAGGACTTTGGTGAGCACAATATCTAAATTTTCCCTCTCAGAACATTGCCTGCAAAATCAACGTCTTCATTAGGACTCATCAAATGGTTATCTGACAATGAGAGGACTTTGCATGATACAGACTGCAACCTTGCCCTCCTTAAGATGTTGACTTCCATTTCAGATTAAATTAGAATTAAAAAACTTTGAACGGGGTAACTCAGTTGGTGTATCCCATCACAGTTACATTGTGGTCAGCCTTAAATCAATTTTAGGTCCCTGCCAACCACAAGCAGTGATTTGTGATTGGCGCTTTGTACTTTACCTTGGCACTTTTAGACCTAAAAAAAAAGAAAAAAAAAAAATCTCAGGTTCTTCTTATTGGATTGTAGTTGTTGTGATGCACTTTTTTAAAATTAAATTGCTCTCTATTCTTAGAAATTGTTTTGAGATTTTTATTGTGTTTTCCTTCAGATAAACCTATATTCTCTTTGCTATAGCTAGCAGGTGTTTAGCCCAGGTTTATTTATTTGACTTGTGTGTTGGACCTGATAGGGATTTACAATTATTACTTAGGAAAGATACATCAAATATTCTTCCCCATATACTAATTTCTAGGACATATGCTAGAGCCTGACATCCAGGCGAGGATCGTCCATTGGGGTGTTGGGGCATAGCCCCCCCCGCGCACCCGCCCGTGCCCGCAGCTCCCTCGGTGTCTCTGAACTTAGTTTACTTAAGTTCAGAGACGCCGAGGGTGGGGAGAACTAACTGACAATGCATGTCAGTCAGCATGACGTCGGACCGTGGGCGGTCCGGCGTCATGTTGACTGACATGCATTGTCACAAGCCAGGGAAAGGCAGCACAAGTAAGCATGAGTGGGCATGGAGATGAATTTTTAGTCTGTGCCCAGTCATGCATACTTGTGTTTTTACTGCCTTGCGCATGCCCATTAGGAGCCCCTCGGTCTCCTAATGGGCAGGCAGCGGGCGTAGCGTAAGCTGTGCCCTCAGCCAATCCTGGCACTGCTGGCAGCGCCAGGATTGGCTCAGAGGGGTTGGCAGGCCCCTCCAGTACCGTTAGTAAAGGCGCACAGGGGATCAGAGGTCTGAGAGGAGGCGTGGACCCGTGGACCGGCTGTGAGGTAAGTTTTTAAAAAAAATATTTCATTCCCCCCGTGCGCGACCCCCCCCCCCCGCAAGCCGCGACTGCAAAGCATGCCTAGTTAGCCAAGTGTATAGGGGAGCGCTGTAGTCTTTTTTGAAGGGGTTGTGATGTGGTCAGTCAGAGGGAGGGAGTGCCAGAATCATTCTTCTGGCAATTGCGGAGAAGAATAGAGTCATGGAACCCCATAGATGATGCCACTGCGGCGGCCGTTGTTTATCCGATGCAATGAATTACACGACTGTAAACTTCCCTGTGAACATGGTAAACACCATGCCGATTTGGGTGTTTATGTCATTAAAATCTGCATGTTCCTGATTGACATGGCTTTTTTGTCTGGGAAATGTCAATACGTTTGACCTGCTGAATTGTAGTGGGTGGGTGGGTGTATGTGGGAGGAGGGGATAGCTCATAATTTAGACTCGTGTGCCATCCGAGGTTTGCACCAAGTACCAGAATGAAAGCCCGATTCAATCGCTGGGGGTTGTACTTCTATTTGATTAAATGAAATGCAGAGATCGGGATTAAAATCAAACTATTTCGCCCTGTGTTAGTGCATCAACCATGCGACCCCTGAACGTGGTACCAGCCTGAAGGAGGGTACGCTGACGCTCGGCAGTATATACTACACTTAAGGCTGGAACAAAAAAATAGGCCAGGGCATCAAAATAAAAGTGGCCCCCATTAGCGCACCAGATAGCAAAAAAAAAGGGCCCACATTTACAAATCACGTCAGATTAGAAGTTGTAAAGACACGCGGTATGGATATGTTGGATGGTGTATTGAGCATGGCATGGGTACACTCTAACCATATCTCATAGCCTCTGGATATTGTGCACATGCAGCGCTCTAAAACACAGCAACTTCCAGGCACACTGGACTCGGCCGTATTATGCGGATCATGTGCAGTCATGCGAGCAGCCTCCTGGCAAAGCGAGCAACTTCTTTGCACAGGTAGCAGCCATGCGATACACCCAGAAATACTCAATCACACTCCACAGAATTCCACCAGGTTGTGCAAGGTCTGGGCATACTGATCATCACTCTATTCCTATCTGAGAGGTTGATTCCCCGGACCATTCATCGCCCATCTCCACTTAAATGATAAATAATTAAATCGTATTGCTTTATCAACCTTCCTGCTCCCTAAAATTTGCTTAAAAATGCACCATTTGTCCACTCTTTTTTCAAAATTTTCTCGGGGGAGAACCCTCCTGACTCTCCGTAGGTTGTTCAGGCTCAATCTAGCTGCAATAATTTTACGCTCACCACTTTCAAACGTCACCAGCCGCCACTGCTGACATCATTAAGCCCCACCTGATGACTTGAGCCACTGCTGACTGCCTCACAGCACTCAGATACCTGCCTGTTAATTTACAAAGGGCGGTGCACCCACCTGGGGTATTTTTACTGCTTTATGGGCCCTCTTTGGGACTGCCAGAATATCACCTTTTAAATACTGTGCGACTGAAATATCATAGTCAGAATATCGACTACCAAAATATCATGTCGATAAGTATAGATTTACTAATAGTAAATCAAAATCTGTGTAAATAGTAAACCTATGTATATTGTGGGAATCAATATTCTGCCAATGCTAGTTTAGTAACTCAATGTTTATGTGATCAATATTCTGCCATACAACTAGGCATGGGCACAAAATTTAATTACAACAGGTAATTTATGTGATTTAAGGAACTTTCCCTTGCACTTGTAACATAAAATTGCCCAAATGAAGCATTACGCTACTTCACGTAACTATGTGCCATTTGTGGTAAAAAGGTACCACAAACACTCAGAACAACAGAACATGAGTGGCTGCTGATCACAGTGATTTTTATTTTTTTATTGCACTATTTGTTTAGCATGAAACATACGTTTGCATCAAAATATTGACGAGTCAATATTTCACACTAAAATATAGTGCTAAATGGTGGATTTGCATTATGATTCATTTTGCTGAACTTTCATGTACTTATGTGAAAACAAATTCTGCCAATAACATACACCCTACATACAACCTCTTTCGATCTCTCCCCTCTGCATGCATCTCCGAAACCTCCTCAATCATTGATGACAGACTTTGGGCAGTGTTAAAGTTTGTGTTTCACTTCATCTTGAAAGCTCAAAAGGACTGCAGAATTCACCATGCTGCACACTATTACTCTTGTAGCTCTACAAGTCTCTCGCATATAAATAAAATACTACTGATGTAAAGCTCAACAATGACTGTTTCAAAAAATATGTTGTGATTATCTTGTTAATCCACTGTTAATGTAATTATAATATTGCTAGGTTTTTTGTATGTGCTCTCTTGCTAATAACCCTATGTACTAATTTGTGATTGGCTGTATGTCAAACCGGTATGCGTTCTTTTGTAAACTGCTCAGGCAGTATGTAGCAGCCCTTAAGTAAAGCTCTATTATACCCATCAGTTTCATTTTTCGACACAAATATGTGCGTCACGTAGCAACTGTAGTTTCCCAAAAAGAAACAATCATGAATAGATTTGGGAAATTTTAAATCAGTATGGGTGATGTGGTGAGCAGATTTGCCAAAGAATTGCAATCCCTACAATGTTTTGTAGGATATGAAGGTTTGAGAACTCAGAGATGTGCGATGTGTCACAAAGTGAGTCACATTGCCCATATCATGTAACATACCAGTGAAAACGTACTCTTGCTTCAATCATTGGGGCACTGGTGATTGTGGTGGTCCAGTGTTTCTTGGAGATGTGCTCCATGTATACTGGATATTTCCAGAGAAAGTAGACTTCACCGTATTAACAAAAGGTTGTGACATTTTATAGCTTCAGAGAAGTGAGTATGTATAATCATTACACTTCCTGCTTTTCCTTTTCACTTCTGGGGTGATACAGGAACCCTCAGTATAAGCGCTTGAAAATTGAGTCAATTGAGGGCGAGAAGCTTAGCTCTCCAGGCCCCCAAGAGACTTTCTCCAGCTGATCCAGCCCAGGTTTTCACGACTGCTGAGCGCCGCATTCAGAGCGAGGGCGGGAGCGAGAGCGGGTGTAGAGGACGCCGCTCCGCTCCTCGCTGATTTTACGCTCTCATACCGATTCATCTTGCCGAGCCCATTAGGGCCGTGCGGCGCCCCCTGCGGCCCCCGCTGTTGCTCCTGCTCCTGTAGTTGGTATCGCAGACATCAGAACTTGCTTGGCGGAACCCGGGCTGCCGGTGTAGCCTGTGCGTGTAGCAGGTATACGGAGCTCTGTTGGGAGCGCAGCAGTGGTGGAGAGAACAAGCCTGAGGAGCCGGGCCAGAGTAAGAGCAAAAGGCAGAATGGACGCGGCGACTGGCCCGTGATACCTTTACCCAGCATATTATTAGCCAAAACAAAGGCAAGTGCGAGTTATATGCCTTCAGGTCAGTTTTAATTACTAGTGCTTGCCGCATTTTGTGAAAAGTTTACTGTTGAAGGACCAAAAGGTTAGCATATACCAACGGCAGTACCCTAACATTAACTGTGAAAGTTCGGCTATATACCAGAGCCAGGGACGAGACTGACTGAGATTTAAATTAACGCCACAGCTGGTTGAAAATATAAAAAATGGGCCCAAAGCGTAAAGTAAAACAATGTAAGGAGGCCAGGGAAGACAGGGAAGATAATCTGGAGACGAGTGAGATACTAGCGGGATCAAGGTCATGGGAAGAGAGTCAGGAAAGCCAGGCCTCCCCCGAGGATACCAATAAGGGACGACTCAGGAAGAGGAAAGTTAAAAGAGTGACAAAACAAGCCCCGCAAGCCAAAAAGGGGTGTACCTCAATCTCAACTACGAAAAAGAACACGGTAACTACAAACCCCATTATGGACTTTGTGGGCAAACATTACAAAGTATCAAAATTACCGGTAAACAATCTGGAAACTGAAGAGCAGCCTCGATCCAAGAATGGAAAAAATGTAGAAATGGAGGAAATAATTCAGGTGGAAAGAAGCAAGGGAGGTGCTTCAGAAGAAGAAGCGGAAGAAGAGATAGAGGATCACCTGTTAATAAATTTATCACTCCTGAGCCAAAATCCTGTAATGGCGGCACCACGGCTATCATCATCCCCCAACTTATTCTCCCAGCAAATGGCAAGGAACGAAGGGAAAGCATTGAGTCCAGTCCTATTTGTGGGGGAACAGTTAACCAACCCCTACAACAGTATGGGGAGAAAAGTTAACAACAGGACATAGAAAAGACAGGGAGCCAATTAAGATATGAGAGAAACAGCCCCCAGGACTCGGATTTATCGGCTCCAGCTACGTCATCAATATTGGACTTACTACTAATGCTACAAAAAACCCTTCAGGGAATTTTAGAAGTATCAATGCTGAACAATGGTATACTAAATTCCCAAAAGACAATCCTAAAAAAAATTTAACAAGAACTATCGGGAATAAAAGGGCAAATGCCTTGTATGATAAGCCCAGTAGTGACTTCCCAGATAACAGATCAAAGCGTAGGGTGTGTGTTGAATGAACCACAAGAGCTACCAGATAATGTGTATATATCCAAGAGACCAATGCTGGTAAAAAGGAGATGGGAACATGCAAGGGTCCGCACTCAAAATAGGCCAAGTAAAAAGAAGGTCCCGCAGATAGCGGTAAAAGGAAACAAAAAGAAAAAGGTAGCAAAGGAAAAACTAAATGTTTCGGCCCAGACCTTCGTACCATTAAGACCCCTAGTGTCAGATGCTAGAAGGAATACACCAACTATCCAAAAGCAGGATTGCGGCAGTAAGGCCCCAAAAGAGATGGCTCGAAAAATAAACCCTGTAAATCAGAAAATAACAACCTGTGTAAAGGGCCAAATACAGAATATACAGAGTTATCAGGCAAGACCAGTACAACCATATGTGCAAGTAGTAGGGACCCCAGGGAGGGAAGGGAGTAGGCAGCGAAACATAGCGTCCCCAGAGAAAGGTGGGGGGACGGGTAAAAATAAATGGATATATTTGGAACCGGTGCACACAGGCCATAGGGTTAAGAACCCAAGGAAAACTAATCCCTTAAACAGATCCCACGTTTTGTCAATGTTCTCTAAATGTATAAGCCTGAGTGGGATTGGCTCAAAAGATCTGAGACAGGTAGGGTTTTTAGAAAGCATAAAGGGCAAGGAAATAACAAAAGTATTACTATATTCAAACTTAGTAAAAAGGGCAATTGTGGAAGCAGCCAGAGAGATATACCAAGGGGGAGTAAGGGTGATTCCAGAAAAGGACCTGAGTGAAGAAATACAATCGGGAAGGAACTTCTTAAAATACCATGCAGGCCTAGGGAGACGTCAGGTGTGGCTGCATAAGGGCAACGGAGAAGAGAGTAGCTGCCTGAATGTAATGATAAACAATACAGTAAAGGAGGACCCATGGGGGAATTGGAGTCAAATAAGCCCCGTAGATGACTCCTCGGAGAGGTTCCTGGAAGGAGCGGGCGAGGCTGGAGGCTTAAGTGAGATAGAATAGGAAGTGGAGTTGCCGCAATGACTAAGTCTCTTATCTTGGAATATAAATGGGCTAGGCAATGAGCTAAAACAAGAACAGATAAAGTTGTATGTAAACAATGTAGCAATTGCCTGCTTACAAGAGACTTGGGCATGTGGCGAATCCCCTAGCTTTGAGGGTTACCATCAATTAAATCGCCTGGCCAAAAGACAAAGATATGGCCGCCCCTCGGGGGGAATTATGACGTTAATCTCCACAAAAATTTTAGGTAACGTTGAAACATTAAAAATAAATTGTAAATGGCTATTGGTTTGTAGGTTAAATGTTTTGACCTTGGATAAAAAGTGTGAAAGGATAATTGTGATGAATGTCTATATGCAGTGGGACAATATGGGAGAATATGTAACTGAGATGAAGAATTTTAAAGAGGACATAGACTCCCTATTAGAAAGGTATCCCTCTGATGTTTTGTTAATTGCGGGGGACTTTAATCACAAGTTATATCCAACGAAGGCGGATTGTTGGCATGCAGAACTATTGGATGCCTATGGAATTAAGTACGCCAGTTTCCCAGTATGTGACCCCTCGAAACAGGACCTAGATCTAGTTAATTACCTAGGGGAAAAGGGCCTATTTTGCTTAAACGGCAGATTTAAAACAGACAGCCCGGCAAAGAAGACCTTTAAAAAAGGGGCACAAAATTGCCCAATCGATTATATTTTTACACTAGCCTGGAACATGCCTTTGGTGCAGGAATTTAAGTTACACCAAAATGAGGTTAGTGATCACAATGCGCTGCAATTAGCGATACAAGGGGGAAGGATGGAACCCAGAGAAAAAGTGATTCCCCAAGAAGTAGAATATCCTAGACGGGCAACAACAAGACTAACAGATGAGTACCAGGAAAAGTTAAAGGCCTTCCAATTAAAGATTGACTTGGAAAATTCTGGGAGAGTAAACTTGGAATGGTATGAGGAGAAGATAGCTCAAGTAGTCCAGTGCCTTAGAGTAAATTTAAAAAAGAATAATAGGAAAGGCACTTTAAACCGGGCAAGTCGAGTAAAATGGTTTTCAATGGACTGTCAAATTAAGAAAAGAGAGATAAGGGCAGAAGCCAGAAGGCAAAGGAAAGAGTTTAATCAAGAGAGGCAAATTCACCTCACTAAATTAAAACTTGAATTTAAAAGGATGGTCTCCGATGCAAAAAGGGCACATAAAGAGAAATGCTGGTGGGATCTACTGGAGGCCATAGAGACTAAAAATTTGAGACAAATCTGGAAATTGGTAAAACTAGCATCGGCCCCACAAGTTGAGGAAATGAAGTGTGCCGTAAGTGAGGCAGCCTGGGATAAATACATAAGGGAGCTGTATGGACCACGTACGCCAATTGGGGACACAGAGCCCCAAGGTTGGCACGAACCCGCAGAAAATTTTAAAGCAGACTTTTCGGAAGAGCAGGTAGAAGCTACAATTAAAAAATTGAATTTAACTCGGGCCGCAGGACCGGATAATCTCCCAGCGATAATATTAAAATCACATACAAAATGGTGGGCAAGGTTCCTATCCCAGCTATTCCAAGTAGTATTAATAGAAGGTAAAATGCCATCAAACTGGAAGGGCGCAATAATAAGGCCTATTCATAAAAAAGGCAGTATAGGTGAACCCCAAAATTATAGACTGATAAACCTCCTGGATATTGGAGAAAAGGTATTTGCGAAACTTGTCTTAAATCGACTAAATACCTGGGTCAACGAGTGCGCAATAATACCCGTAGAACAGGGAGGGTTCAGAGAAGGACACTCTACAATTGACCATTGCTTCTCCCTATGGGCATTGGCAAGGAAGTCAACGGAACAGAACGGAAAGCTCTGTTGCTGTTTCGTTGACTTCCGCGCCGCCTTTGATTCAGTGGACCGGGAATGTCTCTGGGAACTATTAATTAACAAAAATATCCCAAAGGATCTGCTGATCATATTAAAAGAACTACATAGAGGGACCTGGGCCCAAGTAATTAGGGACACGGAGGGGTCACTAACACCAAAAATACCTATTGAAAACGGCCTAAGACAGGGCTGTGTACTGGCCCCCCAGCTATTCTCCATATTTCTATCTGACCTACCTAAGGGCTTAGAAGTGGAGGGCAGTGCCAGCCCCAGGATGAATGGTAAAAAGGTACCGTGTCTCTTATATGCGGATGACTTGGTGATAGTAGACAAGACGGAAATAGGCCTTCAAAGGAAGTTGACATTTTTTAAGGAATATTGTGAAAAGAAATTTTTAACGGTAAATCTAGATAAGACGAAAATGTTATGCTTCGGGAAAAAAGCGAGCAAGTTTAATTGGTTTCTAGGTGATCTTAAATTAGAATCTGTAAATGAATACCGTTACCTAGGTGTGTGGTTTGATAAAACGTTAAACTGGCACACACACCTAGAAGCCCAAAAAGCGAAGGCACTAACAACAATTGCCGGGCTAAAAATGTTTAACCGTGACTATGGGGATATGTGCCATCGTCCTCTATTAAAGGCTTTTAATGCAATGATACCATCACAAGTACTCTATGGTGCAGAGATCATTTATTTGAGCGGTAAAGATATCTGGGACCTGGAGGAAGGAAAATGCTTGAAAAACCTTTTATCACTGCCCCCATCAGCAATGATCCAAGCTCTAAGATTAGAAATAGGAACAATAGCGTGGGGAGTACAAGTACAAGTAGCAGCGATTAGATTTTGGAAACGCCTGGAGAATGATAATGGACAAAAAATTGCATATTGGTGCCGTAACGAGATCCAACAAAGTAATTTAAGTTGGGCAAAAAGGTGTAGTAAGAAAGTGGTACAGGCCGCTGAGAATACAAAAGTGGTCCTATGCCGAGAGTTACTCAAGATAGAATGCACAAAAAAAGAGCTAAAGTATAATGGTCAAGAAGTATCTAAAAGGGCAGACAAGGAATACCTCAGTAAGAAAAAATCAGTAAAGTTTATGATGAACTCCTGGGTAAAGGAAAATTGGTTCCCTTATTTGGATATTTTACCAAATCCATGGTATAGACAGGATATCCTAAGGCTCCGCATTGGGATTAACCCATGGATAATAAATAAAGGAATTAAAAATAAAATGCTCGATCCCAAAGGTTGCTGTAAATGCAATCTGGGAACAAAAGTAGACTCGGTGCATATTCTGTTGGATTGTTTAACTATCCTAGAGCAACGCAAACTTTGGCTACGTCCAATATTTGTAAAATATGGCATAAGAAACCGGGCACAAGCGATCGATGTTATTACAGAAATGCCCAACATAGAAATTGCAATCGCCTTGGGGAAGTTCATAAAGGCAGTACAGAGTTTTATACTAAATTAGAACTGATATTTTAGAATTTTAAAATGAAATTTTTATATCTTATCTAGAACCGGTTTTATAATTCCGTAGGGAATAGACCCAACAATATAGAAGTGAGTCTTATTATTAACTGGCATGTATATAGGTCGAGAGGAGTTTAATCTGGTTTTATTTTGATCTGAAAATCTAATTGGAAAAACTGTTTGAGATTGATGTGAATTGATTTTAAATTATACTAACTGTTTTGTATTGTTTAAAGATTATGATCTAATAAACATTTGAGTGACTGAGTCACTCCTTGCTTAGGAACATTGTGAGTTGGTGAACTTTTTTCTTGCTGCAAAGTTTACATCTGACTCCCCAATGCTGTGCACCTTTTTATGTTTGCAGTTTCTTTGCTTCTACACTAGCATTGCTTTAGACTTTTGCTATGTCTCACTCACAAGCCCCTTTATTGTACACTTTTAACAGAGGGTTTCGAATCTTTTATTATCGACCACTGTGCGGGTTTGGACCTGGCACTTCTCTGGCCTGGAAATGATGAGTGTATACATTACACTTTGGAAAGACATTTTTGTACTTATGTAGAATGGTTTTGAGTATATTTATATTTTGATCTTAATGTTTCTTCAGCTCATTAGCACTAGCACTTTGATGTTATCTGTCCAGATATCCTGTGGATATATAACCTACTATTGTTTGCCGGCTCCTCCTGTTTCTTTTATTTTAGTACAAGTATGCTCGCCACTTAGGAATTGAGGAATTTGTGAGGCAACGAGTCTTGCAGCAACTCTGGATTGGATACTTATCCTTTGAAATCTTAATTGATGATCACAGTGATCCAACACCTTAATTTTCAAAAAGCGGAAATTGATCCAAATTCTGATGCAGCACATTTAAAGTAGACTGATTCTTAAAATAATCATGTTACTAGAACATGGTATAACAGGACCATGAGGCCAACAGTGTTGCAACAATGTTATTTCAGTGATCTCCAAATCGATTTGTGAATCATATGTTACAAAATGTTCCGGGAATAAAAAAATACAGCATATATCCACCACTGATTACTGATGATGGGTGTGCAAAGCTGGCCTAATGTATGATGTCCACTAATATGAGTGGGCACCTTGTGCTAGTCCAAACATCCCTTATGGTGATTTAAGAGGTCTTAGACAACCACAGAAAGCTCTCTAGGTGGTAACTGTAGAGAGCAGCCTTCAGTCATAGCCTTGAAAGAGTTTACCAGAATGCAATCTTATAGTATAGAATAAATGAAAAAAAACACACAAGGTATTTATTAAAATATGTATTTATTATATAATACTCTCTAGTACGTTTCAGTATCTCCCACACAGAGATATGCACAAAACACACACAACTATAGCAAAGAAATCACAGTAAATAGCACTAATACACAGTGGGCTCCAGTGGGGACCAGACAATATACTAAGGAAGTGGTACAAGAACCTCGAATCGAGTCAGGACAATGTCAAGAGGTTGTAGAATCGCTGGAGACCCAAGGAACCACCTAAGGTAAGTAGACAGGGGCCCCAAGGAGGGCACGTGCAGTGTGAGAACACAACCACGGGCTCTGTACAACTCTATGTATAAGTCGTAGTTGGACCCCTCCCAGTGGACCCTGAGGAAACCCTGTGGAAGACAGAAGGTTGGAGAGCCACCCCAGCCATGGATACTGTGATACCCAAGTTACCTATCCCAGTGGAGACAGGGGCATAAGTGTGAAGTGGCGTCAGAAACCTTTGTCAAACCCAATGGATGATTTCAGGAAAGTGCCACTGATGGAAGAGGAGAAAGTGTCCATGGGAATCCGAATGTGGATTCTTGAAGAAGAGTACCTGAAAGCAGAGGGGACAAAGTCTGGGTCACTTGAGAGTGACCAGGGGCTCAGTAGACGAATGCCCACCGATGTGGGGTCGTTCAGGATAGATGTCGATGACCTTGACTCTGCAGCTGTGGGGACCAGGCGATGCTGAGGATGACCAGGAGCTAGATACAAGCTGTCCCATGAAGGTTTTTGAGTGATGAGAGGTCGGTGTCCGGAAGGAGCACCAACAAGCCTTGGCAAAAGCAACCCACGCAAGAGGTCAAGACGTTGTAGGAAGAAAACCAGCAAGGTCCGGGAAACTCACCACAAGCAGGGGAGCCCAGAGCAATCAGGTAAGACCAAAGAATACATACATACATAGTTGACCCTCCAAAGGACCTACAGGTTGAAGACACTAGAGTCGCATCAGGACCTCCTACAGCCTTACAAAACAACAAGCCACGGAGTACATGTTGCAATATGGTTGAGGATCTTTGCAGTAGAAGTTGCCAGAGGTTGGGTCTATTTGGAGCACAATGCACTTGCTGCTGAATTGCCAACAAGCGTTTGCACTTGCAAAAGTACAGGGTGCACAGGGGTTCGGGTATTGCAGCCCCCACGAGGGATCCTGGCCTCAAACTGAGTGAGAGGGCAGCTCTGGCCTTGATGGATGTAGAAACTCACCTCCTGTGTAGTTGAACCCTTCAGAGTCTGTAGGAGCTCAGGATCAGCGGACCGGTCAGCAGTGTTGCGGTGCCTGTGAATGCAGGGAAGTGACTCCTTCACTCCAAGGTAGATTATTATCAAGTGTCTTGGATGCTCCACAGATCCTGCACGGATCCTGTATGGTGCACAGGCACAGACGAGGGAGCAGACTGAAAGGGAGACAAAGTCAGGCCCAAACAAAGTCCAGCGAAGTCCAGAATGCCCAGATGGTAGAAGTGCAGTGGTTTCAGTTCTGAATCTTGTCCATGACGAATCTAGGGGACCTACACCGAGGTAAGCCTTTTAGCACCCTGAGGACAGGGTTGGGAAGATTCAGAGGATCCTCCCAGGGGAAGGTCTGGACAAGGGGGAAGTTACTCCCATGTGCTTTGTCACCAGCGGCTCCCAGGACTGGTTTGAACTGGACTATGCATAGGGACACCAAATGTGCCTCTCATGCAGACTTTCAGGCGCTGGCACCCAGCCCTAATACATTAAATCCTGTCTGGGAGGTGGTCACACCTCCTTGTGGCAGGATGCCTGTGACGGGATCCCTATTGTTGTGCCTTCCCTTGCTCAAACTTGGCTCAGCAGCAGGAGGGCAGAAATGTGTCTCTGGTCAGCAGCAACCATTTTGTGCTGCCCAGGACTAGAAGGCTGGTACTGGGAACACTGAGAGTCTAACGGAGGGCTCTCCTGGTGCTTGGACTCGTACATTCCAAACCGTTTATGGTGTGGGGGTATGATTCCAACAGGTTTGATAACAAACATGATAGGATTAATTGCAGCTGTTTTCAAGATGGTCATCGTGCGGTCACGCAATGCCCCTCTATGTAGTATATGGCTGCTTCACTGACAACCTGGTAGAATGGACTCCGTAGGCTGCAGGTGTGTCCTGCTCATGCAGGAGTACCATATCACTTGCAACCAGCAACCAACCCTCAGGATTGTAAAGGCCTGCTAGAGGTGTGACTTAAAGGTTTGAAGTGCAGTGACCCTTAGATATAGTAAACCTATGTATTCAGTAAGTGGTGCATGTACCAACTTATACATGCTGCACTGGCAGGCCTGTAGTTCCAGTTTGCATGGTTCCTCATGGGTGGCATAATGCATGCTTCAGCCTATGGAAGACCTCTGGGTTGCCTATGACCTGGGTACATGGGTACCATATACTAGGGACTGATAAGGGTACCCCAGTATCCAATATGGGATTGTACCTAGGTACTAACACAAAAGTTTGGAGAGAAAGCAGATAGACTGGGGTCCTGATTAGCAGTATCCCAGTCAGACTGGTCACATCAAGCAAAAAGTGGGAGTAGCCTTAAGAAGCAGATCCTACTTTCCAACAAAGTATATTTCTAAAGTTAACTTCAAGACAATAATGGAGGTCCGGAAGAAGTTGTATTTTTTTTCAATTGGTACTCCACAAGTACAAGTATTAACTTGCTCAGGTACACAATGCATCCGTTGGGTCTCTCATCATCTCTCCCACATTTTGTTCTTTAGGACATTTCTTTAATTACATGTTATGTATGGTGCACACCAGTTATAAATTAAATGCTTGAACATTAAATATATATTATTTGTTCTGAGTTTGTTAATCACAGAAATCATTTGGATGACCTGGGATTTCTGGCTTGTGGTTTTGGGGAGTTTGCAGAATATATGTGTGATTGGATTAGCCTGTGAAACAGAGTTCAGATATTCTTGAAATTTCTTGAAATAGATCTTCTAGCTTTACATCTACCCATGCACTTCATAGATCATACTGGAGACAAGCCTCTTTACAGTAACACTAAGCCTTTACCTGACAATGGATGCCTACAAAGATCACAGTGTTCTATTATGAAACAAGAGCATCCCCCAAGCTCAATTAATGATCCTAGACTGGGAGACATAGTGCTGGAGAAGACAGCTTTAGACTCATTCACTTTACTGCAGAAGGTTGAATATGTACATGAAAATGGTTCTCGTCTGTGCTGCAACAATTTTCTGAAAAAAATGTGTCCCCAAAAAATTCCTTTCCATGTGTCTGTGGTCCAGATTTAAAGTGTTTCAAGCCTTTGAAATTTGGGTAGTCCAAACTAGCTTTCACTGTGTTGCCTCACTTTTCTGAATGGTTTACAGTGGTCTACAGTTTGACTTGTTTGAATGAATTCTCTTTAAATGCAGTCATTTATACAGAAATGTTTAGAGACAATATTTCAATGTGTTTTTATCTATTTCTTATATCTTACTCACATTAAATTCATTTTGAAGTGGAGGAAGTAAAATGTAAAATAAAATATCCAAACAGAAACCTTTTCAGAGGGCCTCATTAAAAATAGAAGCATGCAGCTTTTTCTTTTAAATATGGGCTCTTTCTGCAAATAGCTTGCTGTTTCCGTAAAAAATTCTACAATGAATATATATTTCCAAATTAAGTTTTTTTTTTATTTTGACCAACATTTAAAATAAATATCTACATTTATTCTATATTTATATGTCATATATAAATATCTTTAATATTTATTGTTGGGTTAAAGAAACATTTCCACAGGGAGACACCTCAGTTAGGTTTGAAACCTCTGCATGTCAAAGAATATGGAAAAATAATAAAGAACTACAGCCAATTCAGCCTGCAACCGTGCCGCACTGGAGGATTTCACCTTCCTTTTCAGAGAGTAAGGGCCTGATTTAAAGTGTGGCAGATGGAGCACTGTCCATAGGGATGGTGAAGGACATTACCACCACCATCCCATGGATACTCCAAATTTCTAAATGTGCCTTGCAGTCAGCTCTGTACATTGAATGAAACTGCAGTCACTGCAATTCCTTTCAATGAACTAATGGTTTGGGATACTTCTGCCGTCGGTTTTGATGGCAGTACATCTGACAATTGACATTCTTTTGTTTTTCAACAACAAACTCACAAAGTGGGAGTTGTTTTTTGAAAAACAAAAAAACGAATAACCCTCATGCACTGGAAGATTCTTTGAGGACAGGATAAAATGCATTTGACAGTCAACTCTAAATAAGGCAGAATGGTGTAATCTCCTTCCTCCGATGGCCCCTACTCAATCAGGCTGTAAGAGGAAACATTTCATTGATGAAGCCAACAGTAATTCCATCTACTTAAGGCCCATCCATCTCTAAATGAGGCGGGCAGACCGAGGATTTAGTGGGTAGGGTACTTCATTTCATTTGTAACGGAGTACCCTGTCCTCCAGACTGTCAATATAATCACAAGTTGGAAGGTAGAATCTTTCACAGGGGCGAACATGCTCTGTATGTCAGACCCACACTTCTGAAATTGTGCATAGGTTCTGGTCAATCGCAAACAGTTACTACTGATTGGTGTTTTACTTTTTCATGGTGCTTGTTACCTTAAACCTTTAAAAATTCCGTGGGTCCCCATATTGAATTTTTGTCAATTTGATTTCATTTACTCATTAAAATGTATTGTTCAACATTGGCTCTGTGATTTAATTGCGTTGTGTTTTGTATTTTTAACTGTTTTGTCTCCTAAGTAAAGCCTGCCTTCTCTGTGCCATAGCTAACAAAGATTTGAGCCCAGGTTAGATTATTGAAACTGTCTTTTACCTTAACAAGTCTGTGGACCTATTCCCTGTGTTGAACATCAATTAATAATTAATAATCCAAAAGTGGAAAAAAAATGGTAATTAAATGAATTACCATTTTATTCTTCACTGCCCCAGCCTGAGCAGAGTTTGCGGGCGGGGCTGCTGCTTACTGGCAGCAGGGGAGTGGTGCTCACTCTACCAGTTCACACTGCGCATGTCTCTTTGGTCGGATGTCCTGCGATAGCCAGCCTGACACGTGCAATGTAAATCTCTCCACACAGCTGTCTATACAGCTAGGTTGAGAGCAGGCACATGCCCCTTGTGCTAGCTGGAGCATGAGCCAATCCGCTCCAGCCAATCCTGGTGCTGCTTTCATGCTGCTCATTTGCAGCATGAGGGCAAAGTTTGGACTTAAGAGAGGGTCAGTTGAGGCTCCAGGAGTGTTCGAGGTGATGAAAAAGGAAATACGTGTAAGTAAGTTTTTAGAATCTCACATTTCCTTCAGCCTTAATTCCAGAGCTCTCAGTCTTCGCCGTTTTAAAATCTGTTAATGAGCCATGACGGGCAGCTCTGGAATAAAGCAGTGTCTAAAGGCATTTGATTTATCACAATGCCTGCCACTGGATTTAGCAGTGGCTCGACAACCCTCCACTTTTGAGGGTCACTGACATGCATTGACTTTCTGTGCAAAGCAAAAATCTTATGGTCTCAGGATTACAATATGTGCAAGTGCCATTTTCTTTCTGCCAAATGATTAGATGTGTCTACTGGCCATATTATTATCACTTAAAAAAATACTCTACAGCAGGAGCTCTACCACGATACATTCACTGAAATAGAAAATACACACCGCAATAGTTTATTGGAGCGTACACTAACCGAGCTGTTAAGAATTGTCGCTATGAATTGAAATTATTGAACAACATTGATTGAAACTATTAAGTCATTTATTTTAAAATGTTTGCATACCAGACCCCCATATCAAGCAGTGCACATTGTATGGTACTATAAAATGACATGTCAAACTCTGAAATGCTGAGACATGTACAAACTGTCTCCAACACTAGAGTAGGCTAATCCATATTGTGAATGTCCTAAACGACAAGCTCCTTGGCATATTATTGTGCCTTAAATCTAACCATGTGTGTGAAATTGATAACTTAAAATTTGCCTATAATGCAGCCACCAGGCCGGAACGTACACAAATAAACTGCAGTCACATTTTCAGCCAATAGCACACCATTTCCTGTTACACACATTTGCAGTGTTTTAGAGATGAATGCAGACTTGAGATCTTTTAAGGCATATTTCCATTGACTTCCTGGGTCCTTAATATTTGGATTGCCTGAATAGTTTGAAATCACTGTGAAGATTTCTGACAACAAACAGCAAAACAGATGAGAACTAGTAACTTTTCATCAAAGCATCAAAGGGAATCTACAAACTGAAACAGTGACTATCAAAAAGAAATGGCCAGTTTCTGCCTATTTAATGTGGACCTGCTGTTGCTGTTCAAACGCATGCCAAGCCTCTTTCTTCTTCACAAATATAATGCTATCAAGCATAGAAATCCTGAGGGCGTGGCCTGCTGAGCTGGGAAATGGCCGCTCTTTGAGCGAGCTCTGCCGGCCGAGACCTAATCCTGCATTAATCCTGGCATCTAAAGAGCTGCTGCTGAGCTAATTATAGCCCTGCGCACTCCCAAAAGTGTGGTACATCGTGTGGGCTGCTTTGTGTCTCTGCGCGTGGCACCTGTGTCACAAGCCGAGATCGGAAGGAGGAAGGCCTGGAGACTTGAGTCCGCGGCGCACCACATGCTAAGGGCCGCACCTGGAGCAGGCGAAAGCTGACGGCCTCGCTGGATGTGGAACTGGATGCCGAATGCCCGGGACTAAGGAGGTGAGGTGCGTGCCCACTTCTATATATCGAGCGGCGCTGCTTTGGCCCCGTTTGTGTTGCATGGACTCGGCGCAGCGGTGCCGTGGTGAGGAAGAAGGCTGGGCCGACTGGACGACTGGCAGCGTGTACCTTTGGCCCTTAGCCCTGAAGTGTCAACCCGCTTGGCAGAGGTGTAGTCCTGCGTCGCCTGAGACGCAGAAAACACTGTAGTGGTCGGCAGCTGGGGAGTGCGCTGAGGCAGATAAGAGCGTCCTCTAAGCGCCATCTTGCACCCCTTACACGGAGTGAGTGGAGGCCAGATAGCGGCAATGTTATTTGGATGCTGTGAGGCCTGCTGCCAGAATACCCCGCAAGACTGGTAGGAGAGTGTGGAGCACTCTCCCAGGTGCACCTGCGGCCCCTGTCTGGCTTCTGTTGGGCCTTATAGGCCGATCGCGCTACCTGGTGGGGTTCGCTTTCTAGAGTTTGCGCGCGACCCCTCCTTGCACATCAGGGGTGTGAGTGGGTTGGAGAGCGAATTTGTATGAGGCAGAGGAGCATTGGGACCAGCTGGGCCGTGGCTGTACCATTTATTGGACTGCAAGTGTGGCATAGGCCCTGAATCGCGCACGCTGGCCATTTCACGTCCAATCAGTGGGCCGTGCAGGCACTAACATGGACACCTGCCTACATCATGGGGAAGCAAGATGCAAAACAGCCGAAGTTGACCTTTGATCAGAGGCGGACCATGAGGCTTACGGAGTCCGATCCAAAAGCGGTCATTGGAGTCCCAGATGGAAGATCGTGGTGAAGACCTGCGCACTATGATGCTCAAAATGAGATCTAGTTTACAGAATATTGACACCAAGCTGGACTCATTGACTGCCCAACTGGATGCCATCAAAACACAGGTGGGTTCACACGAGGCCCGGCTGGACGTGCCCGAAAATAGGGCCTCAGACTTCCATGAGTTCCAAGTTGAAACCAAGGAACAGCTCTTACATATGGACAAGGTGTTGGCATAATCAGCACCAAGAATGAGGATTTGGAGGCCAGGTCACGCCACAACAACCTGCAAATCACGGGCATACCGGAGACGACAGCAATTGCCAAGATGGAGACCGACGTGGCTGACCTCCTTCGCGAGCTCTTCAACACTCACCTCTTCACAATATTTGCCGTGGAGAGGGCACATCGCACCCTGGGTCCCAAACCCCCAGTTGGAGCGACACCCAGACCCATCCTGGCCAAGATCTTGAACAGCCAAGACCGAGATCTTATCCTACGCCTGGCACGGGAGAAGGGGACTATTACACACAAGGGTAGCCAGGTCTCATTCTACCCTGACTTTACGCCTGCAGTGCAGTCGGCGAGACGTGAGTTCCTGCCTGCTAAACGCCTCTTACTGCAGGCCCAAATTCCCTACTCAGTTTTATATCCTGCGAAACTCAAAGTCACCTACGATGGAACTGCGCATTTTTTCACTGATGCCAAGTCCGCCCTAAAATTTGCTAAACACATAGGGGGCAAGAAGTCCAAACAAGGTTCCACTTCTGTGGGCCTGGCGGAATCCATGCTGAGTGACAATGACTAACCCATTCCAGCCTAGATATTTTCCCTGCCTTGTGCTGATGTGCCCTATATAGTGGAGAGGACCCATGTGATGTTTGCAATGTGAAGCTGGGGGTGGTTGTTTCATGTGGCTGTTTTTCAGATTTCCCCTGTTCTGGTGGGTATAATACCTTTGGGAGCTGATCGGATTGATGCCACTGAACACACAGTGGGCGGGGACGTATTGGGACAGGCCGATTTTATACAATGTTGTGATTCATAAACGGATTGTTTAACCAGAATATTCGGTGTGATGGGGTGAAATAATTCCCATTTGTTAATTACTAGGCACAACTCTTTGCAGTTCTCTTGGCAACCTGTAGTTGCAGGGGAGTACGCTGGTGGTACTGCGCCCCTATGGGAGGATTCCCTAATGTTCTCACTTTCCTCCGTTGTTGTGAGCGGGATTTGTACAACCTGCTTGGGGGGTTAGTGTGGGAGGTGGGTTGGTGGGGGGGTTTGTTTATATGTTTATAGCCAGTCTACAACTACATGGATTTGCTGTCAGCAACTGGATGTCATTGATTGTGAGGCATCTCTTTGATCCTACTGTATTTGTACATTTTAGTGAATCGGTCGCCAGATGTCTAGTTTAAATTGTTTGACCTGGAACATTCATGGGCTAAATGATGGGTGGAAATCCAGGCTTGTTCATGCATATCTGTTAAGGCATCAAGTAGACGTTTGTGTACTACAGGAAACGCATCTCAATGTTGTTCCCTTCCAAGGCTGAAACATAGTAGGTGGCGGAACGGTGTACTCATCCATCTACTCAAATCACTCCAGAGCAGTTGCTGTGCTGATCAGAAGAGGCCTTGATTGGAGGGAGGGGGAGTTGCAAACCGATTCGGAGGGTAGATTTATTATTCTCACGGGCACTCTGGGTGGGATCCCGGTGGTGATAGTAGCAATCTATGGCCCTAATGTTGACTCTCCTAGTTTTTTCCAGGATATCTGGGCCAGAGTCAAGGCATTGAACTGCGACCCCATTATCTGGGGGGGAGACTTTAACGCCATATTACATGATGAGTGAGACAGGAAAGGGACCTCACGTATACTACACCCCACCACCAGTGCTGCATTACATGCCATTATCACAGATGGGAATTTGGAGGACATTTGGAGAAGTAGTCACCCAACGACTAAAGAGGGGACATGCATATCTGAATATCACAGGTCATGGTCACAATTGGATTTTTGTTTAGTGTCTAAGGATGTGGCCAGCTGGACGAGCGAGGTCACACACCTTCCCAGGTCCCTATCAGACCATGCACCATGCCTCTTGCGGATAGTACTTCCCGACTCGGCTCCACAACTGTTCACCTGGAGGTTACCCCCGAATGCCCTATTAGATGAGGCATTCAAGGAAGAGATCAGGGTAGACATTACTGACTATTTTACCTTTAATACCGGATCTGTCGACTCTGAGGCCTCTCTAAGTGGAAGGCATTTAAGACAGTTATCAGGGGCAAATGCATAGCCATGGAAGCGGGGGTGCTGAAGGCAATTTGTGGTGCGCTTGCATCTCTGGAAACACAAATAAAGGAGCTGGAAACCAAATTCTTCTATTCTAACGATCCCCAGTCACTGGCCCCCCTGAAGGAGAAGCTCCTTGAATTTGAGGAAGAGGAGCAGCGTGAAGTAAAGTTTTTAGGGAAATATGCTCAAGCCAGGAGATATGGGGAGGGAGACAGGCTGGGGAGGACTCTAGTGCCAATGATTCGACTCCCCGATCTACCTCTTACATCCCTGAATTGAAAGGCACTCAGGGATCTGTCATCAGAGGCCAGACAGGGATTTTAGATGAGTTCTACCATATCTACTCTGAATTATACACCGCCGCCCAAGAGTCGACTCCGGAGGGTCTGCTGCCCTTTCTCGACTCTCTGGAATTGCTATGGCTGAGTCTGAGGTATAGGGACTATCTGGACTTCCCCTTTTCGGTTGAGGACGTTACTCAGGTGATCAAGAGCTTGCCACAGGACAAGGCTCCGGGGTCAAATAGTTTGACCACCGCCTTCTAATTTTGGCTGGCTCTCTGGCATTTCCATTAACTGGGCTAAATCAGTTATATTTCCCTTAACCAACGCCACTGTTCCAGCCCCTTCCGAGTTCCCCCTAAAATGGGCAGCCGAACCTGTTAAATATCTGGGCATTTGGCTCAGCAGAAATATCCAAGAAATATGGGACATGAATTATAGCCATGCCATAACTTGGTGGGAAAATTGCACTAGTCAAAATGGCGGAGCTTTCAATTTTTTTAACTGTATTTTCCAACATCCCATTCCCCTCACGCAAGCCTTTTTAAAATCTATCAGATCCCTGCTGGTATTGCTAGTCTGGGCAGGCAGACAGGCGCGCATCTCATGGGACCTGTTAACGCTACCACTGCGACAGGGTGGGCTGGGTGCCCCAGATATGAAATTGTATGTGTGGAGTGCTCAGGCTCAATTTCTTTCTCACTGGGTACACCCGACTCCATTTCAGCCTCATGTGGCTGTAGAAACAGATGCTGCGGCGCCTGTCCCTTTGCAAGTAGTGTTATACCAACCCTATAGGCGTCCCAGAGATGGTGTAGACACAGTAGAAACCTTGTGGTGGGGGTGGAATGAGTTGCGGAAAAGAGCCGGTGCCCCTATATTGTATGCCCCTTCCTTACCCCTGACGCATAAGCCTATGCTACCCAATATAGGCGACTCTGGCCCGCCTTCCGGTCCTTATATGACACTTTCCTGAGCCCTCCGCAAGCCTTGCCTGCACTAGAAAACATGCAAAAAACAGCCACTTCTCGCAGACTAATCACACGGATCTATACTCACGTGCAGACCTCAGCACCTGTATCACAGCCCTGGGCGTTTCTGGCATGGAATGAGGAACTTCCTTGTCCGCTCATGGACGACCAGTGGGCCTACTGTTGTGGTCAACTCACGGCGCTGTCCCCTAACTATAAACTTCGGGTAATACATTTTTAATTTTTACATAGATTTTACAGGACACCTACTGGGCTACACCGTATGGGACTGAAAGATGACAACAGCTGTTGGAGATGTGATTTCACTGCAGCAACCTTTTTACACATGGCATGGAGTTGTCCACGACTGGCGTCATTTTGGTCCAGTGTTTTCACTGCTATCCACCAGATAATTGCCACCCCTGCCGACCCTAAGTCCTTGCTGGGTCTGCTGGGATACGTGAGGGATACCACGTTTAAGGTCTGTAAATTGCATGTTATGCTCCTTCTATTTGCAAAACGCCAAATTGCCATACATTGGGAACGGAAGGGGATTCCTTCTCCAAATGAATGGATTAGGGACGTCACGTTTGGCCAATCACAGCTGTCCACCTTCTGGGAGTTATTGCCCTCCACGTCCCGACCTAGAGATATATGGGAACTGTTAGAACTGAGGGTCTCTAGTTGGCAGAGGTAGGTACCTTTGACCAAATAGGGACCCTTGCTTCTAAATCAGGGCAAGGGGATTACACTACTGGATAACCCCTGCTCACCCCCTTGGTAGCTTGGCACGAGCAGACAGGCTTATCTCAGAGGCACTGTGTTAAGCATTTGTGAACACATACAGTAATACAGTGAAAACACTACAGATGGACACCACACAGGTTTTATAAAAATAAGTATTCTTTATATAGACTTAACACAAGACCACAAACGCCAAAAATCCATAATACTGTACTCAAAATTGACTTAAATATGGTAGAATTAACTTAGTTCAAGTTGAAGGTAAATGCGACACAGTTCTCACAAAAGTACCTGGAAGCGTAACACAAAATAAGCAAAAGGCTTGCAGCGTTGGAGATGCGTCGGTTCCTTGCTTCGGGGGAGACAATGCGTCGCGCCTCAATGCTTGCGTAGAATAGGGGATGCGTCTTGATCCTTACCGGAGAGGAGGTGATGCGTAGATTCTTGTGCTGTGGCCCGGTTGCGATGCGGCAAGATGGCACCTCTATGCGATGTGACAATCCGGTGCGATGTGATAAGATGGCACCCTTGTTGCAACGATGTGAAGATGATACATACACGCCCTGGCAGCCTTGCGGCGACTCTGTACTTTGGACAGACCCTGCGACACGCTTCTCCGGTGAAGCGACGGAGACCCTCACGGTGGCGTCACGCTTCTCCGGTGATGCGACAGCAGACAGCTGCGACGAAGACACGCTTCTGGGGAGATGCAGCGGCGGCACGCTTCTCCGGTGATGCGACGACTACAGCTACGGTGGCGACACGCTTGTTCTCGTTGTGTCGCGCTTCCAGCTCCCAGCGACACGCAGGCTTCTGCAGATAGAATTCCCAGCAA
Source organism: Triturus cristatus (assembly GCF_964204655.1). NCBI lineage: Eukaryota > Metazoa > Chordata > Amphibia > Caudata > Salamandridae > Triturus > Triturus cristatus. The sequence continues at coordinate 464,939,034 of NC_140584.1, read as the reverse complement.
GGTAATTCAGAGGTGAGCTGGTGGTGAAGTCTTTCGTCCCTGAGACTTCAACAGGAGGCAAGCACAAGTTCAAGCCTTTGGAGAAATATTCTGCAAGATGAGGAAAGTCCTTTTAAAGTTCCTTCTCCTCTCCTTGGCACTGAAGAAACCACTGTAGGCCAACCCAGCAACACAGCACACTGGCAGGGGGGCAGTACAACTCCTACAGCTTCCTTTGGTTCTTCTCCTTGGCAGAGGTTTGTCTTGTTGATCTAAAGTCTTATTGTCTGGGTCCCCATATCTATACTACTTTTCTCTTTCTTCTCTGAAGGCAGAGAGGCCTTTGCCTAGTCCAAACCAGTTCTGGTCGGCCCTGGAGTACTTTGCTGACAATACTCCTTCTTTTTTTTACAGTATAGGCCAGGGACATCAGACGCACCACAGGATGTGGAGCCAGCATTGTGGAGGGCAGGCACAGCCTATTCAGGTCCCAGGTGCAGCTCCTCCCACCCATCTACCTGCAGATCTCTCTATTCAGCCCTGTGCTGACTCACCCTCTCTCCTGGAATCCCCCAGCCGCTCCCACTCACAAAACCATGCACACAATTCTCAACCTAGCAGAGGCAGGCTTGGACAGTTAGGGAAGAAAATACCTAGATTCTAAAAGTGGTATTTTCAAACACAGAATGTTAAAACCAACTTCACTAAAAGATGTATTTTATCATTCTGAGTTCAAGCATACGGGAATTTCTACCATGTTCCCTGGGTCAGTTAGGATTATAGGATGTAATAATCAATCAAGGCTACCTATGGGGAACAGGTAGCCATGCAATAGTGAAAAATGAAAATGGCAGTAATTCACTATTAGGACATGCCACACACACCAGGGCATGTCCTACCTTATACTCACATGCACCCTGCACTTGGGCTTACCATAGGGGTGTCTGATATGAAGAAAAGGGAAGGTTTAGGGACTGGCAAGTGGGTGCACTTGGTCAGTCAACATGGCAGTCAGAGACTGCACACAGGCTCAGCAGTGGCAGGCCTGAGACACACTTTACAAGCTGCTTCTGTGGGTGGCACAACCAGTGCTGCAAGCCCCACCAGCAGCATTTGGTTTACAAGCCCTGGGCACACTCAGTGCACTGTACTATGGTCTGACAAGTAAATCAAATAACCCAATAATGGAGTCACTAATCAATACATCAATTTACACAAGAGAGCATATGCACTTTAGCACTGATCAGCAGGGGTAACGTGCCCAGAGTCATAAAACCAACAAAAACAGGTCTGAGAAAATATAGGAGGAAGGCAAAAAGTTCAAGGATGACCCTGCAAAAAGGGCCAAGTCCAACACAACCCCCTTCCAGCCAAAACGCAGGGTAGACCAATCACTACCTTGATGGGATTCCCTGCTTTGGGCGATAGAACATGGACCCTGGCCCGCAACAGCAGGGGCACACTCCAGTTCTACGCCAATCTGAACCTATTTGGATTCCTCTGTCCATACTCTCAGGGTCCACTAAGCTAACCCATGGGGAACCCTTATCCTCACCTATGGACACCACCTGTGTAGCACCTTACCTTAGCTTGCTCACAGGTGTGTCCCAACAGAAAGACAGCAAGCCACAATGGCCACTGACAGCTGTCAGTGAAGAGAGCCAGGCCCCAGGCCTTTCATGGCTCTCCAACCTCTGTGGCATCAGAGAGTGGGGGGCGGTAGCCTCAGGCGCCTGGCACCCTTAGTCCACTCTACCTTCTGTCAGGTCAGGTATGACATCCTGACACTGACCCACCAGACCAGAGTCTGTACCCTGAGACTGGACAGGGGACTGGGGTGGGCTCTCCCACACCCAGTCCTCCTCCTTGGGGCTCTGCACCCTCCCACCTGATGAGGAGCCCCCAGAAAACAAACCAGTAGGGGCACTGTTAGCAGTGGCCCCTTACTCCAGGTCAGGGGGGATACCTCAAACCTGGCCCTCCAACTTAGGGTCTAAACCCTCCATTTGAACCGGGGTCAGAGGTGAGGACTCCCTCCCTCTGCACCCCCTTACAGAGTTCTGCACCCTCCCACTTAGAGTGGTACCCCTAGAAGACAAACTGGTAGGGACACCGATTACAGTTGCCTATTCCTCCAGGTTAGGCAACACCTGAACCTGGCTTCCCAACCCAGGGACCAACCCCTGCGGTTGAACACTTGCCCGGCGCACCAGGACTTCCTGGGGAGTACATATACCCTCCCCCCGAAGGTGACACATAACTAATGGATCGTGTCACAGTCTGCCTGGTGCAGAGCTCATGACCTCCTGTCCATCTGACAGTACGTGAAGATGGCCCAGGAAAGAAGTGTCACCATGGTCACTCTGCTGTGTGTAGATTTAGATTTCGCAGATAGGTTTCCCGATTTATGCCCTTATATAGGTACAATTCATATTGCTCTTATTTAGGCATAGAATATCCAGCCCTTAGTTAGGCATTGTCCATGCTAAACAAATACAGGCATGGTCTCCTACATCCGTCAATCCACGTCACAACGAGTTCTTGGAAAACCAGACTCTTAAGCCTTTAGGAATTTCTCTTGCTTGGATATTGATTTCTCCAAGAACTCATTTAGTATGCATGAACATGTATTCCTTAGGGGTTCATTAATGACGTTCCGATGCCCGACTTTTACGTCAATACAGGCATTCCTAAACACCTTCAAGGTCTAGATATACCTGCACTTGCCCTGGCCAACCACGGTTCCAGTACAGTCCAGTTCGACTGCCTACTTGCGGTTCCCCACAGCAAGTTCGGAAGGAGATCGAGTTCCCACCTGATGCACTGACCAGATGCTGTCATCCTCCTCACAGAGAATGCAGCTCCAGTGTTTCTGACTCCCCTTGGGGGTGTTAGATATCGAGTCCCAGAAACAGATTCCAACCTCACACATTCTAAGGTATGGAGCAGGCTAGAACTTAGAGAAACTTTTGGCAACTCTTGGCAAAACTAAAACTATAGCTAGCTATACTTTAGAAAACAGCACCTACTTCTTACCTCGTACTACACTTAGGTTAGGTACACTGGGGTAGAACTATTTAGAAGCATCAGATGAGTATTCACATTTTAACCTGTGTTTTTATGTATGTATTTTATGAATATATGTCATAGCTACAAACCATGCTATTGCAGTAATATTTTATCTTACTGCTAACTCTGTACGTATTGTACTTCGCATCCTGTCTTACGATTGTAGCAGTTCATATCTATTGCATGAGAAATAAGACTGTTCAATAAACCGCCTTTTTATTGAAACGCCCGTCTCTCTATTTCTGTGCAACTCTGTAGAATCGAAGCATGCACGATTGACTTAGTGAAACTGTTATCTATTGTTTCCACGGTTCCAAGATTGTTCCGAATCTAAGGGAAACTAAGTTGTCATGTTTATGCGGTTGTCAGAAACTAATCTCTTCTTGTATATTCAAGAAGTTTCTAGTGACCTCTGAGTTAGCTGGCACACACAAGTAATTAAGTTTAATGTACTCAATAGAGACATACTGACCTCAGTCCTATGTCAAAACTGTAGTGTATATTATTCCAATGCGCAGAGACTAACAGGGATATAGGAACTACACTACATGGCGCCCAACGGTTTGGTAAGGGACTAATTTAATGCTAGATACTGAAGTAACTCAGTCGTGCTTTTCTCAGAGACCCCTACTCATAATACTCCATTAGACGTCTGGAGTGGGAAGGGATAATATCCGCCATAGCTTAGCAGGACAAAAATCCTATGTATTAGCTGTTTGGTTTGTTCAACGTTGAAGGATACAGTGTTTCAAATTATTGTGCACCTTATCTTCGTTCCCTTGAAACTTGCTCTGAAACTTTCATTAAACAATGACCGAAAACGGCACAAACACTGATAATGGTGGAGCTGTACCCGATGAAGTGGCAACAGGTTTTGATTATACAGGTTTTGATGAAACCGATGAAAATGCGAAAATCATCGCTCCAAATTTAGGGAGAGCCATCACTCTAAAACTTATAAAACATGGCCTAACACCAAGAGGTGGTAGAGCAGTTTTTGTGATAGAGGCACATGAATTTCACCAGACAGAGGTATTCTATTCATGGATAGTATTACCAGAATCAAATCCAGTAACTAAAACGTTTCACTTCTACATAGAAGATGAACCACCTGAGGAATATATTCCTTTCGAGGATATTGAAATTCCATTCACATACCAGGAGCATGATCTCTGGTTTAAAGGCGCCCTAAAACATTGCAATCACATTACCAGGCTCGGTCCACTAGGTAGACCAGGAGCAACATGGCCGATTTTAGCCGGCTACACACCTCATCCGGACATTGAAGCAATATCAGACGTAGAATTACTTAATCAGATACAAAATTTAATAGACTTACACAGTTAAACTACAACTGTCTGAAAGTCCTGAAAAGGCCTTTACTAAAAACAATCCTACCTCTTCTAAAAAGAAGTGGGAAATTAACAAACATCAATCAAAAGAGGAAGATTCTCAATCCTGAGGTAGGTCTCCTCAAAAGGAGCCCTCAGGAATAGGGATAATTTGAGAAAACCTGACAGGTACCTTTCAGATATCATCACAGACACCCGAAAGAAGAGGACGGTCATTGAACAAAGAAGAACGCGTGAAGTCCAAAGACGATCAACACGTTCAGAAAAACAAACCAAAACCTCAAATCTCCAAAAAGAAGGTAGCAGGTCTGAAGATCAGACATGCGAGGATTCTGAGAGAACAACTCAAGAACGGATAATGGGCTCAGACAATGTTGGACAGCGCAGCAGAAGTTACAGTAGCTCGCCAGAACCTGAAGGGGCTTCTGGAGACAGTGGACTTAAATGAGGATATTCAAGTTGAAGCTGCAGATACCAGGGTTAGTTCTCCGCACAGGTTATATGAAATAACACTCCGGATGAAGGGAGACATACCAAGAAAAGTGAAAGCACTCTTTTGTGAGTGACTTTCAAAGGGTTATGATATACTTCTAGCAGAACATGACTGGCCATCAGAATTTGTCACGGACGGCCCACATGGAGAAGACATCATTATGCCAGCCTTCTCCAACGATGTTCCAGTACACTTAAAGTATACTTATGCCAGGAAATGGGCAGTGGCCCAGGCTCCAGCATTATATAAGAATCATGAAGGGTGGGATGAGGACTCACCTCACCACAAAATCCAGTTAAAAAATCAACCAACTGCACAAAGGCAGTACCTGGTTAAGCAAGAAGCTAAAAAACAAGTCAGGGAGATCTTAGATCAACTTGAATACCAGGGAGTGATTGAAACATGCACCTAATCAATGATCAATCCTTTGTTTTCTGTCTCCAAACCAGACAATACATATCATCTAGGGATTACAGACACCTAAACTCTTGTTGTAAAACATTTGCAGTGCAAAATACACACAGTACAGCATTAATGAATAACATTGTGCGTAAAAAGTACAAAACCACATTAGACATTTCAAATGGTTTCTTTTGTCAAACTATTGCACCTGAAAGTAGATATTTGACCGCTTTCTCAATAATGGGGACCCAGCATTAATTTTGTCGACTCCCACAGGGGTTCAAAAACAGCCCGGGGTTATTCTCAGCAAGAGTAACAGAGTTACTACAAACTTATGGTGACGAGGCAGTGTCATATGTCGAAGATATAAATCTGACAGATGATGACCTGGACAGACACTTGAACAGGGTGAACACCATTATAATGGGCTTCGCCTCTGAGTGTTACAAATTCAACTTTAAAAAGTCCAGAATTGAGGAGGAGCCTAGCGCGCAACCAAGATGGCCGCGTAGGTGCGAGGCTCCCGAGGACCTCCGCGACCTCCTACATATATCCTGACAATATCCTGTCCTAGATGAGGGGACTGTGTTGGTGAGCCCGAGCTGAGGTGGCACCCGCTTTCCGCTTCCAAATTGGACCTCGGACTCCGGCGGTAGCACCGACTGAGATTTGCGGCCTTCTCCACGCCGGACCCCGGATTGGAGCTGTGGGGTGATCCGGAGGCAAAGTGAACAACAGCGGCGGGCTGGGCGCGGCGGCTCGCGTACCCCGCACTTTCACTTTCGCTTTTGCACCCTCCTTGCTGTCTCGGCGAGGTTGGGTCGCGGGGCACTGTGAGGTGGTGTGGCCTCGTTGGGGTGCCCTGCCGGCCCGCCGGCTGTGACCTGCCCCGCGGCCCTGTGGTGACCCCCCCCGGATCCCGTGAACCGGCTTGCCCGCCCTTTACGACGTGCCTGGCACGGCCGTGGGACTGGAACCATGTCCACAAAGCAAGATGGAGATCGAGCAAAGGTGAAATCGACCCGACGTGGCGCAGTCCACCAGTCTAACAGCATGGACCGCTATACCCTCCAGAAGGGATCTCCTGAGGTGCCGCGTAGGTCCCCTGAGGGCCCGACTGATGCTCCTGCTCTGCCCGCGGATCTGACCCTGCGGGATGTAATGGGCGCTATCGCTGAGATGAAGGCCTCGGTGGACCAGCGTTTTGATACACTGGCGCAGAAAATTGACTCGGTCCTCGTGGATGTTGGCCTGGTAAGGGCCGATCTATCCAAGACTAATGACCGGGTCGATTCTTTGGCCCACACCACATCGGGCCTTACGACGGATGTGGCAGCCCTCCAAAAGGAGGTGCGCCGGCTCGGCCAGGCGAGCGCGCTGATGGATCGTTGCCTGGAGGATTCTGAGGGTCGGGCCCGGAGGAACAATGTCCGTATTCTCGGGGTGCCTGAGGGACGTGAGGAGGCGGCGGCGGATCTATTCGTGGAGGACTTGATTCTCACCCATCTCCAGCCCCGGGGGCTGAGTAAGTTCTTCGCGGTGGAGCGGGCCCACAGGGTTCCCGGGGGAAGGCCTAAGGCCGGAGCCCCTCCGAGGCCTCTCATCGCCCGGATTTTCAACTTTCGGGACAGAGACGCTATCCTGCAATCCTCCAGACTACAGGGGCCGGTCAGACTCGACAATATGGATATAAATTTTTATCCTGACTTCACCCCAGCGGTCCAAAAGCAGAGACTAAGCTTTCTTGGAGTCAAACGTCGTCTACGGGACCTAAATCTCAAGTATGCTATGCTTTTCCCGGCTAAGCTGCGGGTGGAGTTGGATGGCCGCACGCACTTTTTTGATTGTCCCGAAGCAGCCGGGGACTGGCTAGATACCTTGCCTGGGGATCGGGATCGGGGGGGTGGGGGGGGAGCGGTTGGGGGAGAGGGCCCGCCGGATCAGGACTGAGGGACTAATATTATGCCTCGCTCTGGACAAAATTGATGTCACTTTTGACTGTTCGTCTGTTCGAGTAAGTTTCCTCCTGTGGAGGTCGTGTGGGGTCTCTAGGGGGTTCTCCCTCCTCCTCTGGGGGTCTAGTTAGTTTCACCATCTATGGGGCGACAGGCACACTGCACTTTGGGGGGGCTGTTTGGGCTCATGCAGGGGTGCAGGGAGGGGGGAGTTCTGTTGGGGTGGGGGAGTTGGGGTGGGGTGTTGTTCGTTTTTACCACAAGGCAAACCCTTTTTTGTATTGTTTTTAAGGTGCTCTCCGGGGGACGACTGATGGCTCCTGTGTGTGATGGGGGGTAGGGATTTGACTTTGTTGTCTTGGAACGTTAATGGACTGGGGGATAGGATCAAACGAGGTGTGGTCCTGCAGTATTTGAAACGAATCTCACCCGATGTAGTCTTCCTGCAGGAGACACACCTTATTGGAAACTCTTTTTGTGCCATGAATCGGCGTGGCTATCGTTTGGTGGCCCACTCGGGCTTCACGTCGGGCTCACGGGGTGTGGGCATTATGGTGAAGAACTCGCTCCCGTTGGAAATTGATGAGGTGCGCCATGATGATAGGGGACGCTATGCTGTTTTAGTGGGGAGAATGGAAGGCAAAGTAGTGGTCTTTGTATCAGTATACGTCCCACCGGGGCTACAGGCGACCACTTTTGCAGACCTTGGGCGCCTCCTCCTGGGCCTTCCGGGGGGACCCCTAGTGGTTGGGGGGGACTTCAATGCGGTGGTTTCTGGGACTCTGGATCGTCACCCCCCTAGGGACCTCCCCCGGGCGCAGGCGTGGCTATCCGGCCTCTTGGATACACTGGGATTGGTGGACTGCTGGCGCTTAAAACATCCCACGCAGCAGCAGTACACTTTCCACTCGGGGGCCCATGGTAGCCTCTCACGGCTTGATCATGTCCTTGTCCCGGCGGCCTATGCTGGGAGGGTGGGGGAGGTGCGCCATTTGGCGCGGGGTATCTCAGATCACTCCCCGCTCCTGTTCCATTTTGATGTCTTTCCGAGGGGTGAGGGCAGGGTAGTTCCAATCAATGCCTGGTACCTGCGCGACCCCACCATTCGCGCTGATGTGATTAAATCCTTGCAGCGATACTTTGATGAGAATGTGGGGTCCGTCCCTTCGGCTATCTCCCTGTGGGAAGCCTTCAAGACAGTTCTCAGAGGAGAGGCCCTGTCCCTTATTTCCCATGCCCGGAGGCGTGAGCGGGAGGAGGTTACCCGGGTGGAGGCCGAAATTGCTGAATTGGAGGGTGATTTGGAGGGCGGAGTGACGGATGCTGCACTACATGTCCTACAACTTAAGCAGGCGGCCTACAGGGCCCTCGTTACGGAGGCGGCCAGGGGCCTCAGTAGGGAGCAACAGGGGCGACTGTATGATGTGGGTGATAAGGCGGGCAAACTGATAGCGTGGTTGGATAAAAAGGAGAGAGTGAATCGTGTGGTCCCGCTTATTGAGAGGACGGATGGTGTGAGTGTAACCGAGCCAGAAGAAATTGTCTCCTGTTTCGCGGATTATTTCCGCGAGGTGTATTTTTCGGTCTCTCCTTGCTCGGAGGACTCCCATTCCCTGCTTAGGGATATCGCGCTGCCCTCCCTCTCGGAGGAGGACAGGGTGTCGCTGGATGCCGCTCCTACATCCGATGAAATTGCCCTCGCCATACGTTCGGTTGCCTCTGGCAAGGCCATGGGCCCGAATGGCATCCCTATCGAGCTGTATAAGTTGCGACCAGATGTACTGGCACCCCACCTCCGCGCGATGTTCCTGGCGGCCCACTCGCTGGGCTCCCTCCCGCCGGACCAGCGTCTGGCTACTATCGTGGTGATCCACAAGGAGGGGAGACCTCGGGACCGGGTTACATCCTATCGGCCTATCTCGCTCTTGAATGCGGAGCCCAAAATTCTCGCCAAGGTGCTGGCCAATCGGCTGGTCGGCGTGGTGGGCGATCTGGTCCACCAAGACCAGTCCGGCTTTATCCCCCATCGCAACACGGCCCTTAATCTGCGGCGCTTGCACGGGGTGCTCGCACGTGTCCCATTTGTGCGGGAGCCGGCCATTTTGGCGTCCTTAGACGCCACTATGGCGTTTGACACGCTTGAGTGGCCATACATTTGGGCAATGCTGGCGAAGTTTGGATTCGGCCCGGGCTTCATCAGTTGGGTCAAATTGTTGTATTCGGGCCCATTGGCGCAGGTGGTGGTGAATGGAAGAGTTTCGGCCCCATTCGAGCTGGGCCGGGGCACGCGACAGGGCTGCCCCTTGTCGCCGCTCCTGTTTGCGCTGGCCTTGGAGCCCCTGGCGGAGTGGCTGCGGTGGCATCCCTCCATCCGTGGTCTCCGTTGGACCCCGAGTATGAGGACCGTGTGTCCCTATACGCTGACGACATCCTTTTGTACCTAGCCTCCCCACGTAAGTCACTCATAGTCCTGGTTGATGTTTTACGTTCATTCGGCCGGAACTCAGGCCTTGTCATCAACTGGGCTAAATCATGTGTGTATGTGCTCTCTGGGGAGGCTCCTGTCCTCCCGCGGGGTTGTCCGATTCAGATTGCCTCTCAGGGGTTTCGATACCTGGGTGTCTACATTACTCTGGACCCAGAGGCCCACTACGAGCGGAACTTGCTTCCCCCCCTCCAGCGCTTGAAGGAGGACGTCGTGCGCTGGCGGCGCCTGCCGCTATCGCCGCTCGGCCGGGCGGCGTTGTTTAAGATGATGTCGTTGCCACGTTTCTTATACGCTCTCCAGAACACTATGGACCCAGTCCCGGCGCGCTACTTCCGTGAGGTGGAGAGTCTACAGCGCCGCCTGTTCTGGGACGGGAGGCCACGCATTGCCCTGGCGAAGTTGACGCTCCCATGGTATGACGGGGGGATTGCCCTCCCGGATATTAAACGGTATTACTGGGCCTCCCAGCTAGCTGCAATTAACCATGGCCTCTACGGGCCCGCCTTGAACCCGGCATTTGAGATGGACAAGATGCTACTGCCCGGTGGCGACTACAATCGAGCGCTCTACTCTGGCGCGCCCGACGCTCGCTTGACGGGACCTACGCGTGTCATGGTCAGAGTATGGCATGCGGCTAATGCAGCTATGGGGTGGAAGGACCGTTTGACCCGGGCGTCACCGCTGTATGCGTCTGAGAAGTTGGGCTCTCTCTGGACCTCGAAGGGCTTCGAGAGATGGGACATGATAGGCATCAGTAAAGTGGGGGATCTCTGGTCGAGGGGAGGACTTAAAACATTCGAGATGCTGCAGACGGAGTTTCAGTTGCAGGGCAGTGAATACTTTCGGTACCTGCAGGTCCGTCATGCACTGGGCTCCGTCTTCCCAGACGTCGCCTCCATCCCGGAGTCTTCCCCCCTGGAGGATAGAGTGCTGGACGGCCACGTCCCAGACAGTACGATCTCCCTTATTTATAAAAAATTGATTGATGATCGCTCGGGCTTGCTGATTGGCCTTCGCGAGGCTTGGTTTGCCGACGGTCTGGAGTTGGACGATGAGGACTGGATCTCCGCGGTGGCCTCTCCGAAGGAGGTGGCTATACCGGCTCGCCTTCGCTTCGTCCAGCTTAAGATACTCCACCGGGTCTACATGACGGGGCCAAGGCTTCAGCGTATGGGCTATACTGAGGATGGATTGTGTAAGCGTGGTTGTGGTGCCTTGGCGACCTTCCTGCATATATTATGGGAATGCCCGAAGGTGGAGCGATTCTGGCGCGGTGTGCACGAGGTCCTGCGAGTGGTTACGCGTGTTGCGCTGCTGCCTGAAGCGAGGAGATGCCTGTTGAATGTGTGGGAACCAACTGACTACTCGGCTCCGCAAACGTGGTGGGTGACTCTGGGATATATGATTGCTAAGCGTGATATTGCGCAACTGTGGGGATCCCAGAACCCCCCGGCGGTGTCGGCCTGGAAAGAACACATGGACTGGTGCATGTTTCGAGAAAAGGTGGTGTATGTGGCGAGGGGTAAGCCTGGGACATGGGTGAAAGTGTGGGGCCCCTGGAACGCCTACCGTGGGAGTATTTGCGCGCCACCGTTGCTGCCTGCTGCCTCACCAGCCCCGTCCCCTTAGCTTACTCCTTCCCCCAGCCCCGGGCACAGGGTTCCCCCAGTCCTCGCTCTGTTCCCCTTCCCCTCTTTGGACTCCTCTGGATAGTTGGGGTTCCCCATTTGGGGAGCACGTGCTGCTACTTTCGACTGTGGGTAGCCTTGTGGGTGTTGTTTTCTTGTTGTTTGTATAAAATGAAACCGTACTGTGGGGTATTATGGCTGTGGCCCATGATGTTGATAACTCCTGCTTATGCTCCTTTGTAACGCCAAGTGTTCTATGAACGTATGCCATATGATTCTGCCATTCCTAGCGGCCGGCCGGAAGGTTGTGGGCCCATATTTGTATATTCTTGAGATTTGTAATAAACGGTTTCAAAAACAAAAAAAAAAAAAAAAAAAAAAGTCCAGAATTGCCCATCTCAGCGTCCTTTTCCTTGGATATGAACTATCAAGTGAAGGAAAAAGTCTGACAGCCAACTTTTTAGAAAAGTGTGCGCTGCTCCAACCTCCAAAAACGCTGAAAATCTTATAGTCGATTCTAGGTTTCCTGAATTTTGGAAGAACATACATTCTAAACTATGCAGAGAGGGTTAAACCTCTCTACAAATTAATCAAACCTGATTTCAAAGCCACAACTTGCACACAAGAACACATAGAAATTCTGCGTTCACTTCAAACAGACATGTTAGCAACAAAACACTTACAAACACACGTAAACTTAGTGATCCAAATCATTCCGGGTCAATGCGGATTCACCTACTTAACTTTTAACAAAGGTGAAAAAGTACCAATTGCATACAAATCACATTTGTATAGGCAAGCAGAAATGAAATTTACATCAACAGAAAAAATTCTGACAGCAGTTCAAACCGCTGTAGCAAAAGAAAGAGCCCTAGCACAGGGGAAACGCATTATGGTCATCACCCCTGTACCAGCTTTAGAGGCAGTTACTAAAGCTAGCATTCCGAATGCAAAGCTTTACATCCAAGATGGATACAATGGGTTAATTCTCTTGCTGCAACTGATTTTGAATATATTTTTGATCCTTACTTGAAAACACAAGCATTCCTGCAATACAAACACGAATGTCCTCTGCCTACTGAAATTCTCCCTCTTGATCAGTACGAATTTATAATTTATACTGACGAATCTGCACAACCCGCTACGGAGAGTAAACAAGCTTACAGTGCAGCATGCGCAATCGTTAAAGGTCGTATGCGCGATGGCAAATTCAGACCAATGGTCACAAAAACGCAATCTCTTGGAGGTTGTACAGCTCTGCGAGCTGAACTACAAGCATTTAAAATGGCACTTGAAAATACGGATCGCGAATTCCCCAAACTCATAGTGTGCGATTCTTTTTATTGTGTTCAATCATACAATGAATATTTATAGAATTGGCTTCAAAATGGTTTCAAAGATGCCAAAGGTGGCACAATCAAGCATAAAACGCTTTGGGAACAGGTAGTTCAGTTGCAAAAAGGACTACAAAAAACTCACGTGATACACACGCTGAGTCATCAACGTGATGGCGTTCGTGTTGAAAGGAATTCATTGGCTGATGAAGCCGCGAGAGGGGATGTGCAAATGGCTTCCGTAGCTGCAATCACTCATTCAAAAACGGAAATAGACAGTGAAATAATGCTGGCTGTCAATGCTTCATGTAAAGGCAGCGGTGCAGCGTTACCTAAAAAATGTCCAAATGCGAACAATGTTCCGTTTGCTCGAATCCCTGGAGTGGGGATATAGGGTAATACCAAACATGGAACGAAGAGCAGCTTTGATTTACGAAGCACATCTGGGAGAGGGTCTGACACATCAGGGGATCTCTAAAACAATTTTAAAATTAAAAGAGATGTACTGGTGGCCAGGAATGAATACACTGATACACATTTATATCAATGAATGCATTGACTGTAATAGAGATCGTAGTACAGAACGCCACCATGCACCTGTCTGCAACGTAGCCAGCCCAGTACAGACACCATTGTTAGACAGCATTAGACTATCTACATGCAGCCATCCCTGTGGACGAATGAAGTACCTCAAACACTAAATCAAGGTTCCTATGGATGTGGCCTCAGCGTTCTGCTGACACTCGAACTGTTATAAAAGATTTGCGATTCTTTATCGGCACATACGCAATTGGCACACTACATTCTGACAAGGGTCCTGCGTTTAACTCTCAAGCTTACAAAGGAGCCATGGCCAGATTGGGAGTAGCATTGCGGTATTCTTCTCCATTCCATCCTGAGGGAAATTCTGTTGTGGAAAGAAAAAAACGGGACATAAAACACTCTATAACAGCTAGGGTATTAGGTTCGGGTGATGGGTGGGTCAAACATCTTTATGGGGTCCAACGCTCATTAAACAATTTGCCAAGAAGTTCTCTAGGGGGAGTCACTCCATATGAAGTTCTATTTGGAACTAAAATGTTGGTACCGGACCTTGATATGCAAGGCACAGTAATGGAAAATAAGAAATTTGATATCAAAGATCGTTTAGCTGTTTTACAGGACTTAAATTAACTAAGAACGAAACAAAGCAACGTGCTCCTGAAGCCAACCATCACTGGGGAAAAAACGGCCGTCCCAGCAAAGCCTGTCTGGATCCCAAAGCTTGGTGATCTAGTCGGAGAAAAGATCGTGGACACAAAGGAATTTGGGCCTTCTTACAGACAACCAGTACCTGTCCTAGCAATCCATGGATCAAGAATAGTACAATTGCCACCCCTTGCTGGTAAAAAGGAGAAAAGATTTGTATCCATCCACCTGATAAAACCACGCTATGTGGTCGATACTAAGCAGTAGGCCAAGTAGACTCCGCCAATGTAGCACACGCACTCCTCTAGCTACAATCCAAGAGGTTCAAACTGAGAGACTCATCACCTTTGAAGATTCTACAGTGAGAAATAAAGGACTAAGCAACAAAGCTATGGAACTTGTCCCTCTTGAAACCCAAATAACAGTTCATGCTGATACACATGTCTTCCATGAAGTAACAAGTGATCAACTGGTTCCAGCGAATTCAATCAATCCTGATGCAATTCCAACCATTAACAGAACTGCCTCTGGCTATTTAATTAACTTTGATATGTTTTCTGAGGATCCCAGCAAACCTGAAACGACGCCAGCATAAAGAAGTTTCAAAGAACAAGCAACAGACTTTTTTCATCTCCTGAAAAAGACTTATCTGGTTTCACCATGGATTGAACTATGGATTGTTTTGGGAATATTCTTCTTTCTACTTTGGTTAGCTCTGGTAATAACTGTGGGTATGCTGATAAATGGAAGATATATTCAAATGGACACAGCAAGTAAAAGACTGAACTTACTTCTCCAGCCACACAAATCATCCCATCGTGAAGCAAGAGACTTGTCAGCAGTGAACATCACAGCCGTTCCTATACCAGATGGTATAGTTTGGGACACAACTGAATATGACGATTTTGGCCCGTTGGAGCTTTTGAAGATTCCACACTTATTTAAAGTTTCATTAAGTGACTTTATTACCTTAAGTACCTTTTCTGATGATTGGGACTTCGAGACTGTTAATAACATGATGTCTAATCTAGAGATGTCTACAGTATTCACAAATCATGAATATTTAGAGGGTTCATCAGACTATGAACAAATGTATTGTTATAATCACTACGGTCATCATTTCTTGCATAAATCTGCAACACCTAGAAATGTATTGATGTATAACCAATGGGAACATTGTCCTACACCTCCAAAGGGTAGCTCGAAAACTTTTGCAATTAAATTTACATATTTTTCATGCTTCAATTTGTCTAATCCAGAAACGTTTTACTTTAAAAATGTGAACAAGACAGGAACGAAAAATATGTTTATCAATACGAAACAGATTTATTCTGCAGCCTTTATTGCCCAACTGTCTAGACAGTGTTTCGACTTTTGGAAAGACGACATTGAGACAAAATCTGTCTGGGGTACAAAAGATTGGCAAGTGCAAGGGATAGAAGCTTTGTTTAGAGTCTGTATCATCCCTGAGCAAATTATGTTTTTGGATGACCCTGTCCAACAAACGTCTTGCCTTGGATTAGCCAAGAACAAATACATGAACACACCGACCATACCTATACCTACAAGTAATAGCACGACTCGGGGGAAGGTCGACGTACATAATATTTTGCATCACAACAGATCAGATCCAGAATGGAAACAATGGTTGCTCTGGCCCACAGACACGAATAACTGTCAACATCGATTCCTGAACAAAACATAGGGTTTCACTATCAATAGGCCAGACCCTCGCTATGTTCAAAGACAGCATCCAGGGATAGTAACAACATACAGTGTAGGGAAACTTTGCCTTGATTGGCTACAGATAGCTACACTGAAAGATGTAAAACTACACTTAACTTTACTTAAAGAAGGCGCAGACCTTAGGAATTCTTGCTAGGACCAAGAAAACCACGTCAAGAATGTTTCATATATGCCGGTATCTACGCTGCTTATAATGAAGCATGGAAGGTTACCCAAGCAGAGACTGCAGAACGAATACGAGAAATTGATCGTATTAATTTAGAGAAAACTCTCTCTGTAGTAGACAATGGGTTAACGACTCTGTCGTCCAGAATATATTCATTGGACAGCATTGTGTCTTCTGTCATAGACATCATGGAACAGGACTTGGTCATGTTGCAACATGGTCAGTCTCAGCTACGTTCTATCATGCTATTGGGCTGGATGCTACAAAACTTGTGTGCAGGCTATGTGCCTTGGCGTTTAATCAACACTACGTCACTGTTTTCGGAATTCAATCTCACTGATAAACAGATCAGACTGGCACAAAGGGGAGCAGACTACACTATGCTGAGCATTGAAAAACTGGAAAAATTACCATTCACAGTGGCAGAAAAAATAGCTACTGAGTGGATCATACATGGTAAAATTACTCTGCCTGGTACAACTTTCCATTTTCAGTATTGCCTAAAACATATACCAGTAGGCAAATATGAAAGGTTGGGTAAAGAATACATCAAGACATCCTGGGATTTACCTTACACACATAGATGATGGAGTGGGGAACGTGAAGTGTTTCTTAGCAGTGAAAACTGGGAGCACGCACTAAGCGGTTCTCTCCTTTGTCAGGGTATTAATTTACAGGGGCCTGTGATGGTTCCACTACAAACTTATCCTGTCACCTGCGAGATTCACCGGCTGCAGTGATTAATCCAATTTTTGGCCAACTTTCTAATGGGAGTTACATTATGTTGAATGATCACAGCTGCTGTGGCATGTTGCCAGGTATTCCATATCTAGTTACGGTTACATCCAGGGTCACTTGCTGTATGCAAGTCTTGTTTCCACAAATAGACACAGTCAGGTAGTCGCCTTTATGGCCTTCACTGAACATCTCTTCTATACGAATTGATACTCTAAGCAGAATGAAAGCCATTCTTTTACAGAAAACAGTGCCACTGACCTCGGCCAGAGAAACCTTAGATCTCCAAGTTGCAAGGACTTCTGCCGAGATACATACCCTTTTGTATAGAAACTGCCCTGTACATTTCTCAGAAATGTTAGGTCTATCTTAAACATGTCTGATATGTGCGGTATTATACATGTATTTAAGAACATATGTGCAGGACTGTCAGCACCTTTTCAAGCAGTCCTCAGCATATTTCCAAACTTCGTGGACTCTGTGTTTGGCGGACTGCCGCTCCTTTTAGCACTCGTTGCAGGGATCCTATTTTTGCTCCTACTGCTATGACATGGCAAGCCAAATCACCAGCGTCACTCCAGGCACCATAGAGAGAGCTCTATTGGAGATGAAGTGCATCGTCCAAATTTTGGGTTTACCTCGTCTACGAGAATTAAACACCACATGGTTTCTGTCAATCAGACCAATCTGGCAAGATTGCATCTTACCTGTTCTACGCTGCCTGCTCTGCAGTGAAGAATGCGTGCTAGACATCTGTCTAACACTCCCATCAGTCATGCCTATGGATATCGATACTCTGTTGGACCCGGTAATGGCCCATGCTCTGTGTTGTCCCCAGCGGCTACCAAACCTGATGACGGCATTCATTGAGATCTCACAGACGCAAATTGCTACTGCTGAGGTACGAGAAAAAACATCAAGCACGCAGGTAACATCCGATTCGAACATTGCTGATGCAACCAATGCTGAAGGCGATAGTTCACATCTATGTGCAGTTAATCTTCTAAACGAGGTATTCCAACTTTCACCTACAACGGTAGACAACATTTTGTCTACAGGATTAGAAGATTTCATGCTTTCTCCAGGCCCACACACTGACTTTTGATTCCAGCACACAGTGTTCCGATGAGACTCTGAATTTGGCCTTCTTCTTTTCAGACAAGGGACTAACTTTGGAACTTTTTTCCTATGATTAATTTTTTTTTTCAAATTTGTATTTTTTTCATTTTTTGGCACGGTAATCTGCTTATAGTAGAACTATTCATAGAGAACAGAATTCTTTGAAAATCTTCCAGGGACATTAGGCCACCTTGTCACATCAACAATTGATTTGTGTTAACCTGCTATGAAATGGTTTCGGACCCTTTTTCTTCTGTATTAACGAGCCATTTCATCGTGTGTATATATTTCTGGTTCATTCTTTTTAGCATTTCCAATGCACACATATGCTTAGAATGACATATTGCTTTTAATATGTACTGCATCTTATGCATCGCAATGGTTTTGTAATGCATTTTTAGGACATATGTTTTTAGATATTTTAGCTGTTTTAGCTAATCATGCGATACTCTCTTTTAGATATGTTTAGTATGTTTGGGATTTAGTAATGTCGTTCATATAAAACTGGAGTGGGTGTTGTTTGTAGATTTAGATTCCGTATATAGGTTTCCCGATGAATGCCCTTATATAGGTACAATTCACATTGCCCTTATTTAGGCATAGAATTTCCAGCCCTTATTTAGGCATTGTCCATGCTAACCAAATACAGGCATGGTCTCCTACATCCGTCAATCCACGTCACAACGAGTTCTTGGAAAACCTGACTCTTAAACCTTTAGGAATTTCCCTTGCTTGGATATTGATTTCTCCAAGAACTCATTTAGTATGCATGAACATCTATTCCTTAGGGGTTTATGCATGACGTTCCGATGCCCAACTTTTACGTCAATACAGGCATTCCTAAACACCTTCAAGGTATAAATATACCTCCACTTGCCCTGGCAAATCACGGTTCCAGTACGGTCCAGTTTGACTGTTTTCTTTCAGTTCGCCACAGCAAGTTCGCAAGGAGATCGAGTTCCCGCCTGATGCACTGACCAGACGCTGTCATCCTCCTCGCAGAGAATCCAGCTCGAGTGTTTCGGATTCCCCTTGCGGGGTGTTAGATATCAAGTCCCGGAAAGAGATTCCAACCTCACACATTCTAAGGTATGGAGCAGACTAGAACTTAGAGAAACTTTTGGCAACTCTTGGCAAAACTAAAACTATAGCTAGCTATACTTTAGAATATAGCACCTACTTCTTACCTCGTACTACACTTAGGTTAGGTACACTGGGGTAGAACTATTTAGAAGCATCAGATGAGTATTCACATTTTAGCCTGTGTTATTTATGTATCTATTTTATGAATATATGTCATAGCTACAAACCATGCTATTGCAGTATTATTTTATCTTACTGCTAACTCTGTATGCATTGTACTTCGCATCCTGTTTACAATTGTAGCAGTTCATATCTCTTGCATGAGAAATAAGACTGTTCAATAAACCCCCTCTTTATTGAAACGCCCGTCTCTCTATTTCTGTGCAACTCTGCAGAAACCAAGCATGCACAATTGACTTAGTAAAACTGTTATCTATTGCTTCCACGGTTCTGAGATTGTTCCGACTCTAAGGGAAACAAAGTTGTCATTTTTATGCGGTTGTCAGAAACTAATCCCTTCTTGTATATTCGAGAAGTTTCTAGTGACCTCTGAGTTAGGTGGCACACACAAGTAATTAAGTTTAATGTACTCGATAGAGACATACTGACCTCAGTCTTTTGTCAAAACTATAGTGTATAATATTCCAATCCGCAGAGCCTATCAGGGATATAGGAACTACACTACAACTCCTTGGTGACTCAGCCCTTCTGGCTGGCCCCTGGCCCACTGGTTCTTCCACTGGGGACTCTTTCCCCCTCTCAACCCTCAATCTGGACTTCTGCACCCTCCACTTAGGAGTGGTACAGCCATACACCAGAATGGATGGAGGCCTGCCGACAGACACTCCCAGTTCACCAGACACTAGGAGATCCCCCTCAACAGGTGGCCCATCAAGACAGACTAGGCTCCCCACCTGGTGTTCCCTTAAAGAACCATCCAGGCTCTGAGACTGAGGTTGTGCACTACCGGGACATAACCCATTCTCACTCCTTCCCCTTAAAGACAGGGATTGAGGCCCTACACCCCTCTCAATACTACAGGACCTTGCTGGGCTATTCTGAGCCACTTCCACCACGCTGGGTTGGAAGATACCTGAGCCACTCCTCTTAGGATCACTCCCCAATGCCTCTTCAGACCCTCTGGACTCCACCAAAAGGTCTGCCTCCAATGTGAGCTCCGTGGGGTCAGAGAACTCACTCTCCAACAGGTGTTGGCATAGCTCTTGAAAACAGGGACTAGAAATATGCTGTCCCACAATTGGATTACACAGCCCCCTACAAGGGTTAACCAAACTATCCTTCACCTCACCATCCAGTGCCTTGCACACGTACTCCACACCGCTCTCCTGAGATTGGCAAGACAGTATCTGACTGTCTCTGTCATTCAACCCACACTCTTCTGGCGGTCTCCACATTCACACACCAGTACTTCAACCATGGGGGAACCCTTCTCCCTGCTCCTCTCATCTAGAGTCAGTGGAGTGTCCCTCCCAACACTAGGACCATGAACCCCTACGCCAGTGCCCCACTCTACTTCCTGGACACTGCGTACCACTGGAGCTATCTCAGATCCTTGAACCTCCTGGTGTATGTTAACCCCCTCCAAGTCAGGTGCCACATCTCTGGGTGTGTGGACTACTCTCTCAGCACTAGAATATTCAATTTTGCTGTGACCATCTGAGCTGGATTCCACCTCCAACTCAGCAAAGCTCACCTTCTGAGCTACGCACATTTCTTGTTGCTGGGCTGAGGCACTCATGGCCTCAAGCCTCTCAAGCTCCAACTTAAGCTCTCTCATTCTCAACTCATGTTCCATTCTCATTCTCTCCAAGGACAACCTGTTATTCTCTGTTTCCCTCTGATGCTCCCTCTTAAGCTTAGCCATCTCCAGCTTGTGCATCCTATTTCTCTGCCTGTCTTCCAACTCTCTGGGGGACAGGTCTTTGGAAGAGACACTACTGCCAGGTGGGGACGGTACCCCTTCCCTGGCTGGAAACACCTGCCTATCCAGCTGCCCATCCGCATCCTCAGCTGGCTCCACCACCAGCCCAGAGGCATTCCTTGCTTCTACCCAGGCCCTCAGCGCCTTTTGGTAGTCATCCTTTTTAGAAAGGCCAAGTGTAGCATTTTTCAATTTCTTGCAGAGATGCTTGAGCTGTTTCAATGTGTAGGTTTCCAATCTCTCTTCCCCAAAATCTAGATCCATAGATGCAACAGATGCTGGCCTACTCATGGCAGTAAGAATTGGCAGTTCTCAGAAAAAAATAACAGTCCAAGGATAACAAATTCTACCAAAAAAGTATGTGGTCGCGTTTGGTCTTTACTCACTAGTAGTGTACACCAATCACTGTATATGAGTCACAAATGCAAGCCCAAATCCTCACCGCTGACCACCAATGTTAGAACTGGGGGTCTCTAGTTGGCAGAGGTAGGTACCTTTGACCAAATAGGGACCCTTGCTTCTAAGTCAGGGGAAGGGGATTACAATACTGGATAACCCCTGCTCACCCCCGTGGTAGCTTGGCACCAGCAGACAGGCTTATCTCAGAGGCAGTGTGTTAAGCATTTGTGAACACATACAGTAATACAGTGAAAACACTACAGATGGACACCACACATGTTTTATAAAAATAAGTATTCTTTATATAGACTGAACACACGACCACATATGACAAAAATCCACAATACTGTACTCAAAATTGACTTAACGATGGTAGAATTAACTTAGTTCAAGTTGATGGTAAATGCGACACAGTTCTCACAAAAATACCTGGATGTGTAACGAAAAATAAACAAAAGGCTCGCTGCGTTGGAGATGCGTCGGTTCCTTGCTTCGGGGGAGACAATGCGTCGCGCCTCAATGCTTGCGCAGAGTAGGGGATGCGTCTTGATCCTTACCGGAGAGGAGGTGATGCGTAGATTCTCATGCTGCGGCCTGGTTGCGATGCGACAAGATGGTGGCTCGATGCGAAGCGACAATCCGGTGCGATGCGATAAGATGGCGCCCTTGATGCGACGATGTGAAAACGATGTGTACACGCCCTGGCAGCCTTGCAGCGACTTTGTACTTTGGAGCCACGACAGGCCCTGCGACACTCTTCTCCGGTGATGCGACGGCGACCGTTACGGTGGCGTCATGCTTCTCCGGTGATGCGACAGCAGACAGCTACGATGAAGACACGCTTCTGGGGAGATGCGGCAGTGGCATGCTTCTCCGGCGATGCGACAACTACAGCTGCGGCGGCAACACGCTTCTTCTCTTTGTGTCGCGCTTCCAGCTCCCAGCGACACGCAGGCTTCTGCAGATAGAATTCCCAGCAAGGAAATTCAGAGGTGAGCTGGTGGTGAAGTCTTTTGTCCCTGAGACTTCAAAAGGAGGCAAGCACATGTTCAAGCCCTTGGAGAAATACTCTGCAAGATGATGAAAGTTCTTTGAAAGTTCCTTCTCCTCTCCTTGACACTGAAGACACCACTGTAGGCCAACCCAGCAACACAGCACACTGGCAGGGGGGCAGTGCAACTTCTACAGCTTCCTTTGGTTCTTCTCTTTGGCAGAGGTTTGTCTTGTTGTTCCAGAAGTGACCTAAAGTCTTGGGGTCTGGGTCCCCATATTTATACTACTTTTCTCTTTGTTCTCTGAAGGCAGAGAGGCCTTTGCCTAGTCCAAACCAGTTCTGGTCAGTCCTGAAGTACTTTGTTGACAAGACTCCTTCTTTCCTTTCACAGTGTAGGCCAGGGACATCAGACGCACCACAGAAGGTGGAGCCAGCATTGTGGAGGGAAGGCACAGCCCTATTCAGGTCCCAGGTGCAACTCCTCCCACCCATCTACCTCAGATCTCTCTATTCAGCCCAATGCTGACTCACCCTCTCTCCTGGAATCCCCCAGCCCCTGTCACTCACAAAACCAGACACACAATACACAACCTAGCAGAGGCAGGCTTGGACAGTTAGGCAAGAAAATACCTACTTTCTAAAAGTGGTATTTTCAAACACAGAATGTTAAAACCATCTTCACTAAAAGATGTATTTTATCATTCTGAGTTCAGGCATACTAAACTCGAATTTCTACCATGTTCCCAGGGTCAGTTAGGATTATAGGATGTAATAATCAAACGGCCCATTCTGGGCTACGGGGAACAGGTAGCCTTGCAATAGTGAAAAACGAAAATGTCTGTAATTCACTATTAGGACATGCCACACACACCGGGCATTTCCTACCTTATACTTACAATGCACCCTGCACTTGGGCCTACCATAGGGGTGTCTGATATGAAGAAAAGGGAAGGGTAAGGGACTGGCAAGTGGGTGCACTTGGTCAGTCAACATGGCAGTCAGAGACTGCACACAGGCTCTACAGTGGCAGGCCTGAGACACACTTTACAAGCTGCTTCTGTGGGTGGCACAACCAGTGCTGCAAGCCCACCAGCAGCATTTGGTTTACAAGCCCTGGGCACACTCAGTGCACTGTACTAGGGTTTGACAAGTAAATCAAATAACCCAATCATGGAGTCACAAATCACTACATCAATTTACACAAGAGAGCATATGCACTTTAGCACTGATCAGCAGTGGTAAAGTGCCCAGAGTCATAAAACCAACAAAAACAGGTCAGAGAAAATATAGGATGAAGGCAAAAAGTTCAAGGATGACCCTGCAAAAAGAGCCAACCAACAGGAACCATTTGTGACATGGGCTTGTGAGCATAGTGAGGAGGAAGGAGATGCACCAACGACCCCCATGGCTTTGTGATCTGAGGTGGGCGGCCTGGGCGGAGCTAGTGCCCGGAAGGGTAGATGATGGTTTGTGGAGGGTAGATCGGAGGGAAGAGGATGTGGTCATTTCCATGCACAAGAATTAATATAGGTATGCGTAACCTTGGAGTGGTGGTCATGGATTTCCTGACACTATGTCACCTGTACTTTTGCTAATGGTTGTGATCATTTGCACAATGACTAATCTCATTTCTCTTCTGTATTGCACAGTGGACTGAGCACGCAAACATAACATGTGTTATTGACATGATATGTGGGATGTAGACATTTATGTCATGAGTATGTACTGGCTCGTTGGTTCTTTTTTGCAATGCTTGTTGCATTATATCAAAATGTCAATACAAAGAAATAAAAAAAAGTATAGAAATCCTAACTTTAGCATGATAGCACCCATTAAAGTATGAAATATGCGTGTTAACCAGCGGCGGCTCCTCCATAATGGCGGAAGAGAGTCACCCCCCTGCTAAAGGCCAGCAGCTGAAATATATACTGATAATAAAACAATTTTATCATTTTATTTTTTACTGACAGCGAATGTGAGTATAGAGTGGGGCAGGGCTGGGCCATTCTCATGGACAGCGGCAGGGACGAGCATTGGTGGGCACTTGTAAGTGTGCATGTCAGTTTGGCCAGCCGTCTTAGCCCGGCCAAACAGACATGCACGCTAATATCTCTTCCACCCAGCTTTGCTGCATAACCAGGTGGAGAAAAGGCAGAGGCTCGCTGTCCCTGAGTAAGCATCAAACCAGCCCACTCAGGCCAATCCTGACGCTTCTCTCATGCTTGTTAATAGCAACAACGCAGCTTCTGGATTAGGTTGGGACTCTGGGAGCCTGTGCTGGGAACAGAGGAGAACCGAGGTGTCCGGCAACATCAGGTAAGTCACTTTTTTAGTTAGTTGCTCCAGGAGATGTAAAGAAAATTGTGAATTGGACTTGTGGTCTCTTACTACCCTGTCACTGCATAATCTCAGCTGCCAGCAAAACAGAGGGGCCGATTCACAGAACTGACTTAAGACAAAATCCTAAACTTACTACTTTTGGTATTCACAGAAGTTATGATTTTGTCTTAAGACAAACTTAAGACAGACTTAAGACAGACTTAAGACAGACTTAAGACAAACTTAAGACAGACTTAAGACAAATTTAAGACAAAATCTTAACTTAAGTCCAAAGAGACTCTAGCAATGTAAGGTGGGCGAGGAGGCTTCTATTGTGTGCACAGCAGCAGCAATGTGCTGGTATTAGTAACTATATTTCAAACATCGCTCATGTCAGGCGGACCGTCTTTGGTGTGCTCCACTGAAGATGCACGTGCTTCTTCTAAGCGTATAGGGGAACAGATTAAGGGGCTTTTTAAGAGTCCCTGCATCACTTTTTGTGACAGAGCGTGAAAAATATGTCATGTTGCACCCTATTTACATCTAAGCAGATACGTCACTTTGTAAAGTCCTGAGCTACATTATACCTGCATCAGATATAATTTATGCAAGGGTGGGCATTCCCCAGCAAAAAGCCTAGTAGAAGTGGCACAGTGAAATCTATGAGATTTCACAGCGCCACTTCTAGGACGCTACTGCATCAATATCTTACACCTGCCTCACATCAGGGGTAAGACTGACGCAGGCCCTTTTACATAGGCTTGCACTCACACTATCGTGTTTGTGGGGTGCTCAGTACTATGCTAACCTCATTTTTCAACTGTCCCCCATCACAAACCGATGCAATTGGTGATGTGGGACACCTCAGTGGACTGCTGCCCTCCCTCTGAACTCGGGTCCTTCCTACACACTCACCGCCAGTTTGTGAGACACCGTAATGTAGCCACCCTTCTCATGAAACGCTGGTCTGAGACTGTTGGAAAGTCTCACAGCACTATCCAACAGCACCCAAACAGGTTGCGTGATTCCACCCTCCCAAGTAGCCTGTTTCTGTCAAAATCTTAGACATGTGTCCTTTACAGTGACAAACATGCGCTTCTTAGCGTCACGGGGGTTACATGCACATGCACCTTGATGCCGCCTGCGTTAGAACTTCGGAAGGAACCGTATGTGAGAGCGGTCAGGTTCACTGCTCTCTGGCAAGCAAAAGTTGAGGGAGAATTGGCGCTGAGTTCATTAAGGAACTACAGCTTGCAGCTGGCACTGAGTGAAAGTAAATACACTAGATCAAAGAAAGCCTATAGGATTGAAATGCTAAGCTTAAGACTTGGCATGAGGCAGGGGATCAAAACAAATTGGGCTCTCATCTCCATTTTACTATGTGTCTGGATATCATGCCCACTAATAGGGAGAGTTGGAACCGCCTCCTGTTCTCAGCAGGACTGCTAACCTTTTAATGTGACTGTTGGAAACAGCCCACCCCCACTCCGCAGGGTGGTGGTGGACTCCTCGAACACACTGTGGTAGCTTGGCTCGAGTGGTCAGGAAACAGGCGCAGTGCTAAGCATACAATATACCCATACAAGAACCATGCGTGCATCCGTTCCAAAAACGACTCTACACCGTAAAAATTATGAAAATATTCTTTCTTTATCTTTTTCTCTTAGTTGCTGATTGGAAAAATAAATAAGACAATCACAATTTACAAGTTTCAATTAGTGCAGGTCAAATAAATATTGGCTGTTTGATGAAATAAATAGGGGTGATCATAAATAACAGGGCATAAATACAAGTGCAATATATACAGACAATTAAATACTTTGAGGCAATAAATACTGTACCAATAAATATTGTACACCAACAAGTCCTGTGGACCTATAAATATAGTGCAGCAATAAATAGATAAAAATTCAATAAATACAGTATCCCCAATAAATAATTACAAGTATACAGCACCCCTCATATAATCAGATGACACTTCACTTCTTAAGGGCTGATATGGCCCAGGCACAGCTTGTAGGGTTGTGGAAGGCTTGAGGGGGGGCTACTCCCTGGCTGGGACAAGGCTGAGGCCTAAACTGAGGTAGATCAAAGGGGGGAATACCAATGCCCTGGCTTTCCTTCTCCACACAACCTCTCTAGGTTAGTCCCAGTTCACCCCAGGCACAGTCAGATGGGTTTCAGCACCTCCCTAGCCCCTTAGAGCAGTCTCTCAGGTCTCCACAGGGCCTTAGGCGCCCTCTACTCCACTTACTGCCCTTTTTCTGATGTTCCGACGCCGCTGGAGTCGTGTCGACGCCGTGAGGCGGTTCCGGTTCGGTCTCGGCGGCCTCGGCACAATGTCAGTTCTTTGACGACGCCGGCAGGCGGTTCCGGTCCGATGTCGGCGGCCTCGGTTCGATCTCTACCTCCGATTTGACGACGTCGGGCAGTCTCTTCACGATGTCGACTTCGGGCGGCTCCGGTCCGATGGCGCTCTCGGCTCCGATGACGTCGGCCGGCCTGGCCTCGATGTCGACTTCCGGCGACTCCGGGGTGCGATCCTCACCCCCGACCTCCGGTGCTCCTCCACACAGGCTCCGGGCGACTCCGGAGTGCGATCCTCACTCCCGACCTCCGGTGCTCCTCTACCTCGGTCTCCGACGACTCCGGAGGGCGGACTTCACTCCTCCGATGACGCCGCTCGCTCGACCTCGGTTCACTTCCTCCTCGACCTCTGGTATTCCTCACGACCTCCGTCGGCGCCCTCTCACGACCTCAGGCGGCTCCGGGTACGACGTCTGCTACTTCAGTCAGCGCCGCTTCTCCACCTCGGGCTCCAGGTCTTCAGGCTACTCGACGCCGGACTCCAGGGAAACCAGTTCTCAGGTCAGGATCTTGCTGCTTTCTGCTTCTAAGGCCTGTTCCTGCTGTTCAGGTCCTTAGGATGAGTTTTTCTGTCTTCTTCCCACACAGGGCTATAGGCTGGGATCCATCAGTAGGGACAAGTATCAAGGGTGGGTTTATGGACCCCACTCCAGGCACAAGTTTCCACCCCTGCTGCTTCACTCCTTCCTCCTTCACTGTTGTGCTCCTCTCTCTTCACCAGTCAGGTGCCAACTGCCAGCTCCAACTGCCAACTCTTATCCTCCCAACATTCTAAACCGCCTCCAACGGTCACAGGGTTCTGGAATCTCCTGGAATGTTCTGGAAGGTGCTGGTAGGTTCCAGTGGAGGCTGGTGATGTCACAGGTGGCCACCATTTTGTGCTTCAGGCCCTCAGGCAGAAGTTTTCAGGGGTAATTAAAATGGCTCCCTGAATCTGCATCAATATGAAAAATGAAAACAACTGAGGGAAAAAGGGCCAAGTCCTACACAACCCCCTTCCAGCCAAAAGCCAGGGTAGACCGATCAATGCCTTGATGGTCTTCCCTGCTTGGGGCGAGAAAAGGTGGACGCAGGCCCGCAACGGCAGGAGCACCCGCAAGTTCTCCTCCGCTCTGGAACCCAATGGTTCCCTAATGAACCTCCCTGGACCAACAAAACCACCCCACTGGGGCTCCCTAGCTATTTGTGGCCAGGATCGGCCCCTGGGCCATCCAGATGTCTCTGGCCCGGGTGATCTCGCGGAGTGGGGGGCAGTAGCCCCAGGCCTGTAGTGCCCGTTGACCACTCCGGTCCTCCTCCTGGGTTTCGCACCCTTAGGCTGACCAGCCTTCCGGGGCGAGGCTCTCCTCCCCCTAACTCTCCTTCTGGGGTTCCTCATCCTACCCTGCGAGGCACCCTCAGACCAACACTTCCTCCTCAGTCTAGGGCCTTGACCCCTCAACTGATCCTTCAACCTAGGGTCTAAACCCTTAGGCTGAGTCGGTGCCCGAGGCGAGACCTTCCTCCCTCTGCACCCCCTTCCAGATTTCAGCACCCTCCTAACGGGAAAAGTACCCCTGGAAGTCAATTTCGGGGGGACCCGGTTAACCGAGGCCCCACCCGCCAGGTCAGGCAACCCCTGAGCCTGGCATCCCAGCCCAGGACCTAAACCCTGAAACTGAGCCAACCCCAGAACCTCAGGCGCGCTGGTTACAGTCGCCCTGGGTCCTCCTGACACTAGGGGCTCCCCTGCACTGGATGGCACTTCGGGACAGCCTAGGCTCCCAACCTGGGGCTCCCTTGCGGAACTCTCCAGGCCCTGAGACTTCGGTTGGGGCACCTCGGGACACCTCCCCTTCTCACGCCTTCCTACAGATAGGTCGTGAGGCCCTACAACCCTCTCTCCCTGGGACCTAGCTGGGCTATCTGCCACTTCTCCCACCTCGCTGGGTTGGGAGATCCCTGCACTACCCCCTTCAGGTTCACACCCCAATGCCTCCTCAGACACCCTAGTGATGTCATCCTGGGGTAAATAAACTTCTAGCTCCTGTGAAGCTTCTGGTATGCTGCCACCAGTGTCCTCGCTGGACACACTCATCTGGAGGGCACGCAGCTTCATCTCCTTCATCCAAAGCTCGTGCGCCATCCTTTTCTCCTCCATCTCTTTCTCCAGCCTTGCTAAGTCCCATGTGAGCTGTCTTTCCTCCCTCCGGTCTGTTAACTTCCTGACTTGGGCCACAGTGTACGTTTTTTGATTTTCTAGTACAAACTCCATCTTGCCCACTCAGGTTAGAGGACAGGTTTTGTGCAGTAACAATGCAGGGGGGTACCTTTAATAATACCTCCTCCCACCACCAGAGTAAATTTGGAAAAAACAAAAACCCACAATTAGGAAGGCCGCTGTGAGAAAACTCCCGGTGTAGGCCTATGGACTACCCACAGTTATTGTTGAGTATATGTAGGCACAGCTCTATCCCACCACTGAACACCAATTTATGTTGGAAACAGCCCACCCCCACTCCGCAGGGTGGTGGTGGACTCCTCGAACACACTGTGGTAGCTTGGCTCGAGTGGTCAGGAAACAGGCGCAGTGCTAAGCATACAATATACCCATACAAGAACCATGCGTGCATCCGTTCCAAAAACGACTCTACACCGTAAAAATTATGAAAATATTCTTTCTTTATCTTTTTCTCTTAGTTGCTGATTGGAAAAATAAATAAGACAATCACAATTTACAAGTTTCAATTAGTGCAGGTCAAATAAATATTGGCTGTTTGATGAAATAAATAGGGGTGATCATAAATAACAGGGCATAAATACAAGTGCAATATATACAGACAATTAAATACTTTGAGGCAATAAATACTGTACCAATAAATATTGTACACCAACAAGTCCTGTGGACCTATAAATATAGTGCAGCAATAAATAGATAAAAATTCAATAAATACAGTATCCCCAATAAATAATTACAAGTATACAGCACCCCTCATATAATCAGATGACACTTCACTTCTTAAGGGCTGATATGGCCCAGGCACAGCTTGTAGGGTTGTGGAAGGCTTGAGGGGGGGCTACTCCCTGGCTGGGACAAGGCTGAGGCCTAAACTGAGGTAGATCAAAGGGGGGAATACCAATGCCCTGGCTTTCCTTCTCCACACAACCTCTCTAGGTTACTCCCAGTTCACCCCAGGCACAGTCAGATGGGTTTCAGCACCTCCCTAGCCCCTTAGAGCAGTCTCTCAGGTCTCCACAGGGCCTTAGGCGCCCTCTACTCCACTTACTGCCCTTTTTCTGATGTTCCGACGCCGCTGGAGTCGTGTCGACGCCGTGAGGCGGTTCCGGTTCGGTCTCGGCGGCCTCGGCACAATGTCAGTTCTTTGACGACGCCGGCAGGCGGTTCCGGTCCGATGTCGGCGGCCTCGGTTCGATCTCTACCTCCGATTTGACGACGTCGGGCAGTCTCTTCACGATGTCGACTTCGGGCGGCTCCGGTCCGATGGCGCTCTCGGCTCCGATGACGTCGGCCGGCCTGGCCTCGATGTCGACTTCCGGCGACTCCGGGGTGCGATCCTCACCCCCGACCTCCGGTGCTCCTCCACACAGGCTCCGGGCGACTCCGGAGTGCGATCCTCACTCCCGACCTCCGGTGCTCCTCTACCTCGGTCTCCGACGACTCCGGAGGGCGGACTTCACTCCTCCGATGACGCCGCTCGCTCGACCTCGGTTCACTTCCTCCTCGACCTCTGGTATTCCTCACGACCTCCGTCGGCGCCCTCTCACGACCTCAGGCGGCTCCGGGTACGACGTCTGCTACTTCAGTCAGCGCCGCTTCTCCACCTCGGGCTCCAGGTCTTCAGGCTACTCGACGCCGGACTCCAGGGAAACCAGTTCTCAGGTCAGGATCTTGCTGCTTTCTGCTTCTAAGGCCTGTTCCTGCTGTTCAGGTCCTTAGGATGAGTTTTTCTGTCTTCTTCCCACACAGGGCTATAGGCTGGGATCCATCAGTAGGGACAAGTATCAAGGGTGGGTTTATGGACCCCACTCCAGGCACAAGTTTCCACCCCTGCTGCTTCACTCCTTCCTCCTTCACTGTTGTGCTCCTCTCTCTTCACCAGTCAGGTGCCAACTGCCAGCTCCAACTGCCAACTCTTATCCTCCCAACATTCTAAACCGCCTCCAACGGTCACAGGGTTCTGGAATCTCCTGGAATGTTCTGGAAGGTGCTGGTAGGTTCCAGTGGAGGCTGGTGATGTCACAGGTGGCCACCATTTTGTGCTTCAGGCCCTCAGGCAGAAGTTTTCAGGGGTAATTAAAATGGCTCCCTGAATCTGCATCAATATGAAAAATGAAAACAACTGAGGGAAAAAGGGCCAAGTCCTACAGTGACATTAACAAGAGTAATCCTAGGACAGTGCAAACATTTCTTAGCAGGGCTACTGTGCTTTTAATGGAGTATGGAGAGTTCCATGGACAGAAGTAACAGTTTTCAGCAGAGTTGTTTACTTTTAAAGGGGCACTAACTACTTTTCTCAGCAGGGCTAACATTTAATTGGGACAGTGTGGGCAGTTCTTAGGAGGGCTTTGGTGCATTCCTACTTTCATTCTAGCTGCATCACTTTACTGGTATCTAACGTAGGTTATTTCCATCGGTATCTTCAGCTTTCATTAGAGTGTTTCGTCCTCCTCTCCCCCCATCGCCCCCACCACCACTTTTTAAAAAGTTTTTATTTGCAGCCACTGTAATAATTACGGAGTTCCTTCCTACATCCAAAGCTTTCAACAATTTAGCAATAGTTTACAATCCTATTTTGACAGAGCATCTGGCAAGTGCAAACGCTTTCCCATGCTGGGACTTCCTCTCCTCCGCCTGTGTTTTAGTAACACCGGTATGTCACAGTATTTCTCCTTTCTGCAAATTTCTCTCATCACCTTCTACTTTTGTCCAGTGTATCATGGATGACGGCTATGAGCAGATCGTTAACAGTTTGCAGTATGAGGGCGTGTGTTATGGTGCAAAAGGAACCACTTCTTTCCGATGCCACCGTATGAGTAGCTCCAATTCAATAACCGATAATCCACATTTAGCACGTTTCTTCTAACATGTTGCTATGTCAGTGAGTGGTCTATTGTTTCTAAGATTTAATTCTTGTGCTTGCTTGTGTATCTGTTTAAAATTGACCATTAGTTTGCATGGGCGATATGCATGTCTGCCACAGTGCTCTCAAATTGTGTTGTCACTTCCTCTGCATAGCTCCTGGGCTTGGTGTGGGCAAATGCGGGAGCAGATATACGTTTCCTGGCGCATCCCTGCAAATCAGCAGGGATGCGCCAGGAAAGATGCGTGACGCAAGTTTACCCTTGTGCCACCACAGATGCGCCGCATTTACAATACGGCGCATCATGCAGCAAGGATAAACAGATGCGTGTTGCATCTGCCGGCGTAAGGTTGGCGCAGTGCTGAAGTTGTGTCGCGGGCGCGACGCAACTCCAGCACCGTTCCAGCCTGGCCTACCCTTAATATGGTGCGTCGCGCCTTACGCTTGCTTCAAGCAGGCGCAAGGTTTTGACGCTGCGGCGTCGGAAAGTGACTGAGTGAAATCTTGTAGATTTCACTCAGGCACTTTTCTGAGGCGTTCCTGCGACAGAACGCCCCCCCACGCCAGAACGCCCACATGAAACCTGACGCAGGTTTCATGTGGCGCAGGGCTTTACAATGTGACGCATCTCCCTAGATGCGTCATGTTGTAAATAGGGCGCAAAGTGGCGCATGGTTTACGCCACCGCTGCATCACAGAAGTGACACAACTGTGGCGCAAATGTGGTACGCGGGGCTCGTAAATCTGCCCCGCGTACTCCAAGCATCCTTGGGTCACTTGTTTCTGCTGCTATTATAAACTCAATTACTTCAATAGACATAGACCAATTTACTATATAGGTTATTTGTTTACTCTATCGAAGTGAATGTGGGTCTCTTTTTTCCAGTAAGTTCCACAGGTATGATGAAATGTCCGTCGAAATAAATTTTAGATACCTTAATAGTATCGTATTGTTAGGAATAGGGTGCTGATCGTTTATCAAACAGAGAAAAAATACGCGGTTTTAACTACCGGCTCCCAACAACTTGAGAAACTTAGAAAGTTTCTTCTGAAGTATTTTTCAATCTGTGATCTAGGAACGTTTTAGAGGCATACCCGTATGAGTGAACATTTTCAGAGTCTAATGGAGTTGTGCTAACATTGTATCTACTCACTTCTTTGGAGCTGTGCATTTTCTTAAGATCTGCTTTGCAAGTGAACTACTACTAATTTATTGTGGGTTAATTTCTCAGATTGTAGCCATAAAAAAGAGAGATGCGCAAAAAGTAAAGGAGTAGAATTGAGGGTAGCTCTGCAAGGCACAAACATTATTTAGTGGAAGCTATAAACTGTGCACAGAGGAGAAAAATGCCCATTTTACATCATCAGGGAGGTGTGGAACCGAAAATATCGCCTTATTTGATTAGTTATTAATAGAAAATCTATTTTTAAACAATATTTAGACCTCGATATTCGTCAGGCGCTATTTGAAACTACGATAAACTGATAAAAAACTTGTCCCTCATACAATGCTGTTAGAGGAATAGAGCAGACACATTTCAATGCATTCTATTACTACCCAAATATGCTTGTGATATTTGACTTTGCTCACACAATAGTTGGCCTCAATGTTATAGAACTGCACCAAGCACGCATTTTTACATGCACCGTGTAAGACATTATGTTAAGAGGGGTGACCACCTACCTTTTTTTTCAAACCATCTTTATTGGAGTTTCAATGACAGTAATCACAACATTTGGTGCTGTGAAGCTTGCGACAATAGGTCAGGAACATGCCAACGAGCCCCATGGGTGTTACTCCACTTATAAGAGTGCAGCGTGTATGAACAAAAAGGGTGCTAAAGAAAACAGGAAAAGGCAATGCATACTTTTGCAGGTTTGCTTGCAGGCAGTTTTCTGATTGTGTATTGTCCATGACTGCCATGTATTCAACACATTGAGTGCCTTTGTAGGAGCTTCAATGCAGTGCTGAGCATGCCTACTGCGCACTCCTAACTCACTGCCTAACCACATATACTAAGCTCCTGCACACTCTTACCTCACTGCCTAACCACGTATACTAAGCTCTCTCCTCCACAACTACTCTTATACATTGCAGCATGGACTCCAGACTTGAAAAGTCAGGATCAAACAGCTACACAATTAACTATCTGGACAACCTCTCCAAAAATGGGACCAAAACTCTGAAACACAGACTACTCAAAGCCAATCCAGAAAGTTTCATCTCTGACCCCTACCTCTGCCCAAAAAAAGTTACTATTACGAGCAACCTGATCTTCTACACTAAAAGAAGAGCTCAGTGGAGATCTACATTCCACTCCCTACTCAGAATCACGTCAACCAAAAAATTCCCAAACGGTCTGCGACTTTTGGTGACAAAGTCTCCCACTTTTAGAGCAAATGCCACTATATCCATCTACAACAATGGGACTATTCTTATTCAGGCCACCGATCGCAGACTGGACATCTTTGATGACAGGTTTGTACTTTTTAAAAGATCTCTGGTCCCTAGCGACTCCCCTACTCAATCCAGGTACGAATCTTCCATTACCCCATCTCAGGAGGTCCCTGATCCCTCTTTAACGAACCACAGCCTGATGACTGTCTCACCTACCCCGATCAACACCCACTGGACCATAGCTCCTCTGACACCAGGCTCCCCTAACTCAACCATCGTGCCACGACCTGACCAGACTTTGACCAATAATCACAGTGCACTTGTTCTCCCTCGCTCCGACCACCTCTCCGACATTTCCCCCACGCCCTTGCCTACATAACTCCCTCACTAGACAGCAAGCTTGCCCACTTTCCAACAGGAACTCAATCAACCTCCCTTCCCCTAACCTTCCGTACATCGCCCACTCGCCTCTCGCGCCAGTACCTCGGACTCGGGACTCTCCATTAGTGGACTTCTCCCACCCCTCCCGTCCACCTGCCCTGATCTCCCCTCCACCCTCCCCATTGACCAACCCTCCTCCTACCCTCCGCGTGACCCATAATCCACACTCTGGTCCTGCTTCTTAAACTCAACTTTAAACAATGAACTGCTAACTCTCAAAACTGCCATCCTTAAACTCATTAAGGCCGCCGAAGAGCTAGCCCTTGATCTCTCTCCCAACATGTCCACATTTGAGATCCCCCATCTCTCTTCCACCATGCCAACACTTGAGATCCTATGTCATCAAAGAGGATTAGTCTATTTTTATGTGATACAGGACTCAGGACTGTATGGGAGGGGAAAATGAGAAAAACTTTAATTTCTTTAAAAAAAGAAAGAAAACCACTTGAGATCCCACATATGATCCTCCCGTAACACTCTGCTCAAAATTCAAACACCACCCCCTACCCTAACTCCCCATCTAGACCTGCCAGATCCATAAATCCATATCCAGAACCCGATATTCTCTCCCTCCTCCTTGATCACACCTCTCCATACTCAGAAGCTGATATTCTCTCCCTCCTCCTTGAGTACTCCTCTCCTCCTTCGACCATCTCAGGCCCTGCTATATGCTCTCTAACAGCCCCACTTATTGTGCATAGCTCGACACTCCCTAAACATGGTAATGCATATCCCATCTGAACCACCACACCCAACCCCCATAGAGCGCCCAGACTCAACGCCAATTCCATAAACATCAATATCCTCTTGCAGATCTCCACTACACAACCCACGCCCTCAGACATCCTGCACAATTCACACCTGAAAAGCATGTTACTTAACTGTAGATCAGCGGTGAAATGGGTAAAGCAACGCTACATCTGCATAAAATGAAGGCCAGAGCACAGTCAACAACCTTTGCCCTATGCAAACTATGTGAGCTAATGCAAAGACCAACAACAGTTCCCATCAGAAAAGTAATACAAGCCAAAATCAGGGCAACTGCAGGGTATGCACAGCAGGCATTCCCAGGTAAAATGGAATCAACGTTAGACAAAGCACAATGCCTGGTCTATAAGCGCCTTTTCAAATTGTCAAAATACACTCGCAACAGCCTAATTCGCTTGGAATTTGGATTGAGGCAACAAAATATAGAATGTTTGGGAATGCATGCGAAATACTACTACCAAGTACTTACAGCCCCAGCCGGAAGTTTAAAGAGCATACTGAAGTCGATTTACGGGGGTAAACTAACCCTTGGCAATGTTATATGGAGGAAGCAGTGGAAACATTGGGTTTAACAATTCATAACTGGGATCAAGGAGCAATAAACTATCTGGCCATTAAAAACTCAATTAATGAACAATGCTACCAACTGTCACATAAAAATGACCTAGCAGACTATGAAACAGGAAGACGTCCACCTGGGCTGATAACATCATATGCAAGGCACAAAACCCAGTCCTATCATAGCCAAGCACTGGGAAGGAAAGCACTAAAAACATTTTATGGGCCAGATTAGTGCCCCTCCCAATTAAAGAATTAAACCCAGGATGAAAGTCCCTTGAACACAAAATCAGATGTAGAATTTGCAACTTTAAATCTGAATCTCTGCTACACTTGATTTGTTGTCGTCCCGGCATGCTACAAACCCACAAATATGGCTGTGTAACGAGGTCCGGACAGTGAAAGATGCAGCTTTGGTTCTTTATTCCTGCACTTTACCGTCAGACTTGGCCAGATTTGGGAGATACATAGCCGAGCTGCTTTTTAGGCTTATCGAAGAAGAGGGGCCAGGCAATACAAAAGGCAATCTTGTCTGTTAAATTATCAGCCTCCACAATTAGCTCGTGATGATGCCGTTTTACATGTATTAAATTTGCAATAAGGTTGAACTGGCAATCTCTTAGCTATTTTAAATGTATATAACATATCTTATTTTATTTGGTTCAGATAAGGCCATACGTGAACTCATTTTGTACGAATGTTTTAAAAAATTGTGATCTTTCATTTTTTTTTAAATATATGTAAGTCATATTGCAAATGGTTTTAAGTAACTGTGCAATAAAAATAAAATAAATTAATTAATTCATTCATTCATTAGCGCCAAGAAGAGGAACGCATCAACCTCAGAAAACTGGTAGATAGAGTGTGAGTCAGTTATGGTGACCCGGTTCATTCTGGTTGGAAGTTTTACCTGATATAGAGCCTGATTTAGATTTCGGCGGATGGGTTACTCCGTCACAGTGGTGATGGATATCCCATCTGATGAATTATAAATCCTATATTATCCTATTGGATTTATATTTTGGCAGATGGGATATCCGTCAACGCTGTGACGAAGTAACCCGTCTGTCAAAATCTAAATCAGGACCTTAGTCACTGAAATAGAAGTATAAATATCCTCAGCCAGGCCAGACAGCCAGCTGTGGCCAAGATGGATTCCACAATGCCAGTCAGCAGCTGATTGAGGTCCCAGTGAAGCCGTTTACTTTTAGCAGAAAACTCAGAGTGGGAGAATTTAAAAATGTGCACCCACAGAACGTTCCTTGCCAGCCAGAACTTTTTGGTGCCTTCATCCAGTAAATATTTCAGACTTATTCACTTTTTGGGATCTTAGATTCCTCCAGCAGGGCAAGCTGCAAGCTCTATCTGAAGAGGGCTCAATGAGGCTGGATACCTCCTCTGTGTTATTCTGCTGGAACAAATTTGCTGCTACGGAAAATCTCCAAGCAGAATAAACTGGATTCTTTGGCCCAGTGGGTATGCCCCTGCATCACATTGACCTGGCAGGTTGGTCCCAGTCTTCTGTCACTTCTCCAGCTAAATATCCTTTGAAATGTTTTTAAGTCCTTTTAGGGTAGGCAGGAGTACACGCTAAGACTTACACAAGGGTTTAAGGAGCTGAGGGATCCCACTTGGAGTTAGGGCTCACTCCAGTAGAAGCCACTACAGGATCCAGGGTAGGTCCAGTTGGAATTGGGGAGCTGGGCTGTTCAGGAAACTGGGTTACTTGCAGCTTTTGTGTCCCTGTAGGTTAACAGGAGGTTAGGCATCTGACCCTTGGAGTCCACATCCAAGTCCTGGGTACAGGTGGGAGCAGATCCAGCTCTTTGTTGTCTATTTACTGTTCACAACAGTAGGTGTAGTCCTTCTTCTGTCTTCCACAGGTGTGGAGGTGTTCTTCTAAGAGCAATGGACTGGCACGTTTATGGCAGTGCGGACCTGTATATGGAGGAATCTCCTAGCCACTCCCTAACTCATGGGGTAAAACTTCCTGGGGTGCCCCTACCAACTTTTGAAGTATGCCCTTTGTATTTTGCAATGCATTCTCCTACAGTGTCCCCTCTACCTAAAATCAACACGACAGAATCTTTAATCCCCTGTACAGTGTCCACTGTGCCTCACTATGATAACGGGTGGTCACTTCAAACCAATTCTAGGGTAGCTCCCCTCCACTTACTTTGCAGATAGGCTGGCT
Source organism: Triturus cristatus (assembly GCF_964204655.1). NCBI lineage: Eukaryota > Metazoa > Chordata > Amphibia > Caudata > Salamandridae > Triturus > Triturus cristatus. The sequence continues at coordinate 464,900,836 of NC_140584.1, read as the reverse complement.
ATGAGGACACAATATAGGCAAGCTTAGTTGTGAGCCACATCTGCCAGTAACAGGTTAGGTTTCCTTTGAAGCTCAGGAAGGGGCTGGGCACATCCCCCAGACCATCTTTCTTAGACAGAAAAAGATCTCCCATAACCAATCCCTTTTTAGATTTTCTGGAAGCAATACATTTCTCTCCTCAGGAGAGTCCTCAACAGTTAGGTGACTCTGAAAACTGGCTGAAAAAACCATTTGGCTCAGGCAGAAAAATGACAGCTTACTAAACGTGCCATTTGTTTGAAAATGCAATTTAAAATCTGACTTGACTATTAAGTTTCATTTTAAATTACTAATAAGATGAGTCCTTGAATCATTTTCCTAGATATTCCTAAACTGCAGTTATGCAATATAACGTGTTATAATGTTGCACTGTGCTTTTCTATGTGAGAGCCAACCTCTTCACAGTGAAAAACATCTTTGGAGATTTCTCAATGCCAGGGCATGTAAAACATAAGTACACATGTTCTACTTTTAAAAATTCCATGCACAAATAGAGGCTGCTTTAGTTGTGGCTTGCAAGTATTAAAAAGAAAGGTTAGGTCTAGAAAAAAGTGAATTTTGCCAGATAGACTTGGCAGTTTTAAAGCTCCCTAACCAGGATGTAGGGACAGGCATGAAGGCATGATTTGGATGGTCACTTTCGTGGTGGTACAATATGTGCTGGAGTCCACTGGTGATATTTAATCTACAGGCCCCAGGTACACTTTTGTGCAATATAGAAGGAACTTATAGGTAAGTTGCCAATTAGTAGTGTAGTCAATTTCAAAATGCTTTAGGGATCAGAGCACATGCACTGGGGCCTGGTTACCAGTGCCCTAATGCACAGTCAAAAAATGAGCAGCATCAGTCCAGAAAAAATGTGGGTGACAAGAGGCATTTCCTGCATATAACAAGTTTTTAAAAATTAAGTAAAAATAGCAACATTAATTATAAAACAGTCCTATAACTGTATATCTTGCAGACACATAAACACATTATATAATGACAATATAAAAATATCCGTTGCATATACAATGAAAATTACAAATAAGGAAATGTTAAAACCATACTAAAAAAATACATGACTCATTTCGCATTTAATGCACCTATTCAAACCCTCAAAGATATCTTGTAATACAATGCTTGCCTCAGACACACACATTCACACATGAACACACACTCACGCACACACACACAACAGAAATAGAGCTGGTGTCTGATGTATTTTCCTAAGGTCATGCCTGTTTCGCAATTTTCATTTCTAAGTAGAATAGGCTAAGATATTGCTGGACCTGACCCTCTCTGCAGGGCCACCAGACACACTTTTTGCCTTCACTTTCTTCCTTTAATAAACCTGTATTTGGCTGCTTTCCGGACTCTGTGCACTTTACCACTGCTAATCAGGGCTTGTGCTCTCTCCCTCAAATGTGGTAGAATTGGTTTAAACCTAATTGAACCATTTAATTTATTTATAAGTACCTAGTAAATGGTACTACATGAACCCAGGGCCTGTAAAAGCAATGCCACTAGGGGGCCTGCAGCACTCATTGTGCCACCCACTTAAAGTAGCCCTATATATAATGTCTCAAGTCTCCTACTGCAGCTTGCAAAGCAATTTTAAACTGCAATTTCCAACTGGAAAATGAACCTTTTGCCAGGCATAAACCTTCCTTTTTAATACGTAAATCTCACTTAGGTAGACCCTAAAAGCTCAAGAGCCAGGGTGCCTTGTATTTAAAATGTAGGACATGCTATATGTCCTGACATTAAAATCTCCCAAAGTCATATTTTCACTGTTTCTATATCTCTCCCGTTGACTGACACTGAATTGCCTTATTACACTTCAGAATAGATACCTTTAAATTTGGAGCATGTAGAACATGTAGAAATATGCTGTTTACATAGAGATAAATTAAAATTTAAAACCTTAACCCCATTAAAAGTAAAAACAACACACAAAAAAACAATTACCCAAGATAAATATCAAATAATTAACATTAATTAACAACTATATATTAATTAATTAAACACAAATTACTTTCCACCCTTTACTCCTATAAACACCACAACACACACCTAAAACTAATTACACAACTACATAATAACATTTTAATTAATGTAATTAATATCAATAAACATAACATTAATAATAAAAAATAAAAAACTTAACACCCTCTACCCCTATAAACCCCAAAACAGACACCTAAAATTAATTACTCAAATACCATGATTAATTACCAATTAATTAATTAAAATTAATTAACAACCAATTATAATTCATCAATTAAAATTAAATTACTTCTCACACTTTACACCTATAAATACCACAACACACACCTAAAACTAGTTACGTAATTATTTAACAATTAAATAATTAAAAGTAATTAACAGCCAATTATTAATTAATTAATAATACATTACTGTACACATTTAAAACAATAAAATCTCAATTAAACAAATGTTAATAAATAAATAATATTCAATTAATTTAATACAACTAAATTACTTCCCACCCATTCCCCTATAAACCCACAATCCGCTACAGTGCTAAAAACGCAAAATTCAAATAAAAAAAATTAATAACTACTAAAAATGTAACACATATATTAACAATACAAACAATTATTACAGACAAAAATATACATCACAAACATATAAAATATATACTAAAATACATAACATTAATTAAGAAAACAATATTTTTAACTATATTTTTGCAAACGATAATAAGCACTTCGATATTTTTAAAATCAATATTACTTACCTTAAGTCAATATTCTTGAACACGATATTCTTGCTGTCGATATTTCTGAATCACAATATTTATTACTCGACATTTGGGCAACTCTATATTTTGTACTCAATATTCTCTCTGCACACCACCTAGCCCCACTTACATTTCAAAAAGCTTTGCTTCACCCACCCACAAGGGAATCTGACAACAGGCCAGCCCTGTCTTTTGTCACCCCAGACTTCTTGGAGTCGCAATAAAGGAAAAAATGTAAACAACCAGATGTGGGGGTAGGAAAGCCCACACACAAATCAAGTATAAATATTGGAACCTCAGACCAACTCTAGGGAACAGACCTGGGCATATGGACTTCATAACAGAAGGAGGAGTGCCTTGCTGCCAGAACCTGCCCAGCTGCTTGAGGACTTCCTTGATGTCTGAGAAGAAAGAATTGACTTGTTTACCTTCATCCCAGGCTAACTTGAGTGACTACATGGTTCAGTTGTCTAACCTCCTCTTTGAGCTACAAGTACAAAAAAAGCTCAAGAGACCACCCTGCAACTGCCCAGCTGCCTGCTGCAACTGGACGTGCAACTGGATACTGCCTGAAACTTGCTGGCCTCTTCTCAAGTAAGTTCCTGATTCCCAAGAGGAGCCCCCCAGACCCTGTACTCTTTGCTGACATCAATTTGAGCTACTCCCAGAAAGAAAAGGTGAAATCCTGAAGTTTTGGCTCAGTGCAACTGCAAACAGGCACCTTTGTGCTGAGATTCTGCTGCCCCCCAATGCAAAGTTCTTGTCAAGGCCTGCTTTTCATGCTACAGTGATCACCAGTGATGAATGACAATGTACGATCTGCACTTGACACTACAGCAATGACAGCCCGAGAGGACCGCCAATGGGAAGTTCTAGCAAAAACCATCCATGGCACCGCACAGGGTCTTTGTGGTACATGAATGATAACCTTTGCTGCCCAGCCTGTTCTTCGTGCTACAGCAATGAACATCCATGACACTCTCCATGCTCCTCATGGTCTCCTCCACCATGAATGAAACTCTTCACTTCGACATTGAGAAGGTAACTCTTTCAGCAGGATTAACCTGATTCCTGTATCCTTTCCGCACTCCATTTCAGCCTGAACTTCTGAATTTTCTCTGGTCTAGCATGACCAGATGACTGCAAGTGGAACTCTTTGCCTTTAGATGGTATCTATATTAAAAACATAAAAATTGGTTCTACTGATTTGATTTTTCCCGGTCTGGTATCACTTGATTTAGTGAACTTTACTCTACTTTTCTAAACTGGTTCAACAAAGATATTTACCACCAAATCAGAGGAGTCGCTATGGGAGCCTGCTTCTCCCCCAGCTATGCGTGTTTGCACGTAGGTTAGTGGGAGGAGCAGGTTCTCAAGGTTAAACTCAGGGATGTATGGGATGAACGCATCATTTGCTGGATGCGTTCCATCGACGATATCTTTTTTACTTGGAAAAGTACCAAAGAAATGGCCAGTGATTTTATCAAAACATTAAATGTGAATGATCTTAACCTCCAGTTCACGGCCTCGGTTGATAAGATATCCATCAATTTTTTGGATGTACATCTATACATTGATAACAACCAAATAGAAACAACATTGCACAGGAAAAGTACGGCTGGGCACTCCACGCTTCATGCGTCGAGTTTCCACCCGACGCTTCTGATTAGGAGCATCCCCTATCGGGAGTTTCTGAGGATATGTAGAATCTGCAGTACTGAAGTAGCTTTCGAGAAATGTATTAAAGAAAGCAGTCTCAGATTCGTAGCGAGGGGCTACAATGAGAAGATCATAAACCAAGCTTTGACCAAAGTTAGAACTAAATCATGAGATGAGTTACTTAGAACCAAAGAGACTCCATCCAATAGTGATAATGTTGCCCATTTTAACTTAGATGAGGCGGACACTGAAATTAGATTTATAACCACCTTTAGCAGCCAACTTAAAAAAATCAGGACCATAATCAACAAACATTGGCCGATCATACAAACGGATACGGTCCTAAACCAACTATTTCCGGCCCCCCCAGCGTTGACTTTTAGATAACCTAAATCCATGCAAATCGCTCTTGTCAAGTCTAGTCCTGAGTTGATTACAAATGCAGTTCCATCTATTACTCTGTGGCTAGCACCTCGCAATGGATTTATTAAATGCAATACTTGCAGACCGTACAAGTTTGGGGTAAACACATCTCAATACACCACTGTTTATGGCCCCAACTCCAGTAAACTGCAGGCTAGATATAATTGTCGCGCAGAATATGCTGTCTACATATTGAGCTGCACTTGCGGGCTGCAATACATGGGCAGCACGAAGTTGCAAGTGCATGTGCGTATCTTGCAACATCTCAGAGCCATTGTCAACTCTGACATGACCTATCCGGTGGCTAGACATTTTAAGGCTATGCATCAAAGCAAACTAGATGATTTAAGATATTTTGTCACAGCTGCAGTGCCACCAATGAGAAGGGGAGGCAACAGAGAAAAATTTTGAGACAATTGGAGGCCAAATTTATACTTGAGCTGGATACTCAAACCACAAATGGATTGAATAATGAGGAAGAATTATATAACTTTCTGTGATTATTTATGGATATTTATGGATTATTTCTATGAATGTTTTTAATAATTTTTACAATACTTTTAGTGATTTAATCCTTTTTATTCAACTTTAATAATGATTTTATCCATCTTGGTTTGGTCCCATAAATATGGTATTACAGTTGCAAAGAGAATTTCTGACTTTCCTAAGAGGCACTCCTAACAATATTTATTTACCACCTTATGCTGTCCAGTAGAATTAATCAAGAATGTGTTTCTAAAAGTAAACTGATAAAATAGGTAATTATTTAGATACCGCCCTCATTCTCTCAACATTTAAGTTTTATTTTATGAATTTGTTTTTGCACTGTCACTTTAAATTCACTTGCTTGAACTTTAAACTCCTCTTTGGTCTTGGACCAATTAGTGGCAGCCCTGGGGAAATTGCGATTCATAATGAAATATAAAACTATTCTGGGTGGATTGATTACGTTCGTACTTTTTGACTGAGGGGGAATTCCATTAAGTCCGGCCATGATCTTAAACCTAGTCATAATACCTGATGATGTGGTTGTTTTTCAGAAACAAATCCTGAAGAAAAAGTTACAATATGTAAACATGAATTGAATTAATATATTCACTTTACATATGATCGGGTTTCATGACACTTTGGGGCCGATTCCGAATCCATCCGCAAAACGTACCGACCGGCATGGACCCGGAACGGAGACCGACTGACACGGCCCGGCGCCGTACGACCCGTGCAGTACGATGCAACGCATGTGAATTACAACCGACACGCACGGAATACAAGCCGTACGACCGAGCCGTAGGGAAAACAGTGATTCACCCGGAAAACCGATGCGATTTGCACCGACCGACACATACCAGGAAGGAACCTGACTGACACGTACCCGCGATGTCCGATCCGCGCAGTACGATGCAATGCGTGTAATCCCAGACCGACTCGCACGGAGCCCAAGCCGCATGACCGACACGCACAGAAAACAGGGACTTGAAGCAATAGAGATCTCCGCGACCGACGCGTATGAAACACAGAAGAAAGTCAGCGTGAACGAGCCGGAGAAGCCCGCACGAGCCAACATCAGCGTCCGTCTCGGTCAGAAGAACGTCTCCTTCATGCCTAGAAAACCAAAGGAAAAAATACAAAAAAAGGACCAAACAAGTAATGACAAAGTCAATAAATATCCCCCAAAAAAACTTGGAACAAAGACACACCCACAACTGCACCTATATAAAGGACATCAATCACTTCCATAATCCTTTGCAAATAGAAGACAACAGCCAGCAGAAAACACCATCACATAGCAACCACAGACACACTCACAACTCACCCATCACACAACTTTCACACCATTAGCACCTCACCAAAAGCACCCACACATACAGCTAGCAAAACCAACACTAACCCATCCTCACTTGCACCCTCACACACACATCACTCACCACCACCACCCATCACCATGCCCCCAAAGAAGAATCCAAAGTTCATAGATAGTGAGTTAGAAGTGCTGGTAGGCGAGATCATCAGAGTAGAGCCACATTTGTTTGGTATATTGGTCCAAAGGAACCCCATGTCATAGAAAACAAAGATGTGGGCGAGGATTGTGGACAAGGTGAACACACAAGCACCAACGTTGTGCACAAAGGACGATATCTAGAACAGGTGGTATGACGAGAGCAGGAGGGTCAAGAAACTCATCGAGAAAGATCACGCCTTGAGTAGCTCAATATTGTGTGGCAAGGGGACAGTGAAACCATGCACCGTTAGCAAAGCCACAGTAACCAATAGATAATCATCCCAAGATGTGCATGCTAGTCAGACAATCACAATACTTGCCATCTCATAGTGACTTGTAACTGTGTCATGACATTTACAAACCTACAAACAAATAGAGCAAGGCAGTGGCACAAAGCCAAATAAACACTGTCAGACAGTTTGACACCACAAACACACTACCTCACAGTGCAGTTGACTGACAGGAAGGAATAGTGGGTATGCAGGTGAAGTGAGTGTATCCAAAAGCATGATGGGGTTTGTAGTCACAGATAATGCTCCCCCTCAAAATTGGCCCATCAAGACCTTTCTGAACCATGCCCACATCACAGGGAGTGGAAAATGAATGACAAGATGGCTGACACTGGGTCCTGCTGTGGGGAGCTCAAGGCCCTGGTAGGGGTTGTGCGCCAATCAGAAGCAGGACACCACTGACTGACATCCTGAAAGACAACTTGCACGCCCTCTAATGGAAGCACATTTCATGGTGGGATGTCTGGCCGGGTGGAAAGGAGGACTGACAGCCCTGACCATACTTACCAGCATGTGGAGACACACACACCCCTCAACACAAACTCCACACAACTCACTGGGTAGAATGCATTGATTCACACCGTAGTGAAATATCACCCAAAGATATGCCATACTAGGTGCTGCTGTGTGAAGCACAGGGGCTCTCTTTGGACTTGTAGCCAAACAAACCCCAGGACTTCACAGTCAGCCATCTTGCCATTGCTGTCACACCCCCTCACAGGGAAGCAGAGTCAAAAGGAAAGAAGTATGGGCCTGCTGGGAAGGGGTGTGTAGCCAAGAGCATGATGGGAGTTGCAGTCACAGACATTCCCCACCCACCCATATTGCCCAGCAAGCTCACACTGAACCATGCTCGCCTCACAGGGAGTGGGGATGGACTGACAAGATGTCTGACACTGGGCTCTGTTGTGGGGAGCACAAGGCCATGCTGGGAACTGGGCAACAACAAACACCAGGACTGCACTGACTGATATCCTGAAATTTAACCTGCACCCACTGCAATGGTGGCACGCTTCATGATGGGATAACTGGCCTGGGGAGAAGGAGGCCCTGACTTGTAAACAAATAACACAGATGCTGGCCATACACACACCTTCTGTGCTAAAACACATTGCACACGTGGTACCAGTCACTCACAAAGATGATGCCCGGGCAAGATGTCTGACAAATGGGCCTGAGAAATGATGTGGCTGAAAATCACACATATGCACTGGAAAAACAAAACACGGTCGCACACACATCCATTGCAACCATATGTTCAAACTCATTGTCTGGGGATGCAGTGTCCACGGGAGCCCCCTGGCCTGGCTGGGGAGGTGTGTCTTGCAGATGTCAAGTATGGAGATCCATATATGGTACATTGCACAAAACACACAGGAACTCACACATACATCATTGACAGGGGACATCTGACAGTGAATGGAATGGACACACCAATATAGCCGACAACATAGCATGGTCTCATTCACACTCGGTGCTGTTGTGAGCTGCATTCCACTCCTACATCGTGCTGCAACATATGCATCCTTCACACAACACACCACTCACTGACATAGACACTGTAGACACAAGATCTAACCTGGACTGCATTGGAGGAGACATGCTACTCACAGCAGCCAAACTGCAACACACACACCACCAGCTCTCACTGTCATGAGCATTGAAAAGCCAGAGTGCTACCTTGCCCAATTCATGTCACCATGGAGAACATTGACAAGTCAAATCACATATGCATGTACAAAACTCAGCACCAGACTCATTAACGATGGTAACATCATCACTTGTATGAAATGAGATGGAAACTAGGAACACTGTAAAAAAACACTTTCTCCATACCGGACTGTGACCATGTCGTACCAATACACCAATGTGGCACAAAAAGACTACCACACATGCCACAATCTTACAACATATCCTCAGTGGAATTGCACGTATATGTCCTTGTTAAAACTCAAATGTGTACAGGGATGACACACCTGTGTCAGCAACGTGATGGCCCTTGAGTAGTAATGGTCATTTTCAGACAAATCTATACATGAGCTGGGCATGCACACACTTCGACATGCACATTGAAATGTTTCATTTTGGCTGCGCAATGTGCCACAACAATATCAATCTCTGTCCGTGAGAACCTTGGACAAAGCAGTGTACAGGCACGCATCCGGACGTACAGTAGAAAATGTTATGTATGTGAACCATTGATGCCTGTGGAAACATAACTTACATTGTGTGTCTTTTCCAAACACAGGTGGTGCTGGGGACACAGCACCAAATGAAGAGGAGTCCCTGTCCCAGACTCTGGTGGACCCTCAGCTCTCTGGTGTGAATCCATCTCTGTCCTCTTCGGATGACGACAAACAACCTGGCACGTCCGGTGTGAGTCATCATGCAGCACCAGCAGTACCAACATCTGCACCCCCTGTACCCATGCCTCCAGCATCTGGAAACAGACAGGGCACCCCCGCCAACACGGACAGACCAAGGCCACAGAACACCGACAGCACAGCACAGCACATGACCCCCACGAAGGTACGGACAACACCACCAGCAACAACACCCAAAGCGGCCCAGTGTCACCTGTGCGTGCCGCAGCAGGTCCTGCCCGTGTGGATAGGGGTGCTGGGAGGGGTGGTAGGCAGAGGGCACACCTTTGCAGAGGGGTCTGGACTGCATGATGACCCACAACTGGCACGCATCATAGATGCATACTAGGATAGCACCGGAGGATTTGGCCAGTTAGTGGGGATCCTCAAGGACAATCAACAGGAGCAGGCTGCCCACCATGCCCGCATGGAGGCAAAGTGTGATGCACTTACTGCGGTGTATCAGGACATACACCTATGCCTCCACCAGATCAACACAAACATGACCACACCTCCCTGTGTGGCCACAACATCTGTTGCCACACCATCTGCCAGTGCCACAGGGAGGGATGATGACTCTGGCAGAGAGTCCCCTGCACCGCAGACGCCTGCATCTGAGGATCCCCCCGAAGAAGAAGTGGGGTCATCCGCAGAAGGACAAGTGAGACGCTGATGTCCCTGCACTTCCCCCAGGGCCTCTAAACCTGTTCTGGACAATGTTCTTTGTGCGCAATCCGTTCCCCTTGTCATATCTGACAACTCGCCTACATGACATGGAGGGTTCATGTTGGTCCAATGTAGCAGATGACTGTGGACTTTACTCTGGACATTTCAGCTACCAACACTTCCAACTCTACTGATAACTTTGGATTCAAAACCCAATGTACAGCATCCACCATCCTGTGCACTATCCTCAAACATGTTTGTAAATAAACTCACCAGTACACCATACTTGCCTCTGTTGTGATTCCAACTTGTCATGTGTCATGGAGATGTTGATCTGCTAAACACAGTGCATGCCAAATAATACAACAATGTGAGTCATGGTGATGTGACACATGTGAGGGAGACACACCACTATGGCACCACAATACATACTCACCATGTCCATGTAACTCATCCCACACAATGATGTTGACCTAAAATACATTGGTATGCACAGACACAACACCTATCAACAGTCAGTGGTAACAAGCCCACAGGTGAGGTAAGCAAATGTCAGTCAGATGTGGGACGACAGACAACACACCTAACAAAGCGTAGCACAGGTTCATTACACATCATCAACATGTTTATTCCACGATAGTTGCAAGGTAATTGTACGTTACAGTGGACACACGGTCACAAAGTGTCGGAGAATTTAAGTCCAGGGGTGTGTGGCACATCACTTGATGGGAATTGAAAACCTCCACACTGGTGTTGGATTCTGGGTGTTGGGGGTCAGTGTTGACCAAACAACAGGCAAAGTACCCTGGGAAGGACAGACACAAGACACAGTCAAAAGCACAGCAGAACTGGAGAGAAATGCAATACACATGCACAAAACATATGAAAATAAACCTACACAGAAACAAGATAGCAGTTCAACGCTATTGTGGAGTACAGACCACCTGAAAGGACACACCACTGCACGCATCCAGTCAAGTGGCACACAGACACACTCAAACAGCAACAGAGCTGCCACAACACATTTCAGGCTAACTCCATACATTGACATAACAACCCTGTAAACTCACATTCAGGTGAAGAAGTTGTTGATGAGCTGTGTGCGGACGTCACCCTCATCATCATTATCACTGGCATCGTGGCCCAGGCCTGGATCCTCCACAGGTGGCGGAGTTAGGTCATCGTCATCCTGTATGAGAGGCAACTTCCTCCGCACTGCCATGTTGTGTAGCATGCAGCATCCAAGGATAATTTTTCACACCTTTGCAGGCTCATATGGGAGGGCCCCTCCGGTCTTGTCCAGGCAGCGGAAGCGGCTTTTCAGGAGACCAAATGTCCGCTCAATCACCCTCCTGTTCCGACCATGTGCCTCATTGTTGCACATCTCGGCTGGTGTCACACGGTTCTTGAGGGGTGTCAGCAACCACGGCATGTCGGGGTATCCGGAGTCACCTCCACACAAACAATTGAACAATTAGCAGAGTTTGGAAAAAGGGTGGAATACAACATTGCCAAACAAACACAATGGTAAACAGTCAGTACACACCGACAAGCCAGGCACGCTGGTCTGGCATCTGTGACATCAGCGTTGCAATGCGACTACTCCTCATGATGTAGGCATCGTGCCCAGAACCGGGGAAACGTGCACACATGTGTGATACACATGTCTGCAAGACATACCACCAGAGCACTGATGGAGTGGAAATGTTTCCTGTTCCGGTATGCCTGCTCATGTGCCTGTGGTGGTATCAGGGCCACATGTGTACCGTCAATAGATCCGATGACGTTCGGCATCCTCCTCAGTGTATAAAAAGCATCCTTTATTTCAGTGAGTTGACCTGGGCTAGGAAACTTGATGTACAGGTCAAGGAAATGCAACATCCCGTCCAAGACATCGCGTAGCACAAGACTGAACATAGTTTGCGACATACCACCAGCAGTAGCCACAGTGTACTGGAAGGTACCAGTAGCAAAGACGTGTAGGGCTGCCATCACCTTCACCTCTGGGGTCAGTGCTGTAGGGTATGTCCGGACAGGTAGAAGATGTGGCGCCAACTGCTCTGCCGACTCCTCAATCAGAGCCCTGGTGAAGCGGTACAGTCGGATGCAGTTGCGTTCCTGCATGGTTTCAAGGTCTGGGAACAGTCTATGGACAGCTGGTGCCCTGCAGTACAGAGATGAACAAAGGAAGATTGTCGATTCATCCACCCATGTTGCTATGACCAAGCAAAATATCACATGATACATCATGACAATACACAATGTACTGAGGTGTGTGCTGTTGGGCATGGACACATATGTCACCTACATGCCCATCGCCTCACATCTCAAGTCCACATGTCCACATAAGTCCCATGTAGTGCAATGGCCAATCATTGGGCTGTGTCACACTACCTATGTACTGCTGTGACGTTACAAACACACACCACAGTGACAAGTGAAACCTGATGTCTCCCAGGCATCACAGATCTTTGCCATGCAGATACCCAGGGTCCCTGTATTGCCACATGGACACCGGCGTGACATGGCGTATCATGTACATGCCACAAGACAACCATGAGTCCCACAGGTAGTGGCCACTGCTGTCTCTGCAGGCCCTACATGTACGTCTCTTAGACACACACACAACATCAATGTTGATGCACAAACCACATGGATGTGGAGGCTGTCTCCCATTGTGCACATTTGATCAGCCACATCTGAGACACAACATGCACACAGACTGTGGGTACACTTTGCCATTGACTGCAATGAGGACCGACACGGGTGTCTATGCGTATGCATTGCACAGTTCAGGACCGAGCCGTGCGTACGCTTAGCCATTGACTGCAATGAGGACCGATGCGGGTGACTATCATGCATACGCATCGGGCAGGCATGGTCCAAGACTGGCGTACGCCTTGGCCATTGAATCGCATGGAAAAGGGTGCGTGTGTATCTTCAAACTACACGTTGTACAGTCAGTTGACCAAGCCGTGCGCACCCATTGGCTCTGGACTCTCATGGAGACGGATGCAGATTCAAAACTTGTACGAGTCGTGCGCTGGAAATTGAATTGGATGCCTACAACAATGTTGCAATTTCTAAGGTTTTATGAAGGTGAAGTTTTGAACGATGCAGAAGACGTGTATGATTCGTACATTTCCAAGGATTGGCCAGATTGTTAGAATGCAACCATGTTGGACCTATCACTTGGGACACATGGCACAGATTCTGCCTCTGCAGCACAGATATAAGGCTGGATGGCCCCCAGGGAGCTCACTTGCCTGCACTACATGCTACTGGACCACATCCCTGCTACCACTGCTGCTGTCTCTGCATCCTCTGGCTACTGCTATGGCACGTACTCTGGAGAGGGCCCCGGCCTTCACTGAGGAGGAGAACCAGGCCCTGCTGGACAGGCTCCTTTCACAGTACAGCAAGATGTATGGGAAACCAGGGGAGCAGGTGAGTGTGCAGTCCACTGCCTTCTGAATTGTGCATGTTGTCTGACTAGCAGTACTAGCAGTGCGTACACCAGTGGCAAGCGTACTCTCTGAGTACTTTCATCCGCCAAAGTGTGTAGGTACATGTAATGAACAGGTGTTCTGCAGCTAAAGTGCATTTGTGCAAGTTTAAACTTCTCAGGCATTGTTAACATGTCAGACATGCAGGGCATTAGTCCATTTCCATGGGTGCACTACCTGTGTAACTCATTTTCCTTTGTGATGACAACATGTACATCCAACTGTGTGCAGCACAAATATGGGCCATGTGTGTTAATGGACTTTTAACTTTGTCATCCTCACTGGTTGATGCCCACCAGAAGCAGGAGATATGGCTGACCATCGCCCGGGCAGTTCGATTGTTGGGGGTCTACAAGCGCCGGACCCGCAACTGCCAGAAGAGGTGGCAGAACCTTCGGGCTGGACCCAGAGGATCGCAAGGGTCCAGCTGCAGCTGTTGCCTCCTCGCAGGAGGGGCGGACACCGGACCCTGACCCCCCACATGCTCAGGATCCTGGCGGTGGTCTTCCCGGACCTCGATGGGCATCTGAAAGTCAGACAGCAGCAAGGAGGGGGTAATTCCATGCCTAATCTGTGTACTAAGTCTGACATGCTATTTGCAGGCTTTTGGCCTGGTCACACTTCCACATTATGTAGGTCTTGTAGTGGACCCTACAGACTGTTGCTTGTGTCACTAGGGCACTGTGTCCCTGCAGTCAGCTATGCTTCAGGTTCCGGACAGCATCTGTTACCGTGACTCTGTTGTGGGTTTCATGGGTGGGTCAATTGTTTACAAAATGCCTGAGATCTGACATGTGATCTGTGTGTGGCTTTGACATGTGTTCCAATTTCTGGTCTGACTCACCACATGTGGCTGGGGTATTTCAAACAAACCCATGCAGCAGGGGACTCCAATTTGTGTGACTCAGGAGTATGTATATCAAGTGTGTCACACTTGCTTAGCCACCTGACTACTGTCCGGGGCTAAACATTGTTTCACATAGACCTGGGCAGTCATGCCTACTCAAGGGCATTTAGAAACAGTCTGTAATCCCACTCCTGTGTATCAACTTACAGGTTGTGCTTAGTGACATGTGCCTTCAGGTGTCTGCCTCTCTGTCATTGTGGTGTGACTTCCTTTCCCGTACAACTGGGGTGTTCATGAGTTTGAGGATCAGCAGGACATCAGAGATGTGACTATGAGAGACAAGACCTGTGTGACTTATAGGTGTGTGATCACTTGACAGTGCACAATGGTGTATGCAACTGTGCACTTCAGGCAGCTGTGTTTCATGCACAGCAGACTGTGATGTGCTCATGTACAGGGAGTTATGTTCGCAGAGACTCATATGTCTGTTTTGTATGATGTGGGCTCTTCTGAGTCCGGGATATGTTGTTTGCAGGGGATGGGCAAGTGCACTTGTCAGCTGCAGAGTTTGCTTTACCCTTGAGCTATGATTGTGACACAGTGCATACTGTTGTTGTCTGGATGCCCTGCCCTTGTGACAGGAGACAGTGTTGACTGACTTTCCAGGCATGCCAGTGCCATGGCATTTAACTTGCTATGAGTGGTCCTGCATTGTGTTCAAATGTGCTCCATGCACCCCATTGTGACATTGACTATCAGGACATGAGAATATCATAGCGTGTGTTGCTGGTATGCATCACAAGCATGTGAAATGAGACTCTGGCCATCCTTTCATCCTGACACCTGTACAGAGTCAGTGGCAAGAGATGTGATGTGTGTATAGTAATATAATCCTACATGTTCACTTGCATGTCCAACAAATATGTAGGTGGTGCATGTCGGCACATTGGGGTATTAGCATCCAACATGCAATAGACATATGGGTGCAAGTCCAGGAGGGATATGAGTGCCATGGCTGATGGTGAGACTGACAATTGGCTTATTCTAAACAGTGTGAGCACTTTGAGCTGTGTTCAGCTGATGATGCCAGGGCTTGCCCTGTGATGTGCTGTACTCACTGTGGTGTGTGCAGTCAGTACAGGTGACTGATGTTGTTCTCTTTTTTCATAATTCTATCCAGATACATCCATGGCCACAGGAGGGGACAGCTCCACGGACCAGGAGGAGCCACAGAGCCTGACTGGGACAGAAGGCAAGGAGCCGGAGGGACCCAGTGGCACAGAGGGCAAGTGGAGCCACACAGAGGAGTCCTCAGCAACATCCACCCCAGCTGAGGGCCACAGCAGCTCAGAGGATGACTCCCTTGCGGAGGCGGGTGTCAGCAGACACCAAACCCCAGCTAGTCAGGCTGTCCCTGCCAACGCCCCCACCACCACCATCACCACCCTCCCATCTGCTCCCATCCCAGAGGTCCGTGGAGGCTACCATGTTCTGGAGCATGTCTCCTTTGTGCCAGGCACCGCACCCCCTTCCCCTGTGTCCCCTGCTGCCCTGAGTGAGGAGTCTGTGAACTTGCTTCGACAGATCCATGTAGGGCAGACATCAATGCTGAGTGTCCTCCATGCACAGACCAGTCTGTTGACATAACTGGTGTTGTTCATGGAGGGCATTTCATCGGGCATGTCTGCCCTACAGAGGACCAATCAGTCCGTGGCCTCCTCCCTGACGGCAGCAGTGTCCCTCCTCCAACAGTCCCGCACACCTCCTACCCCTGCACCACCCATGATTACTCGTACCCTACCTGTCCCAAGCACACACACACCAGCACATTCACACAAACCCACAGACACGGGCAGCACACAAACACCCAAACCAAGGGCTAGACATGCACACAAGCAACCTCAGGGGACTGATACCACACTCACAGGGGATGGTTTGCAGACGCACACACAGTCATCCACAACCACTTCACAGTCCTCTGATACCTCTCCCTCCCAGCCCCCTTCCCTTGCTTCACCTGCAACCCCATCTCCCCAGAAGCTCTTCCTCTGTGACCTTGGCCTCTTCCCCACTGACCCAGCAGATCCAGCTTACAAGGGGAAGAGGAAGTCCCCACACACAGAGGGGAGTGCCCCTCAAACCCGGACACCCTCCCCCAGGTGCAGTCAGACTAAGGCCCCCACCTGCAAGTCCCCCCGGAGTTTGAAGAGAAAGACCCCACCCCCACCCCACAGCTCCATGACGAAGTCTCCGTTCTCCATCCCCCAGGCCACCACTCCACAGGTTCCCCCACCACACCCTGCCCCAGGTTCCCCCATCCACAGATACACCATCCCCAAAATGCTCGGGCCCTCCCCCCTACCACTTGCTCTTCCACTCCCACAACCCCCGGTCAGACAGTTTGTGCCACTGATGTGGGGACCGTGTCCCCCCTCTGTCCTGCCGACCTCACCTGAAACCCATTCTGCTACCATTGAGTTAGGCACTGCAGTGGAGTCCACAACCACCCCAGCTGACTTGGGCACTGCAGTGGGGACCCAGTCCACTCCATCTGACCTGCCCACTGCAGTTGTGCCGGCACCCACCCCATCTGACTTGTGTCCCACAGTTGTGACTGCACCCACTACTTCAGTCAGCTCCACTGCAGTTGCCAGTGACTCTCCTGCATCCACCACCCCTTCACTGCCTCCTTCTACTGAACCCTGATCCTGTCCCTGCAGTGCTTGGCCTGCTCCCATGTATGCCCCTCCGAGGGGATGTCCCCTGTCCTTACCAGTGCAGGCAAGCACCGTGTGACAGTTGTCACTCAAGTTAACTTTTTGTCATTTGGATATGGACTGGCCATTGGCCTTTGTTTTGAAAGGACTTTGCATTTAAAAATTGCTGAATAAAGCATTTTTCTTTATCCTTGTGAATTTGATTTAGCTGTGCATTATGTTGATGATGTTTAGCATGAACTTGCAGTTGTAATGCTGGATTTCCAATGTTGAATACTGAGGTGTTGATGTGAGGTACTCCATGTGTTCCATGAGATATGTATCCTATTCTGGTTGTTATCCACATCATCCTTTGCTGCTAACTGGGTATGTCATGATTAACAATTTGTGATTATCTCTGTACACATTTCATTTGCATGGTCACATCTGTGGCTTGCACACATGCAAATATGATGTGCTTCCCATTGTCTATTTCCCAGACTGTGGGCACATCTCCACTGGACATGTAAGTGTGGGCATAATTGGTGTAGGAGAAACTGGGTCCTCTGTGCAACTTGCTGGACATATGTATTGAGTATGTGCAAATGACTTAAAGGACACTCCTGTACCCAGGCTGTTGTTACCAGAGCCTATATTGTGTGGTAACTGATGGCTGACTGACCAAGTGTTCTGCTGACATGACTGAGACCTGCTGGGGCTATGTTTGGCACAGCTGAGCTTCCACAGGAATTGAGTCCCCTCAAGTAAGTGTGTTGTTCCGTGACATTGCCTGGGCCCATGGTGTGTGTTGTGTGAGCATGTGTGTGTGTGTCCACATCCCTTTTCATGCACAGGCAGTGTTCCCTTGATATGTTCCTGTTGTTGATGCTTGCTGAGTTGTACTGTGTTCATCCCACAACTTTGCCATGGGCTACCAGATGTGTGGGTGCATGACACACTGCTGTTATTTGGTATTTCATCATTGGGATTTGTCAGAGTGGTGATGATGTGGTCAGACGCAGATGGGACACAGTCAGGGGTCCCCAAGGCACTTGTTTGTTCGCAATATCATGTAGTTGTCCCTAGGTTGTACCTTTCAGTGATTGAGACATGTGTATGTGTATGTGTGTGTGACTGCTCCCACTTGTCCGGTTCAGGGCTGCAATGTGGGCAGGTGTCAGCATGTGTACCTTGAGGTTCTCCTTGGCTTCTGCAATGTCATAGGACTGTGGCATGTATTCCGAATGTTACGGGAGCTTTGACGTCATGGCCATGTACCGCATACTGTGCAGTATGTATGTCATTCACCAGGGTTGTAGACTCTCCTTGTGTGATGAGCCTGTGCACCTTAGTTCCTCCCAACATTTTTGTGTTAGTCATAGGTGCATGTACAATGTCACCTGTCCATGTGGGCTTCACAGATGCACATTGGTGCAGTTCAGGGTGTGTGGTGTTGAGGGTGGACTGATTGCATGGATGGGCCCCTAGCTCCCGTCTGTCCATGGATGACGGGCCATGCTGAATGATTTGTGTTTGTGTAGGTGGGATGTACATTTGTGGCACAGGACACATGTCTGGGTTTCACAGTTTGTACGACATCTACTTTTGTCAGCACAGTGGACGTATCATGCATGCTTGTGTCACCCCAATGTCTGGTCGCTGCGGGTAGTGCTGTTGTGTGTCAGTCTCTTGCTGTGTTAGTTGCTGTTCATTCCAGCTTATGTCACATGTGTCTGTTGTGCTCCCTCTCATCTCACAATGCCTGATTGCCCACTAAGGGGGCCCATTGATGGGTTGCTTTTGTATGGCACTGTGTCCACATATGTCTCACTGTGGTTCAGCCCCCCTCATGTGTCGTGTAGTTGCCTGGGGATACTGAGACACACACACACATGTTGTGTCAGATGTGCAGTGTGAGGTTGCCTGTTTGTGTTTGTGCATCTGCACCAGTGCATTGGTATTACTGTTGTGGGCCATTGTCTGGATGTTGTTTTTGTGATTTTCCCTGCTGTCCGTGTGAGTCATATCACATCATTCTGCACATTCATCCTCATTGTACACTGTATGCATTGTCAGCCCCCATGGGTGGTGCTTGTCTGCACATGGCAGAGAGTATGTTAGGTTTTCACAGCACTGTTAGCCTCACCACATCTCTGTGGGTATGGGACATAACCACTACTTTGCCCCAAAAGTGTTTCATGTGTTGGGACCAGGAATCATACATGCTATTTGGCATTTGCAGCTTTGACCATGATGACACTTACCTTTTGGTCACTGTGATGAGGGGGGTTTTAGACCCCATCACCACAATGCTCAACATTTGCTGCAGTTTGGAACCACACACTTAACTTTTGTTCTACACAGTGAGGAGGTGTTAGTTTTACATTGACACAGTGCTATTGTGATGCTTGCCTTGTGTAGGCCACACTCGGTCACACATGTGATGGTAGTTACATTGTATGTTTGAAGTCATAATCATTGTTGTGGGCATTTGTCACAGACTACAAACTGCTGTCATGATGTTAGGAGGGATGTATTTTGCTGACATACCTAATGTTGGTGTATGATGGATGTGTGGCGCATCACCCATGCTATGGGTGAGGGTGGCAGGGGTGATGGGCAACGGGTCCCCTATGGGTGGGGGTGGCAGGAGTGCTGGGCAACATAAGCCCTATGGGTGGGGGTGGCATGAGTGATGGGCAACAGGTCCCCTATGAGTGGGGGGGGTCAGTAGTGTTGGGCAACAGGTCCCCTATGAGTGGGGGTGGGAGGAGTGCTGGGCAACATAGTCACTATGAATGGGGGTGGCAGTAGTGCTGGGCAACAGGTCCCCTGTGAGTGGGGGTGGCAGGAGTGATGGGCAACAGGTCCCCTATGAATGGGGGTGGCAGGAGTGATGGGCAACAGGTCCCCTATGAGTGGGAGTGGCAGGGGTGATGGGCAACAGGTTCCCTGTGGGTGGGTGTGGCAGTAGTGCTGGGCAACAGGTCCCCTATGAGTGGGGGTGGCAGAAGTGATGGGCAACATAAGCCCTATGGGTGGGGGTGGCAGGAATGATGGGCAACATAAGCCTTATGGGTGGGGGTGGCAGGAGTGATGGGCAACAGGTCCCCTATGGGTGGGGGTGGCAGGAGTGATGGGCAACATAAGCCCTATGGGTGGGGCTGGCAGGAGTGATGGGCAAGAGGTCCCCTATGGGTGGGGGTAGCAGGAGTGCTGGGCAACATAAGCCCTATGGTTGAGGCTGGCAGGAGTGATGGGCAACAGGTCCCCTATGGGTGGGGGTGTCAGGAGTGACTGGCAACATAAGCCCTATGAATAGGGGTGGCAGGAGTGATGGGCAACATAAGCCCTATGGGTGGGGCTGGCAGGAGTGATGGGTAACAGGTCCCCTATGGGTGGGGGTGGCATCAGTGACGGGTAACAGGTCCCCTATGGGTGGGGGTGGCAGGAGTGCTGGGAACAGGTCCCCTATGTGTGGCAGTGGCCGTAATGCTGGGCAACATAAGCCCAATGAGTGGGGCTGATAGTGGTGCCGGCCATGCAACCCCTATGGTGGCATTTTGCTAGTGGCCAGGATATGGATTCTCTGGGTGTGTGTGACATTTGGCGGGTACATGACGTTTGTTTGTGTGGTGGGTGTCTGACTTACCGGCTGCGCCGTCCGTGTCTGTTCCTTATTCGGTCATAGATGTACAGTACTGGTATGATCTGTGCAATGGGATTCATGATCTGTTCGTCTCGTACACGCTGCTTGTTGCTCCGTCTCGTACCCGTTGCAAGCTGGTCTGTCTCGTAGCCGTGGATTGTTTTCTGGCGCGAATCGTACCTGATATGCTTCTTTTCCAGATGCTGTGACGTGCTGTACTTGGTGACCCGTCCGGCGCGTATGATTTGCGCATCGTACTTCTCTGGCCGGAAACTGCTGTGGATACTGCTTCCAGCCAACTCGGTTCGGTGTTAGGAGGTACGGCTCGGATGGAGAATGAAGCTTGAATCACGGCCTACGTGTCGGTCAGATTTTTGTCAGTTATGCGCATCGTACTTCATCGCTAGGACGGACCGGTTCTGGGTACAAGTCGGTCACAAGGTAAGGCTACGAACAGCTCTCGGAGAGCTGTCCGACCCAGATCAGAATCGACCCCTTAGTCTATACACATCAGAAAGTCATATTCAGTGGACCAGTATTATACAGTCAGATTGCCGAATCATCAGATACGTTACAATACGATCAGTACTATTAAATATCCATTTGCACTTTGCACTTTAAGTTTTGGAATGGATTTAACCTAGAATAGTTTTTAACAGTTTTGAACATTGTTTATCCCCTGCTACTATATATATTATTTTTTGTTAAACACTATGAATGTCTATGTAAAATCAATCCAAGTGGAGTATTTTTTTCATTTTCACTATGTCACGTGATGTATGCATTGTGAGGGTGCTTAAACGCGAAGACAGATTACAATCTTGTCATGTGATCAAGCCCAGTTGATGGGCGAAACGCCTCATCTGCCATGCTAAGCGTCAGCAAATAAAGGAGGAATTTATGCACTTAACTGGTGTCCGTGTCCTGTCGATCGGAATATATATATATATATATATATTCTGTGAAAAAACAATAGGTTTTAGGGGTGTTAGAGTTAGCTGGACATTTCACTCGAACAAAACCATTGAAATTCCTCCGACATAGTTAGTTGTACTAACTACATCTCGCGTGCCCGCAATCCACTGCTGATGATGTCACATATTACATCATTCATTACATGGTCAGTGACATCACTGATGACATCTCAAATGACATCACTGATGACATCACTGATTACATCATCCAGTGAATGTGGTTTGGTTCGTTATTTAAATATGTATTATATATATATAGCAATTTACATTGAAGAATGAGTGGATATATAAATATAAATATCTGGATGGAGGATTTAGTAGCAGTGTGATTGACTGTTTAATTGACTAATTTATAGTGTCTCACTAAATATATTGGATAGTGACTAAACTGTGTGAATATCTGTATCACTTTGTCAGTTGTTGTGTAAACTGCTGCACCAGTTGGTTTCTAGCTACGTGAAAGTCTATATTAGTTATTGATTAGTTAACTGAGTATTTGTATGGGAGAGTGAATGTGTGTATGGTTCGGTGGGGGGTGTGTGACTGCCCAAAGATGTGTGAATAGTTGATTCAGTAGGTATATGAAGTTAAAACTACATGTTATAACAGTTATTTTGGGTGAGTGAATATCTTTATGGGTGTGGTGATGAGCCAATATATGTCTCAATGGCACATGTCCAACAAACAAGAAAAATTAAAAAACCAGTGTATGTGTCAGTTGTTGTATATAAATAAGTATGCATAAGACTCAGTGATTGTATGAGTGACTGTATGGATAACTGTATACTTGTAATAGTGTTTTTATAACACACTAAGTATGAGTTCATATCTATATAAATAGATGAAGTGGTGTTTTTATAAGTGTATAGCTAAGTAAAAGTAAGTATGATCCATTGTTTGCATAAGTTAGGAGGATGACTTCATAAGTGATTAGGATGTGTGCTGGTGTGTAATGTCGATATAGGTGTATAAGTATATTTGATAGTGTTCTACTGATCGTTGACAGCATGTATGAGTGAATCTATAGGTAAGTGAATAGATGTGTGTATAGATCTAGGAATCACTGAGTGGGTGTTTAGAAATTTGTATTGGTGTGTCAATGGTTTTAAATCTGGCACTCTGTATTTTACAGTGAGTGATGAAAGGTTATACTAGTGTATGATGAGGTGTATCTGATTGTCACGTGGATGATGTCATCAGTGATGTAATTAGTGATGTCATTTGAGATGTCATCAGTGATGTCACTGACCAAGTCATGAATGATGTAATATGTGACATCATCAGCAGTGGATTGCGGGCGTGCGAGATGTAGTTAGTACAACTAACTTTATCAAAGGAATTTCAATGGTTTTGTTTGAGTGAAATGTCCAGCTAACTCTAACACCCCTAAAACCTATTGCTTTTTCAGTGAATTTCTAAGGTTTTTTAAATGCTAATTCCTAACTATATCAGGCCTGAAACCTATGGTTTTTTCAGTGAATGTCAAAGGTTTTTTAAATGCGAATTCCTAACTATATCAGGCCTGAAACCTATGGTTTTTTCAGTGAATTTAAAAGGTTTTGTAAATGACAATTTGTAATGTATTAATTGTTATACTGATTTTTTTGATACTGTTTTACTACATTTTTTTAACTATTTACTTTTAGCTATTTTTTTTTAATTACATTATAATTACATTATACATTACTATACAAAATATACTTTCTCAGAATGAATTACTTTAGTTTAAATACTTGGCAAATAGGCAATAGATTTTTAAGTACAGTAGTTACAGTTGTTGCAATGGGCAACACAATTTCGAACACAATGCAACATTGAACTCAATGTGAATTTCTAGTCAAAAGCAATTAGTTACTTTAGAGATTACTTTTCTAACCACAGGACTGGATCCTAGATTCAGTCCTTGGACATCTCCTGTAAACAGTTAAACAGTAGAGTAAAAGCGTTTTGGTTACAGTAGTGATTTTTAAGGAATATTATTGTATTTTAAAAGTTGACACACATTTTTAGTACATAGAATCGCCAATGTTATCATATGGCAGAAAATTCACTTAGCAGGTAAGTATTGTTATCGTTAGTTTTTCTTACTCAGTGGTGGATCCTGGATCCAGCACTGCTGAATCTCCTGTTGAAAGAATGTGTTTAAGTCATACAGACGATTTTTTAGGAATATTTTTAGTTTGTGAAAATAGACACTTAGAAACTTTTCTGGTGAAAACCACACAATGGATTCCTATGGAAGGAAATACAAGTTACTGGTAAGTACGCTTAGAATTACTTTACAGGGTCAGTGATGGGCTAAAAGATGCAGCACTGGGTTCTCTCCTGATAACAGGTGAGTAAATTGGAATTTGTAGTTCGGCTGATTTTAGAGGAATATTTGTACGTTTAAAAAATGGACACTTAGAAACTTTTCTGGTGAAAACCACACAATGGATTCCTATGGAAGGAAATACAAGTTACGCTTAGAATTACTTTTCAGGGTCAGTGCTCGGCTAAAAGATACAGCACTTGGTTCTCTCCTAATAACAGGTGAGTAAATCAGAATTCGTAGTTCGGCTGATTTTAGAGGAATATTTGCACAATGGTGAAGGAAGGGGGCGGGGCCTGAGGTGATATGTGTGCAAACACGCCCTGTGGTGCGTTTTAAGTTGGGGAATTAATTCCTCCTCAATCCTGAGGTCCCCTGGGGGCCAACTAGTCCACCAGGTACCTCCAGTATGCGCCAGGGAGCTGGGTTGCAGAGAGGTGTTCAGAGGCCACGCCCCTTTTTACAACACTCTGCAATGCAGCTCCGTGGTGCTTACTGGAGGTACCTGGTGGGCTAATTGGCCCCAGGGGTCCTCAGGATTGAAGAGGAATTAATTCCCCAACTTAAAACGCGCCACAGGGTGTGTTTGCACACATATCACCTCAGGCCCCGCCCCCTACCTTCACCATTGTGCAAACGCGCCCCGTTGCATGTTTTTAGTTGGGGGATTAAGTCCCTTTGAATCCTGATGGTCCCTGGGGTCCAACTTGCCCACCAGGTACCTTTAAAACAGGCCTGGGTGTTTGGGTGTTTCTACCCTGCCCCCTTTTCGCGTTTTGCGCCTTTTTTGGGGGGTTTCTTGTGCCTCGGTTCTACCGAGGCACAAGATGGCTGCAAACACTTCCTGATTCAGAGTGTTGGCAGCCAATTAAAATTCAGCTCGTGATCGGGAGGGTGCGCGGATCCTCCAAGGCCATAGATATATATGTACTTTTAACTCTAATTTTCTCAGGAACTACTGAATGGATTTACACCATTTAAGCAAAAGGAGTGAGTCTGAACTGAGGACTACCTCTTTGCCAAATTTAGTGTAATTCCGTTCAGCAGTTCGGGCTGTAGCTGCGGCTAAAGGTCCTATGGGAAAATGCATGGGGAAAATGTGTTTTGGGGCCCCCGTTTTTTCTCGGCCCCCGCTTGACGAATCACCGTGAAACTTTCAGAATAGGAGCGGACCGGAGCTGGCCAAAAGTTTGGAAAATGTTGTCAATCGGCGCCAAAGTTATTCCAAATAGAATGTTGTGGATTTCCTATGGAAAATAAGTCCTAACTATATCTACCTACTGGCGACCTCCAGTAGGTATTATTTATATATATATATACCTATAACACAAAATCTAATAAGAAAATTATTATATTACAGTGGTAATACTAGAGGCTCATTACATAGAAATAAGCTGAGAAGGACAGGGATGGAAAACCCGAGCCCTAAGACAACCTTGGGATGTTCTCGGTGGAGGATTTTAACAGAATGGCGCTGGGTGCCTCATCAGGGTCACCTTTGGACCCACTACCACACAAAGCGGTCTATTAGTATGTTGGGCGGATCACCACCGCCCACATGGCAGTGACGATCCGCCCGCCATTTCCCACCGCCCGCATACCATTTCCCCCAGGTTTTCTGCTGGTCGACGAGTCGACCGGGCGGAAAACGGGCTGTATATCATATGTCTGCAAGACACCGCCATCCATATTACAATGCAGGCACGAAAGCACCTTTCCATGGTGGCGTTGCCGCCATGGAAAGGCATGCAGTTCATGACTGGGGTGGGCCTGTTGTGGGCCCCCCGGGTGTTTGGGGGGTGGGAGTGCACATGGGGGTGTTTCTATGGTACCCCCCTGGTTTCTATGGTACCCCCTGCATTTGCAGGCACAACGTGGCAGGCACCGCGCGGTGCGTGCCACGTTGTGCATGCAAATGCACAAGGTGCATCCACAGCATGGGATGGGGGATGCCACGGCCATCATGGTGGTGGCATCCTAATTGCTGGTGCGGGACTGCTGCACCACTGGCGGCCGGTTCCAGCACCGCTAGGGTGTCCGCAATCCTAATAGTCCCCTAAATCTGTAAGGAACTGGGAACAGAACTGTTCCCAATACTCCAGCTGATTTGCAACCCTACCTTGTCCAATGGGTCAGTGCCAGCTTGCTGGAAACAAGCGCTGGTGACACCACTTCTGAAAAAAACAACGCTTGATCCAACTTGCCCAAAAAAATATAGATCTATTTCTCTGCTACCCTACCCAGTAAAGATCCTAGAGCGACTGGTCAGCAGGACACTCTCTAAGTTCCTAGAAACCAATAACATCCTGGAGGACGTGCAGCAGGCTTCTGTCGCGGACATGGAACGGAGACTGCTCTGGTGACCGTGTTGGACGATCTTTGAATGCGAGCAGACAGGGGACAATCAGCTATACTGATTTTGCTTGACCTGTCTGACGCATTCGACAGGGTCAACCATGAGATCCTTTTGGCCAGACTCGAAGAGGTCGGGGTAGTGGGCACAGCATTTAAGTGGTTTCAATCCTACTTACCTAATAGGCAACAGGCTGTGGCCCTCCCTCCTTATCAATCTGAATTTACCAATGTTCTGCCTGGTGTCCCTCAGGGATCTGCGATCAGCCTAATATTGTTTAACATCTATATGAACCCCCTGATTGCTGTCATAAGGTCTCACAATATCAATGTTGTTAACTACGCAGAGGCTACCCCACTTATTCTATCATTAGAGGGGGAACAGTCTATATCCTTGGAAGATTTTCACGATTGTATGCAGGATACGGCCCACTGGCTGAGAGAGACCTCTTTACAATTTAATGCCAATAGGACCGAGGTCCTTTACTGTTCAGTAGGGAAGTTCCCCACACCACTGACCAGCAGTTTCTGGCCCCTACCCACTGCTACTCCACCGGCACCCTCTGAGACATTGCGTAACTTAGGAGTTATGTTCAACGACAGAATGAGCCTAGAATCACAAGTAAATAAGACATTAGGGAATTGTTTTTCCGTCGTCAGAGATCTCCGTAAGATTCTCCCGTTACTACCAGCCCAGGTCCGAGCGCTGATAGTAAGAAGTACCATCCTGTGCAGGCTGAATTATTGTAATGCCTTGTTGCTGGAGTCCCCAAGATATTTGATTGAGAGACTCCAGAGGATGCAGACAATAGCAGCTAAGCTAGCCTTGAGAACGCCACGATGCTCATCTGCCTCCCAGACTTTGTCGGAGCTGCATTGGCTTCCTATTTTGCAGAGAGTACAATTTAAGTCACTTTGCATAGTATTCAAGGCTCTGCATGGGACTGGAACTAAACCAATGCAGAATAAATTTGCTTGGTATACTACTGCCTGGAGCCTCCGCTCTTCCTCTGCCAAGTTGGTGAAAGTGCCAAAATTTAAACAAACAAAATCAGGAGGTAGAGCCTTTAGCACCGCAGCGGCACGGCTCTGGAACAGTCTTCCACATTAGTTAGCAAATATTTATCAATCAATAAAGCTTTGAATAATTTCCACCCTCTACCCCAACAAACACCATAACACACACATAAAAATAATTACACAATTTACATAACTAATTTACCATTATTAAATTATTATCAATTAACAACAAATTATTAATTAATTGAAATTATTTTACTTCCCACCCTTTACCACGATAAATCCCACAACTCACATCTCTAATTAATTACACAATTTCCATATTTAATTTGTAATTAATTAACTACCATTAATCAACAATTAATTATTAATTATTTTTAAATAAATTACTTCACACCCTAGTCCCCTATAAACCCACAAACCACTCCTGCATAACTGACACAATTAACTTCATTACCAATTAATTAATGATAATTATCAAACAATTAATAATTATGATTAGTAAATGAGTTACCACAAACAACACTATAAAATAGAAATAAAATAAATACTAATCAATAAAACATTTTAATTACTTTACTAAAATTAAATTACTTCCCACCCTATTCCCCTATAAACCCACAACCCGCTCCTAAAAAATAAATTAACATAATTACCAACGAATTTAATTATTAACAATTAATAAACAATTAAATTATTAATTAATAAAAAAATAATTATAAATACTAATAAGTAACAATTATTAATTACTTTATTAAAATTAAATTACTTCCCAACCATATTCCCCTATAAACCCCCAACCCGCTCCTAAAACAATAACACAACTAACATAATTATCAATGAATTAATTATTAAAACTTAATAACCAATTAATAATTAATTAATACAAACATTTTTATAAATACTAATAAATAACAATTATTATAATTAAATTACTTCCCACCCTATTCCCCTATAAACCCACAACCTATTACAGAACTAAAAAATGCTAAATTTAATTAACATAAAATTAAGCACTTTTAAAAATGTAACACATACATTAAAAAAAACACTGTTTATACAAAAAAATTAGATCACATACTTTTAAAATACATACTAAAATTGATCACAATAATATAAAATTCGATATTATAAACAACAATATTTTTACAAATGATTTTACTGCCTTCGATATTCTGGACCAGGATATTCTTGCAGTCGATATTCTTGTATCACGATGTTGGCAACTTGATATTATGGCATTTCGATAATCACTACTCGATTTCTGTCTGTGCACCATATGAAGCAGCTGACAAATGAACTCATGATTTGTTTTCTCACCTTTCATTTTCAGTGGGAATCCAAGGCAGAATCTGGGAAGAGCAGGACTTGGGTATTAAAGGAGGAAGCAACTCAGCCACTAGGCGGAGTGAGAAGGTGCCAGCAGGGAGGGTGTGCCTTCCAAGAGATAGAATCAATACCTATCAAAGAGACTCAGGGAATAGTCTCTGGCGTCCACTGAAAGGCTGGTGAAAGGAATTAAATTATCAGTTGGAATGCTTGTTGAATCCACCACAACTAATAAAGTCACTTATTTGATCTGTCCAGGAAAAGGTTTAAGTGATTTTAACCTAACCTCAACTCCCGGTAGCTACAGCACAGAATTCAAAGGATTAAGGGGCTCATTAAGATGATGGACAGAAGCCCATCCGCACTGGTGGCGGTGGCAGAAAACGTTCATCTTCCAAGCCCAGTTGCGGACATTGCAAATCACCAAATTACAATGGTTCAACAGAGGCCATTTTCAGTCCGCCGCGGTCTTACAGACTCTGCAAATTTTTTGCGTACGCAAGGGTGGTGGATGGAGCCAACAGAGCAAGAACGGCTTGCGGAAACACGTTCCGTCCGCCAACCAGATTAGGATGTGGCAAACAGCCCTTCCCACCGCCGAGTGAAAAAAACACCACGTTGCGGATGATGGAAACACAACAATGGAGAGAAAGAGCTGATACAGAACCCATCTAAACCACCGGAGCCATCATAGATCCTGCGCAACAGGCCTTCCCGCTTCACTACCTGCTGCACCTCAGCAGACAAGACGTCGCTACACTCAACAGCAGAGGTACATACTAAACATCTCCACGCATGCAACTCCTGAACAACTACAACTCCCAGCAAGCTGTGCAGCACCACGATGAATGTGGCAACCTGCCAAATGCAAAGTGTGAGGCCCACCCAATCCCCATGAATGACCCTTAGTGCCCCTGAAGGCAATTCGGGCCAATGCCGACCCCTGCAGTTGCAAAGCGCGCACACCTTAATATCAAAATATGTACGCCAAAGGCCCCCATTGTCTGATGGATCATTTGCATAGTGGTTGCCACACCGCGGCGGCCGGGAAGCTACGACCGCAACCCTACATCATTCAATTGGGGACAATGCGTGTCATCGCTGTGGATGCCAGCTACTGCGCATGCAAACACATACTGCATTTGCATTGGCGCCATGCGAATTACATCACACATAACAACTCATTTGCCTAAAGTGATTGGTGCACCCCATGCATTTAAATTAACCACACAGACTCCGCACATGTATAGGAGAACTGGCCCAGGGCATGTTCATCCGGCCCCGTTTGTTGGCAGGGTCACATGTCCAGTGATGCCTGTGCTGGGTGGCTGTGGGGTGGGGTGTAAGCCAGCCCTCTGGGAGAGGCTGGTACATCAGAACAACTAAAACAGTGACCAGCTGGTCATTACACTTTGAAGGTATGAGAGAGTGTGACCTTTGAGTCAAGCCTTCATACACATGCTATGTCCAAGAACAGGAGATTGAAATTACATACATAGTCATGCCTCATGGCCAGCATTGACTGAAATGAGGGAAGGATTCAAAAAGGACAAAGGTCTCTCACACTGTACCAATGTTGTGTAATGAAACATCCAACCTGTGAACATCTCTTGAATATCCCTTGACATCTGACTGGTGTCTCTTGGACATGGGTCGACTTGTGAAGGGCCAGTGACATAGGCAGACAATCAGAGGTGTCCATTGTCTGCAAATCAGACATACTTGTAATCCCTGGCACTTCCAACACATGTACTGATGTGGCGTGCAGTGTGCATAGCTGCCATTGCTTGTAAATGTTCCCACACACATCATAGGAGTGCACATGTGGAACAAACAAACATAGTTCTGACCGACATCATCGATCATTGTCAGCAATGTGGGCATGTATACAGAATCCATGTGCATTTGTGCCTCATTCAGGTGACCATTGCAATGTCTGTTACGCAAATTCCACACACACTCACTCAGGACTGACCCCATAATATCCACATGTGTCTGTCCACCATGCTGTATATCCATGTTGCGTTGTCCAGATGACACTCACGTCCCTCATCCCGTAATGTTGTTCAGTATTGTGGGACTAAAGCCTGCTGTCGTGCAGTGACAGCAGCTACATGCAGCTCAGCACTGATGCTGGGAAACACAAGTGCTGTGCCATCTAACCACAGGGCAGCTCATCCTTGATGTAGCAGTGCACTATATGCCATACACATCGACTTCTTTGGATGCCGTAGTGTCAGTATGTCAAGTGAGTAAAGAAAAACAACGTCTGAATGCAGGTCACTTGTGCATTTCACATGACCATGAGTCCTGTCAATGTTGTGGTTGTATGAGTCTCTGGGTAAGCTGTTCATCACATATCATCTATAACTTGGCCCATGCTTGTGTACCCTGACATACGTGGGAGGAGACCACCCATTTTTCGACTTGTCCCTGACCTGGCGACGATGGAGGACATCAAAATTATCCGGAAATTCCGTTTGGATCGCCGCACACAATGAAACCTATGTGCCCAGTTGGAGCCCCAGTTGAAGCCCAAAGGAATATATCTGGCTACATTGTCAGCTACAGTGAAGGTTATGGCTGCACTGCATTTCTTCACTACTGGGTCTTTCCAGTACACTGTGGCCAGCGCTGGTGGTATGTAACAGCCCATGTTCAGCATAGAGTTGCGTGACGTCCTGTCAGCATTGATGCTTTACAAGGACAGTCATGTCCACTTCCCGAGGATGGATGGATTGGCAGCTGTGAAGGGGGAGTCCTATGACCTGGGAGGCATTCCAAATGTTGTGGGAGCCATTGATGGTACCCACATTGCCTTCGTTCCACCACAGGCAAGTGAACACATCTATAGGAACTGCAAACACTACCACTCCATCAACGTGCAAGTGGCATGCCAGGCGGATCAGATCATCTCACACATGTGTGCAAAGTATCCTGGGTCAGAACATGACTCCCACATCCTGCAGAACAGCACCATACCCCAATTGATGGCCAAACTGCACCCCGAGCGGGCCTGGCTTGTTGGTGAGTGGGCTGTGTCAATGACTGTGATGTATGTGTGACATGCTGCTCTCCCCACATATCCAGATCACACTGTTTGCCTGTTTGTCTGACAACTAGGTGACTCTGGGTATCCCAATCGTCCATGGTTGCTGTCCCTACTGCGGTATCCAACAACACCGGGGGAAGTCCAATAAAATGATGGACATGGGAGGACACGTTATGTGGTGGAGCGCACTTATGATGCAAACAACAAGAAAGGGAGGGAAATAAATAAGGAACACTCTCAGTCCCCCAAGATAAATCTGATCATAACAACAGAAGAGTGTGCCTTGCAAACAATGGATGTAGAGCACAACAGAAGAATCCAACTAGGTTCTTTATAAAGCCCTCACTCACCAACCTAGTTGGGCCCCACCAGGAGAGGCCGAGTGCCACCCTGGTGTGCTACAACGCCAGAATTACTGCGGAGCTGGTTGTTTGTGTGTAGTGAATAGTAAAGGAGTGAATGTTAAAAGTATCACGATTGTGTCAAAAAACAAATTTATTAGAATCCAATTGGACACAGTATAAACAAAGTGTGAGACAGTTGTGCTGAATAAATTGTTCAGCAAAGTCCGCTTAAGAGGTGGTCAACATGTTTCTGCCTATGTGTTGTAAATTAAACAGGCATTCGTCAGGACCGTCAAGTGTAAACCCCGGCGGTATGGGCGCGCTAAGGCCCAGCCTCACCTGAGGTTATAAATGTAAAAAAGATAAAAAGTGTAAAAATATACACGTAAGATCTGGTGTCCCTCGTGTGTGAGAGGAACCGAGTTTATTATGGGATGCAGTCACTAACTACATCATGGGTCTCGGGAGGGGGGTGGTCGCATCGGGGTCCGGTTTAAGAGGGATTTTGCAGGCACCAAACGGGTGTTCAGCATTGCAGGCGGTGTGCCATTGTTGCGACCACCCCCCTCCCGAGACCCATGATGTAGTTAGTGACTGCATCCCATAATAAACTCAGTACAGCCACAGTAGTGATATCAAACCGCTAAATGCTAAATTGGAGGAATGACACCGGGTACTACTTCAAAAATAGCATGAAATGAAGGGACAAGGCCAGAGCCCACAAGTTTGAAAAAAGTGTGCAACTGCCTTCAGTATCAGAGGCTTTCGATGATTTGTGTGTCAGTCCTCTGGGAAAGAGTGGGAGTGCTGTGTTCACCAGTGACTGAATCGCGCGGGACGGTCAAGGCACCTGGAATTCAAAGGTCTCAGGGCTGGTGTGTGAGCGACTACTTGTTGAAACAGCAGCCCATTGTGCCTGCACACTTATTGAAGTATGCTTTAACTGTGGGAATGTGAGGCCACAAATGACTATCCACAATCACATATGGGGGTGTAAGGAGAACATTGCTACAGCAAGGAACAAGGCGTGCAACAGTTCCTATATACGCGATGCCTGCCCTGTGACCGCAGCAGTTGTGCTCATTCAGGAGAAGATAACTTTGGTTGTAAAACAGATTTAGCGTGGGTATGTTGTTAGGGACTGGTGTTCATGTGAGTAAACATGCATAGATCGTACATGTCACATGAAAATGTACAGTACCTGAGTGTGTGAATGCGACAATGTCACCATCATCCACATGACAGGATGTGTTGTGATGCTTGCTCATGTGGGCACACTGCTAAGAATTTCATTGTTCTGCACTGTGTGATCTGTGATAACTTCCGTCATGTCCATGATGATGTGATTAGTGGGATGGGAGCACATCGCTTAACCTCCCAGCACAGTTCACCCTTCAGTATTCTAAATGCAGTTTAGTCATGATGCTTACTTGTCATGTGACTGAGGTGTTTCACCTGAATTGGGCAGGGAGAGGTACAGAGACCCGAGTAGCTTGTGGCAGCTTCCTCAGCAAAAGGAAGAAGGGTACGAAGTTTCTTGGTGCCTTAAAAATATTGGTCAGGGACCTAGTTATAGTCACTTGAGGCACTTTGACCTGTCAGTTGAGTAGTGGGAGGAGAGGAATTCCTCTTTTTGGATCTAGTGCCCTCACACACCCAGCAAGCTAGGTGTCATGATTCATCGTATTGACCTGCTCCTCGTCGGGTCGGCGCTGCAATACCTGACGGGCACCCATAAAGGGGTTCTTTTAATCTGAGATCTTTTGTTCCTTGTCGTTTGGTGCCGTGGGTGTGAGGGCCCTCGTGTGTCTGGATGTAGTAGTCAGCAGACACCGATCACAATGTATTTTACCACTACTGATGTGGGAGGATAACGCGACACACGTGTGTAGAGATTCACAGCACTGACCTGCAACAACCTTGGTGACACACGACAATGGTAACAGAAGTAAGCTTTTCAACTGGACTGCATTTACCAGGATGCTATGGGCTAAACTGTGTTGGGATGAGGAAAATAAAAATTATGAGGCATGTGTGTCCCCATGTGCCCCCCCAACGCTTATGTGCACATGCATGTAACCTATGCATTTCCTCTCCATGGCCTGTCTATCATGATGCTTATACTATAACGTGGCCTGCCATCATTCAGTCTCCCATGAGAGAAACGACAAATCTGTATCGAGGCCTACACGTTTTTCATCATGTTTTCCTGCACCACATAAAAACCCGTGTTTTGTGGCTCAGCCAGACCCGAGAAGAGGTTTCAGGCCTCAGCTGCAGCTGCGTATCCTTGGCCTTGCACACTTGGGCCTCAGCCAAATGGGCCCTGTCAGAGGTGCCGAGACAGTATTGAGCACGGTTATCTGCTTACTCCTACAGAGCCGCATTCCTGCCTGGAGAAGGAGGGATCAACATAACCCATCAGCAAAGGAGAAAGCCTAGCCTTACTGTCTCTGTTTGTGAGATTGCAAAGCTCACGTCAGTAAAAAGCCCCTAGCCCCCATGTAAGGCCTCTGCAGTAAATGAAGTAAATGAAGAAATAGATGCCACATCGGCTCTTGGTGATGGGCAACCTATGTCACAAATCAGTCCCTGCTCCAGACATCAGATATCAGATAAAACAAGATGTGCTGGTCGTCCTGACACCGAAGGCCTCACTCACTGAAGGCCTCACTTCCGGACTTCCCGGTTGCATAGCAACCCTTCCCCACGTCAGTTACACCACGTCATGCTCGAGTTGAACACAAGTAAGGCAAAGTTCCAGTACAATTCCAGCAGATCACGCAACCCCCTCCAGGTATCCACCCACCTATGACAAAATACCCATTATCATCAAGTAAACACCCACTAGGACGCCCACCTTCACACCCTCCTACACGCCCACATGCTCTTATCTCATTCTCTTTTGCTCTTTTCGCTTACGTACATTATGGAGATGTATATATACTGTATTCTGTGAATAATGTTTTGAGAATACTTTTGAGACCCTTCCAGATCCCTTGTGGTGATGGTAATATTCTCCCTATGACTCGAGTTATTGGAATAAAGCCCTTTTTGAACCTGATACCACAGACTCAGCCTCTTGCTTTATGCATGATCCTATTGATATTCTGAAATTCAGAGAGCGTAATATTTTATTTACGACATAATGGCGCCCGAACAGGGACTGTTCTCTTTCCCCACACGCCGGAGATGAAGGTACAGTTTTGCCCCCTTCCACAGCTGTGACGGAATTCAAGTACGTACGTCGCGGGTTTTCCCGCCAACTCCCTCAGGCCAACGAAGGAGACGGACTGCGACCAGGCATCCATACGAGGCGGTGAGGAACGCAGATTGTCCTAACCCAGAGCCCACCTGCGAGAGAGCTGTGTCCGAGGTTTCTGGAGATCCACCTAAGATACGCCATTCCCCGCGCAGCGTCAAGTTTCGGAGGCCTTCGACTTCAAGTTCAAGTTCAAGTTCAAGTTCAAGTTCAAGTTCTGCTTCCCGGTGAGTTTTCTCATGGGGGTTGCAATCAAGACGGGTTCTCACTTGTGAGACCTGTATGTTCAAGTGCATGCAGCTAGAGTTATAGGAAATAGAGATCTCAAAGTATTCAAGGTGCACCGATATACCTGTATGAATGTTATTGTCCTAGTCAGGTTCAGTTAGGTTTGAATGTGTCAGGTTTTATGTAAGTTTGTTTTATTATAGTTTTTGTTTTTACAGCGCTATTGTGATTTTTTTTTTTTGGCTACATTCCAACATGCCGTTATTTTCGAAACTACGTAAAATATGTACCAGAAAAGGTGTACTAGAGGAACCAGTTAACATTCCGCCTAGGGACACACCTGGACATTTCATGTACTGTAAGCATGGTTTAGATGCCGTGTTGTTTTTAGAACTATGGGTAGATTACACGAAGGATTTAGAGACAAAATATAGATGGCCTGTCACGGGAACGTGGGATGCGGAAAGCAATATGAAAGTAGAGGAAGCAATATGGAAGAGAAAATCTAGACCTGCTCAGAAGGATGCCATTGAGTTGTGGCGTAAGGAGTCACATCGAAGAACAGAAAAAGAGTTCCACAAAATAGAGAGAAGTAAGGATGAATCTGAAAAAGCCAAAGAAAAGAAATTACGGGAGGAAGGGGAACGAGTAAAAAGAGAGCAGACTGAAAGAGAAATGAATACTGTCGTTGCTGGTATTTACCCCGTCCTTTCAGAGGAACTAGCGAAAGTGACTCCAGTAGAAAGACCCATTAGAGTGCCTCCGCCAGTACCCCGAAAATTAAAAACAGCATCCGACAGGTTTATTGACACCTATCTAGAGGAATCCCCACCAACCTGCGTGGACGGATCTTTCCCTGCACCCCCAACTCCAGAACAGCTCCAGGAGCTCGATGATGGCGGGGAGGGGGGATCCGGGACAGCGTCAGGAGGGGTGTCGACAGTAAAAGTAGACATCCCCAAATGTATATATGATCCAGACCCAGGAAAGGGCAGGATGCTTGTGTTTTCACTACGGCTTAGACGAGCAGTCACAGATCTGGAAAAACTACCAGATATGGATAAACATCTAAAGAAAATGTACACATTCATAAGAACAGGGGAAGGTCCTGAGAGCATAGCAGATGCTATACAAAATAGAAAGTGGTTGTTAAGAATTACATCCTTCGCTTCCTAATTAATTGTCTGATCAGAGAAAAAGACGAAGGAAACGGGGATGTAGACCATCGTTATACTGGTTGGAGTGATCGCATAGATGCCGGTCAGCATGATAAATCAGGACAGACTGACAACATGTTGACCAAAATCCGAAAAGCAATAATAGCGTCACACGAAGCAGGACCGCACGATAAAGCTGCTTTATCATCTGATGATGAAGCAGGGGACCAAGATAAAATACAATACGTGGGCCATGCCCGACGATTCGAGAAACCCAAAGGCCTGAATTACCGTAAACAGGGAACAGCTATAAAAAAGAGATTTTCCCTTGAAAATTTGTTCCAAATCACCGACAAAGCGGTGAATGAATGGTTAGGTAATGAACAGCCCTTAACCCCAACCGAACTTGAATTAGCACGATCAGCCACCCTGTGGGTATCCCAATACGATTTATATAATAATGATGTCGTAGCACAGACGTTTTTGAGCCTTCCACCGAATGAACAGCGCTTAGCTGGTGTTTACATGGTCCAACATTTAATAACGTTATATGAAAGTCAGTACTCTGGTCCTGGTATATTGTATAGGTTGCTGGACGACATAATACTAGACAGATGGATGAACTTGGGTACTGAACTGATTAATGTCATCTTGGATCAGCGACACAAATATATAGTATATGTAACTAGATCCCTGCTTCCCGTTCCACCCCTGGTTAAGGGGCAGGCATACGACAAACTGAACCCCCTACGAGAGGTACATCCTGTAAAGGATGCAAACAATGAACTACAACGGGTGTATGTCTACACCCCTCTGTCAAAATTAGAGATACTGGAAATGAAAAAGATGTTGCCCTCCCATGACAAAGACCCGGGGGGTTTTCACAGGGAATTAAAAGACATTCTCCGCTTAGGGGAATATACATATGCGGACGTTCTAAAGTTATTAAAAGTACTATTGCCTGCTGGTATTTACGAGAAGCTTAAAGAAAAAGACTGGGAGGTGGGAGAGAGCAAGATTAGCTGGGATGTATTGCAAACAGAAGAAAATGCAAGAGGCCCGGGGGTTGGTCTGGGTCCCCGAGCTAAAGAATTACCTGAACTCCTTGTACAAGTTTTGCCAAGATTATTAATTACCAAGAAAGAAGACTGGGATGCTATTTCAGCTTGTAAACAGAAGCCAGACGAGGACACTAGCGATTTTTATTCTAGGTTTGAGAAATGTTTTACTATCAACAGTGGCCTTAAGCCCGGTAGTGATTCATATCCCCATCTTTTTGTGAGCAAATTAGTAGAAAATTCCATACCTGAGGTAAAGTATAGAGTACTGAAGGTTGAGAGTAATTGGCAAGCAAACAGCCCTTCCCAAATGTTACAGATGTTACAGTATCACCAGAACAGAATTAGAGAGGAACATGACCAAGAAAAGAGACGCATGAAAGACACAAAGATGAAGATGCTGGTGGCCCAATCGACACCGGCAAACACAAATGCAAGCACGAACAAGAATAGCACGAAACAAAATAGTGGGACTTGTAATTATTGCAAGAAGCCAGGCCACTTCGCAAATGAGTGTGCAGTGCTGAAAAACAATATAGCGATAGGTAAAACAAAGCCTCGTCAATATCCTCCCAAGGACAGTAACACACATCAGACATCAGACACGTTTCCACCGCCGCCACCGTCCGTCCATGCACCTGCACCAGCCCGAGCTACAACACAAATGTATGAGCACGCTCAAAACAACTATCCAGAATACCAAGCATATTCATGAAGCTGCCCAGAGAGGGAATTCGACCTGCCCCTCATTCCAGTTCCTGTGGACCAAGCGGGTCCCTATGTACATGCACGGTTACTGGGACAAAATAAAAAGTTTTTGATTGACACTGGGGCTAGTAGAACTACCATTAGTCATTCCGAGGTGCCCGGGGCACCCCTCTCGGGCTCAAAGAGTGTATCCCTGGGATTTTCGGGTAGACCTATTGTTAATGAGGTTTTAGAACCAGTCTCCTTAGGAGTTGGTCCACTGATACATACTACAGACTTACTACTTACTAAATCATGTCCGGAAAACTTGCTCGGTATAAAAACATTAAAAGAACTAGGAGCAGTAATCTGTTGCTCACCAGAAGGAGTGCGACTGTATTTACGTGATTTCAAGGGACATTTTGTAACATCAGGCTCCGAGACGTACCACAGCACCTATGGGCACAAGGCCCAACTGACGTAGGTTACATGAACATTACACCACACCAGGTCACCCTAAAGGAAGGTGTAGTGCTACCACGGATTAGACAATACAAAATACCACCCGAGGCTGAAGTGGGTTTACTAAAAATAATAGATGACCTGATTGCACAAGGGGTGGTGATTGAGACTGATTCGAATATATGTAATTCACCGGTCCTTCCTATTCTTAAAAGAACTGACCCCAATATACCACCTGTATATAGATTAGTTGTGGACCTGCGAGAGTTAAACAAATGTATGGTACCACAGTACCCTGTGGTCCCGGACATCTCTTCGATATTGACTGCCATTGATGCGAATGCTACGGTTTTTACAGTGATAGATCTGAAGAACGCATTTTTCAGTATTCCAATACATCCGGACAGCCAATATCTTTTCGGTTTCAGTTTAAAAGGTCGCAGCTTCAGATTCACGAGAGCACCACAGGGCTTCACGGAAAGTCCTAGCATTTATAGTCAGGCACTGAAAAGACAACTAGACAGTATTCATATGCCTAGCTCTACAGCACTGATACAGTATGTCGATGACATTCTCATCACTGCACGATCGGACCATGATTGTGAAGATGCTTCCCTGATGGTTTTACATTTCCTGGCTGACAAGGGGCACAAAGTGTCCCCTTCGAAGTTGCAATTCTGTGAACAGCAAGTGGCGTACCTTGGGCACTTGCTATCCAAGGAGGGTAGAAGACTGACACCCTGAGCGTATACAATTAATTTCAGGTCTTTCACAGCCCACGACTCAAAAGGAGGTACGTGCATTCATTGGCCTCACTTCATATTGCAGGCAGTGGATTCCCCAGTATGCTTACATAGCCAAGCCCCTAATACAGTTGACGACACAGGAGGCAGCCTCTACGAAAGTCCTCCCTTGGACACAAGAACACACTGTGGCATTTGAAGAATTAAAGAGAGCTTTATGTCAAGCACCAGTTTTAGCGATCCCTGATTACAACAAATCGTTTATGCTTTTTGTGACAGAGCGGGATGGAACAGCACTATCTGTCCTCACACAAGATCATGCAGGAAAACACAAGCCCTGTGCTTATTTTTCTAGTACATTGGACCCAGTAGCACAGGCTTTGCCTGCGTGGCTAAAATCTGTTGCAGCAACGGCCTTAGCCATAAGACAAAGTGACTCGATAGTGCTGGGCCACCCCCTGACAGTACAAGTCCCGCACGCAGTGGAGGTTCTCTTGAACCGGACACAAACCCAACACCTGACTGTAGCTAGACTGACAGGCTATGAGCTGACGTTATTCCAACCATACATAGAGATCAGACGATGCAACATACTGAATCCCGCTACTCTATTGCCCTCCAGTACAGAAAGCCTTTCCCCACACGACTGTGTTGAAGTAATACATACCGTGACTAAGCCAAGGCAAGACTTGACAGACGTTGCACTTCCAGACCCTGACCTAACACTATATGTTGACGGTTCATGCATGAGGACAGGGGCGGGAGCATTAGTGGCAGCATATGCAGTGACTACTGATACTGAAATAATAGAGACTAAAAGAATAGACATATTGTCAGCACAAGCAGCAGAGCTCATCGCCCTAACACAAGCATGCATAAGAGCTGAGCACCTGAAAGTAAACATTTACACCGACTCCCAATATGCATATGGGGTAGTTCATGATTTCGGGGTGCTCTGGCGAGAAAGAGGGTTCTTGACCTCTCATGGGGCCAAGATACAGCATGGCCCCCTTATTCAAGCCCTTCTGGAAGCGATACATTTACCAACAGCCATAGCTATCCTAAAATGCAAAGCACATACTAGAGCCACAGATACCATTTCCCAAGGCAATGATCTGGCAGACCGAACTGCTAAACAGACAGCTCAGACCCCACTAGACATGACAAAGTCACAGGTACCATCAGTGTCCAAAGCCATGACAGTTAGGGATCCTTCCAAGGATGTACAAGACATACAGACACATGCAACTCTAGACGAACTAAAGAAATGGTCGGAACAAGGAGGGGTACTGACTGATCAGGGTTGGATGACTAATGGCAAATCCACATGGTTTCTTCCTGATTCGATGGTACAAGTGATCATAAATACCGCACATAGTCCTGCACACTTAGGAGAGAAAGCAATGCTAGACAGCCTACAGAATATATGGTTCAACAAGCACCTGCGTGCAGCAGCGAAACAAAAGGTCAGGACATGTATGATCTGTTGCCAATTCAATCCAGGTAAAGGCATTCCGATGGAACAAGGTGGATTCCATCCACCTGACCATCCTTTTGAGGTCCTCCAAATGGATTATATCCAAATGAATAGATGTAGAGGTTACAAATATGTCCTGGTAGTAGTATGTTCATTATCAAGGTGGACCGAAGCCTATCCAGTCCCTGATTATACTGCTGTAACTACCGCCAGACAATTGGTACGAGAGTTTTTCCCACGTTATGGATTACCGCATGTCGTATATTCCGACAACGGTCAGCCTTTCTCCTCTGAACTCATGAAACAAGTGTCCCTTCTGTTAGGGTATACCTGGAAGTTCCATTGTGTGCGACATCCTGAAGCAGCAGGCCTTGTAGAAAGACACAATCAGACCTTAAAAATAAAACTAGCAAAGATTTGCGCAGACAAAGGTGTAGATTGGATGGTAGCCCTACCGGTTGCCCTCTTTTACATGCGAATGGTAGCCCATTCTAGAACAGGCTTATCTCCCTATGAAGTGGTTTTCGGTAGACCACCGAATATGTGGGGCACTCCAATGCCTAAAAAAATCACTGATGTTGATAGCAACATGCTGACAGATTACCTGGCTTCCTTGATGTCTGCACTACTCTCTTGTCGTTCGCAGGTTGCCGCCGCTTTCCCTGACAACACCCAGGTCAAAGAATACTCGATCGCTCCTGGCGACTATGCGCTGAACCGGAACTTTGATAGATCAAGCCCTCTTGAGCCGAGGCGGAAGACGCCGAAATTGGTGTTGCTAACCACAAGGACCGCCGTTAAAGTCGAGGGACGGAAAGGATGGATACATCTTCATCATTGTAAACGTTACTTCGGGAATAACTGTACTTTCAAAAAGAACACTGACTGCTCGGACTTTGAGCCCCCTTTACTAGAGGAGACTCCGCAGCAGAAGTATAAAGCTAAACTTAGATCTCATAAATCAGAACCCGTTTGATCGATTAAGTCCACTAGGTGGTGAAGCGGTTGAACATGCATTCTGGCTTGCATAAGATCTCGAACAAAGCGAACGAGAGAAAGAGCAAGATGAAAAGCAAATACTGTAAAATATTACGTGGCAGATGTATAGTTACTTTGATTTTTCTATCTCTTCTATGTATCACGATAATATGTATCAGCTTAATACTACATGCTATTTTTCCTCCTATTACTTCACTCTTACACTCCTCGTCTAATGATACCACAAAACACACATTTAGTGATCTGCCATCCCATGAGTTATCGTATCGACTTGCTCTGCGCAACAATACCTTTATTCAGATGCTGCACCATTCACATCAGACTAGTAACGCTACAGACTGCTGGGTCTGTGGCCGACTTCCCCCGTATCAGAAGGTAAAGGGAGTGTTGCCTCTTTTCCCTTTTCCGTTCTCCCATAATGGTTCTTGCGGAGCATGGTTTGCCTTAATGACATCCATCAACGGTGATGCCAAAGAATGTCAAGAGGAGGATTGTAGGGGCGAGTGGGTATGGGGTAACTTGAATAAAGTCATGAACGAAGCATGTTTCCCAGATGAAGAGGGTCTTCCCCAAATGAAAGGTACAGATCTAGAAACTGAAGAGTATCTGCAAGGAAATGCGACCCTCGATTTCATAGTGTTGAACGTAAAGCCCCTACACATGTCAGGTCCATCTTCAATTACTGTTCTGCCAGTGAAAGGGAACTTGTGTGTCAGAAAAGAAGGCTCAGTACATTTGGGGCACAGTGAGTGTGATACTATAATAGTATTCAAAGACAAAGGAAAGTCCTATTTCAGAGCATCACGACACACCTACTTTATTTGTGGCCAGACAGCCTATGTGCAGCTGCCCTTAGACTGGGGTGGGACTTGCTACATATCATTTCTTCTACCACCCGTTTTCTTGGCCCCATCGAGCTATCATCAAGATCTTCGGCTCACACTTGTCAGACACAGACGAGGGCTCGATGCCTCTGGCATTGACCAAACTGAGACAGCTTGGGAGCAATATACAGATTTCAACAAAGGATTCTTTTTCTTCATAGGTCCCGTCCAGAATAGTAAACTTATCCGAAGGTTAACAAGGATTCTAGAAACAGTTGCTAATGTGACTGCATCGGCCCTGGGGAATCTGACCCAGGAACAGTATGCTATGAGACTGGTCGTTCTTCAGAATCGTCTTGTTCTTGACGTCATCCTGGCGGATAGGGGCGGGGCTTGTAGGGTCATCGGTTCTAGCTGTTGCGTTTTCATACCTAATAACGCACCATCTGTATACAAAGCAATAACGAGGCTCCACAAGATTGCCCAAAGCATACATCAAGACCCAGGCACGTGGACATGGTCCAGTTGGCTCTGGGGATTAATATCGGCATGGGGATGGAAAGTGTTGACCGTCTGTGGGTTGGTACTATTAATAATATTCAGTTGTTGCCTATGTCTGCAGTGTGGCCCGGCCATTTGCGGCCTGTGTGCTACTGCATGTGTTCCACATCCCCATTTACAGAGCATTGAAAATGGAAAAATAATGCTGCAAGAACAGATCGACTGTCGCATGAAAATAGATGTTACATAAGGGGTTCACTAGGGAACAAGGAGGGAATGAGGAAAATAAAAATTATGAGGCATGTGTGTCCCCATGTGCCCCCCCAACGCTTATGTGCACATGCATGTAACCTATGCATTTCCTCTCCATGGCCTGTCTATCATGATGCTTATACTATAACGTGGCCTGCCATCATTCAGTCTCCCATGAGAGAAACGACAAATCTGTATCGAGGCCTACACGTTTTTCATCATGTTTTCCTGCACCACATAAAAACCCGTGTTTTGTGGCTCAGCCAGACCCGAGAAGAGGTTTCAGGCCTCAGCTGCAGCTGCGTATCCTTGGCCTTGCACACTTGGGCCTCAGCCAAAGGGGCCCTGTCAGAGGTGCCGAGACAGTATTGAGCACGGTTATCTGCTTACTCCTACAGAGCCACATTCCTGCCTGGAGAAGGAGGGATCAACATAACCCATCAGCAAAGGAGAAAGCCTAGCCTTACTGTCTCTGTTTGTGAGATTGCAAAGCTCACGTCAGTAAAAAGCCCCTAGCCCCCATGTAAGGCCTCTGCAGTAAATGAAGTAAATGAAGAAATAGATGCCACATCGGCTCTTGG
The DNA here is from genome assembly GCF_964204655.1 of Triturus cristatus. NCBI lineage: Eukaryota > Metazoa > Chordata > Amphibia > Caudata > Salamandridae > Triturus > Triturus cristatus. The sequence continues at coordinate 464,856,340 of NC_140584.1, read as the reverse complement.
TGATGGGCAACCTATGTCACAAATCAGTCCCTGCTCCAGACATCAGATATCAGATAAAACAAGATGTGCTGGTCGTCCTGACACCGAAGGCCTTACTCACTGAAGGCCTCACTTCCGGACTTCCCGGTTGCATAGCAACCCTTCCCCACGTCAGTTACACCACGTCATGCTCCAGTTGAACACAAGTAAGGCAAAGTTCCAGTACAATTCCAGCAGATCATGCAACCCCCTCCAGGTATCCACCCACCTATGACAAAATACCCATTATCATCAAGTAAACGCCCACTAGGATGCCCACCTTCACACCCTCCTACACGCCCACATGCTCTTATCTCATTCTCTTTTGCTCTTTTCGCTTACGTACATTATGGAGATGTATATATACTGTACTCTGTGAATAATGTTTTGAGAATATTTTTGAGACCCTTCCAGATCCCTTGTGGTGATGGTAATATTCTCCCTATGACTCGAGTTATTGGAATAAAGCCCTTTTTGAACCTGATACCACAGACTCAGCCTCTTGCTTTATGCATGATCCCATTGATATTCTGAAATTCAGAGAGCGTAATATTTTATTTACGACAGGGAGGTGGAGTCATGTGCTCCAGTCCCCCTGCTGTCCATGTTGATGGTGTTTGCCTGTGTTATCTGTAATGCATATTGTACAGTGTTGCCTCGTGATGTGCTTTTGCGGTAATTCTAGAATATGTCACCACACTGCTATTTCCTTGTGTCTTTCCAGGTTCCTCCACTCTCTCAATGGATTTTCACTTTTACATATTCGAATACATTGCAATGTGAGTCAACATGCTACTTACTGTGATGAAAATGCTCTTGACAAAGGCATAATGTTGTGAGTTGTGTTTATTTTGTAATGAGTGACAGGTGAGGGGTGAAGTAGAAAGTGATGGTACACAGATAGTTAGGGTAGAACACACAATGGTAGAGTTCCAAAGTCCAACTGAACACTCCCATCCTTGTGGCAATGTGGTTTCATATTTACAAAAAAAGTCAGTGCTTGGTGTTACAGTGATGACATCAGTGGTTGCTCCGAGAACTGGTACAGCACGGTGCTGTGCCACGTGATCCTCCCGGGGTCTTTTTCGGATGCCCCCTCTGCCGTTTGGATGGGGGGGAACCTGCTGTATGCTCAAAGGTGTCTGAGGATTCGCCATGGTGTGACTCACCCCTCCCTGTGGCCGCTGCTGAGGTGGTGTGACTATCATTCGGCTGGCCACGGAGGGGTTGTCAGCGATTTGAGCTGCATGCATGTCCCTCAGGACACCTACAAACTGGCCCATGTAATCCACATGTTGTCCTAGGAGAGTGTCCATGGAGCTCTGCAGCCGGCGGAGTTCCCGTAGTTCTTCAAGGACCTGGCCCATCTGTCCTTAGTTCTGCTGGTATGCACCAAGGACAGTTAGCACAGTGTCCAGGGCAGCAGTCTCATTGTCCTCCTGTGGCTGTTCCCCAGTTGACTTCCCAACTGCTCTGCTGCCACGGACCTGTGGCGGTGCCAGGCACTGCCACCGCACCCCATCCCCAGCATCCCCGGTCTGCCTGGTGGTATTCTCATCTGCTAGCAAAGGGACAGTGTTGGAGGCAGTGTTGGTGATGGTGGAGGTGGCTGCCACACAGGTCGTTGCTGCAGGGGTCTGTGTTAACGGTGCAGCAGTTAAGGGAGTCGTGGTGGTGGTAGTAAGGACAGTGAGGGCCAGAGACTGAGCTGTCCTGGGCACGCCTGAGGGGCCAGGTCGGTCCTCCTCATCTGAAAGGACCAGGGAGTCTGCTTTGAGGGTTCACCTTCCTGGGGGGGAGACTGGCTGGTCTCGTCCATGGCATGGGCACCTGCTGTTGCTGGCGAATCACCCGTTGAAGAGAGGTTATATTGTCAGCATGTTCAGTACACAGCACAACTTTGATGTTCATTTTAGCACATTTCATTTGAGAAGGCCTTACTGTTTAGCTTGGCATTACTATGCATTCATTACAGTTGGTCAGCAGTCGAACATGATGTGTAGGTACATACATTGCTCGTTAGCGATGTGTCACAGCTGAAGAAACAAAATCATATGCACAGATATTGTATTTCCAAGGATATGTCCTCTGGTACTGTTAGAAATGGGATCTCTGGTTGGCTAAGGCTTGCACCAAAGCCAGGCAGAGACCACCACTCTAGTCAGGGCTTGGGAGTTACACGCCAAAGATAACCCCTGCTCACCCCCTTGGTAGCTTGGCACGAGCAGTCAGGCTTATCCCGGTGGCGATGTGTAAAGCATTTGCGCATGCACACAGCAACAACACCCCTGGCACACCACAAAAGGAACCCCACGCAAGGTATATATAAAAATAGCCTTTGTATTATAATAAACACATTAGATCATAATCACATAATATATACGGAGCCAACTGGCACTGGGCAATATTTACAGGGGACTATTTACAAGCGACAGGGCCAGTGGGGCCATCGTGACTCGGCTGCTTCCTGGTTCCGGCCCTGCCCTCAAGCAGGCAGTCCTGGGCAGTCCCGCCTGACTTCCTATTCGCCGCGGCTGTACCTCTTCTGGATCCCGGGCTGCGGTGGTGATTTCCAGGCAGCAATGCGGGGTGGGCTCCCGCAGAGAAAATAAAAAACTAATGCGGGGTGGGCACCCGCTTCGAGGATATAAAAGCGGCACGAATGCGGGGTGGGCTCCCGCTCGTAAAAGGTGCAGTAAGCGGGGTGAGCACCCGCTAACGAACACAAAATGCGGGGTAGGCTCCGCTAAGTAAATACGCAAGAATGCGGGGTGGGCACCTGCCTCGGCAAGCACGACAGCGGGGTGGGCTCCTGCTGTTTTAAATAGCTATAAAGCGGGGTGAGCTCCCGTGTCAGAATGCAGGCAACGCGGGGTGGGCACCCGCATTAAAACAATCACAAAAGCGAGGATATCCCCTTTTCAAAATGCTCGCAGCTCCATGCTGCCGTCAAAACAGAAGCGCTGCTCCTCAAAGTCTGCACAAGAGCGCCTCCAGGCACCATTCACAGAACTAACTTAAGACAAAATCCTAAACTTACTACTTTTGGTATTCACAGAAGTTAGGATTTTGTCTTAAGTTTTGTCCTAGGACAAACTTAAGACAGACTTAATACAGACTTACGACAAACTTAAGACAGACTTAAGACAAACTTAAGACAGACTTAAGACAGACTTAAGAAAGACTTAAGACAGACTTAAGACAAGCTTAAGACAAAATCCTAACTTAAGTCTGTCTTAAGTCTGTCTTAAGTCTGTCTTAAGTCTGTCTTAAGTTTGTCTTAAATCTGTCTTAAGTCTGTCTTAAGTTTGTCTTAAGACAAACTTAAGACAAAATCCTAACTTCTGTGAATACCAAAAGTAGTAAGTTTAAGATTTTGTCTTAAGTTAGTTCTGTGAATCGGGCCCTAGGTGTCTACAAAGTCCCCAGACAGGCAGAACCAGAGGATCTTTGGTGCTGGGGAGAACCCCAGCAAAGCACAGCCAGGCAGGCCAGCACGCAAGGACCCCCGGGAAACAGCAGCTGGGTCCCGCGGTGGTTCCTCCTGGCAGAGTGTCATCTTTAGAACACAAGCACAACAGAACATTCATGGGGTCACAGCCCCTGTGGGGCCGATTCACAGAACTAACTTAAGACAAAATCCTAAACTTACTACTTTTGGTATTCACAGAAGTTAGGATTTTGTCTTAAGTTTGTTTTAAGACAAACTTAAGGCAGACTTAAGACAGACTTAAGACAGACTTAAGACAAACTTAAGACAGACTTAAGCCAGACTTAAGATAGACTTAAGACAAACTTAAGACAAAATCCTAACTTAAGTTTGTCTTAAGTCTGTCTTAAGTCTGTCTTAAGTTTGTCTTAAGTCTGTCTTAAATCTGTCTGTCTTAAGTCTGTCTTAAGTTTGTCTTAAGACAAACTTAAGACAAAATCCTAACTTCTGTGAATACCAAAAGTAGTAAGTTTAGGATTTTGTCTCAAGTTAGTTCTGTGAATCTGACCCAGAATTTGTATTAGTAAATCCCTTTGTCACAGCACAGGGCTGGAGAAAAACCAGATGCAACTGGTTTGGGGGAGCTTTGGAGCACTTTGTTGTGCTCAGCTCCTCTCTCCTTTGTCAGGTGGGGGCTAGGTGCTCAGACGCACCACAGGGGGCGGAGCCAGCATTGTGGAGTGAAGGCACAGCCCTATTCAGGTCCCAGGTGCAACTCCTCCCTCCCATCTAGATGCAGATCTCTCTATTCACCACTGGGCTGACTCACCCTGGCTCCTGGAATTCCCCACACCATCCAGCACCTGTCAATCACAAGCCAGACATGCACTCCACATCAGGCACACAGACACATAGCACACAGTAATGCCAACTTCTAAAAGTGCACTTCTCCACCAGTCACAATAAATCGGCACACACCATTGTGCAGCATTAATTCTCACGAGTTCGCACATACTAAACTCGACCATGCACTCCTCTCACACCAGGAATTACCATGGACACACATATCCCTCATGCATTCCTATGGGAGGGCAGGCCAATCTCATCACACGCACTCAGAGCGCGCACGCACTTTACACTGGGCCACAGTGCTAAAGTGCGCAGAGGCCAAAAACCACCAACACAACACAGGGAAAGGCTAAGAGACAGGTAAAAAGTTTAGGGGTGAACCTGCCAAAAGGGCCAAGTCCAACAGGCACCAATGTGTTGCTCATCCGATTCAGTTCATGCTTGGAGATTTGTGTCTGTTCTATGAGTATCTGACTACTATGCCGCAACTTCCTGATTTCTATTATGCTTTTTGTACTTACCTCCTGTGGTTTGTGAGGTTTGACAGAGCTTCCAAGCATGTGTTGTGTTGACCCGAGTTTTTCTGCTTAGAGGCAATGGGACTTGCACATTGGCTTTTTATGATTGCGTTCTTGTATTTTGCTTTGCAGTTACATGTGACTTCTTCACTGACACTGTGAATCATGTGGCCTCTCGATGGTATTAGCTGTATGTGCACTGCCTACAACTTAAGGGGGGTTCCAGAGTTGTCTACCAAGTGCGGAATGTGAGGGAAGATAGAGGGCCTTGTGGGGATTGTGGTCTTGCTGTCAGGGCTCGACAAGCCCCTCCCTAGTGAGATGGCTACCTACCAGTTAGGAGGTACTGTCAACTGAGTTAGCTGACACATGACTGTGGGGTGGGGAGGGTGGGCCATGCTGTTTGGGAGGGAGGTCATATTGAAAGCAGTCATTCCACCTGAGTTTGATGTGGGCTGGCGATTGAGGCTCACTTGTTGTGTACATTGCAGTGTGATGGGAGACATTTGTTAGTACTTATCAGCCTCCACTCCCCCCTCAATTCCTGTGTGACTCTCTGGATGCATTATGACAAGCACACTCTACTCCCATTCGGTGTAGGTTAGTGGTGGAATGGGAGGGCAGCCACCAGTTCTCTGTGCCGCAGCATGGTTCCTCTCGGCCCGATGCTTGACCCAGCCCTTGAGGTCGACCTACCGCTTCCTGATGTCATGCACAGTGTGTAAGGTGGTCCCTACGGCATTGACTTTGGTGTGGGTCCTTGCCCACATCTAATTCTTGGGCGCATGTGGGGTGTGTTGGACCAGGTGCCCAAACAAATGTGGTTCTACCCTGATTATCTCATCTACCATCACTTTCAACCCTGTGTCTGTGGATTTGGGAATTTTCTTGGGGGGCATGGTGCAAATGAATGAGGGGCACAGGGTGCAAGGTAGTGATGGAGATATGTGACATGTGTGAGGTATGTGAGGTGTGTGGGTGGAAGTGTTGTGTGGAAATAGGTGGGTGTGATATATTGCAGTGTGAGTCAATGGTGTCCTGTCTCTCTGTCTCGGCTTGTGGTGTGTAAAGAATGCTGGTCCAGGTAGGGGTTGATTTTAAACTGTGGTATGTGGGTGTGTCCACATGCGTGATGGCCTCCAGATGTCTCTTCCATGCTGCACATGGCTTTCCTTACCAGGAGAAAGTTGGGGTGTATCATTGTGGCGTGTGTGTTGTGATTGAGGGCAGCAGGGAGTACAGGCACACTTCAGGTATTGTTGTGAAGTTGGTTCCATCTGCCATTCATTTGGCTATGAGCGTGCGTGGCAGTCGGACGCAGTGCTCGGTCCGCCAGCTCCACATTCTCATCGTAAATCACTGTGTGGTCATGCCGCGGCAGGAGCGGCCTTCTCAAACCCTTGAACAGCTTTCCCGTTCTGCTGCCGTAAGATTTGCAGCTTTTCCGACCATGGTGGACGGTCTTTTGTGACATCCGTCCGCCACGGTATGATTTTGCATACATTGCATCGTAATTTGACTGACGGAAATGCTTCGGGTCATGCGCAGGGATTTTTCCCGAAACCATGGCGGTCAGAGGGATTTTCTGCACGCCATCGTAATTGGGCCCTAACTAAGAGAAAATGAATAAAGCATGTAGAAATACCAAAACAGTTAAAAATGCAAACAAAATAAAAATACCATTACAAATTAGAAAAACAGAATCAAATTAAAGAACAAAATGACGCCAAAACACCCAAAATGCACTAATCAGTAGTCACTGATCATGGGGTACTGGTACTTGGGTGCAGTGAAAGTGCTGACTGCGATGGAGTATGATTGTATACACCAAGCAGGTTTGTTCCAGTCAAAGATGTTACTTTAGGACTTAGGACAATATCTATGAGGGACTTGCATTGTCCTTGGATAATGCAAGTTGTAGCAAGGCAACACAAGTCTTTCAATGGGATTTAAAAAAGGCACGCAATCAGCTATTTGCACCGCTTGTGTGGCTTCATAAAGAAATGTAATTCAACTGAGCTTCTTGCACCCAGACCTTTTACTAAAGGTAATGAACTAGGGATGGCATCAAAATGGTGCACCTATCGCAGATAGGAGTAATAGGAAAATATGTTTATTTCTCCTCTTTACTTCCACATTTTATGCATGATGCATTCTGCATCACACAGTGTAAGAGGAAATTGCCACTTTTGATGCAAAAAAGAATCCTGTCTGTAACACAAACACAATTACAGCATGGCACAAGGGTGCCTGCATTGGTGCTAGGCAGTCTCATGTGTACCAGCACATATAGAGAGGTGAAGGGTGGCCTATCTAAGCAGGACTGGAGCTGTTAAGCTCTCTCCTGTTCTTGCATCACATCAATTTTACTTGTTGCCCAGCATTGTGTGAACTTTCAGAAAATATGCCCTTTAGTCTGAAATGAAAGTCAAAATCCTCTAGTAGGGCAAAGTTGATATCTGTATCCATGGAAATACTCTCGAAGATGGATAGCTATTGGACAAGGTTCTGCTGCAGTTATTGGTTTTGCTGGGAATTGCTCAAAGCTTGAAACAACCAGATTTTGCACAGGGACATCTTACCATCCAAATACTTTTCACACCCCCAACCCCAATTTCAATATATCTGTGTTCAGATGTAGTCTCTTTTTCAGAGCTCCGAATACTCCAGCCGGAAAAGGCTCTAGGCTCTATCCAACAGAGAATTTGAAAAGGCTGAAAACCTTCTCACCTAGTGCCCACTGAAACAGATTTGCTACTGTGGAGCAGCTCCAAGTGGTAGAAAACAGTTACTTTAGCAGGACAAAGTTGCACCTTGGCTGGGCTTACCGGAGTGGTTCTCCAGGACTGGAAGTCACAATTTTTTAAAGTGCCCCACCTTTTCAGAATTGCAGTTCAACACAGTCAAGAGTTCAAGGATTTCAGGAACAACACTTATGTGTCAGGACTAATCCTGGGAATTTGTTTTATTACTGCGGAGTCATCAAAGACATTCTGGTAATTACGCATTAATCTTTGAAGTGGACTTACTGTTTATAATAGCTTGCTTAGTAATTCGGGGGTAAAAATCCCATTTAGTGAGTGTGAGTAATTGGTTGAGCTACTGTTTCTATTCTGTTGTATTTAGCACTATGTTTTAGCTCCAGGTGCCTTCTTTGTCAATTTTGGACAAAAGGGTGCATTTTGTGTTAAGAATGTAGTGCTAAATGCCAGGAGTACGTTGGGAGAAAATCCTACCTCAAGTTCACAGTTAGCTAGTTGAAGCAGCTGCTTGCACTGCTATTCGTGTTCTGTTGCATTTACTCTTGCAGCATAATCTTGTGGAATGTTTAGTTAATTCCATTTGATTCTGCTACATGAAATTACATGAGGAATGTCCATCTCTATTCAGGAATCACGTGAACAGAGTCCACCTGCGGGGTCCATTTGCAATTGGTCTGGTTGCCATCCCAGGAAAACGGCCTCTCGCAGTGTATGTCCCTGTGGCCACACAGTAGGTCACCCAACTGATTCTTGGAATCCAATTCTTCATCCTCTGTCTCCTCAGAGGTCTCAAACAATCCTTCTTCTATTCTTACACATGTCCAGAAAGTGTTCTGAGGGGGGTGACTTGGGGTACCATACTTATTGGCAATAGAGAGTGGGGATTGCTCTTGGCTCCTTCTAAACCAATGGTACAAATGTTCCCAGGAGGAGCCCTAACTAGTTTTTTCATCAGCTCCTCTTTGCCCCTACTGCAAACAATCCCACAGTGCAATTTTCACCTAAATAAATTCTTTGTGCCGAACCTCAGTGTCCTGGTTCTTGGGGTAGCATCTGTCCCACAAAGTATGGAGCCAATGCAACATTGTTGGGGAACAAAGGTTTATCTTCCCTAGCTCTCACCTTACATTTACTTGTGAAATGGCTGGCCCTCTACAAGATAATGTAGTTCCTGACTCGACCCTAAGTGGTCTTACTGCCAGAGTAAGAAAAATACCTCCCTCACACTTAGCCATTGTTCCAGCTCCGGGAGCAGTTTTCACACATCATTAAGGTCAAACCTGGCTGAGCATCTTCTGTCAAAATAATGAAATTAGCGTTGAGGAGCTAAAAGTTAGTTTTCCTAAATATATATTCAAAATCTAACTTTAAAGTTAGAATAGATTTTTTATAAATATTAAAAGTAATGATTGAATTATTTTTTGCTCTGGTCCCAAATCTGGGATAGCAAAATTAATATTTGAATATAGACTTTGATATTCTAATGGGACAGCCAGAGCCTTCCACAGTGGAAATTGCTTTTGCAGGGACTATGTAACATTACATTTCTTCATGTCCCATTTTTCAATATAATTCACCCTAAATTGTGGACTGCAAGGCCTACACAGGGATGAGGGTTTTTTCATGGGTTGGCCTGCAGGTTTCAACTGCTGGTCAGGCTACATTGGTGGACCTGAAGCCATCATTTCCTTGTCACACCAGTAGATGGCCATATAAGTGCTTAAATCGATCGGTGACATTTAACTTTCCATGACATATGTGTAGTTTCTACATCATACACTATGCCCTTACATAACGTTAAATATGCCAATCAGGGATTAGGGAATGTATACATGTTTTAGGGGTTAGAGCACATACACTGGGCCCTGGACAACAGTCTAAAAATCAGCTATAAAATTCAACAAATGTGGTGGAGACTGTGAAAAAGGGGTGTTTTCTAACACCCCTTTGGGTGTGCTAGACAGAGTAGTCGGATGATGGAGCTACCCCTAGCCCAGAAAAGGATATTTGTGGTGTTCCAGGAGCAGACCCCTCTGCCATTTGATGCCCTAGCCACACCCTCTCCTTCTCAAATGGAGGGGCCCAGCGGTATCTCTTCATCATTCAAGTGCTTGCCCACAGATACATTTTTTTTTTTAAATCCATGAGCCCTCATGTGGAAAACCACTTCTGGCCCCTACGAATGACACCATGGCATCAGGAGTTCATCAGGCAATTGATTGGTGGATAGCTGGTTGTATATAGGGGCCTTCAGGAGGTAGCATTGGCATTAGAGGCCCAACAAGAAAAACAGGTTGACCTGCTTAGAAAAACAAAACTTACTTTTCTTCTGTCCTCTTGGACTGCCACTATTTTGCCTCAAACAGAGACCTATTCCTCTCCACAAGCTGCTGTTGTGTTTCCAAGGTTGTCTTATCCATCTGTGCCTAAACCTAACTATTTTTGTCCTAAAACTAAGGAAGACCCAATTGTGGTCCAATTTTGCCCCACAACCCAAATGTTTGCATCAGGGAGCAGATACCTATAGTTCTCATTTCAGACCCAAAGCATGGCCAGGAACATTTGTCTTAAGGCCAAGGCAGCCTTTTCTGATACGCCATCTGGGCTAAGGAAAAAGCTTTAACTTTATGTCTGACTTTGGACTTTTGTTTGGATTTTAACTTTACTTTGGGACTTGAGAACACTATTTTGGACTATAACTTGGGCAATTCTATCATTGTATCATTATCACTATTGGACAGTGTAAATAGACTTGTCCCCTGAAAATGTTTTTGCTCTGTTGCAGATCCCTTACAAGTTGACTCTTGCTCCCTGGACTCATTCACTATTTTTATCTATCTGCCCTTCCAACTACAATTCACAAAGCCCCGAAACCTATACTCAAATTATTATTTGTTTTTTTAAAATATAATTTTACATGAATAGTGGTTACCAAAACTAACATGGATGTGTGGTTACAGAGTGTGTCAGCATGTCTGTAGATGTTAGAGAATGTATTTCTCCTGGGTAACTTATCTACACTGAGACAATGAAATGCCTTAATCTCATACAATCATTTTCATGGACATGGTCAGGCACACATGAGATGACAAGTGGGTGGAAAGTAGACTTAATTGGTGTTTCTTCAAACATCTCACAGAGAGACATTTTTAGTGCAAGACTTTTTAAATGTGAAGTGCACATTTGCTTGACAAATGTCACTCAAGGCACCTGCAAACCACAATTTGTTTCAAAGTGTATTTCTTGATATAGATTATGGAATTTCATGAACTTTTGTTAAAAAATGTTGTGCTTTCACACACTTCTAAAGTAATCTACATTGCAAGGCATAGTCATTTCCCAACACCCGGTGCAAATTCAAAATGTATTGGAGACATTTCTCTATATTGTCCAAGGTTAATTCTCTCGATCAACGTTGGAACTTTTTTGTGGTAGGTATCCATGTCACCTCCATTCATGAGGTCACCCTTCTCCAATCCAGAGGGCCACTATCAGTGTAGTGTGATGACCTTTGGACGAAAGAAGGCCTCTTCCAGAGTTTGGTGAATCAGGTTCTTGCTGGTATGGAGGTCTTCAGTGCTTCCTACCTGGATAGCATAGCTGTCTTCAGTAGCACCTGGAAGGACCATCTTTTTTGTCTCCAGTTCAGGTTCTGCAACAGGCAGGCCTGACTATCAAGGCAAGTACGTGCCAAATAAGGCAGGGGTCTGTGGTGTACTTGGGACACCTGGTGGGCAGGGGCAAGGTGCACCCCTCGAGGCCAAGATAGAGATTATCATGGCATAGGAGCCCCCCAAAACCCAGACAGAGGTTGGAGCATTCTTAGGCATCACTGGGTACTATAGGAGGCTTGTCAAGGGGTTTGGCATTGGCATTGTTGCCCCCTTGACAGAGGTGACTTCTAAGAAGCAGACCAGAAATAGGATTTGGAAAAGGCATGCCAAAAAACATCTGGCTTCCTAAAGCAAGACATGTACCCAGCCCTGTGCTCAAGGCCCCTAAGTTTTCCAGGGACTTTATTGTTCAGACAAATGCATCAGAGCATGGTCTAGGGGCAGTACTTTCACAACATAATGAAGAGGGCCTAGACCAACCTGAAATCTTCATCTCTAGGAGGTTATTTCCCAGGTAACAAAGACAGAGTGCTATTGAGAAGCTTTTTTCTGGTCTGAGCACTAAAGTAGTTGAGGCCCTGCCTGTTTTGGACTCATTTCCTGATTCAGACTGACCACAGGCCCCTTAAGTGGCTCATGTAAATGAGGTGTGAGAATTTCAAACTATTGACGTGGTCCATTTCCGTATATGGTATGGACTTCAGGGTGGAGCAAAGGCCAGGAGTAGACCAAGCCACTGCTGCAGCAACGACCCATGCAGGTAAGCGCACTGGGGCAGGAAGGGGTGGAGGGGGAGGTCGACAGATGATGGATTAGGAACTATTTATTTATTCCTTCGTCTGTCGACTCCTCCCCCACCCATCCCCACCCATCCCCACCGTGCTTTCCTGCATGGACTGCTGATGGTTCATGTAGGTCTTTCTACCTTAGTGATTATGTAACATGTGTTAGACCTGTCAGCCTTAGGGTAATATCCCCCAAACAGTTTGCCTGCTTACCTCCTCCTTTTGCTGATTCTTTTGTTGGACATAGGACTCTGAGCACTTAACCAATGCTGACCAGTGCCGAAGTGCACGTGCTTCTCCCCTAAACCTGGTTACATTTGGTACATCCACAATTGTTATATCTAATTTATCTGTAACACCATAGTAGAGTGCACTATTAGTGGGCTTCAGGCACTGATTTTGCCACCCACCCAAGTAGCCCTTTAAACGTGACTCAGACCTGCCATTGCAGAGCCTGTGTATGCAGTTTTACTGCCACTTTGACTGGGCATTGTTGGACTTGGCCCTTTTTGGCTAAAGTTCCTTAAACTTTTTGCCTTCCCCCTATACCTTTTTTCAGACATGGTGTTGCCAACTCAGATGCTTTGGGCACTTTACCAATGCAAATGTTACTAGTGGGCCTGCAGCACTAATTGAGCCACCCACACAAGTAGCCCTAAAGGGAGAACTCAGGCCTGCCACTGCAGTGTCTGTGCGCAGTTTGTTAAACTGCCTTTTTGTCCTGACAAGTGCACCCACTTGCCAGGCCTTACCCTTCCCTTTTTATGCATATCAGACACCCCTATGGTAGGCCCAAGGTAGTCCCCTGGGCAGGGTGCAGTGTATGTCAAAGGTAGGACATGTACTAAGGTGTGTACCTTGTCCTGACAGTGAAATACCATTTCGTTTTTCACTGTAGCAAGGCCATCTTGCCCATAGGACCGAATGGGGGAGGCTGTGTAATATGCTTCCAGCCTATCTTCCCATAGGCTTAAGATGGACAGGTGCAGTTTAGTGTGCCTGAACTCACAATTTAATGACACATCTTTTTGTGAAGGTGGTTTTTGCATTGTGTGTTTAGAAACCACACTTTTAGAAGTGGCTGTTTTTTTGTGTTCTAACAATTCTGTGTGTCTCTGCCTGGTTGTGGATTGACTGTCTGGATTTGAAAGTGATAGGATCTGGGGAATGTCTTGACCCAGGGGAGGAGGTGCGACAGCAACAGGCTGACCTGCATCTGGAGGGTAGGGGGAGGAGTAGCCCCTGGAGATGAAGAGGCCTGGGCTGCTGCCAAAAAACAATGGCTTCATCTCCTGCTGAGTGATTGAGGATCCAGACCCCCACTCTCATAGGAAGAAGGTGTCACTGGCAGAGAGACACCCACAACTGATTTGGATAGGGGTCAGTGCCCCCCCGAACACAAAGACTTCAAAGACATTTAGGGGTATAACTATGAGAGCTGAAACCCCTGAACGTTGGACTGATCAAGACTGAAAAGGATTGAAACTACTTTGTGGTCAAGAGGAACCTCTGCCAAGGAAGAAACAGCTGAAGAGATTGACGGAAAGGACTGACCCTTGCTGTGTGTTCTGGGGCTGGCCTGCAGTTTGCTGATTTAACCAAGGAGAGGCTAAGGGACTTTGCTGTGTGTTGTGTCCCCCTGCTTGAAAGGACTTTGCTGTGTGCTATGCCCTGATGTAACATATCCCCAAGGGCCTGAGGAGATCTGTCTCCCTATTGTGGAAACTCAGGAACATATAAGTTTCCAAATGTGTCTCAGCGACGCTGTGTGCATGTGCTTCGTGCAGCCTGAGACCTTCATGAGAACTGCCCTGTGATCGTCTGCACCCGGAATCCAAGTGAGTCTCAGCGACGCTGTGTGCGTGTGCTTCGTGCAGCCTGAGACCTTTGTGAGGATTGTCCTGTGATCGTGTGCACACTGAATCCAAGTGAGTCTCAGCTACGCTGTGTGCGTGTGCTTCGTGCAGCCTGCGACCTTTGTGAGGATTGTCCTGTGATCGTGTGCACCCAGAGTCCAAGTGAGTCTCAGCGACGCTGTGTGCATGTGCCCTGTTGCAGCCTGAGACCTTCGTGGGAAATTGCCCCGAGACAGTGTGTCCCGGAGCAGTGCTGTTCTCTGCTTCGGTCGACAGCATGACCAGAAGCGCTGCGATCGTCATTGCCAGCCTGCCTTTGCCAAGGAGAGATCTCGAACCATCACTGTTGGGGGTCTGAGTTCCACTACCCAAGATCAACGAAGTCGCATCGGAGGCCCAAGCCGTGAGGAGAGGAGAATGAGATCGCAACCCCCAGGTAACGTTCAGCGAGCGTGCGTGTGTCGCCGCATGGGACGGGGTTCGGGCTCCGAGAGAAACGCTCTCGGCCTTTCCCATCTTTGCAGCGTGAGCCTCCGCTCAAGCTCGGATCGCGGTCCGTACTTGCAAAGGAGTGGCAGTACTGGTGCCGAAGTGTGGAGCTGCACTTTGTTTTCCATCATACCCGTGTTGGAGGCATATTTTGGCAGTAGCTGACCGCGAGTCAGTAAGAGTGGCATAAAGACTGTCCAGAGCACTGCGATCGGTGCCGGAGTACATTATTTTGGCATTACGAACTGCCTGATTGTTGCACTATGCATTGCATTATTTTTGCATTACAAACTGCCTGATTGTTGCATTACGCATTGCATTATGTTTGCATTATGAACTGCCTGATTGTTGCATTACGCATTGCATTATTTTTGCATTACGAACTGCCTGATTGTTGCATTACGAATTGCATTATTTTTGCATAACGAACTGCCTGATTGTTGCATTACGAATTGCATTATTTTGGCATTACAAACTGCCTACAAGGGCTTGCAGGCCTAATAACCAGCAAGGTGAAATATTACAAATATGCATATGTTGGATTGTTATCGTGTGGTCTCATCGTATATCTTTTTACATAAATATATAATTGTTTTTATGAAACTCATGTGGAGTCCATTTGTGGTGTTATCACTGGGTTACTGAGAGTGTGGATGCAAATACTTTACACATTTGCCTTGGAGATAAGCCTGACTGCTCGTGCCAAGCTACCGAGGGGGTGAGCAGGGGCTATCTGAGAAGGTGTACTTCCTTTCCCTGACTTAGAAGCAAGGGTCTCTATTTGGACTAAGGTACCTACCTCAGCCAACTAGACACCCCCAGTTCTAACAGGCAATTAAAACCCTTTGAAAAGTCTTAGGACCCGATTCGCAGAACTAACTTAAGACAAAATCCTAAACTTACTACCATTTTGGTATTCACAGAAAGCACTTACTCATTTTGGTATTCACAGAAGGCACTTACTCATTTCAGTATTCACAGAAGTTAGGAGTCCTAACTTTAGGACTGCTAAATGCCTTCTGTGAATACCGAAAGTCTTAAAGTTAGGAATTTTCTCAGTTTAGGAGTAGTAAAGTTAGGACTCCTAACTTTAAGACTCCTAAATGCCTTCTGTGAATACCGTAAAGTCTTGAAGTTAGGATTTTTCTCAGTTTAGGAGTAGTAAAGTTAGGAGTCCTAACTTTACTACTCCTAAACTGAGAAAAATCCTAACTTTAAGACATAGTTTTTAATTATTCCAAGTGATGATTCTGGTGCCTCGACAACTTGAAATTTAAGTGGTGGGGGTAGCAACATTTGTTTCCATTTATTGGAGAAATTATGCTTTGGTTTGTTCTCTTGTGTCATATTTGTGTTTGGTAGTTAATGCTAAAAAACAGTAGATAATTACACAAGTATGAATGAATAAGACATTAAGAACTGGAAATATGCAACCTAAGAAATATCATTGCCAAAGGTTATTGAGAGATATCAATAACCCTTACTATGCCAAAGCAGTACTAAATAAAAATTGATAATGCAGTTAAAACTGTCATATTGCAATATTGTGAGGTGAGAGTCACATAGAATGAAAATAGAGCAGTTACAGGATATAAAAGCCTTTTTGACAAACGTTTGTGCTGGCATTAAATGAGAAGGGAGAGGGCCAGAAGAGACCATCCTCCCTTCCAGCAGCTCACACACTGCAAAGAAAGTGGTCTCAATGACATTCAGAGGTGAAGGTAATCAGCCTTCAACATTGCAAGGTGAGGGACACCCATAAAATGTCCTTGTGTTTCATTAAAGAGATCATCATTGAGGCTGGCAAGGAAGAGCTTACAATAGTCTGTCCATCTTGGTTGCGCATTCGGTCGGAATATCACTTTAGTTTTGAGACTAAATCTTGCTTCCCGTCCTTTGACCATTTAGACAAGGATACTTTTAATATATCTTTGATGTGTCTCATATCGTTTTGTCTGGCAAGGCTGAGAATTTTGTCTCAAATGTATTTGGACACCAACCTACCCACACCATTTCTTACAGAGGGCACCACAATGTACATCACATGGCAGTAAAGCACATGTAGTATCCTATAACACTGAAGTATGTTTTCTCCATTTTTGCAACACTGGTAGTTCACTATCTACTGGTCTATGTTATTCATGGATATAGTCAACTGTCTAGATCTATGCTATATACAATTATTACTGCCTTACATAAAAGTGAAGTGTGTGCAGGGCATTTCTAGGATATCTATGCTGAAAATGTGCAAGGAGGCAAACCTTTGAGGCATTATAAACCATATGAAAATATCTCCTGAAGCTATGAAGTGATGAAGCTGCCTCAACTTGAAATTATATTTTTACCATGACTCTTATCCTGTTTTCCTAATGGTTGCCAAATATGTGAGAGTTTGTCTTTCTTTGATATGTGTGTGAGGAACAGCAGATTATATGGGTAGCACAATTCAAAAAGGCCAATATAAAAAGCTCTCTCAAAATAAGCTAGGAAGTGGCAAAGCCCTGTGACATTTTTCGCAAAAGTATTTGTCACTTTGTAGCTCAGAATGGTGGTACTGTCCTTTCATGAAGCTGCAGTTCAGCTCTTTGTAGAATTTATAGTATTAGCTCTCAGCTCAGGGTTTCAATGCTTTTGCATTTGACTCGTGAGGGACATCTAGTAATGACTAGTGGAACTGCAGCTTGATGTAATAATTTCAATGCTTTTACATTTGACTCACGAGGGACACCTAGTATCGACTAGTGGAACTGCATCTTGATTCAATGCTTTTGCATTTGACTCGTGAGGGACACCTAGTAACGACAAGTTGAACTGCAGCTCTTTGTAGAAATATTTTGATATTGGATACTATAATATTCACTGCCCACTGCTAATCTTGTCTCATAATGCTTTGCAGGGCCTTTGGTTGGGATTTAATTTTTGCCCATAATAACTGTGCTTGAGGTGGGCCTATGAGGATGGGACCACCACTGACTCGTTCAGCATGATATGCTCTTTGTGTTCAAGGCATCTGCTTGGTCCTCCCCCTAGGTTAGGGAGGATCCCAAAAACATCACCTCTCTCACTGCTTGCTAAATTATCACTTTCACTTTTAAATGTAAATGTAAATTGATACTTGTATTACGCACTACTCACCCGCAAGGGTCTCAAGGCGCTTGTACGAATACCGCTGTGGAACCCATCCTGGCTTTCCCTGTGAGGCATCCACTCCTGGGCACCCCCAAGGTGGAGGCCAGGCATCCTTAGTGTTGTGGGGGCCGTTGTGGAGATTAAGCAAGCTATTGCCCAGAGTTGCAGAGTGGGACTCCATGATTGGAATTGCACCGAGGCGAGAATTATCAGGTCCGTGGAATTTTTTGAGCCCAAGACCCGCCGAGGCGGGGAATTGAACCCTGGTCCCGGGCTAGACCTCTGCATCAGGGTCTGCCACTCTAATCATTGAGCCACACTTCTCCACTTTTGTGAAATACTATATGCATTTTAGCATTTAAAGACCTGATCCCTGAAGGGCTGGGCCTGCGTCACTCTGGTTTGACCGCAGCCAGGCTGCGTCACAAGGGGTGATGGGTTTTTGGAGGGCAGATAACGCTTGTCCTACCTGCCTTGAGGGACTGGGATTTCACGCCCTGGCTTGACCGGGGCAAGGCTGATGTCTCTGGGTAGGGTGGGCTGGAAGAAGATCCCTTGGAGATCAACATTGCAGAAGGGGTCACTAGCTTTCCCTGAGACTGCGGGGCCGGACCTGTGGCACCTGGCTTGACGGGGACCAGGTTGCACACCCCAAAGCTGACAGGGCATCTAGCTGACACCCCCACGGCAAGTCCTAGTGCAGAGGAGCAATCTGCAGCATTTTGCAAACAGGCGGCGACGGCAGACCCCAGTCCGTGGCTTTGACTGGCCACCTGCACTCTCCATCTGCCAGTGGACCGGATGACTTTATCTGTGGTGTCCCAGGGAAGCTGCCCACACCCCCACCCCTCCTCTGGCCTCGCAGATTGCGCTGGCCCCCTCGTGACAGAGGGAAAGGGAGGGGATCGGAGCAAGCCTCATCTCATCCTCAAAGGACTGCCAGAGTAATACAGTAGCGGTCTTGCCTGACACCTTCTACTGTTGCCACGAGTGTCTCCATTCGGAGGTAAGACTGACCAGACATAAAAAGTTTGAAACCTCCGCTTTTCTTTTCTTGGCGGAGCGCACTTGTAACATTTCTACAGAGGCAACGGGTGGATTTTATTTCCGATCCTATCACGCTCCTTGGCCTCGGATCCCCATTTTGCATACAGGGGAGACTGCCTGTTATACCGGATCAGTGGTGGCCGCCTGCTCCCATAGTTTATTTTGATTTTCTAAACTCCCCTGAACATTTCTGTTTCTGCTAATACACTGTGCGTAAAAGCCAGCACACCTGCTCTCTCAATCACACAGGAGCTTGGCAGGTGCCGATAGACATTAAGTTGAGATACCTTCAGGGTGCTTACTCCCTCGCCCCCACCGAGGCGATTCGCATGGCCTCATATGCACGCATGGCTGGCAATATACGTGCATCAGATTACGTGCAAAATACGGTACGTGTGGAAATTGATGAAGCTCAAAGGAAGGAGAAGAATGTATTGTTTCTCATTGAAGAAGTGTTAAAGAAGGAGTGTAATATATCTGAGAGGGCAATTGAATGTGTACAGGACTTCTCCAACAGGGGTGTGTTTGATGTTACCTTTTCTAGTGAGTCTATCTGTCAAGGGTTTCTCCACAATGCAACAGGGAAACAGGACAGTAATGCTTTCTATGGGCTCTCTGTAACGCCTATGTTTGCGCCTAAGGAGACTGTGCTAGTGGTACATATGTACAACCCATACAAGGGTTATACAGGCTAATTGAGGTGTTTTTGAGTCGGAATTTTGCCACTGTCAGAGAGGGGCAAAAGATTAAAAACCTGTGTGGGATTTGGAATGGGAAGAGGAAATATGTGGTAACATTCAAGGAGGACCCTGAAGGAGTATGTGGGTTGGCACATCCACCACAGACATTCACCCTGGGAGCCAATAAGGGTTTTTGGTTTACTCAGGGCAACCCCTTTTTGGCAGATTCTGCCTGCAATTTGGCCACTCCAAGGAACAATGCTCAGGGCTCATGTGCAGGAACTGTGGGGGGGAGGGGCAGATCATAAGGCCCAATACTGTGTTGCTCCAAAGAAATGCAATCTCTGTGGTAGTGAGGAGCACCTGTTTAAAATGTGCCCCAGGGGTAAATTCTCATATGCCTGAGCAGCTAGCACCCATTCTACGCAACAAGCTCCAGCCACTCATATCACCCAGCCAGTAGCTTCACCATAGCTCCAGACCCGGCAGGAATGACCAGACATTACTGACTCTGACATACTGGGTTGCTTTGATGGTATAGAAATTAGAAGGCATAGCGCACAAGCAGAGCAGGAGGGGAAGCCAGAGCTGGCAGTGCCTCCCATAGACACTGAAGACCCTCCTAGCCCCGTTCCTCTGCTGTCCCAGCTGGCAGGGGATGCGGTGGAGCGCATAGAAATAAAGAGAATTAAATCTGCAGCTTTAGAAAGAAGAGCGTGTCGCGAGCATCTTAAACCACAGGGCGCTACTTTCTCCACCGTGCTTGGCGCTGCACCTACCCTCACAGAGGACGAGAGTCCCGTCACTGAGGTCCCTGATTCTCGTGTCTCAGTGATCCCCCCCACAGCGCAAGTACTTGTTAAAAACATCACCATAGAGCAGGCAGTAAAGGGACTGAGGCAGGCTGCACAGGACACTGCTCTTTCTTTGCATTCCTCGACTGTGGCCACAGAGAGGGGGAAGGATACGGAGCACAGCAGGTGGACTACGTACATTTCCAACAAGCGCAAAGCAAGATGTATTAAAAGCCCAATGGACTCACCTGCTGTCACCCGCTCCAAGCGACGTCCTTCTTCCTTGGACTGCTTTCGAGGTGGGTTTATCAGATTTTGAACATGTCTTGAAGTCAGTGATAGCCCTGTAATGGATATAGAAAGCACACCAGATTTGGAGGCTCTGTTTTCAACCTCCATAATCCTGAGTTGCGAGCGGATGGGCATCACTGAAGATGGAGAGTCGGTGAGGGCAACAACCTCTTCCAAGGTGTAAATATGGCTGGTTCTCTTATGATTTTCATTATGGCAGTAACAGTAGCCTCTTGCAACGTGAGGGGCATAGGTACTGCTGTCAGCAGAAAAATTGTATTAGATTATTTTGCAAACACACAAGCAGATGTCATATATCTTCAGGAGTGTTTTCTCCCCCATCAGATGCGATACACCTCATTCCAACAACAATGGGCATATGGGCCATCGGCTTGGTCAGGAGGAGCTAATAGGAACGATGGGGTGGTCATCCTCCTTAAAAACAAACATTGGCAGATCATGGAGGAAAACGTTTTATACCCAGGAAGGGCTCTTTTGATTTCAGTACTTATGGATGGTATACCATTGCGTATTTGTGTTGTTTATGCACCAGCCTTCAAAACAGAAAGAGAGGGCGTGTTGAATCTAATCAAGCCTTTATTAACAGGTGCTATACCTCTCTTACTAGCCGGGGATTTCAATTGCATCACACACAACAGGGACAGGCAAGGGTCCCAACAGAATTATGTACTGGATGTTACGTCAAAACTGTTATTAACACTCATACAGGATTTACACCTATATGATACTTTCCGGAAGCATCATCCGCCAGGTGCGGGCTACACTTGGGAGGCAGATCATGGCCTCACACGATCACACATTGATTATGTGTTTGCTTCCAAAACTCTCTGCGCCAATAACAGCCCTGTTACACCAGTACCCTTTTCAGATCACCATATAATCACAGTCTCTTTGTCAGTTCCTGATAGACCTCAAAGGGGTCCTGGATCATAGAAAATTAATAATTACTTTCTTACAGACCAGCAGGTTTGTGACAAATATGTGATGAGCTACCAGAAATGGGCCCAAAGGAAGGCTCACTTCCCCAATGTGTACCAATGGTGGAAATGAGTTAAAACTAAACCACGGCTGTTCTTCCAAGAGCAAGGGAAGCTCCGACGCAAAAAGGAATGGCAGGACTTCTAGCGTTTACACAGGAGACTTATACTCCTCCACCAAATGGGAGAAGCTGGGGGTGATGTGAAAGACAAGGTACGCTCTACGAAACTAGACAAGCAGAAGTGGTTAAACAGACGGAACAAAAATGCTATCTTCCACTCAATGGTCAAGCATTTCCAAGAGAATGAAAAGTGTACTTCTTTTTTCTTTAAAAAAGCTCACGCATCACACAAGCTGCTAACTAAATTACAAAATGCGAAAGGGGACATATTACAGGGGGTAGATGCGTGCCGGACCATCGCTTTTGACTTCTATCAGTCCTTGTATGATGCTCCTGTCCTGTTAACATTAGATCAAAGTAACTTCCTTGGGCAACGTTTTGGAGGTGAGGAATTTCTGGACGCACTGAGATCCTCCCCCAAAGGCTCGAGCCCATGTTTGGACGGTCTACTGTGGGAATTTTACAAGAAATTCTGGGGACTGTTATTCTCTGACTACTTGCAGGTCCTGGAAGATGGTTTTCAAAATAATTCTTTTACACATGATTTTTCCGCAGCGGTTATCACCCTCCTTTATAAAAAAGGAGATGAAACATCACTCCAAAACGGGAGTCCAATTTCACTACTAAATGTGGATTACAAATTGGTATCTAAAATCCTGGCGCGTAGGTTCAGGAAAGTTCTTCATTCATGTATCCACCCTGACCAGACATGTGCAGTTCAAGGACGCACCATCGTTGACAGTTTGGTTACCATTAGGGATGTTCTGTGGTATGCTCAAGAAAGATCTCTATCACTTGGGGTTTTAAGTCTGGATTTCCAGAAAACCTTTGACTGGGTGGCTCACCTATACCTTTTTGCTGCACTTCAACGCTTGAATGTACAGCAAGAAATCCTAAGCATCCTACACACTCTGTATGACACAGCACACAGCAGAGTAAGCGTCAATGGTTTCCACACACAAGAGTTTCCCATCCATGCTGGCGTGCGATAAGGATGTCCCTTGTTCCCAGCGCTCTTTGTCTGTGCTTTAGAGCCTTTCCTGTGCAACCTACGAAGTGACAACATCATCAAAGGTGTGTTTGTACCGGGGGGGTGGTACTCCTGCCAAAACAGTTGCATACATGGATGATGTCACAATCTTATGCACGGATGCACAATCTGTGCGTAGAGCTCTACTGCAGGCTTCACTCTTCCAAGAAGCATCAGGGTTCCGCTTAAATATGGACAAATGTGAGTGTCTCACTATGGGTCCCTGGGACCGGCTAACTAATCTCCCAGTTGCAGTTACCACAGAACCCACAAAAATACTAGCGGTGCACTTCGCTGCTGATACTCATATAGAGAAAAACTGGAAAGAAGTGCAGGAAAAAATGAACAAAAAGATCACCTTCTGGAAATTGCACAAACTCACCATCGAGGGTAAGATCATGGTAACAAAAGCTGTCCTTCTTCTATCCTGCTATACCTGTTTATGGTTTTCCCTCCACAGGCTCGCACGTTGAAGAAATGCTCCAAATTGATTTTCTCATTCATTTGGGGTTTAAAAATGGAAAGGTTGAGCAGGGAAAAGATGTGTATACTTTGGAAAAATGGGGGGAAGAGTATGCCTAATATCGAAGTGTTTCTCTTTTCTAAAGTATTATGCTATGTTGTATCACGGACTAATGTGAATTCCATGTCTGTACCAAGTTTTTTCACCAAGTATTTCTTGGGAACTATGCTGCGGGGATATGGATTGTTTACCCACTCAAATTTAATACCATTTGCACTGAATGTACCCCCATATTATACTGGACTTTGCAACTTTCCAAAGACTCTGGACTCCAGCATACTCTTTAGAGCGATATGTTCCCATGCGAAAAAACTGAAACAGGCTTTGGTCGCCCGTGAAAAACCCCAACATGTGGGTCTCCTGTCAGAGTCTAAGTCCTTTCGTGTCTGGAGAATGGTGGGTCACCGAGATCTCACACACAGTCAGAGGGACTTTGCATGGATGAGCATACACAACTGCCTGCCAGTAAAGGTGTTCCAGCATCACAGAGGATTGGCACCATCAGCGCAATGCCCACGTTCCCGCAGCCATGAAGAAACTGTCTTTCACCTGTTCTGGGGCTGCAGGGAGGCACAAGCCTTTTGGACTTTGGTAAACCCTTTCCTTCTCCATGTTGCGAACATTGCTGTGCTGAATTGGGACACTGTGCTGTATGGACATTCTATTTCCGAGAAACCTCCTCCCACGGCTTGGAGACTTTTGAACTGTGGTAAAGAATCCCTGTGGGACTCACAGAACTTGTTCCCTTTTTTGCATAAAGAAATCTCTGCCACTGATTGCAGGAACCGCTTCCTTAACAAACTAATGACTTATGTTTATGTTGAGCAAGCACTTTTGGGGGAGGCAGAAACTGGTGCACTCTGGCATACGGACAAATGGAAGGGGTGGATCACTTAAAACAGGCTTCATGTTTGCTCCTTTCTGATGCATAATACCCTGCCACCAGGTTTTAAGGATTGACACTTATATAGGTTTTTTCTGACACCTGTGAAAAATGTAATTTTGTAACTGAACTCTCACATATTATGAGCATATTGTAGATTGTCTTTTTCCTGTATGTGTGCCTTTATATAATTTAACTAAAGGTTTAAAAAAAAAAAATGTAAAGACAGAGATACTTGTTATTTTACCAAAAATATATGAGGTCTCTGTTGGCGGAGCGAACTCGTAGCCCACCCTTACTTTATGTTAGGCCGTCTGTCCTGGGTTTCCCGTATTTTAATTGATAAGAACTGCCCCAATGAATAGCGAGGTCAAATTTTACCTCATGGAATATTAATGGGTTAAGATGCCCTTGTAGACAAAGACTAGTGATGAAATACCTTGAGCAAAGCTCAGCTCAAGTCTGTCTATTTAGGAGACGCATTTGAGTCACCTGGAGAGTCGTATTATATTTGCTAGGTACCTCTGGGTAAAATGTTTCTGCACTTCAGAGCAGACAGTTCATAGTAAAGGGGTGGCCATTCTCATAAAACGAGGGGCAGGGTGTACTATTAAATCAATTAAAACCAATCAAACAGGGAGATGGATAGTGGCTATATGAAACTTTGGAGGATCAGAGCTAATATGTGCTTCCTTTTACGGCCCCAACATCGATGATCCTACGCATATTTGTAAGCTACAATCCAAATTGATGGAAGCAGTTTCACCCATAATTATCAGAGGAGACTTTAATGTCCTTCTCGACCCTTTAAAGGATAGATCCATTCAGAGCCACTATGTAGTACGTCGAGCCTTGAAAAATATGATCCATGATCTAGAGCTCACGGACTTATGGAGGGCAAAGATGGGCGACAAAGAGGGTTTTACTTTTTACAGCAAGAAACATGGCCATTCTTCTAGAATTGACTATGTGTTGACTTAGTATAGACAATATGACAGCTATAACTGTGTTTCCCAGTCATAAATCAGATCATGCCCCGTGATGTTTGCCTTAGCAGGAAAGAGGTGTAATCTAAGGCCTAGATGGACAATAAAAAGGTCTATGTAGTTGGATTTGGAGATAGCGAGGGCTCTCAAATCTGCTACCCTAGACTACTTCTCAGTAAATATCGGTTCAACATCTATGGATTATGTCTGGGACACCTTTAAGGCATACCTAAGGGGCTTGTTACATAGTTGTATTTGCTCAAAGAACAGAGAGGAGTCACAGGAGCTACGGACTTTGGAGGATAAAATCTCTCAATTAGAGCTAGAAAGGATCCGGCACAATCAGTGGAGCTCTGAAAGGCTATTTAAAGTTCAGAGGGACTTGGAAAATGCCCGCCAGGACTATAGAGGAAGGCTAGATCAGAAGTGTAAGGCCCAGTGACTGACTAAAAATATGCAGAACTTCGAATATAGAGAGAAGGCAGGAGCCCTTTTGGCATGGAAAGCTAGAGTCGACCGTGTAAAAAACAATATTAATGTATTAATAATAAATTAAAGTGGGGAGACGTCGAGTAGTTTGGAGGACATGCAAACCCGCCTTCTCTCACTTTTCTAAGAGATCTATAGGAAGGAGATTGTGCCAAACACTGAAACCCTTCAAACATGGTTGAGGGAGAAATCTTTACCAACTTTAACAACCGAAAGCCGCAAAAGACTAGATGCTCCAATTACCGAGAGTAAAATTAAAGTTCAAATAGGTAAATGCAAAAACAATAAAGCAGCAGGGACGGATGCACTTCCTAGAGAGGTCTATAAACTCCTCTCAGAAGAACTGGTCCTGATATTGGGTATATTATTTAACAACTCGGCAGGTCAAGCTCCTAGATCTTGGAAAGAATCAACTGTTGTTCTTATTCTATAGTGCAGGAAAGACCCCTTAATGGCGGATTCCTATAGACCAATCTCCCTGCTGAATGCTGACTATAAAATCTTTATGAGTATTCTTGCAGGGAGATTGATCAAGTTAGCCCCACAGCACATTGACCAAAAAGGATTTATACCCAAAAGATATATCCAGGAGCAAACTCATCAACTAATTGGCAATATAGATATGGCCACTGCACGATAGGAACCTTTGGTCGTTCTGGCACTTGATGCGGCCAAGGCGTTCAACAGAGTATGTTGGGTATATCTTTGGGAGGAATTAAGGCCAATGGGCTTTGGACCCATTTTTATCCAGACCCTGATAAATTGCTACCAAGGGTCTTCCGCAAAACATTTATTAAACGGTATGTTAACTTCTAATTTCAGCATCTCAAGAGGAACAAGACAGGGCTGCCCCATCTCACCCCTGATGTTTAATATCTATATAGAGCTCCTGGCTCAAGCAATAAGAGCTGATGACCTGATTTCTCCTTTTAGATGCCACCAATATAGCAGCAAGGTTGCTCTATATGCGGACAACTTGCTGTTATATACCAACAATCCAGTGGTGGCAATACCAAGGATCGAGGCCTTGTTAGAGGAATTTCGATCCCTATCAGGGTATCCAGCTAACACATCTAAAACAGAGGTGATGTGTTGGAATATTGATAAGTGGGGGGGCAGAATGAGCCATGAGTTTAAATACTTGGGCATCACTATAGTTAAAGGTTTAGTTAAAATCCCCCAGATTAATTTGAATAAGACAATAAAAGAAGTGGACCGATTATTTGCCAGATAGAAGAATCTTCCCCTAACAATTTTCGGCCGGGTCAATTTAGTAAAAAATGGTTATACTCCCCAAATTAACATACCTGTTTAATGCCATTCCCCTTAATTTTCTTAGTCAGGATATTGGTAAAATCTAAAGTAAGATCGTGAGTTTTATTTGGGCAAATAAGGGTGCTAGACCAATGTGGAAAAAGCTGAGACATAAGCTCATTAAAGAGGGGCTGGCCCTTCCAGACATAGGTTGGTACTGAGTTGCCTTCCAATTTAAAAATATTCGAATGTTACTTGCAAAGCCAGAGGAGACATCTTGGGGCATATTATTGGCTGAAATGACAAAGGAGGATGATGGGGGTGATGGTTTTTTGTACAAATTCAGGGCACGTAGGTACTTTAAAAAGGTGCATCTGAAAGTACTTAGGGCTGCCCTTGGTTTATTGTATAAGGTCAGATGCAGATGGGGGATTGGTTACTACTCTGAATTTGCTCCAATCTGGGACTCCCCGTGGACCCCGTTATGCCTGAAGGATAGTCATGCGATACCAATAACAAGGGCTGGCATCACTATATGTTCAGAACGTTTATCCTCAGAAGGAGTCCACCCCTGGGAGGTATTAAGAGCTAGGGTTGGAAGCAGTCTTTCAAGATTTAAATACCTGCAATTAATCTCCTGGTTTGCAGCAGAAAAGGGGGACATACACGGAGATTTGGAGATGGAGCAAACCCTGCAAGATGTGCACCTTAAGAGAAAGGAAATCTCAATATGGTATAAGAAATCCTTGGAGGCTGAGGATGTGAAATACCCCCCCCCCCCCGGCAGCATCTAGTCTGGAATCAGTCCCCCCTTGATTCTGATATTGAAGATCTGTATGAACCCTCTTTGAAGCTTCTTTACAAATATGTTAAGCCGGCTAGCCACAAAAAGTACCACTTTTTTGTTGTCAATAAGCTCTTGTCAATGCCTATATGGTGGGCATAGATTATATTCACAAGTCAAGGTGATAGAATGACTTCCTTTTATCCTATCCATACATTGTATAAACATGAATTGTTCAGGAAACCATTGGATCATGTTTCTCAAAATTCGTAATCTCACATAAGTAGTAATATGATGTTCATATAAATGACACTCTGTGCTGCTACTGCTGTAATTTGACAAGTAGGTTATTTTATTTCTTCTTATGATTATTTGCTATTTTGTGTAATACCGATTTGTTTAATCAATATTGCATATGATTTTATTATCATTTGTACTACACTATTGCTCCTATACTGTACTCTTTTTTGCATGTTTATCATACTGCACTTAATTATTAATATTAAAAAAATATTTTAAACAGAAAACTATCAGGGGATACAATGATACAAATTTAGATATAGAAACACACTTTACAAATAAAGAAAGGTCCAAATCACATAAATGAAAGGACAACATGTGATTGCTATTAATCACAAACATTTTGAAAGGTAACCAATTAAGTAAAACTTGAGAACCTGGATAAAAACCCTTAAAATGGATGTCAACAAATGGAATACATATTAAATAAACACTCTCTCTGCCCTAATTATTATTGACTAGACAATAACTACAAAAGTAATCAAATGAATATTAACATTCTGCACATAAGGAAGTCCATTATCAAAAGTATCCACTGTAGGGTCTTATAAAGCCAAAATCTCTCATTTGATCAATGGACTATGGGGGAGATTTGGTTCACTTCTAGATGCATGCTGATTCTTAGTTGTAATGCTGCATACTTTTAATTACACAAATAATTCAACCTACAGAAGTTGGAATTCAGTAGCTTTTACAAAAACTACTGCACTCTAACTTTGGTGCATCCTCTGTTCCCAGAAGAAGTTGACATCTTGAATGAAGTGTCAACTCCATCCGGCCTTTAGGAATTCTTCATTCTTCAGTGTATTTTAAAAATGACTGATTCTATTCAAAATGTCTCTCACTCCTCCTGTGCACATTCAGACACAGACACTTTCAAATTTACAGGAGTATTTGATGTTTCCTCTGGATTTTCTTTGAAGCCTCACATCTATAAATCACACCAACCTTATAAGAAATGTCACCTTCAAGCTCCTGGAGAGAGAGATTTTCTTGTGAGACATGGCTGAACATAGAGAGGTTTCCAACATTGGAAGGAATTTTAAATTTTGTGTGATGTTGGAATGTCTTGAAACTCAGAGCTCAGTGAACATTTTTATATATTGTTTTAGCTTCTCAAAGTGCAAAGCTCATAAAGATTTTTTAATGCTTTATATGTGTCCCATCATCCAAGCCACCACACTGAGGTAAATCATGACTCTTGAAATTGCCTAGCACCATTCCATGCACTGTCCTTTCATCAACTTTGTTATACTCCTCCAGTGTCAACTGTTGGAGTAAATTGTCAAAACAGAAGGGGCAGGAGTAGAAAAGTTCACCTTTGCAAATTGGGATAAAGCTGAATGTTAGACCTGGCCCCTTGGCGTGGGTCTCCCTTCCATTTTTTGCTGTTGCCTCGTGTGTTTTTGCTGGTTATAGATGCTTTGGGCACTGTTCCAATGCTATCCAGTGCCACAGTGCAAGTGCTCCCTGTTGTAAATTGATGTATGGATTAGTGAATCCATGATTGGCTGGTTTGGTTTACCTGTAAGACCCTAGTACAGTGCACCAGGAGTGTCCAGGGCTGGTAATCCAAATGCTGCTAGTGGGCTTGCAGCACTGGTTGTGCCACCCACCCACCCATTGCAGAGGCAGTGAGCAGTCTGGTACTCCCATGCTGACTGGGCAAGTGCACCCACTTGCCAGTCCCTAAACCTTCCCTTTTCTTCATATTAGTCACCCCTATGGTAGGCCCAAGGGCAGGGTGCATTGTAAGTAGGACATGCCCAGGTGTGTGTGACAAGTCCTGATAGTGAATTACAGCCATTTTTGTTTTTCACTATTGCAAGGCTGGCTGTTCCCCATAGGCCGGAATGGGCAGTTTGATTATTACAGCTTATAATCCTAACTGATTTAGGGAACATGGTAGAAATTTGAATTTAGTATGCCTGAACTCAGAATGATAAAATGCATCTTTTAATGAAGTTTGTTTTAACATTCACTTTTAGAAAGTAGGTATTTTCTTGTCTAACCATCCAAACCTGCCTCTACTAGGTTGTGTATTCCGTGTCTGGAAATTGAGTGACAGGGGCTGGGGGATTCCAGGAGACAGGGTGAGTCAGCACAGGGCTGAATAGAGAGATCTGCATCTGGATGGGTGGGAGGAGTTGAACCTGGGACCTGAATAGGGCTGTGCCTTCCTTCCACAATGCTGGCTCCACCTTCTGTGGTGTGTCTGATGTCTCTGCCCTGCAATCTGAAAGGAAAGAAGGAGTCATGTAAACAAAGTGCTCCAGGAGTGACCAGAACTGGTTTGGACTAGGCAAAGGCCTCTCTATCAAAACAGAATAGTGTTCTTGACAAGGGGGCCGGGGGGGGGGAGGGGGTGGAAAGGGAAAGAAGGAGAAGGGGGGAGGTTGGAGGAAAGATGGGGGTGATCAATCTTACCTCTCAAATAGTAAAAGGGATCAACCCCTCCCCTCCCCCTGCCCCCCTTGTCAAGAACACTATTCTGTTTTGATAGGTTTGGCTATCAACTGATTAATATGATTTTGCAATTTCTCACAATTAGGCTGCGTAATTTTCTGGTAATCGGAACCAATACAACCTTCTGACATGATTGCTTATTGACCTTTTGGAGCTTGTTTATACGCGACTATTTTGGGTAAGAATCTGATATTTGTTGTTTTTGTTTATATGGCACATTTTAATATCTTCTCAATGATCATGAGATGTGCCATTATTGTAAATTCATTGAACTAAGAATATTAGCTGTGACTATTCTTAGGGTTTTGCTTTTTCTTTTATTTTTTATCTTCATTCCTTTTTCTTTTAGTATTTCCTTCGTATATCTATTTTTATGTGTATTTCTCTGGAATATCTTGTTACTTATATGGGATTGTTGTACTGAGACTTCTTTAGTATTCAACATAGGCTTATTACGTTCTTAAACAACGTGTTCTGTATAGCTTTTTATGTTCTTTCCCATTCCTTCAAGGTTTCTCGTTCATATAGGGATTATCTGTCATGCCGATAGAAATAAGGGTATTGAGTACTGTGTGTTAGGATCTATGCATACTTAGATATCTAAGTCATGTTTTTAAATTTTGTTGTCCTGTTTTTTGTATTCTATTTCAAATCTTCCATTATTGTCTGGTATATATTTATATATGTATATTCTTGTTATATGTTCTCTTATTGTTGGTATATAAAATTGTTGTAATTCTTTACAAATATTCATTTTAAGTATCTTTGTGTTGTGTTATGTTGTGTTATGTACATACAGTATTTTATATATGTGTCCATGTTTGTATTCTTTTCAGCCCTGACGAAGTTCGTACGGAACGAAACGCATTGGCTGTCTCTGTTTTTTAAAAAAATTCAAATAAAGAATAAAGGACAAAATTGGATGGTTTGGAAAAAACTTTTACTTTTTGGTGCACCGTTCTTCTTCTCAAAAGTTTGCATATCTGGTTTCCAGTCGAGCATAAGTACGGCCTGCTCTGGACGTGGTTTGCACCAACCCCAAAATTTTTAACTCTTACTTTGAAATTGAGGTGCTTAACATTGGTCAGCCGTATTGCCTTTTGTTCATATTGCTCATTTGGAGATGTTGGGTCTGCCTGACTAGGCGTGTGTCACCACGCAGTCCATGGCAGCCAGTAAAGGGTCTCAAGAGGACCTGGAGCCTGAGGGGGGGTAGGCCCAGGTACCTGCCTTAAAGAAGAGGCAGGGGGCACGGAAAACCGGCCCCCAAAGTTCCCACGATCCAGGAGAAGGTAGACTCTGAGGGGTATGCCCTGGAGCCTACAGGGGAACAGGTAGCTGAGCTGGGGGACCTGCCTGAGCTGACCCATTGGCAGCAAGAAGGATGACCCTCCAGGGAAGAGTTCTGCAAGGAGCAGAAAGAATGCCCTTCTCTTGTGGGTTTGCGGCAGCAGGCTGCAAACCAGGCAGCAGGTGATCAGTCAGGATCACATTGGATCTACTGGGAGAATGGTCTCTGTATAGTGAGCCTAAGGTTGCTGAGCCTGGGTCAGCCCGTGTGCTGGTGGTACCCCAGCGCTTCAGAGCCTTCCTACTGGGTCTGGCTCATGATGTGCCATTGGCAGGACATTTGGGGCAGGACAAGACCGTTGAGAGGCTTGTCACCCACTTTTATTGGCCCCAAATGTGCAAGAGTTCAAACACCCATTGCAGGACATGTCAGACTTGCCAGGCAAGTGGAAAGAGTGGGAGGAAGCAAAAGGCTCCTCTCCAGCCATTCCCTGTGGTCAGCACCCCCTTAGAACGGGTGGGTATTGACATTGTGGGGCCACTGGACCCCAAGACAGCCATGGGCAACAGGTTCATCCTGGTCTTGGTGAACCATGCCACCCGATACCCGGAAGCCATACCTCTGAATACAATGACGGCCTCCGTGGTGGGACGGTCACTGATGGGAATTTTCTTGCGAGTGGGATTCCCTAGAGAGGTAGTGTCTGACCGAGGTACAAACTTCATTTCTAAGTATATGAAGTCCCTATGGCAGGAGTGTGGGGTAACCTACAAGTTTACCACTCCTTACCACCCCCAAGGAAATAGGTTGGTTGAAAGGTTCCACCGAACCCTAAATGCATGATGGGTCTTGAGGAACCTATGAGGCGTAAGTGGGACTTCCTCTTACCATGCCTGCTCCTTGCTTACCGTGAGGTGCCACAGAAATCTCTAGTGTTCAGCCCCTTTAAGCTTCTCTATGGCCATCCCGTGAGAGGACCTCTGAGTCTGGACAAGGAAGGCTGGAAGCAATCTCCCAGGAAACCTCCCCAGGATGTATATAGCTACAGGCAGCTGTAGCAAGAAGTCAGTTTTATTTTATTTTGTTCATATCAATGAAGTCTCTTAGCTCCCAAAATGACGGTGAGGTGGCCATACGATCGTAGAAAGGCATTGGAAGACTTCTCAAACCCGAAACTAAATATAGGAGATGGATATTCATATAAAGGGGGAATAAGGCATTATAGGTGCAACAACGATGTGAAGTATCAAATGTATAAGTCATTATAATGGATAAAAATCGTATTTTTGTCTCTGAAGCCCCTTGATTCTAATTAGAGATGGTTACTGTTTTATAATCAATTTACAGTTAGTGCTATATAAATAAAGTGTATATAGATGTATATATGTATATATGTATTGGGTCAATGTGGGGCCTTTTTAATGTAATGTGCACTTGATTCGGTGGGTATGTACAATTTGTCATAGACTATTCTTTTTCTTTATTATGTTTTAGGATTTTTGAATACCATGGCCGCCTGAGGAAGGCTGAACGCCGAAACGCGCGTAGACTGAAATAAGCCATGTTTATTATGTATTATTTTTGTTTGATAAAATTTGTATTATGATTGAATACGTAATTGTATAGTGTCTGGCAAACCATATATTGATAAAGGAAGGTTTAGATAAACTATGTTAGGACGCTATAATAATTTGATTATATAAGTATTGCTTTGAATGAATAAGGGAAAAGAAAAGCAAAGGAAAAATAAGGGGAAAAAAGTTTGAAAAAAACGATATAACTTTATAAATATCACTACAAAAAACATTAAAGAATGAATTTTCAATCAATTCCCTTTTTGTGATAGTCATGCTTAACCTTGGATATTGAACAATTTGTACATTACCATACCTTTTTAACTATTGTTTCCTATATATTTTTCACAAATATTTACTTTAAAACCCTGAGATAGGAAACTATATTAGGGGTACCCTTGTTGCGTTGCAAAATATAGCTACAGGCTGGCCTTCAGGAACCAGACTAGGCGTTTCAGGCAACTCGCTGAGGCGAATCTGGAAGCCAGCCAGTAGAAGATGAAGCGATGGAATGACCAGAATGCCACTCTGGTAGAGCTTTAGGCTGTTCAGACGGTGTGGGTCATGGACCCCGTGGAGCCTTGTGCGCTCCAGGATAAGTGGACCGGACCATTTGAGGTGGTGGAGTGCAAGAGTTCGGTTACCTACTTGGTGGACATTTGGTCTCCCAGGAACCCCTTGCAGGTCCTGCATGTCAACTGCCTGAAGCCCCACTTGGAGAGGTCCGAAGTGGGCATGCTCTTAGCGACAGATGCTGGAATGGAGGAGGAGACTGAGCTTCTTCCTGACCTCCTGTCGGCGACTGAGCGAGATGGGTCAGTGGATGGTGTAAACCTCTCTTCCACCATGACCCCTGAGCAACAAAATGACTGCCGCCAGTTGCTGGGACAGTTTTCTGATCTGTTCTCCCTGGTCCCCAGTGTCACTGATTGGTGCATCCATGATGTGGACACTGGAGATAGTCCTCCTGTGAAGCACAATGCACAAAATGTACAGGGTGACTGACAGGGTGAGGGCTTGCATCAAGGAAGAGGTCTCCAAGATGCTTGTGTTAGGGGTGATTGAGTCCTCTAACAGTCCTTGGGCCAGCTCAGTGGTCTTGGTCCCACAGGCTGCCGCACCTGGTGCCACGCCGGTTCTGTGTGGACTACCGAGGGCTCAATTTAGTCACGAGGACTGATGCGCAGCCCATCCCCAGAGCTGATGAGCTCATAGATTGGTTAAGGGCTGCCCGGTACCTCAGTACGTTTGATTTAACGTCTGGGCACTGGCAGATCACCTTGACTGATGGGGCAAGAGAGAGGTCAGCATTCTTCACACGAGATGGGCACTACCAGTTCTGGGTTATGACCTTTGGGATGAAAAATGCCCCTGCCACCTTTCAGAGGTTGGTCAACCAGGTGTTGGCTGGACTGGAAGAGTTCCCGCGACAGGCAAGGGCCCAAAATATTTTTTGATAGGCAATGTTGATGTCACCTCACAACGTTTTGTGCCCTTGCCTGTCGCGGGTACTTGGGCCTCCCACACAAGTGAGGCACCATTTTTACTGGGAGACCTGGGGGGAATGCTGGGTGGTGGGAAATTTGTATGAGCCTGGTGATGCCACAACTTTCCCACACAAAGATATGTGAAAAAAGTGATTTTTTCAGCTAAAATTGAGGTTTACAGGGTATTATGGGTAAGGAAACTTTGGGGGATCCACACAAGCCATACCTCCTTGGAAGCCCCCGGGTGTCTAGTTTTCAGAAATGTGTGGGTTTGGTAAGTTTCCCAAGATGGCCGCTGAGCACGGAGCCAAAAACCCAGGTGACCCCCCTTGCAAAACCAGGTGGTTTTGAGATGGGCAAATTTGATGTCGCCTCACTATGTTTTAGGCCCTTGCCTTTCGCGGGTACTTGGGCCTCCCACACAAGTGAGGCACCATTTTTACCAGGAGACCTGGGGGAATGCTGGGTGGTGGGAAATTTGTGTGAGCCCGGTGATGCCACAACTTTCACAAACAAAAATGTGTGAAAAATGTGATTTTTTTCAGCTAAAATTGAGGTTTGCAGGGGATTCTAAGTAAGGAAACGTTGGAGGATTCATGCAAGCCATACCTCCCTGTAAGCCCCCGAGTGTCTAGTTTTCAGAAATGTGTGGGTTTGGTAGGTTTCCCTAGATGGCCGCCGAGCACGGGGCCAAAAACCCAGGTGACCCCATTGCAAAACCAGGTGGTTTTGAGATAGGCAAATTTGATGTCGCCTCACTATGTTTTGTGCCCTTGCCTGTCGCGGGTAGTTGGGCCTCCCACACAAGTGAGGTACCATTTTCACCGGGAGACCTAGGGGAACTCTGGGTGGTGGGAAATTTGTGTGAGCCCGGTGATGCCACAACTTTCCCACACAAAAATGTGTGAAAAATTATTTTTTCCACTAAAAATGAGGTTTGCAGGGGATTCTGGGTAAGGAAACGTTGGGGGATAAACACAAGCATACCTCCCTGGAAGCCCCCGGTGTCTACTTTTAAAAAATTTGTGGGTTTGGTAGGTTTCCCTAAATGGCCGCTGAGCACGGGGCCAAAAACACAGGTGAACCCCCTTGCAAAATCAGATAGTTTTGACATAATTAGTTGTTTGTTTCTACAGCATGAGAATTTCGGCACAATATTGCAAGGAAAATGTGACAGACATTTTGAGGTTTGTAGGACATTGTGGATAAAATAACTTTTTGGAATTCACAAGAGAGACATCACCATGAACTCCCATGGGTTTACGACAATATCTACAGTTGGTAGGTTATTCCTAGATGGAATGCCCACCTTGGCAGAGAAACTAAAAAGACAAATATTCCTGCACAGCCATCTATTCCTCAAACACACAAACCCATACTGGTTGGATTTGGAACAAGGCGAGTGATGGCTCAGTATATAAAATTTTATTAACAAGAGATTTCACAAAAATGAAATGCACTGTCAATAATTAAATGGACAAAAAACCGAACCAATGACTCGCAGCTCGTAAGTTGTAAAGCCACGGCTAGGCACCAACCGCTTTACAGGCCATTCACACACCTTTTATGCGTGAAACACACAAGACCATTCACACCACCAGGTACAAAAACAACACATTACAACATTCACAAAAAGGGACAAGGTACACCCTGCTTCAGAAAGACAAATATTACTGCACAGCCATCTAATCCTCAAGCACACACACATACTGGTTGGATTTGGCACGAGGTTTAGTGATGGTTCAGTATATACAATTGTATTAGCAAGTGATTTCACAAAAATGAAATGCACTGTTAATAATTGAAAGGGTGAGAAACTGAACCATTGACTCATAGCTCGTGAGCTGTAAAGCCACGAACAGGCACCAACCTCTTTACAGGCCATTCATACACCTTTCATATGTGTGACACATACAAAACCATTCACACCACCAGCCGCGGGCCCATCACATTACAACACCCACACCAGCAGACAGCGCCATTCAAGGGCCCATCACTTTCACACGCCCACATTCCTGACACAGCAACCACACAAGCTGATGGATTGTGTGGAGTGGCACTCAGCCAGCAGTGTGTTTAGTGACACACCGCTAGCCAAACACCAGTCCACGTACACCGCCAGCCAAGCACCAATCCACGCACACCGCAGCCAAGCACCAATCCATGCACATCGCCAGCCAAGCGCCAGTCCACGCACACCGCCAGCCAAGTGCCAGTCCACGCACACCGCCAGCCAATCGCCAGTCCAGGCACACCACCAGCCAATTGCCAATCCATGCACACCACCAGCCAAGCACCAGTCCACGCACACTGCCAGCCAATCGCCAATCCATGCACATCGCCAGCCAAGTACCAGTCCACGCACACCGCCAGCCAAGCGCCAGTCCACGCACACCGCCAGCCAAGCGCCAGTGCACGCACACCACCAGCCAAGCGCCAGTCCACACACACCTCCAGTAAAGCGCCAGTCCAGGCACACCACCAGCCAAGCACCAGTCCACGCACACCGCCAGCCAAGCACCAGTCCACGCACACTGCCAGCCAAGCACCAGTCCACGCACACCACCAGCCAAGCGCCAGCCTACACACACCGTCATCACATTTAGGATTTTTTTTAGACAAAAATAAAAACATAAAAATTGAAAATAGATAAAAATCTACTAACACAAAATCTGAAACTAAATACATTGCACTAATGCCAACCTTGAAACAGAATCAAATTTTTTAAAGAATACAGACCAGGCAGTTCACTTTACCACTCATGGATGCTCCCAAAAATTATTTTGCGTGTGGTACGCTCCAAAACAAGCAGGGACACACAGCCCAGGGTTAGAAGGAAACTCGGGGCAGTACATACGAGTCTCCTTCCACGTACCTCTTCGCCAACAGACTCTGCATCTCCTAGTGGGAAAGTCTTTTGAGGATGTGGGAGGAATGAAATCAGGAAAGTGGCGATCTTTCAATTGAGCCACATCCTCCACCACTCTAACTCTAGGAACACTTGCCTGTCCCACAACAACAAGGCGGCCTATCACAGATTGCTGAAACTGAACAAAAGTCAACTTTGATGCAGGAGAACACTCCGTGAACACAACAAAAGCATTGAAAGTTGCTAAATTAAAGAGATGGATGGCCAACTTCTTATACCAAATGAAAGCCTTACGAATAGCAGTGTAAGGTTCCAACCTCTGATCAACTCTATCAACACCACCCAGGTGCTTATTGTAGTCTAAAATGCACACAGGTTTGCGCACTTCAGAAATCTGACCCCAAACAGCCACAGGTGAAGTACTCTCATCATGGATGGTAGTCAGCATGTACACATCCCTCCTGTCCACAAATTTCACAGCTAGTAGTTCATCACTACGCAAGGAACTGCACTGTCCCCTCTGAAGTTTTCTGCAAACAAGCTCTTTTGGATAACCTTTACGGTTAGAGCGGATTGTGCCACAAGCAAAAGTGTCCACTTTGAACAATTCCTTAAACAATTGCACAGCAGTGTAGAAGTTATCAAGGTACAAATGGTGACCTCTGTTAAACAGTCCTCTAGCAAGATCCCACACAATTTTCTCAGAAACTCCAAAAGTGGACGGACAACCAGGGGGGTCAATAGTGGAATCCCTACCAGTGTACACAAGAAAATTAAAAACATATTCTGTCCTACTCTCGGACAACATATACAGCTTAATTCCATAGCGTGCCCTCTTGCTAGGGATGTACTGCCTAAAAACCAAACGGCCCTTGAACAAGACCAAAGACTCATCAATAGATATTTCTTTCCATGGAGTATGGATCTCTGAAAATCGATCTACAAAGTGATCAAGAACAGGCCGAATCTTAAAAAGACAGTCACATTCAGGGTGATCTTGTGGCAACGCCAAAGAATTATCAACAAAATGCAGCATCCGTAGCAAAAGTGAATACCAATCACAAGTCATAACTGCAGGAAATATGGCCGTTGCCCTCAAGGGACTGGTAGACCAATATGAAGCCATGGACGGCTTCCTTATCAAACACATCAATAAGGTTAAACCCCAAAAAATGTTCATCTTTTCCAAATGTGTGGGAGTCCACTGGGTTGCTCTAGAGTGGGGCCTAAATTTGTCACTGCTGTCCCTCAAAAACTGTTCAGCATACAAATTAGTCTGTTCAACCATCTCATTCAAAAATACATCATCCATAAACAACTTAAAAAACTGTATAGGCAAAAAAATTTCACAATCCACTCTACACCCTGCATCACGACTAAAGGCAGGCAACACCGTCTGCACCATGTTTGGATCAACCCAGAGTCCAGCCTCAGGCTGCAATCCAGATGCCTCTTGCACCATCGGCACAGCAGTATCCTCCTCTAAAACAGGCACTTCATCCGCACTGAGTAGCTTCATCTGCACTGAGAGTACATTCATCATCCGATGATTCCATGTGGAGAGAAAAATCACTGCCTGAATCTTCCCCTCCCTCCTCTCCCTCCGACGCACTGTCAGTCTCATAATCCTGCTCAGAGGAAGATTCAAGAAGCATACCAACCACCTGCTGAGCAGTCATTCTACGGCTAGCCATACTGCTTACTAATAAAAGTAACTAGTCAACAACAACAAACACTTTGTAAAATAAGTAATAAACAAAATGCACCTTTATTAGAAATACCTATAAACTCCAAAACGATACAACTCACTTGCCAGAAGCAGATAAATTCACCACCACCTTCTCTGCACAGACACAGTATGGATCAACAATATCCCACTAAAAAAGAAAGAGAAAAGAAAATTACACATAAGACAATGCAAAACACATCGCAAAGAATTCCATGCACAAAACACTAACTAAATAAGCTGCCATTATTACACCACTTACAAAAAATGTAATTCATACATGACAAAAATACTAATTTGGAGTATATATAACAAAAATGTTTTTCTTACCAAAAACATGCAACTACGCAAAACTGCAGAACACCACTGTTGAAATCGCAAACAGGAATCAAAAGCTTTACACTAGAATAAAAATGAGAAAAAAACAATACAATCACATATGCAAATAATGCACCAGTCCACACACAATCCACCAGCCAAGCTAAGGGGTAGGTGGGCCTAAGAGTATAAATAACATATTCACCACCGTAAAAGGGGAGCAACCCTTGCCCTTGAGGCCACTCCCAAACAAAAAATTAAAAAAAAAAACAGGTGGCTAGTGGCTTCTGCCCCCCTTGAGGGCAGATGGGCCTAAAAACATACTGCTATTCTGCTACCCGAAGAGGGCAGTAATGACCACAATCATCCTCCCATAAAAGGGAGCGACCCTTATCCAATGAGCCGCTACCCAACATAAAAAAATACTCGGGTGGCCTAGTGGCCCTACAAAAAAACAAATCAGCCGATCTGCCCCTCAGGGTGGCAGAAACGGCCAAATTAATGCTCACTAAATGGGAGCAACCCTTGCCCAAGGGGCCACGCCCCACAAAAAAATCCCTGGTGGTCTAGTGGGCCCAATTTTTAAAAAAACATGGCGATCTGGCCCCCTGCGGGGCAGACACAGCCACAAAGATTGTCCCCAAAGGAGAGTGACCCTTGCCCAAGGGGTCACTCTCCACAAATAACTCCCTGGTGGCCTAGTGGGCCCTACATTAAACAAGCATTTGCAATGCAATCGGTCTCGCCTTTGGGACCTTAAATGTACTTAGCTATGCAGCACATTAGCCTGCGCCCTGAAACATCTGCTGTTCTTTGACATGGAGGGAAAGTAAGCACCAAACTGCGTGACACGCCAAGTATTGGAACACACAGGGAGAAATATTGCCTTTCAGCGGGAAATGGTATAGTCCAATGCTCTGTTTTTAATCAAAAATATGGGCCTTCGGTGGTCATATCACTGACAATACAAGATTTAAAAAAATATTATTGTCTATGGATGCTCTTCGAAGACAATTTCTATGGACTGAAAACTAGAGAATGCTGAAGTGATTCTGGTATTTTACTGACCTCTGCTGGTCGTTTTCTATCAAAAAAGTTAAATAGAGTCAGTTGATCAGAAAAAAATGTCCCTAAGCGGCAGCAGACAAGTCCTAGTGCTGATCTCCAAAGTACACAAACCATAAAAACATATAAGTAAATACTAAAGAATATACAAGAGGTCTCAAATGCTCAACCTAAAAATGGCAAAATCTGCCCCCCCATGGGGGGCACACAGCCAAAATCATAAGCCCCCAAAGGGGAGTGACCCTTGCCCAAGGGGCCACTCCCCACTAAACAATCCCTGGTGGTCCAGTGGGCATTTTTTTTATAAAGAAAATCTACCCCCTCGGGGGGCAAACAAAGCCTAAAACATAGCCCCCATAAGGGGAGCAACACTTGCCTAAGGGGCCGCTCCCCCAAACAAAACCTAACATCATGGGCATACTAAAATGGCCCCCAAAGAGGAGTGACACTTGCCCAAGGGGCCACTCCCCAGTACATTTATTACATTGGCCCAGTGGGCCGATTTTTTTTAAATAAAATTAAAACTGCCCCCCTAGGGGGAAGACAAAGCCAAAATGTATGCCCCAAAAAGGGGAGTGACCCTTGCCCAAGGGGCCACTCCCCACTACATTTATTCAATTGGCCCAGTGGGCCGAATACATTTTTTAAAATTTAAATCTGCCCCCCCAGGGGGGCAAACAAAGCAAAAATGTATGCCCCCAAAACGGGAGCGACCCTTCCCTAAGGGGTCGCTCCCCAAAACTTATAACAAACATAGTGGCTTACTAAAATGGTCCCCAAAGGGGAGTGACCCTTGCCTAAGGGGCCACTCCCCAGCACATTGGCCCAGTGGGTCGATTTTTTACCCAATAATTAAATTCTGCCCCCCCGGGGGGGCAGACAAAGCCATATATGTATGCCCCCAAAAGGGGGAGCGACCCTTGCCCAAGGGGCCACTCCCGCAAACAAAAAACACTGGCCAAATAAAAAATAAAAAATCCCTGGCGCTAGTGGGAATTCCTGCTGCACGATCGCACGATCGTGCAACAGGAATGCACAAAAGAGGCATTGAGGGAAAGGAAATCCCTTTCCTTTCCCCCGATGCCTCTTTCGTTTAAATACCCCCCTCCCCAGCCCCAAAACCTACCTCTTTGTTCATCGACGCGCAGGAAGCAAATGGCTTCCTGCGCGTCGGTAAACAAAGGGAAACCTCCAATGACATCAGCGCGCTTTGTGCGCTGACGTCATTGATGACGCGAAGGGGGGTGCGTGGGGAGGCAGGGGAAGGTCTTCCCCTGCCTTCCCCGGAACAAAAACGCCGATCGACCACACACGGGGGAGCGCCAGCGCTTCCCCCGTGGGTGGGTGTCATGATGAGCTGGTTCGTCATGAACACACGGCGACTGTGTGCCATGACGAGCCCAGCTCGTCATGAGCATACAAGGGGTTAAATACATTGTAAATGAAAAAACTCTTACTAATTAATAAGGATGTTGACAGCTCGTGAGCCTGCATTTGCTGGAAACGGATCCCTGACTCGAGGACTGCGAGGTCCAGCAGCCCTCCACCTTTCTGCTGCTGCCTCTTCCTCCAGACTCCGCCCCTGGACACTACTTTAATCCTCGCGGCCCCCGCTTCGCGGGCGCCGCTCGTGAGCCTGCATTTGCTGGAAACGGATCCCTGACTCGAGGACTGCGAGGTCCAGCAGCCCTCCACCTTCCTGCTGCTGCCTCTTCCTCCAGACTCCGCCCCTGGACACTACTTTAATCCTCGCGGCCCCCGCATCGCGGGAGCCGCTCGTGAGCCTGCATTTGCTGGAAACGGATCCCTGACTCGAGGACTTCGAGGTCCAGCAGCCCTCCACCTTCCTGCTGCTGCCTCTTCCTCCAGACTCCGCCCCTGGACACTACTTTAATCCTCGCGGCCCCCACTTCGCGGGTGCTGCTCGTGAGCCTGCATTTGCTGGAAACGGATCCCTGACTCGAGGACTGCGAGGTCCAGCAGCCCTCCACCTTCCTGCTGCTGCCTCTTCCTCCAGACTCCGCCCCCTGTGTATTGTATTACTTCCGTGTGCGTAGTTTCGCAGCGCGGAACGCAGCGCGGGCCCGTCTGAGCCCGTCAGAGACCGATAGAGGCCGGGACGGGGCACATCTTTTGGTTCCCCAGGTGAGCACTATGTGAGTGAAGTTATTGTTTGATCCGTTTTGGACTGACTGTCGAGTCCTAGTGTGTTGGAGGCTTATCAGGCACACTTTTATCTGATCACCCCTACAGTATTTCACAAAAGCAGGCAATGGCCACTGCTGGCACGAAGAAGGGCCGGAAGTCTCTCCACGGGCCTAGAGTGGCTGGAACCCTGGACAATTTTATCACGAGGGCTGCGTCAGTCTTACAGAAGGAAATTGAGCTTACTGAGAAAAGACTCTCCCTCGACCAAGTGTTTACCAAACGTTCCTCACTGGGCAATATTGCTCTAGTAAAGTCACCTGTAGTTACAAACTTGGCTACTCCAGCCTTCGACACTAATTCATTGTTTTTGAGAGAAAACGAGAATCTTGCTGTAATGGCAAATAGCAATGTCTGTAATTTATCTGGACGAGGTGACTCCATTAGTCCTGATTCTCCCACACCTACGAATTCTGCAGGAACAACTAGATCCGGCCTACCCATACGTATTGATGCTACCCATGCCAAATTGACAGAACAGGTCATGAAACGTAAGCGGGGCGGAACAGTGTTGCCCAATAAAAGACCTAAAATTCAAAAACGGGCAAACACTGGAAAATCTGACCCCGTGGTTAACGTAGACCTGACGGTTGGAGGTTCTGAGGGCTTGACGGGACCAGCACCGAACAAAGATTATTGGCTAAGAATGGAACAGCTACTTATTGCGACCTGTCGCCCCATTTGCAACAGACTTGACTCTATGGAAAATAGACTTTCTAATTTAGAATCATTGGTTGCTCTATTGTCCGGGGCTAAGGG
Source organism: Triturus cristatus (assembly GCF_964204655.1). Classification (NCBI taxonomy): domain Eukaryota; kingdom Metazoa; phylum Chordata; class Amphibia; order Caudata; family Salamandridae; genus Triturus; species Triturus cristatus. The sequence continues at coordinate 464,812,949 of NC_140584.1, read as the reverse complement.
GATATGGGATAGGGGGGGAACTAAAGAAATTGTAGCCGAGTCTACTTGCTCTGCTTCTAATCTACCTAATGCATTGACAGATACAACGGAACAACTTACTTTACAGGGCAAGGGTCCGGCCAATGACATCCAAGCAGTCTCCAATGACCCTATTCCATCAACCTCCGCAGGGAATTCAAGGAGTGGGGCGAGTCATGCCATTGATAATCCACCGCATGAGTTAAGAGAACCTGACTTTACTTCACACAAGCAGTCAGGTTATCCCCTCGTTCCCAAACTACCTTGCCTGGATCTTCCACCTGAATCTGTGCCATATGTGGTGGTTCTCGCAGGTGTTCCCACCATGAATTATGGATCAAGGGAGGCTTTTCCCGACTTAAAAAACAAATGTATGCACTGGTTAAATTGTAATAAACCCCTCCCGAATCAGTGCAGAAGCGAGATATTATTCGCAAGGAGGATAAACTGGGTAGGTCAAAGAGTCAAGGATGTTCCGGGTGATTGTGTTGTAATCAATTTTAGAGACCCTAGTACTGTTAGGCACATTTGTACATACCAGTCTGGTAGCTACACTAGTCCCCATTCAGCTATAAAAGCTCTCCCACTTACCTATTTTTATCCGGGACCCCAGAATTTTGGCATTTCCCGTAGGGGAGGGCTGGATAGCTTGAGAACTGGCAGGGCTGGACTCCCTCTCTGCCCTTCTAATGTAAACCAAGTCCACGATCGATTTTGCCCGCCCCCACTTGAAGCTTTCCACCATATCAACAGATATAGTACCCTTGACCAGGTGGATTGACGCCCAAACTATAGTGTCCTGACTGCTCATGATGGGGAAAAGAAAGGGCCATTGGTCACCGATACAGGTTCTCTGGTTTGGAAATTCAACCCTCTCCTTCTGGGGCTATCAGAAACTTCACACAGCTTGGCTGTGGAAGAGGTTCCATCTCGAAAAAACACTAAGAGTCCATCTAGTGAGCTATACTCATTTCCAGTGTTGGGGGGGCTGATAGCAATGGAAGGGTCGGCAAATGGGCTTGTGCAGGAAATCCCGGATAGGGCAACTATTTCGCCATTTACTATCAGTTCTGCTGCTGTCCAGACTCTGGTCACAAGCAAATTAAAGTCGAGTACCAGTCTGCTCTCATGGAATGTGGCAGGCCTCAAGAGCAAATTGATATGTGAAGATTGGGGCACTTTCATAGATAATTTCGATGTCTGTCTAATGCAAGAGACATGGGCTTTAGAAAACTTCCAAAGGGTTGGTTTTGTATCTTTTAACACACTAGCAGTAACTAGTGGTAGGGGGAGACCATCAGGGGGCCTTACCACCTGGGTGGCTCTCCACCTGGGTGCTTCAGCAAGGCAGCTCCACACTAGTTCAGATGATATTCAGTGTATTTTACTTGAGCTGCCTAAAAACATCCACTTGGCTCTCCTGAATGTCTGGGAATCTAAGGTCATAGAACAGCTAAATAAATGTATCCTGTCCTTGGACCCTGGATACTCCGTGATAGTGGGAGGCGATTTTAATTGCCAATATGAACCACTTAGTTTGTCGGCCTTAGACGATCCAACTGCCGAAAATGAACACCGGAATATTCCTGATCCTATGATTCCTAAGGTCAAAGCCTGGACTCCTTTGGTTCTTCAGATTTTCGCACTCACTCTCTCTCTATCCTTGAGAGCATGTAATGGCAGATTTGATTCTGATAGACCAGGACGAGCTACCTTTAACAGAGTTGGACAAACTTCTATCCTAGACTATATTCTTATTGAAACTAGATCGTGGGATAAGGTGCTCGATTTCAGGGTGTCAGAACGGGATGATAGGGATCCTAACGCCCTGGTTTTGACTCTTAAACCAGGTAGTTGGGGTATGAGTAGCTACGATATATCAGTATCTATCATAGTACAACCTCTTATCCTGCAAAATAACAGATGCAGAGTAAGATGGCCCCGTATTGTTGCCAGTCCAAATAAATCGGCAGAAGTTTATAGTCTTGTTTTACCCCATCTCATTGGAATGGCCGAGGCTGGGCCTAATCTTATCCCCATAGAAGGGGTGACCGGGCCTACAGGTATTCATCTACAGTTAGTAAACAAACTCTTGGAAGTGTTCTGTCTGATTGGGAACGCGAGGCCCCATTTGCCCAAAAGGCAATTGTGGTATTCTGCTGAGTGCAGGAAGTCGAAGAGCGACCTGCTTATGGCCATTAAGGCCTTGGATAAAGTCAGGACTAAAATATTGAGGGCACAGTATAAACAAACATTAGAAAGGGCAAGAAAGGCCTGGGAGGTTGACACGTGGGAGGAGTTAAGACTAACTTTGCAGGCTAAGGATTTTAAGGGCTTCTGGTCCATTGTTAGCAATGGCAGAAAAGAACCAGGAACTACCTCATTCCCTAATATAGCCCCAGCAGTATGGGAAGCTCACTATGGGGGCCTTTATTCAAGTTTAAACGATAACACATTACCCATAGCTACCCCTTCCCCCAGACTTGTATGTCGAGCTGAGGCTGCTGTGGCGATAACGATTAAGGAGGTGGAAATCGCTATACTTCTGCTGATAGCTAACAAAGCGCCAGGACTGGACAAAATCCCTGGCGATCTTTATCGTTCGGAACCAAAGATATGGGCGCCGTATCTCTGTTCTCTATTTAATTCTATTCTGATGGGTGCGGAACTCCCAGAGTCTTGGCTCGGTGCGGAGATCGTGCCGATATTCAAGAAAGGTTGCCCCCTACAACCCTCAAATTATAGGCCCATCAGCCTAATTGATACCACACAGAAGCTGTTTGGACGTATAATATTGGACAGATTACAGACCTGGGAGACAGATAACAACATCCTAAGTTTTTTGCAAGCGGGTTTTAGAAAGGGAATCTCTACTGTTGACCAGATCTTCCGCCTTCAGGTTATACACTGGAAGACCGTGAGTTTAGAGGGTGGCAGCCTCTATCTCATCTTTGTTGACCTGAGGTCAGCATTTGACCTGGTACCGCGAGAAAACCTGTGGAGGGTTCTCCGGGCTCTCAATGTCCCTTTATATCTCTTGGATGTTTTGAGTAGACTCCACACGGAAAACTTCGCCAAGGTCAGATGCGGGAAACATGGAGGGTTGTCCGCCCGATTTCCTGTTAACCGTGGAGTCCGTCAAGGATGCGTGTTGGCACCCACGCTATTCTGTTTATACATTAACGGGCTCATTAAACATCTGGAAGGTATCAGGGACACAGATGTGCCAAGACTTGCTACGGGTACGGTGCCAGCATTGATGTTCGCTGACGACACTTTGTTGTTGTCGCGAACATCAACTGGTATCCAGCGCATCTTGGATGGCTTTTTGGACTTTTGTGCTGAAAGAGGCCTGGAGATTAATTTAGCCAAAACTAAATTTATGATTCTTAACCCCCCCAAGCACACACGGCCAAACCCAGTACTGAATTGTGTTCACCTTGAGCGGGTAACAACGTTCGGATATCTGGGGATTATACTCCAAGAAAACTTTGGATGGGGGGGCAAATTGCTAACTCCGTGCTAAAACTTGCCCAAACCACCGGGGGAATTTCCCAACGCTTCAGAGGCTCGGTTTCCAAACCAGTGGGACCAGCAATAGAAATCTTCAGGACCCAAGTAAGAGCAGCCTCCACTTATGGAGCAGAATTGTGGGGTCATTCTAGAATACACAGCCTGATCGGGACCGAAAATTTCTTTGTGAGGAATCTGTTGGGTCTGCCCCCTAGCTCCCCGTTGGTTCCTATCAGGTTGGATTGTGGGTTGATACCCATGGAAGAAGTGGTAACACTTCATCCACTGATATACTGGAAGAGACTCTGGTCCAACGCAGAGTTGGGTTCCTATCGGGAGGAATTCAAGGGGGTTTGGCCCCTAATTAAAAGCAAGAATATTCCTTGGTTGAGATTTGTTAGGGATACTTGTACCAAGATTGGCCTACCTGACCTATGGGCCTCTCCGGAGGCTTCATGCTCGGCCTTATCAAAAATAAAACTGACCGAACAGTTCAGAAATTACCACCTCATGCGTTTGCATGAGTGTTCTGATATTGGTAGGCTGACGGTCGAGTTCCTTCAAATCAAAGATAATTACAGGAGAGAGGAATTTTTAGACCTGATTTGCCCCCCGGCTGCTAGGAAGCTTTACTGCCAATTGAGATCGGGCAGTCTACCGCTTAGGTCTTTCACCTCCAGGTGGGATGTAAATAACACTACTGCCTGCCCGGCTTGTGGCTATAGACTGGAGGATGAAAAACACGTTTTCTTTTTTTGCCCTATATACCATCTACAAAGAAAACGTTGGGTCAAGCCTATATGTAACAACCTGGGATTCAGAGAGTGCGAAAAAGCTCTGAGAGTTCTGAAGTATGACACCCAACCTCCAATAGTCTTTGCAGTTTCCCGGTTTCTTAATGCTATGTGGATAAAACGTAGGAAATTTTTGTAATTAACTTGAAAGCCTAAATATTTTCCTTCTGTATTGTATGAATGTTTTTATGTAATATCTTACAATTGTGAATTGATGTGCCTATTTTTAACTGTGAATTGTAATATCTTATGTTGCTTTTATGGCCTCCGGGGCCGAAATAAAGTCTAACAATGGCAATGACAGCTACTATTTAGCTAATAAAGGTTTGGTAATAGGGTTTGTGCACTGGATTGGTTCCCACAGTATATTTTCTTGGTTAATAGAGATCCATAATAAATATCTAAGACATACAAATATGAAGGATTATATTTGGATGTGACCCAGCCTGGAAAAGTAATGGTTTTAGAAATGCGCTATCCAAGAAATTGTGGATTTCAATGAGATCATTAGATCTTATAAAATCTATTTTTTCAAACAACTTGGAAAAATCAGGGAGGAGGGACATGGACCAATAATTCCCAGGGTCTGCCGCATTTAGTGAATATTTCTTTAATAAAAGATTGATAACTGAACTGCATCTATTTAACCCAGCTGAGGGTGAGTTATTTCATTACTTTTACAAGGCAAATGTGAGAAGGAGAACCTGAAGGCTGTCTGTGAGTATTAATGCTAGAAAATCATCTTCTAAAACTGGCCATAATTAATCAGAATTTGCTCTTGATACTTCAAGGGGATTGTTTGGTGTAGTATTATCAGGAAAGTTTATGTATGAAGTCTGCCTTTATTTCTTGCCCAATGATTTTGTTCTTTTTTAAGAAAAAGGAGCCACAACAATTAAAAAGGTTCATTGAAGTTCTAGATTACATTTTGCTGTATTCAGGTGATCGAAGTTCTCTCATAAGCCTAAATAGTGCTTTGGAAAATTGAGGAGTGTTGCTTCTTGTAGATAGTTTGAAAGTTTTTTTTTTACTTTGGATGGTATATCTAATGCTATTTACATTCAGTTTGATGCACATCTAATTTAATTGAGACCAACTCTATAAAGAGCCACTGATTTCTTTCCTTTTTGGGAATTTCAATTTTATTTGTACTAGGATCACCATTATGTCTTGAATAACAGCAGTATTAAACTGACAGCAAGTCATTGGGGTCTGTGACAGATTTAGAAATTATATAGTTTTCCTGTAATTTGTTTTTCATTCTGTGTTTAATTTCTGTAGTAGTAAACATTGTCAGAAAACTCTCTTCAGACAATGTTTTTAAGGATCTCTTTTTATATTCAATACGTTTTTCAATTGCTCAGGAAAATTCTTGGGCTCGGCAGGAATTAGCTATCGCTTGTCCCATTCAGAGTCCTTGTACATATTTGTGGCCTCGGAAACTAAAAGTGCTGATATAGACATGATCAAACCAGTATCTAACCACAGAAGTAGTAGCAGCAGAAATAATCAGCAAAGTGAAGGATCTGAAGTATTGGAGTACCCAGGATAAGAAAAAGAATCAAACCTGTTGTTCGCTCCCTCAAAGAACATGGGCTCTGTGATTCCCTGGAGCCCTGGTACATCACATCTCAAATGACATCAATGATGACATCATCCACTGAGTGTGCATGTTTTCTAAATGTTCATGCGTGTTAATCATAAATATAAAGGTTTCACGTAAGTTAAAATAGTATACTTTCTATACTATGAATGAGTGATACTATTTCTAACATATATTATCTGAGTGGCTGTGTGACTTTGGATATCCGTGTGTGAGTGGGTGTCTGTGTGCCGGTGTGGGTCGGTGAGTGGGTCTGTGGATGATGTCATCAGTGTTGTCATCAGTGATGTCACTGACCATGTCATGAGTGCCGTAATATGTGAGGTCATAAGCAGTGCATTGCGGGGGCTTAAGTTATAGTTAACTCAGGTAACTATAACTGCTGAATTTCTATGGTTTTTTACAAGTGAAATCTGAGCCAAAGTGTAACATCCCTGTAACCTTTGTTTTTTCTGTGAATATATATATATATATATATTAGTGCATCCATCAAGGGACAGATACTACTGGACACCAGTTTCCACAATACAGCAGCACTGCTTCATTTGAACAGCCCATTGAAGGACATGCTATGGGACATTATCTAAATCAGGGAAAGTGACCGGAAGAGCACGCTTTGTTTCCACAAAGCCTCTGAAGAAGAAGAATTGCCTTTGAAACGCGTCAGGCACGCAAAATCGCTGTTTTCAATCAATCTGCATGTTGGATCTCACCCGTACCGAATAAAGACTGTTTGGCTAGCACTGTGACTCGAGTGCTTCTTGCCTCGGGGCAACTTTGAGCTGGAATATATATATATATATAATGCATTATGGGATAGGTAGTCCCGCTGGGGTCAAAGCACGCATTGGGAAGCTGACTTACAAATTTATTTGCACACTCTGTTTTTAGTTGCATTCCTGATGAAGCTGCTGCCAGAGTTCCTATCCCAAAGCCTTCTGCATATCTCGTTCAGATCGGAGATGTCAAAGTCTGGGTTGTTGCAAATTCTGTTCCTGGAACACAGTTCAGAGGTTAAATGATGGCGGATTGGTTCCCAGCGTTTGGACATTTTCGCATCTGAGGTTTTTAGCTAAGTGATTTTAACAGCATGATTCTTTATAATACTCGCAAATTATTCTCTCTTTTATGTTTTCAGGCGATTTACTATGGGGGTTTTAGCGGTGCAACGCAAACATAACCAAGTTCCCAACCAGGGTAGAGGGTATGTTCAGCATATATAGTGTGTTAAACTTGCATTCTATACAGTGGAATATTTGCACTACGCAATGTATTATTAAATGCATGTAATTGTTACACTGTGGACATCATGCATAGTAATCTTGTATATATATTACAGGGTTTTCACTGTGATTTTGTGGTTGGATAGTATGCTCTCTATGTCTATCGATGCCTTAGGTGGGAGGGGCTATATAGACTGCAGTTATAATGGCGCCAACTAGATTGACAAAGGCTTTGAGCAAGCCGAAACGCGTTTCTCTTTTTAAATTTTGGGATTGAGGCTGATCTGATCAAATAAAACAGATGCCGTATCTTAACTGCCCCGAGTCCGTGTCTCCTTCAATAGATCACTCTGTGTGAGTTGGTTGTGTGTGTTTGTATATATATATATATATATATATATATTATCTACTGGCGGTCGCCAGTAGATAGTTATAGTTAGGACCTATTTTCCATAGGAAATCCGCAACATTCTATTTGGAATAAGGTTGGCGCCGATTGACGAATCTTCGAGAAATTTTCCAAACTTTTGGACAGCTCCGCTCCGCTCCTACCCTGAAAGTTTTGCGGTGATTCGTCAAGCGGGGGCTGAGAAAAAAGGGGGGTCCCAAAACGCGTTTTCCCCATGCAATTTCCCATAGGATCTGTTGTCGCAGCTACAGCCCGAACTGCTGAACGGAATTACACCAAATTTGGCAAAGAGGTAGTCCTCAGTTCAGACTCATGCCTTTTGCTTAAATGGTGTAAATCCGTTCAGTAGTTCCTGAGAAAATTACAGTTAAACGTACATATATAGCTATGGCCGAGGAGGATCCGCGGACCCTCCCCGCACCCAGCGCGCACCCTGCCGTGCACGAGCTGAATGCTAATTGGCTGTCAACACTCCAGATCAGGAAGTGTTGGCAGCCATCTTGTGCCTCGGTAGAATCGAGGCACAAGAAACCTAACAAACAAACTCGAAAAACGCAACAAGGGGGCAGGGTAGAAACACCCTGACCCCCTAGGTCTGCTCAGGGGGTCCCACAAGGACCCTCAGGGCCAAAAAAAGATAACTTTTTTAAAAAATCGGCGAGATTCGCGCACCCAGCGCGAATTTCGGCCGGAAAAAAAAAATAATAATTCAGTGCGGGCTCCCGCGCTGAATATTCTATTTTGCCCCCGGGGGCCAAATCCCGGGGGCATAATTTAAAAAAAAAGTGTGGGGGGTCCCAATCCCCCCCACACTGCCCCGGGGACCGCCACCCCCCGGGGCTCCAAGATTGAATATGCGGGGGGCTCACGGCCCCCCCGCAGCCCCAGGGACCGCCACCCCCCAGGGCTTTAATTTAATGTATGCAGGGGGCTCATGGCCCCCCGCAGTCCCGGGGACCGCCACCCCCGGGCCATGTTTGTTTAGAAAACAAAAAAAGTGTGGGGGGGGCTCGAGCCCCCCCACACACCCCGGGGACCCCCTAATTATTTAAAATAGGGGGTCCGTTACGGACCCCCAAGTCCCAGGGACCACCACACCCCAGGGCTTAAAATTAAGTGGGAGGGGGGCCGCGCGGCCCCCCTCCTGGAGCCAAAGATGGCCCTGGAGACCACCACCCCCCAGGGCCGGCTCCTGCAGTGTCCCGGGGTGCCCACCCCCGGGACACTGCTGTTTGCAATGGCAGGGCGGGAGCCTCACGGCCATGGGGAGCATGTTAGCTGCTCCCCATGTGGAAAAGCAATGCCGGCTCCCGCAGGAAGTGGGGAGCCGGCTGGGACCGTGGGGGGATTGGGACCCCCCATGGTCCCCAACGAGATGGCCAGGCCCCGGGGGATGGGGTCCCCGGGGCCAGTAGTGGCCCAGGAGGGGGGCCACGCGGCCCCCCTCTTAAAAATAAATAATTTAAAAAACGGCCCCGGGGGATGGGGCCCCAGGGGCCAAAAGGGGACACAGGAGAGGGGCAAGGCAGCCCCCCTCCAAAAATAAAAACTAAAAAAAAGGCCATGCCCCGGGGGATGGGGTACCCGGGGCAAATTATGGCCTCGGGAGGGGGGCCACGCGGCCCCCTTCCGTTTTTTCTTTTTTTTTTAAATAAAAAAATACAAATGGGGGCAGGCCCTGGGGGATGGGGTCCCCAGGGCCAAAAAATAAGAAAAAGAAGGGGGGCCCCCCTTCTTAAAAAGAAAAAAATATATAAAAACGGGATCGGGGAGGAGGCCACGCCCCCTCCTTTCATCACTCTGCAAACGCGCCCCCTGGCACGTTTGCAGAGGGGGAACAAATTCCCCTTCAATATTGGGGGTCCCTGGGGGCCAACTAGCCCACCAGGAACCTCCAGTATGCGCCAGGGGGCTGCCTTGCAGAGAGGTGTAATGAGGCCATGCCCCTTTTTACACCTCTCTGCAACGCAGCTCCCTGGCGCTTACTGGAGGTACCTGGTGGGCTAGTTGGCCGCCAGGGGACCTCAGGATTCAAGGGGACTTAATCTCCCAACTTAAAACGTGCCACGGGGCGCGTTTGCACAGTGGTGAAGGTAGGGGGCGGGGCCTGAGGTGATACTGTGCAAACACGCCCTGTGGCACATTTTAAGTTGGGAAATTCATTCCTCTTCAATCCAGAGGTCCCCTACGGGACAACTAGCCCACCAGGTACCTCCACTAAGCGCCACAGAGCTGCGTTGCAGAGTGTTTTAAAAAGGGGTGTGGCCTCTGAACACCTCTCTGCAACGCAGCACCCTGGCACATACTGGAGGTACCTGGTGGGCTAGCTGGCCGCCAGGGGACCTCAGGATTCAAGGGGACTTAATCCTCCAATTTAAAACACCCCACGGGGCGCGTTTGCACCGTGGTGAAGGTAGGGGGCGGGGCCTGAGGTGAGATCTGTGCAAACACGCACTGTGGCGCGTTTTAAGTTGGGGAATTAATTCCTCTTCAATCCTGAGGGTCCCTGGGGACCAACTAGCCCACCAGGTACCTCCGGTAAGCGCCACGGAGCTGTGTTGCAGAGTGTTGTAAAAAGGGGCGTGGCCTTGAATACCTCTCTGCAATGCAGCTCCCTGGCGCATACTGGAGGTACCTGGTGAGCTAGTTGGCCCCCAGGGGACCTCAGGATTGAAGAGGAATTAATTCCCCAACTTAAAACGCGCCACAGGGCGTGTTTGCAAATGTCACCTCAGGCCCCTCCCCCTTCCTTCACCATTGTACAAATATTCCTCTAAAATCAGCTGAACCTACGAATTCCGATTTACTCACCTGTTATCAGGAGAGAACCCAGGGCTGCATCTTTTAGCCGAGCACTGACCCTGAAAAGTAATTCTAAGCGTACTTACCAGTAACTTGTTTTTCCTTCCATAGGAATCCATTGTGTGGTTTTCACCAGAAAAGTTTCTAAGTGTCCATTTTTGAAACGTACAAATATTCCTCTAAAATCAGCCGAACTACGAATTCCGATTTACTCACCTGTTATCAGGAGAGAACCCAGAGCTGCATCTTTTAGACCAGCACTGACCCTGAAAAGTAATTCGAAGTGTACTTACCAGTAACTTGTATTTCTTTCCATAGGAATCCATTGTGTGGTTTTCAGAAGAAAGGTTTCTAAGTGTCCATTTGTGAAACGTACAAATATTCCTCTAAAATCAGCCGAACTACAAATTCCGATTTTCTCACCTGCTATCAGGAGAAAACCCAGTGCTGCATCTTTTAGCCGAGCACTGACCCTGAAAAGTAATTCTAAGCGTACTTACCAGTAACTTGTATTTCTTTCCATAGGAATCCATTGTGTGGTTTTCAGAAGAAAGGTTTCTAAGTGTCCATTTTTGAAACGTACAAATATTCCTCTAAAATCAGCTGAACTACAAATTCCAATTTTCTTACCTGCTATCAGGAGAAAACCCAATGCTGCATCTTTTAGCCGAGCACTGACCCTGAAAAGTAATTCTAAGCGTACTTAACAGTAACTTGTATTTCCTTTCATAGGAATCCATTGTGTGGTTTTCTGCAGAAAAGTTTCTATGTGTCCATTTTTGAAACGTACAAATATTCCTCTAAAATCAGCCGAACTAAGAATTCCGATTTACTCACCTGTTATAAGGAGAGAACCCAGGGCTGCATCTCTTAGCCCAGCAGTGACCCTGAAAAGTAATTCTAAGCGTACTTAACAGTAACTTGTATTTCCTTCCATAGGAATCCATTGTGTGCTTTTAAGCAGAAAAGTTTCTGTCTGTTTTCACAAACTAAAAATATTCCTAAAAAATCATCTGTACATACATCATACATTCTTTCAACTGTTTACAGGAGATTCACCTGTGCTGGATCCAGGATCCACCACTGAGTAAGAAAAAGTAACAATAACACTACTTACCTGCAAAGTGAATTTCCTGCCGTAGGATAACATTGGTGATTCTATGTGAAAAAAAATTGTGTCAACTTTTAAAATACAATAATAATCCTTAAAAATCACTACTGTAACCAAAACGCTTTTACTCAACTGTTTACAGGAGATGTCCAAGGACTGAATCTAGGATCCAGTACTGTGGTTAGAAAAGTAATCCATAAAGTAACTAATTGCATTTGACTAGAAATTCACATTGAGCTCAATGTTGCTTTGTGCTTGAAATTGTGTTGCCCATTGCAACAACTGTAACTACTGTACTTTAAAGTCTATTGCCTATTTACAAAGTATTTAAACTAAAGTAATTCATTCTGAGAAAGTATATTCTGTATTGTAATGTATAATGTAATAAAAAAATAAAATGTCTAAAAATAAACAGTTTAAAAAATGCAGTAAATCAGTATAAAAAAAATCAGTATAACAATTAATACATTACAAATTGTCATTTACAAAACCTTTGAAATTCATTGAAAAAACCATAGGTTTCAGGCCTGATATAGTTAGAAATTAGCATTTAAAAAACCTTTGAAATTCACTGAAAAAACCATAGGTTTCAGGCCTGATATAGTTAGGAATTAGCATTTAAAAAGCCTTTGAAATTCACTGAAAAAAACCATAGGTTTCAGGCCTGATATAGTTAGGAATTAGCATTTAAAAAACCTTTGAAATTCACTGAAAAACCATAGGTTTCAGGCCTGATATAGTTAGGAATTAGCATTTAAAAAACCTTTGAAATTCACTGAAAAACCATCGGTTTCAGGCCTGATATAGTTAGGAATTAGCATTTAAAAAACCTTCGAAATTCACTGAAAAAACAATAGGTTTTAGGGGTGTTATAGTTAGCTGGACATTTCACTCGAACGAAACCATTGAAATTCCTCAGATATAGTTAGCTGTACTAACTACATCTCGCGCGCCCACAATCCACTGCTGATGATGTCACATATTACATCATTCATGACATGGTCAGTGGCATCACTGATGACATCTCAAATGACATCACTGATGACATCACTGATGACATCATCCAGTAAATGTGGTTTGGTTCATTATTTAAATATGTATTATTTATATAGCAATTTGCATTGAAGAATGAGTGGATATATAAATATCTGGATGGAGGATTTAGTAGCAGTGTGATTGACTCTTTACTTGACTAATTTATAGTGTCTCACTAAATATATTGGATAGTGACTAAACTGTGTGAATATCTGTATCACTTTGTCAGTTGTTGTGTAAACTGCTGCACTAGTTGGTTACTAGCACCGTGAAAGTCTACATTATTTATTGATTAGTTAACTGAGTATACACTGCCCACACTTAATCATAAGAGTGAATATCTTCTAATTAGGAACCTATACTGTATCATTCTAAATGTAACTGGGTTGACGGTTTCTGAAACTATTAGCAATACCATAAATGTTGATGACTCATTTATGCCCCCCCAAGTAGTAGAGGAGGGATTCCATTTGAGGGTCCTGAGGTAGTGACCCAGCAAACCTTCATTCATGCCCTCAATCCTGCCTTCCCAGTAGCACGTAATGGAGCATCCAGGAGTAGGGGTAAGATCCCTAGGCATGCTAGCCTTGAGCATATATTCCAAAGAAGACACCCACATACAAGCCCAATCCTAACAACCCCATCATCTCAAGAGGCCTAACCTAGTAATGCATTCAACAAGATCAGAGCTGAACTGTAAGGGTAAGTAACTTTAGATTACACAGTGTGAGCTTCGCACCTGTTATGCCTCTTTGTAGATAATTATGGCTGGGAGGGGAACCAGAGATTTTAAACCTTTAAATCCCATTTTCGGAGTTTTAATAGCATATGTGTTAAAGTACAAATATTGCCAAACCAATATAGCATATTCTTCATCAGAGCATTCCAGAAGTTAGACGCTTGGGGTATTAATCGTTCCACCCAAAAGTGCACTAAAGTGTTATAGGCTAACATGCTGCCCCCACCACCGAAGGCTTATAAAAACTGTGCTTTGAAACTTTTTGAACTCAGGTATATGTGTTGGGACCATAACCATCTTGGTGAAACTCACCCCACCTGCAAATGATATTGATTAGCAGTTCCTTTTACCAACCTTTGACAGAAATGAGGCCGGAATTTAAAACAGAATTGTATCTAGAACCTCCCTTTGCTTCCATGGATTAGTATTTCAAAATATTTAATTTGTTCAGGGGTGAATTTATATTCCTTATCCCCCACCAAGACTGTTCTAGAGCAGCCAATGAGAACACCTCTAATGTTTCCCCAAACAATTTAGCCCAATATTGTAATCAAACTGGCCCTCAAAGGCCAGAGCTCCATACGACGAAATATGGGCAAGATGTCATTGGTATAAGGGAAATCATAGAGTCTACCTCATGTTACCTAATGCTTGCGAGTGCTCTAAGATTTTGAATGATTTATTTGTAAGGAGCGACCCCACCAACCTAATAATTAAATATCTTTCTAGAACAAACGCATTTTTAATGACAAGATCTTAGTTCAATCCAGACACCTACGAACTAAAGCAGCAGGCTTTTTCTAGGAGAAATGAGTGCTAAGTATTAAAGCAACACCAAAACAATACTGGTCAGTGAATAACATTTCCAGACCAATTTAGTAAAATGGAGAACATTTGAATAAATAAAATTGCCCAAATAATCTAGAGGTATACATTTCTGAAAATATAAGACAAAGAAATGGCAATAAACTTCCCTTAGGAGCATTTCATCCATTTGAGCTGGAAAAAATATTTTTGCAGAAACCTGAAGTTTAGCTGCAAAGTGGAATTACTATATCAGACAAATGAGAAGAGAGGTGTGGTGGTATCTTATTTCATTGCTGCTACAGGTTGCCACTGGATCACCTAAACAAACATCAGCAGTGGTTGAAAGGGAGAAATATTATTATCGGTCTGTTACTTCTTTTAGCGCCTCCACTGTTCTCAGGTGTCTGGGTTAAGCCTACAGTTCGTCTCCACGATCTCACACTCATCTGGACCATATAAGTAAATACATTGGGTTCTAAGTCACTATAAACATTTGGAATCCGGTCGAAACAGCATTTAACCCCCTAATCGCTCTGCCAGAGGACCTACATAGTGGATTAAATTCGAATTATGGTTTGTCGCTTTGGCTGATCGAGGACGAGATCTAGAAAACTGATCTCCTGGGATTGGAGCACAGCATCTTTGTTCCTTCAGAAGTAATAGATTTGGGAAGCATGTCTTTTTCAACAATGCGTTCCATATTCTCTGTATTTGACATTAACTTGCCGATCATGACAGAAAACAAAATATTTCGCTATCTTTGCTTAAAAAATATATGAGAAGTGTTCAGTATAATGAGAAACGTGGCTTCAGGTGACGGTACACACCTGCAATAGTGCCTGATATGTCCATTGTTACTCTCTATAGTTGATGGTGCTTGCCATATGTATGACTGAGCCAAGTTAAAGGTTTATGTCCTTGAACATATAAATGTCTTATCTTTTTTAGTAATGTATGTTAATGTACTAAATTAACTTTTTTATCATGATTTTGTAATTGTCTTCCTTCAAAATGGCTGCCACACTAAAACTAGACTGTTCAGAGAGTTCCATCCGCGAGCATGTTGAGGTCAGTGTGGTTAAACCAGCAGGGACTCACAGTCCTTGTTCAAGGATTAATGACCCTGCCTGAAATGTGTAATGCTTTTGTTGACATGGCTTCGATCCATACATTATTCAGTTTGCAGAGAGTAACAATCTATTCCCCAGTATGCAGCATGGTTCTTTTTATCCAAGTTACTGCCAGCAAGCGTGTTTGTCACTTAATTTACTAACACTTAAAGAGACACCATTTTCTTACTGATGATTAGTTTTGGGCCCCAGACAGTAGTCTTCAAACATTTGGCATGGCTTTCAATGACAAATCTGAAAGGCGCGAATGGGATTCGTTAGACAGTTTTTTTGCATTAAGTGGAATAACAAAGCCTGGACACAAAAAGTGTCTGTGCCATATGCCCAGATGTCAGTTCTTTGCTCCCTTCCTTTCCCAATGCAGAAAATTCTCAGAGAGGATCCTTAATATACTGGCAGCTCAAGTGTCGCATGCAAAGTCAAAGATGAATGTGAAAGATCATTTATATAACATATAGAACATGCGTTTTCCTGCTTAGTACAATTGCAGTTCATTGGGACATTGCCATTTCTATGGTGTGCTCTGTATGCTAAAGGAAGTTGTCTCAGGGGCAGCCAGCACCATCTCTTGTGCTGTCTTTTATTTGTAGTGTCACCAGTGCAGAATTATGGAATTTTCCATGTGAGAAATATTTGCCATGCTACTCAAAGTTGTGCAGTTAGTGTTCGTAAGAATCCTATAAAGGGAGTTAGTGATGTGTGGAACAGAGAATCTACCCAGCCACAATAGAGTGTCTCTCTGTGGTCCCTGGAGATGGGACTCGCCCAGCTTTAGAAGCCATCTGTGGGAGGCAGGGGGACCTCCTTCAAATCACAGTGATATATGTCAGTATGTGGACGCCCAAGGCGATATCCAGGAGGGGTGAGAAGGGGCACTCAAAGATTGAAGGAGCAATCTTTCTTGGCAAAGCCTTCATACCCCACATATCATGCTGGGGTGCATTCCCGAAAATGTTCATAGTGAACCTAACCAAAAACATTTTTCTTCTGTGGAACCAGATGCAGTGGAAAAGGTCTGTGGAACTGCTGGCATTGTTGGGAAGGGATTTGGAGTGTTGTTCCTTGTACTTGTCAAGTTAGAATCTCAGTAAAAAGATACATTGTCATCAATAGATAATAATCACATTAATTATCAAATTATTTGCAAAAAGTTGACAATTATATAAAACAGTTTGGAAAATGATATTGACAATTTACCAATCTTATTTGATACTAAGAACCAGTAGTACATTCTCAATGTAGCATGCGCCCCAAAATCTAACAACACTGTCCACGTTTATGATGGTGCGCATGTAAAGCATTTTGCTAAATTCTGGCTAAATTTTCCCTCTTGTTTTAAGTCTCTTCTCAGCATCAACACATGTGAGTGACCGTGAGTTGGGGAAGAAAAACAGAATGTGACAAATGAAGCCAGACCGCACATAAATCTGTCACCATTCCCCTGTAGTTGACAAATGACAATGGTCACGTTTTTCAGGAGCGATGAATGCATGATATGTGTACAGATGAGCAATGGACTGGTCTGTGTTTGCTCATGTGGTAGTATGTGAAAGTCTCAGTTTGTCCCCCCATAGAATCCCTTCTTCCTCCATTATCCTGATGGACATTTGATGTGCTTAATAGGCGGAGTTGTATCAATGTTTCCAGAAATGAAATAAGGTTTTCCTGTGGTAGTTTTATCCCCCAAAATATAGTGTCACTGTTATATAGTGTGATGAACAATTAGAAGTCCCAGTTTTTTCCGGTTTCCTGATTTTTTCTTGATTTTCCCACACACATTCAGACAGATATTATTTTTTCCTTGTCTTATCTTCAAAAAGGGGATATGTTTCTAGAGTCAGAGCAAAGGTGAATGTGTCTATTGACATAATGGAAAGGAGGAGTGCAGCGAGCATGAAGTGAAAGTAGGGCTGGTGTCAGAGCTGGGGATGAAGTGGGAGAGTGGAGAGCAGTGCCCCACGCGGACGATGACCTCAAGCTGACATTATGATATATCTATAGATGGAAACTCTGCTATGGGAGATATGTGAACACAATTAAATAAAACAGAGCGCCATTCATGTCTACCTCTACATTTCCAGTACGTCATGCCAAGCACTAGAATAAATCCCTCTCGTTTAATTTATCCAGAAGAGAAAAGAATGCCACCCGCGCTCACTATTTGTGGTACCTTCCAGCTGCAGGATGTTGCGTCTTTCAAGGGAAGGACAACCTACTCTTGGAAGTGATGACGAGGCACAACATGGATCGGTACAAGGGTGGAGGATGATGCATTTGGGGGCTACTCCATCTGTAGACAGGAACCATGTCGGAAGAAGTGCATAATGGGAAGAGTAAGTGGGCTCCTGCAGTAGGAGATGTTGTGGGGGCACAGGGTCGGGGGTCGAGCTCTGGATGCGAGCTTGTTAGATGCCGGTTTCTTATGAGGGAGCACCTGCCGAAGCTCTGAGAGGCAGCAACAATTGTTTTCACTTCATAAGGAGGGGGGGGGGGGTAATGCCGCCCGTTTCCTCTAAATATTTCAGAAAGCTCTCAAAGGCAAACTTTTTAAGGATGTAAAAAAAGACCTTCATATGTCTCACTAAATCTATGGCTGCCACATTTCTACCGACTTAAAGAAACATGCCCAGGCAAACATTGGCTTCCTTCTGTTAAAAGCCACCAGAATTACGAATTAACCCATTGCCAAAGGGGCTACAAAGCAGTGAATAAACCACGTTAGCTCTTTATAAATTACTAGCCAGTAGACATGCCGATATTGTTTTTGCAAATAAATTAAAGTAAGAACGGTATCATAACGTGTTACATTTCATAGCATTGTAAAGGAGACCTGCCTATTGAAATTGGAAGGGAAGCACTTCGAATGCAGTTGGAATTATTAACGCCGCCAAAGTTATTACATTTATTTAAATAAAAAAGAAAGCCCCCATAAGCAATAAAGATGTCGACATTTGACAGATGGAAAGTAGAATATCTATACATATAAATACAAACAAGGAAAGCATCCTTGACAGACCTTCTTGGGGCATACAGCTGTGCTAATTGCTGCCAAACCACACATATCCTGATTAGCTCTTTCTATTTCTGTACAAACCCCAGTGATTTTTGTGGCTATAACAATTTACAGACCTACTGTAGTTCATGCATATAAATCTTCACTCATTCCAATAGTTCAAAATGAAGATCAGATATTTGCTTCCATGAATGTGCTCTTCTTTTGAACATCAGCAGTACGTTCTTTATCGAATGAAACACTTTCACTGCTTCAACCGAGAAGAAAGCATTACTTTTATGATAATGTATATTTATACTAATTATATATAGAATAGTTTTGAGCTTACACGTTGCTCAATTGTACTATGCTGTCAGAAATGTTAGCGAATTACAAAGTTTTCACATGGGTACATAATTAGGAAAAAACATTGTTAACATTCTCTGAATGCAATGAACGAATATCAGCAAGCTGTATTGAAAAGGCAATGTCGTAATTAACAAAGTGATAGAGAAAATTATAGACATTATTTTTCAGAAGTGAAAATCATAGTATTATATACCAGAAATATATCCATATATCATAAAAAACAGGGTGTGCGGCAACGGAGCACTGTTTTGTGATTCTTGTGTTAAAGACTTGTGAGCCGGGGCCACATCATTCACAAGCACTATAGAGGGCAGCCAAAACAAAACGTGGCAGGGTAGCACACCAATAAGGGCTTTCAAACCAGTATTCCAGCAAGCGTTGTCTTCCTTGTGATATATATATATATATTTTATATATTACCTACTGGCGGTCGCCAGTAGGTAGTTATAGTTAGGACCACGTTTCCATAGGAAATCCGCAACATTCTATTTTGAATAACTTTGGCGCCGGTCGACGAATCCTCGCGAATATTTCAAAATAGGTGGGGCGCTACGCTACGCTCCTACCCTGAAAGTCTCGGGGGGATTCGTCAAGCGGGGGCTGAGATAAAGGGGGGGTCCCAAAACGCGTTTTTCCCATGCATTTTTCCATAGGACCTTTAGACAGGGCTACAGCCCGAACGGCTGAACAGAATTTAATGAAATTTGGCAGAGAGGTAGTCCCCAGGTCAAGGAAGTGCCTTGTGCAGGTTTGGTGTAAATCTGTTCAGTAGATTCTGAGAAAATAGCCTTTAAATCAATATATATATCTGTGGCAGCTTACGGTGCGCTTACCGTGCGCTTACCGTAAGCTTACCGTACGCGTACCGTGGCATGCGCGAGCGGGATTCTGATTGGCTCTTAGTTCTTAGTAAACATTCGAATCGGTCGAAACCAGGAAGCGGCGGCCGCCATTTTCTCTCTCGCTTCCTGAGTAGGGCAGCAAAAACCAACCCCAAAAATGGGTAAAGAGGCAGTTTAATGAGATCCTAACCCCCCAGCATTGATACAGGGGTCCCCAAACCACCCCCAAGCCCAAAAAAAAAATAAATTTTATTTTCGGAAAATTGCCGATTACGCTTACCGTACGCGCACGGTAAAAAATAGTAAAAAAAAAAAAATTAGCCACATTCTCCCCACCCCGTGTGCAAATGGTGCCCGAAGGGCACCATTTGTGCATGGCTTATCATAGGTAGGAAGTTAACAAAGAATACATTTCACAAAGATGCGCAAAATATGTCCCCCATGTGCGCACGGTGCGCGAAGCGCATCGTGCGTACATGGCCCATCCCGCTTAACGTGGGCACACGGTGCGCGCAGCGCACCGCGTGACCACTGTGCGTGCACGGCACTAACTGCGTAAAGTGGGCGCGCGGTGCGCGAAGCGCACCGCGTGCTCACTGTGCGCGCACGGTGCGCGAAGCGCACCGTGCGCGCACGGAACGAACTGCGTTAACTGGGCGCGCACGCCACGAATGGCGTAAAGTAACTTAGCATTTAAAAAACCTTGCAAATTCACTGAAAAAACCATAGGTTTCACACATGTTATAGTTAGCTGGACATTTTACTGATAAAAAACCAATGAAATTCCCCCGTTATAGTTACTGCAGGCAACTATAACTCACGCGACCGCAATCTTCTGCTGATGACATATGTGTCTTTATGAAAAAAAAATATTTGTAATATATGTAAAGCTAAAATTTAATGGAAGAAGACATGGGCAAATAAGTGTCTAAATACAGTATTAGCATCAGCAGAGGATTGCGGTCGCGTGAGTTATAGTTGCCTGCAGTAACTATAACGGGGGAATTTCATTGGTTTTTTATCAGTAAAATGTCCAGCTAACTATAACATGTGTGAAACCTATGGTTTTTTCAGTGAATATATATATATATATATATATATATATATATATATATATATATGTATTACCTACTGGCGGTCGCCAGTAGGTAGTTATAGTTAGGACCACGTTTCCATAGGAAATCCGCAACATTCTATTTTGAATAACTTTGGCGCCGGTCGACGAATCCTCGCGAATTTTTCAAAATAGGTGGGGCGCTCCGCTCCTTCCCTGAAAGTCTCGGGGGGATTCGTCAAGCGGGGGCTAAGATAAAAGGGGGGTCCCAAAACGCGTTTTTCCCATGCATTTTTCCATAGGACCTTTAGACACAGCTACAGCCCGAACGGCTGAACAGAATTACTAGAAATTTGGCAGAGAGGTAGTCCTCAGGTCAAGGAAGTGCCTTTTGTAGGTTTGGTGTAAATCTGTTCAGTAGATTCTGAGAAAATAGCCTTTAAATCAATATATATATCTGAGCCAGCTTACGGTGCGCTTACGGTACGCTTACCGTACGCGTACGGTGGCGTGCGCGAGCGCGATTCTGATTGGCTCTTAGATCTTAGTAAACATTCGAATCGGTCGAAACCAGGAAGCGGCGGCCGCCATTTCGTGTGTTTCACTCAGAAAAAAAAGAGTGATAACAAGAAAAGGGGGCAAGGAGGAGAGTTACAGACCCCCTAACATTTGTAAGGGGGTCAAAGAAGGACAGAAAAGTACAAAGAAAACATTTATTGATTTTAAATAAAATCACGGGGTACGCGTACGGTAAGCGTACGGTAGAAAAAAAAAATAAAAAAAGAAATGAAAATCAGATTTAAGTGTTTAGATATTAGGGGGCTCTAAAAAGAGCCGTTGTGTTTATTAAGTGATTTTTTAGCGGTACCTACAAGTAAGTACCGATGCAGAGTCTAAGGTTCAAGAGGAAGACTCTGTTCCCTTCATCATTGAAGTGTACACCATCTCCTCTATAAATGTCTTGCATGTCATAACGCAAGTTGTTGTGGTAAATGGAACCCATACCATAGTCACGGAGGAAAGCAGAAACAGATTTGTTGACGTGCTTTCTTGCTTTGTCAATCTGCGGACAGAAATGATTGGACCAGTTCCATTTTTGCCTTTGGCATATGTTAGAAAACACAAAGGAAGTTTTAGGGAAAAGTGAAAACAGTTGTGCAAAGGTCTCCTTCATAAGCATTTCCAGACCTACCCCAGTCAAAGTGCCTAGGTCATTGCCACCACAGTGCACTATTATGAGGTCAGGGTGTTGGATGTGCATGAAGGATTTCACCAATGGCATCAACTGGTGCCACTTTAACCCTCTCTGACCAATCCATTTAATGTCTACATTTGGCAAAGCAAGGTCTCTCACCATATCTGTTTTCTCTGCATACTTTTCACTCCAGAAGACATAGCTGTGCCCTACAATCCACACTGTGAACATCTTCAAAGGAGAACTGGATGCACTCAGGAGGTGTCTTTCAGTAGAATGGCAATATGAGAAGAAAGACAGTTTGGAAATGGAGGCATACATATTTTTTTTTAAAAAAAAAAGAACTGATTGGCTGTTTCATACCATTCTAGAATAAAAACTAGGCTGTATGTGTAAATTAATAGAAGCATGTTTTGTATTGGTACAGAAAAATGTGTTACCAAAGAACAGTACTATGGATTTGCTGTTAGGTTTGAAAAGTCAAGCACTCTTGCTCTTTGGAATTGAAACATTGTTTGGCGAACTTCTGACCTGACTCCACACAGCAGTGTTCCATGAGCTGTTGCTATGGTAGCAGGCAGAAGTCAAGTTGGGGGAAGGGTACTAGGCAGAAGTCAAGTTGGGGGAAGGGTACTTTTGGAAAAGGGTTGTTTTTCAACCAATAGAAATGTGTGATTACATTTGAAAAAAAGGGGCAAGCACTGAGATTTGAAACTAACATGTATATGTGTGGAAAAAGAGAGGGAAAGTTTGCCATTATCTGGTTCTGCTGAGAGGAGAGAGGTGTAGAGAACAGAGATCCTGGCTCTGATAATCTGCTGTTTGAGTGCCACATTTCTTTCACAACTAACTAATTTTAAAGGTGAGTTTAGAGTCTGAGAGGGGATGTATATGGTAAATTAAGAAATGAATAATAGAAATGCAATTCTTTTTGTTGAAGTTGTGTTTATTATTTTCTGTGTTGGGATAAAAATTTAAATGTGAGGAACATGTAAAATATTATGGACTATGTTTTCACAATAAATTAAGGTGTACTGGTATAATAAAAGAATAGTTTAAGGGTTTGAGGTTGGACTCAGTAATGCAAATACATTCAGCATCACTAAGGCTGGTTGCCCTTGCTGGAGTGTAGGCAGACACCCAGGTTACAAATGATGCTGGTCTGAAAAAGCAGTTTGGACATGTGCTTTGTAAAAAATCTGAAAAGTGGATTCATAATGTGTCAGTCTGTAAAAGTGTTTATCACTTGCCAAAAAAAAGAGAAGTAAGTGTGCTTTCAAATTGGCAAAGAAATTTCGTTTTGTGACTAATGTGAAAACATGACTCTGTGTGCAAATAGGAATTACAGGCAGAGATTTATTGCGTATTGCTCTGGTGATTTCACAGTTGCATTAGATGGAAAGGGGGAGACATTTTTTGGTGCAGAAGCAGACTCTTAGCACACAGGTAGCTGCTTACCATGTGGAATCATGCACAGTATTCACAAGCGAGTGGGGTTTGAGGTTTCAGTCAGTAATGCAAATACATTCAGCATCACTAAGGCTGGTTGCCCTTGCTGGAGTGTAGGCAGACACCCAGGTTACAAATGATGCTGGTCTGAAAAAGCAGTTTGGACATGTGCTTTGTAAAAAATCTGAAAAGTGGATTCATAATGTGTCAGTCTGTAAAAGTGTTTATCACTTGCCAAAAAAAAGAGCAGTAAGTGTGCTTTCAAATTGGCAAAGAAATTTCGTTTTGTGACTAATGTGAAAACATGACTCTGTGTGCAAATAGGAATTACAGGCATAGATTTATTGCGTATTGCTCTGGTGATTTCACAGTTGCATTAGATGGAAAGGGGGAGACATTTTTTGGTGCAGAAGCAGACTCTTAGCACACAGGTAGCTGCTTACCATGTGGAATCATGCACAGTATTCACAAGCGAGTGGGGTTTGAGGTTTCAGTCAGTAATGCAAATACATTCAGCATCACTAAGGCTGGTTGCCCTTGCTGGAGTGTGGGCAGACACCCAGGTTACAAATGATGCTGGTCTGAAAAAGCAGTTTGGACATGTGCTTTGTAAAAAATCTGAAAAGTGGATTCATAATGTGTCAGTCTGTAAAAGTGTTTATCACTTGCCAAAAAAAAGAGCAGTAAGTGTGCTTTCAAATTGGCAAAGAAATTTCGTTTTGTGACTAATGTGAAAACATGACTCTGTGTGCAAATAGGAATTACAGGCAGAGATTTATTGCGTATTGCTCTGGTGATTTCACAGTTGCATTAGATGGAAAGGGGGAGACATTTTTTGGTGCAGAAGCAGACTCTTAGCACACAGGTAGCTGCTTACCATGTGGAATCATGCACAGTATTCACAAGCGAGTGGGGTTTGAGGTTTCAGTCAGTAATGCAAATACATTCAGCATCACTAAGGCTGGTTGCCCTTGCTGGAGTGTAGGCAGACCCCCAGGTTACAAATGATGCTGGTCTGAAAAAGCAGTTTGGACATGTGCTTTGTAAAAAATCTGAAAAGTTGATTCATAATGTGTCAGTCTGTAAAAGTGTTTATCACTTGCCAAAAAAAAGAGAAGTAAGTGTGCTTTCAAATTGGCAAAGAAATTTCGTTTTGTGACTAATGTGAAAACATGACTCTGTGTGCAAATAGGAATTACAGGCAGAGATTTATTGCGTATTGCTCTGGTGATTTCACAGTTGCATTAGATGGAAAGGGGGAGACATTTTTTGGTGCAGAAGCAGACTCTTAGCACACAGGTAGCTGCTTACCATGTGGAATCATGCACAGTATTCACAAGCGAGTGGGGTTTGAGGTTTGAGTCAGTAATGCAAATACATTCAGCATCACTAAGGCTGGTTGCCCTTGCTGGAGTGTAGGCAGACACCCAGGTTACAAATGATGCTGGTCTGAAAAAGCAGTTTGGACATGTGCTTTGTAAAAAATCTGAAAAGTGGATTCATAATGTGTCAGTCTGTAAAAGTGTTTATCACTTGCCAAAAAAAAGAGCAGTAAGTGTGCTTTCAAATTGGCAAAGAAATTTCGTTTTGTGACTAATGTGAAAACATGACTCTGTGTGCAAATAGGAATTACAGGCATAGATTTATTGCGTATTGCTCTGGTGATTTCACAGTTGCATTAGATGGAAAGGGGGAGACATTTTTTGGTGCAGAAGCAGACTCTTAGCACACAGGTAGCTGCTTACCATGTGGAATCATGCACAGTATTCACAAGCGAGTGGGGTTTGAGGTTTCAGTCAGTAATGCAAATACATTCAGCATCACTAAGGCTGGTTGCCCTTGCTGGAGTGTAGGCAGACACCCAGGTTACAAATGATGCTGGTCTGAAAAAGCAGTTTGGACATGTACTTTGTAAAAAATCTGAAAAGTGGATTCATAATGTGTCAGTCTGTAAAAGTGTTTATTACTTGCCAAAAAAAGAGCAGTAAGTGTGCTTTCAAATTGGCAAAGAAATTTCGTTTTGTGACTAATGTGAAAACATGACTCTGTGTGCAAATAGGAATTACAGGCAGAGATTTATTGCGTATGCTCTGGTGATTTCACAGTTGCATTAGAAGGAAAGGGGGAGCCTTTTTTTGGTGCAGAAGCTGACTCTTAGCACACAGGTAGCTGCTTACCATGTGGAATCATGCACAGTATTCACAAGCGAGTGGGGTTTGAGGTTTCAGTCAGTAATGCAAATACATTCAGCATCACTAAGGCTGGTTGCCCTTGCTGGAGTGTAGGCAGACACTCAGGTTACAAATGATGCTGGTCTGAAAAAGCAGTTTGGACATGTGCTTTGTAAAAAATCTGAAAAGTGGATTCATAATGTGTCAGTCTGTAAAAGTGTTTATCACTTGCCAAAAAAAAGAGCAGTAAGTGTGCTTTCAAATTGGCAAAGAAATTTCGTTTTGTGACTAATGTGAAAACCTGACTCTGTGTGCAAATAGGAATTACAGGCAGAGATTTATTGCGTATTGCTCTGGTGATTTCACAGTTGCATTAGATGGAAAGGGGGAGACATTTTTTGGTGCAGAAGCAGACTCTTAGCACACAGGTAGCTGCTTACCATGTGGAATCATGCACAGTATTCACAAGCGAGTGGGGTTTGAGGTTTCAGTCAGTAATGCAAATACATTCAGCATCACTAAGGCTGGTTGCCCTTGCTGGAGTGTAGGCAGACACCCAGGTTACAAATGATGCTGGTCTGAAAAAGCAGTTTGGACATGTGCTTTGTAAAAAATCTGAAAAGTGGATTCATAATGTGTCAGTCTGTAAAAGTGTTTATCACTTGCCAAAAAAAAGAGCAGTAAGTGTGCTTTCAAATTGGCAAAGAAATTTCGTTTTGTGACTAATGTGAAAACATGACTCTGTGTGCAAATAGGACTTACAGGCAGAGATTTATTGCTTATTGCTCTGGTGATTTCACAGTTGCATTAGATGGAAAGGGGGAGACATTTTTTGGTGCAGAAGCAGACTCTTAGCACACAGGTAGCTGCTTACCATGTGGAATCATGCACAGTATTCACAAGCGAGTGGGGTTTGAGGTTTCAGTCAGTAATGCAAATACATTCAGCATCACTAAGGCTGGTTGCCCTTGCTGGAGTGTAGGCAGACACCCAGGTTACAAATGATGCTGGTCTGAAAAAGCAGTTTGGACATGTGCTTTGTAAAAAATCTGAAAAGTGGATTCATAATGTGTCAGTCTGTAAAAGTGTTTATCACTTGCCAAAAAAAAGAGCAGTAAGTGTGCTTTCAAATTGGCAAAGAAATTTCGTTTTGTGACTAATGTGAAAACATGACTCTGTGTGCAAATAGGAATTACAGGCATAGATTTATTGCATATTGCTCTGGTGATTTCACAGTTGCATTAGATGGAAAGGGGGAGACATTTTTTGGTGCAGAAGCAGACTCTTAGCACACAGGTAGCTGCTTACCATGTGGAATCATGCACAGTATTCACAAGCGAGTGGGGTTTGAGGTTTCAGTCAGTAATGCAAATACATTCAGCATCACTAAGGCTGGTTGCCCTTGCTGGAGTGTAGGCAGACACCCAGGTTACAAATGATGCTGGTCTGAAAAAGCAGTTTGGACATGTACTTTGTAAAAAATCTGAAAAGTGGATTCATAATGTGTCAGTCTGTAAAAGTGTTTATTACTTGCCAAAAAAAGAGCAGTAAGTGTGCTTTCAAATTGGCAAAGAAATTTCGTTTTGTGACTAATGTGAAAACATGACTCTGTGTGCAAATAGGAATTACAGGCAGAGATTTATTGCGTATTGCTCTGGTGATTTCACAGTTGCATTAGAAGGAAAGGGGGAGCCTTTTTTTGGTGCAGAAGCTGACTCTTAGCACACAGGTAGCTGCTTACCATGTGGAATCATGCACAGTATTCACAAGCGAGTGGGGTTTGAGGTTTCAGTCAGTAATGCAAATACATTCAGCATCACTAAGGCTGGTTGCCCTTGCTGGAGTGTAGGCAGACACCCAGGTTACAAATGATGCTGGTCTGAAAAAGCAGTTTGGACATGTGCTTTGTAAAAAATCTGAAAAGTGGATTCATAATGTGTCAGTCTGTAAAAGTGTTTATCACTTGCCAAAAAAAAGAGCAGTAAGTGTGCTTTCAAATTGGCAAAGAAATTTCGTTTTGTGACTAATGTGAAAACATGACTCTGTGTGCAAATAGGAATTACAGGCATAGATTTATTGCGTATTGCTCTGGTGATTTCACAGTTGCATTAGATGGAAAGGGGGAGACATTTTTTGGTGCAGAAGCAGACTCTTAGCACACAGGTAGCTGCTTACCATGTGGAATCATGCACAGTATTCACAAGCGAGTGGGGTTTGAGGTTTCAGTCAGTAATGCAAATACATTCAGCATCACTAAGGCTGGTTGCCCTTGCTGGAGTGTAGGCAGACACCCAGGTTACAAATGATGCTGGTCTGAAAAAGCAGTTTGGACATGTACTTTGTAAAAAATCTGAAAAGTGGATTCATAATGTGTCAGTCTGTAAAAGTGTTTATTACTTGCCAAAAAAAGAGCAGTAAGTGTGCTTTCAAATTGGCAAAGAAATTTCGTTTTGTAACTAATGTGAAAACATGACTCTGTGTGCAAATAGGAATTACAGGCAGAGATTTATTGCGTATTGCTCTGGTGATTTCACAGTTGCATTAGAAGGAAAGGGGGAGCCTTTTTTTGGTGCAGAAGCTGACTCTTAGCACACAGGTAGCTGCTTACCATGTGGAATCATGCACAGTATTCACAAGCGAGTGGGGTTTGAGGTTTCAGTCAGTAATGCAAATACATTCAGCATCACTAAGGCTGGTTGCCCTTGCTGGAGTGTAGGCAGACACCCAGGTTACAAATGATGCTGGTCTGAAAAAGCAGTTTGGACATGTGCTTTGTAAAAAATCTGAAAAGTGGATTCATAATGTGTCAGTCTGTAAAAGTGTTTATCACTTGCCAAAAAAAAGAGCAGTAAGTGTGCTTTCAAATTGGCAAAGAAATTTCGTTTTGTGACTAATGTGAAAACATGACTCTGTGTGCAAATAGGAATTACAGGCAGAGATTTATTGCGTATTGCTCTGGTGATTTCACAGTTGCATTAGATGGAAAGGGGGAGACATTTTTTGGTGCAGAAGCAGACTCTTAGCACACAGGTAGCTGCTTACCATGTGGAATCATGCACAGTATTCACAAGCGAGTGGGGTTTGAGGTTTCAGTCAGTAATGCAAATACATTCAGCATCACTAAGGCTGGTTGCCCTTGCTGGAGTGTAGGCAGACACCCAGGTTACAAATGATGCTGGTCTGAAAAAGCAGTTTGGACATGTGCTTTGTAAAAAATCTGAAAAGTGGATTCATAATGTGTCAGTCTGTAAAAGTGTTTATCACTTGCCAAAAAAAAGAGCAGTAAGTGTGCTTTCAAATTGGCAAAGAAATTTCGTTTTGTGACTAATGTGAAAACATGACTCTGTGTGCAAATAGGACTTACAGGCAGAGATTTATTGCTTATTGCTCTGGTGATTTCACAGTTGCATTAGATGGAAAGGGGGA
This sequence comes from Triturus cristatus, assembly GCF_964204655.1. NCBI lineage: Eukaryota > Metazoa > Chordata > Amphibia > Caudata > Salamandridae > Triturus > Triturus cristatus. The sequence continues at coordinate 464,784,267 of NC_140584.1, read as the reverse complement.
GACATTTTTTGGTGCAGAAGCAGACTCTTAGCACACAGGTAGCTGCTTACCATGTGGAATCATGCACAGTATTCACAAGCGAGTGGGGTTTGAGGTTTCAGTCAGTAATGCAAATACATTCAGCATCACTAAGGCTGGTTGCCCTTGCTGGAGTGTAGGCAGACACCCAGGTTACAAATGATGCTGGTCTGAAAAAGCAGTTTGGACATGTGCTTTGTAAAAAATCTGAAAAGTGGATTCATAATGTGTCAGTCTGTAAAAGTGTTTATCACTTGCCAAAAAAAAGAGCAGTAAGTGTGCTTTCAAATTGGCAAAGAAATTTCGTTTTGTGACTAATGTGAAAACATGACTCTGTGTGCAAATAGGAATTACAGGCATAGATTTATTGCGTATTGCTCTGGTGATTTCACAGTTGCATTAGATGGAAAGGGGGAGACATTTTTTGGTGCAGAAGCAGACTCTTAGCACACAGGTAGCTGCTTACCATGTGGAATCATGCACAGTATTCACAAGCGAGTGGGGTTTGAGGTTTCAGTCAGTAATGCAAATACATTCAGCATCACTAAGGCTGGTTGCCCTTGCTGGAGTGTAGGCAGACACCCAGGTTACAAATGATGCTGGTCTGAAAAAGCAGTTTGGACATGTACTTTGTAAAAAATCTGAAAAGTGGATTCATAATGTGTCAGTCTGTAAAAGTGTTTATTACTTGCCAAAAAAAGAGCAGTAAGTGTGCTTTCAAATTGGCAAAGAAATTTCGTTTTGTGACTAATGTGAAAACATGACTCTGTGTGCAAATAGGAATTACAGGCAGAGATTTATTGCGTATTGCTCTGGTGATTTCACAGTTGCATTAGAAGGAAAGGGGGAGCCTTTTTTTGGTGCAGAAGCTGACTCTTAGCACACAGGTAGCTGCTTACCATGTGGAATCATGCACAGTATTCACAAGCGAGTGGGGTTTGAGGTTTCAGTCAGTAATGCAAATACATTCAGCATCACTAAGGCTGGTTGCCCTTGCTGGAGTGTAGGCAGACACCCAGGTTACAAATGATGCTGGTCTGAAAAAGCAGTTTGGACATGTGCTTTGTAAAAAATCTGAAAAGTGGATTCATAATGTGTCAGTCTGTAAAAGTGTTTATCACTTGCCAAAAAAAAGAGCAGTAAGTGTGCTTTCAAATTGGCAAAGAAATTTCGTTTTGTGACTAATGTGAAAACATGACTCTGTGTGCAAATAGGAATTACAGGCAGAGATTTATTGCGTATTGCTCTGGTGATTTCACAGTTGCATTAGATGGAAAGGGGGAGACATTTTTTGGTGCAGAAGCAGACTCTTAGCACACAGGTAGCTGCTTACCATGTGGAATCATGCACAGTATTCACAAGCGAGTGGGGTTTGAGGTTTCAGTCAGTAATGCAAATACATTCAGCATCACTAAGGCTGGTTGCCCTTGCTGGAGTGTAGGCAGACACCCAGGTTACAAATGATGCTGGTCTGAAAAAGCAGTTTGGACATGTGCTTTGTAAAAAATCTGGAAAGTGGATTCATATTGTGTCAGTCTGTAAAAGTGTTTATCACTTGCCAAAAAAAAGAGCAGTAAGTGTGCTTTCAAATTGGCAAAGAAATTTCGTTTTGTGACTAATGTGAAAACATGACTCTGTGTGCAAATAGGAATTACAGGCAGAGATTTATTGCGTATTGCTCTGGTGATTTCACAGTTGCATTAGGTGGAAAGGGGGAGACATTTTTTGGTGCAGAAGCAGACTCTTAGCACACAGGTAGCTGCTTACCATGTGGAATCATGCACAGTATTCACAAGCGAGTGGGGTTTGAGGTTTCAGTCAGTAATGCAAATACATTCAGCATCACTAAGGCTGGTTGCCCTTGCTGGAGTGTAGGCAGACACCCAGGTTACAAATGATGCTGGTCTGAAAAAGCAGTTTGGACATGTGCTTTGTAAAAAATCTGAAAAGTGGATTCATAATGTGTTAGTCTGTAAAAGTGTTTATCACTTGCCAAAAAAAAGAGAAGTAAGTGTGCTTTCAAATTGGCAAAGAAATTTCGTTTTGTGACTAATGTGAAAACATGACTCTGTGTGCAAATAGGAATTACAGGCAGAGATTTATTGCGTATTGCTCTGGTGATTTCACAGTTGCATTAGATGGAAAGGGGGAGACATTTTTTGGTGCAGAAGCAGACTCTTAGCACACAGGTAGCTGCTTACCATGTGGAATCATGCACAGTATTCACAAGCGAGTGGGGTTTGAGGTTTCAGTCAGTAATGCAAATACATTCAGCATCACTAAGGCTGGTTGCCCTTGCTGGAGTGTAGGCAGACACCCAGGTTACTCATGATGCTGGTCTGAAAAAGCAGTTTGGACATGTGCTTTGTAAAAAATCTGAAAAGTGGATTCATAATGTGTCAGTCTGTAAAAGTGTTTATCACTTGCCAAAAAAAAGAGCAGTAAGTGTGCTTTCAAATTGGCAAAGAAATTTCGTTTTGTGACTAATGTGAAAACATGACTCTGTGTGCAAATAGGAATTACAGGCATAGATTTATTGCGTATTGCTCTGGTGATTTCACAGTTGCATTAGATGGAAAGGGGGAGACATTTTTTGGTGCAGAAGCAGACTCTTAGCACACAGGTAGCTGCTTACCATGTGGAATCATGCACAGTATTCACAAGCGAGTGGGGTTTGAGGTTTCAGTCAGTAATGCAAATACATTCAGCATCACTAAGGCTGGTTGCCCTTGCTGGAGTGTAGGCAGACACCCAGGTTACAAATGATGCTGGTCTGAAAAAGCAGTTTGGACATGTACTTTGTAAAAAATCTGAAAAGTGGATTCATAATGTGTCAGTCTGTAAAAGTGTTTATTACTTGCCAAAAAAAGAGCAGTAAGTGTGCTTTCAAATTGGCAAAGAAATTTCGTTTTGTGACTAATGTGAAAAAATGACTCTGTGTGCAAATAGGAATTACAGGCAGAGATTTATTGCGTATTGCTCCGGTGATTTCACAGTTGCATTAGAAGGAAAGGGGGAGCCTTTTTTTGGTGCAGAAGCTGACTCTTAGCACACAGGTAGCTGCTTACCATGTGGAATCATGCACAGTATTTACAAGCGAGTGGGGTTTGAGGTTTCAGTCAGTAATGCAAATACATTCAGCATCACTAAGGCTGGTTGCCCTTGCTGGAGTGTAGGCAGACACCCAGGTTACAAATGATGCTGGTCTGAAAAAGCAGTTTGGACATGTGCTTTGTAAAAAATCTGAAAAGTGGATTCATAATGTGTCAGTCTGTAAAAGTGTTTATCACTTGCCAAAAAAAAGAGCAGTAAGTGTGCTTTCAAATTGGCAAATAAATTTTGTTTTGTGACTAATGTGAAAACATGACTCTGTGTGCAAATAGGACTTACAGGCAGAGATTTATTGCTTATTGCTCTGGTGATTTCACAGTTGCATTAGATGGAAAGGGGGAGACATTTTTTGGTGCAGAAGCAGACTCTTAGCACACAGGTAGCTGCTTACCATGTGGAATCATGCACAGTATTCACAAGCGAGTGGGGTTTGAGGTTTCAGTCAGTAATGCAAATACATTCAGCATCACTAAGGCTGGTTGCCCTTGCTGGAGTGTAGGCAGACACCCAGGTTACAAATGATGCTGGTCTGAAAAAGCAGTTTGGACATGTGCTTTGTAAAAAATCTGAAAAGTGGATTCATAATGTGTCAGTCTGTAAAAGTGTTTATCACTTGCCAAAAAAAAGAGCAGTAAGTGTGCTTTCAAATTGGCAAAGAAATTTCGTTTTGTGACTAATGTGAAAACATGACTCTGTGTGCAAATAGGAATTACAGGCAGAGATTTATTGCGTATTGCTCTGGTGATTTCACAGTTGCATTAGGTGGAAAGGGGGAGACATTTTTTGGTGCAGAAGCAGACTCTTAGCACACAGGTAGCTGCTTACCATGTGGAATCATGCACAGTATTCACAAGCGAGTGGGGTTTGAGGTTTCAGTCAGTAATGCAAATACATTCAGCATCACTAAGGCTGGTTGCCCTTGCTGGAGTGTAGGCAGACACCCAGGTTACAAATGATGCTGGTCTGAAAAAGCAGTTTGGACATGTGCTTTGTAAAAAATCTGAAAAGTGGATTCATAATGTGTCAGTCTGTAAAAGTGTTTATCACTTGCCAAAAAAAAGAGAAGTAAGTGTGCTTTCAAATTGGCAAAGAAATTTCGTTTTGTGACTAATGTGAAAACATGACTCTGTGTGCAAATAGGAATTACAGGCAGAGATTTATTGCGTATTGCTCTGGTGATTTCACAGTTGCATTAGAAGGAAAGGGGGAGCCTTTTTTTGGTGCAGAAGCTGACTCTTAGCACACAGGTAGCTGCTTACCATGTGGAATCATGCACAGTATTCACAAGCGAGTGGGGTTTGAGGTTTCAGTCAGTAATGCAAATACATTCAGCATCACTAAGGCTGGTTGCCCTTGCTGGAGTGTAGGCAGACACCCAGGTTACAAATGATGTTGGTCTGAAAAAGCAGTTTGGACATGTGCTTTGTAAAAAATCTGAAAAGTGGATTCATAATGTGTCAGTCTGTAAAAGTGTTTATTACTTGCCAAAAAAAGAGCAGTAAGTGTGCTTTCAAATTGGCAAAGAAATTTCGTTTTGTGACTAATGTGAAAAAATGACTCTGTGTGCAAATAGGAATTACAGGCAGAGATTTATTGCGTATTGCTCCGGTGATTTCACAGTTGCATTAGAAGGAAAGGGGGAGCCTTTTTTTGGTGCAGAAGCTGACTCTTAGCACACAGGTAGCTGCTTACCATGTGGAATCATGCACAGTATTTACAAGCGAGTGGGGTTTGAGGTTTCAGTCAGTAATGCAAATACATTCAGCATCACTAAGGCTGGTTGCCCTTGCTGGAGTGTAGGCAGACACCCAGGTTACAAATGATGCTGGTCTGAAAAAGCAGTTTGGACATGTGCTTTGTAAAAAATCTGAAAAGTGGATTCATAATGTGTCAGTCTGTAAAAGTGTTTATCACTTGCCAAAAAAAAGAGCAGTAAGTGTGCTTTCAAATTGGCAAATAAATTTTGTTTTGTGACTAATGTGAAAACATGACTCTGTGTGCAAATAGGACTTACAGGCAGAGATTTATTGCTTATTGCTCTGGTGATTTCACAGTTGCATTAGATGGAAAGGGGGAGACATTTTTTGGTGCAGAAGCAGACTCTTAGCACACAGGTAGCTGCTTACCATGTGGAATCATGCACAGTATTCACAAGCGAGTGGGGTTTGAGGTTTCAGTCAGTAATGCAAATACATTCAGCATCACTAAGGCTGGTTGCCCTTGCTGGAGTGTAGGCAGACACCCAGGTTACAAATGATGCTGGTCTGAAAAAGCAGTTTGGACATGTGCTTTGTAAAAAATCTGAAAAGTGGATTCATAATGTGTCAGTCTGTAAAAGTGTTTATCACTTGCCAAAAAAAAGAGCAGTAAGTGTGCTTTCAAATTGGCAAAGAAATTTCGTTTTGTGACTAATGTGAAAACATGACTCTGTGTGCAAATAGGAATTACAGGCAGAGATTTATTGCGTATTGCTCTGGTGATTTCACAGTTGCATTAGGTGGAAAGGGGGAGACATTTTTTGGTGCAGAAGCAGACTCTTAGCACACAGGTAGCTGCTTACCATGTGGAATCATGCACAGTATTCACAAGCGAGTGGGGTTTGAGGTTTCAGTCAGTAATGCAAATACATTCAGCATCACTAAGGCTGGTTGCCCTTGCTGGAGTGTAGGCAGACACCCAGGTTACAAATGATGCTGGTCTGAAAAAGCAGTTTGGACATGTGCTTTGTAAAAAATCTGAAAAGTGGATTCATAATGTGTCAGTCTGTAAAAGTGTTTATCACTTGCCAAAAAAAAGAGAAGTAAGTGTGCTTTCAAATTGGCAAAGAAATTTCGTTTTGTGACTAATGTGAAAACATGACTCTGTGTGCAAATAGGAATTACAGGCAGAGATTTATTGCGTATTGCTCTGGTGATTTCACAGTTGCATTAGATGGAAAGGGGGAGACATTTTTTGGTGCAGAAGCAGACTCTTAGCACACAGGTAGCTGCTTACCATGTGGAATCATGCACAGTATTCACAAGCGAGTGGGGTTTGAGGTTTCAGTCAGTAATGCAAATACATTCAGCATCACTAAGGCTGGTTGCCCTTGCTGGAGTGTAGGCAGACACCCAGGTTACAAATGATGCTGGTCTGAAAAAGCAGTTTGGACATGTGCTTTGTAAAAAATCTGAAAAGTGGATTCATAATGTGTCAGTCTGTAAAAGTGTTTATCACTTGCCAAAAAAAAGAGCAGTAAGTGTGCTTTCAAATTGGCAAAGAAATTTCGTTTTGTGACTAATGTGAAAACATGACTCTGTGTGCAAATAGGAATTACAGGCATAGATTTATTGCGTATTGCTCTGGTGATTTCACAGTTGCATTAGATGGAAAGGGGGAGACATTTTTTGGTGCAGAAGCAGACTCTTAGCACACAGGTAGCTGCTTACCATGTGGAATCATGCACAGTATTCACAAGCGAGTGGGGTTTGAGGTTTCAGTCAGTAATGCAAATACATTCAGCATCACTAAGGCTGGTTGCCCTTGCTGGAGTGTAGGCAGACACCCAGGTTACAAATGATGCTGGTCTGAAAAAGCAGTTTGGACATGTACTTTGTAAAAAATCTGAAAAGTGGATTCATAATGTGTCAGTCTGTAAAAGTGTTTATTACTTGCCAAAAAAAGAGCAGTAAGTGTGCTTTCAAATTGGCAAAGAAATTTCGTTTTGTGACTAATGTGAAAACATGACTCTGTGTGCAAATAGGAATTACAGGCAGAGATTTATTGCGTATTGCTCTGGTGATTTCACAGTTGCATTAGAAGGAAAGGGGGAGCCTTTTTTTGGTGCAGAAGCTGACTCTTAGCACACAGGTAGCTGCTTACCATGTGGAATCATGCACAGTATTCACAAGCGAGTGGGGTTTGAGGTTTCAGTCAGTAATGCAAATACATTCAGCATCACGAAGGCTGGTTGCCCTTGCTGGAGTGTAGGCAGACACCCAGGTTACAAATGATGCTGGTCTGAAAAAGCAGTTTGGACATGTGCTTTGTAAAAAATCTGAAAAGTGGATTCATAATGTGTCAGTCTGTAAAAGTGTTTATCACTTGCCAAAAAAAAGAGCAGTAAGTGTGCTTTCAAATTGGCAAAGAAATTTCGTTTTGTGACTAATGTGAAAACATGACTCTGTGTGCAAATAGGACTTACAGGCAGAGATTTATTGCTTATTGCTCTGGTGATTTCACAGTTGCATTAGATGGAAAGGGGGAGACATTTTTTGGTGCAGAAGCAGACTCTTAGCACACAGGTAGCTGCTTACCATGTGGAATCATGCACAGTATTCACAAGCGAGTGGGGTTTGAGGTTTCAGTCAGTAATGCAAATACATTCAGCATCACTAAGGCTGGTTGCCCTTGCTGGAGTGTAGGCAGACACCCAGGTTACAAATGATGCTGGTCTGAAAAAGCAGTTTGGACATGTGCTTTGTAAAAAATCTGAAAAGTGGATTCATAATGTGTCAGTCTGTAAAAGTGTTTATCACTTGCCAAAAAAAAGAGCAGTAAGTGTGCTTTCAAATTGGCAAAGAAATTTCGTTTTGTGACTAATGTGAAAACATGACTCTGTGTGCAAATAGGAATTACAGGCATAGATTTATTGCGTATTGCTCTGGTGATTTCACAGTTGCATTAGATGGAAAGGGGGAGACATTTTTTGGTGCAGAAGCAGACTCTTAGCACACAGGTAGCTGCTTACCATGTGGAATCATGCACAGTATTCACAAGCGAGTGGGGTTTGAGGTTTCAGTCAGTAATGCAAATACATTCAGCATCACTAAGGCTGGTTGCCCTTGCTGGAGTGTAGGCAGACACCCAGGTTACAAATGATGCTGGTCTGAAAAAACAGTTTGGACATGTACTTTGTAAAAAATCTGAAAAGTGGATTCATAATGTGTCAGTCTGTAAAAGTGTTTATTACTTGCCAAAAAAAGAGCAGTAAGTGTGCTTTCAAATTGGCAAAGAAATTTCGTTTTGTGACTAATGTGAAAAAATGACTCTGTGTGCAAATAGGAATTACAGGCAGAGATTTATTGCGTATTGCTCTGGTGATTTCACAGTTGCATTAGAAGGAAAGGGGGAGCCTTTTTTTGGTGCAGAAGCTGACTCTTAGCACACAGGTAGCTGCTTACCATGTGGAATCATGCACAGTATTCACAAGCGAGTGGGGTTTGAGGTTTCAGTCAGTAATGCAAATACATTCAGCATCACTAAGGCTGGTTGCCCTTGCTGGAGTGTAGGCAGACACCCAGGTTACAAATGATGTTGGTCTGAAAAAGCAGTTTGGACATGTGCTTTGTAAAAAATCTGAAAAGTGGATTCATAATGTGTCAGTCTGTAAAAGTGTTTATCACTTGCCAAAAAAAAGAGCAGTAAGTGTGCTTTCAAATTGGCAAAGAAATTTCGTTTTGTGACTAATGTGAAAACATGACTCTGTGTGCAAATAGGACTTACAGGCAGAGATTTATTGCTTATTGCTCTGGTGATTTCACAGTTGCATTAGATGGAAAGGGGGAGACATTTTTTGGTGCAGAAGCAGACTCTTAGCACACAGGTAGCTGCTTACCATGTGGAATCATGCACAGTATTCACAAGCGAGTGGGGTTTGAGGTTTCAGTCAGTAATGCAAATACATTCAGCATCACTAAGGCTGGTTGCCCTTGCTGGAGTGTAGGCAGACACCCAGGTTACAAATGATGCTGGTCTGAAAAAGCAGTTTGGACATGTGCTTTGTAAAAAATCTGAAAAGTGGATTCATAATGTGTCAGTCTGTAAAAGTGTTTATCACTTGCCAAAAAAAAGAGCAGTAAGTGTGCTTTCAAATTGGCAAAAAAATTTCGTTTTGTGACTAATGTGAAAACATGACTCTGTGTGCAAATAGGAATTACAGGCATAGATTTATTGCGTATTGCTCTGGTGATTTCACAGTTGCATTAGATGGAAAGGGGGAGACATTTTTTGGTGCAGAAGCAGACTCTTAGCACACAGGTAGCTGCTTACCATGTGGAATCATGCACAGTATTCACAAGCGAGTGGGGTTTGAGGTTTCAGTCAGTAATGCAAATACATTCAGCATCACTAAGGCTGGTTGCCCTTGCTGGAGTGTAGGCAGACACCCAGGTTACAAATGATGCTGGTCTGAAAAAACAGTTTGGACATGTACTTTGTAAAAAATCTGAAAAGTGGATTCATAATGTGTCAGTCTGTAAAAGTGTTTATTACTTGCCAAAAAAAGAGCAGTAAGTGTGCTTTCAAATTGGCAAAGAAATTTCGTTTTGTGACTAATGTGAAAACATGACTCTGTGTGCAAATAGGAATTACAGGCAGAGATTTATTGCGTATTGCTCTGGTGATTTCACAGTTGCATTAGAAGGAAAGGGGGAGCCTTTTTTTGGTGCAGAAGCTGACTCTTAGCACACAGGTAGCTGCTTACCATGTGGAATCATGCACAGTATTCACAAGCGAGTGGGGTTTGAGGTTTCAGTCAGTAATGCAAATACATTCAGCATCACTAAGGCTGGTTGCCCTTGCTGGAGTGTAGGCAGACACCCAGGTTACAAATGATGCTGGTCTGAAAAAGCAGTTTGGACATGTGCTTTGTAAAAAATCTGAAAAGTGGATTCATAATGTGTCAGTCTGTAAAAGTGTTTATCACTTGCCAAAAAAAAGAGCAGTAAGTGTGCTTTCAAATTGGCAAAGAAATTTCGTTTTGTGACTAATGTGAAAACATGACTCTGTGTGCAAATAGGAATTACAGGCAGAGATTTATTGCGTATTGCTCTGGTGATTTCACAGTTGCATTAGATGGAAAGGGGGAGACATTTTTTGGTGCAGAAGCAGACTCTTAGCACACAGGTAGCTGCTTACCATGTGGAATCATGCACAGTATTCACAAGCGAGTGGGGTTTGAGGTTTCAGTCAGTAATGCAAATACATTCAGCATCACTAAGGCTGGTTGCCCTTGCTGGAGTGTAGGCAGACACCCAGGTTACAAATGATGCTGGTCTGAAAAAGCAGTTTGGACATGTGCTTTGTAAAAAATCTGAAAAGTGGATTCATAATGTGTCAGTCTGTAAAAGTGTTTATCACTTGCCAAAAAAAAGAGCAGTAAGTGTGCTTTCAAATTGGCAAAGAAATTTCGTTTTGTGACTAATGTGAAAACATGACTCTGTGTGCAAATAGGAATTACAGGCAGAGATTTATTGCGTATTGCTCTGGTGATTTCACAGTTGCATTAGAAGGAAAGGGGGAGCCTTTTTTTGGTGCAGAAGCAGACTCTTAGCACACAGGTAGCTGCTTACCATGTGGAATCATGCACAGTATTCACAAGCGAGTGGGGTTTGAGGTTTCAGTCAGTAATGCAAATACATTCAGCATCACTAAGGCTGGTTGCCCTTGCTGGAGTGTAGGCAGACACCCAGGTTACAAATGATGCTGGTCTGAAAAAGCAGTTTGGACATGTGCTTTGTAAAAAATCTGAAAAGTGGATTCATAATGTGTCAGTCTGTAAAAGTGTTTATCACTTGCCAAAAAAAAGAGCAGTAAGTGTGCTTTCAAATTGGCAAAGAAATTTCGTTTTGTGACTAATGTGAAAACATGACTCTGTGTGCAAATAGGAATTACAGGCAGAGATTTATTGCGTATTGCTCTGGTGATTTCACAGTTGCATTAGATGGAAAGGGGGAGACATTTTTTGGTGCAGAAGCAGACTCTTAGCACACAGGTAGCTGCTTACCATGTGGAATCATGCACAGTATTCACAAGCGAGTGGGGTTTGAGGTTTCAGTCAGTAATGCAAATACATTCAGCATCACTAAGGCTGGTTGCCCTTGCTGGAGTGTAGGCAGACACCCAGGTTACAAATGATGCTGGTCTGAAAAAGCAGTTTGGACATGTGCTTTGTAAAAAATCTGAAAAGTGGATTCATAATGTGTCAGTCTGTAAAAGTGTTTATCACTTGCCAAAAAAAAGAGCAGTAAGTGTGCTTTCAAATTGGCAAAGAAATTTCGTTTTGTGACTAATGTGAAAACATGACTCTGTGTGCAAATAGGAATTACAGGCAGAGATTTATTGCGTATTGCTCTGGTGATTTCACAGTTGCATTAGAAGGAAAGGGGGAGCCTTTTTTTGGTGCAGAAGCAGACTCTTAGCACACAGGTAGCTGCTTACCATGTGGAATCATGCACAGTATTCACAAGCGAGTGGGGTTTGAGGTTTCAGTCAGTAATGCAAATACATTCAGCATCACTAAGGCTGGTTGCCCTTGCTGGAGTGTAGGCAGACACCCAGGTTACAAATGATGCTGGTCTGAAAAAGCAGTTTGGACATGTGCTTTGTAAAAAATCTGAAAAGTGGATTCATAATGTGTCAGTCTGTAAAAGTGTTTATCATTTGCCAAAAAAAAGAGCAGTAAGTGTGCTTTCAAATTGGCAAAGAAATTTCGTTTTGTGACTAATGTGAAAACAAATGTAGTAATATATTTAAATAAAATAAAGGAATTTTTTTTTAGTTTTTTTCAGGTATTGCTGAAGAGCAGTGAACAAAATTTAAGATGCCTACAAAATCCAGAGTAAAAAAAGAGCAGAAAAAAAACCTATATTTGAAGACAACTGGAGGACCTAAGTTAGTTGAAGATGCTCATGTTGGGAAGAAGAAAAAATCTTCTGGTAAGCAAACAAAAGATTTTCTAAGGAACATATTCAAAAAAAGGAAAAATGTACAAAATGTCTGTACTGGAAAGAATGATTTGAATCGAAAAGGACAGGAAAAAATTGAGAATTTAGTTAATGCAAATATACCTTCTGCAACTAAAAAGATAAACTTAAACAGAAAAACAGCGTTTAAAGAGATACGTAGAAAAATGTTTCAGAGGAGAGTTATGTCCAATTTGATAAAGGATGTGAAGAAATATAAGCAAAAGGCAAAGTTTTATAAGAGAAAAAAAGAAATTGAAGCCATTGCAGCAAAGGCATTAGAATTAAAAAGGAAACTATTCATTTTAATTTTGAATAGGATGCGTACATTAGACAAAATGGTTAATGTACTGAAATCACATAGCAAAAGGAAAAGAGTAGTGAACAGAACAAACTTTTGTAAAGTGTTTTTAGGAAAATGGATGCATAGTTCAAGTAGTGAACCTTTTTTTAATGAAGAGAGTTATTTTCAAAGTAATAGTTTGCTACATGCAGTTGACACCAGAGGTCGTGCTTATGAAGTGAAAAATGGTTGCATAATGGAGAAGGAGATAATGGTTCCAAGAGATGAGGTACAAGTGATGGCGGATGAGGCTATGGGGAGACGTCCTAAAGCCCCAGTGTACACTTGGAATTGTAGTAGTATTTGCACTGTGCGTCAGGAATCTATTGATAAATTTCGTGAGTTTCTAAGAGAATATAGCAAAAAAAGTGTGAAACAGAAGATTAAGGTGCTTCAAAGTCTAGATCCATGCAGAGTGAGAGAGGGTCATTCTCTGGCTTGTCTATCTAGAAAAGTGTGTAATAGTGTTTTCCATCATTTTAGGATGCTGGCTGTTCATCATACTGAAATGAGAAAGTTTGTGAGACGGTTGTATTTTGCTAAAAGTCCAGCAATAAAGTTAGATGAATTGAATAGGGCTCTGTTCCTTGGAACGGTATCAGATGTAGAGAAGGTTGTTGATGAAATTCAGTTTTGTTACTTTGGTCCTGAACAAAACAGTGCAGAGAAGGACACAGTAAATGAGGAAGAAGTGGAAGAAAATGTAGAACCCTCTGTAAGTAAGACATTTAATGATCACATAACAAAATTTGCAATAATCTCTAATGAAAGACCAAATATAACTTGTATTTGTTGCCGCAGAACTCATTATAGAAAACAAACTAGGTATGTTGATCTCTACAGAAAGAGTGAAAATGAAGATAATTATAAGTGGAAGGATTTTGCCACCTATATATTTCTTGAAAATTGTTTTGAATTGGGTGAAGTTCAGCGTATTTGTAAATACTGTTACAACAAGTTAGAGGAAAATAGAATGCCGACCAGAGCTGTACATAATAATTTAGAATTGGATGCTATTCCTGCTGAACTTTCTGACTTAAATACATATGAGTCTATACTCATTCAATGTGTTCATCCGTTCCAGACCATAGTACGTATGGAGCCCAAAACTGGTAATTTACCACCTTCAGATTTACTGAGAGGTTGAAAAGGTAGTGTGGTGTATTTGCCCTTGAATTTGAAAAAAAATATGGAAACTATTGATGCGGATACTTTGGAAACTGAACCATTAATTATTCTGGTTAATGGTGTACCTACAAAGAATAAGAAGATTTGGCAGGAGCTGGTAGATGTACGGAAAGTACAAAGAGCAAATTTGTATTTGAAAAGGAATAACAAATGGTATGAATCAATTTATATAGAAGAAGAAGAAGAAGAAGATTTACAAGAAGACACAGAAACACCAACTGAACAAATTGAAAAAGTGGACAAGTCAAAGGAAGAAGAAATTTATGAACATTTTAGCATACATCCTCTTCATTCAAAAGAAGTTATGGGAGACAATATTGATCTATTTCAGATGAAGAAAGCAAAAGGAACTCCCGTGAGTGTATGGGAGGAGAGCTTGGAAGCTCGATGTTTTCCCCAGCTGTTTCCTAAAGGAAAAGGAGGACGATACTATGAACGTCCGGAACAGATTCCAGCTTCTGAGTATCGGACTACAAGACTATATGCTGAAGATCCCAGATTTCGACAAAGTATTCCTTATTTGTTCCATCTTTTATTTGAAAGCGACTTGTCTGCACTGTCTTATGCAGTAAATCACATTTTAAAAAGTGGAGTACATTTACAAAATGTGTCTGCTAAGGATTTTATGGAGAAAGTGCAGCACCGAGATGATCATTTGGAAACACAACTGATCAATCTGATGGCTTGTCAGCGTGGGACAAATGAATATTGGTACCGACGCCATGGTGAATTAAAATGCATGTTACGGAATTTAGGAACACCAACATGGTTCCTTACCCTAAGCTGTGCTGAGTACGCTTGGGATGATTTACTGGATTTTCTACGAGAGGCAAATTCAAACATTAAAAACTTCGAATACAAAACAGCAGGAGAACTGTGCTCATTGGATCCGGTTAATGTTTGCAGATATTTCAATCATAGATTTGAGGCTATGATGTCCTTCATCTGCAATAAAAAAAATCCACCTCTAGGAGAAGTAGTGGATTTCTTTTGGAGAAAAGAGTACCAGGCAAGAGGTGCTTCTCATATTCATATGTTGTTGTGGATCAAGGATGCCCCAAAGTTTGGAACAGATACTGATGAAGCAGTGTTATCTTACATTGAAGAATATGCAACATGTGCTATACCAAAAAGCACAGAAGAGAAAAAGTTAAAGGAGCAAGTTTTACGTTTCCAAAGTCATCGGTGTGGAAAATACTGTCGACGGAAATACAAGAGCAAAGATAAATACTACACTAAGGTGCCGATCACGATCCGGTAAAAACCGGGTACGAACCGTCGGACGGAGCATAATCTCCGTCCGACGCGTACCCGGTCGTCAATTCATACAAACAAGGAATTACGATTCGCACGTGTACACCATCACCGTACGATTCGTAAAAAAGCCCGACCGAACAAAAAAACCCTACCAATGCCATCCGGGAAAGCGCCGACCTGACGTCGGGACGCTCGCAGCCAGCCATTCACGACCCAGGAATTACGATTCGCACCGACGTCATCCCGCACGGTAAATATTTTCCGGCACCCAAAAACTGCCGGGAAATCAGGACGACGCGAACAAGGACCACCAGTACGCGACGGACAGACAGGACGACGCGAACAAGGAGGACCAGTACGCGACGGACACACAGGACGACGCGACCAAGGAGGACCCGTACGCGACAGGACGACGCGATCAAGGAGGACCCGTACGCGACAGGACGACGCGATCAAGGAGTACCAGTACGCGACGGACAGACATGGACCCGAACCTACGAGTCATCCCTGCCCTCATAGCAGTCCACCTCCTCTACAGGTTACGACGCAGACGCCGCAGAAGGTCAGAATAACTAAGGGAGGGGGGAAAGTGGGGTGGGGTGGGGGTGGCAGGACCAGGGCAGGCCACAAAACAACCACATAAGTCACACACCACACATGGCCTGGACATACCTGACTCCCATGCCCTGGTCACCACGAGGGGGTGGGGGCGTGTCCTGATAAGCCAGCGACCGCCACAACGGAAGTCCGTCACCACGCGAACCGGCAACACAACCAGACAGGTACGTCCCGTACCCACACCTGAAGAGCGTGGGTACGAGTCGTACCACGCCCACACACACGTCACCCCAACAATGGCGGGACGGATCGCACCCACGTGGCAAAGGCCTGGGTACGGGCCGCACAAGCATCACATAGCGTGGGGACGTATATGTACGGACCCTACCCCCACCCCGTATGCAAGGAGCGTACCCCCCACCCCAACAGTGAAAGTACAACCCGTACCCCCACCCGCGTATGCATGGAGCGTACCCCCACCCCAACAGTGTAAGTACGACCCGTACCCTCACCCGCGTATGCAAGGAGCGTACCCCCCACCCCAACAGTGTAAGTACGACCCGTACCCCCACCCGGGTATGCATGGAGCGTACCCCCCACCCCAACAGTGTAAGTACGACCCGTACCCCCACCCGCGTATGCATGGAGCATACCCCCCATGCCAACAGTGTAAGTACGACCCGTACCCCCACCCGCGTATGCATGGAGCGTACCCCCCATGCCAACAGTGTAAGTACGACTCGAACCCTCACCCGCGGACGTACGGACCGTACCCCCACCCCTACCAGTGTAAGTACGACTCCTACCCCCACCCGCGGACTCACGGACCGTACCCCCACCCCAACAGTGTAAGTACGACCCGTACCCTCACCCGCGTATGCAAGGAGCGTACCCCACACCCCAACAGTGTAAGTACGACCCGTACCCTCACCCGCGTATGCAAGGAGCGTACCCCCCACCCCAACAGTGTAAGTACGACCCGTACCCCCACCCGCGTATGCATGGAGCGTACCCTCCACCCCAACAGTGTAAGTACGACCCGTACCCCCATCCGCGTATGCATGGAGCGTACCCCCCATGCCAACAGTGTAAGTACGACCCGTACCCTCACCCGCGTATGCATGGAGCGTACCCCCACCACACCAGTGTAAGTACGACCCGTACCCTCACCCGCGTATGCAAGGAGCGTACCCCCCACCCCAACAGTGTAAGTATGACCCGTACCCTCACCCGCGTATGCAAGGAGCGTACCCCACACCCCAACAGTGTAAGTACGACCCGTACCCTCACCCGCGTATGCATGGAGCGTACCCCCACCACACCAGTGTAAGTAGACTCATACCCTCACCTCGAATGCATGGAGCGTACCCCCACCGTGTATGTTCCAAGCGTACATATCCTGAAATAGGAGGTGTGTGTGCAGAGTCCACCCAGCAGTGCCCTGAGACAGGAGGGGTGGGTGTGGAGTCCTCCCAGCAGTGCCCTGAGACAGGAGGGGTGTGTGCCTATCACTCCCAGCAGTGCCCAGAGACAGGAGGGGTGTGTGCAGAGTCCTCCCAGCAGTGCCCAGAGACAGGAGGGGTGGGTGCCTATCACTCCCAGCAGTGCCCTGAGCCAGGAGGGGTGTGTGTAGAGTCCTCCCAGCAGTGCCCTGAGACAGGAGGGGAGGGTGTGGAGTCCTCCCAGCAGTGCCCTGAGACAGGAGGGGTGGGTGCCTATCACTCCCAGCAGTGCCCTGAGACAGGAGGGGTGTGTGCAGAGTCCTCCCAGCAGTGCCCTGAGACAGGAGGGGTGGGTGCCTATCACTCCCAGCAGTGCCCTGAGCCAGGAGGGGTGTGTGCAGAGTCCTCCCAGCAGTGCCCTGAGACAGGAGGGGAGAGTGTGGAGTCCTCCCAGCAGTGCCCTGAGACAGGAGGGGTGGGTGCCTATCACTCCCAGCAGTGCCCTGAGACAGGAGGGGTGGGTGCCTATCACTCCCAGCAGTGCCCTGAGACAGGAGGGGTGTAACACATGTGTGTGAGGCCAGAATTATCCACATGCATACTGCCTACAAGGGAACATGTCCCCATGAACTCATGTCAACAGACTCCACACACAAGTACAGTGATCACCAAGGATGCCACGATTGTTGCAGGTGGAGACATGGCCCTGCATGCATGGCCAAAGTAGAAGGGCTCCGTCACACACACAGCTCATGTAGACACAGCTCTGCGCTAAACATTGGGAACACCCTGCAGGGAAGAAAGCTGGGTACACAGAGGAAGGAATACACCCTGGGACAAGTGCACCATGCAGTAACTGCTTACATGAACAAAGAAAGTTAGCCAACACCTTGTGATGGCACACAGATCCCAGGGTCCCACCAATGAGCAGCACACTACTAAATATCCCACACACCCAAACCCTTAAACACCACCCAAAACCATGTAGCAGCCCCACCAACACCAATACCAGCATAGCAGTAGTGTGATAATGAAAACAAAATTAAGCTTTATTCAGCATGAGCACAATGTCCGTGGATCGCAGGCAGTTCAATATTCACAAAGCCCATAGGGCAGTCAATGATTCCCAGCTGGATGGGGGACACAGTGGGATGCGTGTCCCCTACCTTGCCTGCACAGTCAAATGGCATCGTCTTCCACACTGGTGAGGGCATCAGGGGGGGGGGAAGCAACAGGCACCGCAGGGACATCAGGGCAAAGGGGCGGCGTTGTGGGTGCAGGGATGGAGGACTCCACCACAGGGGGTGGGTCAGTGCCAAAGGCGGAGGCCAGGATGGCACTACACACCTTTGCAAGGTCCTCCAGGGAGTCCCCTGCACCCGAAGGGACCTCAGGCCCCAAGGAGGGGGGGAGTCAAAAGGATGGGTCGCAGCGCCACCGGGGGAGGGTGGAGACAGGGGGGGAGACTCAACCACCCTGACCGAGGACTTCCTTGACCGCTTGCGTGGTGGTGTAACTGTGGGGCTCAGGGACAGAGCGGCCATGAAGGAGTCCTTGGGGGAGATGTGGCCAGGAGAGCTGAGGGGAGGGGATTTGGAGGGAGTGGACTGGGTGGAATGCGGACTCCCACTATGGCTGCGTGTCACACGTTTGCCCCCCGACCCAGTGGGTGTGCCTACCTCACCCTGTGTGTGCGTGTCAGGAGGAGTGCGGTGGACCTTCCCTGCTGGTGTGGTGCCCGTGTCTGTTGATGTGGGTGCATGCCGACGTCTGGGTGTACGTGGGACAGGCATGGGAGTGGGAAGTGTGGATGGGGCAGGGGTAGGTGGGGGTAGGTCGCGCTGCAGGAGACCCACTGCTGCAGTCAGTGTGGAGTCTATGGACCTCAGCAAGTTGCGTTGGTCAGCCTGCGATGAATGAATGCCCTCCAAGAATGCCTAGATGTTGGTGAGGGTTTTGCCGTGGGCATGGAGGACATTAAGGATCGCAGCCTGACCAACCTGCAGTTGCCGCTGGATGTCCACAGACTCTGCATTGGCGGCAGCAGTGGAGACAGGGGCAGGGGGTGCGGTGCCTGGCAGGAAGGAGACATGCTGTGACCGGGCACGCTGGGAAGGGACACGAGCAAGTGGGAGGCGGCTGATGGGAACTGAGGGGGCGGTGCGAGGTGTTGTTCCACTGTCAGCTGCTGGTGCAGCCACCGCCCACTCGGAGACCTCCTCCTCGGACCTGTCAGCTTCGTATTCTGACGTGCCAGTCGACAGGTCCTCGGCCGCACTATCCTCCACCTCTGTCCCACTCGATGTGCCAGCCCCGATGTCACGGCTGGCACTGGTGCTCGGTCCCTCCGCCTTGCCTGTGTCCATGTTTCCCTCTGTGTCCCCCGACGATGCTGTGGGCAGGGTGGAGAGACAGAAATTAATCAGACAGCTGTACACATCAGTCACATGAGTCCAATCTACATAGGTAACATTGCATAGCCTGAAAAGGAAGATCCCTGACATCTACTAAACAAGGTACCGATGTAGGGCATGAAACACACAGTTGGTTGACCCACCATGCCACTGAAACACCATGGAGAGCATGAGACAATAGCTCACGACAGGAAACGTAGTCTGACATAGCACCCAGGCCCTGGGGACAATCCAGCACTGCATCTGCACCACACAGCGTCGGTGAAAATACCGATGACCAGGGACCATATCCACGAACTTGAGACACATGCTGCATAGGTAATGCTGGAAACATGCCCAACATGACTCGGTCACTGCACCTTGCGTGTGTGTCCAGACAAACTTCACACACTGCCCAGACCCAGCAAGTAGAATTCAGGATTTTACATATAGGCATTGCCCGCCCCAACCAACCCCTACACGAGGCAAATTGTTGAGACACAGGTGGCACCAACATCTCATAGTCTGGGTGATAAACACAGGGGCAGGCAAAATGCAAGATTGGACGCCAAACAGCCAAGGTGCACCTGTACAAATAATGAGGTACCAGTGCCCATCCTCAGATGAGTATAACAAGACACACAGGCACTGCCAACTGTGAGTATGAAGAAGGACAATCAGGTCAGGCTGCACAGTGGACACCTGTACAAAATAGCACGTCTATATACATGGTGCCAGGGGACAATGGCACAGAGCACAACCTATGCTGTAGACACTGAGAGTGTCCACGTTTATGATGACACACACCACTGAGGAAAAGGTGCTCCAGGGGACAGTAGTGGGCACGCAACCACATGCTACTGAATGGTAATGACTGCAACACACGCCACCATCCCTGCACTATGCGTATCGCACACTCATGCACATCATGTCACAGGCCACGACATAGGACATGCGCGCTGTAAGGCATGACACATGAGAGACCAACTCCCATGTCTGGAGTCAGCATCAGTGCCAACTGACATGGAACCCACATGCAGTGCACTTGACAGGGCACAGCCAAGGTCCAAAAAGCTGTTACACACCACCCCCACACATGATGCTACAGGCATTGTTCTCGTGGACAAAGCACCAGCCTACATTACCTTGTGAAGGAGTGACCACACACAGACCAGGGAACACATTGCAAGGAGGGGAAGGGTGGCAAGGGCGCAGCGCTATACTGGGGCAAACAGGATCTGCACAGCACCTTTAAACCCTGCCAGTGAATTAATGCTACCGTGCCCTTACAAATGCCGGTGACACACAACAAACGCACATGTACCTACCCCCTTCCGGCTGCTGCATCGCCTGTAAGCGCCTCTCCAGGTCTGGAAAGACCACCGGCAGCACACGCCTGTGGAGGTGGCTCAGACGGCGGCGGCCGCGGTTCTTGTGGCTCTCAGGTGAGTCCCCCAGCAGGAGCCGTGCAATCCTCCGCGTCCAGCACCGGATATCCTGCCAGCGTTTCCTCACCTGGGGCAGGCTCCGCCTCCGACCATCCACACCCCTCACGGCACTGACGGCGGTCAGCCAGATCTGCTCCTTGGCAGTGGCGCCTACCTGTGAGGAAGAACAAGTGACACCACATCAATACACCAGCCACATGTCACAGAGAGACATATGAGAACAAATTAGCTGTTTACAACAAGGCATGTCATGCAGCCAACGCATTGCACCTTTGTCATAGGGACATCATCCCCTGGTGAGGGAAAAAGCTGTACGTGCCATAGTGGGTACACAGGTGGAATGATGGCAATGTCACAATCAGTGATCAAGGCTCACACTGTGCATCACACCCACCCCTCCTGTCTCAGGGCACTGCTGGGAGTGATAGGCACCCACCCCTCCTGTCTCAGGGCACTGCTGGGAGTGATAGGCACCCACCCCTCCTGTCTCAGGGCACTGCTGGGAGGACTCCACACCCACCCCTCCTGTCTCAGGGCACTGCTGCGAGACATCAGGCTTCCCCCCCCTGGGACCCCCCTACAGTACATGGCATGTGTGTCACACCAGGACACAATGCCAGAAGTGACAGTCACAACATAGGGACAGTCTATGCCAGTGGCCTATGCACTCACCTGATACCCTGGTCGCCCATACAGCATGGAGTACTGTGGGAGGATCACATCCAGCAGAGCCATGTTCTCCTCCAGGGTGAATGGCTGTGTCCTCTCCACAGCCCTTGACATGGTTCCAGGGAATCAGTAGCAGCAGCTGGGTCGACGAATGCAAAGATGTGCAGGCAAGTACTCCCTCATGGGACCTGGCTGCCTTATATCTGCCTTTCTGCCCTGTCTCATGCACAGGAGTACAGAGTGATTGGTCACTCACATTTGCATCCTATGTTTCCACCAATCCCTTCAAACCTAGAAGTCTGTGGGTTCTCTATCGGTTTCATTCTCCTGCATGATGTCAGACCCACAAACACATTGCAACAATGTAGAAGAATTCCAACTGACTTCTGCTGTGCACCTTCCAGAACAATTTCGGAATTTGAACTTGGTCTCCATGACAACCAGCATGCATGTAGGCCTCAATACTTGTCCCCTATGTAATTTGGAGCATCACACACAGGTACGGTGCGTTTCAGGGCCCTAGGGCACCCCAAATGCATGGCAACGGCCCGTACATGCATGCCTACGTTCACTATCACTATGGGTCTGCACGCGTATGCGTACTCGTAGTGGTACGGGCCGTACACTCGCATGTACGCTCACTATCACTACGAGTACGCATACGCGTGCAGACCCATAGTGATAGTGAGCGTAGATGCGTGTGTACGGTCCGTACCACTACGGGTACGCATACGCGTGCAGACCCATAGTGATAGTGAGCGTAGATGCGTGTGTACGGCCCTATCACTATGGGTCTGCACGCGTATGCGTACCCGTAGTGGTACGGGCCGTACACTCGCATGTACGCTCACTATCACTACGAGTACGCATACGCGTGCAGACCCATAGTGATAGTGAGCGTAGATGCGTGTGTACGGTCCGTACCACTACGGGTACGCACGCGTATGCGTACCCGTAGTGGTACGGGCCGTACACTCGCATGTACGCTCACTATCACTACGAGTACGCATACGCGTGCAGACCCATAGTGATAGTGAGCGTAGATGCGTGTGTACGGTCCGTACCACTACGGGTACGCATACGCGTGCAGACCCATAGTGATAGTGAGCGTAGATGCGTGTGTACGGTCCGTACCACTACGAGTACGCATACGCGTGCAGACCCATAGTGATAGTGAGTGTACATGCGAGTGTACGGTCCGTACCACTACGGGTACGCATACGCGTGCAGACCCATAGTGATAGTGAGCGTAGATGCGTGTGTACGGTCCGTACCACTACGAGTACGCATACGCGTGCAGACCCATAGTGATAGTGAGCGTAGATGCGTGTGTACGGTCCGTACCACTACGAGTACGCATACGCGTGCAGACCCATAGTGATAGTGAGCGTAGATATGTGTGTACGGTCCGTACCACTACGAGTACGCATACGCGTGCAGACCCATAGTGATAGTGAGCGTAGATGCGTGTGTACGGTCCGTACCACTACGAGTACGCATACGCGTGCAGACCCATAGTGATAGTGAGCGTAGATGCGTGTGTACGGCCCGTACCACTACGAGTACGCATACGCGTGCAGACCCATAGTGATAGTGAGCGTAGATGCGTGTGTACGGTCCGTACCACTACGAGTACGCATACGCGTGCAGACCCATAGTGATAGTGAGCGTAGATGCGTGTGTACGGTCCGTACCACTACGAGTACGCATACGCGTGCAGACCCATAGTGATAGTGAGCGTAGATATGTGTGTACGGTCCGTACCACTACGAGTACGCATACGCGTGCAGACCCATAGTGATAGTGAGCGTAGATGCGTGTGTACGGCCCGTACCACTACGAGTACGCATACGCGTGCAGACCCATAGTGATAGTGAGCGTAGATGCGTGTGTACGGCCCGTACCACTACGAGTACGCATACGCGAGGACACACATTGTGACAGGGCCGTACACACGCATCTACGCTCACTATCACTATGGGTCTGCACGCGTATGCATACTCGTAGTGGTACGGACCGTACAAATGCCTGTACGCTCGCCATCACGATGGGTACACATACGGCAGCACTCCCACAGTGATTTGGGAACGTACACAGGCCCTCTTAGCAGCAGTACGGCGGTTTTTACACATCACAGTGGTGATAGGCGACACACAGGTAGGAATAGGGCGGACATACTTGTCCATGGATGGACATACTTGTCCATGGATGGACATACTTGTCCAGGAATGGACATCAAGGCATCGTCTGTGCATTACTACATGTGTGGGGCACAGGTGTGACAGGCTGTGATGTGGAACATGACTCCTGAGTGGAGAAGGCACCAGATGTATGATGAGATGTGTATAGGTGTACTGTGTGACGGTGCAATGTGTGCCAGCCATGCCCTTGACTCCTTTGACATGTGTGCATGTCGGACTGCACACTTGGGGTAAGCGTCACTGGCATGGCACGGACACCAACACACGGAAGTGTCCCATGATGCCCGGTACAGGGGTTATGACACCTGACTTGTCACTACCCACAGTGCACAATGTGACTATGTCATTTATGTGTGGGGGATTTACATCAGGTTGATGTTGTAGCACCCTCATAAGCTGCAGCCGTAGCAGCAACCAACATGTGTCTGTGTGTAGATTGTCATTGCACACTGTTCCGCACACCATGCCACATGTGGTATCGGATGTGAGGTGCACATGTATGCATGGGACACGGAGTAGCGTGACAAGGCCATGTCTGCATCCTCACAAGGAATGTGTGGTGAGTCATGACATGTGCACCTTCATGGCAAGGTGTGTGGGCTGTCCTAGTGTAATGTCATGTGACCTGTGGCTCCAGTGTTCCGCGACCAGTCTCTGCAATCGGCATCTTACTTCTGCTGATGTGTGGGTGTATGTCACTCCTGTCTTGCGTCTGGCTGTTCACTTGCACTGGGACACAGCTATTCCCATGGCGTGGCATGGGGAGGTTCTCAATCTCCGTGTGTAGCTGGGTCTTGGAAGGAGTGCCACCTTGCATCCATACGTGTGCTGGCCATGTAGCACATACCTGACTCCCTATGTAGCATGTGTGTATTGCCAGATTAACATGTGCTCAGTAGACATGAGTTGTTGTCGTGGTGCACTCACTCTTCCTTGTCACTTCCAAATTACTGCAGAGCGCCGCCTCTTGCCCGAATAATTCCAGACTTGGCTGCCATGCAGGAGAATGACAGCATCCGGCTCTACCGCTTCACCCAACCGTTGATTCTGGAGTTGACGGCGAGACTGGCACCACACCTGCAACCGCTGCACAGGTATCCTACGGCACTGACACCCCAGCTGAAGGTAATGGCTGCCCTACATTTTCTTGCCACGGGTACCTTTCAAAATACCATAGCTCATGTTGGTGGCATGTCCCAGAGCATGTTCAGCGGTGTGCTGCATGATTTCTTGGAGGCCATGTTGATTCACCTGGATGACTTCATCAAGTTCCCAACCCCTGAACAGATGACTGAGGTCAAGCGTGGATTCTATGCCCTGGGAGGGATGCCCCATGTCATTGGGTCCATAGATGGGACACATGTAGCTTTGGTACCACCACACGCACGGGAGGTGGCGTACCGCAATCGGAAGCACTACCACTCCATCAATGCCCTTGTGGTGTGTCTCTCCAACATGGTGATTTCACATGTCTGTGCTCGTTTTCCAGGATCAGCACACGATGCCTACATCATGAGGCGTAGCGGGATGCCTGATATGATGATGCAGCTGCACAACGAACGGGCATGTGTTGTAGGTGGGTACAGTCTGTCTGTCTTCTATTCTGTATCGCCTACCAGCACGACCGCTTAACCACTTCTAACGATGACCATGTGCTTCCCATGTAGGGGACGCTGGCTATCCCAACATGCCATGGCTGATCACACCTCTCCGCAACCCCATCACGCCGGCACAGCTCCGCTACAACACCGCCCATGGCCGGACAAGGCGAGTGATAGAGAGGACGTTTGGCATGCTGAAGAGCCGATTCCGGTGCCTCCACAAGACCGGCGGTGCACTCCCTTATGCCCCGGCAAAGGTCTGCAAGATCTTCATGGTCTGCTGCATGCTGCACAACATGGCAGTTGAAAGAGCTGTGCCACTCATCCTGAATCAACATGACGAGGACCATCCACTCGTGGAGGACGAAGGGCTTGGCAATGGGGCTAGTGATGTGGAGGATGTGGAGCCGCAAGAGGACATCCGGACTCGGCTCATACGCGACTTCTTTGCTTAGTGGTGAGTACCAGTGTCTGAGTGTGCACGCATTGGTCCCCGTGTGGCATGCGTTGTGATGTGTGTCTCCACCTGCATGTATGGCACGTGACTCAGAGGTGTGTGTGGGTGTGTCACTGGAGTGATGGTGCCAGTGATGGTAGTATTTCCCCAGTCATTATAATGACCTAGCATGTTGTCATCCATACATGTGTCGAGTAAATGCACATGCAAGTGGCTGTGCATTTTTGTGGCTGACTTCTTGTGTGTCTCTCTTCCCCAGGTACCTGCACATGCCGTCTGCTGGTTGCATTGTTGTGGCACTGCTATTCATCATGGACATGACATCGTGGGCTGACTCAGCGTTACAGGCACGGACACGTTTGGAAGTCTCCATGGGGTAAGGGATGCATCTGGGGTGCATTGGGTGTGGCAGTTGTTCACGATGTATGCACACTGCCCCTGTCGATGTGTTGTTCCTCTGCAGCCATGTCGCATCCCCATGGGACACGACATGCAGCTGTGTACACCTGAATAGATGGTCTGCCTGGTTGACAGGCATCAGTGATGGGATAGGGGATTGTGATGATGGCATCAATGTGTGTGACACTGCCCTCGGCCACATACGGTTAGCATTGGCTGGACATGGTGTGGGACTTCGACATCAGCGGATCTATGGTGTATGGCAGGCTCTCCGTGTGCAGCTGTGGGTATTTAGCTGTTAGCCGACGCTTGTGTGCCACTTCCATGGCAAACACGCATGTGTGCTGCAGAAGGGGGGTGCCAGTGTTGGACCCACATGTTACTCCACATGATGTGTTCATGTGTACTTCGAGTGGCCTCTGCAATCCCGAATACATGTCTAATAAAGGTGTCCCTATGCCTCCAAGGTGCCTCTTCTCAGTCAATGCTGGTGTGTTGCCACGGTGCATCCTGCATGTCTGGCATGGTATTCCCTGATTGTGGCTATGTGTCAATGTGTCGAGTTGCAAGATGCAAGCTGTGTGTGTGGGCTGAGACTGTGTATTGGGCATGATGTCCATGACTGTGTTGGTATTGTGACATGTGCCATCCCCATGCATCCAACGTTGGCCAGGCCCCCATTCTCGGCATCCACCGGACTCCGGCTTGCAGGACATGGTTCTGCCACCTGTGTACACATGCCTGGGTGCCCCCCAGGACACTGGACTGGATCCCTGACCACTGCGCATGACAGTTGCTGTACTCAATGTGTGTGTCAGCACGGTTGTTCGGCAACCCCCTCAGCTGGTTGGGCCCATCACGGGTGTGTATGGTGCTCCATGTCTGTCTTGCCTAATACACTGTGACCCATGTGTCCTGTGCCAGACTCAGGCCCCAGGGTGTGGATGGTTGAAGACAAAAGATGACTCAGGCATGTTTTGACTTTACAAGACACATGTTAGTTAATAATGCTACCAGCAGGCATCTACTCATCATAGTGTGATTTATTAGTGTGGGGGGGGGGGGCAAAGTAAGGGTCTTTCCGGGATGTTTGAATCCAAAGTTCAGTAGGGGAGTTGGGGTCCTTGCCATTGGAAATCCTCAGAGTCCATGCCACAGTCTTTGTCAACATTGGTCAGCCAGTGACCAGCAGGGCCATGTGGCAGAGAATGTCTCTTGATGCTGTGATGCTGTTGCTCCAGTGGGCCAGGTGCCAGGCCAGGTGTCCTGGGAGATGGTGATGTAGCAGCCACCCTCACGGTCCTTTCCGTGGACGACCCGGCCTCCTGCGGGGAACCTCACCAGCAGGCCGTGACGACGTCTGGGATGCTCCGTCGGATGTTTCCTCCTCCTCCTCCTGATCCCTCCCTGTGGGTGGTGATGTTCTCCGCCTTCTGGCACAGGGAGGGTCGGCCATGGTGTCGGCCATCCGACGGAGTGTAGCGTGAATCCCCTGGAATGCCGTCATTTGCTCAGCCTGTCTGTCCTCCATCCTCCGTTGGTGTACCAGTAGACAGGCAATTAGCTCCGCATGTTGCTGGGCCTGCTGGTCCTTGATCCCCTCGAGGACGGACACAACCTGGGCCATGCCCGTGGTGTCCTGCCGGTATGAGTCCAGGATGTTACGGACATGGGAAAATACCGGATCCCCAGCCAACTGGTCAGGCTCGCGCCTCCGCCGTCCTCCACTCCCACCACCCCTGCCCACTTGCACCTGGCCTGCACTTGTGGGCACATGGGGTCTCCGGGACCCCTGAGGGGTGGCATTGGCGTTGTCGACTGCCTCCTCCTGGGTTCCCGGGACACCGTGTCCCTCCTGGCGAGCCTGGCTGCATTGTGGTGTTGGGGCAGGGATCCTGGGTGTCTCCTGGGATGTGGCAGGAGTGGGGGTGGTGGTTGGCACAGTTGTACCTGACGCAGGTGCTGCAGGTGGTTGGACACCAGAGGGGCCAGGTTGGTCGGGGTCGTCCGCAGAGTGGTGAGAGTGGTCGCTGCCGGTGGGATCGGGCTCCTGCAGATCCAGGTCCTGTGAGTGTTCCCCCCCAGTGTTGGGGGGTGCACCACGACGTTGACCTGTGTGTGAGAGAGACAATGTTAATTTTTGTCCATGCAACATCCATGTTTCATCATTTTCAAAGTTGGCACATTTCCTCTTGGAATTAGGATTGGTCTTGCATTCCACTCACAGTGCACTTGTGCATGGGTGTGTCCCTTGGGCACCACTTTGACCCCTTTAACTATGTGTGGCACAGTCTTACTTGCTGCGTCAAGTGTGACTGCAGTCAGCAGTGGAGTGGGCAGGTGTGGCGAGCCATGCACTGTACATGTGCACATGGAGTGGATCCACACACTTATATGATCCAGGTAGCTGTCCTTGTGCTCGTGAACAGGTTGTGACATGGCCATGTGTTTTGCCATGGTGAAGAGGGGGGCTTCTGGCACTGGCCACCCTTGTCTACATGCACGCAGTCTACCTGCTGACGAGCAGACATTCACACACGCAACACGGCTGATTGGCTCTCCCTGTGTCTCGCTCCCTCTGTGTCCCCCTCTCCCTCCCTCTCTGTCCCCCTCTCCCTCCATCTCTGTCCCCCTCTCCCTCCATCTCTGTCCCCCTCTCCCTCCCTCTCAGTCCCCCTCTCCCTCCCTCCGTGTGTCAGCCTCCTCCCTCTGTCCGTCTCCCTCCCTCTCTGTCCCCCTCTCCCTCCATCTCTGTCCCCCTCTCCCTCCATCTCTGTCCCCCTCTCCCTCCCTCTCTGTCCCCCTCTCCCTCCCTCCGTGTGTCAGCCTCCTACCTCTGTCCGTCTCCCTCCCTCTCTGTCCCCATCTCCCTCCATCTCTGTCCCCCTCTCCCTCCATCTCTGTCCCCCTCTCCCTCCCTCTCTGTCCCCCTCTCCCTCCCTCTCAGTCCCCCTCTCCCTCCCTCCGTGTGTCAGCCTCCTCCCTCTGTCCGTCTCCCTCCCTCTCTGTCCCCCTCTCCCTCCCTCCGTGTGTCACCCTCTGTCACCTCGGCCCAGCTTCTTGGGCACACACTGTTAGCAGATCTTTGAGTGGCCCTTGGATTGTTGATGTGAGTTTGTTTCTGATCTCCAGGCACCCATTGGGTGTAGTGTCTGTGTCTGTGCGCTGCTGCTGTGGTGGTGTGTGCTGCCACTCTTTCACAATGTTGGCTGTTCATTAGCTGCTGTCATGTGCAAAACAGTGCCTTCACCCCCATGTGTTGATGCAAGGCGTCCGCCATTTGCTGGCAAGTCATTCCTGTGTTGGGACACACTGTTTGTCTGGCTGTGACCTAGGCCATATGGGTAGAGTGAATTGTTGTCTGCTTCTGAGTTGCACTATGTGCTTTTTTGGGACCAGCCTCCCGCCATCCGGGTTACCGTGTCATGTGTTGTTGTCTTCTGTGGCCTGTGACTTGACATCGTCCAGCTGGGTGCATGGGGCATGGTGGCAGCAGTGGCATGTGCGTGCTCATGGAGTGTGGTTGAGTCATGCGATGGCTTGTGGTGGTTGCGTGCCTGTTGGTGATTTTGGTTGTGGATGCCGTTCCCCCCTTGTGAGGTGCGTTGTTTGTGTACTCACCCGGGTCTCGGAGTCCTTCTAATCCTTCGACTGCCTCCACCGGCAGTATGGCCATCACCCTCTCCTCCCAGGGATGGTACTGTACGGGTCTGCGGGAGGGCCCTCCTCCGGTGGCGTTGGCCTGGTCGTGTTCATCCTGCCTCTTGGCTCGGACCCTCCTCCGCAGATCGTACCACCTGTTCTGGCATTCCTGCTTGGTCCGTCTGGTGTCCGCAACAGCATTCACAGCATCGACGATGGTCTGCCACATGGCAGTTTTTGCTGCCAGGCTGGTGCTTCTGACCAATGTTCCAAAGATCTGTGGCTCGACTCTGAGGATTTGATCAACAAGGACCTCCAATTCTCGGTTACTGAACTTTGGATTCTTGGTGGTGGGCATGGTGAGGGGTGTGGGTGGGGATGGTGGGGGGGGTGTGTGGATGTTGGGGGTGTGTGGATGGTTGTGTGTGTGTGTGTGTGAATGTGATGAGGGGGTGTTTGTGAGGGTGGTTGTGTGAAGGTGTGCAAGTGTAAGATGTGGTGTAGCTTGTAGTGTGGTTCTGTGGTGTCTGGCAGCAGTGAGTCTGTTGCAAAGGCTCATGGTTTGTGTGTGTGGGCCCTTTTTATTGGTCCATTGGTGGGTGTGGCTGTGTTTGAATCTTGGGTGGGTTGGTTATAAGGAGTGGTGGTGTATTTGACCTCTGTTTGTTTTTGGCAGTTGCAGGTCAGTGAATGTGTTGTTTTAGTGGTTGTTGGACATGTTTAGTGGCTTTGTGCCATTCGAATGGTGTATTCTTGTGTTGTTTTGTTTTGTCCTGGTTGTGTACGTGCGTTTTGAGCGTGTGTATGGTGTGTACATGGGCCATTTGGTTGTACGGTGCTGTCCTTGTGTGTGGGTTGGTACGACTCGTACATGCGGTGGTGATGTTGGGGCCTGGGGTGCGCTCCGTACTTAGGAGGTTGTGTTGGGGGTAGGACCGGAACGTACTGGGGTGGGGGTAGGACTGGAACGTACTGGGGCGTACATTGACGGTGGTACGACATGTACTGGGGTGGGGGTACGACTGGAACGTACTGGGGTGTACATTGACGGTGGTACGACACGTACTGGGGTGGGGGTAGGACTGGAACGTACTGGGGTGTACATTGACGATGGTACGACACGTACTGGGGTGGGGGTAGGACTGGAACATACTGGGGTGTACATTGACGGTGGTACAACACGTACTGGGGTGGGGGTACGACTGGAACGTACTGGGGTGTACATTGACGGTGGTACGACACGTACTGGGGTGGGGGTACGACTGGAACGTACTGGGGTGTACATTGACGGTGGTACAACACGTACTGGGGTGGGGGTACACGGGGTTACGACACGTACTGGGGTGGGGGTACGACTGGAACGTACTGGGGTGTACATAGACGGTGGGACGACACGTACTGGGGTGGGGGTAGGACTGGAACGTACTGGGGTGTACATTGACGGTGGTACGACACGTACTGGGGTGGGGGTAGGACTGGAACGTACTGGGGTGTACATAGACGGTGGTACGACACGTACTGGGGTGGGGGTAGGACTGGAACGTACTGGGGTGTACATTGACGATGGTACGACACGTACTGGGGTGGGGGTAGGACTGGAACGTACTGGGGTGTACATTGACGGTGGTACGACACATACTGGGGTGGGGGTACGACTGGAACGTACTGGGGTGTACATTGACGGTGGTACGACACGTACTGGGGTGGGGGTACACGGGGGTACGACACGTACTGGGGTGGGGGTACGACTGGAACATACTGGGGTGTACATAGACGGTGGGACGACACGTACTGGGGTGGGGGTAGGACTGGAACGTACTGGGGTGTACATTGACGATGGTACGACACGTACTGGGGTGGGGGTAGGACTGGAACGTACTGGGGTGTACATAGACGGTGGTACGACACGTACTGGGGTGGGGGTAGGACTGGAACGTACTGGGGTGTACATTGACGGTGGTACGACACGTACTGGGGTGGGGGTAGGACTGGAACGTACTGGGGTGTACATAGACGGTGGTACGACACGTACTGGGGTGGGGGTAGGACTGGAACGTACTGGGGTGTACATTGACGATGGTACGACACGTACTGGGGTGGGGGTAGGTCTGGAACGTACTGGGGTGTACATTGACGGTGGTACGACACATACTGGGGTGGGGGTACGACTGGAACGTACTGGGGTGTACATTGACGGTGGTACGACACGTACTGGGGTGGGGGTACACGGGGGTACGACACGTACTGGGGTGGGGGTACGACTGGAACGTACTGGGGTGTACATAGACGGTGGGACGACACGTACTGGGGTGGGGGTAGGACTGGAACGTACTGGGGTGTACATTGACGATGGTACGACACGTACTGGGGTGGGGGTAGGACTGGAACGTACTGGTGTGTACATAGACGGTGGTACGACACGTACTGGGGTGGGGGTAGGACTGGAACGTACTGGGGTGTACATTGACGGTGGTACGACACGTACTGGGGTGGGGGTAGGACTGGAACGTACTGGGGTGTACATAGATGGTGGTACGACACGTACTAGGGTGGGGGTAGGACTGGAACGTACTGGGGTGTACATTGACGATGGTACGACACGTACTGGGGTGGGGGTAGGTCTGGAACGTACTGGGGTGTACATTGACGGTGGCACGACACGTACTGGGGTGGGGGTGCGACTGGAACGTACTGGGGTGTACATTGACGGTGGTACGACACGTACTGGGGTGGGGGTACACGGGGGTACGACACGTACTGGGGTGGGGGTACGACTGGAACGTACTGGGGTGTACATAGACGGTGGGACGACACGTACTGGGGTGGGGGTAGGACTGGAACGTACTGGGGTGTACATTGACGATGGTACGACACGTACTGGGGTGGGGGTAGGACTGGAACGTACTGGGGTGTACATAGACGGTGGTACGACACGTACTGGGGTGGGGGTAGGACTGGAACGTACTGGGGTGTACATTGACGGTGGTACGACACGTACTGGGGTGGGGGTAGGACTGGAACGTACTGGGGTGTACATAGATGGTGGTACGACACGTACTGGGGTGGGGGTAGGACTGGAATGTACTGGGGTGTACATTGACGATGGTACGACACGTACTGGGGTGGGGGTAGGTCTGGAACGTACTGGGGTGTACATTGACGGTGGTACGACACGTACTGGGGTGGGGGTACTACTGGAACGTACTGGGGTGTACATTGACGGTGGTACGACACGTACTGGGGTGGGGGTACACGGGGGTACGACACCTACTGGGGTGGGGGTACGACTGGAACGTACTGGGGTGTACATAGACGGTGGGACGACACGTACTGGGGTGGGGGTAGGACTGGAACGTACTGGGGTGTACATTGACGATGGTACGACACGTACTGGGGTGGGGTTAGGACTGGAACGTACTGGGGTGTACATAGACGGTGGTACGACACGTACTGGGGTGGGGGTAGGACTGGAACGTACTGGGGTGTACATTGACGGTGGTACGACACGTACTGGGGTGGGGGTACGACTGGAACGTACTGGGGTGTACATAGACGGTGGTACGACACGTACTGGGGTGGGGGTACACGGGGGTATGACACATACTGGGGTGGGGGTACAACTGGAACGTACTGGGGTGTACATAGACGGTGGGACGACACGTACTGGGGTGTGGGTACACGGGGGTATGACACGTACAGGTGTGGGGGTAGGACTCGGACGTACTGGGGTGTACCTAGACGGGTGGGGGTGTACATACACGGGGGGTACGTGTCGGACGTACGGGGGCTGGGGGGAGTGTTGGGCGCGTATGCGGGCACATGTCTCCATGGTTGCTGTAGGAGTTCGGTGCGGACGGTGTTTTTTCCATACGGTTGTGAGTTCGGACGCACGGGATGGATCGTGATTCCTCGGTCGGACTTGACTTTTCACGTTTGTACGGTAAATCGTCCGAGGACGTATCGGACACATTTTCCGACCCAAGGACGTGTGGGGAAATATTCCCAATGCGGTTCGTATGGACTTTTTACCCTGCGAATCGTGATTGCCAGTTCTAACGGCACTTGTACAATTCGTAGGGTAAAAAGACCGGATACGAGTCGCACGGGGAATTTTTTACCGGATCGTGATCGGCACCAAAATGTCGATTTGGATTTCCTAGACCTGTTCTTTCAAATGGAAGAGTTAACAGTTTTATGTCAGCTGTGAGACATACTATCACAAGAAAATCACCTAAGAATACCTACAACCTTAAAAGAAAAGAAGAATCAAAAAATATAAATGACTACAACCCAGTGATTTTATCCATGTGGAACGCTAACATGGATATACAGTATGTAGCTGACAATTCCATTGCTGTTGCTCGATATGTAACGTCTTACATTACGAAATCAGAAAAAACAGAATTGAAGGAAATATGGGAAGAGATTTCTCACGAGAAAACTGTCAGTAAGAAGCTGTACAGTGTCAGTTTGAAGATGTTATCGCATCGAGAAATTGGATCCTACGAATGTTCAGATAGGTTATCTTCTGCAAGTCTCTACTCGAAATCAAGAAGAATAATTTGGGCAAGTTTAGGCCTTGCAGCAATGAGAAATCGGGTACTGAAATCTGTTGGAGAAATTGAATATTTGGCCGAGAATGACCCAGAAAGTACAGATATTTTGAAATCAAACATGTTGGATACATATTACCCAAAGAGAAGTCATCATCTGGAGAACATGTGTCTCTATGAAGTGCTGCAGAACTACATTTATTCACGGAAAGCCGCAGAAGACATCAACAATGGAAAATATAAAGTTATTGGTGAGGAAGGATGTTTGGTGAAGCAAACAAAAGGAAGTTTGATAAATCACCGGAAGCTGAGTTGCGACACTACTGACAAAAAGGAATTTTACTACTTGGCTCTTTTACAGCTGTTTAAACCATGGCGTACAGAGGATGAACTACTGGGAGAATTTCAAAGCTATGAAGATTCATTTAATGCTTGCAAAGACAGCATACAATGCAGAACATTCACAACTTATCTGCAAATGTTAAATGAAGAAATTGAACAGGAAACTACAATTGCAGCAGAAATAGCTAGAGACAGTTCTCAGGACAGCCAAAGTTCAGGAACACTCAGTCAAGATCCCCTAGGACAACCAATCGTTGAAAATGAAGCATCAATAGCCGTGAATGAAGTGGAAACAGCTATGAATCAAGCTCAAGAACAATTTATAGACTTACAAAATTTGGAAAGACAACTGAATCAAGAGCAGCAACAAATTTATGAAGAGATCAGAAACAAAATTGATCACGGATTTCTACATGAAAAAAAAGAGTGCTCATGCACATCATTTCATCCAATCAGGATGTATGTAAGCGGACAAGCTGGAACTGGAAAAAGTTTCCTTATAAAAGTCATCAGAAGCTACCTACAGCAAAAAACGGATTCTACTTTGTCTTGTGTGGTTACTGCTCCAACTGGGTTAGCAGCATATAACATAAAAGGAATCACTTTACATCGTTTGCTAATGTTACCAGTGGAGCATGAGAACAAAATACAATACAACAAGCTAACTGGAGAAGCATGCTTGGAAGTTTCAAGAGTATTGAAGAAGATGCAAGTTCTCATTATTGATGAGGTGAGCATGGTATCGAACTTAATGCTTGCCTTTGTGCATTTAAGAATGCAGCAAATTCTGAAGTCAGACTATGACGCGTTATTTGGGGGAAAACACGTCATAGTTTTTGGAGATCTTTTGCAACTTACTCCAGTTAAAGGACAACCAGTGTTTAATACTGTGACACATGAAGACACGAAGAAGTCATTGGGAAGCATCGGTAATGCAAATATTTGGTCCTTCTTTGAGTACAAGGAACTTACAACTAATATGAGGCAAGCAAACGATGAAGAATATGGAAGTATTCTGAAAGATATCAGGATTGGACTACTCACAGAAGCTGGCAAAAAAGCATTACAGACTCGGCTGCTACATAATTTATTTCCAAAGGAAGAAATAGTTGCAGAGAAGATATACAAGAACATTGCAGAAAACAAA
This sequence comes from Triturus cristatus, assembly GCF_964204655.1. Taxonomy (NCBI): domain Eukaryota; kingdom Metazoa; phylum Chordata; class Amphibia; order Caudata; family Salamandridae; genus Triturus; species Triturus cristatus. The sequence continues at coordinate 464,748,775 of NC_140584.1, read as the reverse complement.
AGTGTCATCTGCTTAATGCCAACTTTACGTGAATGCTCAATATTCAATGAGGAGCTTTTGAAATTGGAAAAGGAAGATATCAGGAAATTGGAAGCAGTGGACAAAATTGAGGATGGAAGAATTACTGTCACATTAACAGGCACACTGAAAAATAAATTGGATTCACTAGAGAAGAAGATTTCCAAAACAGCTGGATTAGAAAAAAATCTATATGTTTGCATGAACTGTAGAGTATTTTTAAGGAGAAATTTGGATGTTGAAAAAGGGGCAACTACCTTTACAACGCAACTTTTACAACGCTATGCTATTACAACGCATTTTTTACAACGCAAAAGCTTTTACAACGCATGCTTTTACAACGCATGCTATTATATGGTAAGTACTTTTACAACGCATATACCATTACAACGCATGCTTTGAAAATGCCTTTACAACGCATGCATTTACAACGCATGCATTTACAACGCATGATGTTATATGGTAAGTACTTTTACAACGCATATACTATTACAACGCATTTTTTAATTTTGGGATTTTAACTTAAATAAATATATATCGTATAATTTAATGTTTTTTTAAAAAAATATAAATTAAAAAAGTGAGTAGTTTTACAAAATATTAATACTTGAGTATTTTTCTAATATAAAAGAGTATTTTTAAGTAAAATTAATACTTGAGTATTTTTCAAAAAAGAAAGAGTATATTTTAATTTAAATTTAAAAATATAAGTGTGAGTAGTTTAACTAAATATTAATACCTGAGTATTTTTCTAATATAAAAGAGTATTTTTTAAGTAAAATTAATACTTGAGTATTTTTCAAAATACAAAGAGTATATTTTATTTTAAATTTAAAAATATAAGTGTGAGTAGTTTAACAAAATATTAGTACTTGAGTATTTTTCAAATATAAAAGAGTATTAATATTAATAATAAAAGAATTGTATTTTGAGGAATTAATAAATGAGTAATTTTATTTTAAATTAAATATTTAAATAAAATTGAAATAAGGATTATTATTAAATATTAATACTAGACCAATTATTTAAAATTAATAACAGTTAATTAAAGAAAAAATTAGTATTAAGAAAGATTAATACTAGAGTATTTTTAAGTTTCTTATATAAAGTTTAATGTTTGTCCAAAAAAAGGAAGAGTACTTTTGGAGTATTATATTAAAAATTAGAGAAATGTTAAAAAAAAATATATATATTTTTAATTTTTAAAGAGTAATAAGAAATGAATTTCAGAAATCATAATACCTTAAGAAAAAATAGCAGGAAAAAAAGAACTTACTTTAAAAAAAAATTCCCACCCTTTTGCATTGAAGTCTATGAGCTAATTTGTCCTTCATTTATTTTGGCAGCTTCAGAATATACAACCCGCGGAACAAGAAAAGAAGGATCAGAAAGAGAAGAAAGAGCAAGTTTTGAAGGAAAAAGACAATAGAGTCGAGGTAAGGAACACATTTAGTAAATTTACATTAAAAAAGTTACATTTTTAATGAATAAATTACAATTTAAAAAATAATAACAGTAAACAAATAATGTTTTCAAAATATTTATTTATTGAAAAATCCTTAAAAAATAAACCATATTTTTATTTAATTTTGCAAAGCAAGTAACATTTTTTAGAAAACATATAAATATTTTAATTACATTTTTAAACATTTATTTACAGATTAGTTAAATAAAGTAGTCCGTTATAAATATTGATGCACGCGATGACGTAATGACGTGAGCATCGACGTAATGCGCCATTTTGAAGAGCATCGGAGGAGGAAGCAGCAGGAAGCTGATCTGCGTCCAGGTAGGAAATATTTTCACTTTAAAATATATATTAAACCTTTAATAGTGATACATATATAGTGAGGAAAGAATAAGGAGAGGTTGCGGGAAAACTAATTGATGTTTTAAATGTTTTTAAACATGTCCACAATAATGTCATTAATGTATGCCTATGTCGGGTCGCGAAAAGTTATTTGTTTATTTAAAAAATGTATGTAACTGTTTAAAAATTAAAAGTTACTGTTCACAAAGTTTATTTCTTTACTTCGGAACTAAAAAAAGTGATTTTGATCTTCATTTCTAAGTGAAAAAAAATAGCGTACTCGTAAATTTTGGGAATTAATGATTGAATAAAAATTGGTGTTTATGCAGCAATGTGCATTTTGGATTATGGCTTGACATGTACAATTTAGATTGGTTTGAGTTTTGGTGATTTTTTAGGTCGGAAATAAAAAACGAAGTTTTCTGTAATTATATTAATGGCGTTCGGATGTTGAAAAATTGGTTAAATACTATGGGAAAGTAAATTTGTTGACATTGGTAGTTGTGCTAGAAATGAAGATTTTGAAAAAAAAAAAAGAACCCGACTTGTTTGTTTGAAACATTTTTTAGAAAATACATTGTATGCCAATTGTAATTTGAAATTTTTTTAAATTTGAAGCAAAGCCGGAAAGTAAGTAAAAAACTAAATTTAGAAAGAAAGAATGTTAGAAAGATTTTCCAGGTAGTCTATAGCCACACACAACGAAAATTGTTGTACAATAGCCAATAGTCTCTCAGACATTTCCCTTGTTTTGACTGTTACTCGTGGGTTTAGACTACCTGCGAGTGTTTGGGCTATTCTCATTTCTTGAAAACTTTGCTCCTTCTTCAAAGTTTCCAAAAAAGAGTAGAAGTTTGGATGAGGTTTGCCAATTGTGTGGTTGAAGGAGTTATGCCATCCCTCAATGGCATTGTTTGTTTTTGCTTCTCCCTCTAAACAACTTGTGTAGCAGTTCCACCACTCCACATGGAATCGTGGCTTCCTCCTGCGACCCGATCTGCTTAGGTGTCCAATCCATGTGTCCTCGAAATAATTTAGAATGGGTGCCAATTTTTCTTCGTTACTCATATAATAAACAGATTCTATAATTGCAGTGTAGTACTCGTCCACACTATCGGGAGCAACAAAACAAAGTGCAGTTAATTTTTTTAGTTCAAATTGCAGTTTGCTATCACGAGAATATTCTGCAACTAGGGATGTTTTTTGTAATTTACGCCAAAATGCCTGGGAAAAATGAAAAAAACATCCCTGAATTTGGGTATCCGTGTACGTTTTAGTGATCACATTGATCATGCTCAATTCAAAATCAATAATTATTTTCCGAGGACTTTGAGATGTTTTACTTTTAATCACTGATAAAAGTTCAGTGTATGTTGCAGAAGTCTTATCAGGTAGCAAACTGTATACTAAGGGAATTACACTATTGTTAATTTTGGCATGTATAGTGTAAATTTGAGTGAAAGGATGGGGTGTACTTTTAAACGTCCCATCCATCATCCAAATTTCACTACTTTCTAACTTAGCAAGGTTACGTGGGGTACTAAAAATGAGAATTCGTTTCTGAGGGTTTTTGTTGTCATGCAGAAGGAAAGGTTCATCAGAAAAAGAAATAGAAAGATCATGTGGAATTCTAATGTCAGAGAAAGAATGTGGTGTAGATAATTGAATGTTACTTGCCTGCTTTTGTCTTTGAATAATTCTTCTCAAATTAGGAATTATAGGCATGTTACTAGCAACATGACTGGGGACATGCTGTGCAACCTCTCTTAAAATGGATCCTGTAGAATCATTGGAGGTGCTTGCAATAGCTTTCATTTCGTTCACTGTTTCTCTAATTTCTACCTCCATTGCAGAGGCAGAGTGGTTATGTTCTGTGGTTTTCACAACTAAATTATCAACAGTAACCGCTCTGCCACTGCAATGGGTAGTGTAGTATTGCACACACCTCCAATGATTTCTAGTTAAACTTATTCTTTCCTTACTATATATGTATCCTCCATGGTTTAATACATTTTTGCCCTTCCTGGATTTAATATACTTTGCAGCTTCCAGACTAGACATTATCTGAAAAGAGAAGAGAAGAAAAACAAATTAGTCTGAAAAATTAAATGAAATACCTAAAATATAACAGTTACACCATCCAACACTTTCCCTACTGCTGCACCTTCCTGGAGTTGGAATAGTAAATTGCACCCCTACACCATCCAACACTTTCCCTACTGATGCACCTTCCTGGAGTTGGAATAGTAAATTGCACCCCTACACCATCCAACACTTTCCCTACTGCTGCACCTTCCTGGAGTTGGAATAGTAAATTGCACCCCTACACCATCCAACACTTTCCCTACTGCTGCACCTTCCTGGAGTTGGAATAGTAAATTGTACCCCTACACCATCCAACACTTTCCCTACTGCTGTACCTTCCTGGAGTTGGAATAGTAAATTGCACCCCTACACCATCCAACACTTTCCCTACTGCTGCACCTTCCTGGAGTTGGAATAGTAAATTACACCCCTACACCATCCAACACTTTCCCTACTGCTGCACCTTCCTGGAGTTGGAATAGTAAATTGCACCCCTACACCATCCAACACTTTCCCTACTGATGCACCTTCCTGGAGTTGGAATAGTAAATTGCACCCCTACACCATCCAACACTTTCCCTACTGATGCACCTTCCTGGAGTTGGAATAGTAAATTGCACCCCTACACCATCCAACACTTTCCCTACTGATGCACCTTCCTGGAGTTGGAATAGTAAATTGCACCCCTACACCATCCAACACTTTCCCTACTGATGCACCTTCCTGGAGTTGGAATAGTAAATTGCACCCCTACACCATACAACACTTTCCCTACTGATGCACCTTCCTGGAGTAGGAATAGTAAATTGCACCCCTACACCATCCAACACTTTCCCTACTGCTGCACCTTCCTGGAGTTGGAATAGTAAATTGCACCCCTACACCATCCAACACTTTCCCTACTGCTGCACCTTCCTGGAGTTGGAATAGTAAATTGCACCCCTACACCATCCAACACTTTCCCTACTGCTGCACCTTCCTGGAGTTGGAATAGTAAATTGCACCCCTACACCATCCAACACTTTCCCTACTGCTGCACCTTCCTGGAGTTGGAATAGTAAATTGCACCCCTACACCATCCAACACTTTCCCTACTGCTGCACCTTCCTGGAGTTGGAATAGTAAATTGCACCCCTACACCATCCAACACTTTCCCTACTGCTGCACCTTCCTGGAGTTGGAATAGTAAATTGCACCCCTACACCATTCAACACTTTCCCTACTGCTGCACCTTCCTGGAGTTGGAATAGTAAATTGCACCCCTACACCATCCAACACTTTCCCTACTGCTGCACCTTCCTGGAGTTGGAATAGTAAATTACACCCCTACACCATCCAACACTTTCCCTACTGCTGCACCTTCCTGGAGTTGGAATAGTAAATTGCACCCCTACACCATCCAACACTTTCCCTACTGCTGCACCTTCCTGGAGTTGGAATAGTAAATTGCACCCCTACACCATCCAACACTTTCCCTACTGCTGCACCTTATAATGTTGTTTAAAAATACCTTGTTTTTTTTAAATTGGTTTTCTTGGTGAGTCTTCTTAAGTGGGAATGGCCTGTAGGCTGGAGTAGACACTTATGTGTTGATTGCAATCGTAAAACAAAAACAATTGTCTGCAAAAGTGATAAAAGGAAAAAATGAGAAAACTGAACGTTGTAGAGAAATGCAAATTTACAATAACTTTTTGCAAAAATTAAATTCATTTTAACATATAGTACATAACACTTTCCCTACTGTTGCACCTTCCTGGAGTTGGAATAGTAAATTGCACCCCTACACCATCTTAAACTTTCCCTACTGCTGCACCTTCCTGGAGTTGGAATAGTAAATTGCACCCCTACACCATCCAACACTTTCCCTACTGCTGCACCTTCCTTGAGTTGGAATAGTAAATTGCACCCCTACACCATCCAACACTTTCCCTACTGCTGCACCTTCCTGGAGTTGGAATAGTAAATTACACCCCTACACCATCCAACACTTTCCCTACTGCTGCACCTTCCTGGAGTTGGAATAGTAAATTACACCCCTACACCATCCAACACTTTTCCTACTGCTGCACCATCCTGGAGTTCTGAAAAAAAATTCTTCAAACTGCAACTCTTTTTCTAATTATTTTGGGATTTTATTTACATTAACAATTAAATGGTTAGTCTAACATATTGAAGGTTTAAAAACAATGCTGTATAACAATGACTTGTTTTTTTTAAATTGCTTTTCTTGGTGAGGCTTGTAAAGTTGAATTGGCCTGTTGGCTGCAGTTGTAACGTATGTGATGGAAAGAATCTTTCAACAACGAGAAAAACAATTGTCTTTGGAAAAAAAAGAGGAAAAAAAAACTTAACGTTGTTTTAAAATGTAAATTCAGATTAACTTTTCAAAATTTTGACATAGAATATAACTAATACTACATAACACTTTCCTAAGTACTGCATCTTCCTGGAGTTAAAATAGAGAAATGTACCCCTACACCATCCAACACTTTCCCTACTGCTGCACCTTCCTGGAGTTGGAATAGTAAATTGTACCCCTACACTATCCATCAGTTATCCTATTTCTGCACTTTAGTGGAGTAACAATAGCAAAAGGAATGACTATTAAATTGTGGAAATTATAACACTCATAATGTAAAATACCTTTTTCAGTTGTTGTTTGTTCTCGTGCCTTTAAGGTAATGCTTGGTGCAGGATATAGTTATTTTTTTGTAACCGATTTACTCTGGAAAAAAAAAAAAGTTTTAAAAATTAATGTTACTTTGCCAACGTTGGTAAAAAAAAAAACCATTTTTGAAAAGTATGATATTTGTCAAATGAGTATGAGTAACAATTGGTTAAGCAAAACATAATACACATCGAATGCATTTTAAAATAAGAGTAATAATGGATACACCTACACTATCACTCAATTACTCTACTGCTGAACATTCTGGGACTTAGAATACTAATAGTTACCTCAGTAACTTGAAACGCTTTTTCACATGTAGTACCTAACTGAAGTCCTATTAGTAATTGTTACCCCTGCACCATGGTATAATTTCGTTTATGATGTAGTGAGATTGAGGGAAAAAAAAAGTTACCTTTGCAATACAACACTTTAGCTAATGCTAAAAATATATTTTTAAAGTAAAATAATTAAAATTAAATTACATTTACCTTCACAATCGTAAAGGTGAGTCGATTACGTGGAGGTGATGCAAAATTAGGTACACCAATTCTTGATTCTCAATATTTAGCAAGTTTCTGTTTTTGGAAAAGAAAGTAGTTGTTTTAAGTTGGTATATATTTTTAGTGATAACAAATTAGAAACAGTACATTTTAAAAGTTAATATTAAAAATTTTAAAATATATTTTGTATGGAAAGCAAACATATTTTACGCAAAACCATGGTATAAAAATATTTTACTGACTTACTAGTAGTTGTCTACTAATAATGCTTTTCCGAACGAATTCAGTGCTCTCTCTGAGGAGGTCGCAGTGGAGGTGACAGAGGGTCAGGTTTTGACGTCTGGTCTCTCTGGTAGTTGATAATCAACTGATTGCAAAATGGTGTCTTCCTGGTATTTATAAGTTTTACTCTGTGTCACTATTAATTTTTTTAAAAACTGCGTTCGTTGTGTTTTTTTTTATACTTTATTTTACTGTGGAAAATGATAATTTAAAAATGCATTTTAAAATGTATTGTTTTCATTCATTTGCTCCGTTTTGGCATCCATTTTGGAACATGTCTTTTGGTATTGTTTTCATAGAAAGTGTTGTAGGACAAGTTTTACAAGTGAGATGGTTAAAATGGCGCCTATGTGTATGTGTCTTCTGTTTTACTCTGTTTACTTACTTTCCGATGTAATCATGATAAAAATGTGTATGTACTGTTGTTAAATCTATCGTTATTTTTGTAAAACTTTGAAATGTGTGAAAACGGAATTTTATGGGGGATTTTGAGTATTAATTTTAATACTCGAGTATTAATTTTAATACTCGAGTATTAATTTGGTAATGCATTTCAGTAGATTTATGCTCAGTTTTTCTCCACATTTTAATACACTTCCCCACCCTAAAACCCCTAATTTCCCTGCATCCCGTGCCAGATTTTATTGTACTTTTAAATAAAAAAAAAAAAATATTCGCGTTGTAATGGTATGCGTTGTAATAGATTTCGTTGTAACAGCACTTTTCAGTATTTTAATAGGTTTTGCGTTGTAAAAGTATTCGTTGTAAAGTAATGCGTTGTAGTAGTACTTGCGTTGTAAAAAATGCGTTGTAATGGTATGCGTTGTAATAGTATGCGTTGTAACGTCATACATCCTTGAAAAAGGTTTAGTTAATGGAGCTATGGGAAGAGTTGTGGGTTTTATTGATTATCAGAAAAAAGATGGAATTGAATGTTTAAAAATAAAATTTGATCAGATAGAAGAAGTTAAAGATATTTGTCGTTGTACAGTTCGTTTCATGCTTGTGAAAGACTTATATGTACGTAGGAAGCAGTTTCCGTTTTCTCTAGCATATGCTGTAACTATTCACAAGTCTCAAGGATTGACTGTAGATTGTGCATTTGTAAACATTGGTTCAACTGTGTTCAAAGAAGGTATGGAATATGTTGCTTTGTCACGAGTGAAAACATTATCAGGTTTATTCATGATAGACTTTGATGATTCAAAAGTTAGTGCTGATACAAACTGTGTAAAGGAGTATAATAGATTAAGAAGAAGCTATGCTCCTCATTTAGGTCAGTATCCTGTGTTGGAGAAACGTGTAGTTTCTCGTAAAAGGAGAAATGAGAATATCTGTAATGAAGATGTAGAGAGGAGGAAAAAAAGAGGAGTGATGTAATTGCAAGCAAAAAGAATAAGGAAAATGAAGAACAGGTTGTAGGATGTTATTTTGAAAATAGCTCTGGTGTCAACTGCTACGCTAATGTAGTGCTGAATGTTGCATTTTATCTGGAAAGTTTGCAAGAGCAGATAATAGTAAATCAGGGAAAAAGATTCTGTACTGTGCTGAGTCTCCTTTTTGAAAAGCTGAGTAATGATAAAACTCAAATAGAAAGTGCTACTGAAATTAGAAAAGTTTTAGATGTATGTTCAGGACGAACACAGTTTTCTCAAAATGTACAGCAAGACGCACAGAAATTCTTGATTTATTTTCTTCAGGTACTGGAAGAAGAAGGGGTTAACATTGAAAATTTATTTGGTCTCTCTTATAAATGGGAACATAGTTGTGAAAACTGTTATAATATATGTGGCTCTAATGTTGATTCTGAAAGGTTTATTTATTTAACATTGCCAGAGAGTAAAACAGTCACTTTTGCTAAATTAGTTAAAGATGCTAATCATAGCATGCAATGCAGTGAGTGTAAATCTGACATGTTTTCAACATTAATTTTAAAGGAATACAGACAGTATGTAATTTTAATGATGCAACGATGTAGAGCTGATGGTTCAAAATTGGATACTTTAATAAAGAAGTTTACAGGACAGCAATTATCAATTTCAGGAAAAACTTTTGTAACAGTTGCAATAATTTTCCATGATGGACCTACTGTAACTTCTGGTCATTACACAGTTTATCTTAAATGTGAAAAAGGCTGGACACTGTGTAATGATTCCCAATTGATTTTTAAGCAACGTTTGCCTTTTGATTTAGCAAATTCCTATCTAATCTTCCTGAAACCTAAATTTTAGAGAGATTTGACAACATCTGGAGAAAACAATTTTACCATTTTATTGGATTACCATTTGGAATTTACAAATAAAAAGATTTAACAAATTATCATTTGGCCTAATGGAAAGGTAACCAATTGTAATGTGGAATTTTTCCATTTTTTAAGGAAACTTTGGAAAACCAAAAATTTAGAAAAAATCGGTAACATCTGCACAATTTAAATTTTGGAATGTTATTGGATTGCCATTGGAAATTTTTTCAAAAAAGATTTTTAAAATTACTATTTGGCCATGTGGAAAAGTAAACAATTCTATTGTGGACTTATTTAATTATTAATTAATCTTTCGGAAACCAAAATGTTACAGAGAAACGGTGACATCTGTACAATTTAAACTTTTGTTTTTTATTGGATTACCATTGGAAATTAAACAAAAAAAGAATTTTAAAATTACTATTTGGCCTAAAGGAAATGGAACCAGATGTATTGTGGAGTTATTTGACATATATTATTGTGATTATACTTCTGAAACAAAAATATCAGACGGTATTTTAAAGAAATAAGTATAGATATTAGATGATATTTTTTTAGAATATTATGCATTTCTTTAAAGTTATGTTTATGAAAAAAGAGATTCTGGGCTTTTTTAAAAACAATCTTTGAGATTGTTAATTTTTTTTTGCCTGCTGTTAAATGATGAATGCAATTGCTTTCACAATTTATAGTGAAATGCAATATTTTCTGAAAACAGCAAAAAAAAGGCAAAAATATTTTTTGAAAAATATGTAAATATGTGTACTGTATTATTAAATGTTTTATTAAATATTAATACTTTTTTTTTTTTTCAGATTGAGATAGAAAATTTTCGAAAACTATAACCATTTTAAAAGCAATTAAAAATAAATTAAATGAATAAATCTTTTTTTGAGTGGGTATGGTAAGTCAATAATGTCATGGTCCCTTTTTTCCACTTCTCTACAATCACATTTGCAGTTTTTAATTGTAGTCTCTCAAGGACCTTGTAATGTGATAATTGATTTTTAGTGTTTTTTTAAAAAAAAAAAAAAAAATTACGCGTACCGTACGCGTACGGTAAAAAAAAAATAAAAAACGTTTTTTAAAAAATATATAAAAAATAGATGAAAGGTAAGGTTGGCTCTTAAAAGAGCCGTTGTGTTCATGCAGGGACAGAGGAAAGAAAGATTGGGAATATTAGACGGTACGACAAGTGTGCTGATCTATTTTATTGTTCACTAGGGAAATACTGGTCTCCCTATGACAAATTAGATCATGACAAGTGGCGCACCGTATATCAACCCTCAGAAACCGAGGGTTACTTTCCAGAGGACCAGAAAAAGGAGATGCTCCCCCCACAGATGAAGGGCTCACCTGACCTGCAGAAGAAGGACTCGGCTCTGCAGATGATGGTCCAGGCTGAGCTGCTGTGGATGTGCTTGGTTGATTTACTGAAGGGTTACCTTCAGTAAGTCGAGCATGTGTCCTTCTGTGTACATCCTTAAGGTGTCTCATCATGGTGTGATTCCCAAAGGAATACTTCCTGTCAGGATTACCTCTTGAAAGTACACGCTTACACAGCTTGCAAGTCACTAAGGGTGCATTTACCTTTTGCTGGCCTTCTGGAAAAGTAAAATAATCCCATACGTAAGAGGTCTTTTGTTTCCTCGCTCTCTGCCTCAAGGTAGTGCTGCTAGCCTCACTCTCAGAAGAGCTCTGCTGTTCTGCCATCGTATCACAAAGACAACCCAGCTCCTTCTCCTAAGGGATCACAAGCAGAAATTAGGGGAATGGGTGTGGTGTAGGAGAGTTCTAGAACTGAAAGTAGTTTCAACCAATCAAAAGTTGTGTTTCATGATCACATGACCTACCGTACGCTTACGGTACGCTTACGGCAAAAATACGCATGCGCGTAAAAAAGACACGCGCTTGCGCGCATGCGCTTAACAGTCACTCCCCGACACTTCCGCGTAACGTGCGCGTGTAGCGTACACGCGTACGCGTCCCACGCGGAGTACGCGCGGCTACGCAAATTGCATAACTATACGCAAACAGCGTAGATAAATTACGGACGTTGCGTAAACCGTACGCTTACCGTAAGCTTACGGTACGCGTACTAAAAAAAAAATAAAAAAAAATAAAAAAATGTATTGCTAATAAATTTTACATGTTTATTTTATAAAATATATTAAAAAAACATATTATAGAATTTTAAAAATTTAACCATAGTCTTTAAAAAAAGGATAGAAAATTAAAATAAAAATATGTAAAAAAAAATAGAAGAAAAAAAAAAAATTAGCATTTAAAAAACCTTGCAAATTCACTGAAAAAAACATGGGTTTCACACACATTATAGTTAGGAATTAGCATTTAAAAAACCTTTGAAATTCACTGAAAAAACCATGGGTTTGACACACGTTATAGTTAGGAATTAGCATTTAAAAAACCTTAGAAATGTAATGAAAAAACCAAAGGTTTCACACATGTTATAGTTAGCTGGACATTTCACTTGTAAAAAACCAATGAAATTCCCCCGTTATAGTTAGTTCAGCTAACTATAACTCGCGCGCCCGCAATGCACTACTGATGACGTCACATATTACATCACTCATGACATGGTCAGTGACATCACTCATGACATCACTGATGACATCTCAAATGACATCACTGATGACATTATCCTTGTGACAGAGTGGTAGACCTCCTCTCACCCTAATATAACCTTTGATACAAACATTCAAAAATAGACACTAAAATTTTCAAAACAATGGACATACCAATAACAGTTACAACAACCTATTCAGTAATTCTAAGATCCACATACACATCCACTCATCCACCAACAATCCTATACAGTCACTCATACATGTACTCACACATCATATGTACTCATACACCTAAACATCCTGTAACACAATCCCACTCATCCATAGAGTTACTCACACACATAGTCACTCATGCTAATAAAGAATCAAACATCCATTTACTTGCGTATACAGTTATACACACACCAGCACACTTACTTTTACAGAAACTTACACATACTTAGTCTTTTTAACAATCACTTATAGAAACACATACTTATTCATACAGGAACTCTTCCAATCTCTCACTCTCACATATACTCACTTATAAACAACAATAGTCACATATACTAGTTTAAAACATATGTAGTTACTTATGAAGACACTATTGAGACAGTCATTCACTCACTAACACACCCATGCACACACTCATCCACCCATACAGTCCTGCACACATGCTGTCTTTAACACATACAAACAGTGAGTCACTCATTCATGCATCTATGCACTACGTAATACCCCCCACCGCACCATGAAGACACTCATACTGATACTCAAAAAACCAACTATTAACCTAAATAGACACTCATGTAGCTACTCACCAACCCATGCAGCCACTTATATACAAAGTGAGAGACTGATACAGGTATTTACACATTTAAACATTACTCACTAAGCCAGGTATTCAAAAAGATACACTTAATCAGTCAGTTATACAATCAATTTTTCAGAAACAAATCATCAATTTAGACACTTATATACTCATTTATTCTTCCATCAACCTTGAGATATACATATATAAAACATATTTAATTTTCAGAAAAACACACATTCACTGGATGATGTCATCAGTGATGTCATTTGAGATGTCATCAGTGATGTCATGAGTGATGTCACTGACCATGTCATGAGTGATGTAATATGTGACGTCATCAGTAGTGCATTGCGGGCGCGCGAGTTATAGTTAGCTGAACTAACTATAACGGGGGAATTTCATTGGTTTTTTACGAGTGAAATGTCCAGCTAACTATAACATGTGTGAAACCTTTGGTTTTTTCATTAAATTTCTAAGGTTTTTTAAATGCTAATTCCTAACTATAACGTGTGTGAAACCCATGGTTTTTTCAGTGAATATATATATATATATATATATATACTCACTGAAAAAACCATAGGTTTCAGGGGTGTTATAGTTAGCTGGACTTTTCACTTGTACAAAACCATTGAAATTCCCCCGTTATAGTTACTTCAGCTAACTATAACTCGCGCGCCCGCAATGCACTGCTGATGACATCACATATTACATCACTCATGACATGGTCAGTGACATCACTCATGACATCACTGATGACATCTCAAATGACATCACTGATTACATCATCCAGTGAATGTGTGTTTTTCTGAAAATTAAATATGTTTTATATATGTATATCTCAAGGTCGATGGAAGAATAAATGGGTATATAAGTGTCTAAATGGATGATTTGTTTTTGAAAAATTGATTGTGTAACTGACTGATTAAGTGTATCATAGTGAATACATGGCTTAGTGAGTAATGTTTAAATATGTAAATATCTGTATCAGGGGGAGGAGCCTAGCGCGCAACCAAGATGGCCGCGTAGGTGCGAGGCTCCCGAGGACCTCCGCAACCTCCTACGATTATCCTGAAATTATCCTGCCCTGGATGAGGGGACTATGTTGGTGAACCTGAGCTGAGGTGGCACCCGTTTCCCGCTTCCGAATCGGACCTCGGACACCGGAGTGAGCACCGATTGAGGTTTGCGGCCTTCCCCTCGCCGGACCCCGGATTTGCGCTGTGGGGTGATCCAGTGACAAAGTGAACAACAGCGGCAGGCAGGGCCTGGCGACTCGCGTACCCCGCACTTTCGCTTTCGCTTTCGCACCCCCTTGCCGTCTCTGCGAGGTTGGGTCGCGGAGCTCTTGGTGTTGGTGTGGCCTTGCTGGGAGACCCTGCCTGCCTGCAGGCTGTGATCCACCCCGCTGCTCTGAGGTGGCCCCCCCTGGAGCTCGTGGCCCTGCTTTCCTGCCCTACACGACGTGGCTGGTGCGACTGGGAGACTGGTGGCCATGGCCACGAAACAAGATGGAGATCGGGCAAAGATCAAATCGACCCGGCGTGGCGCCGTCCATCAGGCCAACAGTATGGACCGCTATACCCTCCAGAAGGGATCTCCCGATGGACCGCGCAAGTCCCCTGTGAGCCCTCCTGATGCCCCAGACCTGCCCGCAGATCTGACTCTGCGAGATGTCATGGGCGCCATTGCCGAGATGAAGGCCTCGGTGGGCCAGCGGTTCGATACACTGGCGCAGAAGATCGACTCGGTCCTCGTGGATGTTGGCCTGGTGAGGGCCGATCTTTCCAAAACCAACGACCGAGTAGATTCTTTGGCCCACACCGCATCGGGCCTTACGACAGATGTGGCGGCCTTACAAACAGAGGTGCGCCGGCTTAGTCAGGCGAGTGCGCTTATGGATCGACGCCTGGAGGACTCCGAGAGTCGGGCACGGAGGAACAACATCCGCATCATCGGGGTGCCCGAGGGACGCGAGGAGGCGGCGGCGGATCTCTTTGTGGAGGACCTGATTGCTACCCATCTCCAGCCACGTGGGCTGAGTAAATTCTTCGCCGTGGAGAGGGCCCACAGGGTTCCCGGGGGAAGGCCGAAGGTTGGAGCCCCTCCGAGACCTCTCATTGCCCGGATTTTCAATTTTCGGGACAGAGACGCTATCCTGCAAACCTCCAGACTGCATGGACCAGTCAAGTTTGACAATATGGAGGTAAATTTTTACCCTGATTTTACCCCAGCCGTCCAGAAGCAGAGACTGAGCTTCCTAGGCGTCAAACACCGTCTTCGGGACCTAAACCTCAAATACGCCATGCTCTTCCCAGCCAAGCTGCGAGTGGAGGTGGCAGGTGTGCCATACGTTTATCATAAGTAGGACTGTTAGCGCTCTAGTTGTTCTTTGGAACACTCTGGGAAGCTGCAGTAGAACACAAAGGAATCAACTGACAGTCTCTGCCCTTGTTGGATGTACATGTTTTACTGAGAATGTCAGACTTCATTCTCACATGACTGAGAAAGATAATGTGAATTTACAGAAAATAAGCTCTCAGTTTAGCTTATGGATCACCTTCCAAACCTCTGTGGGAAAAGCATGAGAAAATATTTTTCTCTCAATCATGATATCACAGCAGAAGGCTTTTTCACATGGTGAAATCACCTTAGAACATACCACAATTCCTAAAATGAGTATGGTACCATCAACAAATGATTTATAATGTAACTAAAGTCTTAAAACCTTCTATTAACTGCAATGCTTTTTAATGAGGTGCTATCATGTATATTGGTCCCAAGATGGCTGCCAACACTTCTTGGATGAAGTGCTGACAGCCAATCAGATTTCAGGATGAGATGTGTGGTTAGGCTCCGCCCACATATATATATGATTTTACTTTTGATTTTCTCAGGAACTACTGAACAGATTGACACCAGACCTGCAAAAGGCACATCCCTGAGCTGAGGACTACCTCTCTGCCAAATTTCAAGTAATTCTGTTTAGCCGTTCGGGCTGTACCTTGGACTAAAGGTCCCTATGGAAAATTGCATGGGGAAATTGCGTTTTGGGACCCCCCTTTTTTCTCAGCCCCCGCTTGACGAATCCCCCCGAGACTTTCAGGGTAGGAGCGGAGCAGAGCGCCCCACCTATTTTGAAAATTTTGCGAGGATTCGTCAACCGGCGCCAAAGTTATTCCAAATAGAATGTTGCGGATTTCCTATTGAAACACGGTCCTAACTATAACTATCTACTGGCGACTGCCAGTAGATAATATATATATATAGAAAACAGACTATAAACAACAGTTACGTTTTGCAGTGTGTCTTCTATGTTTATACATCATGTGATGTCAGCACTCTAATCACGGTGAAGCACATAAAAACAATGATGAGTATGCTTCAAACTGACTTGTGAGCAAGGGCTTTCGTAGCCCGAAACGCGTCAGGTTCGAGGTTAAAGAACAATAAACTTCATCTAACCTACTTTCGCTGGGTCCGCGTCTCTGTTCGCCATTGCTGTGGAGGTGCAGGGATACTATCGTTCTTCTATATCGAGTCACGGAAGTCGGCTTTCTTCCGTACGTGGACCCACTCCCTTTCAAGTTGGCGGCCGTAAAGAAAACCGAAAGAGACGTAAGGTTCGAGAAAGGAACGTGCAACGGTCAGCCCCTGGTATCACCGAGCCAAACACTTCACCAGCAGAACGGAGAACTGATCGGCGTGTCAAGTAACACAACGGACTGCCGACCGTAACAAGATCCCTAGCGGTGAGTGGTGTGCAGCTCGGCGAATCAATACCGGTGGGGAGGGAAAGAAGGTGCATCAGTGGTTACAAACGTAACAACAAACTGAGAAGAAGATTATATTCAATTATAACCTCGTCATGTCAGCTGAAGCTGTGCGTGAAAGAGAAGCGGCGGCGGAAGAGCTATTCAGTAAAACATCCAAAACGAAGACTGGTAGCGTTCCCTCCGCGGAAGACAACACAGGAATTAACGGGGACCTGAAGGTTCAGTTAAAGAAATTAGAAAAATGCATGAAAGCGGAAATTACGAAGTGGTGGGAGCAAAAATCTTTATCAAAGTATATTGAAGCAGGAAGGGTACCGAGGGGACTCAGAATTCTCTTAGCACCCAGTTATGAATGCCCCAATCCAAGTATGCTAAGGGAATGGGGCGAAAGCAATTTACAAGCATCAGCAAATCTGGTTAAAATACTGATTAAATACGCTGACATTGATAGAGAGGCACTGCTACGTGAAATTGACCAAATCAATGAGAGCTTAAAGAAAATGGAACCTAATGATCTTATTGCCAAAACAAGGGCAGAAATAAAGGAACGTCTAAAAAAACAAGAAGAAAAAATTAAAGTACGTAAAGCGTTCAAATTCGCAAGGGATCAAGCGGATTATGAGCAGGGGCGTATCTACACCTTTGCCCGGAAATACGAGACAGCGAAACGTAATAAGGTCAGTAATAAAGGTACCAAAGTGCCAGAACATAATGCTAGTTCCAGCTCCAACGCTATTTCCAATGAACAGGCAATACTAACAGATGATGAGTCCCTTACCAGCGAAAACTCTTCTGAACGAGGAAGCAACATGGAGGAGGAAGCACAAAGCAGAGTGCTCAATTTGGGAGAAGAGGTAGATTTTTTAGCGCTGGAAAGACGCCAAACACTACGGCCACGACAGCCAATAAGGAGAGAAGGCGAAAAAACAACAACATTCGAAGGAGGGAGAGGCGGAAAAGCCGCAACAAAAAAGTCGAAAAAACCCTATTGGCGCAAACAATAGAGGCAGATGACAAGACGATCATCAATCTGTCCACCTTCACCCTCACACAAGCCGAAAAACAACTGTTATCACTGGGACTCTCATTCTGTCCGCTTAGTGACTTTAACTATACGCGTACAAGGATTGATTTATTCTGCTTCATTCGTAAATTAAAATTAAAAAAGTTTTTTGCTATCAAAGAAGGCTTGAAAGAGACTTCAACAGAGGACAGTACTCACAGAGAACACAAGGGATTACAGGCCAAAGATGCCCCAGCTTTGCTTACGTTACATCAGTTGTTTGAGAATAAGTCAGATACGACACAGGAAACCATTGATCTGTCTAATACACAGGAGCGCCTATCAGCTGCTAATATCAGGCAAAGTGGTGCAGGTATAAGCCCCTTCAAACCAAAATCAAGATTTATACCAATGATGCCGAAAGACGCCATCGACATTAAAAAATTACACTACCGTACCAAACATAAAAAACGACACAAGAGTTACCAAGAAATTAAGTACTGTGATTTGGTGAAAAAACTGGAATCTAATCATGAGATATTGGTTACAAAATCGGACAAAGGAGGCAACGTTGTGCTCTGGCCACAGAAGGACTACAAAATAGAAGCGCAAAGACACCTGGATGATGACACATGCTATGGAAAGGTTGATATGAAAACATATAACACAGCAAGGAATGGGTTAAAAAGTAAATTGCTCCAATGGAAAAGAGATGGATGCATCTCTGCGGCTGAATTTGATTTTCTGTTTGTGGAACACCCAATTCTGCCAAGATTATACTTTATTCCCAAAGTTCATAAACTAACTAAACCAGTGCCAGGAAGACCCATCATTGCAGCGATTGGGAGTTTGGGAGAACACATTACGCAGTATGTGGATTTCTTCCTTCAAGATCTAGTAAAAGAACTTCCGACATACATTAGAGACACTGGGGATCTACTGAATAAGCTAACTAGTATCCAATGGGCAGAAGATCTATTGCTCATCTCATTGGATATAGAGTCGCTCTATACCAGTATCGAGCACGAAATAGGCTTAAATGCCTTAGCACATTTTTTGGGAAAAAGACCGTTGGAAATGTATAATCACAACAAAATGCTGGTAGACCTTGCTTCATGGTGTTTGTTTAACAACTTCTTTTTATTCGGCAATGAAGTGTTTATACAGAAGAGAGGCGTAGCTATGGGGGCCTGCTTTTCCCCCAGCTATGCATGTTTGCATGTAGGTTGGTGGGAGGAGCAGGTCCTCAAATGCTTATTCCATGATGAATACCGCACCCATGTGATTCAGTGGTGGCGGTATATTGATGATGTTTTTATTATTTGGAAAGGGGATGAAAAAAGTGCAAAGGAGTTTATTGACAAAATTAGCTGTAACAGCTATAATCTAAAGTTTACATCACATCTGAGCAAGACGCAAATTGACTTCTTAGATGTAAAAATTTATGTCAAAAATAACCAGCTGGCCACTACCCTACATAGGAAAACTACAGCAGGGAACACCACTTTACACGCCAGCAGCGCACATCCACACCACACCATCAAAAGCATTCCCCTAGGGGAGCTTACACGCCTTAAACGCATCTGTAGTACTCCTGAAGATTATGAATTATGCAAACAGGAAGCACTTAGCAGATTCCGCAGGAGAGGATACAATGATAAAATCCTCAATGAAGCAGTTGGTAAAGTAGAAACAATACCGAGAACGACACTTCTATTCCCTAAAGACCAACTGGAGGCCACTGATACCGGAAACAACACTCCAAGATTGATCACAACATTCAATAGACAGGAAAGACAGATCAGGTCAATTGTCAAACGTAATTGGCAAATCGTTCTGACTGATGGGGTCCTAGCCCCCATGTTATCTTCGCGACCTACGATCACTCATAGGAAGGGCCCTTCCATGAAAACTCAGATCGCGAAACCATTTCCAGAGCTTGCTGTTGCAAAGCACTGGTTACAACCCAAGCAAGGGTTTGTTAAGTGTTCTTCGTGTAGAGCGTGCAGATTTGGAGTGAATACCGACTCATACTCTACTCCCTTTAGCCCCCATACTACTAAAATTTTGGATAAATTCAACTGCAAGACAGAATTTGCAGTGTATGTTCTGACGTGCACCTGTGGTCTCAGATATGTGGGAAGCACGAAGCTGCAGGTGCACGTCAGAATCCTACAACACCTACGTGCCATAGTTAACAACGATTCATCTTACCCAGTGGCTAGGCATTTTAAGTTGGTGCACAATAATGATTTAAACTGTCTAAAATATTTTGTAGTGGCAAATGTACCCAAATTACGACGGGGAGGCAATAGAGAGAAGAGGCTAAGACAACTAGAATCTAAAATGATTATAGAATTTGACAGTAAGGCCCCCAATGGATTAAACAATACAGATGAAATGTACCACTTTCTGTAACTATCATTGGGTCTTACGATACCTACACGTGGTTTGATTACTGACTTCAGACATATAGGTAGTTGTTTAGTCTACTACTTATTTTTTGAGTTATTAAAATCTATATAATGTCGATATTCAACTTCCATTGTAAATAAGTGCACAGTTCTTTCAAGATAGCCAAACAGGATTGTTTGGTTTGTTCCACTTCGTATATATCATTGAAAATATCAACTGGTTTTAGTCAGATTTTAGCCCGGTTTTTAACTTTGTTGAATGTGGGTTTTTAACTGTCTTTTACCTTGATGTTTTTTTTAGAGTTGCTTACACATTTTACTGACTATGTATTTGGCACATTTCTAGTTTTGCACTAGCACTTTATGACGATCCACTTTGGATCAGTTTATCAACACGTTTAATCCGTATTAATGACACTGCTACGATTGGTCTGTGGACAGATAAACTAGATGGGCAACAAAACATGCAGCATTGAAGCAGTTATATAAAAACATGGAGTCATGATGATATTTTGTATTGTGGAAACTTAGTCCCAACCAATTGAAATTGTTGCATTGTTTTAACAAATCTTTTGGTTTTAAATCACAATATATACAATTGGTACCATAGGTGGTTTTATATAGACATTTTATAAAGACTCTATTTATTAATATTATTTATAGGATTTTAGAACTATTTATTATTAGTACTGTATTATTGTATTATATAATGAAGTGACTCCATAAGTTGCATTTACGCATTTAAGCAGTCCATGTTAGAAAACAGACTATAAACAACAGTTACGTTTTGCAGTGTGTCTTCTATGTTTATACATCATGTGATGTCAGCACTCTAATCACGGTGAAGCACATAAAAACAAAGATGAGTATGCTTCAAACTGACTTGTGAGCAAGGGCTTTCGTAGCCCGAAACGCGTCAGGTTCGAGGTTAAAGAACAATAAACTTCATCTAACCTACTTTCGCTGGGTCCGCGTCTCTGTTCGCCATTGCTGTGGAGGTGCAGGGATACTATCGTTCTTATATATATATATATATATATATATATATATATATATATATATATATATATATATATATATATATATATATATATATATATATATATATATATATATATATTCTCCAACAAAAGTCCCTGCTTACAGGAACATGACAGGAGCACTCACAGGCTTTCATTAGAATTATTTATTTCACCAGCATGACGCGTTTCAGCCGCCAGGCCTTTATCAAATGCTTATATAATGAAACAGATCAATGGTGTTCCAAGGTTTATATATATATATATTGTCCACAAATTGCCCGAAAGCTTGTGAAAGCTCACACTCGGCCAGTTGAACCATCCGGTTATTTGTTCAAGGCAGGAGCTGACACTGTTATTCATTGGATTGTATCTCCTAGACCTGACGTGTTTCAAGGCTGCTGCCTTTTACCAGAGTTCGCTTAATAAATGACTTGTGCAGGCAGTTCTGGTTACCTTTATTTGGTTAAATTCAGGCCCCACCTTCAGTGGGCCTTGCTCGATGTTTATGGTGCATGCTGCCTTTAGTAGTCCCATCCAGAACAGAATAACACCTTTAGTAGGTCCTGCTATCGTATCATAATTTTTTATAGCATTTTTCACCCATAGTGGGCCCCAGAAATCAGAGCAAGCTATTTTTACCGCAGTTTGCCGAGCCGTATTCAAGTCCGCACCCAGTTCCAAACACGGCCTCCTTTTCGTTGCAAGTACGGTGCTGCTTCCCGCGACTGGGTTGCCCTGTAAGTAATTGTCCACCAAATGCCCGAAAGCTTGTGAAAGCGCACACTCTGCAAGATGAATCATCCGGTTATTTGTTCAAGGCAGGAGCTGGCACTGATAGTCATTGGATTGTATCTCCTAGACCTGACGCGTTTCAAGGCTGCTGCGTTTCATCAGAGGTCGCTTAATAAATAACTTATGCAGGCAGTTCTGGTTACCTTTATTTGTGCCCCCTACGAATATTTAAAAAAAGCCCCGGGGGTGGTGGTCGGTTCTGCCAAGTCACCAGATGGCTGCCAACACTTCCTAGTTCGGAGTGTTGGCAGCCAATCACAGTGAAGCTTGTGGTCGGGAGGGTTCGCGAATCGACTGCGGCCATAGATATCAAAACTTTTTCTTTTTTTATCAGGAACTACTGAACGGATTTACACCATTTAAAATAAGGGCTCATTCTGAAACAAGGGCTACCTTTTTGCCAAATTTGGTGTAATTCCATTCAGCAGTTCGGGCTGTAGCTTTGTCTAAAGTTTCCTATGAAAAATTACATGGGGAAAATGCGTTTTGTCACCCCCCTTTTTTTCTCGGCCCCCGCTTGACGAATCACCCCGAAACTTTCCACACAGGAGCGCACCACTAGTTTTGACATTTTTGCGAAGATTCGTTAAATGGCGCCAAAGTTATCGGGAAAACAAAAAATGCTTTTCCTATGGAAACTAGGTCCTAACTATAACTACCCACTGGCGACCGCCAGTAGGTAATATATATATCACAGACCCATCCCCAACAGAAAGATGGATCACACTCACGGAGATGTTTTTAAAACTTTAATCACCACATCGATTCTTTTACGGGCAAAATACCACAACCAACGCGTTCACGGTTGAAATATATATATGTAAATATGTATATATACAAATATATATATGTGTATATATATATTCACTGAAAAAACAATAGGTTTCACACACGTTATAGTTAGCTGGAAATTTCACTCGTACAAAACCAATGAAATTCCACCGTTATAGTTAGTTCAGCTAACTATAACTCGCGCGCTCGCAATCCACTGCTGATGATGTCACATATTATATCACTCATGACATGGTCAGTGACATCACTCATGACATCACTGATGACATCTCAAATGACATCACTGATGACATCACTGATGACGTCTTCCATGTGATAAATTACCACATCTTCTCACACCCTAATATAACCTTTGATACACCGACTCAAAATTTCAGAGTTCCATTCTCAAAACCATAATACTGCAATACCAATAACTACATACCCACTTTTTAACTGTTAGGTTTGCAAGGTTTTTTAAATGCTAATTCCTAACTATAACGTGTGTGAAACCTATGGTTTTTTCAGTGAATTTCAAAGGTTTTTTAAATGGTAATTTATGAATGTTTTATTTTATTTTTTATATATTTCTTTTACAAAAAGATACATATGTATATAGTTATAGATTACCTGTATCCTTTAATTTCGAATGGTTCAACTTTAAAAAAAAAAATTTGGATAAAGTTGAACAGCATAGTTAATATCTTCTATTAACTTATAAACACTTTAATTCTTTCTTTTTTTTTTTAAGTATTTTTGCCGTGCGCGCTCGGTGCGTGCACGGTGATTGCTACGGCATCGTACGCACTCGGTGCTGTGTGCGTACGTACGTTCTCCACGTACGCATGCGTATGTCGTGCGTACTCCACGTGGTACGTTCGCGCATGCGCGCATGCTTCGTATGCGCTCGGTGCGCGCACTGCATACGCATGCGTACGTTCTTTTTGTGCGCATGCGTACGTTCTCCACATACGCATGCGTACGTCGTGCGTGCTCCGCGCGTTACGTTCGCGGAATACGTTCGGAGCGCCCACTACGTACGCATGCGTACGTTCTTCGTGTGTGCATGCGTACGGCGTGCGTGCTCCGCGCATTACATTCGCACATGTCTGCGTACTACAGCGCACTACGTTCGCACATGCGCTGTTCGTTTGCGCACGTGCTACGCGCACTAAGTTCGTGCATGCACGCGTGCCATGTTCGCGTACGCACGCGTGCTCCGCGCATGCGCTTGTGCTCCGCGCATGCGCCGTGTGCGCACGGTGCGCGCACAACAAGTCATGTGATTGACAATGAACACTTTCATTGGTTCATAGTACTTTCAGTTTCAGATTCTTCCAATAACAGACCCAGGCAAGTTATGTGATTAAGAAAGAACACTTTTCATTGGTTCAAAGTACTTTCACTTCCAGATTCTTCCAACACCACACCGAGGCAAGTCATTTGATTAGGAAACAACACTTTTTATTGGTTCATATTACTTTCAGTTCCAGATTCTTCTAATACCACACCCACTCTCCTCATTATTACTTATGATTCCCTGGGAGAAGGAGCTGATCTGTTTTAGGGATACAATGGCAGAGCAGCAGCCATTTTCTAGTAGTGATCAGGAGACTCTTGTGCCACAGAGGCAGAGAAAGCAGAAAGAGTCTTTCATATGGCAGTTTTTCACTTTTCCTGAGGGGCAGAAGAAGGTAAATGCTCCCAAAGTCACCTGCATTATTTGTCAACGGACCTTATCACGTGGAAATGCTAATAAGAAATACTCTTTTAGTATTCACACAATGTTAAGGCACGTTGAAGGAGTACATCCTGTGCATTTTGCTCGAGCTGCTATTGAAAACTCTCCAGCAGCTCAGTCGAGCACATCTGCAGCATCTCAGCCGAGCACACCATTGGCAGCTCAGCCGAGCACTTCTTCTGCGGTGGCGCCTTCACCTACTTCTGCACCTCTTGATATACGCCCTGCTTTTCGGAGTGTGTATACACGGTGCATTGACTGTCATGCTCTTATTTCTCTTTGTGAAACCAGTATTATTCTCATTGAGAGAAAGATAGAGCAGCACTCATGCACCCGGCCATAGTTTTTTTCATTTTTTACTTTTTCTATTCCTCTGTCCCTACATTAACACAAGGGCTAAAATCTAAACACGAAAACTTGTTTTTAAAATCTATTTTTCATTTTTTTTTTACCGTGCGCGCACTTTTTTTTTTTTTTAATTAATCGGTTTTTTCACCCTTTGTGATCCTTCAGGGACTCCCTGACAAAGACTAGTGGGTCAGGAGGTCTCTACCCTGCCCCCTTTGCATGTTCTCCACCTTTGTTTTAAATTAAAACACATTTTTAAATGTTTTTTTTAACTGCAAGTAAAATGGATTACATTTCCTAAATTTTTTTTCAAGATCTGAAAAAAAGAAAAAAAGTATTAATATTCAACAATACATTTTCTTAAACAGTACATTTTTTTCATATTTAACAAAGCAATTTTTTGCCCTTTTTTTGCTGTTTTCAGAATGTATTGAATTTCACTGAAAATTTTGATATCAATTGTTTTCATCATTTAACAGCGGGCAAAAAAAAAACAATCTGAACGATTGTTTAAAAAAAGCCCTGAAACTCTTCTCACTAAAACAGACCTTGATAGAAATGTCACAAATACATTAAAAATACCTTCTAACAACAATAACTATTTGCAATAAATAACGTCTGAAAATCTTGCTGATTAAGCACGTACACCAAAATAATATCTGTCAAAGAAGTCCACAATTGTTACCTTTACCTTTCCATGAGGCCAAATGGTAATTTTAAAATCCTTTTTAAGTGAAATATCCAATGTTAATCCTATAAAATTGAAATAATGGTTTCTTCAGATGCTGGAATTTGTATCTAAAATGTTGGTTTCAGAAAAATTAAGTAGGAATTTGGTAAATCATAAGGCAAACGTTGCTTGAAAATCAATTGAGAATCATTACACAATGTCCATCCTTTTTCACATTTCAGATAAATTGTGTAATGACCAGAAGTTATAGAAGGTCCATCATGAAAAATTATTGCAACTGCAACAAAAGTTTTACCTGATATTGATAATTGATTTCCTACAAACTTCTTTAGTAAAGTTTGCAATTTAGTTCCATCTGCTCTACAACGTTGTATCATTAAAATTATATACTGTCCATATTTGTTAAAAAATAACGTTGATAGCATGTCTGATTTACATTGAGAACATTCCATATTGTGATTAGCATCTTTAACTAATTTACTAAAAGTCACTGATTTACTCTCTTGTAATGTTAAATATATAAACCTTTCAGAATCAACATTACTGCTGCATGTGTTCATACAGTTTTCACAACAAGGTTCCCATTTATATGAGACACCAAATATGTTTTCTATTTCTACCCCTTCATCTTCCAGTACCATAAGCATATACATTAAGAATTCCTGTGCATCTTGCTGGACATTTTGAGTAAACTGTGTACATCCTGAATATACATCTAAAAGATTTCTAACATCAGAAGCACTTTCTATTTTAGTTTTATCATTACTCAGCTTCTCATAAAGGAGACTCAGCAGAGAACAGAATCTTTTTTCATGATTTACCATTATCTGCTCTTGCAAAATTTCAAGATAAAATACAACATTCAGCACTACATTTGCGTAGCAGTTGACACCAGAGCTATTTTCAAAATGTCAACCAACAACCTGTTCAACACTGTCCTTTTTCTTTTTGCTTGGAATCACATCACTCTCCTTTTGTTTTCTCTTCTGTACATCCTCATTACAGATATTCTCAATTCTCCTTTTCCGACAAACAACACGTTTTTCAAACACAGGATACTGACCTAAATGAGGAGCATAGCTTCTTCTTAATCTATTATACTCCTTTACACAGTTTGCATCAGCACTAACTTTTGAGTCATCAAAGTCTATCATGAATAAACCAGATATTTTTTTCACGCGTGACAAAGCAACATATGCCATACCTTCTTTAAACACACTAGATCCAATATTTACAAAAGCACTATCTACAGTTAATCCTTGAGATTTGTGAATAGTTACAGCATATGCTAGAGAAAATGGAAACTGCTTCCTACTATACATATAAGTCTTTCACAAGCAAGAAACGAACTGAACAACGACAAATGTCTTTAACCTCTTCAATCTGATCAAATTTTATTTTTAAAAATTCAATTCCATCTTTTTTTCTGGTACTTTACAAAACCCACAACTTTACCCATAGCTCCGTTCACTAAACCTTTTTCTACATCCAAATTACGTCTTAAAATTACTCGACAGTTCATACATACATAAAGATTCTTTTCCAAACCAGCTGTTTTTGATATGTTTTTCTCTAGAGAATCCAATTTACTTGTCAATTTGCTTGTCAATATAATAGTAATTCCTTCATGCTGTATTTTATCCACAGCTTCCAGTTTTATAATCTCTTCATTTTCCAATTTCAAAAGTTCTTGATTGAATATAGTGCATTCATGTAGTGTTGGCATTAAGCAGATTACAGTATTTTTTTCAGCAATTTTCTTGTATATTTTCTCTGGAACTATTTGTTCTGTTGGAAACACATTACATAGCAATCGACTCTGTAAAGCTTTTCTGCCATGTTCTGTGAGTAGCCCAATTCTGAAATCTTTGAGAATACTTGCATAATCCTCATCATTGGCTTGTCTCATATTGGTAATGAGTTCTTTATACTCAAAGTATGTCCAAATATTCAAATTACCTATACTTCCTAACGACTTTTTCGTGTCTTCATGTGTAAGTGTATGGAATACTGGTTGTCCTTTAACTGGAGTGAGCTGCAAAAGATCCCCAAAAACTATGACGTGTTTTCCTCCGAATAACACATCATAGTCTGTCTTTAGAATTTGCTGCATTCTTAAATGCAAAAAGGCAAGCATTAAGTTTGATACCATGCTTACCTCATCAATAATGAGTACTTTCATTTTCTTCAATACTCTTGAAACTTCAAAACATGCTTCTCCTGTTAGCTTGTGGTATTGTATTTTGTTCTCATGCTCTACTGGTAACATTAGCAAACGATGTAAGGTAACTCCTTTTATGTTATACGCTGCTAACCCAGTTGGAGCAGTAACAACACAAGACAAAGTTGAATCCGTTTTGTTCTGTAGGTAGCTTCTAATTACTTCAATTAAGAAACTTTTTCCAGTTCCTGCTTGTCCACTCACATACATTCTGATTGGTTTAAAAGATGTGCATGAGCACTCTTTATTTTCATGTAGTAATCCGTGATCAATTTTTTTTCTGACTTCCTCATAAATTTGTTGTTGTCCATCATTCAGTTGTTGTTCCATATTTGGTAAGTTTCTTCAATCTTCCTGAGCTTGATTCATAGCTGTTTCCACTTCAGTCATGGCTATTGCAGCTTCATTTTCTATGATTGGTTGTCCTAGAGGATCTTGACTGAATGTCCCAGAACTTTGACTGTCTTGAGAACTGTCTCTAGCTACTTCAGCTGCAATTGTTGCTTCTTGTTCAATTTCTTCATTTAACATTTGAACATAAGTTGTGAAAGTACTGCATTCTATGCTATCTTTGCAAGCATTAAAGAAATCTTCATAGCTCTGAAAATCTCCAAGTAGTTCGTCCTCTGAACGCCATGGTTTAAAGAGCTGTAAAAGTGCCAAGTAGTAAAATTCCTTTTTGTCAGTAGTGTCGCAACTCAGCTTCCGATGATTAATGAAATTTCCTTTTGTTTGTTTTACCAAACATCCTTCCTCACTAGTGACTTTATATTTTCCATTGTTGATGTCTTCTGTGGCATTCCGTTTATAAATGTAGTTCTGCAGCACTTCATAGAGACACATGTTCTCAAGATGATGACTTCTTTGTGGGTAATATGTGTCCAACATGTTTGTTCTTAAAATGTCTGTACTTTCTGGTTCGTACTCTGCTAAATATTCAATTTCTCGAATAGATTTCAGTACCCGATTTCTCATTCCTGCAAGGCCTAAACTTACCCAAATTATTCTTCTGGATTTGGAGTACAGACTTGCAGATGATAACCTATCTGAGCATTCGTAGGATCCAATTTCTCGATGCAATAACATCTTTAAACTGAAACTGTATAGCTTTTTACTGACAGTCTTCTCATGAGAAATCTCTTCCCACATTTCCTTCAATTCCGTTTTCTCAGATTTAGTGATGTAAGATGTGACATAGCGAGCAACAGCAATAGAATTGTCAGCCACATACTGTATATCCATGTTAGCATTCCACATGGATAAAATGACTGGGTTGTAGTCATTTATATATTTTGACTCTTCTTTTCTTCTTAGGTTGTAGGTATTCTTGGGCGATTTTCTTGTAATAGTATGTCGCACAGCTGACATAAAACTGTTCACTCTTCCTTTTGAAAGAACAGGTCGTGGAAATCCAAATCGACGTTTTGTGTAGCATTTATCTTTACTTTTGTACTTTCATCAACAGTATTTTACACACCGATGACATTGGAAACGTAAAACTTGCTCTTTTAAGTTTTTTTCTTCTGTGCTTTTAGGTATAGCACATGTTGCATATTCTTCAATGAAAGATAAAACTGCTTCATCAGCATCTGTTCCAAATTTGGGTGCATCCTTGATCCACAACAGCATATGAATATGTGGTATATATGCTTGGTACTCTTTTCTTCAAAAGAAATCCACAACTTCTCCAAGAGGTGGATTTTTTTTATTGCAGATGAAGGACATCATAGCCTCAAATCTATGATTGAAATATCTGCAAACATTAACTGGATCCAATGAGCACAATTCTCCTGCTGTCTTGTATTGGATGTTTTCAATATTTGAATTTGCCTCTCGAAGAAAATCCAGTAAATCATCCCAAGCGTACTCTGCACAGCTTAGGGTAAGGAACCATGTAGGAGTTCCTAAATTCCGTAACATACATTTCAATTCTCCATGGCATCGGTACCAATATTCATTAGTCCCACGCTGACAAGCCATCAAATTAATCAATTGAGATTCCAAATGATCATCTCGCTGTTGCACTTTGTTCATAAAATCCTTTGCAGACACATTATGTAGATGTACTCCAGTTTTCAAAATGTGATTTACTGCATAAGATAGTGCAGACAAGTCACTTTCAAATAAGAGATGGAACAAATAAGGAATACTTTGACCAAATCTCGGATCTTCTGCATATAGTCTTGTAGTCCGATACTCAGAAGCAGGAATCTGTACTGGACGTTCATCATATCGTCCACCTTTTCCTGTAGGAAACAGCTGGGGAAAACAACGAGCTTCCAAGCTCTCCTCCCATACACTCACGGGAGTTACTTGTGCTTTTTTCATCTGAAACAGATCAATAGTGTTTCCAATAACTTCTTTAGAATGAAGAGGATGTATGCTGAAATGTTCATAAATTTCTTCTTCTTTTGACTTATCCACTTTTTCAATTTGCCCAGTTGGTATTCCTGTGTCTGCTAGTAATTCTTCTTCATCTTCATCCATATAAATTGTTTCATACCATTTAATATTTCTTTTCAAATATAAATTTGCTCTTTGTACTTTTCGTACATCTACCAGCTCCTGCCAAATTGTCTTATTCTTTGTTGGTACACCATTAACCAGAATAACTAATGGTTCAGTTTCCAATCTATCTGCATCAATTGTTTCCATATTTTTTTTTTCAAATCCAATGGCAAATAGACAACTGTTCCTTTTAAACCTCTTTGTAAATCCGAAGGAGCTAATTTACCTGTGTTGGGCTCCATACGCACTATGGTCTGAAATGGATGGACACATTGAATGAGTATAGACTCATAGGTATTTAAATCAGAAAGTTCTGCAGGAATATCAACCAATTCTAAATTATTATGTACAGCTCTAGCTGGCATTCTATGTTCTTCTAACTTGTTATAACAGTATTTACAAATACGCTGATCTTCACCCAAATCAAAACAATTTTCCAGAAATATATATGTTGCAAAATCCTTCCACTTATAATTATCTTCATTTTCACTTTTTTTCATAGAGATCAGCATTCCTTGTTTGAATTTTGTAATGGCTTCTCCGGCAACAAATACAAGTAATATTTGGTCTTTCAATAGAGATGATAGTAAATTTTGTCATTTCATCTTCAAAATGTTTACTAACAGTGAGTTCTACATTCTCTTCCACATTTTCCTCCATAACTGTGTCATTTCCTGCACTTTCTTGCTCTGGACCAAAGTAACAAAACTGAATATCATCAGTAACCTTCACTACATCTGATACAGATCCACGGAACAGAGCATTATTCAACTCATGTAAGTGTAGTGCTGGACTTTTCGCAAAATACAATGTTCTCACAAACTTTCTCATTTCAGTATGATGAACAGCCAGCATCCTAAAATGGTGAAAAACACTTTGGCAAACTTTCCTAGATAGACAAGCAAGAGAATGTCCTTGCAAACCAGTATTCTCTCTCACTCTGCATGGGTCTAGTCTTTGAAGCACCTTAATCTTCTGTTTAACACTCTTTTTACTATATTCTCTTAGAAAGTCACGTAATTTATCAATAGATTCCTGTCGCACAGTGCAAATACTACTACAATTCCAAGTGTACACTGGGGCTTTAGGATGTCTCCCCATAACCTCATCAGCTAACACTTCTTCCTCATTTCTTGAAACCATTTTCTCCTTTTCCATTATACAACCATCTTTAACTTCATAAGCTCGACCATTGGTGTCAACTGCATGCAACAAACTATTACTTTGAAGATAACTCTCTTCATTAAAAAATGGTTCAGTGCTTGAACTAAGCTTCCATTCTCCTAAGAACACTTTACAAAAGTTATTTTTTTTCACTACTCTTTTCCTTTTTACTTTGTGACTTCATTGCTTTAACTAATTTTTCTAATCTACGCATCCTGTTCAAAATTAAAATGAATAGTTTTCTTTTTATTTCCAAAGCCTTTGCAACAATTGTTTCAATATATTTCTTTTTTTTTTATAAAAGTTGGTTTTCCTATATTTTTTCACATCCTTTAGCAAATTTAACATCACTCTTCTCTGAAAAATTTTTCGACGAATGTTTTTAAAATCTATTTTTCGTGTTAAATCACTCTTTCTTACTTCTGATTCGACATTAGCTTTTAGTATTTTCTGTCGACTCTGTTGTTCTTTTGTTCTTGAAACACTATTTGCAGTGGATATATTTTTAACATTTTTTCTTTGTTTGAAGACATTTTTTAAAAAATCCTTAGTCTGCTTACCAGAAGGCTTTTTCTTTTTTCCAACATGAGGTTCTTCAACTATTTTTTTTTGTCCAGTTTTCTTCAAATGTAGATGTTGTTGCTGTTCTTTTCTCTTTCTTGACTTTATAGGCATCTTTAATTAATTTCACTGTTGTTCAGCAATACCTGAAAGAAACTAAAAAAAAAATACCTTTATGTAATTTTAATACATTACGATCTTTTATTTGAGCTTTTCAAATCCTATAATATGAGCTGTCCCTTTCCTACAACTGCAAGTCTGACAGAACAATACCAACACGTATTAAATCTCTAACATCAATTCCTGTGTGCACACAGACTCATGGTGTGATTCTAGGCACACAACAATTTTTGTTTGGCAATTTCAAAGCACATTTACTACTGTGGTAGAGTAAGTGATAATTACTATGGCAGCCTGACACATTTTCCTTATATTTTAGAGAGGCAGAAAAGAGCACATGTCCTAACAGGTACTTGAGACCATCAGCATGTGTTACAGGGTGAATGATTAGAGTAGAGCAAAGGAAATGAGCCTTGGTGATGTTGAATGTATTAGCATTACACACTGCTATCTAAAATACCACACAGAGCTGAGTAGTAAGCATGGGAGTGCAGAAGAAGCACCTGTCTGTGTGCTAAGAGCGTGCTTCTGGAGACCGATTATTGTCTGCTGCAAGACAGATCCGCATGCACGCTTGCACAACTGCATGAAGACTGCACAGATGTATGTAAGAGTACATGTGTGTTAAAGGTTAATTGGAATTGTCAACATGTAAAAGCTACCTCACCCATTGCGGGAGTGGAAGTAAAATCTACCATGTTGATTTCAAATGTGTTAGCATTTGCCTCTCATTTGTGAGATAGTGATTTCTGCTCAATACTATCCATCACAGTTGAAGAAAACAAGCTGGCCCTTTCCTGCGAGTGCAAATCTTACAGAAAAACAGCAACACAAAGTAAATCTCTGAGAACAATTCCTGTGTGCAGACAGACTCAAGGTGTGATTCTAGGCACAAAACAGTATTCCTGGGTGATACCAGTACACCTTAACTTACTGTGAAGACATACTCCATAATATCTGACATGTTCAAGGCAGTTAAATATCTTCCTTAACATAAAATGTAAAACACAACTTTAAAAGTGGAAGGAAAATGTACCATGCTAATTTCAAATGTGTTAGCATTTGCCTCTCATTTGTAAGAAAGTGATTTCTGCTGAATGCTAACCATCACAGTTCAAGAAAACAAGCTGCCTCTTTCCTGCGAGTGCAAGGCTAACAGAGCAAGAGCAGCACAAATTAAATCTCTGATAAGAATTCCTGTGTGCACACAGACTCATGGTGTGATTCTAGACACAATACAGTATCTCTGGGTGATACCAGTACACCTTAACTTATGGTGAAGACATACCCCATAATATCTTTCAAGTTCAAGGCACTCAAATATCTTCCTTTCAATAAAATGTAAAACACAATTTTAAAAGTGGAAGGAAAATGTACCATGTTAATTTCAAATGTGTTTGCATTTGCCTCTCATTTGTGAGTAAGTGATTTCTGCTGAATGCTAACCATCACAGTTCTTGAAAACAAGCTGCCCCTTTCCTGCGAGTGCAAGGCTAACAGAGCAAGAGCAACACAAATTAAATCTCTGATAAGAATTCATGTGTGCACACAGACTCATGGTGTGATTCTAGGCACAAAACAGTATTCCTGGGTGATACCAGTACACCTTAACTTATGGTGAAGACATACTCCATAATATCTTTCAAGTTCAAGGCACTTAAATATCTTCCTTTACATAAAATGTAAAACACAACTTTAAAAGTGGAAGGAAAATGTACCATGTTAATTTCAAATGTGTTAGCATTTGCCTCTCATTTGTGAGAAAGTGATTTCTGCTGAATGCTTACCATCACAGTTCAAGAAAACAAGCTGCCCCTTTCCTGCGAGTGCAAGGCTAACAGAGCAAGAGCAACACGAATTAAATCTCTGATAAGAATTCCTGTGTGCACACAGACTCATGGGGTGATTCTAGGCACAAACGAGTATTTCTGGGTGATACCAGTACACCTTAACTTACGGTGAAGACATACTCCATAATATCTTTCAAGTTCAAGGCACTCAAATATCTTCCTTTACATAAAATGTAAAACACTATTTTAAAAGTGGAAGGAAAATGTACCATGTTAATTTCAAACGTGTTAGCATTTGCCTCTCATTTGTGAGAAAGTGATTTCTGCTGAATGCTAACCATCACAGTTCTTGAAAACAAGCTGCCCCTTTCCTGCGAGTGCAGGTCTAACAGAGCAAGAGCAACACAAAATAAATCTCTGAGAAGAATTCCTGTGTCAACACAGACTCATGGTGTGATGCGAGACACAAAACAGTATTTCTGGGTGATACCAATACACCTTAACTTATGGTGAAGACATACTCCATAATATCTGACATGTTCAAGGCAGTTAAATATCTTCCTTTTCATAAAATGTAAAACACAATTTTAAAAGTGGAAGAAAAGTGTACCATGCTAATTTCAAATGTGTTAGCATTTGCCTCTCATTTGTGAGAAAGTGATTTCTGCTGAATGCTAACCATCACAGTTCAAGAAAACAAGCTGCCCCTTTCCTGTGAGTGCAAGGCTAACAGAGCAAGAGCAACACAGATTAAAACTCTGATAAGAATTCCTGTGTGCACACAGACTCATGGTGTGATTCTAGACACAAAACAGTATCTCTGGGTGATACCAGTACACCTTAACTTATGGTGAAGACATACTCCATAATATCTTTCAAGTTCAAGGCACTTAAATATCTTCCTTTACATAAAATGTCAAACACAAGTTTAAAAGTGGAAGGAAAATGTACCATGCTAATTTCAAATGTGTTAGCATTTGCCTCTCATTTGTGAGAAAGTGATTTCTGCTGAATGCTAACCATCACAGTTCAAGAAAACAAGCTGCCCCTTTCCTGCGAGTGCAAGGCTAACAGAGCAAGAGCAGCACAAATTAAATCTCTGAGAAGAATTCCTGTGTGCACACAGACTCATGGTGTGATTCTAGGCACAAACAAGTATTCCTGGGTGATACCAGTACACCTTAACTTATGGTGAAGACATACTCCATAATATCTTTCAAGTTCAAGGCACTTAAATATCTTCCTTTACATAAAATGTAAAACACAACTTTAAAAGTGGAAGGAAAATGTACCATGCTAATTTCAAATGTGTTAGCATTTGCCTCTCATTTTTGAGAAAGTGATTTCTGCTGAATGCTAACCATCACAGTTCTTGAAAACAAGCTGCCCCTTTCCTGCGAGTGCAAGGCTAACAGAGCAAGAGCAACACAAATTAAATCTCTGATAAGAATTCCTGTGTGCACACAGACTCATGGTGTGATTTTAGGCACAAACCAGTATTCCTGGGTGATACCAGTACACCTTAACTTATGGTGAAGACATACTCCATAATATCTTTCAAGTTCAAGGCAGTTAAGTATCTTCCTTAACATAAAATGTAAAACACAACTTTAAAAGAAGAATCACATTTCTATTATTTTTATCCAAATACACCACATACATCCCCTCTCAAATTCATAACTCACCTTTTAAAAGTAGTTAGTTGAGAAATAAATGTGCCACTCACACAGCAGATTATCAGAGCCAGAATCTCTGAACTGTACACCTCTCAGCAGAACCAGTAAATGGCAATGTTTCCCTCTCTTTTTTCACACATATACATGTTAACTTCAAATCACAGTGTTTCCCACATTTTTTCAAATGGAATCACACATTTCTATTGGTTGCAAGTTTCAACCCTTTCCAAATGATCCCTTCCCCCAACATGACTTCTGCCTGCTACCATAGCAACAGGTCATGGAACACTGGTGTGAGCACAGAGGTCAGAAGTTCAGCACACAATGTTTCAAATCCAAATAGCAAGAATGCTTGACTTTTCAAACCTAACAGCAAATCCAAACTAATGTTCTGTGGGAACAGATTTTTAAGAACCAATACAAAACATGCTTTTAATAATTTAAACATACAGCCTAGTTTTTACTGTTGAGTGGTCTGAAACAGCCAATGATTTCTTTTTATTTTAAGAAAAGTATGTAAGCCTCCATTTTACAACTATCTTTCTTTTCATATTGCCATTCTACTGAAAGACACCTTCTGAGTGCATCCAGATCTCCTTGGAAGATGTTCACAGTGTGGATTATAGGTCACAGCTATGTCTTCTGGAGTGAAAAGTTTGCAGAAAAAAGAGGTATTGTGAAAGATCTTGCTTTGCCAAATATAGACATTAAATGGATTGGTCAGAGAGGGTTAAAGTGGCACCAATTAATGCCTTTGGTGAAAACCTTTCTACATCTCCCACAGCCTAACCTTATTATTGTGCACTGTGGTGGAAATGACCTAGGCACTTTAACTGGCGTAGGTCTGGAAATGCTTATTAAGGACACCTTTGTGCAATTGATGTCACTTTTTCCACAAACTGCCTTTGTATATTCTAATATATGCCAAAGGCAAAAGTGGAACTGGTCCAACCAACATTGTCTGCAGATTGACAAAGCAAGAAAGCACGTCAATAAGTCTGTTTCTGCTTTCCTCAGAGACTATGGTATGGGTTCTATATACCACAACAACTTGCGTTACAACATGCAAGGCATTTTGTGAGGAGACGGTGTACATTTCAATGATGAAGGGAACAGAGTCTTCCTCTTGAACTTTAGACTCTGCATCGGTACTTACTTGTAGGTACAAAAAAACACTCAATAAGCCCAACGGCTCTTTTTAGAGCCAACCAACATCCAAACACTTAATCTTTTTTTTTAATTTTTTTTTTTTTTTTTTTTTTGCCGTGCGCACACGGTGCGCGCACCCTGCAAATTTTTAAAAAAAATTAAAATCTTTTTTTTGGCCCTTCGGGGTCCCACTGTGACCCCCTGACAAACGCTAGGGGGTCAGGAACTCCCTACCCTGCCCCCTGTTCACATTCTCCACCTTTCCTTTTCAGTGTGACAGACAAAATGGCGGCCGACACTTCCTGATTTCGACCGATTCGAATGTTTACAGACATGTAACAACCAATCAGAATTTCGCTCGCGCACGTTAGGGTGCGCGCACCGTGCGCTTACGGTGCGTGCACGGTACGCGCTTATAGATATTTATATGCATTTAAATGCTATTTTCTCAGGAACTACTGAACAGATTGACACCAGACCTGCAAAAGGCACTTCCCTGACCCGAGGACTACTTCTCTGCCAAATTTCAAGTAATTCTGTTCAGCCGTTCGGGCTGTACCTTCGACTAAAGGTCCTATGGAAAAATGCATGGGGAAAACGTGTTTTGGGACCCCCCTTTTTTCTCGGCCCCCGCCTGACGAATCCCCCCGAGACTTTCGGGGTAGGAGCTGAGCAGAGCGCCCCATTGGTTTTGAAAATTTTGCGAGGATTCGTCAACCGGCGCCAAAGTTATTCAAAATAGAATTTTGAGATTTCCTATGGAAACACGATCCTAACTATAACTATCTATTGGCGACCGCCACTAGATAATATATATATATATATATATATATATATATATATATATATATATATATATATATATATATATTTAGAAAAGAAACTCGGTAGCAATCCCCACCAAGATATCCACGGCGACAAGGAAGTCCAACAGCACAGCAAGGTCAGTCAATAACGTTTTATTTCATCTTCACCAGGTGCACAACAACAGGGACGGTCGACGCGTTTCGGCGAATGCCTTCAACTGGACCATAGAGTCCCAACATCTAGACAGTCTTTTTAAAGTGACAGAGTGCAAAAAACAAATAATTAACCTTGTGTTTATCTGTGAACTAGAATGTTAACCCACACTCAGCGATGACATACATTGGGCGCCATTTTACATTTCCATTCTTAATTTTTTATTTTAATTTTATGTATGTCTGTTTATTTATTTATTCATTTTGTTTTTTTATATATTATTCGTTATTTTTTATATTTATTTTCTTATTTATTTATTTATGTGTTTTGTTGTATACATAGGAAACACTTCCTATTTTGGGTCCTTAAACAGGTGACCAGACAGCGTTGGCGGATTTATTGAGTGAAGTACTCACAAATTATGGAAGACTTATTTATGAGGGCCTTAGAATACCATGTATGCTATGATTATCAGGATCATGCATATATTCACATTCCAAAGAAAAAAGGAGAGAGATCCTAAAAAGGTCCTAAAAAATCCTAAAAACAACCTAAGGGATATGCAGGAAAAAAACTGGATTTTCAGTATTGACTAATTTTAGGAGGAGACCTCAAAACCCAAGGGAATTCTCAATAATTCTCAAGATCTTCCAAAATGTATTAAAAGTTATTAAAAATTATTAAAAATTATTACCAAAAGCCATGGTCTCAAGTTAATCATCTCCCGAGTTTAAAAGGAAGTTCTTAAAGTTTTTGAGGGGATGATAGAAAAGTGATTTGTGCAATGTGCAAATTGTATCAATGGTGTCAATAACCTGCTAAGGTGTTTAATAAAGTGCAAGTGTGTCGTGCAAATTTGCAATTATTTTAGGCTTATGAGATCCAAGCTGCCGTAATTGTAATACAGTGCATTTTAGTAAAGTGCAAGTGTATCGTGCAAATTATGCAATTATTTAGGCTCATGAGATCCAACCTGCCATAGGTGTTATACAGTGCATTTCAGTAAAGTACAAATATGCAAGTGTATTTTGCAAAATTGCAATTTTTTAGACTCATAAATACAAGGTGCCATAGCCATCATCTGATACAAAAATATTGTGCAAACAAGCAGTTTCAGTCCTATAAAATATATCATTTGATGCTACAAGTAGCATGAGTTCATATATAGTTCTGATGCATTGTGCAAATTTGCATTTTCCAATCTACCATCAATGTTATGGTCTTGTTTAAAAACTCTTTTATTTTTTCAGGTGGCCCATAGTTCATTTCTAGATATTCCAGTTGTTTCCAGTCTCACTTTAATAGTCATGATTTTGTAAAAACTCATCCTTTTGCTCTCCTGAATTTCTCCACTAAAAGCCACAGGTCAGGCTTAGGTCTTCCATGGTTTTTATAAATGAACATGTAATTCTGCATCCAAGTTATGGCCAAAGGGCTTTTCTGTTCCTAGCGCTAAAATGAATCTGGACTCAGCCCTTCTTAATTCCAGAGTTATGTCCCCACCTCTCTCGCTAGGTTGCATCATTTTGGCTCCGAAATAGCGTAACCCTAATGAGTTCCCTTGATGTTTTTCGGAGAAATGTTTAGCCATAGGGTACACCAGGTCTCGGTTTTTTATTGCTCGCAAATGCTATAGAATGCGCAGTTTTAATTTATTGATGGTACTTCCAACATAAAGTTGTTTACACGGGCACTCTAGAACATATACCACGTATTTGGTTTCACACGTGATATGAGCAGTAATCCATTCCTTTTTGCCATTGGCCAATGTGTATGACAGTGTGTTATTTCCATGTTCACATGCTTTGCATTTGGAGCATTTCCAAAAACCAGGTGTGGTTAACCATGTTACTCTATCCTTCTTTGGTGTTTTTAGATGGCTTTGTGTTAAAATGTCCCCTAACGATGAGGTCTTCCTATAGGTAATTTTAGGAGTAGGTGGTAAATTTTTCTTTAGTGAGTCATCCAGCAATAAGATATTCCAATTCTTTCTGACGATTTTCCTTAGGCACTTATTTTCAACGTTAAAATCCATAATGATCCAAATTGTTTCGTCATTGTCAGTATCATCTCGTTCTCTCAGTAGTTCTGTTCTTGGTTTTTCCATGGTTTTGATCTTTGAGTCATTTATGACCTTCAGGGGGTATTCTCTTACCAGAAATCTAGCACTTGCATCCTCCAAATTACTCTCTATGTCGCAGGTCTCTGAGCAATTCCTCTTGATGCGGAGCATCTCGCCATATGGGATGCTCCATTTCAGATGTTGTGGGTGTCCACTGTTGGCATGGAGGATGCTGTTTGTCGATGTGGGTTTCCGATGGATTCTGGTGCAGATCTTTTGATTATGAATGAAAACTTCTACATCCAGGTAGGTTACTTGATTTTTGCTCCAATTGGATGTGAAGGACAGATTATAATTGTTCTCATTCAGGCTTTGGATGAAGTCTTCCAGTATCGATTCGTCTCCTTCCCACACTATAAACAAATCGTCTATGTACCTCATCCACGTTTTAATATTAGGCCTGTATCTGCTTCTCAGGATGCCATCTTCCCACACTGCCATAAATAGATTGGCATACGTTGGGGCAAAAGAAGTCCCCATCGCTGTGCCTTGTCTCTGAAGGAATATTTCCCCATTAAAAAGAAAAACATTATGTGTTTGACAATGATTCAACATATCTAGGATCACTTGTGAATGTTCCAAATAACTCAGTGATCTTGTATCCAGAAATGTGTTCACTGCTGCCAGACCATCTTGGTGACAGATAGATGTATACAGTGAAGTCACATCTACTGTAATCAGAGTCTGGTGTTTATTCCAATGGATGGTTTCCAATTTGTTTAGAAAAGCCGTAGTATCTTTTAGGTCTGAGGGCAATTTTGTCACATATTCAATTAGGAACACGTCGATATAATGAGACGTTCTTTCCAAGAGTGAGCCCATAGAGCTGAAAATTGGTCTGCCCGGAGGATCTACAGTTGATTTATGCACTTTTGGAAGAAAGTAAATTGTGGGTGTAATAGGATTATCGACCTTGAGGTACATAAATTCCTCGAAGTTGATTAGTCCTCTCTCTTTCCAAATTAGTAATTGCTGATGGTATTCTGTAGTCCATTGTGTCATAGGATTTTTATCCAATATTTTGTAATGATCTTGGTTCCTCAGTTGTCTCTAGGCTTCAGCAATGTATTGCTCTCGATTTTGTAGGACAATATTGCCACCTTTATCGGCGGCTTTTATAATGATGTTATGATTGTCTCTCAGTTCCTTCATTGCTTGCTGTTCCCCCCGTGAGAGATTCCATGAGGGTTTATTATTTCTCCTATGTTTACCCATGGTGATTTGATTGATTTCATCTACCACGATCTCATGAAATAGGTCAATTTTATTTCCTGGGGGTAGCTGTGGACAGAATTTGGACTTAGATGTTAACCCACTTTCACCACCCACATGGGTGGTGATGCCTTCTTCTTGACAGAATTTGAGATCATCTTCAATGCTTGAACCAATGCTGGTACTCTCGTC
The DNA here is from genome assembly GCF_964204655.1 of Triturus cristatus. NCBI lineage: Eukaryota > Metazoa > Chordata > Amphibia > Caudata > Salamandridae > Triturus > Triturus cristatus. The sequence continues at coordinate 464,707,556 of NC_140584.1, read as the reverse complement.
AAGGTTCAGGCTTCCAAGATTGGATAGTGTCTTTATTTATATATATATATATTACCTACTGGCAGTCGCCAGTAGGTAGTTATAGTTAGGACCTATTATTCATAGGAAATCCGCAACATTCTATTTGGAATAACTTTGGCGCCGGTTGACGAATCTTCGCAAAATTATCAAGACTGGTGGGGCGCTCCGGTACGCTCCTATCCTGAAAATCTCAGGGTGATCCGTCAAGAGGGGGCTGAGAAAAAGGGGGTCCCAAAATGTGTTTTCCCCATGCAATTTTCAATAGGGACCTTTAATTGCAGCTACAGCCCGAACTGCTGAACGGAATTACACCAAATTTGGCAAAAAGGTAGCCCTTGGTTCAGAGTCGTGCCTTTTGGTTAAATGGTATAAATCCGTTCAGTAGTTCCTGAGAAAATCAAAAGTAAAATCACATACATATCTGGGCAGAGCCTAACCACACATCTCATCATGAGATCTGATTGGCTGTCAGCACTTTATCCAAGAGGTGTTGGTAGCCATCGTGGGACCAATGTACATGATAGCACCTCATTAAAAAGCATTGCAGTTAATAGAAGGTTTTAAGACTTTAGTTACATTATAAATCATTTGTTGATGGTACCATACTCATTTTAGGAAATGTGGTGTGTTCTAAGGTGATTTTACCATGTGAAAAAGCCTTCTGCTGGGATATCATGAATCATGTTTGAGAGAAAACTATTTTCTCATGCTTTTCCCACAGAGGTTTGGAAGGTGATCTATAAGCTAAACTGAGAGCATATTTTCTGTAAATTCACATTATCTTTCTCAGTCATGTGAGAATGAAGTCTGACATTCTCAGTAAAACATGTACATCCAACAAGGGCAGAGACTGTCAGTTGATTCCTTTGTGTTCTATTGCAGCTTCCCAGAGTGTTCTAAAGAACAACTAGAGCGCTAACAGTCCTACTTATGACAAACGTATTGCACACCTGAAGCCATCTTGATTGGAATAAAGTGGTAACTCTTAAAACATTTAATTTAAAAAGGAACAAAATGAGGGGGTTAATTTTGCCATAGAAAGTATGATTAGTGCTGCAGAAAGAAAAATTAGGGCACATTTTGAGTGACTTCTCAAATCCTCTTCTATTTCAGTAAAACATTCTGACATACAGGCTGAAACATGCACTTTCAATACCAGCAGCAGACTTCCCTGGTGAGCAGTAGCTTTACTACAGTGATCTAATGAGCAACTAGAGTGCTAACATTGTGAATGTATGGCAAATGTGTGACACATCTGAATGCCTTCTTGATGGAATCAAAGTAAAAAACTGAAAGTATTTCCTACTGAGGAGACTGTAGAAATGAGGAAATTAGGAAACTTCATAGCAATAAGTCTCCCAAGATGGCCACCAGAGACAAAAGATCCCAAATGTAGCACAAATATCACCCAGATGTAGCCCAAGTATAGCCCAATGACAGAATATCCCAGAGTGTTCTAAAGACCAACTACAGCGCTGTCAGTCTTACTTATGACAAAAGTATGGTACACCTGAAGCAATCTTGATTGGAATAAAGTGATAACACTTAAAACATTTAATTTGCAAAGGAACAAAATGAGGGGGTTAATTTTGCCATAGAAATTCTGATTAGTGCTGAAGAAAGAAAAATTAGGGCACATTTTGAGTGACTTCTCAAATCCTCTTCTATTTCTTTAAAAAATTCTGACATGCAGACTGAAACATGCACTTTTAATACCAGCAGCAGACTTCCGTGGTGAGCAGTAGCTTTACTACAGTGACCTAATGAGCAACTAGAGTGCTAACATTCAGAATGTATGGCAGATGTGTGACACATCTGAATGCCTTCTTGATGGAATCAAAGTAAAAAACTGAAAGTATTTCCTACTGAGGAGACTGTAGAAATGAGGAAATTAGGAAACTTCATAACAATGAGTCTCCCAAGATAGCCACCAAAGACAAAAGATCCCAAATGTAGCACAAATATCACCCAGATGTAGCCCAAGTATAGCCCAATGACAGAATGTCCCAGAGTGTTCTAAAGACCAACTAGAGCGCTGTCAGTCTTACTTATGACAAAAGTATGGTACACCTGAAGCAATCTTGATTGGAATAAAGTGGTAACACTTAAAACATTTAATTTGCAAAGGAACGAAATGAGGGGGTTCATTTTGCCATAGAAATTCTGATTTGTGCTGAAGAAAGAAAAATTAGGGCACATCTTCTCAAATCCTCTTCTATTTCATTAAAAAATTCTGACATGCAGACTGAAACATGCACTTTTAATACCAGCAGCAGACTTCCGTGGTGAGCAGTAGCTTTACTACAGTGACCTAATGAGCAACTAGAGTGCTAACATTCAGAATGTATGGCAAATGTGTGACAAATCTGACTACCTTCTTTTTTTTTTTTCTTTTTTTTTTTTTTATTGAAAATCTTGTGTCAGAAATACAATTGATACTACCATAAGTTGGCACACAGAGAAAAAATATAAATTGGCAAGCAGAAAGAAAAAATACAGAATTACATGAAGAAAATAATTTACACAATACGGAAATCAACCATTACACAAAGTAAAGATTCCAAATTCTATCAAACTTCATAATCCCGCCTATTCGCTGTGCATATCGCATTTCAGACTTTCTAACATTCCTAATTTTTTGCAGCCAGGCACTAAAGAGAGGGACATGAACTGACTTCCAGTTCTGCAGGACTAATGACCTTGCAACTGCCATTGCAATAAATAATAGTTTAACCCTCTGTTCTGTCAAACCAAGATCGGAATCGTAACCATACAATATTAATTTAACATTATAAGTAATCAGAATCCCACAATACTTTTGCAAATATTCGAATATCTCGTTCCAAAAAGGCATTATTTTAACACAGTTAGCTATAGTGTGGGACCAGTTTGCAGGAGTATATTGCTGGCATCTAAAACAGGTGGCGGTAGTATTGGGAAACATTTTAGCAATGGCAGCAGGGGTACGGTACAGAAGCCATTTACTGAAAAACAGCATTCTTCTCCAATTAGATCCTCGAAGAACACTGAAATTCAGTTTATTTATCATTTTCCAAGTATTAATAGTAAGTACATGATTCTCCTGTTCTTGCCATTTTTCCATTGCTTTTTGGCTAAGATCATCCGCAGTATATTCTGCTAGAACACGTTTCCATACCCCTGGCTTCCTCGTCCTACAAGTCGTAAACAAATCGTCCCATAGTTGATTGGAGGAACCAATGCTAATTGGTTCAACTTGTACCAACGTTTTAAAAATAAAAGCATACGAACCAAGTAACATAAAGTTCCCAGGAATAATAAGCTGCATCTCTCCAGGTAACAACCATGTCCCTTCCCTCAAGAAATCTAACAAAGAGTGAAATCCCAAAAGTGCCCATTGTAGTACAGTGTCAACTCCAATTTTTATTCCTAAAAAAAGGAGAGCATTCCTTAAGGGAGTTCTAAGATTAAATTGCGGGAGAGAATATCTTTTAAGAAAGACATCCTGACGCTTAAAAAACCAAAGCATCGTCTTATAACGAGTACGTTTCGGTAATTTAGAAATATGTAACGGAGAAGGAATCTGAACCTCATGACAAATTCTGTTAATAAAGAAATTAATAAACACAGTTGGGGTCTGCGTTCCGGATTTAAACCGCTCTAAATATTGGGCAAAATATGCGCTATAGTAATCTTTAATATTGGGTACGGCTAAACCTCCCAATTCTGTATCGGCGTAAAGGATCCGCATTGCGATCCTGGGACTTTTGTTTGCCCATATAAACCCTGTGAATAGTGATTGTACTTTTGAGAAAAAACTACTGGGCAAAAAACAGGGAATGGCAGAAAATAAAAAATTAAATAGCGGAAGAATAGACATTTTTATAAGTGCCACTCGCCCTAGGATGGAAAATGGCAACGATTCCCATCTATTAAATAAAGATTGAACCTTGCGTAGAAGAGGATCAAAATTTAACATAACTAAATCGGAAACCAAAACAGAGTACATAACTCCTAAATACCTCTTCGGTTTAGGATTAATACAACCGGATAAATCAGTGTGTAGCTCAACCTCACCCCCACCACAGACTAGTATTTCAGTTTTTTTTTTATTAATTCGATAACCACCCAGATGTTCGAATTCCTCAAAAAGCTGAAGAGCGGCAGTTTGAGATTGAATATCCAACTTAATCAGTAATAAAATATCGTCGGCATATAGTTTGATTTTTGCCATGGAGGGAATAGGAGGAGAGATATTTACGGATTCCCGAATAGCTGTGGCTAATGGTTCAATAAAAAAAGCAAAAAGAATAGGGGACAAGGGGCAACCTTGCCTGGTGCCCCGCTGAACCGAAACTTTACCAACCATAACTGAATTAATGATTATATTGGCTTTGGCACCCGTGTACAAATTTTGAATTAAGCTAATAATCTGTGGAGGAATTCCAAAGTGATTTAAAATAACAAATAAAGTTGTCCATACCACTAAGTCAAAAGCTTTTTCCGCATCTAATAATAAAATTAAAGCGGAAATTTTATTTGTCTGAAAATAATCTAAAGCCTCAATGAGAAAATGTGTATTTGTGGCTAATTGTCGACCTGCCACAAAGCCATTCTGATCCGGGTGAATAAGATCCTTAGCAATATGATTAAAATGTATTGATAATAATTTGGTAAGGATCTTATAATCAGTGTTAAGTAATGTAATAGGCCTATATGAATTGGGATCTTTGGGATCTTTGCCTTTTTTAGGAAAACTCACAACTGTGCCCTCCCCAAAAGAATCTGGAACTTGCCCACCCATTAACATATAATTAACTAATTGTAGCAGCAAATCCGAAAAGGCGCAGAAGAAGACCTTAAAAAATTCAGCGGGGAGGCCATCCGGGCCGCAGGCCTTACCAATTGGGAGGTTCTTTACCACTAATTCCAGCTCTGACTTTGAAAATAAACTCATCATAGCTCCACTATCTGCCTGAGATAGAGAAGGCATATCATATCTTGCTAAGAAATTTAAAAGCCTAGAATGGTCTATTTCCTGATGGTGGCTATATATCTGTTTATAGTGAGAAAGCATTATAGTACCAATAACATCAGACTGTGATGTGTCGAACAGAGTGATAGGAGACTTCAAAGTACGAATTGAATTTGCAGCGGCTTGCTCCTTAGCCTGCCAAGCAAGGAGTTTGCCAGAAAAATTACTCTCCTCATAACTCCTTTGAGATTGTATAAGGAATTGCTGTTCACTCTGTGTAGCAAAAAGCGTACTTAATTCACGTTTGGCCTCGTTTAATTTTTTTTGCGCAAGACTAGAGAAATTAGATTGTCGAAGCTGAGTCAGGGAACAGATTCTTTGATAGAGTAAGGTCCTAGTCTGTTTAATAGTACGCCATTCTTCTGCGTCTTTGGCGATAATAATACCACGAACAAAGGCTTTTAGTGAGTCCCAGATAATATGTAATGGGGCCGTGTGTGAATTACGAGCAATGAAGTCAACAATTTCGGATTTTAAAAAGGAAACCCAATTGCTATCTTGTAGGTACATTTTATTAAATATCCATCTCTTAGGGGACTTAATTTCTTCCCCTACTTTAAACTCAATTACCAACATTGCGTGGTCTGAAAAGCCATTATGCAAAAATTTCTGATATGAAAATTCTAATGAATTAGAGGCCAAAAAAAAATCAATACGAGAGGAGGATCTATGTCTTCCCGACCAATAAGTAAATTCTTGTTTATGAGGAAATTTTAATCGCCATGGGTCACACAGATCAAGTAATGCGGAGTGCTTCATAATGGACCTTAATGACTTTGGTTTAGATTGTTTCTTCAAAAGACCCGTGGAATCAAGTTTTATATCGATAAGGATATTAAAATCCCCGCCTATAACTATATCTCCTCTGACCAATAGTAATGATTGAAATAACTCCTCATAAATGGCGGCACTATCTTCCACAGGGGCATAATAACTAACAAAGGTAATTGGCCTATTCCTGTTTTTAATTACACAAGTAGCCCAACACCACCGTCTGCTCCTCCATCTTCAAACTGAATAATTTCTGCATCTAAATTACGATTAATAAACAGCGCGACTCCCCTTTGAGATTGTTGAGCACATGAAAACCCACGATATGAAGACCAATTTTTAAACATTGAAAAAGAGTTAATTTTCTCCACAGAAATATGGGTTTCTTGCAGCATCACAACTGCTGGGCGCTCTGTTTTAATCCAGAGCTCAATAGTACGCATTTTTTTTTTATTATTCAATCCATTGACATTGAAAGAGACAACTCTAACCCCTCCAATAGACATTAATTGTTAAGAATAACTTCTTGCCAACAAAATTTTGCATCGTGAACCACAAGAATTTCATTTTTCCATTTTTACCCCGCATCCCCCTCCACCCAAGTGCTCTTCCCTCTACCCAAGTGCTCCCCCCCCTAACCCTAGTCCCGTGGCCCTGTACTACCCCTGTATCTCCCTCCCACGCTGGCCACATGGCACTGAACCCTCTCATAAGAGCGCCTTGGTAGTGCGCCCCGAATCCCATGGCCCCCGAGTTCCCACCTGCACCCCCCACCCCCTAATTAAAATATACGAGTACCCATCTAGACAAATCAAAACATATTCCAACTTTAGCCTAACCCTGAGCCAGCTTATCAAGCATCTCCCGAGCCTCATCAACATCTGTAAACAAATAGAATTTGCCCTTGATCAAAACTTTTAACTTTGATTGCTGTGCAATCGATGCTTGAGCTCCTTTGTCCTTAAATAACTGAAGAATCTTTACAAAATCCTTTCTCCGTCTAGCAGCAGCAGCCGACATATCGGAAAAAATCTGACACTTAGTGGTAGGATTAACCTGAAATTGTCTTTGCTTAAAGGCCTGGGATAGGATTATTTCTTTAACCCGAACATCGGCAAAGTTCCACGCCTCCACGTAGCACCTGAGAACCCTGCTGTTGCCCCTCCCCCCTCTGTGAGCTCGCGGTCGATGGCGGCCGCTCGGCGTTTGCTGCTCCGTGCCGCAAGTATGCCGTTCTCTCTTTGCCTTGTCTTTGCGCTTCTTTCGGAGTCCGACTGCAGAGATTAGCAGCGGAATAGCAGCGGAATAACGGGATACCGGGACAACGATAATTGGCGCTGGATCGGGGCAAAGCTGTCTGACTGAATCCTCTGGGAGAGACGTGATCCATAGCGGTGTTATGTGCCGGGCTGAGTTGCTGGGCTGAGTTTTTCATCGCACGGCTGCAAGGCTGTATCTTCGGTGATTTTCCGAGAAGCTTCACAGTTTATCCTCACGTCAGCACGGTGAGCTGCCTCTATTAATAAACGCCGAGGTCCACACTTCTTGGAGTTAAGCTACTGTTGCAGTAATTCTTCATTACCTCGGTAAGAGACTTCTGCTGCCTCCGCTGCTGCGGCCAGTCCTTGGCTACATTGTATTTCTGCTTGGGAAGACTGGTGTAAACTTTTTTTTTTGCCGCCGATAGCCACTGATAGCAGTTAAAGTGCGCGAGGTATGTCAAAATTGCAAGCTCCAGTTCCAGTTTTCATTTTTGATGGATTTGGCAATGGAAATGTGGAGTTTGTTGCAGCAGTAATTCAATTGGTCGACTACTGACTTTCTATGCCCATCTTAATACAGTTGGACAGAGTGAGGTGTTAGTCCACGCTGCTAGAGTTGTCTGCCCCGCTGCTGCACTTTCATATTTTGTACTGCAGCCGCTGTGTGGGTTAGATTCTCGGTCTCAGTACTTTTTGATGGGCTGGATTTCGCTTCTATTATAACTGTCGTACTGCTGCTACTGCTGCTACTCATACTCACCGGTGCAAAGTTATTTCGCTATTACCAGTCTTAATAATGGGTAAGCAATTGACGGCCAAGGCCAAGGCCAAAATACGACGCCAACAATTAAAAGAGAATTCCGAAAGAGCCAAGCGGGCTGGGTCAGCCGCGGAGAGAGAAATCTCCTCTCTTGAAAATTCTGAGAGCTCTGGAGAAGGTGAGGATGGTCTCTCAGGCGGCAGCCCGACCCAGGTTATTCATCAGAGTCCTTGTAAATCTACTGTTAGTGCGGCAAAGGAGATAATTGAGTCACCAGTGGAGGGAATAGCCGTGGCTCTATTAGGTTCAGAAGCTAAATTACCTGAGATAACTCAGAGCCTTAATCCTGCGGCCTCACTCGATTTACAGCCATCCAAAGAGGCCACATCAGTCTCTGCTTCCAAGGCTTCTAAACAATTCCCGTTGTTTGAGCGAAAAGCAGTAAGATACGACCTCAATAATACAGCTGGTACTCGGGCAGTATCTTCAGGTGTTCCAACTTCCTTAAACCTCTCTTCTTCAATAGTTATCCCTCCCATTGAAAGTCTCGCTTCAACTGCTGGTCCAAGTACTTCCTCGATTATTCCCAGTGAGGTGACTTTGTCTCAGAGTCCGATTATGGGGATGGATACTGAAACTGCTGGGGACTTTCAGATCTCAGTTAAGGACATGCTGAATCTAATCCTGCAAGAAATTAGAGAGATGAAGCAAATGCAAAAGATGGAAACGGAGGTGATTTGTAAGCGTCTGGACAAAATTGAAGACTCTATGGCTTCATTTTCTAATCGCCTGCAAGAGTCTGAGACTAGAATTTCTAGGGTGGAGGACAATCTTATCACCGCACAGAAAGAGATCATCACTGGTTCTAAATTTTCAAAGGCCTTCGAATCTAAACTGGATGAGTTAGAGAACTATAATAGAAGGTCAAACCTTCGAATAGTAGGTGTACCTGAAAATATCGAGGGATCGGACATGACAAAATGGATCACTTCCTTTTTTTCGCAAGAGGTCATCCCTGAGTTTAAGGGAGACTTAACAATTACCAGGGCGCATCGAGTACCAGCTCGTCCATTCCCTAACTCTCCGTTTCCTCGGACTATCATTGTTAACATCTGACTACCTTCTTGATGGAATCAAAGTAAATAACTGAAAGCATTTCCTGCTGAGCAGACTGCAGTAAATGAGGAAATTAGGAAACTTCAGAACAAATAAATCTCCCAAGATGGCCACCAGAGACAAAAGAGCCCAAATGCAGCACAAATATCACCCAGATGTAGCCCACATGTAGCCCAATGACAGAATTGTGCAAAACACTTTTTATTTTTTTTGTTTTTGCAGTTTTATATAGTGCGGAATTGTCAGGTATTGGAGTGCTTTACATAAGCATTGGTTACATCACACAAGAACAAATTCATTTTGGTTGTAGACATGGGGAGATTAAGTGATAAACCAGAATCACAGAATGTCAAGCTGAAGCAGAAACTCCAACCTGGTTCCCCAGTTGCAAAGTCTGCAGCTCTGGAAGTAACACCACATCCTCTCCCCTAAGTGCAACATTTAATCAAGAGGTCAACTGGATAAAAAACATAAAGATTACAAATATTTTAAAAGTGCTTTGTCGCTATTTGAAATCTCAGAAAATATGTCCTCATTTTAGTTTTTTATAGCACTAACCATAATTTTGATGCAAATAAGACCCTCTCATATATGTAATTTCTAAAGGAAATTCTCTAGGTATTACAGTTTTGATTACATCAAGATGATGTCAGGCGTTCCACACTTTTGTAATAAATATAGAATGTTAGTAATCTAGTTGTTCATTAGGATACTGTTGAGAGGCAGAGGCAAAGGGCACGGACTCTGAAAATTGAAGGCAGGTAGGAGGGTGCAGAGGCAACAATTTGACCACACTGGGCAGGCAGGAAGGGCAGTGGCAGCACAACAGACTATGGAGGGCAGTGGAAAGGGGGGCAGCGGCAACAAACCAACAATACAGGACTGGCAAGAGAGGCTGTGGCAATATAATAGACCATTGTGGGCGGAAGGAAGAGGCAGTGGTAGTACAACCATACATGCCAACAGACCCGATTCAGCCAGGAAACGTCCAATGTTTTTAAGCTCAAATGGGCTTTATTTGATTTGTCTCCTGTCTACAATCTCTTCTTTTTCAATGTAACTCAAAGGGGAAAATCAATACCTCTGTTTTTTTTCAAAATCTTCCTCTTACCAAGTTCAAAATGTTTGCAAGTATGGTACATTGGATCATGGCAGGCAGGAGGAATTGGGGTAGGGACATGGACTCGGATAACAGAGGACAGGAGGGACATGGAGAGGTGCACCAAACTGACATCACAGGGCAGGCATCAGGGTTTGCAGCAGCACAATACACCACACAGAGCATGCGGGACGGGAGTGCAGCACAACAATCCATTGAAAGCAATAGGGAGGGGACAGGACCATGCACATGGACAACAGAGAACAGAGGGGAAAGAGGCAATGGTAGCTTGCTGCCCATAATGGACAGACAGGAGAAAAAGCTGCAGCATAACAGACCATAAAGGGCAGGAGGGACGGATCAGGGGCATTAAAATGAAACAGACAAGCCAGGAGGGAGGGAATAGGGGTCTGCACATGGAAACAGAGGGCTGGGGGCAAGGGGACAGGGCAGGAGCAGCAAGATGACCATGGTGGTCAGGCAGGATGGGCACTAGAAGCAAGATACATTGTGGAGAGCAACAGTGAGACTATGATGGCATACACAGAGACCATGAAGGGAAGGTGGGAGGGGGTCAGTGGCAGCTAGCTGACCACACAGGGAAGGTAGATGGGGCCGTGGCAGCACAGAAGACCATGCATGGAAAGCGGGAGGGTTAGTGGCAGCACAATGGCTATGATGGGCAAGAAGGAGGGCGCAGGGACATGCACAAAGGACCATGGAGGATAGAAGGGAGGGTCGGGACCTGGGCACAGACAAGAGAGTGCAGGGGAAGGGTCCTCAAAACAGACCACGCGGGGCTGGCAGGAGTAGCAGTTGCAGCACAACAGACCAACGGGGCAGAAGGGTGTGGCAGTAAAATGGACCATGGAGGATAGGAGGAAGGGGATAGGGGCAGTGATGTCATTGGAGATGTCATCAGTGATGTCATGAGTGATGTCACTGACCATGTCATGAGTGATGTAATATGTGACATCATCAGCAGTGCATTGCAGGCGCGCGAGTTACAGTTAGCTGAACTAACTATAATGGGGGAATTTCAATGGTTTTGTATGAGTGAAAAGTCCAGCTAACTATAACGCCCCTGAAACATATGTTTTTTTCAGTGAATGTCTAAGGTTTTTTAAATGCTAATTCCTAACTATATCGTGCCTGAAACCTATGGTTTTTTCTAGGGGTGGGCGGAATTTGCGAAATTCACTTTCTCAAATTATCGTGAAAATGCTAAAAATCTCCGCAAACACGTGGAAATATCCCGAAGATGTGGACGTTTTTTTCCCGCCCGTTTGCGGTATTTTCTGCGTGGTCGCGGCTCGCCAACTTACCCATGTGGTTGCTCGCGGGCGCGGCCTTCTTGTTTTCACTTGTCTTGCGGTGCATGATCGCGAGAAGAAAGACGTGATCGCGCAATGAATGATGTTACTGCGGGCGTGAACTGTCGCGAGACAGCGCAAATGGTGGCTACCAACAATCCAACATCTCGTGGAGAACGCGACCGGATCGGGAAAACTTGTCGGCGAACGCGGGGATTCAGGTAAGGAGATCGCGCGCACGCAAGAATGTATTATTTTACAGCGCGAGCAAGGAAAAAATTTCCGGTAAAATGCGTATTGCGGAAATTTTGAAATTTTCGCGCTCTCCGCGGAACGCGATAATGTCAAATTATCACAATTTCCGCAAGCGGAACGGAATTTTAGCCCAGGCCTAGTTTTTTCAGTGACTGTATATATAACAAAATGCTGCTCAATATGGTTGAGTTTTGTTTGCATCACAATATCTTTCTGTTTCAGAACACGCTGTATAAACAACAACGCGGAGTAGCTATGGGAGACAGATTCTCCCCCAGCTATGCCTGCTTGCACATGGGCTGGTGGGAGGAGCTGGTACTCTTGAAACAGCACACCGCAGTTTTTCAAACTAATGTTAAATGTTGGCTACGCTACATCGATTATTTGTTTTCAATTTGGCAAGGCAATGAGCAGGAAGCTGAGCATTTTATTACAGAATTGAACATAAATGATCTTAATCTGCATTTTACATCCAATATTAGTTCTACTTCCATTAATTTTTTAGATGTGGAAATGTATGTTCAGGCAGATAAATTGGAAATCAAGTTGCACAGAAAACCCACGGCAGGCAACTCAATTTTGCATGCCAGTAGTTTCCACCTGCAACCTCTTATTCAAAGCATCCCCTACGGGGAAATGCTGCATTTAACAAGGATTTGCAGTCTAGAAGACGAACTAATAGAGGCACAACAGGCCTGTGCTAGCAGATTCAGAGCCAGAGGATATTCTCACAAAGTCATTGACCAGGCTATCACTAAAAGTATGGAGTAAAACAGGGAAGATCTGATAGGAGGGGTTAACAGAAAGAAAGAACAAGCTTCAAAATCTCCTGTTTTCAGATTTATCCTAAGATACAGTAAACAGGACAAACAACTAAGAAAGATCATCAGAAAAAATTGGCCTCTAATTTTAGACGACCCTATCATTGGCCATACTTTACCCAAAGAGACATCCATAACCTACACCAGATCTACCTCAATGAGCGACGTCCTGGTCAAAAATGATCCTTATACCCAATCTAAAAATACCTGGCTTTCACAAAGGAAAGGATTCATCTGTTGTAAAACATGCAAGGCATGTCAACACGGAGTTAATAAATCATTACCCCTTTCTGTACAGAGGCAAGAACTATAGAGAAAGCTTTGACCTGCAAATCTGATTTTGTGGTATACGTGTTGGAATGTCCCTGTTCCCTTAAATATGTGGGAAGCACAATTCTACAGGGACATAAACGCATACTTCAACATATCAGGGCCATTAACCCCTTCAGTGCCCGCCCCTTTCCCCGCCCTGTGCCGGCCATTGTATTAGCGGGCAGGGTTTATGACGAGCTGGTCTCGTCATGGGCACAGCGCGACCGCGGCCCATGACGAGACCAGCTCGTCACGGGCATTGAAGAGGTTAAAAACAAAGATACAACTTACCCAGTGGCGAGACATTTCTCGGAGAAGCACAATACAGACCCCAAAGAATTGAAATACTTCTTAATCGATGCCATCCCTCCATACAAAAGAGGAGGTGATAGGGAAAAAGCACTCAGAAGGTTGGAAACCAGATACATTCTAGATCTAGATAGTAAACAACCTGGAGGCTTAAACGTCACAGAGGAACTTTACAAGTGCCTATAAAATCAAGGCTTTAGCTATTTTACCCAACTTGAATACCCAGAAATATCAATATTAATTCCAAATTTAGGGTTAAATTTAGGGTAGTTTTGAAACTGTCAGCCAACAATACAAATTTGCTGCGGAATTAGTCCTACCCCTTTTTTCAGTTTAATATCAAATGCATGTATTACACACCTTATTTTATACACACTTTTTTACACATCTTTTATACACTTTTAAGGTAATTTTATAGGATTTTAGTAGGGTATTTTTATATATACGGGTATTTAAAATATTTTAGCATGGGTTTTTTGAATAAACAAATAATATTTGATGGAAAGTAAATGTAAATTTATATGATTGGAAGTTTTATATTAAAGTACTGCAAATTTTTAACCACTGATATATACAAGAAATTATGTATGTGGTTTTTAATTACAAGATATTTAAATCTGGATGCTATAATGAGCGCTTTTAACATACTATGTCAATTGCCATGTATGAAAGTTTTAGGTATTGATACCGATATTATTGAAACACCATCATGACAAAAGATATTTTACATATTTTACACAATTGTAACAACAGCCAAAGTATTTTGTCTATGTTTATGCTAAAATATGCACTGAGCACTTGTCACTTTAAGGGCTAACAACACAAAAGAAAGCAAAAAAGAGGTGAAAAAAATTATGCAAATGTGAAATGAAAAAAATTGTGGTGTATAAAACAGGTTGCATCTGGTATATGCGCATCATGTGATCAAGGCACTTCCTGGTGCCGAAACACGTAATGCTGCTAAACGCTGTGATGGACATATGTAAATAAAGAAAATCTGCACCTTATTTGTGGTCCGTGCTCCATGCGAGAATCCGGGAGGCAGTTGGAGTTATTTGGATATATATATACACACACACACACAAACATATAGTGCATATATATATATATTTATTTTTCTATATATATATACGTATATATATATATATAGATATTACCTACTGGCGGTCGCCATAGGTAGTTATAGTTAGGACCTATTTTCCATGGGAAATCTGCAACATTCTATTCCCAATAAGTCTGGGAACGGTTGACGAATCTTCGTGAAATTTTCCAAACTTTTGGTCAGGTCTGGTCTGCTCCTATCCTGAAAGTTTCGTGGTGATTCGTCAAGCGGGGGCTGAGAAAAAGGGGGTCCCAAAACGCGTTTTCCCCATGCAATTTCCCATAGGCCCTCTTGACGCAGCTACAGCCCGAACTGCTGAACGGAATTGCACCAAATTAGGCAAAGAGGTAGTCCTCAGTTCAGACTCGTGCCTTTTGCATAAATTGTGTAGATCCGTTGAGTAGCTCCTGAGAAAATTAGAGTAAAAAAGATAGATATATCTATGGCCTCGGAGGATCCGCGCACCCTATGCGCACCCTAAGCGCACCCTCTGCGAACCGAGCTCGCACCCTCCCGATCACGCGCTGAATGCTAATTGGCTGTCGAGTGTCTGTCTACATTCAAAACCAGGAACTGTTGGCAGCCATTTTGTGCCTCGGTAGAAGCGAGGCTGATTAAGTAAGGGAAATAAGTGTGTGAAAGATGTAAAGGGGGTAGGGTAGAAATACTCTGACCCTCTAGTATTGCTTAGGGGGTCCCAGAAGGACCCCCTGGGGCTCCCTTTTTTTTTTAACTGCGAAATGCGCGCAGGGTGCGCGGATCCGGCTGAAAAAACATAAAAACCCTGAAGCGCGGCCTTCCGCGCTTCATTAATTATTAGCCCCCAGGTGGGCCAAATCCCGGGGACAAAATGTTTATAACTTAATAGGTGGAGGGGGGCTGCATGGCCCCCCTCCTGGAGCCCTCGAGGGCCCTGGGGACCGCCACCCCCCAGGGCCGGCTCCTAAAGTGTCCTGGGGTGCCCACCCCCAGGACACTGTTGTTTGCTATGAGAGCGCGAGAGTCTCCCGCCCTTCCATAACAAACGATATTGCTTTTCTACACGGGGAGCTGCAGGTCAGCAGCTCCCCATGTGGAAAAGCAATGCCGGCTCCCGAAGGACGCGGGGAGCCAGCTGGGACCATGGGGGCGTTGGGGCTCCCCCCACGGTCTCCAATGTTTTTTTATAAGCCCCGGGGGATGGGGTCCCCGGGGATAATAAAAATTAGTGATAGGGGCTATTTTTTTTTACGGTCGCGCATCCTAACGCGTTGGGTGCACGGTTTCTCTCGCGTTGGGTGCGCGGTTCCTAACACGTTGGGTGCGCAGATCCAAGGAAAAAAAACTGAAATTTTGGGGAGATAAACATGAAGCTTAAGTGTTTTTTCCTTGAGTGGCTCTAAAAAGAGCCGTTGTGTTCATGGATAGTTCTTGGTACTTATAAGAAAGTACCTATACAGAGTCTAAAGTTGTTGAGGAAAAGTCTGTTTCCTTCATCAGTAAAGTGTACTCCATCTCTCCTATACATCTCTTGCATATGAAAGCGCAGATTGTTATTGTAAATGGACCCAATTCTATAGTCTCGGAGAAAAGCAGAAACAAATTTATTCACATGTTTCCTAGCTTTCTCAATTTGTGGACAAAAATGATTGGACCAGTTCCATTTCTGCCTTTGGCATATGTTAGAATACAAAAAGGCAGTTTTGGGAAAAAGTGAAATCAATTCTGCAAAGGTGTCCTTCATAAGCATTTCCAGACTTACCCCAGTCAAAGTGCCTAGGTCATTGCCACCACAGTGCACTATTATGAGGTCAGGATGTTGGATATGCATAAAGGATTTTACCAATGGCATCAATTGGTGCCACTTTAACCCTCTCTGTACAATCCATTTAATGTCTACATTTGGCAAACCTAGGTCTTTGTGAATGCCTTTGTTTTCTGCATACCTTTGGCTCCAGAAAATATAGCGGTGTCCCACAATCCACACTCTAAGCGTCTTGCAGGGAGGTCTGGATGCACTCAGATGGTCTCTGTAAATGAAATGGCAGTTTGAAAAGGAAATTTTTTCTAAAATGGTGGCTAAGATGCAGTTTTGAAAAAAGACAAGAAATCATTGGTTGTTTGACAACCTTCTACACTGAAAGGTAGGGTGCATGTTTCTGTTTTTTAAACGCATGATTCTTATTGGTTAACAAAAACTGATTGAAAGGAACATTATATATGATAAGCTGATATGTTGAAAAGTCAAGCACACTTGCTGTTTTGATTAGCAACATTGTGTGCTGAACTTGTAACCTGTGTGCTCAGTTCAGTGTTCCATGACCTGTTTCTATGGTAACAGGCAGAAGGCAGATTGGGGGTAGGGTTCAAATTTATGTCATTTGGAAAGGGTTGAAATGTTTAACCAATAGAAATGTGTGTTTGCTTTTGAATTTATGTGGGAAGTAATGTGATTTGATGTTTACATGTATATGTGTGGAAAATGAGAGGGAAACTTTTCCATTCGTTGGTTTTGCTGACAGGTGCACAGTGCAGAGATTCTGTATAAGAAAATCTGGTGTGTGACTGATATACTTCTTAATCTACAAAACAACTTGAAAGGTGAGTTATTTAATTGTGAGGGGATGTATGTGGTCTATTTTGATTTTAATCACACTAATGTATTTCTCCTGCTAAAGTGCAGGGAGTACTTTTTTTGTCTACAATCTTATTGACAGTGTGTTTGCATGTAGAAATCATTCTGTGATAAGCATTTGTGTTTTTCATGTGTTTGCAGACAGATAACTGTGCTGTTTTTATATTTTGGTACAATTAGAAATCAGTCATTGTTTATGAATTTGCAAAATGAGTCATGTTTCTACACTAAAATGTAGTATTCGTAGATTACGAAATGTGTTTTGGTATAGTGCAAGGGATAGTGTTGTTTGTCTAGAATCACACATGGAGTCTGTGTGCATTTAGGAATCATTTTGAGAGAAACATTTTGGTACTAATCTGTAGTAGTAGATTTTCTGCGATGTGTGCAGTCACCTTAGATCTTGTAGACTAGTAAATGTATTTTGTACAAGGGATAGTTGTCTGTCTACAATCACAGTGTGAGTCTGTGTGTATTTGGGTAAGCATTGTGAGAGAAGCATTTGGTAAAATTATGTAATTGCTTGCGGATAATTGTTTTGAAACCTGTCATGATGTTAAGTTTTAGTAGCATGAAAAGCCAGTCTTTGCTTATGCATTGATAAAATGAGTCAGGCATTGACAGTAAAGTGCAGTACTGAAATATGTAGATTGTGTGCAGTCCCCTTACCCCTTCCACAGAAGTGAATGAGTTTTGGTAAACTCCTAGTGATAGTGTTGCTTGTCTAGACTCACACTGTGAGTCTGTGTGCATTTGGGAACCACTGTGAGAGAAGCATTTGGTAACATCATGTATTTGCTGACAGATAACTCTTTTAAAACCTGTCATGTTGTCAAGTTTTAGTAGCATTAGAAGCCAGTCTTTGCTTATGCATTGATAAAATGAGCCAGGCTTTGACACTAAAGTGCAGTACTTAAATATGTAGATTGTGTGCTGTACCCTTACCCCTTCCAGACTAGTGAATGAGTTTTGGTAAACTCCTAGGATAGTGTTGCTTGTCTAAAATCACACTGTGAGTCTGTGTGCATTTGGGTAAGGATTGTGAGAGAAGCATTTAGTAAGATCACGTTTTTGCTGACAGATAACTGTTTTAAAACCTGTCACGTTGTCAAGTTTTAGTAGCATTAGAAGCCAGTCTTTGCTTATGCATTGATAAAATGAGTCAGGCTTTGACACGAAAGTGCAGTACTTAAATATGTAGATTGTGTGCAGTACCCTTACCCCTTCCAGACTAGTGAATGAGTTTTGGTAAACTCCTAGGATAGTGCTGCTTGTCTAAAATCACACTATGAGTCTGTGTGCATTTGGGTAAGGATTGTGAGAGAAGTATTTGGTAACATCATGTATTTGCTGACAGATAACTGATTTAAAACCTGTCTTGTTGTAAAGTTTTAGTAGCATTAGAAGCCAGTCTTTGCTCATGTTTTGATTAAATGAGTCAGGCTTTGACACTAAAGTGCAGTCCTGAAATATGTAGATTGTGTGCAGTCCCCTTACCCCTTCCACAGTAGTGAATGAGTTTTGGTAAACTCCAAGGGATAGTGTTGCTTGCCTATAATCACACTGTGAGTCTGTGTGCATTTGGGAACCACTGTGAGAGAAGTATCCATACACTTCAAGCAAACACCCTGTCACTCCCCATGTACTCCTCTAGTGACCCATTCAGCACCATGTAGTAATCCATTCACTGCGCCAAAACCCAAACACTTATAAATTCACCCAGGCACTCTCTTTGCAGTACTCTAATAATTCAGTCAGTATCCAAGTACTCATGCAGCGAGTCAGGCCTTACATCATGGACTGCTTCAAACCCCTATACAGTATGCATACAGGCTTCTAGTCACCTACACACTTGTCTTTCACTTCTTTAATTAACTAGTCAGTATCTATATACTTCAATAAACATCCTGTCACTCATCTTGCACTCATCCAGTGACTGATCCAGTACCATGTACTAATCTCTTCACTGCGCCAAAACTGAAACGCTTAAAAGTTTTACCCAGACACTCTCCTAGCAGTAGTCTAATGATTCAGTCAGTTTTCAGGTACTCATGTAGTGAACCATGCATTACCACATAGACTGCTTCAAATGTCTATGTAGTATGCATGCAGTCTTCTAACATACTATACACTTGTCTTTAACAGCTTCAATTCCCCAGTCAGTATCCATGTACTTCCAGCAAACATTCTGTCCTTCCCCTTGCTCTGTTCCAGTGAATTATTCAGCACCATGTAGTAATGCATTCCATGCGCCAAAACTGAATCACTTATAAATTCACCCAGGTACGCTTCTTGCACTAGTCTAATCATTCAGTCACTACCTAAGTACTAATGGAGTGAGGTAGGCCTTAGCACATGGATTGATTCAAACGTGGTTCCACTATGCATGGAGGCCTCTAACTACCAACACAATTGCCTTTCAGACCTTCAATTTCTCTGTCAGTATCTATAAACTCCAATAAACACTCTGTCACTTTAATTGCACACCTCCACTGACTCATTTGGCAGTAAGTACTAATCTATTCACTGCACTAGAATCCAAAATCTTAAAAAGATTCACCCAGTCACACTCTAATGATTCAGTCAGTACTCTGGTAGTTTTGCAGTGATCCAAGTGTTACTCTATGGACTGTTTCAAATGTCTATCCACTATACATGTAGGTCTCTAGCCACCTACATACTTGTCTTTTACTCCTTCAATATCCCAGACAGTATTCATACAGTTCCCACAAACACTCTATCACTCTCCTTATACTTCTCCAGTGACCCATTCAGCACCATGTACTAATCCATTCACTGCGCCAAAAGCCAACCACTTATAAATTCACCCAGGCACTCTCCTTGCAGTACTCTAATCATTCAGTCAGTACCCAAGTACTCATGCAGTGAGCCAGGCCTTAGCACATTAACTGCTTCAAACGCCTATCTACTATGCATGCAGTCCTCTAACCACCTACACACTTGTCTTTCACACCTTCAATTCCCCAGTCAGTATACATACACTCCAGCAAACACCCTATCACTCCCCTTGCACTCCTCCAGTGACCCATTCAGCACCATGGACTAATCCATTCACTGCGCCAAAAGCCAACCACTTATAAATTCATCCAGGCACTATCCTTGCAGTACTCTAATCATTCAGTCAGTACCCAAGTACTCATGCAGTGAGCCAGGCCTTTGCACATGGACTGCTTCAAACGCCTATTCACTATGCATGCAGTCCTCTAACCACCTACACACTTGTCTTTCACACCTTCAATTCCCCAGTCAGTATTCATACACTTCCAGGTAGTTTTGCAGTGATCCAAGTGTTACTCTATGGACTGTTTCAAACGTCTATCCAGTATGCATGTAGGTCTCTAGCCACCTACACACTTGTCTTTCACACCTTCAATATCCCAGCCAGTATTCATACAGTTACCGCAAAAACTCTGTCACTCCCCTTATACTTCTCCAGTGACTTATTCAGCACCATGTACTAATGTATTTACTGCACCAAAATACAAATACTTATAAATGTATCCTGGCACTCTCCTTGCAATACTCAAAACATTCAGTCAGTATCCAAGTACTATTGGACTGAGACAGACCTTAACATATGGATGGATTCAAACACGTGTCCACTATGCATGTAGGTCTCTAATCACCTACACACTTGTCTTTCACACCATCAATATCCATGTCAGTATTCATACACTTCTAGCAAACACCCTGTCACACCCCCAGTGTGTCTCCTTATAGTACTGTAATCATTCAGTCAGTTAGCATGTAGTCTTTTAGGGCCATATGTAGGTAAGTGAAAAATACCGATTCCTAAATACCGAATTTTACCGATTTTTCGTATGTAGGTAATTGTTCGGTAAATTTTACCGAATCGGTAACATTCGGAAAAAGTTTACCGATTCCACAATGCCGACCGGTATTCCAGAATCGGTATTTACCAAATCTGCATTTACCGATTCGGTAATTACCGATTCGGTATATACCGAATCGGTATTTACCGAATCGGTATTTCAAAACCACAGCCATTGAGGAATCAGGAAATCATGTGCAACCACCACCCCTCCCAACCAGGAAGTGGCCACACCCAGGCAGGTGCACACAATCAGAACCCTCTGAAGAGGCTGGGAGTGCTGAGGAGTGCTACAGAGCCAGTGCCTGAACATTTGCAACTGATCCTGCACAATGGCCAGCCAGTACACAGATGGAGGTGAAAGGAAGAGGAAAATGAAATTCAGCGCGAAGGAACTGCAGGTACTTGTGGAGGAGGTGGTGAAGCACCACAGCAAGCTTTTTGGAAAGCAGTCCCTGCAAGTTGCAGAGTCTGAAAAAAGAAGGATCTGGCAAGGAATACAGTTGCAATTGGAGTCACCCCCCGGGACATTGATGTGCTAAAGAAGCGGTGGTACGACATCCGGATCATCACCAAGAGGAAGATGGCTGAGCTGAAAAAACAGGCCAGCCAGACCGGAGGAGGAAGGAACAGGGCACCTGACCTGACTGACCTGGAGCAGCTCGTGGAGTCCACCATCGAGCCTGAAAGTGTTGTTGGGATTGGGGATGCAGACAGCTCTGCCAGAGCTGCTACCAAAAAAGGTAAGAAGCATGCGCAGCATAGTGCCCCCCCTTCCCCTATCCCAAATCCCCAATTGTGCTTTGTGAGTCCCACTCCAGTACAGGTGTTAGGTCAGACCAGCAATGCATTATGGGTGATGTAGTCAGTGAAACCCCTATCATGACAGGATTCGCACGGAACAACAGGGCATGTGACACACATCAGCGAGAATGAGGCACAGGAGAAAGAGATAGTGTTGCAAAAATGTATTATGATGTGAGCAATGTAGGCCTGCAGATACACTGAGATAATGTCACGTTTCTGTCCACAGGCGAGACATCGCACAGGACTGCTCAGGAGAAGGGAGAGAGGGCACCCAGGAAGCACATCCACGAGAAGGCCACCACGAGTGCAGGGCACACAACACCACCACAGCCAGCCTCACCACCACAGCCAGCCTCACCACCACAGACAGACTCACCACCACAGCCAGGCTCGCCAACACAGCCGGCTACGCCACCACACCCAGCATCGCTGCTACTACTAGCCTCTCCAGCATCCACACCACCAGCAGTGGTGAGACCCAGGAGGCGTGCTGTTGGCAGACTGCATGTGTCCGAGTCCTCCTCAGAAGACTCGAGGGGGGATGAAACAACCAATGTGCCAGTGGATGATATCAATGCTGGTGTGCTATCCACCGTTGAGGGAGCGAACACAGGTGCCAGACACCGCCGCAGGGCTCGTGTCAGCAGTCCACCTCCTCTGGGTGAGAGCCATGGTGTCTTTGGAGGGCTGGAGGCAACCATAGTGAAGGTGCAGCGCCTACAAGGCAAAGCAATACAGTCGGTACAACGATAAATGAAGTGCCTAAATGACAAAATGGGTAATATTGACAGGAGCATTTCATCAATGGCTGAGGGCATAAGGGAGATGGCTGCGGGCATGCGGGCCATGTCGCAGTCTGTGATGCTGCTGTGCAGTAAAATGGAGGAGGACAGAGCAACACGTCGAAGGGAGAGGCAGAACATTGCGCACCATACCAGGGCAGTAAACCGACTAGCTACTGCCACTTCTCTGCTCTGCAGGCGCTCGGTGGCCATGCAGGAGGGGCTTGCACACTGCAGCACTGATGTCACTAGGGGGCTGGTTAAGGTGACCAGTGCTATTGAGGTGCTGCTGACGAGCCAGTCTGCCAATACTGGTGCTGTGGATGTCGTGGACAGCGAGGACACAACCAGTAGGAGCAGCATTACCCCCCCTGTCACACGGATGAGCAGCAGACGGCATGGGGCTGCCACTGGTCCCACAGCCAGTGAGGATAGTCAATCACTGGCATCCCGCACTGTAGTGCGTGGGCGCAGATGCTGATGCAGCACAGACTTACAGGACACAGTTGGGTGAAGTAACGCATGACTTCCAACTATGGATGTCACCAATTTGATAGGCTATTTTTTCCGTTGTGTTGTGGCGTAGTGCCCGCAAATTAAAACTACGTCATTGCATCCAACTACTGGCTGTGTCCTCTAACTAACTTAGAATAGTTGCATGTGATCTCTGCCCGTCTCTCTCTCCCATCTGTTGCTGCAGGCACTCCTGCTGTGTTGGGCTCAGGCTGTGCAAGATCATCATCATTGTCCTCAAAATCTGTTATTTCCACCTCTGTACCAGTCTTTGTGGCAAGGTTGTGCAGCATTGCACAAGTGGCAATGATCTTGCAGCAGATGATGGGTGTGTACTGGCGTGCGCCTCCGCTTTTGTGGAGGCAGCGGAACCTGCTTTTCAATAGTCCAAACGTGCGCTCCACCACGTTGCGTGTTGATTTGTGTGCCACATTATATCGTCTCTCACTCAGTGTTGATGAGTGTAGGTAGGGAGTGAGGATGAATGACCGCATGGCATATGCACTATCGCCTAGGTGAGTAAGAGAGTACCATTAGTCACATACACCAATACACATTCATATGCGGTAAGTATTAGGGAGTGTCACAGTGATTTACCTAGCAGGTATCCTTCTCCAAATTCTCCGGCAACCAGGTGTGTGTAGATCCCACTGTTCTGGAAGATGTAGGAGTCGTGGGTGCTCCCAGGAAACTTTGCTACAATGTCAGTGTGTCACGATCCGGCTGGGTACCTGCACGAGTGGCGAGCCCGCCAGAAACCAGGAAGAACTACAAGTCCCAGGCGCCCCGGCAGTCCACGAGTCACGTGGTGGGTGTGCCCCGGGAAGTACAAATACTATCGAGGTATCCCCCCTATAGTATCGAGGGATACGACGCCTCGACCCTTCTTGCATCTCCCGCCTTTCCCGGCGTCCGCCTACGTCCCTCGGAACTGACCGGGGAAAGGTTTCCTGTTCTTGGCTCCCGTCTCCCCCGAGAGACCGGAGTGGAGGCACCTCCCAATGGTGCCCTTCGTCACCCGCGGAGTACCGGAACGGGTACTTCCGCCTTGGCTCTCCACGCCTCCCGGCTCCTCCGCGAGAAGAGGCGTAGCGCCAAGAGACCACCAGCGCCCAAGGATTCTGGGCGAATCAGCCAATGTGGTAATTCTTGTCCGCAGACCTGCCCAAGGATTTCCGGGCATTCACAGTCAGTAGGTATTGCGCTCCTCGGCTCAAGGATTCGGAGCCTGGCAGTAGTAGCGCCTTCACCTACCTACTCATATCACCGCGCCAATTGGGCGTCATTTCAGTGAGCTGGAAGACAGGCTCTTGGGGATTACCAGAGACCTCTTGGTCCAGCTCACCTCACTCACCGAGCACTCACCTCCCCTGGGGGTTGCTCCTGCTAAGCGGAACTTACCGGACTCCAGTGTTGGAGATACTTAGCCTACGCACCGCCCCGTCACTTCACTGCCCCACACCTCAGTAGGTGGGAGGAGACAGCAGGTAAGCGACCCACACTTAGGGGGAAAAACAGAAGGGGGAGCTCGAGTCAGTTGGCTATCACTCATTGTGTGTTTGTTTCCTTTTAGGTTTCCGTCCCCACCGTTCCTGTCTCACTTCCCCCACTCACCTGCCTCCTCCGTCCGAGTGTGTAACACGTCCTCCGGACTAGGGGCAGATGGGAGGTGGACCCCATATAGCATCAGCGTCATTCCGAGGAGAGGAAACCCGCGGGTACGCGACAGAATAATCGGACCACGAAAATATCTCCTCCCGATCACGCTGATCATGGCTACGTTAGAAGACGTGTTAGCCTCGCTAGCCCTGATGCAGGCGGAATTAGCCGCTTCCCGGTCGGAAACGGCCGCCTTGCATGCACGTATGGATAGACTACAACGAAACCCCTTCGATGCCGGGGCCCCGTTTCCCTCACAGTCCCCTCAGGTAGTGGTAGAAATGCCTGCCCAGGTACCGTTGGCCCCCCCTGAAAGGTTTCATGGGGACATGCATAAGGTACAGGTGTTCATGACGCAAGTCATGCTACACTTCCACTGTAAGCCGAAGCTGTTTCTCACCAATCAGGCCCGGGTGGCCTTCTTAATTTCTTACCTGGCAGGAGACGCGGCTCAATGGACCGTTCCCATCGTCCGCAGGGACGAAGCCCTTCTATATGATTGGGACGCGTTCCGCAGCGCATTCGAAGACACCTTCGATCGCAGGGCCGACACCTTTGCGGCGGACCGCGACCTGCTAACCCTCCGGCAAAAACCAAATGACTTTCTGGGCTATATGAACAGCTTTCGTCGGTTGGTGGCAGAAACCGACTGGCCGGAAACCAAGCAGTTGGCTATCTTTTATCAAGGGCTCACAGACGAGCTGAAAGATGTCATTGCCCGGATCGACCCACAACCCCAGACCTGCGTCGCGATGATAGAACTGGCCTCCAGGTTGGAGCATCGTCTCCGTGAACGAAAAGGGGATCACAGAGGAAGAGAGAAGACGTCCGGCTCCTATGACAACACCCGATCTCCTGACCACGCGAGTCCCAAATCAGAACCCATGGAAATAGGGACCGTGAGGGCCTCGTTGACCCTAAGTGAACGCGACCATCGCCGCAAACAGGGACTCTGTCTGTACTGCGGCAAGAAGGGGCACTTCCTCCGCGAGTGCCCAGTTAGGCCTAAAACGAACAGACCGCGGTCCGGACAAAACGCCCTCGCCATCAAAGAAAAGGCACCGGGAAACGACAGAGCTTGAAGGACCAAGGAGGGAAGCCTTCAAGCCCTCACTTCATCCCTTCCATGGAATCCACCCTAGGCCAAGAGCCGGATCACTTCTTCATCTCGCTAACTGCTGTCATCAACCAACGGAACAGATCCATATGAGCTATGATCGACTCCGGAGCCACTGGGTGTTTTTTGGATAAAGAAGAAGCCGACCGGCTCGGAATCCCGCTCACACGCAAGGAGCCTCCTGAGCGAGTGTACGCGGTGGATGGAAAATAACTGGAGTCGGGGCCCATAAGGTATGAGACTCCGTCTCTTTGGGTATCCATAGGAAACGACCATGGAGAGTGGCTGCAGTTCAACATCATTCAAGCCCCGCGATGCCGACTCATTCTAGGGCTACCCTGGTTACGGAAACACGAACCAACCATAGAATGGTCCACCAATACCATCTTGTTCAACTCTGCTTTCTGTAACCACCACTGTATCCAAACGGCCCACCAGCACCTCGCGGGTCCATCTCTTGCACAACACATCGCCACCGCCGCAGAGAAGGATGTTACGCTTCCCACCTGGTACGCGTCCTATCAAGATGTGTTCAGCGTCCAAAAGGCAGAAGAACTAACCCCTCACCGAGAGTACGACTGCCGCATTGACCTGGTACCTGGTGCAGTGATCCCGTGTGGACGCATCTACGCCCTCACAGGGCCGGAGACCACCCACCTGCGAGAATATATGGACACATACCTGAAGTTGGGGTACATACGTCCCTCGCGGTCCCCGGCCGCGTCGCCCCTCTTCTTCGTACCGAAGACTAACGGCGAACTGCGCTGTTGTATCGATTACCGCGCCCTCAACGCCTTGACGATAAAAAACAGGTACCCGTTGCCCTTGATCCCGGTCTTGTTGGAACAAGTACGGGAGGCCCGTTTGTATACCAAGTTGGACCTCCGAGGGGCGTACCATCTGGTCAGAATGAAGGAGGGTGACGAGTGGAAGACCGCATTTAGAACTCGGTTTGGGCTTTATGAATACCTGGTGATGCCCTTTGGTCTTTGTAATGCCCCGGCGGCCTTCCAGTTCTTCCTCAATGAGGTACTATGAGAATTTCTGGATAGGTTCGTCGTGGTTTACATCGACGACATCCTGATCTTTTCCAACAACCAAGAAGACCATGTCGTCCATGTGAGGCGGGTATTACAAGCCTTGCGGAGACAACAGACTGTACTGCAAACTCACAAAGTGTGAGTTCCATGTGACCACCGTGGAGTTCCTCGGAGTCCATCTAACTCCCACCGAACAGGTGATGTCCACCCGAAAGGTACAGGCGGTACAACAGTGGCCACCACCTCGAACCATCAAGGAGATCCAGAGCTTCCTTGGCTTTGCGAACTTTTACCGCCGGTTCATACACCACTTTTCCCAGATGGTGTCACCTCTCACCAGGTTGACGCGAAAGAACGTACCGTTCCTCTGGACGTACGAAGCCCAAAGGTCCTTCGACCAACTCAAGGAGGCCTTCACGTCTGCTCCCATCCTGCGGCACGCCAACCCCGACCTTCCCTTCTCAGTGGAGACCGACACCTCTGACATTGCCGTAGGGGCGGTTCTTTCTCAACGGCATCCAGAGACAGGCATTCTTCACCCAGTGGCCTACATGTCCCGGAAGCTGAGCACAGCCGAACAAAACTACGCGGTTTCCGAAAAAGAACTCCTCGCCATACGAGAAGCGTTCCTGGAATGGCGACACTGGCTACTGGGGGCGCAACACCAAGTCACAGTCTTCACCCACCACAGAAACCTCCAGTTTCTGCGATCGGCGAGGCATCTCACTCCGCGGCAGAGACGATGGATGCTCTTTTTTGCCGAATATCATTTCCTCGTGACCTACCTCCCCGGCTCGCAAAACCTGAAGGCGGACGCCTTGTCACGACAAGAGGTGCACCGGCTCCCCGCGGTGGAACCCAAGCAAGCGATCCTGTCTCCCGTACAAGTCATAGGACTAACGGAAACCGAGTCCTTCCTGCACGAGGTCAAACGAGGGATCTCCACGTTTACATGGGTAGCCTGGATGAAGAGGCACCAGGACTGGTGCCTTCAAAGCGGCATCCCCATGCGAGGCACACAGGTTCTGGTCCCCTCTCTCAAGTTGCGACAGCTCGTTTTTCGTTGGTGTCACGAGCTTCCTAGCGCCGGGCACATGGGAGGAACAAAGACCCTCGAGAAAGTTCTTAGACACTTCTGGTGGCCCTCGGTCAGGCCGGACGTTTTGCGCTGGGTCAGTCATTGCACCGTTTGCTCCCAGATGAAGGCCGATCATCGCAAACAGCAGGGCCTCTTGCGTCCGCTACCGACCCACTGTAACCCCTGGGAGAGGATTTCGGTGGATTTCATCGTGGGTTTACCTAAGGACCAAAACTGCACCGCCATCGTGGTGGTGGTTGACTACCTGACCAAGATGGGTCACTTCCTAGCCTGTGAACCGCTGGAGCCCTTGCAAAACTTCTGTTGATCAATGTCGTCAGGCTACACAGCCTGCCGCTTGGTATCGTGTCGGACAGAGGGTCTCAGTTTACAGCACGGTTTTGGAAGGTATGGTGTGCCGAACTGGGAATCCAATCCTCCTTATCCACCAGCTTCCATCCCCAAACCGATGGACAGACCGAGAGGCTCAACCAGACACTTAAGCAGTATCTCCGGTGTTATGTGGACCAGGCGTCCAACGCTTGGGTAGACTGGTTGTGGGTCGCGGAGGTGGCTTATAACGATTCCATGCATTCCTCTACACAACACAACCCGTTTTTTCTTTCTGCAGGGTTCCATCCTAGGTTCACACCCTTCGTGCTCCCACACACCAATCTCAGCGTCCCTGACGTACAAGACCGGCTATCCACAATACGTGCAACCCTCACCCAGGCCCGCAAATCACTTCTAGTAGCCAAATCCAGATACAAACATCAGGCAGATAAACATCGCAGACCCAATCCAGTGTACCACAAGGGAGATAGAGTATGGCTGTCCACGAAACACATCCGCTTCAGAAGCCCTAGTGTCTTTAACCCTAAGTTCATAGGCCCTTACCCGGTTGTCAGGCACGTGAACCCCGTGGCCGTCCAACTGAAGCTCGCGGCTCGTTTACGCATCCACCCGGTGTTCCATGTCTCCTTGCTCAAACCCTCCCTTGGCCCCATCAGGAGGCGGCTGGCCCCCGTGTGGGTCCGCCACGAGCGGGAGTACGTGGTTCAACGGGTGTTGGACTCCAAGAGAGTGCGAGGTACACTCTGGTATCTCCTGGCCTGGAAGGGGTATGGGCCGGAAGAAAACTCCTGGGAACCCGCGGCGGCGCTCCACGCAGACCGTCTTGTGGCGGCCTTCCATCGCCGGTGTCCGGACAAACCTGGCCCCTCCACTCGTCGCACCCCTTGAGGGGTGAGAGGGGATGTGCTGTCACGATCCGGCTGGGTACCTGCACGAGTGGCGAGCCCGCCAGAAACCAGGAAGAACTACAAGTCCCAGGCGCCCCGGCAGTCCACGAGTCACGTGGTGGGTGTGCCCCGGGAAGTACAAATACACGTCTTCTCCCTCACGTCCAGGCCGATTATTCCCGGACGTATCCTGAAGAGCTACAGCAGTACGGGTTCTCCGTGAACTCGTCCTTGTGCCCGACTACAGGGATACGACGCCTCGATCCTTCTTGCATCTCCCGCCTTTCCCGGCGTCCGCCTACGTCCCTCGGAACTGACCGGGGAAAGGTTTCCTGTTCTTGGCTCCCGTCTCCCCCGAGAGACCGGAGTGGAGGCACCTCCCAACGGTGCCCTTCGTCACCCGCGGAGTACCGGAACGGGTACTTCCGCCTTGGCTCTCCACGCCTCCCGGCTCCTCCGTGAGAAGAGGCGTAGCGCCAAGAGACCACCAGCGCCCAAGGATTCCGGGCGAATCAGCCAATGGGGTAATTCTTGTCCGCAGACCTGCCCAAGGATTTCCGGGCATTCACAGTCAGTAGGTATAGCGCTCCTCGGCTCAAGGATTCGGAGCCTGGCAGTAGTAGCGCCTTCACCTACCTACTCATATCACCGTGCCAATTGGGCGTCATTTCAGTGAGCTGGAAGACTGGCTCTTGGGGATTACCAGAGACCTCTTGGTCCAGCTCACCTCACTCACCGAGCACTCACCTCCCCTGGGGGTTGCTCCCGCTAAGCGGAACTTACCGGACTCCAGTGTTGGAGATACTTAGCCTACGCACCGCCCTGTCACTTCACTGCCCCGCACCTCAGTAGGTGGGAGGAGACAGCAGGTAATCGACCCACACTTAGGGGGAAACACAGAAGGGGGAGCTCGAGTCAGTCGGCTATCACTCATTGTGTGTTTGTTTCCTTTTAGGTTTCCGTCCCCACCGTTCCTGTCTCACTTCCCCCACTCACCTGCCTCCTCCGTCCGAGTGTGTAACACGTCCTCTGGACTAGGGGCAGATGGGAGGTGGACCCCATATAGCATCAGCGTCATTCCGAGGAGAGGAAACCCACGGGTACGCGACACAGTGATTATGTTGCCAGCATCGCAGATTACCTGCACATTTATGGAGTGGGTAGACTTTCTGTTCCTGTAGATATGCTCAGTGGCTGCTGGTGGGCAGATTCGAATGTGTGTGCCATCAAAACAGCCTATAACATGCGGGAACTGTGCCATCTGGTAAAAGTCGGTCTTTGTTTTCAGCAGTTCAGCCTGTGTGTTTGGGAAGCTAATGTAGTGTTGCATTCTCTGCATCATGGCATCCAGGAACTTCCTGAAGAAACGGGACAGGCAACTCTGGGATACCCCACCTACCGCAGCTATCACCCCCTGGTAACTGCCAGATGCCAGTAGATGTAGGCTACAGAGCACCTGCACATGTGGAGGTATGGCATGCGCCCTTGTTGTTGGATGATCCAGGAGTGGGTGCAAGTCCCTTATCAGGTCCATGATGGTTCGGGGGTGTAGCCTGTACCTTTCATGTATCTCAGCCTCAGTCTGTTGAAAGAGTGTAATGCGCTGTCTGTAAATGCGCTCCTCCCATCTCCAAATCCTCAGACCTGCTGCCTGTAGACGTAGGCGCCTTGCAATCACATAGAGAGCCGCGATGGTGTTCACGCTGTTGCATTTTGGGATTGCTTATATGCACTGTGGCTGATTACCACCTGCTTTCACTCTGTGTTAATTACTGACTCTTAAATACCGAATTTCATGGAATTCGGTAATAACGAATTTACCTACATCTCTTTTCTCGTTTTACCATTTCATATTTACCGAATCGGTAAATATGAATTCGGTATTTCTGATTCGGTAATTTAGAATTCGGTAAAGATGAATCGGTATTTACCGATTCATAATTACCGAATCCTTCTTTTTGGACTCCTACATCTCCTTTCGCCTAAATACCGGTCGGTAACGTGATATTTACCGAATTTCGGCCGTTACCGACCGGTATTTAGCTACCTACATATGGCCCATAGGGCCATATGTAGGTAATTTCTATTTACCGATTCCTAAATACCGAATTTTACCGATTCGGTATTTAAGAATTGGTAAATAGAATGTAGGTAAAAAATCGGTAAATTTTACCGATTCGGTAATATTCGTTATTACCGATTCGGTATTTACCGAATCGGTAATAAGGCAAACCTACCCATTCATTCCTATGGGCCTGGAGGCCCATAGGAATGAATGGGAAGCCATTCACTATTACCGATTCGGTAAATACCGAATCGGTAATAGGGGGAGCATATTCAAGGGTGGCAGGGTGTCACATTGACACCCTGTTGCACCCCTGAATCGTGCATGTGTGCACATGTGGCGCACATACATGCCCTAAGGGCATGTATGTCTGCCACATGGCACTTTTAAAAAAGCACAAAATTGCTTTTGAGGAGGTATTCGGTATTTACCATCAACTTGTAGTTGGCGGTAAATAACGAATCCTTAAACCAAAAATGCACTCACTTGAGTGCTCCCTACATAGGATTTAAGGATTCTGTAATTTACCGATTCGGTATTTTTCCGATTTCTTAAAATACCGAATCAGTAAATTACCGAATCCTTCAATCCAGTCTCCTACATCTCAAAGGGCTAAATACCGGTCGGTAACAGAAAATTTACCAATTTTCGGCTGTTACCGGCCAGTATTAGCCCACCTACATATGGCCCTTAGTGAGGTAGGCTTTAGGGCATGAACTGCTTCAAAGTAGAATGCACTATGCATGTAGTGTTTTAACCATCGTCACATTTGTGCTTCAGGGCTATAGTTTCTTAGTCAGTTTTTATATAAAATTTGTTTCTACAGTAATAGAATAGTATAAATTTGAAAGTTATTGATGTACATTTATTTGTGATTCTTTTTTACAGATACTGTTTTTCAATGTTAAAATAGAGAAATCATGCCAGAAAAAAAAGAAAAAGAAAAGAACAGAGACAGTAGAATTACTTGAAGAAACATCAACCACAATTATTGAATGTACAAAATAATGTGGCTAAAAAGAAAAAATCTTCTGGTAAGATCACAAAGCAATTTATTAAAAATGTTTGTAGGACCAAACAGAATGTACAGAATGCTGAAACCACTGAGAATGCTTCAACTAGAAAAAAAATTCAAAATAAGAGGAAAAGCAAAAAAGCTAATGGTCAGTCAAAGGATACAAAGTATGGTAAAAGAAGGCAAAATCAGTATAAGGAATTATGCAGAAAATATTTTACAAGAGAGTAGTACATAATTTGCTGAAAGATGTGAAGAAATATAAAAAGAGAGCTCTATTTTATAAAAAGAAGAAGCATATTGGAAACATTGTTGAAAAGGCTTTTGAAGTAAAAAGGAAACTATTCATTTTAGTATTAAACAGAATTCGATCACTAGATAAACCAATCCATTTAATGAAGGCCAAAAGTAGGAGGAAAAGAGTAATTAATAGAAAAAATGTTTGTGATGTTTTTTGGGAGAATGGAAACACAGTTCCAGTTCAGAGCCTTTTTTTAATGAAGAGAGTTATTTACAGAGCAAAAAATTATTGTATGCAGTTGACACCAGTGGTAGAGGTTATGAGGTTAGAGATGGTTGTCCAATTGACAAAGAGAAAATGGTTGAAAGAAATGCAGAAGAAGTGATAGCTGATGAAGTTCTAGGGAGACGTCCCAAACACCCTGTGTGCACTTGGGATTGCAGTAGTATTTGTAGTGTACGACAGGAATCTATTGATACATTATGTAGTTTTTTGCGAACATATATTTAAAAAAGTGTTAAACAAAAGATTAAGGTGTTGCAAGGACTAGACCCTTGCAGAGTGAGAAAAATACTGGTTTGCAAGGTCATTCTCTGGCTTGTCTTTCAAGGAAAGTTTGTCAAAGTGTTTTTCACCATTTCAGGATGCTGGCAGTACATCATACTCAAATGCGGAAGTTAGTGAGAAGATTGTATTATGCAAAAAGTCCAGCACTAAAGTTAAATGAGTTGAACAGTGCTCTTTTGCGTGGGTCAGTATCAGATGTGAAGAAGGTTTGTGCTGATATTGAGTTTTGTTACTTTGGTCCTCAACAAGAGAGTGCAGAAACTGACACATTAGTAGAAAAAAATGTTGAAGACAATGTAGAACCTGTAATTACAAAAAATGTTGAGGATGAAATCACAAAGTTTAAGGTCATTTCAGGTGAAAGACCAAATGTTTCTTGTATTTGTTGTTGGCGAAGTCACTATAAAAATCAGACTAGGGGTGTCAATCTGTATTTAAAAAGTGAAATAGAAGATAATGATGAGTGGATGGAATTTGCAACTTATTTGTTGGTAGAGGATTGTTTTGATTTGGGATCTGAGCAGCATATTTGCAAATATTGTTATAACAAAATAGATGAGAATAAAATGCCTGCTAGAGCTGTTCATAATAATCTAGAGTTGGTTGCTATTCCTCCAGAGCTGATAGATTGAAATACGTATGAGTCTATTCTCATTCAATGTGTTCACCCGTTTCAGCCTATTGTTCGTATGGAGCCTAAAACAGGTAAATTACCTCCATCAGAGTTGCAAAGAGGATTGGAAGGAAGAGTTGTGTATTTACCGTTAGATTTAAGGAAAAATATTGAAACTATTGGTGTAGACCATGCAGAAAATGAGCCACTAGTCATTCTAGTTAATGGTGTTCCTACTAAGAATAAGAAAATCTGGCAAGAGAGCACGTCATAGTTTTTGGAGATCTAATGCAACTGACTCCGGTAAAAGGACAACCGGTATTTAAAACACTTGCCCATGAAGATACCAGAAAGTCTCTTGGTAGTGTTGGTAATGTGAACATTTGGACTAATTTTGAATACAAAGAACTGACATCAAATATGCGATAGGCAAATGATGCTGAATATGGAAGTATTCTTCAAGATATAAGAATTGGAATTCTTACAAAACATGGCAAACAAGCTTTGGAGAGTCGATTACTTTGCAATGTGTTTCCAAATGAAAATGTAGTTCCTGCAAAAGAGTACATGAAAATTGCTGAAAATAAATCAGTGACCTGCTTAATGCCAACACTGCACGAGTTTTCCATATTCAACGAAGAACTATTGAAACTGGAAAATGAATACATTATAAAAATGGAAGCCATCGATAAAATAGAGCATGAAGGAATCACTCTTATTTTGACGGGAAAGTTGAAAACAAAACCGGATTCTTTAGAGAAAAAAATATCTAAAACAGCTGGTTTAGAAAAGACACTATGGTGCCGATCACAATCCGGTAAAAAATTCCCCCGTGCGACTCGTATCGGGTCTTTTTACCGTACGAATCGTACAAGTGCCGTACGAACTGGCAATCACGATTCGCATGGTAAAAAGTCCATACGAACCGCACTGGGAATCATTCCCCACACGTCCTCGGGTCGGAAAATGTGTCCGACACGTCCTCGGACGATTTACCTTACAAACGTGAAAAGCCAAGTCCGACCGAGGAATCACGATCCATCCCGTGCGTCCGACCGTACAACCGTATGGAAAAAACACCGTCCGCACCGAACACCCATAGCAACCATGGAGACATGTGCCCGCATACGCGCCCAACACTCCCCCCAGCCCCCGTACGTCCGACACGTACCCCCCGTGTATGTATACCCCCACCCGTCTAGGTACACCCCAGTACGTTCCAGTCGTACCCCCACCCCAGTACGTGTCGTACCACCGTCAATGTACACCCCCCCACCCCAGTACGTGTCGTACCCCCCGTGTACCTACACCCCAGTACGTTCCAGTCGTACCCCCACCCCAGTACGTGTCGTACCCCCCGTGTACCTACACCCCAGTACGTTCCAGTCGTACCCCCACCCCAGTACGTGTCGTACCACCGTCAATGTACACCCCCCCACCCCAGTACGTGTCGTACCCCCCGTGTACCTACACCCAAGTACGTTCGAGTCGTACCCCCACCCCAGGACGTGTCGTACCCCCCCGTGTACCTACACCCAAGTACGTTCCAGTCGTACCCCCACCCCTGGACGTGTCGTACCCCCCGTGTACCTACACCCAAGTACGTTCGAGTCGTACCCCCACCCCAGGACGTGTCGTACCCCCCGTGTACCTACACCCCAGTACGTTCCAGTCGTACCCCCACCCCAGTACGTGTCGTACCCCCCGTGTACCTACACCCAAGTACGTTCGAGTCGTACCCCCACCCCAGGACGTGTCGTACCCCCCGTGTACCTACACCCCAGTACGTTCCAGTCGTACCCCCACCCCAGTACGTGTCGTACCACCGTCAATGTACACCCCCCACCCCTGCACGTGTCGTACCCCCCGTGTACCTACACCCCAGTACGTTCCAGTCGTACCCCCACCCCAGTACGTGTCGTACCACCGTCAATGTACACCCCCCACCCCTGTACGTGTCGTACCCCCCGTGTACCTACACCCAAGTACGTTCCAGTCGTACCCCCACCCCAGTACGTTCCTGGCGCACCCCCAACACAACCTCCTAAGTACGGAGCGCACCCCATGCCCCAACATCACAACCGCATGTACGAGTCTTACAAAGCCACACACAAGGACAAAATCGTACAACCAAATGGCCCATATACACACCGTACACACGCTCAAAACGCACGTACACAACCAGGACAAAATAAAACAACACAAGAATACACCAGTCGAAAGGCACACAGCCACTAAACACTGTGGGAGTGCTGCCGTATGTGTACCCATCGTGATGGCGAGCGTAGATGCGAGTGTACGGTCCGTACCACTACGGGTACGCATACGCGTGCAGACCCATAGTGATAGTGAGCGTAGATGCGAGTGTACGGTCCGTACCACTACGGGTACGCATACGCGTGCAGACCCATAGTGATAGTGAGCGTAGATGCGAGTGTACGGTCCGTACCACTACGGGTACGCATACGCGTGCAGACCCATAGTGAAAGTGAGCGTAGATGCGAGTGTACGGTCCGTACCACTACGAGTACGCATACGCGTGCAGACCAAAAGTGATGGAGAGCGTAGGCATGCATGTACGGGCCGTTGCCATGCATTTGGGGTGCCCTATGGCCCCCACACGCACCGTACCTGTGTGTGATGCTCCAAATTACATGGGGGACAAGTATTAAGGCCTACATGCATACTGGTTGTCATGGAGACCAAGTTCAAAATTGGAAATTGTTCTGGAAGGTGCACAGCAGAAGTCAGTTGGGATTTGTCTACTTTGTTGCAATGTGTTTGTGGGGCTGACATCATGCAGGAGAATGAAACCGATAGAGAACCCACAGACTGCTAGGTTTGAAGGGATTGGTGGAAACATAGGATGCAAATGTGAGTGACCAATCTCTCTGTACTCCTGTGCATGAGACTGGGCAGAAGGGCACATATAAGGCAGCCAGGTCCCATGAGGGAGCACTTGCCTGCACATCTTTGCATTCGTCGACCCAGCTGCTGCTACTGATTCCCTGGAACCATGTCAAGGGCTGTGGAGAGGACACAGCCATTCACCCTGGAGGAGAACATGGCTCTGCTGGATGTGATCCTCCCACAGTACTCCATGCTGTATGGGCGACCAGGTTATCAGGTGAGTGCATAGGCCACTGCCACAGACTGTCCCTATGTGGTGACTGTGACTTCTGCCATTGCGTCCAGGTGTAACACACATGCCATGTACTGTCGGGGGGGTCCCAGGGGGGGGGGTGCCTGATGTCTCCCAGCAGTGCCCTGAGACAGGAGGGGTGGGGGCCTATCACTCACAGCAGTGCCCTGAGACAGGAGGGGTGTGTGCAGAGTCCTCCCAGCAGTGCCCTGAGACAGGAGGGGTGGGTGCAGAGTCCTCCCAGCAGTGCCCTGAGACAGGAGGGGTGGGTGTGGAGTCCTCACAGCAGTGCCCTGAGACAGGAGGGGTGGGTGTGGAGTCCTCACAGCAGTGCCCTGAGACAGGAGGGGTGGGTGTGATGCACAGTGTGAGCCTAGATCATTGATTGTGACATTGCCATCATTCCACCTGTGTACCCACTGTGGCACGTACTGCTTTTTCCCTCACCAGGGGATGATGTCCCTATGACAAAGGTGCAATGCGTTGGCTGCATGACATGCCTTGTTGTTACCAGCTAATTTGTACCCATATGTCTCTCTGTGACATGTGGCTGGTGTATTGATGTGGTGTCACTTGTTCCTCCTCACAGGTAGGCGCCACTGCCAAGGAGCAGATCTGGCTGACCGCCGTCAGTGCCGTGAGGGGTGTGGATGGTCGGAGGCGGCGCCTGGCCCAGGTGAGGAAACGCTGGCAGGATATCCGGTGCTGGACGCGGAGGATTGCACGGCTCCTGCTGGGGGACTCACCTGAGAGCCACAAGAACCGCGGCCGCCGCCGTCTGAGCCACCTCCACAGGCGTGTGCTGCCGGTGGTCTTTCCAGACCTGGAGAGGCGCTTACAGGCGATGCAGCAGCCGGAAGGGGGTAGGTACATGTGTGTTTGTTGTGTGTCACCGGCATTTGTAAGGGCACAGTAGCATGAATCCACTGGCAGGGTTTAAAGGTGCTGTGCAGATCCTGTTTGGCCCAGTATAGCGCTGTGCCCCTGCCACCCTTCCCCTCCTTGCAATGTGTTCCCTGGTCTGTGTGTAGTCACTCCTTCCCAGGGTAATGTAGGCTGGCGCTTTGTCCACGGGAACAATGTCTGTAGCATCATGTGTGGGGGTGGTGTGTAACAGGTTGTGGGACCTTGCCTGTGCACTGTCAAGTTCACTGCATGTGGGTTCCATGTCAGTTGGCACTGATGCTGACTCCAGACATGGGAGTTGGTCTCTCATGTGTCATGCCTTACAGCGCGCATGTCCTATGTAGTGGCCTGTGACATGATGTGCATGAGTGTGCGATACACATAGTGCAGGGATGGTGACGTGTGTTGCTGTCATTACCATTCAGTAGCATGTAGTTGCGTGCCCACTACTGTCCCCTGGGGCACCTTTTCCTCAGTGGTGTATGTGTCATCATGAACGTGGCCACTGTCAGTGTCTACAGCGTAAGTTGTGCTCTGTGCCATTGTCCCCTGTCACCATGTATATAGACGTGCTAATTTGTACAGGTGTCCACTGTGCAGCCTGACCTGATTGTCCTTCTTCATACTCACAGTTGCCAGTGCCTGTGTGTCTTGTTATACTCATCTGAGGATGGGCACTGGTACCTCATTATTTGTACAGGCGCACCTTGGCTGTTTGGCGTCCAATCTTGCTTTTTGCCTGCCCCTGTGTGTATCACCCAGACCATGAGATGTTGGTGCCACCTGTGTCTCCACAATTTGCCTCGTGTAGGGTCTTGTTGGGGCGGGCAATGCCTATGTGTTAAATCCTGATTACCACTTGCTGGGTCTGGGCAGTGTGTGATGTGCCTGGACACACACGCAATGTGCAGTGACCGAGTCATGTTGTGCATGTTTTCAGCATGTGTCTCAAGTTCATGGATATGGTCCCTGGTCATCGGTATTTTCGCAAACGCTGTGTGGTGCAGATGCAGTGCTGGATTGTCCCCAGGACCTGGGTGCTATGTCAGACTCCTTTTCCTGTGTTTC
Organism: Triturus cristatus; assembly: GCF_964204655.1. Lineage (NCBI taxonomy): Eukaryota > Metazoa > Chordata > Amphibia > Caudata > Salamandridae > Triturus > Triturus cristatus. The sequence goes on along the minus strand of NC_140584.1, from coordinate 464,669,080 downwards.
GCTATTGTCTCATGCTCTCCATGGTATTTCAGTGGCATGGTGGCTCAACAAACTGTGTGTTGCATGCCCTACATCGGTACCCTGTTCAGTAGATGTTAGGGATCTTCCTTTTCAGGCCATGCAATGTTACCTATGTAGATTGGACTCATGTGACAGATGTGTACAGGTGTCTGAATAATTTCTGTCTCTCCACCCTGCCCACAGCATCGTCGGGGGACACAGAGGGAGACATGGACACAGACCAGGCGGAGGGACCGAGCACCAGTGCCAGCCGTGACATCGGGGCTGGCACATCGAGTGGGACAGAGGCGGAGGAGAGTGTGGCCGAGGACCTGTCGACTGGCACATCAGACTACGAAGCTGACAGGTCCGGGGACGATGTCTCCGAGTGGGCGGAGGCTGCACCAGCAGCTGACAGCGGAACAACACCTCGCACCGCCCCCTCAGTTCCCACCAGCCGCCTCCCACTTGCTCGTGTCCCTTCCCAGCGTGCCCGGTCACAGCATGTCTCCTTCCTGCCAGGCACCGCGCCCCCTGCCCCTGTCTCCACTGCTGCCGCCAATGCAGAGTCTGTGGACATCCAGCGGCAACTGCAGGTTGGTCAGGCTGCGATCCTTAATGTCCTCCATGCCCACGGCAAAACCCTCACCAACATCGAGGCTTTCTTGGAGGGCATTCATTCATCGCAGGCTGACCAACGCAACTTGCTGAGGTCCATCGACTCCACACTGACTGCAGCAGTGGGTCTCCTGCAGCGCGACCTCCCCCCACCTACCCCTGCCCCATCCACACTTCCCACTCCCATGCCTGTTACACGTACACCCAGACGTCGGCATGCACCCACATCAACAGACACGGGCACCACACCAGCAGGGAAGGTCCACCGCACTCCTCCTGACACGCACACACAGGGTGAGGTAGGCACACCCACTGGGTCGGGGGGCAAACGTGTGACACGCAGCCATAGTGGGAGTCCGCATTCCACCCAGTCCACTCCCTCCAAATCCCCTCCCCTCAGCTCTCCTGGCCACATCTCCCCCAAGGACTCCTTCATGGCCGCTCTGTCCCTGAGCCCCACAGTTACACCACCACGCAAGCGGTCACGGAGGTCCCCGGTCAGGGTGGTTGAGTCTCCCCCCCTGTCTCCACCCTCCCCCGGTGGCGCTGCGACCCATCCCTCTGACCCCCCCCCCTCCTTGGGGCCTGAGGTCCCTTCGGGTGCAGGGGACTCCCTGGATGACCTTGCAAAGGTGTGTAGTGCCATCCTGGCCTCCGCCTTTGGCACTGACCCACCCCCTGTGGTGGACTCCTCCATCCCTGCACCCACAACGCCGCCCCTTTGCCCTGATGTCCCTGCGGTGCCTGTTGCTCCCCCCCCCCCTGATGCCCTCACCAGTGTGGAAGACGATGCCATTTGACTGTGCAGGCAAGGTAGGGGACACGCATCCCACTGTGTCCCCCATCCAGCTGAGAATCATTGACTGCCCTATGGGCTTTGTGAAGATTGAACTGCCTGCGATCCACGGACATTGTGCTCCTGCAGAATAAAGCTTAATTTTGTTTTCATTATCACACTACTGCTATGCTGGTATTGGTGTTGGTGGGGCTGCTACATGGTTTTGGGTGGTGTGTAAGGGTTTGGGTGTGTGGGATATGTAGTAGTGTACTGCTCATTGGTGGGACCCTGTGATCTGTGTGCCATCACAAGGTGTTGGCTAACTTTCTTTGTTCATGTAGGCAGTTACTGCATGGTGCACTTGTCCAAGGGTGTATTCCTTCCTCTGTGTACCCAGCTTTCTTCCCTGCAGGGTGTTCCCAATGTTTAGCGCAGAGCTGTGTCTACATGAGCTGTGTGTGTGACGGAGCCCTTCTACTTTGGCCATGCATGCAGGGCCATGTCTCCACCTGCGACAATCGTGGCATCCTTGGTGATCACTGTACTTGTGTGTGGAGTCTGTTGACATGAGTTCATGGGGACATGTTCCCTTGTAGCCAGTATGCATGTGGATAATTCTGGCCTCACACACATGTGTTACACCCCTCCAGTCTCAGGGCACTGCTGGGAGGACTCTGCACCCACCCCTCCTGTCTCAGGGCACTACTGGGAGGACTCCACACCCACCCCTCCTGTGTCAGGGCACTGCTGGGAGGACTCCACACCCACCACTCCTGTCTCAGGGCACTGCTGGGTGGACTCTGCACACACACCTCCGATTTCTGGATATGTGCGCTTGGCACATACACGGTGGGGTTACGCACACTGCATTAGAGGTGAGGGTACGAGTCTACTGACACTGGTGTGGTGGGGGTACGCTCCGTACGTCCGCGGGTGTGGGTACGGGTCGTACTTACACTGTTGGGCAGGGGGGTACGCTCCTTGCATTCGCCGGTGGGGGTACGGGTCGTACTTACACTGTTGGGGTGGGGGGTACGCTCCTTGCATTCGCGGGTGGGGGTACGGGTCGTACTTACACTGTTGGGCTGGGGGTATGCTCCGTACGTCCGCGGGTGGGGGTACGGGTCGTACTTACACTGTTGGGCTGGGGGTACGCTCCGTACGTCCGCGGGTGGGGGTACGGGTCGTACTTACACTGTTGGGCTGGGGGTACGCTCCGTACGTCCGCGGGTGTGGGTACGGGTCGTACTTACACTGTTGGGCAGGGGGGTACGCTCCTTGCATTCGCGGGTGGGGGTACGGGTCGTACTTACACTGTTGGGGTGGGGGGTACGCTCCTTGCATTCGCGGGTGGGGGTACGGGTCGTACTTACACTGTTGGGCTGGGGGTACGCTCCGTACGTCCGCGGGTGGGGGTACGGGTCGTACTTACACTGTTGGGCTGGGGGTACGCTCCGTACGTCCGCGGGTGGGGGTACGGGTCGTACTTACACTGTTGGGCTGGGGGTACGCTCCGTACGTCCGCGGGTGTGGGTACGGGTCGTACTTACACTGTTGGGCAGGGGGGTACGCTCCTTGCATTCGCGGGTGGGGGTACGGGTCGTACTTACACTGTTGGGGTGGGGGGTACGCTCCTTGCATTCGTGGGTGGGGGTACGGGTCGTACTTACACTGTTGGGCTGGGGTGTACGCTCCTTGCATTCGTGGGTGGGGGTACGGGTCGTACTTACACTGTTGGGCAGGGGGGTACGCTCCTTGCATTCGCGGGTGGGGGTACGGGTCGTACTTACACTGTTGGGCTGGGGGTATGCTCCGTACGTCCACGGGTGGGGGTACGGGTCGTACTTACACTGTTGGGCTGGGGGTACGCTCCGTACGTCCGCGGGTGGGGGTACGGGTCGTACTTACACTGTTGGGCTGGGGGTACGCTCCGTACGTCCGCGGGTGTGGGTACGGGTCGTACTTACACTGTTGGGCAGGGGGGTACGCTCCTTGCATTCGCGGGTGGGGGTACGGGTCGTACTTACACTGTTGGGCAGGGGGGTACGCTCCTTGCATTCGCGGGTGGGGGTACGGGTCGTACTTACACTGTTGGGCTGGGGGTATGCTCCGTACGTCCGCGGGTGGGGGTACGGGTCGTACTTACACTGTTGGGCTGGGGGTACGCTCCGTACGTCCGCGGGTGGGGGTACGGGTCGTACTTACACTGTTGGGCTGGGGGTACGCTCCGTACGTCCGCGGGTGTGGGTACGGGTCGTACTTACACTGTTGGGCAGGGGGGTACGCTCCTTGCATTCGCGGGTGGGGGTACGGGTCGTACTTACACTGTTGGGGTGGGGGGTACGCTCCTTGCATTCGTGGGTGGGGGTACGGGTCGTACTTACACTGTTGGGCTGGGGGGTACGCTCCTTGCATTCGTGGGTGGGGGTTCGAGTCGTACTTACACTGTTGGCATGGGGGGTACGCTCCATGCATTCGTGGGTGGGGGTACGGGTCGTACTTACACTGTTGGGCAGGGGGGTACGCTCCTTGCATACGCGGGTGGGGGTACGGGTCGTACTTTCACTGTTGGGGTGGGGGGTACGCTCCTTGCATACGGGGTGGGGGTAGGGTCCGTACATATCCGTCCCCACGCTATGTGATGTTTGTGCGGCCCGTACCCAGGCCTTTGCCACGTGGGTGCGATCCGTCCCGCCATTGTTGGGGTGACGTGTGTGGGCGTGGTCCGACTCGTACCCACGCTCTTCAGGCGTGGGTACGGGACGTACCTGTCTGGTTGTGTTGCCGGTTCGCGTGGTGACGGACTTCCGTTGTGGCGGTCGCTGGATTATCAGGACACGCCCCCACCCCCTCGTGGTGACCAGGGCATGGGAGTCAGGTATGTCCAGGCCATGTGTAGTGTGTCACTCATGTGGTTGTTTTGTGGCCTGCCCTGGTAGTGCCACCCCCACCCCACCCCACTTTCCCCCCTCCCTTAGTTATTCTGACCTTCTGCGGCGTCTGCGTCGTAACCTGTAGAGGAGGTGGACTGCTATGAGGGCAGGGATGACTCGTAGGTTCGGGTCCATGTCTGTCCGTCACGTACTGGTCCTCCTTGTTCGCGTCGTCGTCTGTCCGTCGCGTACTGGTGGTCCTTGTTCGCGTCGTCCTGATTTCCCGGCAGTTTTTGGCTGCCGCAAAATATTCACCGTGCGGGGTGACGTCGGTGCGAATCGTGATTCCTGGGTCGTGAATGGCTGGCTGCGTGCGTCCCGACGTCAGGTCGGCGCTTTCCCGGATCGCATTGGTAGGTGTTTTTTGTTCGGTCGGTCTTTTTTACGATTCGTAAGGTAATGGTGTACCCGTGCGAATCGTGATTCCATGTTTGTATATTTTGACGACCGGGTACGCGTCGGACGGAGAATATGCTCCGTCCGACGGTTCGTACCCGGTTTTTACCGGATTGTGATCGGCACCTATATGCGTGTGTAAACTGTCGGGTAATTTTAAGACGTAATTTGGATGTAGAAAAAAGTTTAGTTAATGGCGCAATGGGTAAAGTGGTGGATTTTGTTAATTATCAGAAAAAAGAAGGAATTTAATTTTTAAAAATTAAATTTGATCAGATTGTAGAAGTTAAAGAAGTTGGTTGTTGTTCAGTTCGTTTTTTTCTTGTTAAAGATTTATATATCCGTAGGAAACAATTTCCATTTTCTCTGGCATATGCAGTGACTATTCATAAATCTCAAGGATTAAGTGTAGACAGTGCATTGGTGAACATTGGATCTACTGTATTTAAAGAGGGTATGGCATATGTTGCTTTGTCGTGAGTCAGAACATTATCTGGTTTGTTTTTGATTGATTTTGATGAGACAAAGGTCACTGCAGATGCAAACTGTGTAAAAGAGTATAATAGGTTAAGAAGGGTGTATGCTCCAAATTTAGGTCAATATCCTGTATTTGAAAAGCGTGTGGTTGTTAGAAAAAGAAGGTTTGAGAATATCTGTTCTGAAGGTGTCGAGAAGGGAAAAGAACAAGATAATGTTGTGATTGCAAGAAAAAAGAAATCGGGACTGTTGAAGAGATTGTTGGTTATCAGTTTGAAAATAGTTCAGGTGTCAACTGCTATGCTAATGTAGTGGTCAATGTTGTTTTTTATCTTGAAGGTTTGTAAGAAAAAATTATGCAGAATCGGCAAAAAAGATTTTGTTCTCTGTTGCATTCTGTTTATGAAAAATTGACAACAGATACAAGTAAAATACAATCTGTTTCAGATGTTCGTAATCTTTTGGATGTGTGTTCTGGTTCTACACAATTTACACAAAATATCCAACAAGATGCTCAGGAACTTTTAATGTATATGCTTACCATTTTTGAAAATAGAGGTGTAGAAATAGAAAATATTTTTGGCCTTTCTTACAAATGGGAACATCATTGTGAAAATTGCATGTATACATGTACCACTAATGTAGACACTGAAAGATTTATGTATTTAACATTACCAGACTGTAAATCAGTGTATTTCAATAAATTAGTTAAAGGTGCAAATCAAAACATGGAGTGTAGCCAATGTAAATCAGAAATGATATCCACATTATTTTTAACAAAATATGGACAATACATAATTTTAATGATGCAACGTTGTACAGCTGATGGAAGAAAATTGGATACTTTAATAAAGCAATTAGTAGCAACACAACTATCAATATCAGGAAGGACTTTTGTAGCAATTGCAATCATTTTCCATAATGGTCCTTCCACCACATCTGGACATTACACTGCCTATCTAAAATGTGACAAAGGCTGGACACTTTGTAATGATTCCCAGTTGGTTTTCAAACAACGTTTGCCTAGGGAATTACCAAATTCCTACCTAATATTTTTAAAGTCAAAGTTTTAGGAAGATAATTCACTCTCTGAGGAATTTATTATTATAATTTAATTGGACACCATTGGACAATTTACATAAAAAGGAGTGCAAAAATACCATTTGGCCTCAAGGAAAGGTATATGTTTGAATTATGGACTTTTTTGTGCTCATTGACTCGGTGAATATTTTTAAGCGACAACATTTAAAGTTTTTAAAAGTTCAAGTTATAAAATTTTGTTAACCATAAGCATTTCACATATGTGTGATTTGCATTTTGTGGTATTTTACTGAGAATAGCATGTTGGTGTTTTTTAAACAATCTTTTTGATTGTTTTGTCCGCTGTTAAGTGATGAGTACGATTGAAATCACTATTTCTAGTTAAATTCAATATATTCTGAGAACAGCAAAAAAGGCAAACAAACTACTTTGTTGAAATTATGCTGTGTTGTAAAAAATGTATTATTACATGTTATAACTATTTTTTCTTTTCTTTCACAGATCCTAATTTTAAAATAAGCAATTTACATCAATTTACATTGCAAAAAAAATCTGAAAAAAATGTATACAATTTTTAATTTCTAGTACTGTGAAGGTAAGTTTAATTAAGTATTAATATGCATAATGGGGAGATCTGCAAGAAGCTACAAAGTTTGAACACGTTTTTAAAAACACTTTCTGTTATCGGATATCATGTGACCTCCAAAAAAACAGATTTGAGTGGTTCATAATATTTCCCATTGTACCTATTGAAGGACCGCAATCATTTCAATCATTCTTCGTTGAGCATTTTTGCAGAGAAAACTCTGTGCTTACCTTCTATCATTTGCAAGCAATTTTAAAAACAGAAATATGTCACTTTTTGTAACATAGTTATTGCGCAAGACACTCTTTCATATTTACAAAGAGAGGTAAAGGCACTCTGTGTACTTTTTCTACTCCATGTAAATACAACTTCATCATACACATCACTTTGCGTTGAAAGGGTGTTCTATAAGTGTTGTTATGCATGATTGGACTGAATACTCATAGAACAAGACACATCTCCAGATTTATCAGAAATCATAAATCTCAATATGTGTGTGAATGCTGCACCATTCTCCAATTGGTGTATGAAAGCACAACAAGGAGAATTGTTTTCATTTCTCCTCCTGTTTAAATCTTCAATGCATGCTAAAATGTTCAGCATACATTGAAGGAGAAAAATGTGTTTTCTGATTGTTTTTGTGCAGGAAGGTGTGTCTTCCTGCACAAAAACAAACAGCACATGACAAAGATATCCTTGCACCATGGTGCAAGGGTGCCTGTGTCACTACATGGCTGCAGTTTAAGCAGCCGTGCAGAGAGAAGCATAGATTTGCAACATATTTATGTACATATGTTGCATCCCTGTGCTTCGGAAGTACTACAGCACACTGCAGTTAAAGAGGTTACTGTATGATGCTGCAGCACTTCCTCATAGTTCTGCACTTATACATTCACCATACGCTACTAATGCATTTGTTCAGTAAGTTATGCACTACACATAAATTCATCTAAACTTTCACACGCTAACATACAAATATAGCTCTTTTTTTGAAACCAGAAAAATTAGGTCTTACAAGAACTTTTTTTTTCTTCTTTTTTCTTTTATATATTTTTTTTTTGGTTTCCAGAATTTTTTTAAATTTTGGGGTTTTTTTCTGGAAAGAAAGGAAAAAACAGAACTGGAGGAACAAAACAATGAACTTCAGGGGAAAAAAACAAAAAAGAACTAACAATGATGGCTTTCTTGCATCCTGCAAATTAAGTCAATAGATTGCTCTCCGTAGCATAGCACTGCATTACACTTCAAGCAGAGGACTTTCAGTGTGGCAAACCGAGGACGGATGTCCAGGTGTTGGTCCGATGGATGCACGCGAGAAGTACTTGGCTCTGATGTCTGTGAAGGTCCAGGAAGAACTCTCATTCTTCGGCACTCTTCACGTGCCAGGTTTATTGGATGCATGGTTTTGAGATGTATTTTCATGCTGGCTGTACCACATGAGTACTTCTTTTCTGGATCGCCACAGGAGAGCACTCTTTGACATATCTTGCATGTCACTTTGGTGGCATTGGTCTTGGATTGCCCCTCTGGAATAGTAAAATTTTTCCAGACGATAGATGAATATCTTTCCGGGCGTGGTGCTTCAACCAGAAATTCATCTCCAGAAGAATGTTGAGATGCTGGAGATGCCTCCTGCCCTGAAGCCATTGTTTTGCAAAAAAGTTTGAACTAAGTGTAAACTTAGCCCAAAAAAGTTCTTCTCAGCAGGGAGATGCTCCTCCAAAGAAGGTCTAAGAAGAATTATTGAAATGGGTGGGGTCTAACAATAGTTAGAACAGCAAATGTAATGAACCAATCAAATCTCTTTTTTTCAGGTCACATGGGATCCGCGCACCATGCGCATAGGCAGCAAGCATCCAGCGCGCATCCGCGAAATTAAATTTAAAAGAAATATAGGATTACAAGTAAAAATATATTACTTTTATGAGTAGTTTAGAGTTTGTCTTCAATTAATATTCACATGAAATATATATATATATACATATGTTTTTTTAAATGTAAAATATTTTGCGGGATTCGTGAACCCACTGCGTCATACACGCGCATGACGTATCGCGGAAGCATGCAAGCGGCGCGTAACGTGCATCGTACGTGTCACGTATAGGCTTGGAGTCGCGTACCGGTCGTATTGCAATCGCGCACCACGTCCCCAACGCATACCGTACGCGGATGCTTCCGCGCAGGGATCGACAACGGTGTGCATAGGGTGCGCGAATCCCCCAAAAAATGGAAAAAATAAATCAAAAATAAAGTTTTGAAAATATATTTAAAAAAAATATTTTAATAATTATAAAAAAAAATTACATTTTTTTACAATTTTTTTAAAATAAACAATAAAAACAAATATTATTTTTTAATTTTTAAAAGAATTAATTGAGAAAATAAGTTAAAAAAATGGTGATAAAAAGTATTTAAAAAAACATAATTAAAGGAATTGACACACTGAAATACAAAAATTTTGAAATCCAATGAAAATCAATAAACATCATAGCTTTAGAGATAAGTTATAGATAGGAATTAGCATTTAAAAAAACTTTGAAATTCACTGAAAAAACCATAGGTTTCATGCATGTTATAGTTAGGAATTGGCATTTAAAAAAACTTTGAAATTCACTGAAAAAACCATAGGTTTCATGCACGTTAATGTTAGGAATTGGCATTTAAAAAACCTTAGAAATTCACTAAAAAAAACATAGGTTTCAGGGGCGTTATAGTTAGCTGGCCATTTCCCTCGTACAAAACCCTAGAAATTCCCCCGCTATAGTTAGTTCAGCTAACTATAACTCACGCCCCTGCAATGCACTGCTGATGACGTCACATATTACATCACTCATGACATGGTCAGTGACATCACTGATGACATCACTGATGACATCTCAAATGACATCACTGATGACATCATTTGCGTAAAAACTTTTGCTGCTAATTGACATTTTATCAATTTTTATTTCATGTTTAGTATGCTTTTATGGTTTTAATCAACCGAATAAAGTACTTTGACTGACTGACATCTCTGATGACGTCATCCATGTGATAAATTAGTGCATCTTCTCACACCCTAATATAGCCTTTGATACACCGACTCAAAATTTCAGACTGCTATTTTGAAAACCATAGATATTCCAATACCAATAACTACATACCCACACATTGACTCTTAGGACTACATACACCTCCACTCACTGACCTGTACAGTCACTCATACTTACAGTCCCTCAGTACAGGACTATCATATGCATTTATACACCTATATAGACACTCACACACCGCCAATCATCCATTGAGGTACTGACACATCTAGTCAGTCATGCAAATAATTAATCACCGTCCAATTTACTCACCTATACAGTTATACACACACAACTTCAGTTACTCATAAAAATACTACCACATTCTTACCTCTTATACAATTAATGATACAAGCACACACTCATACATACACTCACTATCACAATCACACACTCTCACATATAGCCAGTTATATACTCTTACACATATATACTGCCTTTCACATATGTAGTTACTGTCACATGTAGCACTGAGCTATACAATCAATCACTAACACAACCATACACACACTCACCCACCCATGCAGTCCATCACAGATGCACTCTTAAAACCATGCACCCATAGAATCACCCACTCACACTTCTATGCACAGAGTCATACACACCCTACCACCACAAACACTCAGGCACCCATACAGATACTCAGACAACCAATCAATAACCCATATAGACACTCATATAGCAATTCACGAAACCATGCAGCCACTTATACACCAACAGATAGACAGATACAGACATTCACACAGTTTAGTCACTAGTCTGCAGCAAGATACGTTTCATGACTCACTTATAGAGTAACTTTTTTGAAAAACAATTGGTCCTTCTAATTTACTTAGGTGTGAGAACAATAAATATAGACCAGAATCAGTACTATATTAAGTGAAAATGTCCAGCCGGACATGTAGATTTAATATTAACCGTGATAAATTGGATTAACAAGGAGCAGAATAGAGTGGGACACAGTCCTGTGTCCTTCGACAAACAAAACATTTAGAGACAGTCACAATTATGAAGACATTTTTCACGAAGGCCACCCTTGTGATTGGCAAGTGGCCCGACAACAACACGGACGCCAAGATCTACTCAATCATCGGTGCCGGAAAACACTTTTAACTTAACAGAATTGCTACAGTGCCCCTACCCCGGATGCACGATTAGCAGTCCCCAACCCCGGACAGCCCTCCATGCTTCTCCGCGCATTTTACATCACGGCAGTGTGCTCTCAGGATTGTCATTGTTTAGTCCTGATGATGATCTATGTATCTTGTAATAGATCGAAACGTCGTCGACCTGTTGAACAGCATGCACGTTAAACACATATGTTAAAAGTTGTGCATCATTGTTTACTTTCTAAAAAGCTTGCCCCTTCACCTGGATCGGCGTTAAGCTTGGTTGTTTCGCCTGAAAAATGTCTTCATAATTGTGACTGTCTCTAAATGTTTTGTTTGTCGAAGGACACAGGACTGTGTCCCACTCTATTCTGCTCCTTGTTAATCCAATTTATCACGGTTAATATTAAATCTACATGTCCGGCTGGACATTTTCACTTAATATAGTACTGATTCTGGTCTATATTTATTGTTCTCACACCTAAGTAAATTTTGAAGGACAAATTGTTTTTCAAAAAAGTAAGTACCCTAGGTCCTTCTTACCTGACGGGTTCCCCCTTGTTTATGATTAACTCACTTATAGAGTCAGTCACACACCTACTAAATCATCCATTCACACACTTATACACCCACTCATTCTTCCATAGGCCTTTCCCTATATATATTAAACATATTTAAACTTTACAGAAACATAGACTCACTGGATGACGTCATCAGTGATGTCATCAGTGATGTCATTTGAGATGTCATCAGTGATGTCATCAGTGATGTCACTGACCATGTCATGAGTGATGTAATATGTGACGTCATCAGCAGTGCATTGCGGGGGCGCGAGTTATAGTTAGCTGAACTAACTATAACAGGGGAATTTCTAGGGTTTTGTACGAGGGAAATGTCCAGCTAACTATAACGCCCCTGAAACCTATGTTTTTTTTAGTGAATATATAGATATATATAGATATATATATATTCACTTAAAAAACCATAGGTTTCACACATGTTATAGTTAGGTGGATATTTCACTCGTAAAAAAACAATGAAATTCCCCCGTTATAGTTAGTTCAGATAACTATAACTCGCGCGACCGCCACTCTAACACAAGGATGATGTCATCAGTGATGTCATGAGTGATGCCACTGACCATGTCATGAGTGATGTAATATGTGACGTCATGAGCAGGCTTGCGGGCGCACGAGTTATAGTTATCTGAACTAACTATAACGGGGGAATTTCATTGTTTTTTTACGAGTGAAATATCCACCTAACTATAACATGTGTGAAACCTATGGTTTTTTAAGTGAATTTGCAAGGTTTTTTAAATGCTAATTCCTAACTATAACGTGTGTGAAACCTATGGTTTTTTCAGTGAATATATATATATATATTCACTGAAAAAACCATAGGTTTCACACATGTTATAGTTAGCGGACATTTTACTGATAAAAAACCAATGAAATTCCCCCGTTATAGTTAGTGCAGGCAACTATAACTCACGCGACCGCAATCCTCTGCTGATGCTAATACTGTATTTAGACACTTATTTGCCCATGTCTTCTTCCATACATTTTTAGCTATACATATATTACAAATATTTTCTTTTCATAAAGACACATATGTCATCAGCAGAAGATTGCGGTCGCGTGAGTTATAGTTGCCTGCACTAACTATAACGGGGGAATTTCATTGGTTTTTTATCAGTAAAATTTCCGCTAACTATAACATGTGTGAAACCTATGGTTCTTTCAGTGAATTTGCAAGGTTTTTTAAATGCTAATTCCTAACTATAACATGTGTGAAACCTATGGTTTTTTCAGTGAATTTGTACGTTTTTTTAAATGCTAAGTTACTTTACGCCATTCGTGGCGTACGCGCCCACTTAACGCAGTTCGTTCCGTGCGCGCACGGTGCGCTTCGCGCACCGTGCGCGCACAGTGAGCACGCGGTGCGCTTCGCGCACCGCGCGCCCACTTTACGCAGTTAGTGCCGTGCACGCACGGTGGGCACGCGGTGTGCTACGCGCACCGCGTGCCCACGTTACGCTAGATGGCCCATGTACGCACGATGCGCTTCGCGCACAGTGCGCACATGGAGGACATATGATGCACTTCGTTTTGAAAGGTAATATTTTAATTTTTCTTATATGTTATAAGCCATGCACAAATGGTGCCCTTCGGGCACCATTTGCATACAGGGTTGAAAAGAGTGTGGATAATTTTTTTTTTTATTATTTTTTTTTTAAATATTTTAGTTTAAAACAGTTTTAATAAGCCATGCACAATTGGTGCCCTTCGGGCACCAATTGCACACAGGGTTGGGGAGAGTGTGGATAGTTTTTTTTTTTTATAATTTTTTACCGTACGCGTACGGTAAGCGTAATCGGCGAAATTAGCGAAAAAATAAAAATTCCGTTTTTGGCCTTGGGGGATCTTTGGGGACTCCCTCAACATTGCTATGTGTGTGGGAGCTGTCTAAACAGCCCCTTTACATGTTTTTGTGCTTTATATTTTAAACATCACTCTCAGTGCGAGAGAGAAAATGGCGGCCGCCGCTTCCTGGTTTCGGCCGATTCGAATGTTTACTAAGATCTAAGAGCCAATCAGAATCGCGCTCGCGCACGCCACCGTACGCGTACGGTAAGCGTACCGTAAGCGCACCGTAAGCTGGCTCAGATATATATATTGATTTAAAGGCTATTTTCTCAGAATCTACTGAACAGATTTACACAAAACCTACAAAAGGCACTTCCTTGACCTGAGGACTACCTCTCTGCCAAATTTCTAGTAATTCTGTTCAGCCGTTCGGGCTGTAGCCCTGTCTAAAGGTCCTATGGAAAAATGCATGGGAAAAACGCGTTTTGGGACCCCCCTTTTATCTCAGCCCCCGCTTGACGAATCCCCCCGAGACTTTCAGGGTAGGAGCGGAGCGTAGCGCCCCACCTATTTTGAAAAATTCGCGAGGATTCGTCGACCGGCGCCAAAGTTATTCAAAATAGAATGTTGCGGATTTCCTATGGAAACGTGGTCCTAACTATAACTACCTACTGGCGACCGCCAGTAGATAATATATAGATATAGATATAGATATGTATTAATTTATATTTACTGCAGAGTTGTTAGTACTTGGGCCCTCATTAAGCATGGAATATTACCCACAGTTGCATTTGCTCGCTTCTTGAGCACTGGACTGTGTATTCTGTCGGATTTACATAACTTTCTGTGGCATTTTCTGCTGGTGGTTATCACATTCCGCTAGTAGTAATGCATATTTCCATAAATCATAATTATAACAGTCACGTGATCACATAAATGCAGAGGAATACCCAATATGATGTAGTAACTCAAACGCAATTTTAGAACCAAGGAGATTACTTCCCAGGTGAAGCTTTAGTTTACAACCTGCCACAGTTCTTACGTGTAAAAGGCCTTCATGTTTTTAAAGGAGATTTTGTAAAATAAGACTTATTTGGTTTGAAAAGCTTGGTAAAGGGTCTTAGCTACTCTCAGCCTGATCTGACGAGGAATATTGCTTGGATAAAAGTAACAGCCAATCTACTCTGCCGAAAGAAATATCTTGCACTTTGATTTTTCTATTTCTTTAATGTTAACTCATTTAATACATCAACAACGTAACAGGTTTCTGCAAGTAATCAATGCTCTGGTATTCAACTCGACTACATATTAAAATTACTGGTTATATCCGAGTTCCCGATGCAGGCCTGCCTTTATTTGTGTTTACATGGGATCTCTGCATGCTTATTTTAGCTGTTCGCCACAAGCACGTGAAGCATGCAAGTCTGTCAATGAGATTACCTTCACTTTTGTGTCCCAATGACCAAGGTCATTCTATCGGAGGATTCTCCACTGCAGTACATCCTCCATGAGGGTTGACCGCTTCCTTCACAAATCGGGAACTTTTTCCACAGCCTTCTCTAAATTAGGTCTTTCGTTGTCACCCATATTCAATGCTGGAAGTCCTAATAGTATGCAATATATAAAGTTTCCCTCAGCCTACAAAATGGCCTCACATGGCGCTGTCACGCACTCATTTTTATGCTCTGTAATATATTTAATGTAATGAAGAGCCTGTGCCAAATGGCTGATCGAAATATCGCACCTATGCAAGTGACAGTGTTGACACCTTCGATTGCCTCTGTCTTGAAATACCTGAACAGCCTGTTGCGTATTAATAACCTAGGGAAACACGAAAATTATTTTTTCAAGTGTAATCAAACTTTTCGTCCATAAGTCAAACTTATTTTCAGTACTCGATGGTCTGCAAGTATTAAAAAAGCAATACGACTGTTAGAAAAATTGCTAAGAGTGCTGAATTGACAGGAATCGTGCTTGTAAATGTGATGCCGCTGGTAGCACTTAAAGTTTGACTCCATATGGGGAATTTTCTTTTGCATCCCACACACACATCAGACGTGTTATCCAAAGGACAACTGTTAGCCATTTAGGAAATTGAAACTTATCGCATGTACATATTTACATAATGAGCAATTTTTGCCAACTGTATGCACAATTGTATTGCAATGATTTAACTGAATATGTATTAATGAATAGCTTTCTGTGGCTTTCAAGTATTTACTAAAACACTTGGGTTTCTGAGTGTAACAGTACAATATATTTGAGATGACTGAGCAGAATGCAAGGTTCGGTCTGGAAAAAAATAAATTGCATTATATCTGTAAGAACTTGGGTTATTGGTTGAGGAAGGGTGAAAACGGTATTTGGCCAAAATATCAGAAACAAAATTGTGATACAAAAATATAGTGTTAAATTCTTAACATTGAGATGTCAAAATATCATCGACCGAAATAACACAAGTAAAATTATTATCAAGCGCTGTTTTTAATATCTATGTAAAAATATTGATTTAGAAACTATCATGTATACGTTATAGATAGTATGCAGTTTATTGTAGTGTGTTTGATTCTATGGGCATCATTACCATGCTGGTTGGACACCATGGAAGAAGCAAGGCCGTCAGACAATGAGTCGGCGGTCCTGCCTCCCTTATTAAATTGCAACCGCCGTGAAGCACAAGCCACAATAGATAATGTACACTTTATAAACATGTGTGCCTGCCACACGGTGCAGGGAGGTTTAGGGGCACCATGGGTGCCACCCAGGCCACATTGCGAAGGGCCAATGGGGCTAGGGCCCCCCAATGCTGCTTTCCAACAGCATTTCCATGTCGGAAAAGCCAACATGGAATCGCTGTCGGACACCGACATCATTATCCCAACGGTGGAGCAGCCGATATTAAGGGATTATTAAGTAATTCCGACGCAGACGGGCTCTGTGAGCTATTCGAAAAGTGTTGGATGGTCTCTCCACCTGCTGCCACCGACCGCACGTAATGCATCGGTCAAACCGCAGCAGAAAATGGCACCAACATAATCAGGCCCTATATGTTTAATAACTTTTTATTTGTGATTTTATTAAGATAATTTTTTAATTATGAAACTGCTGAAATGTGTATTTTCTGTTCTATTAATGTTTATAAATAATGATGTAGTCAATATATTTAGGTGCTGATTCCGATCCTGTAAAACCCGGGTACGAATGGTCGTACGGAGCGTTTTCTCTGCACGACTCGTACCCGGGAATTCCACGTTACAAACCAAATACCATTTCCGTACGAATTGTAAAAAACACCGTACGGCTAAAAAATACATACAATTCTGATCCTGGACAGCGCGTACCCGACGTCCGCAGGGAGTCAGGCAACGTTTTACGGACCAGCAAGTACGATTCGTACCTACAGCACTCCGCACGGCTATATTTTTACGGGAGCCAAAAAGTGCCGGAAAAGCTAAGTACGCTGCAATACACAACGAAAAGGGGGCCCGCTACGCGACGTACACGCCATCACCCACATCATACATGTCATCATGTATGGTGCGTACCCCAACATTGCATATGTACGGACCGTACCCTCCACCCCCGTACTTCCGCACCGTACCCCCTACCCCCCGTATGTACGGACCGTACCCCCACCCGCGAATGTCCGCACTGTACCCAGGTGTACCCCCCACCCGTGTATGTCCGCACCGTACCCCAGGCGTACCCCCCACCGGCATATGTCCGCACCGTACCCCAGGCGTACCCCCCCACCCGCGTACGTCCACACCGTACCCCAGGTGTACCCCCCACCCGCGTATGTCCACACCGTACCCCAGGCGTACCCCCCACCCACGTATGTCCGCACCATACCCCAGGCATACCCCTCCACCCGCTTATGTCCGCACCGTAACCCAGGCATACCCCCCACCCACGTATGTCCGCACCGTACCCCAGGCATACCCCCCACCCGCGTTTATCCGCACCGTACCCCAGGCATACCCCCCCACCAGCGTATGTCCGCACCATACCCCAGGCGTACCCCAATCCTCGCGTATGTACTGTCCGTACATACGTGAGGATTGGGGTACGCCTGGGGTACAGTGCGGACATACGCGGGTGGGGGGTACGCCTGGGGTACGGTGCGGACAAATGCAAGTGGGGAGTACGGTCCGTACATACGAGGGGTGGGGGGTATGGTGCGGACGTACGCGGGAGGGGGGAGGCTTTGGGGGCTGTACGACTCGTACCCAGGGCACAAGTGTACTCGGGGTAGGGGTCGTACAAAGTTCGCTCCGTACGGGGCCTTTTCCATACGCTTGTGTTTTCGGACGGGCGGTACGGATCGTACTTGCGCGCTCGGACTTCAGTTTTACGATTTGTATGTAAAACTGTCCGGGGACGTCTCGTAGACTTTTCCCGAAGCAATTCGTATGTATTTTTCACGTACGAATAGTACTTCGCCGTTTGTACGGGACTTGTACGATTCATACGTAAAAAAATATGGATACGAGTCGTCCGGTAATTTTTTTAACGGATTGGAATTGGCACCTTAGTAGTGGGATATTGGGTTTTTAGGAGATAAGGGGTGGGAAGATTTTTTTAAACTGTATATTTTTTAAGCAAATTGTATATTATTTTTTTTATGATATGCAAATTATTATCTGAAACTTCTAAAATTGATTTTGTAACATTAATATTTGCAATACTTTCTATATCATGAATAATTCTAATGTATATACATCATATTTAATCATTGAAAATGAAATATTAAAAATATTTAAATTATACGCATATTTAAAAATAAAATATAGAAAATGTATTTTAATAAAGTTCAATCATCTGAAATGTTTATATTCAAACATTTCAATTGTATAATTTTTCGGAAAATAAAGTAGAATAATGCTTACATTTTTGATTTTGTTAAATTATACGTTTATATTAAAATATATTTTAATTATTAGCTATTTAAACACTTTTTTTTTCCTTTTTTTAAACAATAAGCTACCGTGCATATACAGTTTGTTATTGTTAATTTTGGATTATTATTTTTCTTTGTAATTTATGGATTCAAGATTAGAAATGTAAGTAAATATTTAAAAAATATAGCAATTAGTTTTAGCAATATAATATTTGTTATATGTTATATGTTAGCGCTCAGTGCTTATATGACCAGTTCTCGATCTTTGAGGAAAAATTCCGGAACATTCAAAAAGATTTTGCAACGTTCCACGCACAAAAGCTTGACTGGGACTTTGTCAACCCGGTCATGAACCAGATAGTAAATTCCTCATTACTCTCAGGCATAGTTCCAGACGAATGGAAGCTAGCCATAGTGAAATCACTGAAAAAAAAGAAAAACATAGACTCATCCAATCTCTCCAATCTCTGCCCTATATCGTTCCTGCCGATACTGGGTAAGATCACAGAAAGACAAGTCCACAAAGAACTAACTAAGGTGGCAGTCCTTCCGCCATCACTAAGCGTATTACCCACCGTCCAATTAGGATGGCTTCACCGCCAAAGGCAATCGTAGTGATTGCCTGTCAGACGGTGCAGGGCTCCTAAAATGGTGAGCGTGCCTAGCAGGCACTGTCCACCAAATTAGGATGTGGGTAGGAAAAGGCCTTTCCATAGTAGCGGGGACTGGGTTTGGGGGCCCATTGCAGGCCCCCCTTGTTGGGGGGTGTAACGGCACAGGGGGGTCCTCATAGCACCCCCCATTGTGCCACCCTGCATTCCCTGCACTGCGTGGCAGGCACCGCGTGGTGCCTTCCATGTAATGCAGGGAAATGCAGTGCATGCCAATTCAACATTGCGAACGGTGCTGCATCCAGCAACACCATCCGCAATGTTAAGGGCCCGGGATGCGCCTGCCAGTATGACGGGCACATCCTAATGTGTGTGTGGGACCGCCGCACATCTGGCGGGTGGTCCCACCACCGCAACAATGGTGGGCGGACTGATGTCCACCCGCCATCGTGATGAGCCCCTAAGTTCCTTGAAACTGCCAGGATCCTCCACCCTCGGCAATCAGGCTACCGCCCCAAGCATTCTACAGAATCTGCATGTTGTGTTTGTGCTTGAGGCAAGGTGACCTCATTGGGTTCCAACTAGCACATTCTGTAGCTGTGGAATCCGGTGAGATCACTTGCTGGCCGACCGATGTTGGAAGAGGAGTGTCCACACTGTCCTCCTCGCTTCTGCTGGGTTTTACAGAATAAATCGACTTACACATAACGACTTGGACCTGTCTTATGTTATAATGGCGACGAGGATTACTTTCTGCCACCAGAAACAAACAATTATTTTCCACCATTGACCTAACCTCTGCATACCATCAGGTTCCACTTCATAAAGAAAGCAGACACCTAACAGCGTTCATTACTCCTATTGGCCTTTTTCAATTTAAACGAGTACCTTTTGGTTTGGCATCAGCTGCAGCCATGTTTCAGCGGTTGATGTATAGAATTTTCAAAGATTTGGAAAACATTGTTTTCTTTCAGGATGACATTTTGGTCATGGGTTCGAACAAAACTGAGCATGATAATACTTTGATCAAAGTTCTTGAAGTTCTGGAGCTCAAAGGATTAACTGCTGAAGAGTCTAAATGTAAACTAGCAAGAAGTAATGTTACCTACTTAGGGCATGAAATAAGTAGTAAAGGAATTTTCCCGAAATCGGAACTAGTGAATGCTATTATAAATGCTCCAGTTCCCCAGAACAAAGATGAAGTTAGATCTTTTTTAGGTTTAGCCGAATTTTATTCTAAATTTGTACAAAACTTCTCAGGAAAAATGTACAGTATTAGACAACTAATGAAGAAAGGGTGTACATTCTTTTGGTCCCCCGAATGTCAGAAAAGTTTTGAGAGCATAAAAAAGGATATATGCTCTGCACCAGCGCTCAAAGGCTTCTCCCCAGATCTAGAGAGTATAATCACCACAGACGCCAGTGGGAAAGGTTTAGGCGCAGTGTTGTCACAGATCCAGGATAATGGGAGTGAGTCTGTTGTCGCATTTGCTTCTAGAGCTCTCACTGAGACAGAAGAAAAATACTCAGTGATTGAAAGAGAGGCTTTAGGCTGTATTTGGGCTTTAAAGAATTTCAGACAGTATATTTGGGGTACGTGTGTAACGCTTAGGACAGATCACAAACCTTTAACTAAAGTCCTTACTTCAAAAGGTTTGAGCAATGTGTCACCCAGAATTTCACGAATGTCAATTCAACTGTTAGACTACGTCTACAATGTAGTGTATGTCCCAGGTGTAAAGAATAGAATTGCTGATTTTTTAAGCAGATGTCCACTTCACTATATTAGTGAGGATAAGAGTGAAAGTGACGAGTGGATGGTTGCCTCTGTGTTTGGTAATGAGTTACAAAGTATTTCCTATTCTGAGTGGACACAAAGCTTGAGAAAGGATTCAAACTTGACATTAGTAGTTGAGTATGTTCAAAAAGGATGGCCAGCAAAGGCACTTATACACAATAGTCTAATTGCCTTTTGGGAGGTTAGGAATGACCTTTCAGTGGAAGAAGATTTATTACTTAGAAGTGGAAGATTAATTCCTCCCTTAGACTTTCGCAACAAAATCATTAACCTTTGTCATGAAGGTCATTTAGGAATCGTAAAGTGCAAGGCCAGGGTAAAACAGTCATATTGGTGGCCTGGTCTAGATAAGGATATTGAGAGGGAGATAAGAAATTGTGTCCAATGTTCTAATTCGGACAAGAGTTTAGTTACTCACAAAACTCCTTTACATCCCATTGTTGTTCCCCATATGTCATGGGAAAGAATTGGCATCGATATTTTTGGCCCGGTTCAGCATAACCATAATTTTGCGAAATACATTATCGTCATTGTCGATCATTTTTCAAAATGGCCTGAATATAAGATTGTAGACAAAGCTGACACTGAAGCTATATTGTTATTCCTAGCTGATATATTTGGTCGTGAAGGTCTTCCCAAGGATATTATTTCCGACAATGGTGGACAATTTGTCAGCGAATCATTTAAAAAATGTGTTAAAGAAGCAGGTATCAATCAAAGAACCACCTCACTGTAACATCCAGAGGGAAATGGTTGTGTGGAACGCTTTAATAGAGTAATCAAAGGTATTATCGAACTCTCGGGCAGTAATCATCTAGACTGGGTAGATGAACTACGGAAAACTGTAAATGCATATAGAGTAACTCGTTGTGAGTCTTCAGGTTATGCCCCGTTTGAATTAATGAGAGGTAGATTACCACGCACAAAAGATAACATGGGTTGGTTAAGAAATACCAGATCTGCAGCCTGGTCTCCTGAGGTGGTAAGGAAAACTTTAGTAGATAATCAACAGAAACAAAAAAATTACTTTGATCACATGCATAACGTTAAAAAAGTACAACTTTGTGTGAATGACATTGTTAAAGTAAAAAAAGGAAGGTTGGTGCGTAAAGGAGAAAGCAAATTTTCAACTCCTTTAAGGGTAATTAAAGTGTTATGCAATGCTGCATTGTTAAGCGATGGAAAGGTGTGGCATGCTAGCAAGATTGCCAAATTCAGGGGTGATGTAGATGATTCTTTCACAGATGAGAATAATACTCGGCCCATTGAATATGATTGGATTGAGGATTGTCCCTCTGAAATTGATTCATCTTCTTGCACTGCTGAAATTATCACCCACAATGTACATTCATGTAATCCTGAACAGTCTTCTTCTGCTATAGAAGGGGAAGAGAGTGTTGATGACACAAACGCCTTATCAAACGCCCTGTCTGAAGAGTCTGAAGAGTGTACCATTCCTAATTATGATGTTACCAGAGCTGGTCGGGTTTGTGTAAAACCGCTGTATTTAAAGGATTACATTACACATATTTGTTCTTCGTGAATGAGCATGTTATCACATACAAATTTATTTACAATGTTTCATTCAAGCTTTATTGTTATATATGTTTTGAAATTTCTATAAGAAAGGGGAAGTGTTGTGTTTGTGCTTGAGGCAAGGTGACCTCATTGGGTTCCAACTAGCACATTCTGTAGCTGTGGAATCCGGTGAGATCACTTGCTGGCCGACCGATGTTGGAAGAGGAGTGTCCACACTGTCCTCCTCGCTTCTGCTGGGTTTTACAGAATAAATCGACTTACACATAACCACTTGGACCTGTCTTATGTTATACTGCACTCCTGGAAATATCGGTAACTCTACAAATTATAGCGGAAAAAGGGCAGGAAGGTAGTTTTGATCTTGCTCGACCTGTTTGCCGCATTTGAAACTATCTCACACAGTATTCTCCTCGCAAGGCTAAAATCCAGTGACATCTCTAAGACGGTACTAGCATGGATAAAGTCCTTTCTCTCCAATAGCAGGCAAGCAGTTTCTCTTGGAATGTTCCTCTCGGTCGAACACCCCATTGCGTCATGAGTACCACAGGACTCATCCCTCAGCCTGCTGTTATTTAACATATACATGGCCCCTCTCATCTCCCTGATATTTTCTTTTGATATTGAAGTAACGTCCTACCCAGACGATACACAATTGATCCTATCCCTGGACAAAGACTCCACCAACGCTGAACTCAATTTCAAAATATGTATATCTGAGGTCATCCAGTGGATGAAGGACTACCACCTCAGGTGTAATACAGATAAAACCGAGATCCTACTGATAGGAAAGGACAATTCCTTCCAGCCAAGTGCTTGGTGGCCAGAGGGTGCGACAACACCTCCCATTACTGTTAAGGTAACAAAAAACCTGGGAGTACAATTCGACACCTCTCTTTCCTTCTGGCCACATGCATTGACAGTGGCAGGGACCTGCTTTATCCTTCTTAAGTCATTAAAAAAAATATTTGACTTCATTCCCCTTACTGCAAGGAAGACAGTTGTGGTGGCACTGATCCTCTCGCGCCTGGACTATTGCAACAGCCTCCTAGCTGGAGCAAATAAACAAACACTAAAAAGACTACAAGTGGTACAACATGGTAAGGCCAGCTTAGTCCTAAAACTACCACATAGGTCCTCCGCATCAGCAGCAATTAAAACCCTCTATTGGCTTCCACCACATAAGAGAATCCTATTTAAGATACTCTTAATCACTTTTCGAGCATCACTAAACTTAGGCACAACATACCTCTCAGCCAGATTCACCCCATACACCACGACCAGGACTCTCAGATCCTCATCATCAAACATCCTCAAAACCTCCCCCCCTGCTTTAGGTACAAAACCAAGGGAGGAAAAACAGTATCCGCATTAGGAACTAAAGCCTGGAACCTCTTGCCAACACACCTGAGGCTGCTGAAAACAGAGACACAATTCAGGTAGGCACTGAAAACTTGGATTTTCTGATCATCAGATGACTTCTGCCTATCCCTCTTCTAGGGTCTTCGCGGTTTCATCTCAGCCTTCCTCCGGCTAGCACCAGGATGCTCTCCTTTCCTAGTGAGAACCCCCACTTTATAAATGCAACAATCAAATCAAATGGTTGAATATGAGTGTATTGGTTTGTAGTTTTAGGTTAGTGCATTTATTTTTAGATTACATTTTAGTTTCTTTTATAGTTACAAAATAGTGTGTGAGTACCTCTTCAAATAGGCTTAGATTGGAGTGGAAATAGTAAGTGTCACCTCTCCAGTGTCAAACGACTTCCCCCAATATGGCTAAATTGAGTGGGAATAGTAAATATCACTCCTTTAAAGTCAGACATCTTCTCCCAATAAGTTTAGATTGTAGTGGGACTAGTAAAAGTCACCTCATTAGTGTCCAAGAACGTCTCCAAATATGTGTAGATTGGAGTTCGAATGGTGAATGTCACTTCTTTAGTGTCACACACCTTCTACAATATGGTATAGACTGGAGTGGGAATAGTAAATGGCACCCTGTAATGCCTAACATCTTCCCCAAATTGGTATAGGTTGGAGTGGGGCTAGCAAAGGACACCCTTTTAGTGTCCAACATTTCCCCCAAATTGGTATAGGTTGGAGTGGGACTAGTAAAGGACACCCTTTTAGTGTCCAACACTTTCACCAAATTAGTTTATATTGTAGTGGGAATAGTACTTTTCACCCCTTTAGTGTGCAACATCTTCTTCAAAATGGTATAGTTTGGAGTGGGAATATCAAATTTACACTCTATTAGTGTCCGGCACCTTCTCCAAATTGATATAGGGTGAGTGGGAATAGTAAATGACACAGTTTTAGCATCCAACACTTTCCCCAAATTAATTTATTTTGAAGTGGATATAGTAAATGTCACCCTTTAGTGTCCAAGATCTTCCACCAATATGGTTAGATTGTTGTGGGAATAGTATATTTCTCTTCTTTAGTCTCCTACACAAATCGGTAAAGGTTAGAGTGGGAATAGTAAATGACAACCTTTTAGTGTCCATCACTTTCCCCAAATTGGTTTATGTAGAAGTGGGAAAAGTAAATGGGACCTTTTTTGTTTCCAACACTGTCCCCAAATTGGTTTAGATTTTAGATTGAGTGGAAATATTATTTTTTAACCCTTTAGCGTTCAACACCTTTTTCAAATTGCTATAGATGGGAGTGGGAATAGTAAATGTCACCCACTTAGTGTCCAACTCCTTCCCTAAATTGGTATAGGTTGGAGTGGGAGTAGTAAATGTCAGCCTTTTAGTGTTCAACATTTTTCCCAAATTGGTTTAGATTAGGGTAGGAAGAGTAAATGTCACCCCTTTAGTGTCCAACACTGTCCCCTACTTTGTTTAGATTGGAATGGGATGTCATACAGTGCTTAAAAATCAAGTAGTACTGTGTATCCGGACAACATGAACATCAGAATATGGGGACTGAGTATGCTCAAATCATCAGAGTATTTTGGGCCAATTCCTGGCAAGCTCACAGTGCGCCATCTGGACCCCTAGTCTTTCAGGGTACAAGCTGGCATCTTCAACCTCTGAACATAACAATTCTAATTCCCCCAAAGAAACAGTGAAAACAGATTTACCCTTTCATTGTCACTCAAGCATGCCCAAAGGGAGACACAAGAAATATACAAATTGACTTTTCAAACATTCATTGAAGCAATCTTTATTCTTGAGTAAAAACCATGAGCTGCAACTATTAGCAGCATGAAGAAAAGCATTGTAACAAGCATTACAAGAAGGGTGAAAAAGGTAAACAGTTCAACCATTATAACGTTTTAGTGATTAAATGAAAATATGAGAACATATCATATATACACCTACCTAATATGACCCTACACTATTGAGAGCATAGTGGGAGTATCTTATACCAGATCCCTTGGGACAACCCAACTTCCCATGCCTGCATAAGATGAATCAGGAAGTCAGTCTGGTGTAGAACAGGCCGCCATCCTTTACTTGATAGCGATTAGAGTCAGAAAGGCTGCATATCAGTCACAGGGCCAGGCGTTCCAATATATTCTGTAGAAGTGCTCCTCTGAGGGACGTGGCTCGGAGGTCATTTATATATTCAAAGCCTTGTTCCATTTGCACTGTGTCAGAGGTGTCAGAGGTGCAATGCTGATGTGATTGCTTGTCTTTACGATTCAGAACTGTCTCCAACCGGACAACCTAAGCTAGGGCAGCGTGCTCAGTGTTCATTAACCTTGGACAGAGTGCACAAGTGTCATAGTAAAATGCTTACGAAGAAATGTGCTGCAAGCAGAATAATTTTGAAGTATGTTATCATGTACGTGCAAAGCATATGAAAAGTCACTGTCGAAAAAGATGTCATGTTTAAACATGTAGTTCAAAATTGAGATATTTATGCATTGCCCCTGTTAAACCTTACAACAGGGAATAATATTTTTCACCACTTTAGTGTCCAACACTTACTTCAAATTGGTATAGATTGGAGTGGGAATAATACATTTTGCCCTTTTAGTGACCAACAACTTCCCCAAATTGGTTTGGATTGGAGTGGGTGTAGTAAATGTCACCCCGTAAAATGGTTTATGTTGAAGTGCGATTATTAAATTTTAGTCTGAAATCGTATGTTTTTATTTTCTTTGTATGTAGTAATAATAGTTTATTATTTTCTTTGTTTTGTTGGTGTTTAGAAACATATTAAAAAACAAAGTTGTATGTTTGTAAGCAATAATATTATATAGAATAAAGCCATGTAACAAATGTTTCTCATTTTATTAATATTTTCAAAGTTTACTCAATATATAGTTTTACATTTTTAAGCACGTAAGTTCAACTAAAAAATTCACATTTATATAGCAGAGGATTGCGGTCGCGTGAGTTATAGTTGCCTACACTAACTATAACAGGGGAATTTCATTGGTTTTTTATCAGTAAAATGTCCAGCTAACTATAACATGTGTGAAACCTATGTTTTTTTCAGTGAATATATATATATATATATATATTCACAAAAACACTTCTCCTGTTCCGGAGCCCCCGACCCTTCAGGGCAGCCTCAAATCCAATGGGCACGGAGCAGCCCATCCATTTTAACACCAAAGAAACACTTTGAGGCTCATTACTGGTGGTGAAGCTTTATTCAGCATCCAAACGGCACAGCATATTTTCCATTTCCCTTTCTAACGTTTCGGCGTGTAATCAGCCTTGCTCACAGATTGGAACTCAGGTTTGCAAAGTGCGATCTTGCGTGCCTTTTTAAATTTTACATCACGTGACTTCATGTTAAAAATACAATTCCCATAGTGCATTGTTGCATCCATACGAGATAACAGTCTGGAAGTCCTCATTTTTATGCCATCATTGGAACATCTTATTCGGCGCAAGCACTAATGTTGGTGTGGACAATTGAAGAACAGTCAGGTGAGTTCAAATTGCGTAGTGCTGTAATTCTACTGATACATGACAAACCCTCAAACACCAGCACGATCAAAGTGAGATGTTCTCCTCTTCGAATCCCTTCCAAACGCGCTCATATTTTCGCTTCATTAGCATTCCCAGATGGGCTGGGCGCGTGAGTGGGTCATTCTCCTCCATGAAATTCACAAAAACACTTCTCCTGTTCCGGAGCCCCCGACCCTTCAGGGCAGCCTCAAATCCAATGGGCACGGAGCAGCCCATCCATTTTAACACCAAAGAAACACTTTGAGGCTCATTACTGGTGGTGAAGCTTTATTCAGCATCCAAACGGCACAGCATATTTTCCGTTTCCCTTTCTAACGTTTCGGCGTGTAATCAGCCTTGCTCACAGATTGGAACTCAGGTTTGCAAAGTGCGTTCTTGCGTGCCTTTTTAAATTTTACATCACGTGACTTCATGTTAAAAATACAATTCCCATAGTGCATTGTTGCATCCATACGAGATAACAGTCTGGAAGTCCTAATTTTTATGCCATCATTGGAACATCTTATTCGGCGCAAGCACTAATGTTGGTGTGGACAATTGAAGAACAGTCAGGTGAGTTCAAATTGCGTAGTGCTGTAATTCTACTGATACATGACAAACCCTCAAACACCAGCACGATCAAAGTGGGATGTTCTCCTCTTCGAATCCCTTCCAAACGCGCTCATATTTTCGCTTAATTAGCATTCCCAGATGGGCTGGGCGCGTGAGTGGGTCATTCTCCTCCATGAAATTCACAAAAACACTTCTCCTGTTCCGGAGCCCCCGACCCTTCAGGGCAGCCTCAAATCCAATGGGCACGGAGCAGCCCATCCATTTTAACACCAAAGAAACACTTTGAGGCTCATTACTGGTGGTGAAGCTTTATTCAGCATCCAAACAGCACAGCATATTTTCCGTTTCCCTTTCTAACGTTTCGGCGTGTAATCAGCCTTGCTCACAGATTGGAACTCAGGTTTGCAAAGTGCGTTCTTGCGTGCCTTTTTAAATTTTACATCACGTGACTTCATGTTAAAAATACAATTCCCATAGTGCATTGTTGCATCCATACGAGATAACAGTCTGGAAGTCCTCATTTTTATGCCATCATTGGAACATCTTATTCGGCGCAAGCACTAATGTTGGTGTGGACAATTGAAGAACAGTCAGGTGAGTTCAAATTGCGTAGTGCTGTAATTCTACTGATACATGACAAACCCTCAAACACCAGCACGATCAAAGTGGGATGTTCTCCTCTTCGAATCCCTTCCAAACACGCTCATATTTTCGCTTAATTAGCATTCCCAGATGGGCTGGGCGCGTGAGTGGGTCATGCTCCTCCATGAAATTCACAAAAACACTTCTCCTGTTCCGGAGCCCCCGACCCTTCAGGGCAGCCTCAAATCCAATGGGCACGGAGCAGCCCATCCATTTTAACACCAAAGAAACACTTTGAGGCTCATTACTGGTGATGAAGCTTTATTCAGCATCCAAACGGCACAGCATATTTTCCGTTTCCCTTTCTAACGTTTCGGCGTGTAATCAGCCTTGCTCACAGATTGGAACTCAGGTTTGCAAAGTGCGTTCTTGCGTGCCTTTTTAAATTTTACATCACGTGACTTAATGTTAAAAATACAATTCCCATAGTGCATTGTTGCATCCATACGAGATAACAGTCTGGAAGTCCTCATTTTTATGCCATCATTGGAACATCTTATTCGGCGCAAGCACTAATGTTGGTGTGGACAATTGAAGAACAGTCAGGTGAGTTCAAATTGCGTAGTGCTGTAATTCTACTGATACATGACAAACCCTCAAATATATATATATATGTATCTATATATTCACTGGAAAAAGCATAGGTTTCAGGCACGTTATAGTTAGTTGCACATTTCATTCGTACAAAATCATAGAAATTCCAGCGTTATAGTTAGTTCAGCTAACTATAACTCGTGCCCCCGCAATGCACTGCTGATGATGTCACATATTACATCATTCATGACATGGACAGTGACATCACTGATGACATCACTGATGACATCATCCAGTGACTGTGTGTTTCTGTAAAGTTTTAATTTGTGTTATATATATGCCAAGCTGGATGGAAGAATGAGTGGGTGTGTAAGTGTCTGTATGGAGGTTTTAGTAGGTATGTGACTGACTGTATAACTCAGTGATTAAATGTGTCTTTTTGAATGCATGGGTTAGTGACTAAACTGTGTGAAAGTCTGTATCAGTCTCTCTGTTGTTGTGTAAGCTGCTGCATGGGTTGGTGAGTAGCTGCATGAGTGTCTATATGAGATTGCTTGCCTGAGTATTTGTATGGCTGCCTGAGTGTGTATGTGGGTGGGTGGGAGGTGTGTGAATCTGTGCATAGATGTGTGAGGGGTTGATTCACTGGGTGTATGGGTTCAAGAATGCATGTGGAAACAGCTGTATGGGTGGATGAGTGTGTGTATGGGTGTGTTGGTGAGTGAATGGATGTCTCAGTGGTACATGTGCAAGTAACTACATATGTAAAAGGTAGTTTATGTGAGTGATGGTGTATATAAATAACTATATGGGAGAGTCAGTAATTGTGAGAGTGGCTGCATGGATGAGTGTGTATTTGTACGAGTGATTCTATAAGAGAGAAATTATGTGTTAGTATCTGTATGAATAAGTGGGGTGGTGTCTGTATAACTGTATAGGTGAGTAAATGGAAGTATGATTGATTCTTTGCATGACTGACTAGGTGTGTGAGTAACTCTGGATATGTGGCAGTGTGTGAGTGTCTGTATAGGTGTATGAGTGCATATGTTAGTGTTGTATTGATGAGTGACAGCATGTATGAGTGACTGTATTGGTGAATGAGTGGATGTGTGTGTAGACCTAGGAATCAGTCAGTGTGTATTCAGTAACTGCTATTGGTGTGTCTATTTTTTCGAAAATGGTAGTCTGTATTTTAGAGTGGGTGTATCAAAGGTTATATTCAGGTGTGAGGAGGTGCATCAAATTTTCATGTGGATGATGTCATCAGTGATGTCATCAGTGACGTCATTTGCGATGTCATCAGTGATTTCATTTGAGATGTCATCAGTGATGTCATCAGATGAAACTGACCATGTCATGAATGATGTAATATGTGACGTCATCAGCAGTGCATTGCTGGGGCGCGAGTTATAGTTAGCTGAACTAACTATAACGCTGGAATTTCTATGGTTTTGTACGAATGAAATGTCCAACTAACTATAATGTGCCAGAAACCTATGGTTTTTCAGTGAATTTCAAAGGTTTTTTAAATGCTAATTTCTAACTATAACGTGCCTGAAACCTATGTTTTTTTCAGTTAATTGTAAAGGTTTTATAAATGCTAATTTCTAACTATAACGTGCCTGAAACCTATGGTTGTTTCAGTGAATTTCAAAGGTTTGTTAAATGAAAATATGTAAGTCTAATGTGCCTCAATTCTATAGTTTTTTTTTAGTTTCTATATATATATATTATATATATATTTAAAAAAAAGTTGTAAATACTTTTTAGTTTGGAAAACTATATTTATTCTTTTAAAAAAAATATATATTATACAGACTTTGCGCGCCCTTCGCGCACCCTACATGATGGCTGCGTGCATTCCGGTAGCCATTTTGAAAAGTAGCGCGTGGGTCGTGATTTTGGAGTAATTTATAAAGTATAAAATATTTTTCAAATTTCATATAAATAACAGTTTTCCTTTAAGTGTTTCTCTAAATGTATTTATAAAGGTATTTTTTAAGTATTATTTTCAATATAATATCGGCGAAAGTAATGTTACGAAATGCGCGGTGTAGTCGCTTAGTTGGCGCGACCTGTCCCCGCACGTGTTTCCGGGGTCGTGCAATAATCGCGCTGAGATCGCGCCAAAGTCTCGACTCCGGCGTATTTTTAAAGTTGTAAAAATTACTATAGAAAGTTTGAATATGATAATAGAATGAACATTTTTGCTAATATACATATTAAAAGTTTATAGAAATGTCTATAGTGTATAATCATATATATGTTTTTCGTGGGTGCGCAAAGGGTGCCTGATGATTGGGCGCACCCGACGCGACTTCATATTAGCAAAAGAAAAAAAGAATCAGATTGGTTGAAATCATTTTCATTGTGAAAAAGGGAGGATCCATCCTTCTGATATTTCCATTTCTTTTTGATCTTACCAGAGAGAAGACCTGTTTGTTCCTTCTTTTAAAAAAATTATCTTTCTTTGTGTTTTAATTTATTTTAAAACTACAATGGCTTCCAGTTTAGCTGAAGTGGATCCTCTTGCTGTGGAAGAGGAACAGTGGATGGGGCAGTCGAAGAGGCAAAGGAGAGAGAATATTGTTTGGGCCTTTTTTACTGTGCCAGAGGGGAAAAAGAAAGTTAATGCAAGAAAGGTAACTTGCAATATATGTAAAAAAGTACTCTCCAGAGGTTCGGACAAGAAAAACTCGTGTGGGACGAGCTCAATGAAAAAACAGATGGAGACCATCCACCCTGTCCACCTCGCGAGAGAAGAAACGAAGAGGCAATTAAACGCGGATGCTCTTTAAGACCCCAACACCCCATCTACCTGTGCAGGAGCTCTATCAACACCAAGGCCACATATCATGCCTTTGTTCCTAAATGCTTCAATCAGCTGCATTAAGTGCGCCACTGAACTTTGCTTTGGGAAGCAATGCATTGACGTGATTTCAGCTGCCCTTAAAGCGCATAAATGTTATGTTTTTTTTTTATAATGCGCTTTTGTTTTTGTCCAACAGTTCATTTCCTGTTCTTCATTTTTTGCTGTTCTTTTTAAAATAAAAAACACACCAAAAAGTAAAACAAGTTTAAAAATACAAAAAAAATGTAAAACTGTTCCAAAATAAAAAAAAAATTGTTTCTTACGGAACCACATCAGCTGATTAAAAAAAGAAAAATTACCTGAATGATTGCATGAGAGTATGGATACTATGCGGGTGATTGGAGGAATGCAAGTGTAGTGCATGGTTATTTTATGAATATTTGAAAAGTGGCAATGTGATTCAATGAGTTCATGGATAATAGCAGGATAATTAGAGAAGTGCATGAGTCCTCTGTAGGTGATTAGATGAGTGCAAGTGTAGTGCACAAGTTATTGTAGTAGTGGATAGTTACTGCCTTAGTCATTGCATGAGTACATGGCTACTGACTGGATGATTAGACTACTGAAATGAAAGTGCATGGTGAATTTATAAGTGCTTGCATATTGGTACAGTAATTGGTTAAGTACATGGTGCAGGATGGGTTATTAGACGAGTGCATGGGAAGTGACCGGGGGATTGCAGGAGGGCATAAGTACTAGCTGAGTAATTGGAGGAGTGAATCAGTAGTGTGTAGGTGGTTAGAGTTCTGCATGAGTAGTGTATGGAGGATTGTAGCAGTGCACGAGTTAGTGCCTGGGTCATTGTATGAGTACATGGGTAGTGGCTGGATTATTAGAGTACTGCAAACAGAATTCATGGTGAATTTATAAAGGTTTGTGTCTTGACAGAGTGATTGGAAAACTACATAGTGGTGGATGGGTGATTGGAGAAGTGTTCGGGGAGTCACAGTGTGATTGATGGACTGTATTGGTACTACCTGAAATAATGAAGGTGTGAATGAGCAGTGTGTACATGGTTACAGGACTGCATGTCTAGTATATGGTACTGGCTGGAGGTGTGCACAGGGAGTGACAGTGTGATTGTTGGAGTGTATGGGTACTACCTGGGAAAATGAAGGTGTGAATGAGCAGCATGTAGGTGGTTAGAGGACTGCATGAATAGTGCATATTGATTGTAGTACTATATGTGTTAGTATCTGGGTCATTGCATGAGTACATGGGTAGTGAGTGAATGATTAGAGTACTGCAAGGAGAGTGTATGGTGAATTTATACGTGCTTAGGTATTGGCGGAGTGATTCCCTAAGTACATTGTGCTGGATGGTTGATTGGAGAAGTGCATGGGAATGACAGGAGGATTCCTAGACTGCATGGGTACTAACTGGGTAATTACAGGAGTGTATCGATAGTATGTAGCTGGTTAGAGATCTGCATGGATAGTGCATTGAATATTGTAGATGTACTTCTGTTAGTGCCTAGGCAATTCCATAAGTACATGAGTAGTAACAGGAATGATTACAGTGCTGCAAACAGAGACAATGGTGGATTTATAAGTGCTTAGGTATGGGTGGAGTGATAGGAAAAGTAGATAGTGCTGGATGGGTTATTGGAGAAGTGCATGGGACTGACAGGAGGATTCCTAGACTGCATGGGTACTAACTGGGAATTTACAGGAGTATATCAATAGTATGTAGCTGGTTAGAGGTCTGCATGCATAGTGCACAGTATATTGTAGCTATTCGTATGTTATTGGCTAGGCCATTCCATAAATACATGGCTAGTAAGTGGAATAATTACAGTGCTGCAAACAGAGTACATGGTGAATGTATAAGTGCTTAGGTATTGGCAGAGTGATATGATACGTATATAGTGCTGGATGGGTGATTGCAGAAGTGCATGGGACAGACAGGAGGATTCCTAGACTGCATAGCTACTAACTGGGTATTTAGAAGAGTGTATCAATAGTATGCAGCTGGTTAGAGGTCTGCATGAAGAGTGCACAGAATATTATAGCTGTACTTGTGTAAGTGACTATGCCATTCCATAAGTATATGACTAGTAACTGAAATCATTACAGTGCTGCAAACAGAGTACATGCTGAATTTATAAGTGCTTAGGTATTAGCGCACTGAATGGATAAGTGTATGATGCTGGATGGGTGATTGGAGATGTATATGAGTACTGACAGGGCAATGCCTGCTCTGCAAGGACAGTGCTTATTGTATTAAATTAGTGCATGAATATCTGCTGCTACTTTACCTTTTTACAAATACTTTTAATATTACACCGAGCCAAATACAGAGCAGGAACCATTCACATTTCTCTACTATAAGTCTCACCATATTACTGAAAAACATAAATGGATGTCTCTCTACCACAACACTATCTACACCTCATGAACTCACAGAACAAACTTACATTTTAAACTAAGTCCCAAAAATTATGTGGCATATTTCAACTGTACCTCTTTGGAGACTTATAAAAACGAGTCTCATCACTAATAGCTTAACTCGACATATGCATTTCCAATTTCAAATCAACACCTAAAATTATGCGGTATACTACTAATGTACATATCCACACACTGAAACAAACTGTCATAATCAGCAATCCCTATTCCAAAACACACATATTACTATACAGAATTTATCTTAAACAACATTTAAATACATTGCAAAAAACTGAAATAAATCCTTCATTACAAAATATATCTCAAACTTCAAATTTCATGATTTATATTTTATCTTT
Source organism: Triturus cristatus (assembly GCF_964204655.1). Lineage (NCBI taxonomy): Eukaryota > Metazoa > Chordata > Amphibia > Caudata > Salamandridae > Triturus > Triturus cristatus. The sequence goes on along the minus strand of NC_140584.1, from coordinate 464,634,578 downwards.
AAAAACAAATGCACCACATAGTACACCTCACAAATTGATAACTCACCTGTCAAATATCAAGTATCAGAATCTCACACCAGATTTTCTTATGCACACAATCAATAAAATGCACTGCTCTGAACAAAACCAATAATGGCAAACTTTCTCTCTCTTTCTCTACACATATGGATGTAAATAACAAATCACATTGCTTCCCAGATTATTTCAAATTCTAAAACACATTTCTATTGGTTACACATATCAACCCTTGCCAACTGACTTCTAACTGACCCCAAAATGCTTCTGGAATTTTCTGGAGTCGCGCCTGCACCGTGCACCATAAGCGATGGCACCACGACTATAAGGGAGACTAAAAATATATGTTATAAACATTTTACCACTTAAATAATACACTACTTCTAAAGATAGCACAGACTTGGGAAATCTCACTGTAATAAGATATTACTTTAATACTTATAACAAATTCACATTTTAATGTCACAGTTAACTTTCTAACCTACCTCCATTCTCCTTAATGCCTGTTTCCATAGTAACAGTTCATTGAACACTCAGCGGAACTGACAGGTCACAAGTTCAGCGCACAATGTTGCAAATACAAACAGCAAGTGTGCTTGACTTACCAAAATATGAGCTTATCGTATCTAATGTACCTTTCAAACATTTTTTACCAATAAGAAACATGTTCTTTAAAGACAGAAACATGCACCCAATTTTTGACTATATAATGTTCATAAACAGCCAATCATGTATCTTCTTTTTTTTAAAACTGCATCTTGTCCACCATTTTAGATACCTCTCATTCTACCAACTGTCTACTTCGACTACACAAATCTTTTCAGTGCATCCAGACTTCCCTTCAAGATGCTTGGAGTGTGGATTGTGGGACACAGCAATGTTTTCTTGTGCAAAAGGTATGCTGAACACAGAGGTATTAACAAAGATCTAGCTTTGCAAAATGTGGACATTAAATGGATTGGACACAAAGGATTAAAGTGGCACCAAATGATGCCTGTGGGCACTCGGTGCGCTTCGCGCACCGAGCACCCACGTTGTGCATTTCGTACCGTGCACACCTCGCCATTTTTTACAAAAAATCAATTGTTTTTTTCTCCCTTGGGGGTTCTTAGATTTATATATTAAATGTGATTGTTAATTCTTTTTTTTTTCTTATTTTTTTTTACCGTACGCGTACGGTAAGCTTACCGTACGCGCACTCTGCGATTTTTTTTTTAATTCTTAAATTTATTTTTCATACTTTTTGGTCCTTCGTGAACCCCCTGACGAACGCAAGGGGGTCTGCAACTCTCTTCGTTGCCCCCTTTTCATGTTTTCAACCTTTGTTTTTCAGTGCGAGAGACAGCAAATGGCGGCCGATACTTTCTGATTTCGACCTATTCGAATGTTTACAGTCATGTAACCACCAATCAGAATTGAGCTCGCGCACGGCACCGTACGCGTACGGTAAGCTTACCGTAAGCGCACGGAGTGCGCTTACAGATATATATATTGATTTAAATGCTATTTTCTCAGGACCTACTGAACAGATTTACACCAGACCTGCAAAAGGCACATCCCTGACCTGAGGACTACCTCTCTGCCCAATTTCAAGTAATTCTGTTCAGCCGTTCGGGCTGTAGCTCGGACTAAAGGTCCTATGGGAAAATGCATGGGGAAAATGTGTTTTGGGACCCCCCTTTTTCCTCAGCCCCCGCTTGACGAATCCCCCCGAGACTTTCAGGGTAGGAGCGGAGCGTAGCGCCCCATTAGTTTTGAAAAATTTGCGATGATTCGTCAACCGGCGCCAAAGTTATTCCAAATAGAATGTTGCGGATTTCCTATGGAAACACGGTCCTAACTATAACTATCTACTGGCGACCGCCAGTAGATAATATATATATGTATATATATATATATATATATATATATATATATATATATATATATATATATAAATCTTTAAAAAGGGTCAAACAATAGAAAAAGTGGAAAACGTACAACATACAATAGTATTCAAATATAATTAATTTTTATTTTAAAATAAAAAACATTAAAAAATTATTTACCTATATAATGTGAATTTTTAAGTGGAACTTACGTGCTTAAAAATGTAAAACTATATATTAAATAAACTTTGAAAACATAAATAAAATGAGAAACATTTGGTACATGGCTTTATTCTATAAAAATACTATTGCTTACAAACATACAACTATCTTTTTTAATATGTTTCTAAACAACAAACAATACATATATATTTTTTCTTTCATTTAGGTGGCATTTTTTTGTCACCACTTCCTTATATTTTGTAATTTATTTGTGTTATTATTAGTCTATTTTCCAAGAATCGGGTAACGATAAGATGCTGCTGTTCAGCGGAACAGGTCAGTCCATTTTAAGGATTCTTTAACCCCTTCGACGCTTATGACGGAACGGTTCCGTCATGCACGTCGGTTGGGCTGTGCTTATGACGGAACCGTTCCGTCATGGCCCCGCCCGCGCTCAGAACCTTCAGCACCGCGCGGGAATCCGCGCAGCGCTGAAGGGGTTAAGGGTTATGAGGGTGGGGGGTGTATGGCAGAACTCGAGAATGTTGTTATGGTGTTGTTTGTGGGTTGTTGTATATTTAGATGTATTAACAGTAGTGGTTTTTCACTAGTTTTTAGTTTGGGGTTTGGTATACTGTTTCAGTAATGCATTGTTATGTTATGTTAAACTGTGTTTGTTACTTATATTTTGATTATTAAGTGTGATGTATTTTTATCTGTGAGATGTTACTGTGTTTTGTGAGGGGGTATTTCTTATTTAATTTACATGTTTTTGTCTATGAATGTGTCCTATGGGCATTGGGTGTTTCCATCTTTTATTTAAGGAAATAATTTGTGGTTTATAATAAACCAATGCTTTTTATTTTGATTTCAGTTTTCAGGTTTCCGGGAGCATTTCTTTTTTAAAACACTTTTTCAGTTTTTTATGGTTCCTAGATACATTGGATTGCTTCCAGGTATCTTTATTCTACTCATTTTATTCTTGCATTTGTTTTTAGCTTTTTGGATATTATTTTTCCCGATTTTGATGGATAACTATTTTTGACTGCATGGATTCAGAGCAAGACCTGCAGCTATTACATTTTATTGCTTTTGTAAATATTATTTGATTGTTATTGCTAATGGTGAATTTTTGTTGAAATAATTTATACATAATTTTATTATCTCAATCTTCATCAACATTGGACTTTAATTTCCATTTTAGACTAATGTAATAAAATAATACATTTATTATTCAAAAATGATTTCTAAATTTGGTTTAGATTTGGTGACAGTTTTTGGGACTATGGTTGTTTACTAATTATTTTATAATATGCTTTAGGCTATCATTTCTAAGTAACCTACTCCTTTGTTATTTATGGAGAGTATGACTTTAAATTGGAGCATCTCACACTTTCCTCTGGTTTGCTTCCTAAGTTTAGCGGCAATTTGGCTAACAGGTTGCTCCACTTGTAGTTGTTAGTAGCTTTGCACTTTTTGCAATATTTCTATAAATGTATATTGTATGTTGGGTTCTGCCTAGCATAGATTGGAAGACATTGTGCCACCCTTCTACTGTGTTGTTTGTTATGGCTGCCAAGGTGCTGTCAAAGACATTGCACTATGGTATTTGGAATTTGGGTTGGAGTCTGTGTCCAGAGTGATGCAGTCTGCCAACCCAAGTGTCATTGCAATAGTCCATTAGGGGACTTACTTTGTCTTAATTTTGTCGGTAGAATGTATTTCTATTAGTAAAATGTAGTGGTTAGCTACCTCCCTGACAGGAACATAGGCTAGTGAAATCATTGTTTTTATTTCAAAGGCAAATTGACAGTTTGGAGGATATTTAAGACTTAGGGCCTGATTACGACTTTGGTGTGTGGCTGTGGGTCCACCCCACCGCACCCACCAGATTAGGAGTTTCCTCCTGCTCCTGGGCTTTTTCTTGGCGTTCCCACAGTGGAGCCTCTAAAAATGGTCACCACAATGGGAACGCCAAACACAGATCCTGCATGGCATGGACTGAAAAGTCCATGCCGTGCAGGAACTGGGGTGCATGCACAATGGGGGGCACATGTTGTGCCCGCCCTGCATGCACTCCAGGACACAGAGGCAAAAGGGGGCCCTACATGTTTCTTCTCCACCAGGGTTTTCATGGCGGTGGAACCGCCATGAAAACCATGGCAGAGAGGAAACTCCTAAACACATTGATGCCTCCTGACTGCCACAACACTGCCAGGGAACACCAGTTCCCTGGTGGCTGTAGCGGGGCAATGGCGGTCTGACCGCCCTAATCATAATAGGGCAGTCGCAAGACCGCCACAGCCATGCCCCCATGAGTCTGGCAGCCGGTGGCCCACCAGACTTGTAATTGAGAGCTGGGTGCAGATTGTTGGAGTTCACTCCATTTGCTTTGATTGTAATTATAGTAACTGTCTTGAATAGCTGTTTGGGGGTGCATTTTTTAAATGATTTGAATCATGACTTGCTCAAAGTCTATGAATATTATTGGGGTATTAGTTATTTGTTTTATTTTTAATTTGATTAAGAGGTTGAAGTGAGTAAAGCTTTGTTTATTTGGTAGAAGCGCTTATATAAAATGAATGTTTGTGTTTTGATATTCACCATGTATGGCATATAACTGAGAGTATGGTTTGGGATACATATTGAAGGTCTCATCCTTCATTTAGGTTTGACAATGGTTTACTCTTAATACGTTATTTGCCTTAGAGAACATTAGGATTCATTTCTCATTGTTTAGGTCATCATGTAAAAGGAAAGGTTCCTAATTATATTTCATTGTTAAATGTTTGCATTTTTCGATGTCTTGGTTACTTCTAGCAGCCTGAGGAGTATTGCTGGTAGTGTTTTTAGTTCGTGTAATTAAACTTTCTAAAGTGGGTATATGTGCTAGTATTGCAGCATGGAACATCAAATTTCCCCTTCGTCGCAGACCAAATACCTCAATAGCAAATTGACTCAAATACATTAATTGGTGGGGCCCATAACACCAACACTCATACTTCGTTGATCTGCTTCCCTAGAGGAATAAGCTTCCAAACGCTAACATGAAAGGAATATCTTACTTAACCCTAAATGCGTTGACTCCAACCTTGTGATATTCCCCTCATTAGGAGATGGATCATTTAGTTGTTTTATAATTTAGTGAACCACTTCATTTGTCTATACTCTACTCTTTTCCATAGTTTTCTTCTTCAAATAATTGACACAACACATTTATCAATTAATCAAATATCGTTTATCTAAGAAAAGTGCAAATTGTTTGAAATCATCCTCAAAATCGAGAATATCATATTTACCTAATCTGGCTAATAGTCGTCCTCTAAGTCAGTCAAGTCGTGGAAAAACCTTTAAATTTCATCAAAGTCAGGCCGCAATTCAGTCTCTCAAAGATTCAGGGTAACAGCTGTCCAGCAGTGTCACCGTCCTCTCCATCAGCATAACGTCAGGAAATCGAGTTCGTCAAAGAAGAAGAGTATTTTTAGTTAATTTCCCTACCTACTTTTATAATGAAATTAATGTAAAAATGTAACAAGATTGGGGTTTTGGAAAGTTCTGATTGGTGAACATGGGGTCGTCCTCTAAAGTTCTCACATAGTCCGCAAAATGAAGTCATCGCATTGGCTGGTTCCGGTTTTAAGACAGTCCTTTGTATTGTCGTTGGCGAAGCTCCCAGAGTGTCCTTGACTAGAACATCATCTCCTGGGGTCAGGACTAGGCCATTATTGCTGGCGGTGACGCATGCGCACTTCACCCAGAACCTCGTGTTGTCAGGAGCAGTCACGTTAAACGTCTCATTCAGCCATCTTGGTTTAGGCCGAAATGGTCAACTTAAGCAAAACAAACACAAAAACGTAATTAAAACATGGAAATGGCTAATAAAATGTTAAATCCTCACTAATACCCTTATGTGTAAGTAATTATCTAGCAGAATAGCAACATCCAAAGCGTTTATACTCACTCAATAATGCGCAACTTACCATTACATCACAAAAGCAACATGTATCATGCAATATTCTAATTTTCAACTATTAGTATGCGTACATATGTTAGTTTACAATTTATTTAGCCTTACAAAGTGCAATTCCCACGTGTAATTCTTTTGTTAATATAATTGGTAAGTCTTTCACTTCAAACAAGTTAATAAGATTACTATTAGTTGATTATTCCGATTAATATAAACATGCTGAATGTGGGGGGTATACAAAATTTTGTACTACCCGCTCCAGCAATCCCCCCTTTGGTGATTATATCACCACACCAACAAAAATTTTGTATCCCCTTTTACGGAATTTCAAATTGATTTCTTGTTTCATTCATATTTCAGTTTCTCCTGTTTCTTCTCTTTTCGCTGTTTTATACATACTCTCCTTGATTTCTTCTAATTCTATTTCCTAAAATTCTCTTTCTTGTTTCTTATCTCTTCTCCTTAAGTTTTCTCTTTTTAATCTTTTCTGATTTTTATCTTTTCTACGACAAATACATCCTAGTCTAATTATTAATACTAAGAAAATCACACATGTTAATGGAAATAATATTTTACCTAAAAATGTACTACCTAATTTTACTACAAAATCTTTAATAGCTGATATTTTCTTTCCAATCTTCTCCCAAACACCTTCAACCTCCAGTGGTGCAATTTCGTCATGCAATTCTGTAATATTCTTAATATAAATTTTCAAATCTCTACTTTCGTCAGGAATGTAAGTACAACAATGTTGAACTTTCAGCATTCCACAGACTCCACCCTCTTTTGCCAATAAAATATCAAGACAAAAACCTAAGGAGCTGCCAATGCTGTCCATTATTTAACACATGTTTTATTCATAGTGTAATCATTAAAACATTAACACTGATGACTTTTATTGTCAGATTTAATCACAAATAAATTGAGATCATGAAACTCACATAGTACTACATTATACCACGAACCTAAAACTCATCTTAAAGTGCTATACAAAAATTGTTTTGGTGTGCAAATTTAACTTTTTTGAAAAAGACACAAAAAGACACTTTCTTTTTACAACAAACATTAAAAAAACATCACTCATACCCATTCATACAAGTCATATCTGAACAAACAATATTGATTCACAATACATTAAGAGGGCCATCAGAAAAATTGATACACAATTCAAAAAAGAGACACTATTTGAATTTGAGTGAAATGATTGGCGTCAAAAATAAGGTTGACGCGTTTCAGATCTCTTTTCTTGGAGAGATCCTCATCAGGACCAATGATAGGCTGAAATAAAACAAGAAAGTGAATTAACTAAACGACCCTAACCAATGGATGTCAGCGTGTTCTAGCCTCTACGTTTATTTCTTACCTGCACGAATGCAGAAACAACCAGAAATGAAAGGAATTCCAAAATAGACCTGAAAGGTAACAACATAAACACTTAGCTACCACCCTTATTTTCCAGTCATTGTCAGTTTAACCAACCAAGCAAAACTGTCAGTATTCAGTAATAACGTCTTACTTATGATGTCTTGGTAGTTCGTGGACCCGACTGTGGGCAGGGAATTGGAGGATTCTATGGTGTTAGAAAAGCACTGTTTTAATGTCAGAAAAAACTTAGTCACGCTGCTTTTCAAGTGTAAAGGACCGAGTTTGTAGAAGGCATACCTTAGAACGTAGCGTTTGGTCTGTCAAGCTGGGAGTGGTCGGTATTTTTATTCTTTTCACTTTAGATTCTCTCTGTGTGAAAAAATGAGTGGCCATGTCAAAAAAGTGATCCCGCAAATGGATGCATGTGCATCAATGCTATAACTCTCCTCTTCTAAGCACACAAGTCTCTTACCTTTGGATTCAATGGTGTCCGAAGTGTTGTATTGCTCACTGCCCTGGAAGCGTCGGCGTCTTCCTGGTATTCGGCTTCATTGACGCTATTTAAATCTTGCGGTTTTTCTATTGCCTCTGGGAAATGTAGTTTCACATTACGCTGACGCGCGTATGTATAAGCAAACTTTATTGAAATGCTGATGTTTATTGTGGACAATGATGGAAAAACTAATTTTCGCGATGAAATGTTGCTGGATAATAGGCTTTATAGTGCCAAGAGAGAATCATTTTTATCTTGGAGTTAAGCTCGATCTGACTCGTGTTCAGCTCGTAGTTTTTCTTTATAAAGGAACAGGCTCAAGTGCTTTATGTACAGTGTTGCCTCCTGAATCTGGGAACCTTTTAAGTACATGTAGACTTTTTCGAAATGGAGGCTGCATCTACAACCTTCGTTGGAAAAAAGTAACCACTTTCTTTCGCGAATCCTTTGACTTGTATGAATCAGCCGCTTTTTATACTGACAGGTGCTCGTAGGGATATATAATCAATTTAGACTGGCCTTGATAGAACATCAATTTCCAAAGGGACAGGTTGGCACTTAATGGTGGAAATGAAGGATGCAAATAATAGGTGTTTTTGTCTTTGTAAAGAACTGATCCACAGTCGTCGACTATCCTTCTTGGTGTGTGGCAGGTGTTCACAAGTTGTAAATTTCAGATAATTCGTTCAGTCCATCAAGAGATGTATTGAATTTGACAATAAGCATTGCTTCCCGTCTTAATAGTTTGGAATCTAGGTCGCCTCCCCTCATGTCTTGTTCCACTTTAGAGATTACAGTCCATTTGATGTCCTTTTCCGTGTGATTATGGGCCAGCCAATGGTTAACTAATGGTGCGTTCTGGACATTTTTTCGTGCTCTAGACTTATGCTGTTGAATTCTTAGTCTGATTTCTTGATTGGTTTTCCCAATATATAGCTTGTTGCATGGGCAGACTATTCCATACACAACATACTTGGATTTGCAGTTTGAAAATTTATCATGTTTCCAATAGGTTTCTTTATGTGTGAAAAGAACACCTTCCATGGTAGATTCGCAACTGACGCATGAACGCACTGACATTGTGATGTCCTTGTATAGGTGGCAAATTTAGAAAACTTCTCATCGTCATGTTTTGAGGTTTGGGAAGGGCGGCTCGGACTAGCTGGTTGGCAATACTTTGATCTTTTTTAAAGGCAAAGAGAGGGATCTCCTGGAGTGTTGGATCTAGATTCTTCACTAAATGCCAGTTTTGATTTATAGTCTTTTTGAGCCAATTAGAAGAAGGGCAAAAAGTTGATACACAGACAATTCTGTCTGTTTTTGTTTTGTCTTTTCTTTGAAGTAATGAATCACGTGGGGTCCACCATGCTCGCTTAATTGCTTTTTTCAAAAGTTTTTTGGGGTATCCTCGAACTAGGAGGTTGTTCTTAAGTGTCTCCGCATGGGCAAAATATTCGTCTTTGAAGGAGCAATTTCTTCTTATACGCAAGAATTGCCCGTAGGGCAAATTCTCTCTGAGACTTCTTGGATGACTGCTTGTGAAGTGTAAGGCTTTGTTCCTATCTGTTTTCTTTTTGAAAAGTGTTGTGGCCAATTTCCCATCTGTAGCATAAACTTCGACGTCCAAAAATGGCATTTTAGATCTTGAATGATTTGCGCTGAATTTAATATCAGCTGTTCTGTTGTTGAGCCAATCGACAAAGGGCGGTAGTTGGTCTTCATCTCCATGCCAAATCATAAACACGTCGTCGATATAACGAACCCAGGTGTTAATCCTGTCTGCAAATGGATTGTTGTTAAAGACAAAAGTCTCTTCATATTTTGACATAAAGAGCACAGCCAATTCAGGGGCAAAGGGACAACCCATTGCCACGCCCTTTATTTGGAGGAAAAATTTGTTGTTGAAGCTGAAGTAGTTATTTTTTAGTGCAAAAGTGGCTAAATCCATGATGAATTGTGTGGGCACTTTTTCCGGTTTGGGTCTTTTATTGAGAAAGCTTTCCAAAACTGCTAAACCTTTGTCTTGTGGTATTTCTGTATATAATGACACTACATCTAGTGTCACTAGAAGGTCGCTATCTTCTTCAAAATTCATTTGATCTAATTTATTAAGGAAATCAGTCGTATCTTGTAAAAAAGATTTGACCTCCTGAATGAAAGGTTTTAAGAAGAAGTCGACAAACTTGGAAATGGGTTCTAGCAGAGATTCACAGCCCGAGACTATTGGTCTTCTCGGGGGACACGACTGGTCTTTATGAACTTTTGGAAGTACATAAAAAATAGGAATACGGGGATGGTTGTTTCTTAAGTAGTCGTACTCTTTTTTGCCCAAAAAGCCTTGATCAAAACCTGTTTGTAAGATGTTAAACAGTTTTCCCTTCAATTCAATTGTGGGGTCATATGTTATTTTCTTATAGCAGCGATCATTGCTAAGTTGTTTGTTTGCTTCTGCTATATAGCGGTCTGTACCCCAAATAACAATTGATCCGCCTTTATCGGCTTGCTTTATTGTTATGGATTGATCAGTTTTTAGCTCTTGAAGTGCTTCCCTTTGGACTTTTGTGAAGTTGGCTTTGTTGTATCTTTTTTGATTTTTTTCTTTTTCTGAAATGGCCGATAGCATTACCTTTTCAAACATGATGACTTCCTTAGGAACTTTGCTCGATGGTGGACAGAAGAAAGATTTTTTTCTCAGTCCTGTAGTTTCAGTCTGTGTCATTGCTGGGTTGTCTTTAAAGTAGGTGATCAGACGTACTTTTCTGCAAAATGTGCAACAGTCAATACTTTGTCAGAAAGATTATAAATTGGTCATTTTTAGGAAGAGGCCAACAAAAATCACGGGGCAGAGTCAGATTCAACAACCAACCATGGGAAATGTCAACAAGACGCCACAACTACAAGAATTAAATGTATCACCAATTTATAATCTTTCTGACAAAGTATTGACTGTTGCACAAACAAGTGTACTAGAAAAAGGCTTGTCATTTGTTCCTGCAAGAGACACAAATTTCATTAAAATAAAAACAGAAGTGATAGAATTTTGCAGAAAAGTACGTCTGATCACCTACTTTAAAGACAACCCAGCAATGACACAGACTGAAACTACAGGACTAAGAAAAAAATCTTTCTTCTGTCCACCATCGAGCAAAGTTCCTAAGGAAGTCATCATGTTTGAAAAGGTAATGCTATCGGCCATTTCGGAAAAAGAAAAAAATCAAAAAAGATACAACAAAGCCAACTTCACAAAAGTCCAAAGGGAAGCACTTCAAGAGCTAAAAACTGATCAATCCATAACAATAAAGCAAGCCGATAAAGGCGGATCAATTGTTATTTGGGGTACAGACCGCTATATAGCAGAAGCAAACAAACAACTTAGCAATGATCGCTGCTATAAGAAAATAACATATGACCCCACAATTGAATTGAAGGGAAAACTGTTTAACATCTTACAAACAGGTTTTGATCAAGGCTTTTTGGGCAAAAAAGAGTACGACTACTTAAGAAACAACCATCCCCGTATTCCTATTTTTTATGTACTTCCAAAAGTTCATAAAGACCAGTCGTGTCCCCCGGGAAGACCAATAGTCTCGGGCTGTGAATCTCTGCTAGAACCCATTTCCAAGTTTGTCGACTTCTTCTTAAAACCTTTCATTCAGGAGGTCAAATCTTTTTTACAAGATACGACTGATTTCCTTAATAAATTAGATCAAATGAATTTTGAAGAAGATAGCGACCTTCTAGTGACACTAGATGTAGTGTCATTATATACAGAAATACCACAAGACGAAGGTTTAGCAGTTTTGGAAAGCTTTCTCAATAAAAGACCCAAACCGGAAAAAGTGCCCACACAATTCATCATGGATTTAGCCACTTTTGCACTAAAAAATAACTACTTCAGCTTCAACAACGAATTTTTCCTCCAAATAAAGGGCGTGGCAATGGGTTGTCCCTTTGCCCCTGAATTGGCTGTGCTCTTTATGTCAAAATATGAAGAGACTTTTGTCTTTAACAACAATCCATTTGCAGACAGGATTAACACCTGGGTTCGTTATATCGACGACGTGTTTATGATTTGGCATGGAGATGAAGACCAACTACAGCCCTTTGTCGATTGGCTCAACAACAGAACAGCTGATATTAAATTCAGTGCAAATCATTCAAGATCTAAAATGCCATTTTTGGACGTCGAAGTTTATGCTACAGATGGGAAATTGGCCACAACACTTTTCAAAAAGAAAACAGATAGGAACAAAGCCTTACACTTCACAAGCAGTCATCCAAGAAGTCTCAGAGAGAATTTGCCCTACGAGCAATTCTTGCGTATAAGAAGAAATTGCTCCTTCAAAGACGAATATTTTGCCCATGCGGAGACACTTAAGAACAACCTCCTAGTTCGAGGATACCCCAAAAAACTTTTGAAAAAAGCAATTAAGCGAGCATGGTGGACCCCACGTGATTCATTACTTCAAAGAAAAGACAAAACAAAAACAGACAGAATTGTCTGTGTATCAACTTTTTGCCCTTCTTCTAATTGGCTCAAAAAGACTATAAATCAAAACTGGCATTTAGTGAAGAATCTAGATCCAACACTCCAGGAGATCCCTCTCTTTGCCTTTAAAAAAGATCAAAGTATTGCCAACCAGCTAGTCCGAGCCGCCCTTCCCAAACCTCAAAACATGACGATGAGAAGTTTTCTAAATTTGCCACCTATACAAGGACATCACAAATGTGGTTCATGCGTCAGTTGCGAATCTACCATGGAAGGTGTTCTTTTCACACATAAAGAAACCTATTGGAAACATGATAAATTTTCAAACTGCAAATCCAAGTATGTTGTGTATGGAATAGTCTGCCCATGCAACAAGCTATATATTGGGAAAACCAATCAAGAAATCAGACTAAGAATTCAACAGCATAAGTCTAGAGTACGAAAAAATGTCCAGAACGCACCATTAGTTAACCATTGGCTGGCCCATAATCACACGGAAAAGGACATCAAATGGACTGTAATCTCTAAAGTGGAACAAGACATGAGGGGAGGCGACCTAGATTCCAAACTATTAAGACGGGAAGCAATGCTTATTGTCAAATTCAATACATCTCTTGATGGACTGAACGAATTATCTGAAATTTACAACTTGTGAACACCTGCTACACACCAAGAAGGATAGTCGACGACTGTGGATCAGTTCTTTACAAAGGCAAAAACACCTATTATTTGCATCCTTCATTTCCACCATTAAGTGCCAACCTGTCCCTTTGGAAATTGATGTTCTATCAAGGCCAGTCTAAATTGATTATATATCCCTACGAGCACCTGTCAGTATAAAAAGCGGCTGATTCATACAAGCTTCCGCATCCCATTAAAAGCAGAGGTTTACAGTCAAAGGATTCGCGAAAGAAAGTGGTTACTTTTTTCCAACGAAGGTTGTAGATGCAGCCTCCATTTCGAAAAAGTCTACATGTACTTAAAAGGTTCCCAGATTCAGGAGGCAACACTGTACATAAAGCACTTGAGCCTGTTCCTTTATAAAGAAAAACTACGAGCTGAACACGAGTCAGATCGAGCTTAACTCCAAGATAAAAATGATTCTCTCTTGGCACTATAAAGCCTATTATCCAGCAACATTTCATCGCGAAAATTAGTTTTTCCATCATTGTCCACAACAAACATCAGCATTTCAATAAAGTTTGCTTATACATACGCGCGTCAGCGTAATGTGAAACTACATTTCCCAGAGGCAATAGAAAAACCGCGAGATTTAAATAGCGTCAATGAAGCCGAATACCAGGAAGATGCCGACGCTTCCAGGGCAGTGAGCCATACAACACTTCGGACACCATTGAATCCAAAGGTAAGAGACTTGTGTGCTTAGAAGAGGAGAGTTATAGCATTGATGCACATGCATCCATTTGCGGGATCACTTTTTTGACATGGCCACTCATTTTTTCACACAGAGAGAATCTAAAGTGAAAAGAATAAAAATACCGGCCACTCCCAGCTTGACAGACCAAACGCTACGTTCTAAGGTATGCCTTCTACAAACTCGGTCCTTTACACTTGAAAAGCAGCGTGACTAAGTTTTTTCTGAGATTAAAACAGTGCTTCTCTAACACCATAGAATCCTCCAATTCCCTGCCCACAGTCGGGTCCACGAACTACCAAGACATCATAAGTAAGACGTTATTACTGAATACTGACAGTTTTGCTTGGTTGGTTAAACTGACAATGACTGGAAAATAAGGGTGGTAGCTAAGTGTTTATGTTGTTACCTTTCAGGTCTATTTTGGAATTCCTTTCATTTCTGGTTGTTTCTGCATTCGTGCAGGTAAGAAATAAACGTAGAGGCTAGAACACGCTGACATCCATTGGTTAGGGTCGTTTAGTTAATTCACTTTCTTGTTTTATTTCAGCCTATCATTGGTCCTGATGAGGATCTCTCCAAGAAAAGAGATCTGAAACGCGTCGACCTTATTTTTGAGGCCAATCATTTCACTCAAATTCAAATAGTGTCTCTTTTTTGAATTATGTATCAATTTTTCTGATGGCCCTCTTAATGTATTATGAATCAATATTGTTTGTTCAGATATGACTTGTATGAATGGGTATGAGTGATGTTTTTTTAATGTTTGTTGTAAAAAGAAAGTGTCTTTTTGTGTCTTTTTCAAAAAAGTTAAATTTGCACACCAAAACAATTTTTGTATAGCACTTTAAGATGAGTTTTAGGTTCGTGGTATAATGTAGTACTATATGATTTTCATGATCTCAATTTATTTGTGATTAAATCTGACAATAAAAGTCATCAGTGTTAATGTTTTAATGATTACAGTATGAATAAAACATGTGTTAAATAATGGACAGCATTGGCAGCTCCTTAGGTTTTTGTTATTATTAGGCTAGGCCTTGCTGCCGATACAGCCAAGACCCAAGATTGTTTTTTCACAATAAAATATCAAGGGCAAGTCGATTTTGTATTACCATAGCACGCATGGCAACCATTTCAGTATTTACCAATAAGAATCCTCCAGCGGTGCTTGTGGACAAGCGATGCACTACTGTTGAAAGTCTTCTAATTTTGTTTGCATTCAGAGATATTTCCACTGCGGGTATCAGTGCTCCAAAAATGTCACCCACAATTTCAGTCCAAGATTCTCTATTAATAACGTGCTAAATAACTACCTAAACTATGTACACCATATTCTCCTCTATCCATATGAAAAATCTTTGGAAAAACCAGGCCAACATAACATGTGCCATACCAATGGTCTGGCAAACGATAATATGCCCTGTTCCCACAAATAAAATACAGTCCTGGAAAGACTGATCTTTTCCACCTTTAAATCCCCATCCTCCCATGATTCGGTATGTATCATGACACCCTCTATTCCCTACAAAATAATTATCATACGCTGTTTGATTCCTTCTAATACACAATTTCCCTTTCTGAGGCCAATCTAAAGCCATAGTTGGACTTGTTTCCCCTTTCAAATGTTTCTCCATTTCTTCATCCCAAACTGTTTTCTCCACTTTCCCTTCTGAAGCCTTTCTTTGCATTTTCAATCTACTTTCTTCAACCATATCTAAAAATGCCTTCTCCTCTTTCTTTAAACTGCAAGTCAAATTATTTCTAAATATGTATTCTAATGTTAGTTCTTTAGTCTCTAAGAAAAATTCACCTAATACCTTTGCAGGTTTTACCTTGTTAAGTTTGTTAATTGCCGGTACTTGTGAAAATATAGTATCTACATCTGAAAAATAATACTCTAATTTACCTGTTTGATAAAATAAACTAGCTATTACACTACATGTTATTCCATATTTTACTGTAAGGTGATGATAAGTCACTCCTTCAGATACAGATGCAGGTAACTGCATCCATATGTAGCAATCCCTTACGTCCATTGTTTTTACATATTCATACAACAATTTTGAAAACACATTATTAGAAAAATCTGTTATAGACCTGTCTTTATGCAAATAATTTTTATCTATTCTAGTCGGAACTACCTTTTGAATCTTCCTTATATTAGTTATGTTATCACTATGTCCTTCTAATGTATCTATAGTAACTTTAAATGAAATTAGTAGAGCAAGTATACTCCAAAGAAGCATTAATAATCCTGTACAACAACAACACATTTTAAACCATCTTCTAAAGAAGGTGCATCTACCTTTGCTACTTTCTATGTTTGCCATCTTAGCTAAAATGGGCCGTGTCTTTTGACTTAGCCTCTTCTACTTCACAACTAGTTTTCTAACCCAAGGCTCTAAGCACCTACGTGGTTCTACCAGTTTTTGTCTTTTTCAGTATTTATTGTCTTTCCATCAGTAGTTTTCTTGTCTCATTCAGTTTGGCATTTCATCATCTTTCACTTTGCCTTCGTTTTCAGTATACAGAACGTCCTGAACATCTGCTTCTTCTCCAATATCGGACAAATTAACTCTCAGGATTTCCGATTCTTCATCTTCCTCAACCAATTCCGGTACAACCACCTCTGGATTTCCTTGGCTATCCGCCTCTTCTTTTACTTCAGGCAGGGCCACATATGTCCATTCCGGTGATTTATACTTCTGGTTAGGTTTCCTTGTTCTTTTGATTTCTTTAACTACAATTGTTTCTTCTCCTTTCGATTTCTCCTGACTCGTCACTTCATTCACCTGTTCAGCCCTTGGCGAATTTACACGTGTCAGTCAAAATCTCAATCTTTTTATTTTATTCGGCCAAACATCATCTTTTGCCGCTCTTTTCAATTTACTCCCTTTATCATTCTTGTCAGTCCTCCAAGCTCTCTTTCTTAGAACTCGGCCTTCTGGTACTTTATATTCGCTTTCCTCTGACTCTGTTTCAACTTGCTTTTTACTCTCAACAGTTTCTTTTTCCACCACTTTTTTTTGTTTCCCCTACTTCTGTCCCTCCTCGAATCTCCGGCACGCAATCTTCCTGCTGACTACTTGTCCCTGCTTATAACTGGATGTTGGAGTTCCCTACACCTCCTCAGGGGTCTTCCCCAATAATCTTTCCCTCTCTCTCTCTGTATCTGGCACCTGTTCATCTAAGTGTGTTGTTTCAGGTGGAATTTCTCTCAATCTTTCATCTGGCACTTTTTTCTCATGAATCTCTTTTATTGTCTCTCCACTGTCCTTTTCTTTGTTCTTCCCTTGTTCTTTCCTGGAAGAGAGTGTTCTTTGTTCTGTCTCTGAGTCTGAACTGGTATCAGAAATCTGTAACCTTCTCCTCAGGAAATTACTTCTGGGGACAAAAGTTAGACTCGGCTCTGTTTCCCCCCTTTCAGGGTTTTCTTTGTCTTTTGGCACTCTGACTCAGTACTGGACTCTGATTCGTCAAAATACTCCTTTTCTTTGCTGTCGACTGGATTTGGAAATCTCAAAGTATGGCTTGCATGGATCCAGTTCTTTAATCCAGCACACTTCACAGCTGTTGTTGTGGTCAAGATGACTTGTCTTGGTTTTCCCCACCTGGGAACCAAACAGTTTCTTCTTCTGTGGACTTTTATCCTTACCCAGTCCCCTGGGCTTAGATCATGGGCTGGCTTCTTTTCAAGGGTGGTGACATCTGCTCCAACCTGATGAAACACAGAATGAACTGCGTCAGCCAGGCTTTTACAGTATTCCAACACCATGGCATCAGTTATAGTTATCAGCTTGTTGACTGGTATAAAAACATGACGCATGGCTTGTCCCATGAGGATTTCATGTGGACTCAAACCTGTAGTTCTGTCTGGATTTGATCTAATAATTATGAGTACTAGAGGCAAGACATCAGGCCATTTCATACCTGTGGCTAAACACATTTTCCCTATCCTGCTTTTGATAGTACCATTCATTTGTTCTACTACACCAGAAGCCTCTGGTCGATAGGCACAATGCAGTTTTTGTCGAACATTCAATGCTTCACATATCAGTTTTGTGATCTCATTATGGAAATGTCCTCCTCGGTCTGATTCAATTGTCACTGGGAACCCAAATCTAGGGAGAAATTCCCTCAAAAGTAATTTTGCCACTGTCATCCCATCATTTCTTCTTGTTGGGAACGCCTCTACCCACCTGGAAAATAGACATACCATAACCAAAACATACCTCAACCTGTTACAGGGAGGCATTTCAATGAAATCCACTTGCATTCTGGTAAAAGGCCCTCCTTCTCGACCTATTGTTCCTAGACTCACTACTGTCTTTCTTCCTGTATTGTATTGCTGACAAATCAGACATCTCTGACAAAGACTTTCTGCTACAAGTCTGAATTTGGCATTATACCAAGTCTGTTTAAAGGACCTAATCATAGCGTCTCTCCCTATGTGTCCCTGTCCATGATACATCCGTACCATGGCAGACATCATGCTATCAGGCATAACTGGTCTTCCATCTCGATAGACCCACACATGATCCTTCTCTCTTGGTGCACATCCTGCTTTTATCCACTGTTTTATTTCTTCCTCTCCTGCTTCTTCCTGCAATTGTCTTACTTCTTCCCATGTCCCCACAGTGTTAGTAAACATTGGGAAACAAGAAATCAACTCCTTTTCCTTTGCCCGATTGATTGAATTCTGATTTCGTGCCCAGTATTGCGCCATATCATTTGCGAATTTGTTACCAGTGGCAATATAATCACCATTGCGACTATGGGCAGCACATTTTACCACTGCTAATTGCCTAGGCAGCTGTATCGCCTCAAGCAACTTTGCAACCACTTCAGCATTCTTAATGGGAGTTCCACTCGAGGTTAGGAAACCTCTCTGCAGCCATATTTGGCCGAAGTCATGGACTACCCCATAGCCGTATTGGCTATCAGTTATCACAGTCACTCTCACACTTTTCCCAATCTTGCATGCTCTTGTCAAGGCAACAAGTTCAGCTACTTGGGCCGATCTTACCCCTTCCAAATAGGATGCTTCCATCACTGCTGCAACTGTACATACCGCATATGCTGCACTCAGCACTCCATCATCAGTCCTCAAACAAGATCCATCAATGAACATGGCATAATCACTTTCTGGTAAGGGTTTATCTTTCATGTCAGGTCATGGTTTTGTACAAAAATCAAGTACATCTAAACAGTCATGATCTGCTTCATCTCTTACTTCCACATGCTCTACGTCTGGTAACAGTGTTGAAGGATTCACATTCACACATCTCACAAGACTCACATTTGTTGCACTCAATATGACCTTTTCATACTTAGTCAGCCGACTGTGCGTCATATACTGAGTACGACTCCTTGTTAAAAGGATCGCCACATCATGAGGTACAAACACTTTCACAGGATATCCCATCACAATTCCCTCACTCTGTTCCAAACTTCGACATGTAGCAGCTACTGCTTTCAAACACCCAGGAAGGGCTACAGCTACTGGGTCCAACATGGATGAAAAATATGCAATTGGTTTCCTCAGTTTTCCATGCTTCTGTACTAGAACAGAGACTGCACATCCATTTCTCTCACTACAATACAACTCGAACTCCTTTTCATAATCAGGCATTCCTAATGCAGGTGCTTCACACAATCCTTCTCTCAATCTTTTGAATAACGTCAATTCCTCTTTGTTCAAATCAATTGGATCTCTCACATCACTTCTTGTCAGTCGTACCAAAGGTTTTTTCTATATACTCGTGGCGTAGGCGTACTCACCGTAGCCACTACACTATCCAGAATCCTTTGGGGTTATTTGCAGCATGACGAGCAGTGTCGCGACCCATTTACGTAAATTACTAATAGCTCATTCGAGCGACTTTGGCTGACGAGCCCGGTGTCTGCACCTGCGCGCCTTTGAAGGTATTTTACCTATATATATGGCAGTCATCGGCACCCCGCATACCTACCTGCTCCCTGCTGACGAGAGGCAATTACCTCGAAACACGTGTCCAGGGATGGCATTATATTTCTATATACTCGTGGCGTAGGCGTACTCACCGTAGCCACTACACTATCCAGAATCCTTTGGGGTTATTTGCAGCATGACGAGCAGTGTCGCGACCCATTTACGTAAATTACTAATAGCTCATTCGAGCGACTTTGGCTGACGAGCCCGGTGTCTGCACCTGCGCGCCTTTGAAGGTATTTTACCTATATATATGGCAGTCATCGGCACCCCGCATACCTACCTGCTCCCTGCTGACGAGAGGCAATTACCTCGAAACACGTGTCCAGGGATGGCATTATATTTCTATATACTCGTGGCGTAGGCGTACTCACCGTAGCCACTACACTATCCAGAATCCTTTGGGGTTATTTGCAGCATGACGAGCAGTGTCGCGACCCATTTACGTAAATTACTAATAGCTCATTCGAGCGACTTTGGCTGACGAGCCCGGTGTCTGCACCTGCGCGCCTTTGAAGGTATTTTACCTATATATATGGCAGTCATCGGCACCCCGCATACCTACCTGCTCCCTGCTGACGAGAGGCAATTACCTCGAAACACGTGTCCAGGGATGGCATTATATTTCTATATACTCGTGGCGTAGGCGTACTCACCGTAGCCACTACACTATCCAGAATCCTTTGGGGTTATTTGCAGCATGACGAGCAGTGTCGCGACCCATTTACGTAAATTACTAATAGCTCATTCGAGCGACTTTGGCTGACGAGCCCGGTGTCTGCACCTGCGCGCCTTTGAAGGTATTTTACCTATATATATGGCAGTCATCGGCACCCCGCATACCTACCTGCTCCCTGCTGACGAGAGGCAATTACCTCGAAACACGTGTCCAGGGATGGCATTATATTTCTATATACTCGTGGCGTAGGCGTACTCACCGTAGCCACTACACTATCCAGAATCCTTTGGGGTTATTTGCAGCATGACGAGCAGTGTCGCGACCCATTTACGTAAATTACTAATAGCTCATTCGAGCGACTTTGGCTGACGAGCCCGGTGTCTGCACCTGCGCGCCTTTGAAGGTATTTTACCTATATATATGGCAGTCATCGGCACCCCGCATACCTACCTGCTCCCTGCTGACGAGAGGCAATTACCTCGAAACACGTGTCCAGGGATGGCATTATATTTCTATATACTCGTGGCGTAGGCGTACTCACCGTAGCCACTACACTATCCAGAATCCTTTGGGGTTATTTGCAGCATGACGAGCAGTGTCGCGACCCATTTACGTAAATTACTAGACTCACTACTGTCTTTCTTCCTGTATTGTATTGCTGACAAATCAGACATCTCTGACAAAGACTTTCTGCTACAAGTCTGAATTTGGCATTATACCAAGTCTGTTTAAAGGACCTAATCATAGCGTCTCTCCCTATGTGTCCCTGTCCATGATACATCCGTACCATGGCAGACATCATGCTATCAGGCATAACTGGTCTTCCATCTCGATAGACCCACACATGATCCTTCTCTCTTGGTGCACATCCTGCTTTTATCCACTGTTTTATTTCTTCCTCTCCTGCTTCTTCCTGCAATTGTCTTACTTCTTCCCATGTCCCCACAGTGTTAGTAAACATTGGGAAACAAGAAATCAACTCCTTTTCCTTTGCCCGATTGATTGAATTCTGATTTCGTGCCCAGTATTGCGCCATATCATTTGCGAATTTGTTACCAGTGGCAATATAATCACCATTGCGACTATGGGCAGCACATTTTACCACTGCTAATTGCCTAGGCAGCTGTATCGCCTCAAGCAACTTTGCAACCACTTCAGCATTCTTAATGGGAGTTCCACTCGAGGTTAGGAAACCTCTCTGCAGCCATATTTGGCCGAAGTCATGGACTACCCCATAGCCGTATTGGCTATCAGTTATCACAGTCACTCTCACACTTTTCCCAATCTTGCATGCTCTTGTCAAGGCAACAAGTTCAGCTACTTGGGCCGATCTTACCCCTTCCAAATAGGATGCTTCCATCACTGCTGCAACTGTACATACCGCATATGCTGCACTCAGCACTCCATCATCAGTCCTCAAACAAGATCCATCAATGAACATGGCATAATCACTTTCTGGTAAGGGTTTATCTTTCATGTCAGGTCATGGTTTTGTACAAAAATCAAGTACATCTAAACAGTCATGATCTGCTTCATCTCTTACTTCCACATGCTCTACGTCTGGTAACAGTGTTGAAGGATTCACATTCACACATCTCACAAGACTCACATTTGTTGCACTCAATATGACCTTTTCATACTTAGTCAGCCGACTGTGCGTCATATACTGAGTACGACTCCTTGTTAAAAGGATCGCCACATCATGAGGTACAAACACTTTCACAGGATATCCCATCACAATTCCCTCACTCTGTTCCAAACTTCGACATGTAGCAGCTACTGCTTTCAAACACCCAGGAAGGGCTACAGCTACTGGGTCCAACATGGATGAAAAATATGCAATTGGTTTCCTCAGTTTTCCATGCTTCTGTACTAGAACAGAGACTGCACATCCATTTCTCTCACTACAATACAACTCGAACTCCTTTTCATAATCAGGCATTCCTAATGCAGGTGCTTCACACAATCCTTCTCTCAATCTTTTGAATAACGTCAATTCCTCTTTGTTCAAATCAATTGGATCTCTCACATCACTTCTTGTCAGTCGTACCAAAGGTTTTGCGCTCAATGAAAAATTGCTAATCCACTGACGACAATATCCAACCATTCCCAGAAACATTCTCACTTCTCTTTGGGTCATTGGTGGACTCATTCTCTTTATGATCCTGATTCTGTCTATGGTTATTCTTCTCAGTCCTTTTTCAATGTTATGTCCTAGATATTGTACTTCCTTCTTACAAAATTGTAATTTTGATGGTGACACTTTAAGTCCTCCATCTGCCAAGTGATTCAGCAAGGCTACTGTGTCTAACTCACAAGCTTCACGAGTTTTCGATGCCACAAGCAGGTCATCGAGGTACTGAACTAATACAGAATTTTCAGGCATTTCTAGACTTTCCAAAGATTTCTTCAATAGCTGATTAAATATTGAGGGGCTTTCTGTATACCCCTGTGGAATTCGGCACCACGCCAAAATACGCTCACCGAAACGGAATGCGATAATGTGCTGGCTATCATGATACAAAGGGATGGAAAAGAAGGCATGGCATAGATCAATTACTGTATACCATTCTGCGTCATGAGGGATCTGATATAAAATCACAGATGGATTCGGTACAATGGGACAACATGGTACAACAATTTTGTTTATCTTTCTCAGATCTTGCACTATCCTGAACTTCCCACTAGGCTTTTTCAGTACCATTATTGGTGAATTACATGGGCTACTCATTATTTCTCTCAAGATTCCTTGCTTTATCATTTTCTCAATCACGGGAGTAACTCCTTCAATTATTTCAGGTGTCAATTTATATTGTGGGACATTTGGGTAACTTACTCCTTCTTTTACTGTTATTTTTACTGGGTCTACATTTCTCATCAATCCTACGTCTTCTCCTGTGAAATCCCACACTTCTGCTTTACCAGATTGTTTTAATTCTTTTGGTAATTCGTCAGGGTTAAATACAGCATAGGTTCCTGTACCCTCTTTCTCCCTGTTTGCCATTGTCATTTTATACAGCACATCATCATCTGGTGTTTCAAAAGCTAGTCCATCTGGAGTACAAAATATAGTGCAGTTCATCTTGCACAATAAATCTCTACCTAACTCCATGACGAAATGACCAATATACCCAACCTCACGCTACCAGAGAGCCACCTAATGATATCGATAAATAGAGACACCAGAGGCGGTGGCATTGCTGTCATTTACAAAAAGCAATTTCTCTGCTCTTTCACTAAAGAAAATATTTCGAGTTGCGAAAGTGCTCGCTTTAAGATCACGACGGGCCCCCACTTCTCCCTATCTGGCCTCTACATCTATCGGCCCCCCGGACCTGCGTCTACATTCATTGAAGCTCTCCTTGAAGTGGCTAATTCCCTTGTGGTGGGCTCGGCAAACTTCACCATACTAGGAGACCTTAATCTCCATTTCGACCAGATTCAAGACTCCACCATTAAAAACCTTCTGGCCGACCTGTCAGCCCTACAACTCCACCCTTTGATCCAGGAAGCTACCCACTCTGCGGGACATATACTAGACCCTGTCTTCACCAACATCCCAGAGAACATAACAGAAATGCCCAAACCTATGGGATGGACAGATCATTATTTAATTAAATTCTCCATACCGACTAAGGAAACGTTCAACAGGGCTGAGCCTACCCGCCGCCTAAAAAGAGCGTGGCACAAACTCTTAACCAGTGACCTGCAATCCACTTTAGGAGAATTCCATCAAGAGGCACATACTGACATTAATACAACATATGCTGCCTTTCATGACTGGATCACCAAGGGATTAGATGTCCTCATCCCCCTCAAATGGACTAAGGGGCGCAGCTCCCCCTCCAACCCATGGTACAATGATACCTTGAAATCCATGCGGAAGGAATGTAAAAAAGCCGAAAGAGCCTGGAGGCGAGATTACAACGACAGAGACAAAGATTTCTATCTGTCCAAACAAAAGCTCTATCACAAAGCTATCTGTTCCGCACGTGCTGCCTTCTATGCTGAAGAAATTAACTCTAGCACTAATCCCGCTAAAGTTGTTTTTAAACTACTAGAAGAACTGCAGAGTAGCAGATCTCCTTCCTCCAGTATTACATCTGCGCAGCAATGTGAAGACCTTGCCACATTCTTCACTGAAAAAGTGGAAAAAATCTATAAATCTTTCCCTCAGCATTCCTCTGCACCACCCAGCCCCTCTAGGCCCAACAGCAATGGCACCACGATGACGCACATACCTGAAATCTCTCACGAAGACCTTACTAAACTATGTAGGAAGGTCAAATCAGGCTCCCCAGCAGACCCAATGAGACCGGCCAACTTTATAGAATCCCTAGACTTTTTTCTGCCCTCCATAGCTTCCATATTGAATCTCTCCTTCTCCTCGGCCAGTGTCCCGACGGCTTGGAAACAAGCATGGGTCTCTCCCATCATTAAAAAACCGACCCTTGATCCCTCCAAACTGGAGAATTTTAGACCCATCTCGCTGCTCCCATGGCTGTCCAAACTCGCAGAGGCCCATGCTAACATCATCTTGTCTAATCACATGGATCAAAATAACATCTTAGATCCATCCCAAAACGGGTTTAGGCCAGGCCACACACTGAGTCGGCCCTCCTAGCCACGTCGGAACATCTCCGGACGATACTTGATGCCGGTCAAAGTGCTGCGCTGGTCCTATTGGACCTCAGCGCTGCCTTTGGCACGGTATCCCACAACATTCTTTTAGATCGTCTGGCCATTGTGGGAATCTCAGGCCTCGCCTTGGAATGGTTCCGCTCTTTCCTGAAAGACAGAACTTTCCGGGTATCAGCTCCTCCATTCCTCTCCCAGTCCCATTCCATCGGACAGGGAGTTCCTCAGGGCTCTGCACTTAGCCCATCTCTTTTCAATTTATATGTGCAACCACTTGCCACAGTGGCCAGAGAATGGGACCTCACGCTGGTGTCATATGCCGATGACACGCAGCTGGCCATCACTCTCACCGAAGGTCCCTCCACCTCAGCCGCTAGGTTCAGAGATGGTCTGGCTGCTGTGGCCCAGTGGATGACAGACAATTGCCTGCAGCTTAATGCAGGCAAGACAGAAGTGCTGCTCCTCGGAAAGAATACCAGTCAATGGAACCAGCACTTGTGGCCTTCATCACTGGGCACTATTCCACCCCCCAAATCCTTGGTCAAAAACTTAGGTGTCTGGATGGACTCCTCACTTAACTTCCAGACCCACACAAAAAAAGTAGCGGCCACCTGTGTGGGCCTGCTGAGGAGCCTCAATCCCATACTCGGCTGCTTCGACTCCAAGGTTCGCCAAGTGATTGTCCAAGCCACTATCCTCTCCCGCTTGGACTATGCCAATGTCTTACTTATGGGCGCCAACAAAGCAGAGATAGCACGTTTGCAACACGTGCAGAACACCGCGGCAAGAACCTTGGTCGGTCTTCCCCGCAGATGTTCAGCCAAGTCCACAATTCTAAAGCTGCATTGGCTACCCATCCAATCTCGAATCCAGTTTAAAACTCTCATCATGATCTATAAAATTCTTAAAACTGGATGCCCAGAACTTCTTCGGCCACTCCTCACACCCTATGTACCACAGCGCAACTTGCGCTCTCTAGGCAAACACCTTCTGACGGTCACCGGTACAAAACTAGCCCGCACTAGTGGACGCTCTTTCAGGGTACTAGGAGCCAAACTTTGGAACACCCTGCCAGTGAACATCCGCTCACTGGAAAATCTGTCTGCCTTCCGGAAGGCCTTCAAAACCCACCTATTCCCCTCCCCTTAGGCCTCCCAGCAGCTCTTCTTCTGTCCTCTGTGGATTTTCCGTGGTTCCTTAGCGCCGGGACGCCTCTTTGCTGGGGCAGCTGTTGCGCTCTATCAAATTATAACATAACATAACAAGTTCACAGGACTGGTGTCGCACACGACAAACCGGTGCATTTAAGAAAATTTCCCTACACTAACTTTCACTTGTTCTGTAAGGTAAGTTTTAATCTGTCTGTTGGATACACCAACTGCTTGGATCGTTTCATCCAAGAGAGGAAGATTCTTGGCATCAGCTGATCTAACAGTTGATCGAGTAGCACCAGTATCAACTAGGAAAGTAATATTTTTATTATTAACTTTTCCATCTACAAACGGGCCTGTCTGGTCTACTTCTAGAGTTGCGCCAAGTACGCACTCTTCTTCCTCCCTTCGGCACCATCAATAACCCTCTTCTGAATCGCTTCCATCGCGTTGCAGCCAATACTGCGAAGCAGCGCTAGCATGTGGCAGCTTATTTACCTGTTCTTCGTTGTAGAATCCATTCTCTTTACTATACTTCTGCCAATTTTTGTTCTGTGGAAAAGGTGGTTTTGGCACCTGATTCTGTTGTGTTACAACCTGCTGTTGTCGTTGCTGTTGACCACTCACCTCATTCTGCACCTGTGGATTCAATGATGCATTTTCATCGTTAGTACTCGGAGGAAATATACACTCGGATTTCCAATGCCCTATCCTACCGCAATTATGACACAGAAATTCCTTTTTAGCTTCCTCGATATTTCCTTTACCTTTCCCAGGATTATATTTTTGTCTTGACCCTGCTTGCTCTGCTAATTGAGATTCCTGTCTCTCTGCTACCTTTACTTGTGCCCACATAGCCTTTTCTTTTAATTTTCGCTGCTTTGCTTCAATTTCATCACTGAAATATTTAGCATGTCTCAATACTTCGTCTATTTTCTTATTTTGCCAGTTTACGGTATGTTGTTTTATCATCTCACTAATTTCTGGACGAAGACCATATACAAATCTGTATACAAAATGACTCAAATCCTTTTCACTTAGATTTTCATCTCCACTGAATTGTTTAAAGGCTAAAATTAACCTCTCATAATAGGTATGTACTGACTCTTTGCTTTCCTGATGTGTTCTGTCAATTGTTACCCAGTCTGTCTCTTTAGGAGCTACTTTGTTTTTCAAAAATGCCATAACCTGTTCATATTTTTTCATTACCTCGGGGTCTGGAGCCCCTGTTTTTGGATCCCTTGTGTATTCCTGTGTCAGCCAATCTATCATGATTTTGCACTCTGTCCATAGATTGCTGGTACTATTATGTCAAACAAGCTATTTAGATCAATCCACAATACTTTGGATAATTTTACAAATCTGTGCACCTGTCTATACCACTCGACGGGTTTTTCACATAGTCGAGGGAAATCATTCGTAAATGACAAAACATCCTGTCTAGTCCATGGGACATGTACATATCCTCCTCCTGGAATCTCTTTCATAGGGCATTCTGTCACAACCTTCTCTTTCTTTCTCACAGGGAAAGCTGAAAAAGTTTTGTTTGAAACTTCATCTCGTTTACGATACCATCTACTTTTCCATTTGTCCACATCTCCCCATTTTCTCAACAAAATAATTATCTCATTAATCTGACCTATTCGTCCTGTGGTATTCATATTTTCAATGTCTTTTTCAGTGAAATCTACTCGATAGGGTTTCTGCAGTGCTTTTACCTTTTCAATATCAATACCCATTTCATTTGCCACTTCTTCTAATCTTTCATGAAGACTTTTTGCTCTCCATGTTACGCTTTTACACAGAAATAACACCTCCTCATCTTGGTAAGTTTTTAATTTTTCCGTAGGGATAGTTCCTACTATTAATTCTTCCAGTACCATTCATGGTTTGGCCACATCTATTGACTGAGATTCTTTGTCTTTCTTCTGCAAGCTTCTCAACCATTCACTCCTTTCCTCTGTAGATGGTCCTACTGGCTTCTCTACATTTCCTTGTCCAAAATCCTTTTGTGTTTCTGATATTGTCTCTACTATCGTCATATGCTTTTCTGCACAGTTTTGACCTACAAACAGGTTATTTGAAAAATTTGGTTCAATCATACTCATTGTCTGTCTCCATGGATTCTTATTCTGACTTATTCTTGGTTGTTCATCCGGTTTACTACTTTTAAAAGGGACTGTCAAACAGTGCTCACTATCTTTCTGTTTATCAAAAATAGGCATTACTGGACCTATCTTTACTGGAACTGTTACCGCTTCCAGATTCTTAGTCAATTCTCTTATTTTCTCTGTTAATTCTAGGGTCGTTTTCGCTAGTTCTGCGGAATTTTCATCATTTATTTTACCTCCAGACTTCTTCTCTACCTCTCTAATGGAATTGTTTCTTCCCAAATCTTGGAACTGTGGTTCTGATTTTATAATTCGTACTGTTTCTTTCATTGGGGCACTTGGGTTTAATATTTCTGGTT
The DNA here is from genome assembly GCF_964204655.1 of Triturus cristatus. Taxonomy (NCBI): domain Eukaryota; kingdom Metazoa; phylum Chordata; class Amphibia; order Caudata; family Salamandridae; genus Triturus; species Triturus cristatus. Next base: position 464,605,932 of record NC_140584.1, on the reverse strand, counting down.
CTGGGTGATATGGAGGTGGATTTTTATAAAACATATCATCAAGAACATCATCCTATGATTCATTCATTCCATACCCTCTCGATTCCACATTATACCTCTTCTCTACACACTTTCTTCCTTCATTCTCTCCTGCAGTTCTTAAGGGAAACAAACCCTCAGTCATACTTGCATTCCGCCACGTTCTCATTCGATCATCATGCGTCTCATGTCCATATCATCTGCCAAACATGTATCTATATCCTCTACCATTTCGCTGTCTTTCTCGGTCATGCATCTTATCTTCCCACTCCGTCAATGCTTCGAATTGGGTCGGTCTAGGTCTTGGTTCTAAATTCATCATTTTCTCTCTCAAATTTCTCAAAACTGACAGATTAAATTAACCATGTTCTGGAAAAGCCAACACTCCGTCCTTTTTGGTATACTTGACCCAATTATCTAACCAAATACAGGTGTGATATCCATATTTCGCAACCATAAAGGATGCAGAGGTTTTTGGTGGAGGAAGTAACTGTCCTTCCCTAGTTACAATCGGCTTGTCCTTTTTAAACCACTTTTTAATTCTACCAAACCAAGACTTTTTCTCCTTCTCTGGTGGATCGTAATACATTTCCGTTCTTTTCGTGTATCACTAGTCTCTTCTTACAACTGTACCGCTATTCCGTCCAATTGCAGCGCGACTCACACTAACGCACCACTACGAAGCGTCTATGTCACTTTTGCAATTCTTCAATCCCAGCACGACTCACAGTAACGCACCAATACGGAGCGTCTACGTCACCCTGTACTTCTCCACTCCTAGAGTGGCACACACTAACGCACCAATCCAGAGCGTTTTACAGTTCTGACCGACTGTCCAATCCCAGCACGGTCGTTCTGACGTCAGCAGCCGCTGCCGCGGCTCCTGCTCCTGTCTACCCCTCCTTCACAAACTCCACTCAGTAAGTTTTGTTTTGAAATTTACAATTCTATTAGTAACAACATAAAGACACCACCATTGCCCGCTTCGCTAACCAAGGAATTGCAATAGACCTTTCTCACGAGAATTTCCCGAGAGCAGCACTTACCTCTGCCCTACTACGGAATCGTTACTTCCGTTGATAAAGTAGCACATCCCTCTACCTTACCCTTCTAACAAGCATTAGCTAACCGTTTCTCCAGAATTAAGACACATAGTTGGAGACCCAATGCTCCTGAGAAATAAAACTAGAGTTTCACAATTAACCCGAATGCCTTCACATTCATGCACTTCCACACGAGAAAAATGTAGTACATTCACACAGAATCCTGTCTTTCCCGAGAACAGCGAACAGTCTGTCCTACTACAGAATTATGACATACGTTAACAAAGCAGCGCTTCCCTCTACTTTGTCCTTCTAGCAAGCTCAGAGAACACCTGTTACCTTTCCAGTGATAAGCGTTTTCGGAATGCCATTTGGACTCCTGGTACCTAAGACCAAAATTTCACAGGTAACCTTCGCTATCATACATACTTCTCTCGCACAGAAAATGTCTCTAATGGCAACACACGGAGAAGTCACCGAATCGAACCCAGACAATGCGTCATGCAACTTCAATTGATACACTTTTCTCCCTGTGTGCCTACAGGGCAACAACAATTCCGTCTTTCCCGAGAGCAGCGCTTACCTCTGCTCTACTACGGAACCGTTAGAAACTTCTGACTTCCTACATCCCAGAAGCCGTGCAAACAACATAAAACTCAACTCGACTCACATAGAGTGTTAGTACATTAACCAATATCAATAACCAATAATCAATAAGCAATTTACAAGCTATATTCACCAAACTAAAACAATAAAAACCATAACATTGCAACCAGAAAAACTGTTGCAGCGTGGAACATCAAATTCCCCCTTCATCGCAGAACAAATACCTCAATAGCAAATTCACTCAAATACATTCATTGGTGGGGCCCATAACACCAACACTCATACTGCGTTGATCTGCTTCCCTAGAGGAATAAGCTTCCAAACGCTGACATGAAAGGAATATCTTACTTAACCCTAAATGCATTGACTCCAACCTTGTGATATTCCCCTCATTAGATGGATCATTTAGTTGTTTTATAATTTAGTGAACCACTTCATGTGTCTATACTCTACTCTTTTCCCTAGTTTTCTTCTTCAAATAATTGACACAACACATTTATCAATTAATCAAATATCGTTTATCTAAGACAAGTGCAAATAGTTAGAAATCATCAAAATCGAGAACATCATATTTACCTAATCTGGCTAATAGTCGTCTTCTAAGTCAGTCAAGTCGTGGAAAAACCTTTAAATTTCATCAAAGTCAGGCCCCAATTCAGTCTCTCAAAGATTCAGGATAACAGCTGTCCAGCAGTGTCACCGTCGTCTCCTTCAGCATAACGCCAGGAAATCGAGTTCGTCAAAGAAAAAGAGTATTTTTAGTTCATTTCCCTACCTACTTTTATAATGAAATTAATGTCAAAATGTAACAAGATTGGGGTTTTGGAAAGTTTTGATTGGTGAACATGGGGTCGTCCTCTAAAGTTCTCACATAGTCCGCAAAATGAAGTCATCGCACTTGCTGGTTCCGGTTTTAAGACAGTCCTTTGTATTGTCGTTGGCGAAGCTCCCAGAGTGTCCTTGACTAGAACATCATCTCCTGGGGTCAGGACTAGGCCATTGTTGCTGGCGGTGACGCATGCGCACTTCACCCAGAACCTCGTGTTGTCAGGAGCAGTCACGTTAAACGTCTCGTTCAGCCATCTTGGTTTAGGCCGAAATGGTCAACTTAAGCAAAACAAACACAAAAACATAATTAAAACATGGAAATGGCTAATAAAATGTTAAACCCTCACTAATACCCTTATGTGTAAGTAATTATCTAGCAGAATAGCAACATCCAAAGCGTTTATACTCACTCAATGATGCGCAACTTACCATTCCATCACAAAAGCAACATGTATCATGCAAGATTCTAATTTTCTACTATTAGTATGCGTACATATGTTAGTTTACAATTTATTTAGCCATACAAAGTGCAATTCCCACGTGTAATTCTTTTGTTAATATAATTGGCAAGTCTTTCACTGCAAACAAGTTAATAAGATTACTATTAGTTGATTATTCAGATTAATATAAACATGCTGAATGGGGGGATATACAAAATGTTGTACTACCCGCTCCAGCACTAGTTTGTCTGTGATGTCAGTATTTCTTTCATGATTTTGATTGTGGGCTCCTGAGAGCTAGTGATTGCCTCCTTAAATCCTGCAATCAATACCTCACTTATTTCTATTTCTGTCACATTTTGGAGGTGATTATGCTCTTTTTCATGAATTACACTATCATTTGTAGTTGCTCCCCCATATCATGCATTAGAATAATATTTGGTACATTTCCAATTTATGTTTCTGTTGATGCACTTTTTTGGCAGTAGGTGTAGCCCAAGTGATTCAGTAACTACATTCCTTTATGTGAGGTTATGTATTTTGCTGCCCCTGTCATTGTATCTGAAAGTAGTGTAATGGTATAAATATAATAAAATAAAATATAATAAAATAAAATATTTTCAAGTTTGTATGTTTGTATTTATATTTAGAATTATGCAACTGCTACTATTTTGTATACTTACATGTATGTTCTGTTTCTATGTTTCACACTGTTTTGCAGCTTTTCTTTTGGGGGTGTTCTAATGTGAAGCACATGCTTTCTTTTCTCTTTGATGAGATAAAAAAGTTGCATTTTATTTTAATTGTTAGTTTGTTGGAAGTTTGTAGAGGTTGAGGTAAATAGGTTTATTTTTACTCGCTATTTGGGGGAGTGTATAGTTTTTATTAAGGTATGGGTACTTACTTTCCTAAATCTTTTTGATGGTTTCTGAGAGTTATTTGTTTCTGGCAGTTTATCGTTTTTCGAGTCATACTGCTTTCTTTCATGAAGTGCCAGGACCTGATTTCGATATTGGCGGGCAGGTTACTTCATCACAAAGGATACGGATATCCGCTCCGCTGAAATATCAAATGGGATTTAGATTTCAGCGGAAGGGATATCTGTTACCGTTGTAATGGAGTTACCCGTCCGTCAATATCTAAATCAAGTCCTAATTAAAGAGATGAAAGCTGGAGAATGTTTTATTAATTATTTACTATTTTACAACTATGCATTTATCACATGTATGTTTTAGTTTACATTTGCTTGGTTAGGTAGTTGTTGAGATGAATATATTTCTTCTTTAATGGTCTGGAAAATAAATCCATCAGAGTTTCCTAAAAGAGGATTTAGTTGGTCTTCCCTTGCATGCCTATTGCCTAATGTCTATCCCTTTTTGCATCACTTAGGACTAGAAGGGATGCCCCATAACATTATTTATTATGTACAGGACTGCCTGCCAATACCAAATTCCAATGTGTTGCCTGCATCAATCTGTGTGCCTTTCATATTCTTAAATTAAATGTCTAATTTTGTTGGTTTTTGAAGTTTTAGTTTGAATGTTTTTATCAGTTATGTCCTGCTATGGTAAACACTAATGTAGGTATTTTTTATATTCATGATAAATAGTTTGATCGTTTTGAATATGCATTCTTTAATATATATTTTTATTAATTTGTACATTGGTGCCTAACATATAATTTATTGGGGTGAATTATTTTTTAATGTATTAATGATAATTTTGTTATTTTGGCGACATTTTATGAATCAATATTTGTGACATATTATGTTTATTTAAAGTTGACGATATTTTTGTTTCTGATGTTTGTGTTTTCATTATCAGAAATAATCGTAATTTTTCACAATGATATTTGTGCACTTGATATTTGTTGTTTTACTAGTTAAGCAGAGGAAGTCTATATTTTGTTATCAATATGTATTTTCCAATATTTTTGTGTTTCGATAACGTATGCATCAATATTACGTCAGCGATCCATTTAGAAAAACAAGAAGAAGAACAAAGCACAACCACAGGTATCTGGGTGCGCAAGACCAGGAAAAAGTGACAAGTTAAGGCTGACTGCGATGGATTGTGGGTCAGATACAGGTATCAGATTTGGACCGGTCAAAAGTTACCTTCGTACTTTGAAGTAATTCTGAAGATTTCCTGGAGAAGGTAGAGTCCTCAGCGGGCCCTGGCAGCAGGCTGTAGCCCACAGGATGTCAACGACGATGGAGTTAAAGTCTCGATGAAGCCATTGACAATGGCAGGAAAAAGCTCCAAGTGGGAAAAGCTGGATTTTCAGGCTGAGGAGGTCATTGTCATTCACTGGGTGCCTGTTGGCATCAACCCTGGTGAAGCTTTCCGCTTTTGGACTTAGTGTTCCGGAGCTCCGATTCTCCCTGTGGGATGAGGCCACAGGCTGTTGTGTAAGAGGGCCACACAATGCTGGATACCTTTATTGAGAGGTCCAGCTGAAGAGGAGAAGAACATGGCAGGAGCTGAGGCGAAGTCGCTCCCACTGCCGATTCACCTTCAATGGATCAACTTGCAGCTAGGCCCCTGTCTCCTAAAAGTCCTTGGAGCTCTTTATGCTTGACAATTTTCTAAGTCCTAGATTTTGGGTTTTGTTAGTAGGAGGCCACTATAGCACCACACCAAGGGTCCAGGACTCACTCCAGTAGTGAGCCACAGGTAGGTAGGTAAGTTGCCAGATCTTAGGAACTTGTTGTTTCCCTGTAGCTCACACAGGAGGCCCAGCCGGCAAGCACTTGGAATCATTCTGATGGTCCTGGGTTCAAGGAGTAGGTCCACTCTTCCTTTCTCAGGCAGCAAGGCAACAGGACAATCATTCGACCAGCAAGGCAGTCCTATTTTTGAGTCTTTTAAAGGTCCAGAAAAGATCTTATTTTGTCTCTGAGAGTGCCATATTTAACCATCAGTTCCACCTGGCGCATTCCCCTGCTCTTCCTGGGTTTCTCTCCTAAATGTCAGGAATGACAAAAGGTGAGCACTGGATTTCTTTGTGTGTGCTACAGGCAAGGGCTTTGAAGTGTAATTCAGGGCTGGGTATAGCTCCTCACGGAGCCATCCTTCTAGGATGGCTCATCCTTGCAACACCTAGGCCCCTTTTGTTCTAGTGTCTCGGAGGAAGATACAACTCCTCACAGAAGAGACAGTCACAGTTATGTGACCTTGTTTAATGGCAGAAATGCACTTTAGGTTTGGGCATAGGAATGCCAACTTTGTAAAAATGATATTTCACTTAAAATTCAAATTTATCATTAAATAGGATTTTAAATTACAATTCAAAACCATCCAATAGGTATTTTCCCACCTGCTCCCAGTCTGAACTTACACTTTAGTAACTGTAATAAGGTACCCCAGTGATAGTCAATGGGAGAGGTAGCATGGCAACAGTATAAAACAAAGTTAGGAGTTTTTCACTGTTAGGACATATACAATTTAAACCCGCATGTCCTACTTTTGAAATATCATGCACCGTTCGGTAGGAGGTTTTAGGGCCTAATTTAGGGTGACATATGATTTGAAAGGTGGATGTGTAGGCCTGGTAATAGGCTTATTTTGTCAGGTTAAAATGACAGTTTAAAACTGCACTACAGCCTGCAGTGGCACATCTGAGACATATTTAAAGTGCTACTTTAGTGGCTGTCACAATAAATGCTGAAGGCCCACTAGCAGCATTTAATTTACAGACCCTGGGTATATGTGGTACCATTGACTGGGGAGCGACCAGTAAATTAGATTTGACAATTAGGTCTAGGCAAATGTTTTTCATGTTTCAAGGAGAGCGTACAGGCATTTTAGCACTAGTTAACAGTGATAAATTACACAGTGTCCTAAAGCCAACACAAACTAATTGAGCTAAATAGGAGGGGTGAAGCAAAAGGTTTGAGCGACTACCACCCAAGTGTGTCAGGATCCAATAATATAGAACAGGGATAGCTGGACAAAATAATATTTTAAATGGTGAAAGGAAAAAAGTTGAATCTGACACTTACTGAGCCCTACTGTACTGAGACACCAGAGAGGGCAGAACTTGTTTTGCCTGTTCAAAGCAATCAATCAATCATGGGTTTGTAGACCCTGACTACTCACCCATGATGGTCTCAATGCACTGGGGAGGAGGGGAGGTGCAGGTTCCAGTCCATCAAGGACTACGTCTGTCGAAGAGCCATGTTTTGAGGTTTTTCATGAAGATGGGGAGTGATGTCGTCTGTCTGAGGTGGAGCGGTAGGGTGTTCCAGGCTCTGGCCGCGTGGAAGGAGAAAAAGCGGCCTCCCGATCTGGACTTCCTGGTGCGGGGGACCACGGTGTAGGAGAACTGGGCTGATCGTAGGGTCCTTTGGGGTGCATGGAATTTGAGTCAGTGGTTCAGGTATGCAGGTCCGGTGTTGTGGAGGGCTTTGTGTGCGTGGGTGAGAATCCTGAAGGTGATTCTAGCCTCGATGGGGAGCCAATGGAGTGTGCGCAGGTGCAACGAGATGTGGCAGTGTCTTGGCAGGTTGAGAACCAGTCTTGCAGCGGTGTTCCGGATGTTTTGTAGCTTGCGGTGGTTTTTTTTTTTTATTCCAGCATAGAATGCATTGCCGTAGTCAAGTCTGCTGGTGACGAGGGGGTGAGTGACTGTCTTTCTCTGCTCAAGGGGGATCCATTTGAAAGTCTTGCGTAGGAGGCGGAGGGTTTGGAAGCAGGAGGATGCAACGGAGTTGATCTGGCGGTCTATTTTGAGTAAAGGATGATTCCAAGTTTGCGTGCGTGGTCTGTGGTGGTGGGTGGGTTTCCGAGGGCGGGGGGCCACCAGGTGTCATTCCAGGTGTCTTGGTGTGGGTCCATGATGAGTACTTCTGTTTTGCCAGTGTTTAGTTGTAGGCAGCTGCTTTTCATCCATTTGGCAACTGCTTCCATGCCTTTTTGAAAGTTGTGCTTGGCTGCATTGGGTTTGTTGGATAGGGAGAGGATGAGTTGGGTGTCATCTGCGAATGAGACAATGTTGAGTCTGTGTGTTCTGATGAAGGGGGCGAGCGGAGTCATGTAGACGTTGAACAGGGTGGGGCTGAGTGAGGATCCCTAGGGGACTCTGCAGGTGGTTGGTGTAGGGTCTGAGACGAAAGGAGGAAGTCTGACCCACTGCATTCTGATGGAGAGAAAAGAGTGGATACAGTCGATGGCCTAGCCCCGATCCCTGCGTCTTGAAGTCTGTGTGTTAGGGTGCAGTGAGAGACTGTGTCAAAGGCCACTGAGAGGTCAAGGAGGATGAGGATTACTGTCTCTCCTCTGTTCAGGAGGGAGCGAATGTCGTGTGTAGCGGCGAGATAAGGGCGGTTTCTGTGCTGTGGTTGGGCAAAGAGCTTCTCTGACACCAGAGATCAAAGGAATTTGTGCTATAAATGTTGGGGCCCAGACCCCTAAACTTTAGACTACTTCTGGAATTCAAGAGGAACCTCTGCCAAGGAGAAGCGCTGAGAAAAGCCAAAGGAGAAGTACAGCCTCTTTGCTGTGTGCTGTTTGGGGTTGGCCTGCAGTGGCTGTTTTCTACCAAAAGGTGGACTGTGTATGTATTGTGCTTGTCTCAAAGGGCTTGAAGTGGAGCGTGCTCCCTGTTCAAGAGGTCTCAGGAACAGCAAAGACCCTACCATCCTTCTAGGCACCGTCTCTGGAACTGCTGGTTTCAGTTACAGTAGGAGAAAGGAGCAGCCAACTCTGTCACTCAATCTATCGCAGGTTTCTGTGTCATGATGGCACCACAGAAGGCCCTGCCGCACTTCGCACTGCATCCTTGATCTCACTGATGCCCTCTGGATGATCATCACAGAGCGTTGCTTGCACCGCATCCTGTGGGCACCGCACTCCGCAGTGCCTCTCCTCACCCTGCCAGGATGTCACTGACACAGTCGCTGCACAAACCCAAACTTTGACCGGCTCCATGGCCTGCACCTCAACCTGCGAGCACCACACCGAGCATGTCCTCACCCCGCACCGTAAGTCTTGGTCTCACTGACGCCGTCTGGACGATCATCACTGAGCCGCTGCCTGCACCACGTCGTGAGGGCACCACACCCTGCACCACTTCCATTATGCAACGCAACCACGACAGTTGCCCCGACCAAATCGCACCGATGTGTCAGCCGCAATGAGAAAGGTACAGTTCACAAGTCTGTCAACACTTTAACTGGCCTGTACCAACGCAGTCAGCTGGAACTGTTAGACTCTGTTGTTTTCAGCATCGTGGTAGTCCCGGACGGAGCCTCCAACTCGGAAGCACTCTGTTTTGTGGATATTTCTACCATTATAGGGTTTTCTTGCAAACTGCATATCTTTTGGACTGTATTGTGGATTTTTGTCTTTTTTGGTCTTGTTGGTTTAGTTAAAGTTTTACTTATTTCTCTAAACTGGTGTGGTGTCTATTTGTAGTGTTTTCACTGTGTTACTGTATGCATGCACACATGCTTTACACAGTGCATCTGAGATATGCCTGTCTGCTTGTGCCAAGCTTCCAAGGGGGTGAGCAGGGGTTATTTTAGAAGTGTACCCCCTTTCCCTGACTAGGAAGAAGGGTCCCTACTTGGACAAAGGTGCAAACCATTGCCAACTAGAGACCCCTATTTCTAACAAAAGGCAAATATTACTGAGGTAGATTATGATTTTAATGAGTTAAAGTGAGTTAAGTGGCCTTTCTTAGCGTTCATCCAGCATCCCAAGTATTTAGATTTAAGGTCACACAACCCTGCTGCTGTGGGTTGTGTCTTGCTGACAGACATTGAGACAAAAGAAGTCTAGGTGTGGGCATGATAGGCCATCCTAGCAGGAAGGCTGGGGTGGAGCTGTACCCACACCCACTTACACTTCAAAGGGATGTGCTCCCACACAAAGGAACCTGACACTAGGCCTGCCCTTGTTTTTGTCCCCCAAGAGTTTTGGGAGCCAAACCCAGGAAGGACACAGAAACTGTCCAGAACTCTTTTTTTTGTGGGTGGGGGTTCAGGGAATATATGAACACAAAGGCTATCACTGGGGATAAAAGAAGGCATTCCCAGGCCCCACTTTAAATCACTCCTGGACCTGCGGACTATTCCATAGAAGAACTGCCCTGCTTCTCTTGAATGACTGCCCTGCTGCTTGAAGGAATGCCCTGCTGCCAGAAGGACTTTTCTGCTGCCTGAAAAAAGAAGTCTGGCTCCCTTTAACCAAGGAACTCCAGAGTGACTCCAAGAGCTAGTTGGCCCGGATCCTGTGTGAGGTACAGGGACACAACAAGCTTCTAGAGCATTAATCCATGCTGATGGACTCTGCTGGAGTGAGTCTTATCCCCGCAAGCGTGGACCCCAAGTAATGGACCCTTGTAATCGTGTTGGCGGGACTTCTCCTGCTCTCCCCTAACAGCTGGGAGTTGGAAACTTTTTCAAGAAATTCTGCTATGAGAACCAACAGGACATTGCGATCTGTTTGCAAGCCGATCTGACAAAGGGACATCACCAGTGGGATTGACTTTGCCGCACCCTCTGCTATGCTTTTCTCCACGCCAGCAAATCCTTTTCAGCAGATCTCTTGATGAAGGTATGTGGATTCGTGAAGCCCTCTTCAGCCACAGCCTTGTGTCTCGTCCCGGTGGAGGAATCTGACTTCCAAAATATCTTCTAAGTCCAAATGCAAAAATCTTCATTGCAACCACGTGATGTGGCACCCCAATGAAGACAAACTCCTCTAGGTTACAGCCTGCTGCCTTGCCCCACTTAAGACTTTACCTTCTCCTGAAATCTTCAAGAACTTTTCCAAGTCCGAAGGTAACGTTCAGACTCAGGTGCACTACCGTGGTCAGCCTTAACTTGTGACTTTGACATGCTCTCATGCAACCAGATACTGCGATTGACGCTTTGTTGTTTTTGGCACTATTTTTCTTTAAAAGTTTTAAATTCGTAACTACTGATTGAATTTCGTTTGTTTACAATTTACTCCATTTTCTAAATTGTATTGGGATTTTTCTCTTGTTGTGTTTTCACTTTATTACTGGTTGTGTGCTGCATGCATGCTTTATTCATTGCCGCTAAGTTAAGCTTGACTTCTTTTTTGCCAAGCTACCAGAGGGGTAAGCACAGGTTAATTTCTTACAAGGAGCTAACAAACGTCTGGAACTGGATCCAAGTTGCTATGGGCCCTGTCACTGTGCTAAGTGTCAGTGCAGTAGTTCTTCAGTTTTATCACGTCACCACAGCAAAAACTCACTAGCTGGTTACAACAGAAGGCAAGTGAGTCTGTAAAATATTCTAACAAATGTCTGGACTGGATACAAGCAGCTGCAACCGCCACACTCCGTATCCACTGTCTGATGGCGGATATTTTACTCCCCTACACCAAGCAATCATCAGCAGCTCACAGTTTCACGTGAAAAAGATACAAAGTGATACCGCTTGTACACAGATCAACTTCGTGCCCCTCGGAGGACACAAATTACCATCTATCAATGTGGGTAAACACTTAATATTTCATAAAGATGGCATTAACAAAAGAGATTATTGTTTTAAGGCCTGCACAGGTCTTATACAGTTGGAGGTCAGCTGCTCCCCCTCCAACCTATATCAAAAGTGAAGAATATGTACACATTTCTGGATGCATTAAAATTCAAAATCCAAATATACAATCATGGCTCAATAAAATGCAGTGTACAGGCCTCTTCTGGGAACAAGTTCTCAACTGCTGAGCCCGCTCTAACTGTCAAGCAATAATCCCAGAGTGTGCCCCGTTGATATTGAAAGCAACAATGTCATCCTTGAATGCTTGTGAAATTTCACTTTGATCTCCACAAGCAGTATCTCAGGTTGCGATTGAACCTCCGCATCAATACTCTAATGAAGCTGCACTGTTTTTACATGCAGGCATAATCTTAAGGACCCGTAGTATGAGCATTAAATGAATGATAATCAAGTATCCAAAGTACTTGTCTGATAATATAATTAATTTCTGGAGCCTCAGCTCGCTAACAATAGCGAATTAGCATCCAGACTTTACAGCTCTCATGCAACAGGAAAAAGCCTCCAGGAGGCATTCCAAAGTGACCACATCTTTCAAGCTTTCCTTGTATCTCCTAGTACATAGGACTGATGCACACTGCCTTGTTGTTCAGCAGACTTTTCTCAGCATGTCAACACCTGCTTAATTATGACTATCTATACCCATAGTAAGGCAATTTACATTTCTGTGAACACCGCAGATTGTTTGCTTTTATGAGGCTGCATTTACTCTGTCCTTGGTAAATGGTAACTAGTTAATTGTAATAGACACATTGTAATTGTTAATAAGGACCTGACACACAAGGAACCAGCAGCAAAAATATGTCACATGGGGGCAACAGTGTCCCCTTCACTCCCTACATGGCTTCCAAACTGCCACTGCCAACCTAACTTGCTACAGCCAAAATGCTGCCCATAAAAATAAATTGTTCTGGCATGTTAAAACTCCTACTTTTTACAGTATCTGTGTCACCCATGTGTAGCTCTCGGAACCCCCAAGATCTGGGTGCATATAGAATAAAGCTGAGTCATAGCAAATAAGTGATCGGCATGTCCCTGCGGTAATATGATTTACAAGTGATGTTGGCCGCTTATGGCGAGGCAGCTTTCTCGTTTTTACCGAGGGCTGCTAAAGATCAAAGGTTGACTTAGGGGAGGTCCACTAAAGTCAACCTAGGTCCACTAAAACTTTGCTAGATCCTTTTACATTTCTCAAAAACTCTAATTCATTAGTGAACAAATATTTTTGGTACACATGCCACAAACATGGTATATGAAAATGTTGTTCATCTCTTCCCCAAGTCTAGAAAGCCTCCAGGCATGTAGGCAGGCTCCCTACCGTACACTGGAGGTGGTTACTTATATTCCCAGTTCTGCAGAATGAGGGTGTGGAGACTCCAAGATAAAGCAAAGGTTCCCTGGGAGCGGTTGACCTGCTGTCAGATAGAACCCAGAGTACCAAGGACAGGAAAGTTAATTACACTGACATTCACCCCTAGTTATCCAGGGTTTATTGATTGAGGTGACGGGAAATTCATGAATGGTCACAAAGAAAAGACAGGAGCAGGCTCTAGTGTGAGCTTACCATTGACGAAAGCCTGCCACATAACCACCTGGATCCAGTCAGTGTGGGAAGAGAACTGGGTACAATATCAAGATGAGTGCATCTCTTGCCGGAAGAGACCACATCACTAAGGAACAGTGGACCTGGGCTGCTGCCATTTTGGAAGACCCGTAGAATATTTATTTCTGGGATTGTTGCAGTGAAATGAGAGGAAGCACTGCAAGAGAGGGTTGAACTCAAATAAGAGAATCCACCATCATTAGGCTTACATGCAATCAATAATCACCAGTCAGTATCCACTTTAGTAAATGCTCCCACTTCCACCCCCCACAAGTGGATTTGAAAAGCAACAGAAGTAAAAAAAAAAATGTTTTCTGCATTTGTCTATGGAGAGGAGTGAGGCCTGGTCCTATCTCCTTTGGTACCAACGCTTTGAAAGTGCTTCTTGAGGGTCAGACCTGATGAACTCCTGTAGTCGTAGGTACATATAAGACAAGGTGAGCATCTTTACAGGTTAACCAGAAGACCAGATGAAGCTGTGTCCTGTGCTGCTGGAGCCCTGACTTAAATTAATGATTGTGCCTGTCTCCCACTTCTATAAGTGCCCTTGTGTATAATTATGTCCGGTGTTAGGCAAGACCTTTTGATTTTTCAAAAAATACATGAATAGCATGCTTACTTAAAGGGGCTTTCAGCAGCTCCCTTCATCCTTTGATCTGTTGGTGTGTCATTCCCAATTTGTTGATGCCCACTGCAGCATACAGCATGAGGCAAGGGGTCAGCCTATTTCAGCCACTGGTTAACGTCAATTGAAGCAACTGCATTTTGTTCTCTTACAATGAGCACATCTGCACCCTAGGTAGGTCCCTTCAGTGCCAGTGTTTTGATCTGTATTTAATTATTACTTTAGTGTTGCCTTTGTGTTTAAGGCCTGATGTGATAGCATGATGCTTTCTACAATCTCTTCATGGCAACAGGAGACATTTCAGCTTTATCAGTTCTGCCTCCTGCTAATGATGTTGTGAATTCTTTTTTGAGCGGCCTTTGTAACTGTTTGTTGCCATTTCAGAGTATGCCAGATTGTGTCAATTTCAATCTATTCTTTATAAAGTAATTCTCTTTTTAGAATGCACACAATGAAATGCATTTATAACTGCCCTCATATATATTTTATAATTGAGGAGTACAGCTATAATTGTAAACCAGTTTATTATGTATTTCCGGCTTGTATGTCTGCTTTAATTGCTCTTGGGTGTCTGCTTTTATAGACGTTCAGATTTTATACTACAAATTAAACCTGTGGTGTGCTGTCTATCTATCTATCTATCTATCTATCTATCTATCTATCTATCTATCTATCTATCTATCTATCTATCTATCTATCTATCTATCTATCTATCTATCTATCTATCTATCTATCTATCTATCTATCTATCTATCTATCTATCTATCTATCGATCGATCGATCGATCGATCTATCTATCTATCTATCTATCTATCTATCTATCTATCTATCTATCTATCTATCTATCTATCTATCTATCTATCTATCTATCTATCTATCTATACCTCACTATCTGCCTGTCTTTGTGAACCTCTCTAATTGTTTTGCAACCCTCTCTTTTTATGCATCTTTTCACCCTTCTCCATCTCTTTGCTTTAAGGTTTAGAAAACTTTACAAAAGTGCATTAGCAAAGGCGAGAGGCTTGCACCCATAAACAGATCAACTGGCTTTTTAGGTCAGTTGTTAGTTAGACCTTTTAAATGAACTAACATGATGTGTATAACATTGTTACTTATAGGGGTTTTCAGCCAGACTTCAGGGGTTTTCAAACACACTTTATCCATAAGTCTGTTGTGTCATTCACTTTTTTTCCACCCACAGGTCATTTCAGCCCTGGTCTGACTTCACTGTGAGTTACAACATACTTCCCTTTCACAAGGAGTACATCCACACACATAGTAGTTCCCTTTGATGTCAGGGTTCACTTTGCGAATGTGTGCCTATCTTGACAAAAAATATTTTTTTCCTTTTCTCAGTGATTTTTAGATTGATAAACGTTCAGCACTTCCCTCACAATAACATTTGCCAAAAACCATGATAGAACATAACAAGAATTGCCCAAGTCAAAAGGCTGGCAGCAAACGCCAGACCTCTATGCTTTACCAATGCTTGTTTTACAATTGCTTCCAAAAATCATTTCTGCTGCTCCCATTTTCCAGTGTTGCCATTTTGGTCTTCTATCTCTGATTAAATCACCATTTCTTGTTTGATATGCATAGAAATGTTACTGATTAGTTTCTTGACTTTAATTTTTGCTTTGGTGCAACCGAAATACAATACAATACACCCTTTTCATGCTGAAAAGTCTGCATTTGGTGCAACAGCATCTAGGAGTAAGCATCGGTTTTATCATCGAAATTCTATTTATCATCAAGGAACTACGAACCTAATTAGGATTTCGGGTGGACTCCCACCGACAGGTCGCTGGTGGCAGCCCTCCCGACATCCTGGCCATTGATCAGCATTATGATGCAGGAGGTTGGACCGCAGATGTGGGGGGGGGGGTTAAACCACCGCCTCTGACAGGATACAAGATCCCTTTGGGGTGGCGGTCAGAATCATATCCCTACCATGGGGGGGTGCCTACGCACACACCGCTTTGGGGATTTTTATGTCACTATCCAACTGCCTTATCGTGGCAGTCCGACTGCCAACAGTCCAAACGCCATGGAAAGGCGTCCGAAAAGTGACTTTGGGGGCTCCAAACAGGGCCCTCATCCCCTATAGCCGCTACAATGTGGCCCTGGTGGCACACGTAGTGCCCCCCTACACATCCATGCACCATGGTGCCAGGCACCACATGGTGCCTGGCACACAGTGCATGGATGTGCACAAAGTGCTTTTTTTCCACTACAGCTTGTGCTGTGCCCTTTTTCCTGAGCCTCAGCACAAGCTGCAAAGGAAAAAATCACTTTTCCTAATCCTCATCCTAATTGTTACTAATTGCTACTGACCATGTCATGAGTGATATGATATGTGAGGTCATAAGCAGTACATTGCGAGAGCATAAGTTATAGTTAGCTTCAGGTACTAACTGCTATATGTTTTGTGAAATTTTTAGCCTAACTATAATGTCCCTGTAACCTTTGTTTTTTTTGGTAAATATACATATGAATTAAAACCTCTGAAATATGGAACTCTGGAGTACGGCATTACTTTTTTGGAGATTTATTTAATTTATGGGCTGGATTCCACCCGTTTTGCCTGCGCCGGTTTTTGATTCTACATATATATAATATAATATTCACAGAAAAATCATTGGTTTCAGGCCTAATATAGTTAGGAATTAGCATTTAAAAATCCTTAGAAATTCACTGAAAAAACAATAGGTTTTAGGGGTGTTAGAGTTAGCTGGACATTTCACTCGAACAACACCATTGAAATTCTCCGATATAGTTAGTTGTACTAACTACATCTCGCGCGCCCGCAATCCACTGCTGATGATGTCACATATTACATCATTCATGACATGGTCAGTGACATCACTGATGACATCACTGATAGCATCTCAAATGACATCACTGATGACATCATCCAGTGAATGTGGTTTGGTTTGTTTGCATTTGCATTGAAGAATGAGTGGATATATAAATATAAATATCTGGATGGAGGATTTAGTAGCAGTGTGATTGACTGTTTACTTGACTAATTTATAGTGTCTCACTAAACATATTGGATAGTAACTAAACTGTGTGAATATCTGTATCACTGTGTAAGTTGTTGTGTAAACTGCTGCACCAGTTGGTTACTAGCTGCGTGAAAGTCTGTATTATTTATTGATTAGTTAACTGAGGTGTAAAAAGGGGCGTGGCCTCATTACACCACTCTGCAACTCAGCCCCCTGGTGCATACTGGAGGTTCCTGGTGGGCTAGTTGGCCCCCAGGGACCCCCAGTATTCAAGGGGAATTAGATCCCCCTCTGCAAACGGGCCAGGGGGTGCTTTTGCAGAGTGGTGCAAGGAGGCGGCGTGGCCTCCGGCCCGATCCCTTCTTTTTTTTTCTTCTTCTTTTTTTAGAAGGGGGGCTGTGCAGCCCCCCTTCTTTTTCTAATGGTGGGCACCCCGGGACACTGCAGGAGCCGGCCCTGGGGGGTGGCGGTCCCCAGGGCCATCATTGGCTCCAGGGGAGGGACACGCAGCTCCCCTCCCAGTTAATTTAAAGCCCCGGGGGCTGGCGGTCCCCAGGGCTGTGAGGGGCCATGAGCCCCCCGCATACATTGAAATAAAGCCCCAGGAGTGGCGGTCCCCGGGGCAGGGTGGGGGGATTGGGACCCCCCACACTTTTTTTTTAATTATGCCCCCGGGATTTGGCCCCCGGGGGCAAATTAAAATATTTAGCGCGGTCTGAACTGCGGACTACCTATTGGCCAAATTTGGTATAATTCCGTTCAGCAGTTCGGGCTGTAGCTGCGTCAACAGGTCCTAAGGGAAAATGCATGGGGAAAACGTGTTTTGGGACCGCCAGTAGGTAATATATGCATATAAAATATATTTATGTGTATATATATTCACAGAAAAAAACATAGGTTTCAGGGGTGTTATAGTTAGCTGGCCATTTCACTCGTACAAAACCATAGAAATTCCTCCGTTATAGTTAGTTCTGCTAACTATAACTGGCGCACCCGCAATGCACTTCTGATGATGTCACATATTGCATCATTCATGACATGGTCAGTGACATCACTGATGACATCACTGATGACATCTCAAATGACATCACTGATGACATCACTGATGACATCACTGATGACATCATCCAGTGAATGTGGTTTAGTTTGAAATTTAAATATGTATTATATATATACCAATCTGTATTGAAGATTGAGTGGATATATAACTGTCTGGATGGAGGATTTAGTAGCTGTCTGACTGTCTGTTTAAGTGAGTAATTAAAAGTGTCTCACTTAATTTATGGATGAGTAACTAAACCTTGTGAATGTGTGCAGCACTGTCTCTGTTGTTGTATAACATGCTGCATCAGTTGGTCACTAACTACATGAGTGTGTATATTAGTTATTGATTAGTTGGGTGAGTATTTGCATGGGACACTGAGTTTGTGTGTGGTTGGATGGGGTGTGTGTAACTCTATGTATAGATGTGTGAATGGTTGATTGACTAGGTGTATAGGTTTAAGAGTGCATGTGGAAACAGTTGTTTGGGTGACTGAGTGTATTTATTTGTGTGTTGGTGAGCGAATATATGTTTTAGTTGCACATCTTCAACAAAGTAAAAAAATAAAAGGCATTGTATGTGAGAGTTGGTGTATATAAATAAGTATGTGTAAGAGTCAGTGATTGTGAGAGTAACTATATGAATGAGTGTATAATTGTAATGGTGATTGTTTAACATATTAACTATGAGTTACTATTTGTTTGAATAAATGAGGTGCTGGTGGATAATTGGGTAAGTGAGTAAATGTAAGTGTGATTAATTTTTTTCATGAGTGAGTAGGATGACTGCATAACCGGCTAAGATTACTGTTGATGTGTCAATGTCTATATATGTGTATATGTGCATTTGATAGTGTTCTATTAATTAGTGACTGCATGTATAAATGATTCTGTTGTTGAATGGGTAGTTGTGTGTGTAGACTTAGGAATCAGTGAGTGGGTATGTAGTAACTGGTATTGGTGTGTCAATTGTTTCAAATATGGTACTCTGTATTTTACAGTGAGTGATGAAAGGTTATACTAGTGTATGATGAGGTGTATTAGATTGTCACGTGGATGATGTCATCAGTGATGTCATTTGACATGTCATCAGTGATGTCACTGACCATGTCATGAATGATGCAATATGTGACATCATCAGCAGTGCATTACGGGCGCGCAAGTTATAGTTAGCAGAACTAACTATAACAGAGGAATTTCTATGGTTTTGTATGAGTGAAATGGCCAGCTAACTATAACACCCCTGAAACCTGTTGATTTTTCTGTGAATTTCTAAGGTTTTTTAAATGCTAATTTCTAACTATAACGTCTCTGAAACCTATGGTTTTTTCAGTGAATTTCAAAGCTTTTTTAAATGCTAATTTCTAACTATAACGTCTCTGAAACCTATGTTTTTTTTTCGGTGAATTTCAAAAGGTTTTTTAAATGCCAATTTTTAAGTGTGATAGTAGTTATACCTATTTTTTTGTACTGATTTTTTACAGTTTTTTAACTGTTTATTTATGAATATTTTATTCATTACATAACATTATATATTTTTCTGAAAATTGCAAAAACAATGTAAAAATAAATTCAAACTGAAAGATTGCTTCATTTTCTTGTTTTCATTTTTTATTTTAATATATTAATATTATGTGCTTTAAAAAAAAAATCAAATTTTTGTTCGGAGTCGCGCACTCAAAGCGTACACATCACGGCGGGTGCGCGCATTCTAGCCGCCATTTTAGAAAAGTCTTGAAGGATCTGCGTACGGTGTGCGACGGCTGCGTGTTTTTTAGTTACATCATATACATTTAATATTACGTGATGTGCGCGATTGGTATGCGACCAGTCCGCGACTCCTGCTCCCGTGCATTTGCGACACATGCACATTACGGTACGAAACGCTTGCGCGGTTGTGGGTCCCACGTGACGTCCTATACGTGCTGGTGCACGCTGGGTGTGCGAAAAAAAATTATGTTCCAAAATGATATGTATGTGTCTTTAATATACATATTAGGGCAAGAGATTATCTAAGATATTCATTAAATAATATATTTGTACTTATAACAAACATATTATTTTTAAATATATTTTCGCCTGCATCGTGAGTGCAGAGGACCAGGTCAGTAGAGCTGCTGTAGAGCCAGAGAAACCAGGTCAGCAGAGCCATTGTAGAGCCAGAGAACCAGGTCAGCAGAGCTGCTCTAGAGCCTAAGAAGCAGGTCAGCAGAGCTGCTCTAGAACCAGAGACCAAGGTCAGCAGACCTGCTCTAGAGCCAGAGACCCAGGTCAGCAGAACAGCTCTAGAGGCCGAGAACCAGGTCAGCAGAGCTGCTGTAGAGCCAGAGAGCCAGGTCAGCAGAGCTGCTCTAGAGACAGAGAACCAACTCAGTAGAGCTGCTTTAGAGCCATGGAACCAGATCATCAGAGCTGGTCTAGAGGCAGAGAACCAGGTCAGCAGAACTGCTTTAGAGCCAGAGAACCAGGTCAGCAGAGCTCTTTAGAGGGAGAGAACCAGGTCAGCAGAGCTGCTTTAGAGCCAGAGAACCAGGTCAGCAGAGCTGCTTTAGAGTCAGAGAACCAGGTCAGCAGAGCTGCTCTAGAGCCAGAGAACCAGGTCAGCAGAGCTGCTTTAGAGCCATAGAGCCAGGTCAGCAGAGCTGCTTTAGAGTCAGAGAACCAGGTCAGCAGAGTTGCTCTAGAGGCAGAGAACCAGGTCAGCAGAGCTGCTTTAGAGGGGGAGAGAACTAGGTCAGCAGAGCTGCTTCAGAGCCAGAGAACCAGGTCAGTAGAGCTGCTCTAGAGCCAGAGAAACCAGGTCAGCAGAGCTGCTTTAGAGGGAGAGAACCAGGTCAGCAGAGCTGCTTTAGAGCCAGAGAACCAGGTCAGCAGAGCTGCTCTAGAGCCAGAGAACCAGGTCAGCAGAGCTGCTTTAGAGCCATAGAACCAGGCCAGCAGAGCTGCTCTAGAGCCAGAGAAACCAGGTCAGCAGAGCTGCTTTAGAGGGAGAGAACCAGGTCAGCAGAGCTGCTTTAGAGCCATAGAACAAGGTCAGCAGAACTGCTTTAGAGCCAGAGAACCAGGTCAGCAGAGCTGCTCTAAGCCTAAGAACCGGGTCAGCAGAGCTGCTCTAGAGCCAGAGAATTAGGTCAGCAGGGCTGCTGTAGAGCCAGAGAAACCAGGTCAGTAGAGCTGCTTTAGAGCGAGAGAACCAGGTCAGCAGAGTTGCTTTAGAGGGAGAGAACCAGGTCAGCAGAGCTGCTTTAGAGCCAAGGGACCAGGTCAGCAAAGCTGCTTTAGAGCCAGAGAACCAGGTCAGCAGAACTGCTTTAGAGCCATAGAACTGGGTCAGCAGAGCTGCTTCAGAGCCAGAGAACCAGGTCAGCAGAGCTGTTGTAGAGCCAGAGAACCAGGTCAGCAGAGCTGCTTCAGAGCCTAAGAACTAGGTCAGCAGAGCTGCTTTAGAGCCAGAGAACCACGTCAGTGGAGCTGCTTTACAGCCAGAGAAACCAGGTCAGCAGAGCTGCTTTAGCGGGAGAGAACTAGGTCAGCAGAGCTGCTTTAGAGCCAGAGAACCAGGTCAGCAGAGCTGCTTTAGGGCCAGAGAACCAGGTAAGCAGAGCTGCTCTAGAGCCAGAGCACCAAGTCAGCAGAGTTGCTTTAGAGCCAGAGAATCAGGTCATCAGGGCTGTTGTAGAGCCAGAGAAACCAGGTCAGCAGAGCTGCTTTAGCGGGAGAGAACCAGGTCAGCAGAGCTGCTTTAGAGCCAGAGAACCAGGTCAGCAGAGCTGCTCTAGAGCCAGAGAACCAGGTCAGCAGAGCTGCTTTAGAGCCATAGAGCCAGGTCAGCAGAGCTGCTTTAGAGTCAGAGAACCAGGTCAACAGAGTTGCTCTAGAGGCAGAGAACCAGGTCAGCAGAGCTGCTTTAGAGGGGGAGAGAACTAGGTCAGCAGAGCTGCTTCAGAGCCAGAGAACCAGGTCAGCAGAGCTGCTCTAGAGCCAGAGAAACCAGGTCAGCAGAGCTGCTTTAGAGGGAGAGAACCAGGTCAGCAGAGCTGCTTTAGAGCCAGAGAACCAGGTCAGCAGAGCTGCTCTAGAGCCAGAGAACCAGGTCAGCAGAGCTGCTTTAGAGCCATAGAACCAGGCCAGCAGAGCTGCTCTAGAGGCAGAGAACCAGGTCAGTAGAGCTGATTTGGAGGGAGAGAACCAGGTCAGCAGAGCTGCTTTAGAGCCAGAGAACCAGGTCAGCAGATCTGCTCTAGAGCCAGAGAACCAGGTCAGCAGAGCTGCTTTAGAGCCATAGAACAAGGTCAGCAGAGCTGCTGTAGAGCCAGAGAACCAGGTCAGCAGAGCTGCTCTAGAGCTAGAGAATTAGGTCAGCAGGGCTGCTGTAGAGCCAGAAAAACCAGGTCAGTAGAGCTGCTTTAGAGTGAGAGAACCAGGTCATCAGAGTTGCTTTAGAGGGAGAGAACCAAGTCAGCAGAGTTGCTTTAGAGGGAGAGAACCAGGTCAGCAGAGCTGCTATAGAGCCAAGGGACCAGGTCAGCAGAGCTGCTCTAGAGCCAGAGAACCAGGTCAGCAGAACTGCTTTAGAGCCATAGAACTGGGTCAGCAGAGCTGCTTTAGAGCCAGAGAACCAGGTCAGCAGAGCTGCTCTAGAGCCAGAGAACCAGATCAGCAGAACTGCTTTAGAGCCATAGAACTGGGTCAGCAGAGATGCTTTAGAGCCAGAGAACCACGTCAGTAGAGCTGCTTTACAGCCAGAGAAACCAGGTCAGCAGAGCTGCTTTAGCGGGAGAGAACCAGGTCAGCAGAGCTGCTTTAGAGCCAGAGAACCAGGTCAGCAGAGCTGCTTTAGAGCCAGAGAACCAGGTCAGCAAAGCTGCTCTAGAGCCAGAGCACCAAGTCAGCAGAGTTGCTTTAGAGCCAGAGAATCAGGTCATCAGGGCTGCTGTAGAGCCAGAGAAACCAGGTCAGCAGAGCTGCTTTAGCGGGAGAGAACCAGGTCAGCAGAGCTGCTTTAGAGCCAGAGAACCAGGTCAGAAGAGCTGCTTTAGAGCCAGAGAACCAGGTCAGCAGAGCTGCTCTAGAGCCTAAGAACCGGGTCAGCAGAGCTGCTCTAGAGCCAGAGAATCATGTCAGCAGGGCTGCTGTAGAGCCAGAGAAACCAGGTCAGTAGAGTTGCTTTAGAGCGAGAGAACCAGGTCAGCAGAGTTGCTTTAGAGGGAGAGAACAAGGTCAGCAGAGCTGCTTTAGAGCCAAGGGACCAGGTCAGCAGAGCTGCTCTAGAGCCAGAGAACCAGGTCAGCAGAACTGCTTTAGAGCCATTGAACTGGGTCAGCAGAGCTGCTTTAGTGCCAAAGAACCAGGTCAGCAGAGCTGCTTCAGAGCCTAAGAACTAGGTCAGCAGAGCTGCTTTAGAGCCAGAGAACCACGTTAGCAGAGCTGCTGTACAGCCAGAGAACCAGGTCAGCAGAGCTGTTTTAGAGGCAGAGAACCAGGTCAGCAGACCTGCTTTAGAGCCAGAGAACCAGGTCAGCAGAGCTGCTCTAGAGCTTAAGAACCAAGTAAGCAGAGCAGCTCTAGAGCCAGAGAACCAGATCAGGAGAGCTGCTGTAGAGCCAGAGAAACCAGATCAGTAGAGCTGCTTTAGAGGGAGAGAACCAGGTCAGCAGAGCTGCTCTAGAGGGAGAGAACCAGGTCAGCAGAACTGCTCTAGAGCCAGAGAACCATGTCAGCAGAGCAGCTCTGTAGCCTAAGAACTAGGTCAGCAGAGCTGCTCTAGAGCCAGAGAACCAGGTTAGCAGACTTCCTGTAGAGCCAGAGAAACCAGGTCAGCAATGCTGCTTTAGAGGGAGAGAACCAGGTCAGCAGAGCTGCTTTAGAGCCAGAGAACCAGGTAAGCAGAGCTGCTCTAGCTGACACTGACTGACTAAAACTGACTGATTGACACTGACTAACACTGATTGACTGACACTGACACTGACTGACACTGACTGACACTGATTGACTGAAACTGACTGACTGACAATGACTGACACTGACTGACTGACACTGACTAACTGACATTGATTGACACTGACTGACTACTCTCTACTACTCTAATACTCACACTCTACTACTATCTACTACTCTCTACTAATCACTCTCTACTACTCACTCTCTACTACTCTCTACTACTCACTCTCTACTACTCTACCACTCTCTACTACTCACTCTCTACTACTTTCTAATACTCAATCTCTACTACTCACTCTCCACTACTCACTCTCTACAACTCTCTACTACTCACTCTCTACTACTCTCTCTCTACTACTCACTCTCTACTACTCTCTACTATTCACTCTCTACTACTCACTCTCTACTACTCACTCTCTACTACTCACTCTCTACTACTCTCAATCTATTACTCACTCTACTACTCTCTACTACTCTCTACCACTCACTCTCTACTACACTATACTCACTCTCTACTACCCTCTCTCTACTACTCACTCTCTACTACTCTACTACTCTACTACTCTCTACTACTCATTCTGTACTACTCACCCTCTACTACTCACTCTCTACTACTCATTTGCTACTACTCTCTACTACTCACTCTCTACTACTCACTCTCTACTACTCTCTCTCTGTTACTCTCTACTACTACTCTCTACTATTCACTCTCCAGTACTCACTCTCTACTACTCTCTACTACTCACTCTACCACTCACTCTCTACTACTCTACTACTCACTCTCTACTACTCTCTACCACTCTCTACTACAAACTCTCTACTTACTCACTCTACTACTCTCTATTACTCACTCTCTACTACTCTCTCTCTACTACTCACTCTCTACTATTCACTCTCTACTACTCACTCTCTACTACTCACTCTCTACTACTCGCTCTCTACTACTCTCTACTACTCGCTCTCCACTACTCACTCTCTACTACTCCATCTCTACTACTCTCTACTACTCACTCTCTACTACTCACTCTCTGCTACTCTACTACTCTCTACTACTCTCGCTACTACTCACTCTCTACTACTCTCCACTACTCACTCTCTACTACTCACTCGCTACTACGCTCTACTACTCACTGTCTACTACTCTCTCTCTACTACTCTCTACTACTACTCTCTATTATTCACTCTCTACTACTCACTCTGTACTACTCTCTACTACTCACTCTACTACTCTCTACTACTCTCTACCACTCACGCTCTAATACTCAACTATTCACTCTCTACTACTCACTCTCTGCTACTCGCTCTCTACTACTCTCTACTGCTCACTCTCCACTACTCACTCTCTACTACTCGCTCTCTACTACTCGCTCTCAACTACTCTCTACTACTCACTCTACTACTCACTCTCTACTATGCTACTACTCTCTCTTACTCTCTCTACTTCTCACTCTCTACTACTCGCTCTCAACTTCTCTCTACTACTCACTCTACTACTCACTCTCTACTACTCTACTGCTCTCTCCTACTCTCTCTACTTTTCAGTCTCTACTACTCTCTCTACTACTCACTCTCTACTACTCTCTACTACTCACTCTACTACTCACTCTCTACTACTCACTCTACTATTCACCCTCTACTACTCTCTACCACTCACTCTCTACTACTCCACTACTCTCTAATAGTCACTCTCTACTACTCACTCTCTACTACTCTACTACTGTCTACTACTCTCTCTACTACTCACTCTCTACGACTCTCTCTCTACTTCTCACTCTCTACTACTCTCTACTACTCACTCTCTACTTCTCTTGCTGTACTACTCTCTACTAGTCTCTCTCTACTACTCACTCCACTACTCACTCTCTACTACTCTCTACTACTCACTCTCTACTACTCTCTCTACTACTCACTCTCAACTACTCTCTACTACTCACGCTACTACTCACTCTCTACTACTCTACTCCTCTCTCTTCCTGTCTCAACTTCTCACTCTCTACTACACTCTCTGCAACTCACTCTCTACTACACACTCTCTACTACTTGCTCTCTACTACTCGCTCTCTACTACTCACTCTCTAGTACTCTCTAGTACTCACTCTACTACTCACTCTCTACTACTCACTCTACTACTCACTCTATTCTACTCTCTACTACTCACTCTCTACTACTCCACTACTCTCTACTAGTCACTCTCTACTACTCACTCTCTACTACTCTCTACTACTCACTCTCTACTACTCTCTCTACTACTCACTCTCAACTACTCTCTACTACTCACGCTACTACTTACTCTCTACTACTCTACTCCTCTCTCTTCCTGTCTCAACTTCTCACTCTCTACTACACTCACTACAACTCACTCTCTACTACACACTCTCTACTACTTGCTCTCTACTACTCGCTCTCTTTTACTCACTCTCTAGTACTCTCTAGTACTCACTCTATTACTCACTCTCTACTACTCACTCTACTACTCACTCTATACTACTCTCTACTACCCTCTCTCTACTACTCACTCTCTACTACTCTACTACTCTCTACTACTCATTCTGTACTACTCACCCTCTCTCTACTACTCATTTGCTACTACTCTCTACTACTCACTCTCTACTACTCACTCTCTACTACTCTCTCTCTGTTACTCTCTACTACTACTCTCTACTATTCACTCTCCAGTACTCACTCTCTACTACTCTCTACTACTCACTCTACCACTCACTCTCTACTACTCTACTACTCACTCTCTACTACTCTCTACCTCTCTCTACTACAAACTCTCTACTTACTCACTCTACTACTCTCTATTACTCACTCTCTACTACTCTCTCTCTACTACTCACTCTCTACTATTCACTCTCTACTACTCACTCTACTACTCACTCTCTACTACTCGCTCTCTACTACTCTCTACTACTCGCTCTCCACTACTCACTCTCTACTACTCCATATCTACTACTCTCTACTACTCACTCTCTACTACTCACTCTCTGCTACTCTACTACTCTCTACTACTCTTGCTACTACTCACTCTCTACTACTCTCCACTACTCACTCTCTACTACTCACTCGCTACTACTCTCTACTACTCACTGTCTACTACTCTCTCTCTACTACTCTCTACTACTACTCTCTATTATTCACTCTCTACTACTCACTCTGTACTACTCTCTACTACTCACTCTACTACTCTCTACTACTCTCTACCACTCACTCTCTAATACTCAACTATTCACTCTCTACTACTCACTCTCTGCTACTCGCTCTCTACTACTCTCTACTGCTCACTCTCCACTACTCACTCTCTACTACTCACTCTCTACTACTCGCTCTCAACTACTCTCCACTACTCACTCTACTACTCACTCTCTACTATGCTACTACTCTCTCTTACTCTCTCTACTTCTCACTCTCTACTACTCGCTCTCAACTACTCTCTACTACTCCCTCTACTACTCACTCTCTACTACTCTACTGCTCTCTCCTACTCTCTCTACTTTTCACTCTCTACTACTCTCTCTACTACTCACTCTCTCCTACTCTCTACTACTCACTCTACTACTCACTCTCTACTACTCACTCTACTATTCACCCTCTACTACTTTCTACCACTCACTCTCTACTACTCCACTACTCTCTAATAGTCACTCTCTACTACTCACTCTCTACTACTCTACTACTCTCTAGTACTCTCTCTCTACTACTCACTCTCTACGACTCTCTCTCTACTTCTCACTCTCTACTACTCTCTACTACTCACTCTCTACTTCTCTCGCTGTACTACTCTCTACTAGTCTCTCTACTACTCACTCTCTACTACTCTCTACTACTCACTTTCTACTACTCTCTCTACTACTCACTCTCAACTACTCTCTACTACTCACTCTCTACTACTCATGCCCTACTACTCTCTACTGCTTTCTCTCTACTACTCACTCTACTACTCACTCTACTACCTCTCTACCTCTACCTCTCTACCTCTACCTCTCTACCTCTACACTTCTACCTCTCTACCTCTCTCTACAAGTACACATATTCACATACATATATGTGCATATGCATTTGTATATATGTATGTGTGTGTATATATATATATATAAATACATATATAAACATATATAATCTGCATATCTATATAAATACAAATATAAATGCATGCATACATATACATATATGCATACATATGCATGTTATGTACATGAAAGTTTGAAAAGAACTAATAAAAGCAAAGCTAAAAGCCACCTAATTCAAACAGAATTGCTTTAACTCAAACGAGGGCGAGACCTATTGCATTTTCAATGCTTATTTACTTTGGTTCCATCAAGAAGGCATTCAGATGTGTCACACATTTGCCATACATTTTGAATGGTAGCACTCTAGTTGCTCATTAGATCACTGTAGTAAAGCTACTGCTCACCAGGGAAGTCTACTGCTGGTATTCAAAGTGCATGTTTCAGTCTGCATGTCAGAATTGTTTTAATGAAATATAAGAGGATTTGAGAAGTCAAAATGTGCCCTAATTTTTCTTTCTGCAGCCCTAATCATAATTTCTATGGCAAAATGAACCCCCTCATTTTGTTCCTTTGCAAATTAAATGTTTTAAGCGGTACCACTTTATTCCAATCAAGATGGCTTCAGGTGTGCCATACTTTTGTCATAAGTAAGACTGTTAGCGCTCTAGTTGTTCTTTAGAACACTCTGGGACATTCTGTCATTGGGCCATACTTGGGCTACATCTGGGTGATATTTGTGCTACATTTGGACTCTTTTGTCTCTGGTGGCCATCTTGGGAGACTTATTTGTTATGAAGTGTCCTCATTTACTACAGTCTCCTCAGTAGGAATACTTTCAGTTTTTTACTTTGATTCCATTAAGAAGGCATTCAGATGTGTCACACATTTACCATAAATTCAGAATGTTAGCACTCTCGTTTCTCATTAGATTACTGTAGAAAAGCTACTGCTCACCAGGGAAATCTGCTGATGGCATTGAAAGTGCATGTTTCAGTCTGCATGTCAGAATTTGTTACTGAAATAGAAGAGGATTTGAGAAGTCACTCAAAATGTGCCCTATTTTTTTTCCTTTTGCAGCACTAATCATACTTTCTGTGGCAAAATGAAGCCCCTCATTTTGTTCCTTTTTAAATTAAATGTTTTAAGAGTTACCACTTTATTCCAATCAAGATGGCTTCAGGTGTGCCATATGTTTATCATAAGTAGAACTGTTAGCGCTCTAGTTGTTCTTTGGAACACTCTGGGAAGCTGCAGTACAACACAAAGGAATCAACTGACAGTCTCTGCCCTTGTTGGATGTACATGTTTTACTGAGAATGTCAGACTTCATTCTCACATGACTTGGAAAGATAATGTGAATTTACAGAAAATATGCTCTCAGTTTAGCTTATAGATCACCTTCCAACCCTCTGTGGGATTAGCATGAGAAAATAGTTTTCTCTCAAACGTGATTCATGATATCCCAGCAGAAGGCTTTTTCACTTGGTAAAATCTCCTTGGAACATACCATAATTCCTAAAATCAGTATGGTACCATCAACAAATGATTTATAATGTATCTAAAGTCTTAAAACTTTCTATTAACTGCAATGCTTTTTAATGAGGTGCTATCATGTATATTGGTCCCAAGATGGCTGCCAACACTTCTTGGATGAAGTGCTGACAGCCAATCAGATCTCACGATAAGATGTGTGGTTAGGCTCCGCCCAGATATATATGTGATTTTACTTTTGATTTTCTCAGGAACTACTGAATGGATTTACACCATTTAAGCAAAAGGCACGACTCTGGACTAAGGTTTACCTTTCTGCCAAATTTGGTGTAATTTCGTTCAGCAGTTCGGGCTGTAGCTGCGACTAAAGATCCCTATGGAAAATTGCATGGGGAAAACATGTTTTGGGACCCCCCTTTTTCTCGGCCCCCGCTTGACGAATCACCCCGAGACTTTCAGGATAGGAGCGGACCGGAGCGGGCCATGAGTTGTGAAAATTTTGCGAAGATTCATCAACCGGCGCCAAAGTTATTCTAAATAGAATGTTGCGGATTTCCTATGGATAATAGGTCCTAACTATAACTACCTACTGGCGACCGCCAGTAGGTAATTTGTGTATATATATATATATATATATATATATATATATATATATATATATATATATTCACTGAAAAAACCATAGGTTTCACACACGTTATAGTTACGAATTAGCATTTAAAAAACCTTGCAAATTCACTTAAAAAACCATAGGTTTCACACATGTTATAGTTAGCTGGACATTTCACTCGTAAAAAACCAATGAAATTCCCTAGTTATAGTTACTGCAGGCGACTATAACTCACGCGACTGCAATCCTCTGCTGATGACGTCAGATATTACATCACTGTATTTAGACACTTATTTACCCATGGAGAGGTGTGGCTCACCGGTTAGAGGCGGCGGACCTGTAAGCAGAGAATCGGCCAGGGACCAGGGTTCAATTCCCGACGCGGCAGGGTTGTGGACCAGGGTCAACACGGACTCGATAATTCTCGCCTCAGTACCTACTCTAACCAGGAACACACTCGGCAACTCTGGGCATTAAGCTTGCCTCATCTCTACAACGGCCCCCCACAGACACCGGGGATGCCTGGTTTCACCTTGGAGATACCCAGAAAGGGACCATCTCACAGGGATAGCCAGGACGGGTTCCCCAGCGGTCTACTGCGCCGGGACGCCCCGTTGCTGGGGCAGCTGTGCGCTTTACAAGTCTACAACATTTACATTCTTCCATTAATCTTTAGCTATACATATATTACAAATATTTATTTTTCAGAAAGACACATATGTCATCAGTGATGTAATATCTGACGTCATCAGCAGAGGATTGCGGTCGCGTGAGTTATAGTTGCCTGCAGTAACTATAACGGGGGAATTTCATTGGTTTTTTACGAGTGAAATGTCCAGCTAACTATAACATTTGTGAAACCTATGGTTTTTTATGTGAATTTGCAAGGTTTTTTAAATGCTAATTCGTAACTATAACGTGTGTGAAACCTATGGTTTTGTCAGTGAATTTGTACGGTTTTTTAAATGCTAAGTTATTTCTGGTTTTACACCGTGCGCGCACCGTGCGCGCTCTGTGGGCACTCGGTGCGCTTCGCGCACCGAGCGCCCACGGTTCGCAGTGCGCGCAGGGTGCGCGCACCTCGCGATTTTTAAAAAATAAAATAAAATGTTTTTTTCTCCCGTGGGGGTCCTTCTGTGACCCCCTGACCAAGGCTAGGGGGTCAGGAACTGTCCACTCTGCCCCCTTTTCACGTTCTCCACCTTTGTGTTTCACCCCCTCAGAATGCGAGAGACAAAATGTCAGCCGACACTTCCTGGTTTCGATTGATTTGAATGTTTACCGACATCTAACAACCAATCAGAATTGCGCTTGCGCACGGCAGGGTGCGCGCACAGTGCGCGCACGGTGCGCGCGTATAGATATTGATATGCATTTAAATGCTATTTTCTCAGGAAATACTGAACAGATTTACACCAGACCTGCAAAAGGTACTTCGTTGACCTTATGGCTACCTCTCTGCCAAATTCCACGTAATTCTGTTCAGCCGTTCGGGCTGTAGCTGCGACTAAAGGTCCTATGGAAAAATGCATGGGGAAAACGCGTTTTGGGACCCCCCCTTTTTCTCGGCGCCCGCTTGACAAATCACCCCGAGACTTTCAGGGTAGGAGCTGAACGGAGCTCCCCATTAGTTTTGAAAATTTCACGAGGATTCGTCAACCGGCGCCAAAGTTATTCAAAATAGAATTTTGAGATTTCCTATGGAAACTAGGTTGTAACTATAACTATCTACTGGCGACCGCCAGTAGATAATATATATATATATTTCTTAATTTCTTATTATAATTACATAAAATCTTGTGAAGTAAAGGTACAAGCGAATGCCTACTGCATATTTTATAATTGTCTTATTTGTCCTCCCATCGTATGACTGACGTAAATATATTTTCATAGGGACTACAAGGTTAGTGGTGCAGCACAACTAGAATTTAGGGTGAATGGGGGCTGTGTTTGTTCAGAATTGGCACCATAAAACTAACAAAATTAATGCCTGACTCCAGAGAGGGATGTAGAACTTGGTGGGGTAGATGCTGTAACATTCGAAGGATACAAAATCTTGACTAAATAGTCCAGAAACATGAAATTAAATGCAACATCTCCAATCCATGTGTCCGATGCATAATTCCCAAAAGTCAAAATCAGTGTAATTCTCCCAATCCAGAGAAGCTGCTTTCCTGTCTTGAAGGTGCATATTCCTGGCAACCCATTCCATTATCTTTTTACCTGATTTCACTCTGAAACACATCCACTGATGCAGGCAGGGTAACATGAAAGGTAGGGCCTAACACCTCCTCTGGGTGACGTCAACACAAAGGGACATGATATGTGGTCTGACTGCCAAACAGAACTAATGGGGAAGCGTGGGTGTCTATGTGATGACATTAAGGCAATCCAAGAAGATCCAAGGGAGGTTATCCATCTATGCTGAGCAGCATGGGCCTCCTGCAGGGCAGCAAAGCCTTTCTCCATTACTTGGTTGTGCTGCACTATGGTCTGCAATATTTTCACCTGGACAGCAAACATCTGCCTCCACAACACCACAAATGCCTCCAGGAGGAACATTGGCCTGGCAGAGGCAAGGGGAGTAAATGAGAGCTTGGTGGTACCAGTGGACACGTGAACCCTCAGAGATGGTTCTCCAGTTGGGTAAGCATTCCTTCTGAGAGGACCAGTGATAGAAGGTGTGTACTCAGGATGAGGTGTTATTTAGCCTCCTGTCCTGACACAATTGGCTGCTCTGGGCCTGGAGGACAACTCTCCACACTGTTTTCCTGGCACATGGTGGTGTACAGGTTGGCCAACACTTCCACTCTGCCCACCTCCAGGAAACAATTAGTGAATGGCATGTTGTATCTATGTGATGGGTCAGTCACATCTGCAAAGGTGTAGCCATCCTACTCCTCTATCCCATTGGAGTGATGATGCCTAGCCACCCTGCATCTGATGTCCTCTGCTGCTTCCAAGAGCCATGCTAGTCTTCTTCTGTCTGGCTGCTGCCTGTGTTTAAGAAATAGTGAAAAGGGGCAATAAGTCCAATTGTATGAGTTAGCACTTGCCCCCATGTCACAGAGGTCATGAACTCTATTGGACATGCTCTCCCCAAATCATGTACCTTGCTCCTGCATCTACAGCTGTCATCATTGATAACGTGAGCAGCGTCAATAGTATCTATATAACGCATGTCTTTGCCTTTCTATATATCCATCTCTTTCATTCCGCGCATCAGCCTTACTGGCTATTTCTAACTGTTTTTCTCTACTTACGTTAACAGTGTTGAAGCTAACAAACACCCTATTACCAGCTACTTGGCGTTGTTATTTAAAGAGCTGCAGCTTGTAATATATAACAGTTTACACCAAGTTACTTACATCTAATCTATGTTTAGTTAACAGCAATGTATCTGTCTTTCCAGCTAAACATCTGTGGGTGTGCATTTTTACATCTGACTCTCTATTTATTTATTTAGGCCAAACTCTCTATCTGTCCCTTATCTCTGTAACTGCCTTACTACCTGTTTTTATCTATTGTGCTGTCTCTCTCTATGTTTTTGTCAACAACATTTGTAAAATCGCACATCCAGAGTTAGAAAAGCTCTTATAAAAGGCACCTGAAAAGAACACAAGTTTATGCCATGTTGATTACTTTTTATCCGTCCCATCTATCCTTCCATTCATCTATGTGTAAGTCTGCCTTGATCAAGCAATGTATCTTCAACAATGTCAATAACATGCTTTTGTATGTCTATCTATTGCCATGGATATCAATTATTCAGCTTGTTGTTGGACTTGGCCTTCTCTGAAGCATCACCACCAAACTGTTTGCCTTGACCCCTTTGTAAACCCGCTTTTGTTAGCTTTATGACTCTGTCCACTTTATCACTGCTAACAAGTGCTAAAGTGCTTGTGCTCAAGCCGTAAAACATGGTCAAACTGGCTTACACCTGATTGGTTTATTTAATCTACTTATAAATCCTTAGTAAAGTGGTATACCATAGGCCCAAAGCTGGTAAATTAAATGCTCCTAGTAGGCCTGCAACACTTATTCTGCCACATATTTAAGAATCCCTTAAAACATCTCACAGGTCTGCCATTGCAGCCTGTTAGCTGGTTTTAACTGCCAATTCGACTTGGTAAAATAATCTACTTGCCAAGCCTTAAGCTTCCTTTCTATTATCTCTAAGTCACCCCCAAAGTCACTGAGACATCGATTGTAAAGCATTGAAGATAATGGACTCTCCAAGGTGTTGAACTCACACATTGTTGTTCTTCAATATTAGTACTGTGCGGTTCCTCGCCTCCGCAGAGGTGGACTACCTATGGAACTGCTGGTTGAGAGGTGTGAGGCAAGATTGATAACGACCTAATAACAGGATTATGGATGATGCAATAACCAGAACACTTCCAGGTGACACGTGTTAGATTTGTCCATTGGTAACTTATAGATATCTGTCTCACGGCTTTCTATGTTGGAGCCTCTATGATGCATCTGTCAATATTGCTATGTTATGCAGTATACTAATGATGACGGAAGTTGTAATCTTGTGCAAACCAATAAAGTTTGTTTAAATAAAAAACAAAAAAACAAAAAAAAAATTCACCCCCAAAGTAGGCCCCAGACAGACCATAGGGTAGGGTGTATTGTAATTAAAAAGATGCACGTGTACTTTTAAGTTTTACATGTGTTGATAGTGAAAAACTCACTAATTTGCTTTTTGTTACTGTGCGACCTCCCTCTTCCATGGGATTTTGTTATTTATTTATTTTATTAATAGCATTTCTATAGCACTCAGCTACCCACTAGTGGTTTCCCGGCGCTTAGACACTAGGGGTCGATTACAATGATGTTCGGAAAACATTCTTACCAAATCGTTCTCGGAATGTTTTCTGACTGAATCGGATCCTGGGAGTCCGACAAACCAATTAAGATGCATCCCAATGCTTACAGATATGATTTAGTCGGACTCCCATTGACTTTAATGGAAGCCTGTGTACTGACCGAATACACAGGCTCCCTTTGAAGAAAGGGGTGGCTGGGAAAGATTACGCGCCCTGTGGTGGACACCCCATGGTTCCTGCAAAACCGTGCATGGTTGCAAAGAGAGGTCCCTTTGGTACCCCTACAGGACCGATTCAGAAGGCCCCGGGTGAAGAGGGGCCTGCTACGTGCCCCCAAAGTCAGATTCCAACAGGCGATCCAAGTCGGAACAACCGACTCGGAAAGGCTGTCCGAATTTGACATCGGAATTGCTCGGTCAGAAAGCTATCAAGTAGTTCAGAAACGCAGCCCGTATACACACATGATTCGGCTCCAGAGGACTCGGACTTTCCGCATGCCATTCAGTTTGGATCTTAATCGGCTGTTCAGAAAGGTTTTCGAATTGGTCGGAGACAATGCTACACAATCCAATTTGGAGCCTTTCCAGACAGCATTGTAATTGACCCCTAGGTAGGGTCTTTTCCGAATCGCTTTAACTTAATACAATCAGGTCTTCAGTTGCTTGCTGAAATTTGTTAATGAGAAACAACCTCTCATTGCTTCTGCAAGGGTGTTTCACTGCTTAGGGCATTGATACACAAATGATCAGCCTCCAATCCAAGTGTGTTTCATTCTAGGAATTTCAAAAAGGGAAAGACCACTGGAGCCAAGGAACATGCTGGATAATAAAGACTGGCAAGATCATGAAGATATCTAGGGCCATCCATCGATCTTGCTTTATATATATAGCGTAGGGTTTTAAAATTAATTATTTTCTCCACTCTGAACCAATGGAGTTTGCAAAGAAGGTGTAAGGTTGTAACATTTTTCTATAGTGTATATAGCATTCTGGCTGCCGAATTCTGGACCACTTGTCTGATAGAGGCTTTATCCGCCCCTAGACAAAGTATGCTACTGCAGTCCAGTCTTGACATGGTGAGTGCCATACTTTCTGTCCTTTGAGCGGAAATGGCAATAACCAGATAATATTCCGCAACAATTTCAAGACAGCAAAACTGTTGGCTGCCACCCGAGGTCTCATGGAAAGCTCATTGAGCAACAAAGAAATCAAGGTTCTTCAGCTTGGTTGCTGGTTCCAGTAAGGGACTCAGGATGGCCGGCCCATGATGGGGACCCCACAATGATGGATACTTTACTAACAAAAGTACCTTGGTCATATCTCCATTTAATTTGAGTGAATAGTTGTTCATAAACCCCGTGACCACACCAAAACATGTATTCAGTGCCTCAGAGTAATGACTGTGCAGATGACAGGGAAAAGATGAGCTTTGTGTGATATGCAGATGAAAATAAGGCGAGTCCCCAGCTTTCCACTTAGTCCACCAGTGGCTGCATGGAGATGTTAAATAGTGCAGGACTTAGGCCTGACCCTTTGGGAACCCCTACCAGGAATGACTGGCTGAATTCTCCTGGAATTAGCGCTCCTTTAAAAAGGATGTCGTCCACAGCCACCAATTAAAGAGTCTCATGAGACACAGTATCAAACAAATCAAGAAGAATCAGTGCGGGTATCTCACCCTTATCCAGGAGCCATCCTGGATGTTCTGTGACTCCTAAAAGCACGGATTCAGTACTGTGTCCCTTTCTGAACCCTGACTGTGAAGGTTGTTGAGAGCCCTGGGCCTCAATAAAACCATGGAGTAGGTTGTTAACATGTTACTCCATGACCTGTGCCCTAACAGGAAGCATTGACACTGGTTTATAGTTGGCTTAGTTGTGGGATCTAAGTTGGAGTTCTTCAGGAGAGGCCAAATAAAGGCATATTTCTATGCCTGTGGAGATGTTTAGGAGTTCCACGAGTAGTGAAGAGTCTCCAGATCTAATGTCCTGACTTTGGACAGAGGTAGATGATCACTTGGTGATCCCAACCTTATTGATGACAGTGTTGCCAAAAACCCAAGCTGATCCATTAAGTTCCAGGATTTTAATTCCTGCCTTACTTGAGTCCCTTCTGCTCTCGTTGATTCTCCAATAACTGAAGAACCCACCAGTATCCTTGGTGGCGACCTATTGTTATCCCCTTTCTCTGAAGACATCTGAATATCTGACACCTTTTTGACGAAAAGAAGCGCCAGCTTCTCACATTGAAGTTGAGACAATATAGGTGCTGTTGAAATCCTGCTAGGATCCAAGAGGTCCTAGAACACTCTGCAGAGTGTTTTTGGACAGTTTTGAAAGGAGGTAATTTCTTTTGAGTAGTAAATTCTCCGGGCCACACTACAATTACCATGATAAATTCTCAGTGCATTTTTAGATATATGCTTAGTTTCTTCATTGTAGTTCGATTTCCAGGACCTTAAATTTAGATTGTTCTACCCTTAAAGCCCCCCTGGATCAAGGGGCCTGAGGATAGATTCTAACTGGGTAACTTATTTTGACTGGCAAAACTGTCTCCATGCATCTTGCAGCCATTTATCAATCCTCGGTTGATCAAACTCGGCAACTTGCATTAAACTGGGCACTGAGTTCTTAAACAGGTTAATAAGAACTTTTGTGCCCAGTTTTGACTATACCCTGGTCTTAATCTGTGCACCCGTTTCTTGTTCCTGCTTGTCCATGGACCATTCAGACCGAGAATGGTATGGCATAATGGTCCGACTATATTAGGGGCACAGCCTGAGCTGAGTCCAGTGCTTGTTTATTAGCCAGGTTCAGATTTAGCAGATGTCTTGCTTTGTTTGTCGGTGCAACATTAATTAGCTCCAGATTTAAGATCTTTCAGGTCCTGAATTTGAGTTTGTCCATCACAGCATGATCTGTCATGAAAGTGAATATTTAGTTTACCCACTAGAACACTAGAATATTAGCGGATTTTAAGATGTAGGGAGCCAGTAATTCTGGAAGCAGTATCCTCCAATTCTCAACTTAACCCGGAGGATGGTATAATATTGCCCCATATAATGTGAAAATATGTGTCACTTCTAGTGAAAAAGGTCTTGCTTTCCAATTCGGAATCATAAGTTCTTGAGTTTAGCATTGAAAACAATGTTTAAAATCAATAGCAAACCCTCCACCCATTCACCCTATCTTGTCTTTTCTCAATATTGAATAGTTTAAAAGCAAAGCAGCAATAACATCTGGGAGGGAGGCCTCATCCAACCATGTCTCACTGTGCACTCTGTCAGCTTGAGTAACTTTCACCTTTTCAACATGGCGACATCAGCCAGTCCTGTTTCCATTTCTACCTAACCCGGACGTCACGCTTTGCACTCTTTCTTCCGTTTCTAGCTGTATTTTACGGCACTCGCCAATCTTCCAAGCACCGACTCAGATACCGGTCGCCACCCGCCACTACGGTTCGCGTTCCAACTGCTTCTTCACTATCCATGTAAGTCTTTAGTCTCGTTTTCTCCTATATCCTTCGTTGCACTAAACATTTTTTGTTATGATGGATCCCCCCATCTTCCAACCATACTCTTCTTGTTTTTTTTGTTTAATATTCTCGTGTCCTCCACAACAACAGTTGCTGGTAAGCGAGGTTACACTTTCATCCAGTTTGTATACATTTTGGCTTATTGCCTTTGTCACTCACCCCCTGTCATTGTGTTTTCCCGTAACAGCGCATCGGCTGGTACTTTCGTTTTTCACTTTCATTCGAGTTCCCCAATGTTTTATTACATGAGGTATGTTCATCTCGTTATGCATTACTCTCGTACTTTCCTTTTCCCCACATTCTCCACAAGATATATACAAACTACCTTCTTCACCATCACCATGGTGTATTCTCTTTCCTGGTGACGTTGTTTCTGTTGCTTGGCTTTTTTCCAAATTCCATCGTTATATTCCCAAAAATAGTGGCATGTTTCAACTACCTATAGAGTGAGACTAACAGTTTGTTGCATCATAATCAATGGTTCTCTTTGAGTATCAAAAAATGTTCATTTTCAGTAATGTTCATTATTATCTTTGTCCGTAGATTTCCCCTGACGAAGGGACGTGCCTGTCCCGAAATGCATTGGGCTCATCTTTACTCTCTCATGTATTCAATGGAATGAATCAAAAATGTAATTCGTTTATCTACTGATACAATTGTACTTGCTTATGGATATAGTACAAATGATGTGTTATTGTTTATGAAATGATTCACAAGTATATGCGTACTTATATTCTACATATATGAATCAATATATGTCTTTTTGAACTCAATTGATTTGTTTGATTACTTTACATAAGTCAAGGTGACTAATAACCAAGGGTCATAGCTACCCCTTGCACTGTGCGCAGTGACAACTACCGCATGGTCAGTTTGTTTTCTTCATTGACTCTATGCCCGATTGACAGCGAGCATATCACTGCAGCACCTAAGTCATTAGTGATTTAATTTCAGTTCTAACCTGAATAAGCAGGAGTGCGCTGCCCCCTGTCACAAATCTGTGAGAAACAGAGCATGCCTTCAGAACGTAGTGGTGCATCCGCAGCCCATTCATGCCTAAATAGGGGCATAGCACAAAAAGGCAGGAACAACTACCTTGCTAACCGAACCTTACATGTGTCCCTCTAATGGAGGCTTTGTGGAACAACACAAGCATGGCACTTAACACTTGTGCACCATGTTCCAGGAGTTGTGGTTCAAAAAGCGAATCACACTTTGTTTTTTTAGAACTTCCCCCACAGTGGTTGCCATAAGTAAAAACAACTTTCAGACTATGTCAATGCTGATCATGATGTTAAAAAAGAGGCTATTCTCAGCGTAGCGGTACTCGATAAACACACCCTACCTCTTGCTGTGTATCCCCGCCCGATTCATGCCTAAATAGGGGCATATCGCAAAAAGGCTGAGACAGGTAGCTCGCTAACTGAGCCATACGCTTGTCTCTCTAATGGAGGCTTGGCAGAACATCACAAGCTGGCCACTTAACACTTGTCCAC
The DNA here is from genome assembly GCF_964204655.1 of Triturus cristatus. Lineage (NCBI taxonomy): Eukaryota > Metazoa > Chordata > Amphibia > Caudata > Salamandridae > Triturus > Triturus cristatus. The sequence goes on along the minus strand of NC_140584.1, from coordinate 464,566,275 downwards.
CATGCTCCAACAGTAGTGGTTCAAAAAGCTAATCGCACTATGTTTTTTAAAAAAATGCCCCAAATTCCCCACAGTGACTGTCATAATAAAACTTATAGACTGTGTCAAAGCTGATTATGATTTTCAAAAAGAGACTATTTCTCAGCATAGCGGTAATCGACAAAAGCACCCTACCTCTCGCTACAGGATAACATTGGATTACCTTATTACATTTAATAACTGATAACTTTTGGATTCGGAGCAGGTAGAAAATGCTGGTTTGGTGTTTAAGGAATTGTAACTTAAAATCCTCTGTCATGGTAAAGTTGGATTTTAAGTCACAGTTCTAAAAAGTTTACTTTTAGAAAGTTGGCATTTTTTTGTCCTAAGTATTTGGTGCCTGCTGCCTGTTCCTGGGTCACATAATTGGGTGCAGTTGCCAGTTGGCATTTGTGTATTCCTCCTAGACAACCACACAATAGATGGACTAGTTTGCCTGGGTAGGCCATCCTAGACAGTATGGAGGATGAAGCTCTAAACAGCTCCACTTCCAATTCCAAAAACTGTGCTGTGCTCTTACACAAAGAACTTCACACTAGCCTATTGGGCCTGCTAGACAGACTGGGGACAGGGCAGGCAGGCAGGAAATTACAAACACCTCTGTGAGAATAAGCCTCCAGAGGTTTCTCCTACTCCAAAGGAGGCATTAGGTATACAAATAGGACCCACACACTCTTCAGTTCACTCCTGGACCAGTGGAAGGACTCTCAGAAGACTCCAGCTGCTGTGGCCTATTGTGTACTTCAGAAGAACTACATTGCACCAAGAAAGACTGCTCTGCTGCCTGAAGCCTTCTCTGAGCCCCCATAGGTCTATCCTGCTGCCCTGTTCCTCTACTCAAATGCAATACTTTCAGATTAGCTCCAAGGGCTAGTTGGTGGCCTCCTGATCAGAGCCTCAAGGACAGAAAAGCCTCCAACCATCTTGAACCCTTACCTGGATCCTGCCTGAGTGAGTTCTGACCCTTCAAGTGATGCCTCTTTAGTCCTGGACCCTTGGAAGTGGTGCTAAGGTACCCTAGATAGCACAAATTAAAAACTTGGACTTTTGCCCAAAAAGTGCTTTGAAAACCGAGGGGAGACCGGGACCTATTTGCTCGTCTATGCACCAAAGATGCATCACTGGTTGGCCTGACTTCATCTTATGTTCTTCTACGCAGCTGTAAATCCTGCTTACCCGCTCCTCACAGAAGGGGTATACTGCCTCATGGAGCTACATCCTGCGGCTTTATGCCGATAGAAATTTTCGACCACCAAAAAAGAGACTAATTCCGAATGTATGAATTTTCACGTCGACTTCATACAGTGGCTACCCAACCCTGACTCTTCCTCCTGAGACACCGTCATCTGCCTTGCCCTGCTGAACTTTACCTTCTCAGACATTTTCTTCCATAATTACTTCTAAGGCTGAAGGTAAGCGGAGACCGGGCCCAAATCACAGTCAGCCATAAATTTTGACTTTGCCTCAGTCTTGCGTGAATAGATGTCTGTAACTGTTGGTGCTTTGATCTCTTAGGTGTTTTTTCCACTTTAAACTGTAAAAATTCATAACTCCAGTTCTACCAATTGGAATTTTGTCATTTGGTGTCAAATAATTTGCAAAAATGTACTCTATTTTTTAAAGTGGCGTGGGATTTTTCTATAGCTGTGTTTTCACTTGAATATTGTTTAAATGCTGCATTAATACCTTAAATATTTCCTCTAACTTAAGCCTGACTGGTCTTGTGCCACACTACCTGCGGGTTAAGCACAGGTTAATTTAGTGACCTTTTTGGCTCACCCTGCCAAGCGCTGGGGGTACGCACCGTACATACACGGGTGGGGGTACGACTCGAACGTACACGGGTGTACATACATGGGGGGGTTCGACACGTACAAGGGTGTACATACACGGGGGGTTCGACACGTACAAGGGTGTACATACACGGGGGGTACGACACGTACACGGGTGTACATACACGGGGGGTACGACACGTACAAGGGTGTACATACACGGGGGTACGACACGTACACGGGTGTACATACACTGGGGGGTACAACACGTACACGGGTGTACATACACGGGGGTTCGACACGTACAAGGGTGTACATACACGGGGGGTACGACACGTACACGGTGTACATACACGGGGGGGTTCGACACGTACAAGGGTGTACATACACGGGGGGTACGACTCGAACGTACGGGGGCGGGGGGGTCGGTGCGTACATACGGGGGCTGCGGGGGGGTTGGCGCGTACATATGGGGGCTGGGGGGGTCGGCACGTACGTACGGTACGGGGCTGGGGGGGTCGACGCATACATACGGGGGCTGGGGGGGGGGTACGGCACGTACCGAGCCACCTACTCTGGTCGTTTCGCGCCGTACTTCGCTTTTCCGGCACTTTTTGGGTGGTTTTTCGTGGTTCCTGGGTCGTGAAACACTGCCTGAAAGCGTCCCGACGTCACGTCGCAGCATTCCCGGATCACATTCGTATGTATATTTTCGTCGGTCGGTGTTTTTTACGATTCGTACGGAAATGGTGTTTCCGTGCAAATCGTAATTCCTTGTTTGTAATGTTTTACGACCGGGTATGAGTCGGACGGAGAAAACGTTCCGACCGACGGTTCGTACCCGGTTTTTACTGGATCGTAATCGGCACCTTCCTGTGTATAGCAACTACATTGCGTGTAGACTTGTTTGCACAGCTTCTAATACTTATAAAGAGCATATTAACAGTGAGTCCAGCTACTACAAATGGCTTGGATACAATGTAAGTTGTCTTATGAACTGGTGTCGCTCTGTTGGCCTACAAAACCTCCTTGTCCTCAGACCTCCCACCAGGGCAGCAGCCTTACCCTTATTTGTGTTTCAGATTTGTAGCAATGTGCTCCACGTTAGTCATATTTTCACAGCACTCTCAGTCACTTCACAGCTAGCCATACACATCTAGTACTGGTAGCTCACATGCCTTCTAAATATCCGAATTTTAGAGATGCTCCTGGGATGTGAAAAGCATACTTTGGTTATGTTATAAAGAATTGTATGCAGTAGTGTTGCAAGGATGCCATGGTCCCTGGTGCAAAGCAAGGGAATGGTCTCTTTGATAGCTATTAGGGTAGCAAAAACACAGCAATGCTTATGGTTCAGTGGACTCCTCTGGGTTCTGTACACCTGTGCCACTGCACCAATGGTAGATACGACCCTGATAGTATGGTGCTGAATTTGGTTAGGTTGTTCTTAACCTTTGGGCTTCTGTGGACTAGATTCACAATATGAGCTTGGACTTCATTTAGGAGTCACTACGGGTTGCTGTTGTAACTTATAGCTTACCCCTTGAGAGCCCTGGAATTTTCTTTGGGACCCAGGGCCCCACAAGTGGCAAAATCAGGATCAAGAACACAGGGGCATTCTTGATACTCCTATGGACTGGTAGGGTCCCCCTCTCAGGGGAGCACATGCTGCTATTTCTGATTGTGGATTGCCTTGTGGGTTTGTTTTTCTGGTTGTTCTTTCAGTTTAAAATAAAACCGTACAGTGGGGTCCGGATGGTGTGGCTATCAACGCTGCTAACTCTTGTGCATCTTCCTCAGCCGCAACACACGCTCTACAATGTGTATCATATGCTCCTTTTGTCTGCTAGCGGCCGGCCGGAAGGTTGTAGGCCCATCTTTATATATTTTTTGTGTTTTGTAATAAACGGTTTAAAAAAAAAAAAAAAAAAAAAAAAAAAAGAACACAGGGGCATTCCCCTCCTTTCTGCCATGTAATAAAAAACTTAACCATCACATGCTTGAATGAGAGCTTCAGCAGAAGTCGAGATAAGTAACAAATGCTTTTAAAGGCATTTTGTGTGTTTGCTTGCAGGTTAGCATAGCAAACACAACAAGATGTTGGACGGAGTGCTGAAACATTTCAGACACTCACCCCCAGGTCAAAAGATCTGGGTTAAATCTATAGCTCTTTTCGTCACCATGCCACCCCAGTTTGGACCCAGCCATATTCAAATCAGTTTTGACCCTGCTCCTCATGTGAACTATTAGGCCAGGTCCTCCCTGGACTGGAGCAAGCGTCCTGTAACCGGTTTCGGGGTATCACCCCTCATTAGCCAGGCTAGTTTGAATTCAGTGGCACAGCGAGCAAGGGACCCACGTCTGAGCATACCCTTGGCCATTTAGGATGAACATAGCAAATACAAGATGATGTACAGAGTACTGTAACTTTTCAAACACTCACCCCTAGTCAAGAGATCTGGGTTCTTTTGCTTACCATGCCACCCCAGCCATATGCATATCAGTTAGGGTCGACCTGGCCTGGCAGTTCAAGCTGGACTGTTCCCATAGGTAGCAGAGTCAAAAATGATTTGCATATGGCTGTGTTTAAACTGGAATGGCATGGGAAGAAAGATGGATTTATGCCGAGATCTCTGTCCTGGGGTGAATGTTGACATTGTTCAACATTCTGTGCATCAATTGTTCTTTTTGCAGTTGTCACCCGAGTGGGACAGGTATGCCCAGATGTGGGTCCAGTGCTCTCCATACCACTGTAGTCAAGCTAGCCTGGCTGATGAGGGGTGAAATACTGAAACTGGTCCCATGATGCTTGTGTCCAGTCCTGGGAGGACCGGGCTTGGCAGTTTGGGCTGGACTGTTCCATAGGGAGCAGGGTCAGACTGATTTTCATATGGCTGGGTTTAAAGTGGAATTATATGGGGAGCAAAAAAATAATGGATTTAGGTCCAGATCTCTGTACTGGGTTGAATGTTTGACATCCTCAACATTCTGCCTATCAATTGTTCTTTGTGAAATTGCCATCCCTAGTGGGATCGGTATGCCCAGATCAGGGGTGAAACTGGTCCCAGGATGCTTTTTTCCAGTCCTGGGAGGACCTGGTCTGTCAGGTCAGGCTGGACTGTACCCATAGGGAGGAGGGTTAAGACTGATTTGCATACGGCTGGGTTTAAACTGGAATGGCATTAGGAGCAAAGCAAAGCATGATTTAGACCCATATCTCTGCACTGGGGTGAATGTTTGACATTGTTCAACATTCTGTCCATCAATTGTTTTTTTCCTTGCTGGTGAGAGCACCAGCAAGCAGGCACACAACATGAGAGAGGATATTATTTGAGAGAGGGCATATTTATGTGTATGTGTTTGCATTTGTAGGAATTGCTCTGTGAGTGGACATGAGTGACAGTGAGTGACAGATAGTGAGACTGAATGTCAGTGAGTGTAAGAAAATGGGTTTTTAGTTGAGAGGGGTGGAAAGAGAAACCCCACAAAAAATAATAAAAACTTGTGCTTAACCCTCTGGTAGCTTGGCACAACAGCAGTCAGGCTTAATTTAGAGGTGATATGTAAGGTATTTATGCAGCACACAAACAATATTAAGATGAAAGCACAAAACAAGAAGAAGCCCAAATTTAAAAAAATTAAATGACACCATAACAAGAAAAATCTTATCCAAAGAACAGGAGATATGAGTTTTTAAAGTTTAGGTGAGAAAAGTGCAAAGAAGCACAAAGTGCCACTTCCAGTTATGTGGTTGCACTAGACTGATGGAAAGTCACTATCTAAGGCCAACCACGATGTAGCTTGGGTTGGATGCAGGCACCAGAGTAGTCCCACTGAAGAGTTACCCTCTCAAAATCCACATGAAGAGTTCTATTGGTGTTGGTGGCAGCTATGAGGAAGAGATTCTTGGTGCAAGAAGCAGGTTGAGCATTGCAGACATTTGTTGCAGTGGCACGAAGAGCTGGTTGTCACTGGATCTTTGTGGTGCTTGATTACTGCAGACAGTTGCTCTGTGCCTGAAGTGTAGTCTCTCTTTGCCAATCATAATGGGCAGCTGTTCTTGACATGCACAACAGGTCCTGCTGGCACTTCTAATTTGCGGCCGTCGCAGGTGGTCTACTTTCAGCACCAAAAGGACATTGGACAGTCAGGAGGAGGCAAAAACCTTTGTATCTTCACCTTTTCTTTAGGAGGAGTTGACATTGATGCCAGCCAAGCGTCCAGCACCTGGGGGACACCTTTTGGGGATCAGGACTCACTCCAACAGTTGTCAGCAGCAGGGGTCAGGCAGATCAAAACAGGTCCAATTGGTGCTGGTCAGCTGTGCAGTTCCAGTTATGCCTCTGTAAGCTTGTTTTGTCCCTGTAGCTCACACAGGAGGTTAGCCAACTGACCACTGGAGTAACTCTGGGTAGCCTGGATTTAAGGCACACAAGTCCAATCCTTCTACACAGACCCTCTTGCTCAGACAGCATGGCAGCCCTCCCTCTGAACCTTCCACAGGTCCAGGAATTTTCTGATGAGCGTTTCTGAATGACCCATTGTTATACCCAGATGCCAGCCTTTGTGTGGACGAATTACCTGACCCTCCCCCCCAACAAACTTGCTTCTTGTCAGCTCTTCCCCTTGACCTGATTCTAGATTAAGACCCTCTAGGGGAATAAAGGTAAGAGCAGGCCTGGTATCAGGTTCCTTTGTGTGTTCTGCAGGCAGGGACCCTTTGAATGCAATCAGGGCAGGACAAAGCTCCTCCCAAGCAATCCTGCCACTACGACCCTCACCCCTCACACTTAGGCTTCCTTTGCCTTGCTGTCTGGCACCAATACAATGTTTAATTACAATTCATTTGAGTGTAAACACAATTTCTCCATTTGTTCCCAATCTGTAGTTAGCAGCTAGTGAGCTAAATAAGGTAATCCATTGCCTTGCAACAGTGACAAAATGACTTTAGGAGTTTTTCACTACAATGACGCGTAAAACTTAAACCCACCTCTTCTACATTTTAGATGCACTTAGGGTTGACTTAGAAGTATTAAAGAGGAAGGTGAAGGCCTTGCAAAAACTTTTTTTTTTTGCCAGGTCGACATGGCAGTTTAAATCTGTACTGCAGATTGTACTCTCAGGCCTGAGATATATTTTTCAAAGGCTACACTAGTGAGTGGCCCAATGAGTGCTGCAGCCTGATAGTAGCATTTTATTTACAAGCCTGGGGTAAATGCAGTACCATTTCCTAGAGACTTATAAGTAAAATAAATATGCCAACTAGGTAAACAACATTTAACAATGTTTTGGTGTGAAAGCACAACCACTTTAGCACTGTTTAGCAGAGGTAAAGTGTACTGAGTCCTAATGCCAACAAAATCAGTTTCAGCAAAGTAAGGGATTGAAAGCAAAAGGTGTGTGGGCATACCACACCAAGGATTTCAGATCTGACAGTGAATATGAGTAAGATTGAGTCAGTTTAAGTAAGAGTGACTGCTAGTGAAGGTGAGTTGGTGACTGAGAATGAACATGCGAGAATTAGTGTGAGGGAGTGGTACAATATATGAAAGAATGTGGGAGAATAAATTATTGTGATTGTATCTGGGAATAAGAATAAGTGAGTACAAGTAAGAATGAGGGAGTGAGAGCAAGAGAGTGCATGTTAGCGTGAGTAAGAAATTCATATTGAATCAGAGTGAGAGTGAGTCTGAACCAGTAGGAATGAGTGAGTAGGAGTAAGACTGACACAAGTGAGTGAGAATCAATGAGTGATTGCATGGAAGCATGAATGAGAGTTAGTAGGTGAGTGTTGCAAAATGAGTTTCACACATTTAATGCACCCAGAATTTATCGTTTTTGGGAGCACCCGGTTATGGACTTTTACTGGGGGGTGAGTCTCACTACATATGTCTCACCTACAGTAATCTCATGCCAAATGGACTGTGCATGTTTACCACTAGTGTCCACCTTTTCAGATAAGGGTACTGTAATGCAGCTAGGGTAAGGGGCACTTAGGTGGTTACACATGAACACATGAGAACACGCATGTTCACACATGTGCGGGCTGCACATGTGAGACAGGCAACCTGGTACAGGGGGACTCTGCATGGTTAGATTTTGACCTGTGATAGGGCTTATAATTTTGGTGGGCACTTATAGGGAAAGTCAGTGTGGTTTACTGTTTTTTCTGCAGTGGCACTTCATTATAAGCATGGGAGCAAATCTTTCTTTTAGTGCAGTTTCTCTTCCCTTAGGCCTACACAGTTTTGTGAGGTATGAAATTGGGGTGGAAAAGATGCGAATAGTTCATATTCACAGGTCCCATGACCATACATGTACATCTTATGAGCCATTCAGAATTATCATATTTCTGTTGGTCAGCTCAGTATCAGAACATGCCATTTGTCACCCTGCTGGCAGCGACAGCACCTCCGCTAAAGCGCCTTCCCACTGCTGTTCAGCAGTGTAAAAAAGGAAAAATAACATTATATTATCACAATCTTATTATCATTTTCTTTTCATTGCAAGCCAGGTTGGGGTGATGCAGGGCTGGGCTTGCATCAGAGGGAGGAGGAAATATGTGCACTTAAGTGCGCATGACAGTTTGGCTGCACTTAGCACTTAGCATGTTCCCCACCTGAGTGTATTGTACAGCCTGGGCGAAGAACATGCACAGGCTCCCACTCCCTGTCTGAATGCTGAACCACGATGCTCAGACAAATCACGACGCTGCGACCATACTGGTGACAACAGTGTTGTGATTGGCTTAAGTGAGCCTGTGTGCTCCCTGCTTCCGGGAGGAGAGACCACAGAGGAGAGATGGTGGCTGTGCGGACGTAAGCATTATATTACATTTTTCTTCTCACACCCCTGCCTCTTCACAGGCCACCCCCATTCCGTACCAGCCGCCACTGCCCGCTGGGCCAAGTTAATTACATTTCTCCCCAGTAGTGGGAACAAAGGCCACCCACACAAAAGGAGTACTTAACAGTGCATCCCTCAACTCATGAGGACTAAGGCGTTGGATTGAAAATCTGCATCTTTTAATTATCTGTCACATTGTACCAGGTCGGGGGACAGGCCACTCTCACTGAACAAAGAAGGAAGCCCAGGCAACTGAAGCCAACACAAGAGGGAGCTCCTCCTTGAAGTTTTAGTTGGAAAGGCCCACACAGTGATGTCAGCGAGATGCAGAGTTGAGACCCCAGGAGCAGATGTGACATTAACTCCTGGATGACTCCATCTTGAACTGTCCCAGCATGCAGTGCAGGAGGGTTGGGACTGGGGTGGAGATGTATTGGGGAACCCTAGGATTGGCAAGGGGTGCCTGGATTTTAAAACTTCCACCTTCTTTTAAAAACTTGCACAAGGGAGAGAGAGGGCTGTTGGTGTGGTTTGAGCTTTTTGTACTTTTGCAGCTCGGCCCTGGCACTGCGACATTCATGTACAACTGGATGTACAAATGTCATGATGCCCAAAAGGAATAAGGAGTCCCCCAGGACCAGTGGGGCTCTTCAATGCCCAACAGCCACCCTGAGGACCAGTTGGTACATAGCTCTGCACTTCTGCATCCAGAGACAAAGACAGGAGGAAACCTTCCCAGGGTGCCTGTGGAACCAGCTCTCTGCAAGGTGCACCACTTATTAGGCCAGGAAGCGTGCTGAAACTGCTCCTGGGGGTTAGAGTCACCACCAGCAGTTAAACGAACCCAGAATCATCTGAATTGGCCCAACGGGGCTCGAGTTATGGGCATTTTATGGTTAGTGATCTTCGACCCCCAGTTAGGATCAATAGTGTGGGGCTCTGCCACACTGGTTAATGATCACCCCCAACGTGGGTTGGGGCCCGGACATTGGAGTAAGCTTCTTAATTTATTATCTTAGGGGAGCGGTTGAGCACAGGCCCTCCTCCCATGGATTCCTCCCAGGGTCCCCATCGCAGAGGCAAGCAAGGGGCCCCTGCACACTAAAAGCAAACGGGGGAACATCATCAACACCCCCCACATGGCAGTTGCCTTGCCCCCACTCCCTGAGCCCATGATCAGGGAGAGCCGCCAATAAAATATTCACTGTTCCTGCCTGAAGCACCTCATAATGCCCTGCAGGGCCTGTCAAATTGTATATTTTTCTCCACTTTGGTGGCATCAAAATGGGAATGAGCACCACAGATGATTAAAAGAAAGTGTGGGGGGCTGCAGTATTGCAGCAGCTCAACCCAAGCAGTTTAAAGGCACTGACCCTATGTTTGCGAAGTCAAGGAGTCCATAACCCTCTGGGATTTTCACATAATCTTTTAAAGCACTCCCGAGGCTGGAGCTTTTGCTCCAGCACATCATGGAATGACTTGTATACTTAGCAAGTGCCCAGGGAATTTTAGCAAGTTCATATGTAAGTAAATTCTTTATTGTATGAATACCTAAAATCATTTACAAATACAGTACAGGTCACATCTTAAAAAAAAATACATTTGTTTAATTAAAAGGTCTAAAATGTATTAAAAGAATATGAGTGCCCCGATTCCTTTTTTTAAGAATGTCTAAAAGATGCAGCAGAAAAGCAGAGGGACATCACCAAGCAAGACTGAAAGGCATGGGTGCGTGGACGTGCAATAAGGTGTCATACAGGCATGAATGTGATTACTTTGTGTGTAGACCGACGTATTGGGATGGAACATATGTGAGGCATGAAAGAACAGCAAAAGAACATAAAAGAAAAACGAAGGGGCATAACCAGATAGAACTTAGAGGCATAGGTGTGTGAGCATGCAATAAAGTGTCGTAGAGGCATGCATGTGATTTTTATATGCCTAGTCAGGTATGTGGGATAGATTGAGGGACAGTGCTCCTCCCAATGTAAACTATACGATATTAAATAATGAATGATAGTGTAAGTGGCTGAAATATAAAATCATGATGCCAATATAACTGCCACAGTTAATGACTGTGGCTCATGTATTATTTCGCTTCCATCATCAGTTCTTGCGTTGATCGCAGAGTCCTTCCGGCTGCTGCATAAAACTCCCCAATTCGTGCGATCTCCGTCGGCACTGTGGTGATGTAGATGAACATTAGAGCCTCCTTGCATGATCTTATGCCGTTTTGAAGGAACATAGTTCTTAAATATAGGTGCCTTGGGCTCAACAGAACTGGACAACAGCAGATAATGTGCTCAGCAGATGCTATGTGGTATTGGCACAAGCGACATCCACTGCTTCTTGGTAGTGTGTTTTTCCAATGAGCCCTGTAATCCTGTATTGGTAGTGTAAGGAGCCTAGTCCTCAGAACATTCTGTAAAGCTTGCCTTCCCAATCCTACCTTCAGGTATGGTTGACATGAAATAGCTTTGTGTGAGTAGACAAGGCCCTCTGCGCCACCGATATATCTAATCCGTTCAAGATCCTGTTGCCTTGAGGTATTCTTCCCTTGCTTTTTTAGCAGGCTTTTTAGGCTGGCCATTGTTAGTGGCATGTCCGTTAGGAGATCAGCTGGCAGACCCAATGTCTTGTTGGCCATCAAGAGATACCTTGCCCAGTGACTAGTGTTGTCGGTAAAAACTATTTGCAATGCTTCCCTGATTGTGCCAGGGCCTGCCTTAATCATGTGATGATAACATTTAACTATATATTTTTTGCATTCAATATCCATTGCTGGAATATTGAACTCTAGGCAAATCAGTGTGCACCTTGTTGAGTTTTGAAGCTTAAAAACCTTTCTAAAAGCCATGGTGTGCAGGTGCTCCAATTTATCGGTAAGCAGGCCAGGAAAAGCGAGATGGCCATAGCTCAGTGTATGAATTAGCTTTGCTTGCATTACTCGTCGAATGCCCTACATTGAGTGGCTTAAAAACTTATGATTTAATTTACATAAGGCATGTGTAACCTTAGCCGCTTTAGCCTCAAGTGCTTTGGCCTGCAGTGTTGGTCTGTCGGTGTCTGAGAATTGTACTCCCAGATAAGTATACTTGTTAGCAGTAGTAATCCTTAACTGGCCGAGATGCCAACCCAATAGTTATTTTTGGGGTTTTTGGCCAAAGACCAGCACCTTCATTTTTGTTGTGTTGGCTTGAAGTTTGTTTTCCATATAATAGAGGTGTAATGTCTCCAATGCCCTTTTCATGCCTATTCTAGTCTGATCCAGTAGAACAAGGTCATCCGCATACTGCATGATCGGAAGTCTGAGATAGCCCAGTTTGGGCGGAAAGACGTTAGCTTTTAGAAGCGCTTCTCCCAGAACCGCGGTGTATAAATTAAACAGTGTGGGTGCGATCACACAGTCCTGTTTTAGCCCTTTGTTCATATAGATCTTGGCTGTTGCACATGTCTGTGTAGGCTTAGTGCGAACCCAGTTGCCGGTGTGAAGTGACATGATGGCCGCCAGAAGTTTCCTCGGAATACCCCACTTTGCGAGTTTTGCCCACAGTATGTTACGATCGATGCCATAAAAGGCGGCACTGTAATCGACAAAACATGGATATAGTGGAGGGGTGGCGACCTCTGTGGCCTTGGTTGCCAGATATGATAGGGCAATGGCATTGTCCAGTGTTGATGAGTTAGGCCGAAATCCTGTCTGGTATTGTGGTATGATTTGATTTTTTGTTATCCATACCTCTAACTCTTTCAAGAGCACTTTTGCAAATGCCTTCCCATCAACGTCCAATAATGCAATCAGTCTGTAGTTCTCCGGATGTGCCGCATCCCTTTTTTTATAAATGGGATGCAAGATGGAACCTTTCCATGAGTCCTGTACTACTGAGGTATTGTAACATTGGTTGAATACGCTATACATCTGAGGGGCCCAAAAATCTCAATCTTCATTGAAGATGCTGCTTGGTAACCCATTAGGCCTGGGAGCCCCATCCTTCCCGATTAACTTGAGGGTGGTTAGGATTTCCATTACTGTTGGGGCAGGGTGCTCTGCCTCATTATCGTCGGGATAATTGCCTTCTACCGCTATGGTTTTTGCCATGGGTTTGTCTTGGCCGGCATATAACCTTGTTGCTTCGGCTGCCCATTTGTTGGCAGTTACAGCCTTATGTGTGTGGCCTCCACCATTTAGACCATTAACATAGCTCCAAATCTCCCTGTTCCTATTGTGTGCTAACAGTGCATAAATGTGTTAACATGTTTCTTCTGTGTTGGTTTGTTTCAAATGCCAGACATTTTTTTTATGCAGTTATATAGATGTTTTAAAAAAAAAATCCGTCCGTGAACACTTTTCTCTCCTGTACTGTAGCTCTGCCAGACGGCACCAATTTTTACTCTCTCTGAATACTTTGGTGCCGATTACGATCCTGTAAAAACCGGGTACGAACCGTCGGACGGAGCATATTCTCCGTCCGACGCGTACCCAGTCGTAACAATATAACAACCTGGAATTACGATTCGCACGGAAACTCCATTTCCGTACGAATCGTACAAAACCCCGACCGACGAAAATAAACATACAAATGCGATCCGGGAAAGCGCCGACGTGACGTCGGGACGCACGCAGCCTGCCATTCACGAACCAGGAATTACAATTCGCACCGACGTCATCCCGCACGGACAATATTTTCCGGCTGCCAAAAACTGCCGGGAAATCAGTACGACGCGAATAAGGAGTACCTGTACGCGACGGACAGACATGGACCCGAACCTACGTGTCATCCCGGCCCTCATAGCAGTCGACCTCCTCTACAGGTTCCGACGCAGACGCCGCAGAAGGTCAGAACAACAAAGGGAGGGGGGAAAGGGGGGGGCAGGACCAGGGGCAGGCCACAAAACCCCCACCCAAGTCACACAGCACACATGCCCTGGACATACCTGACCCCCAGGCCCTGGTCACTACGAGGGGGTGGGGGCGTGTCCAGCAAAGCCAGCATCCGCCACAACGGAAGTGCCTGACGACGTGAGCCGGCAACACAACAATACAGGTACGTCCCGTACCCACGCCTTAAGAGCGTGGGTACGAGTCGTACCACGCCCACACCTACGTCACCCCAACAATGGCGGGACGGCTGTACCCACGTGGCAAAGGCCTGGGTATGGCCCGCACAAGCATTCCACAGCGTGGGTACGGATATGTACGGACCGTACCCCCACCAGCGTATGCATGGAGCGTACCCCCACCCCAACCGTGTATGTACAACCCGTACCCACACCCGCGTACATATGGAGCATACCCCCCACCCCAACAGTGTAAGTACGACCCGTACCCCCACCCCCGTATGCATGGAGCGTACCCCCACCCGTGTATGTACGTACCGTACCCCCACCCCAACAGTGTAAGTACGACACGTACCCCCACCCCAACCGTGTATGTACGACCCGTACCCCCACCCCAACCGTGTATGTACGACCCGTACCCTCACCCGCGTACGTATGGAGCGTACTCCCACCACAACAGTGTAAGTACGACCCGTACCCTCACCCGCGGACGTATGGAGCGTACCCCCACCCCAACAGTGTAAGTACGACCCGTACCCTCACCCGCGTACGTATGGAGCGTACCCCCCACCCCAACAGTGTAAGTACGACCCGTACCCTCACCCGCGTACGTATGGAGCGTACTCCCACCACAACAGTGTAAGTATGACCCGTACCCTCACCCGCGGACGTATGGAGCGTACTCCCACCACAACAGTGTAAGTACGATCCGTACCCTCACCCACGGATGTATGGAGCGTACCCCCACCCCAACAGTGTAAGTACGACACGTACCCCCACCCCAGCCGTGTATGTACGACCCGTACACTCACCCGCGTACGTATGGAGCGTACTCCCACCACAACAGTGTAAGTACGACCCGTACCCCCATGGAGCGAACCCACACACGTGTATGTTCGAAGCGTACATATTGTTAAATAGGAGGGGTGTGTGCAGAGTCCTCCCAGCAGTGCCCAGACACAGGAGGGGTGTGTGCCTATCACTCCCAGCATTGCCCAGAGACAGGAGGGGTGTGTGCAGAGTCCTCCCAGCAGTGCCCAGATGCAGGAGGGGTGGGTGCAGAGTCCTCCCAGCAGTGCCCAGTCACAATAGTGGTGTGTGCAGAGTCCTCCCAGCAGATCCCAGTCACAGGAGGGGTGTGTGCAGAGTCCACCCAGCAGCGCCCAGTCACAGGAGGGTTGTGTGCAGAGTCCTCCCAGCAGTGCCCAGACACAGGAGGGGTGGGTGCCTATCACTTCCAGCAGTACCCAGACGCAGGAGGGGTGTGTGCCTATCACTCCCAGCAGTGCCCAGAGACAGGAGGGGTGGGTGCAGAGTCCTCCCAGCAGTGCCCAGTCACAAGAGGGGTGTGTGCAGAGTCCTCCCAGCAGTGTTCAGTCACAGGAGGGGTGTGTGCAGAGTCCACCCAGCAGTGCCCAGTCACAGGAGGGGTGGGTGCAGAGTCCTCCCAGCAGTGCCCAGTCACAAGAGGGGTGTGCGCAGAGTCCTCCCAGCAGTGCCCAGACACAGGAGGGGTGTGTGCCTATCACTCCCAGCAGTGCCCAGAGACAGGAGGGGTGTGTGCAGAGTCCACCCAGCAGTGCCCAGTCACAGGAGGGATGTGTGCAGAGTCCTCCCAGCAGTGCCCAGACACAGGAGGGGTGGGTGCCTATCACTTCCAGCAGTGCCCAGACGCAGGAGGGGTGTGTGCCTATCACTCCCAGCAGTGCCCAGAGACAGGAGGGGTGTGTGCAGAGTCCTCCCAGCAGTGCCCAGTCACAAGAGGGGTGTGTGCAGAGTCCTCCCAGCAGTGCCCAGTCACAGGAGGGGTGTGGGCAGAGTCCACCCAGCAGTGCCCAGTCACAGGAGGGGTGGGTGCAGAGTCCTCCCAGCAGTGCCCAGTCACAAGAGGGGTGTGCGCAGAGTCCTCCCAGCAGTGCCCAGACACAGGAGGGGTGTGTGCCTATCACTCCCAGCAGTGCCCAGAGACAGGAGGGGTGTGTGCAGAGTCCTCCCAGCAGTGCCCAGATGCAGGAGGGGTGGGTGCAGAGTCCTCCCAGCAGTGCCCAGTCACAGGAGGGGTGGGTGCAGAGTCCTCCCAGCAGTGCCCAGTCACAAGAGTGGTGTGTGCAGAGTCCTCCCAGCAGTGCCCAGTCACAGGAGGGGTGTGTGCAGAGTCAACCCAGCAGTGCCCAGTCACAGGAGGGGTGTGTGCAGAGTCCTCCCAGCAGTGCCCAGACACAGGAGGGGTGGGTGCCTATCACTTCCAGCAGTGCCCAGATGCAGGAGGGGTGTGTGCCTATCACTCCCAGCAGTGCCCAGAGACAGGAGGGGTGGGTGCAGAGTCCTCCCAGCAGTGCCCAGTCACAAGAGGGGTGTGTGCAGAGTCCTCCCAGCAGTGCCCAGTCACAGGAGGGGTGTGTGCAGAGTCCACCCAGCAGTGCCCAGTCACAGGAGGGGTGGGTGCAGAGTCCTCCCAGCAGTGCCCAGTCACAAGAGGGGTGTGCGCAGAGTCCTCCCAGCAGTGCCCAGTCACAGGAGGGGTGGGTGCAGAGTCCTCCCAGTAGTGCCCAGTCACAAGAGGGGTGTGCGCAGAGTCCTCCCAGCAGTGCCCAGACACAGGAGGGGTGTGTGCCTATCACTCCCAGCAGTGCCCAGTCACAGGAGGGGTGTGTGCAGAGTCCTCCCAGCAGTGCCCAGACACAGGAGGGGTGGGTGCCTATCACTTCCAGCAGTGCCCAGACGAAGGAGGGGTGTGTGCCTATCACTCCCAGCAGTGCCCAGAGACAGGAGGGGTGTGTGCAGAGTCCTCCCAGCAGTGCCCAGATGCAGGAGGGGTGGGTGCCTATCACTTCCAGCAGTGCCCAGACGCAGGAGGGGTGTGTGCCTATCACTCCCAGCAGTGCCCAGAGACAGGAGGGGTGTGTGCAGAGTCCTCCCAGCAGTGCCCAGATGCAGGAGGGGTGGGTGCAGAGTCCTCCCAGCAGTGCCCAGTCACAGGAGGGGTGGGTGCAGAGTCTTCCCAGCAGTGCCCAGTCCCAAGAGGGGTGTGTGCCTAACACTCACAGCAGTGCCCATGGAACGCAAAGGGTGGAGTAGCCACAGATACCATGCCCACAAATTTCAGTCAGGTGCACAAAGACCCTGCAGTACATGTACCACATGTGTGCGAGGCTGGGAGTATACGCATGCATAGCGCAGAAAAGAAAACATGTACACATGAAGTCATGTCAATAGTCCACATACACAAGTACAATGACTACCAAGGATGCCACGAATGATGCAGGTGGAGACATCGCTCAGCATGCATGTGCAAAGTTGAAGGAGTCTGTCACACACCCAGCTAATGTACACACAGCTCAGCGCTAAATATTGGGAACACCCTGCAGGGAAGATGTCAGGGTACACAGAGGAAGGAATACACCTTTGGACAATTTCACCATGCAGCAACTGCTTACATGAACACAGAAACCTAGCTAACACCATGTGATGGCACACAGATCCCAGGGTCCCCCCTATGACCAGCACACTACTACATTTCCCACACACCCAACACATGAACACCACCCAAAACCATGTAGCAGCCCCACCAACAGCAATACCAGCAAAGCAGTAGTGTTCCAAGGGGAAAAAAATAAATTGCTTTATTCAGCATGAACCAAAAAATCTTGTTTGTAGGAAGTTCAATATTTACAAAGCCCATAGGGCAGTTCAGAAGTCACAGCTGGATGGGGGACACAGTGGGATGCGTGTCCCCTAGCTTGCCTGCACAGTTACATTCCGTCGTCTTCCACAGGGGTGAGGGCATAATGTGGGGGGGAAGAACCAGGCACCGCAGGGACAGAAGGGTGAAGGGTAGGCGTCGTGGGTGCAGGGATGGAGGACTCCACCACAGGGGGTGGGGCAGGGCCAAAGGCGGAGGCCAGGATCTCGCTGCACACCTTAGCAAGGTCCTCCAGGGAATCCCTTGCACCCGAAGGAACCACAGGCCCCAAGGAGGAGGGGGGGTCAGAGGGATGGGTCGCAGCGCCACTGGGGGAGGGTGTAGACAGGGGGGGGAATCAACCACCCTGACCGGGGACTCCATTGACCGCTTGCGGGGTGGTGTCACTGTGGGGCTCAGGGACAGAGCGGCCATGAAGGAGTCTTTGTGTGATATGTGGCCAGGAGAGCTGAGGGGAGGGGATTCCCAGACCTGAGGCGGAAGCCGGGTTCTGGAGGTACGCTATTTTGTTTTAAAATTGTGCAAACTGCTTTTAATTTGTTGAATAAATAATTTCTAAAAGCTTACCTGACCACTCTATTCCGCCCTCACACCACGCAGCCGATTGAGCGCTGCTGCGGTGATTGATTGTTTGTTGTCATTCAGCGGCCGCCATCGCAGGCGTGCTCGCCAGCCACGCCCCCTTGAGGCCACACCCCCTACCCTGTTATAAGGCGCCGTTTTCAAAGCATCAACAGAAACCAGATTCCCAGACCTGAGGCGGAAGCCGGGTTCTGGAGGTACGCTATTTTGTTTTAAAATTGTGCAAACTGCTTTTAATTTGTTGAATAAATAATTTCTAAAAGCTTACCTGACCACTCTATTCTGCCCTCACACCACGCAGCCGATTGAGCGCTGCTGCGGTGATTGATTGTTTGTTGTCATTCAGCGGCCGCCATCGCAGCCGTGCTCGCCAGCCACGCCCCCTTGAGGCCACACCCCCTACCCTGTTATAAGGCGCCGTTTTCAAAGCATCAACAGAAACCAGATTCCCAGACCTGAGGCGGAAGCCGGGTTCTGGAGGTTCGCTATTTTGTTTTAAAATTGTGCAAACTGCTTTTAATTTGTTGAATAAATAATTTCTAAAAGCTTACCTGACCACTCTATTCCGCCCTCACACCATGCAGCCGAATGAGCGCTGCTGCGGTGATTGATTGTTTGTTGTCATTCAGCGGCCGCCATTGCAGGCGTGCTCGCCAGCCACGCCCCCTTGAGGCCACGCCCCCTCCTTCCCCTTCATCATGTGCCTGGGCAGGAAGCGCAGCGGACGAGCGCAGCGAGAGCGCCGTTTGCGCGCAGAAGGCGCGCCTAAGGCGAGCCCGTCTGCGCCCGTCCGCGCCTGCACGGGCCCAGGGACCAGCCAGAATGAAGAACTTATCAGGTATTCCTCCCTCGATTTGCATTCTCTTCATATCCCCGCTCTTCAACCCCTCGACTCGACCACACACGCTCGCCTAAAGGCAAGCAATATTCTTTCTCACCATTACATACAAGAACCGACCCCTATCTTATCTCATAGATCTAAAACCAATAAACCCCCCCTAAACCCAATCTCCGGACCCTCCGATGTCTCTTTCTTAACACCAGATCTCTGGTTAAACACCAACTAGATATATTTCTGCTCCTGAAGTCGGACAGTCCTGACATACTATTTGTCACGGAGACATGGCTTACTACAGACTCCTTGCCAGATATACTCACGGCCTTACCATCAGATTATTACATCCTGTCAGTAAATAGAAAATCAGGAAAAGCTGGGGGAGGGGTTGCCGCCATCATTCATAAAGACCATACGTTTACCATCTTACCTCCCCTAGACTTACCAGATACGGAAAACTTAGTCCTCAAATCTGACACCGATACAGGCACCATGGCGCTAGTATTGATCTACCGACCACCTACATCTATGCCCTCCTTCCCAGCTTCCTTGTCTGAGCAAATAGCAGGTCTAGTCGTCGACTATGACAAGGTCATGGTCATAGGGGATTTCAATTACTGGTACAATAACTCGGAAGCTGGACCTCACGCCACAGAACTTTTCGAGCTCCTCTCTAATTTAAACTTCCACCAACACGTCTCGATCCCCACCCATGAAAAGGGACATATCCTAGACCACATCTGGTCTCATAACATCTCTACCTCCTGTCCCACGGTCTCACCATGCATATGGTCTGACCACTATTTATTGCAATTCTCTATCACCACTCAGGGTCACCCAAAAAATCAAGCGCCCCTGGGGGGGTCAGCCAGGACATGGAGATCCCTAAACCTCCAAGATTTCCTCTCCACCCTGACCAATTCCATCCCTACCCAGGGACCAGACATCAATCTGATGGACAAAGCACACACCGAGTGGCTCCGCTCGGCATGCAACGAACACGCTCCCCTTACCATGTTCTCTCGCGCCCGTCGTATGGACGCCCACAGATGGTTTTCCTCTGACTTAAAAAAGCATAAACTAGAACTCCGCCAACTAGAGAGGAAGTGGAGACATGGCTACCACGCCATAGACAGAGCATCATACAAGACAGCCCGTAAAAATTATAAAGACTCCATCCTATCTGCCAAAGCAACTTTTTTCTCAGACAAAATCTCCAACGCTAAAAACAAATCACGGGAAATCTTCAGAGTCGTAAACGATTTATGCAATGACTCTAGAACCTCTCCCTCTCAACCTGCATCACAAATGATGTGCAACCGACTCAACGATTTCTTAAAGGAGAAGATAGACATCATAAAAAACAGCATCCAAACCAACCATGCTGTGGCAGACTACCCGGACATCAGTAGAAATCCTAATACCCTTCAGGATATCCCCCCCATTGATCCACCCAAATTACTGGAACTAATGAACCGAGTAAAATCGGGCTCACCTAATGATCCCTGCCCCCCGCATATACTGAAAGAAGTCTATGCCGCACTCCCCCAGGGCATACTCCCTATTTTGAACACCTCCCTATCACAAGGAATAGTACCCGATTCCTTTAAAAATGCTACCCTGGTCCCTCTAATTAAGAAACCAGGTGCCGATCCCTCTAACCTCTCAAACTACCGCCCCATTTCCCTCCTCCCTTACGGCGCAAAGCTGCTGGAAGCCTATGTAACCAGCTGCTTATCCAATTTCATCGAAACATCAGATTACCTGGAATCCAACCAAGCGGGATTCCGCCAGGCTCACTCCACCGAAGCGGTGATCCTCGCTGTGCAGAACACTCTAAGGACCAACGCCGACAATGGAATTCACCAAGCCCTCGTACTTCTTGACCTATCGGCCGCGTTCGACACGGTGGACCATACTATTCTTTTACACCGTGTCGAACAAGCCGGCCTCAGTGGCGCGGCTCTCGCTTGGATTAAGTCCTTTTTGACGGACAGATCCCAGGCTGTAAAGCTGGAGAACTTCACAGCCCCCACACTCCCAACCACCTGCGGTGTCCCACAGGGCTCCTCACTGTCTCCCCTCCTTTTTAATTTATATCTTAAACCCCTACTGCACTCCCTGAAAAATAGAAAAGTCATTATTTACAACTACGCAGACGATCTGCAGCTGGTATTCCCCCTCAATTCCCCAGATTCCGTCGAGGAATTTCAAAAGACCATGCTGCACATTCAGAGCTGGATGGATCGTAACCATCTTAAGCTGAACCCAGGAAAGACTGAGTTGGTACTCCCTAGCAACAGCACTCTCAGTTGGGGCCCCCATTTCTGGCCATCCTCAATGGGCACTCCTCCATCCCCTTCCCAGTCAGCTAAAAGCCTTGGGGTCACTCTCAGCGCCGACCTCTCACTGAAAACCCAGGCCGGAACAGTGATCTCCTCCTGCTTCTTCCAGCTAAGAAAGATAAAAAAAATCGCCCATCTGCTGACCCATTCTGCTCTCATCCATGTAGTACTCGCACTGGTTCTCTCGCGATTAGATTTCTCCAACTCTATCTACCTGGGCCTTCCCCTCACCATCGCTAAACGCCTGCAGATTGTTCAAAATCAAGCGGCCAGATTAATATTCAAGAGCAATCGCAGGAAGTCAGCCAAACCTTTGTTGGCCTCCCTCCATTGGCTCCCCATAACCCATCGGATCACTTTCAAGACAGGCTGCATAATTTTCAAGGCCCTCCGCGGTAAAAGCCCTAGGTTCATCAATCAACTCATAAATAAACATGAACCGACCCGCGACCTCCGTTCTGCCCATCTGTCCCTCCTCACGGTGCCGACATTTAAAAAGAATCGACTTGGTGGATCCTGCTTTGCATACCTTGCCCCAAAAACCTGGAACTCTCTGCCCTTGTCTATCCGGAATTGTACCAAGTTGACAGAGTTCAGGAGAGCGTTGAAGACCTGGTTATTCAAACAAGCGCACGGTTAGAGCATTATTCCATCTGCCTTCTTACTTACCATCTACCATCTGCTTCCTCAGCGCAATGAAACCTCTGGGTGACCGTGCGCTTAACAAATTCCGTATAAGATAAGATAAGATTTGGAGGGAGTGGATTTGGTGGAATGCGGACTCCCACTCTGGCTGCGTGTCTTACGTTTGCCCCCCGACCCAGTGGGTGTGCCTACTTCACCCTGTGTGTGCGTGCCAGGAGGTGTGCGGGTGACCTTCCCTGCTGGTGTGGTGCCTGTGTCAGTCGTGGTGGGTGCATGCTGACGTCTGGGTGTACATGGGACAGGCATGGGAGTGGGAGGTGTGGATGGGGCAGGGGTAGGGGGTTGGACGTAGCGCTGCAGGAGACCCACTGCTGCAGTCAGTGTCGAGTCTATCGACCTCAGCAAGCTGCGTTGGTCAGCCTGCGATGAGTGAATGCCCTCCAAGTATGCCTCCATGTTGTTGAGGACCTGGCTGTGGCCATGGAGGACATTCAGGATCGCAGCCTGACCAATCTGCAACTGCCGCTGGATGTCCACAGACTCGGCATTGGCGGCAGCAGTGGAGACAGGGGCAGGGGGTGCGGTGCCTGGCAGGAAGGAGACATGTGGTGACCGGGCACGTTGGGAAGGGACACGAGCAAGTGGGAGGCGGCTGATGGCAATGGAGGGGGCGGGGTGCGATGTCGTGCCGCTGTCAGCTGGTGGTGCAGCCTCCGCCCACTCGGAGAGATCATCCTCGGACCCGTCGGCTTCATATTCGGTGGTGCCAGTGGACAGGTCCTCGGCCTCACTCTCCTCCGCCTCTGTACCACTCAATGTGCCAGCCACGATGTCAACGCTGGCACTGGTGCTCGGTCCCTCTGCTCCGTCTGTGCTCATGTCTCCCTCCGTGTCCCCCGACGATGCTGTGGGCAAGGTGAAGAGACAGCAATTAATCACACACCTGTATATATATGTCACATGAGTCCAATCTACATAGGTTACAGTGCATAGCCTGAAAAGAAAGATCAGTAACATCTACAAAACAAGGTACAGATGTAGGGCATGCAACACACAGTTGGTTGACCCACCATGCCAATGAAAATCCATGGAGAGCATGACACAATAGCAAATGACATGAAATGGAGTTTGACATAGGAGCCAGGCCCTGGGGACAATCCAGCACTGCATCTGCACCACACAGCGTTGCCGACAATAGGGATGAGGAGGGACCAAATCCATGAGCTTGAGGCACATGCTGCATAGGTAATACTCAAAACATGCCCAACATGACTGGCTCACTGCACCTTCAGTGTATGTCCAGCCAAACATCACACATTGGACAGAACTAGCAAGGAGATTTCAGGTTTTGACATGTAGGCTTGCCCCGCACCAACCACCCACTACATGAGCCAATTTGTTGAGACACAGGTGGCACTTACATCTCTTAGTCTGGGTGAAATAAACAGGGGATGCATAAATGCAAGATTGGACGCCAAATACCCGAGGTGCGCCTGTCCAAATAATCTTATACAAATGGCCAGCATCAGATGATTGTAACAAGACACACAGGCACTGGCCACTGTGACTATGAACAAGGAAAATCAGGTCAGGCTGTACAGTGGACACTTGTACTACATTTCACGTCAAAATACATGGTGCCAGGGGACAATGGCACAGAGCACAACCTATGCTGTAGACACTGAGAGTGTCCACGTTTTGTGATGACACACATGACACCTAGGAAAATATGTCCCAGGGGACAGTAGTGGCCACACAACTCCATGGTCCTGAATGGGAATGACTGCAACACACGCCACCATCCCTGCACTATGCCTATCGCACACTCATGCACATCATGTCACAGGCCACAACATAGGACATGCGCACTGTAAGGCATGACACTTGTGAGACTAACTCCCATGTCTGTACTCTGCATCAGTGCCAACTGACATGGAACCCACATGTACTGAACTGGACAGGGCACAGGCAAGGTCCCAAAACCTGTTACACACCACCCCCACACATGATGCTACAGGCATAGTTCACGTGGAGGAAGTGCCAGCCTAGATAACCTTGTGAAGGAGTGACTACACACAGACCAGGGAACACATTGCAAGGAGGGGAAGGGAGGCAGGAGAGCACAGCTATACAGTGGGTAACTGGATCTGCACAGCACCTTTAAACCCTGGCAGTGTATCCATGCAACTGTGCACTTACAAATGCTGGTGAAACACAACAAGCACACATGTACCTACCCCCTTCCTGCTGCTGCATCTCCTGTAAGCGCCTCTCCAAGTCTGGAAAGACCACCGGCAGCACACGCTTGTGGATGTGGCTCAGTCGGCGGCGCCCGCGGTTCTTATGGCTCTCAGGTGAGTCCCCCAGCAGGACCCGTGCGATCCTCCGCGTCCAGCACCGGATATCCTGCCAGCGTTTCCTCACCTGGGACAGGCGCCGCTTCCGACCATCCGCACTCCTCACGGAGCTGACAGCGGTCAGCCATATCTGCTCCTTGGCAGAGGTGCCCACATGTGAGGATGAACAAGTGACACTACATCAATACACCTGGCACATGTCACAGAGACACATATTAGAACACATTTGCTGTTTACAACAAGGCATAGTATGCATCCTACGCATTGCACCTTTGTCATAGGGACATGATCCTCTGGGGAAGGGCAAAAGCAGTACGTGCCATTGAAAGGACACAGGTGGAATGAGGGCAACTACACAATCAATGATCCAGGCCCACGCTGTGCATCAGAAGGTACACCAGGATAATGTGCAGCACCTCTGAGCAGTCACATGCCACAGGCCACTGACGCTACCGCAGCAGAGTACACAGACACACACAGGCACAGGACATACACCTGCCATTGCCAAATGCAGCGACAAACCTCACTCTGCACATGTGCCACTAGACAGGGGGGGGGCTCACAGGTGTGGGGCTGGCTCTGCACGTCAGACACACAGCACTGCTCCCTGCTCACATCACATGGCCAGGGTATATCCATCCCTCATGCAGCTGGGGTGCTACACTCCACATATGCACCCACCCACATGACAGGGGACTTACACACACACCCATGTCCAGGGTACGAACACATCATGTGGACACTCTCAGCACAGGTACACAGAACTAACACACATCTGTTGGTACAGTCACCTGTCACACTGGGCTGACCACATAATCACATGAGGACTGTAGAGGCAACATTCCCAGGAGGATAAGACAGGCAGAATGTGGCATGCACCATGCAGTGATTGTCACAGTAAACACGATGCAAGTGAGGACAGCAGACATGCACCACTGCATGCTCTGGCTGGGAGACATCAGGCATTCCCCCCCCGGGACCTCCCCTACAGTACATAGCGTGTGTGAGACACCTGGACACAATGCTAGAAGTCACAGTCACAAAAAAGGGACACAGTCTGTGCTCGTGGACTCTGCACTCACCTGATACCCTGATCGCCCATACAGCATGGGGTACTGTGGGAGGATCACATCCAGCAGAGCCATGTTCTCCTCCAGGGTGAAGGGCTGTGACCTCTCCACAGACCTTTACATGGTTCCAGGGAATCAGTAGCAGCAGCTGGGTCGTGGAATACAGAGATGTGCAGGCAAGTGCTCCCTCATGGGACCTGGCTGGCCTGTTTCATGCACAGGAGTACAGAGTGATTGGTCACTCACATTTGCATCCTATGTTTCCTCCAATCCCTTCAAACCTAGCACAGTCAGTGGGTTCTTATTGTGTTTTTTTCTTCAGCATGATGTCAACCCCACAAACACATTGCAACAAAGTAGATTCATTCCAACTGACTTCTGCTGTGCACCTTTCAGAACAAATTCAAACTTTAAACTTGGTCTCCATGACAACCTGCATGCATGTAGGCCTTAATACTTGTCCCTCATGTGTCCCCTATGTAATTTAGAGCTTCACACACAGGTACGGTGCGTTCCGGGGCCCTAGGGCACCCCAAATGCATAGCAACGGCCCGTACAGGCGTGTGTACGGGCCGTACCACTATGAGTACGCATACGCAAGAACACCCATAGTGGTACGGCCCGTACACACGCCTGTACGTTCACTATCACTATGGGTGTCCTCGCGTATGCGTACTCGTAGTGGTACGGCCCGTACACACGCCTGTACGTTCACTATCACTATGGGTGTCCTCGCGTATGCGTACTCGTAGTGGTATGGCCCATACACACGCCTGTATGTTCACTATCACTATGGGTGTTCTCGCGTATGCGTACTCGTAGTGATAGTGAACGTACGCACGCGTGTACGGGCCGTACCACTATGGGTGTTCTCGCGTATGCGTACTCATGGTGGTACGGACCGTACACACGCCTGTACGCTCACTATCACTATGGGTACGCATACGGCAGCACTCCCATAGTGATACGGGAACGTACACAGGCCCTCTTAGCAAAAGTACGGTGGTTTTCACACATCACAGTGGTGACAGGCAGCACACAGGAAGGAATAGGGCTGACATACTTGTCCATGGATGGACATCAAGGCATTGTCTGTGCAGTACTACTTGTGGGGCACAGGTGTGAAAGGCTGTGATGTGGCACATTACTCCTGAGTCGAGAAGGCACCAGATGTATGATGAGATGTGTACACATGTAATGTGTGACGGTGCAATGTGTTCCAGGCATGCCCTTGACTCCTTTGACATGTGTGCATGTCGTACTGCACACTTGGGATGAGCGTCACTGGCATGGCACGGACACCAACACACGGAAGTGTCCCCTGAGGCCAGGTACAGGGGTTACCACACCTGACATGTCACTACCCACGGTGCGCGATGTGACTATGTCATGTATGTTTGGGGGATTCGCATTAGCTTGATGTTGGAGCTCCTTCAAAAGCTGCAGCTGTTGCAGCAACCAAAATGTGTCTGTGTGTAGATTGACATTGCACACTGTTCCGCACACCATGCCACATGTGGTATCGGATGTGAGGTGCGCATGTATGCATGGGACACGGAGTAGCGTAACAAGGACATGTCTGCATCCTCTCTATGAATGTGTGGTGAGTCATCACATGTACACCTTAATGGCAAGGTGTGTGGGCTGTCCTAGTGTAATGTCAGGTTACCAGTGGCTCTAGTGTTCTGCTACCAGTCTCTGAAATCGACATCCTACTTCTGCTGATGTGTGGATGTATGTCACTCCTGTGTTGCGTCTGGCTGTTCACTTACACTGGGACACAGCTAATCCCATGCCATGGCATGTGGAGGTTCACAATCTCCGTGTGTAGCTGGGTCTTGGTAGGAGTGTCACCTGGCAGCCATACGTATCCAGGGCATGTGGCACATACCTGACTCCGTATGTAGCATATGTGTATAGACAGATTTACATGTGCTCAGTACAAATCAATTGTTGTTGTGGTGCACTCACTCTTCCTTGTCACTTCCAAATTACTGCAGAGCGCCGCCTCTTCCCCGACCAATTCCGGACTTGGCTGCCATGCGGGAGAATGACTGTATCCGGTCCTACCGCTTCCCCCAATGGTTGATTCTGGAGTTGACGGCGAGACTGGCACCACACCTGCAACCACTGCACAGGTATCCTATGGCACTGACACCCAAGCTGAAGGTAATGGCAGCCCTACATTTTCTAGCCACGGGTACCTTTCAAAATACCATAGCTCATGTTGGTGGCATGTCCCAGAGCATGTTCTGCCGTGTGCTGCATGATTTCTTAGAGGCCATGTTGATTCACCTGGATGACTTCATCCATTTCCCAACCCCTGAAATGTTGACTGGGGTCATGCGTGGATTCTATGCCCTGGGAGGGATGCCCCATGTCATTGGGTCCATAGATGGGACACATGTGGCTTTGGTACCACCACAGGCACAGGAGGTAGCGTACAGGAATCGCAAACACTACCACTCCATCAATGCCCTTGTGGTGTGACTGTCCAACATGGTGATTTCACATGTCTGTGCTCGTTTTCCAGGATCAGCACACGATGCCTACATTATGAGGCGTAGCAGGGTGCCTGAAATGATGATGCAGCTGCGCAACGAACGAGCATGTGTTGTTGGTGGGTACCCTCTGTCTGTCCTGTATTTTGCGTAGATTTCCAGCACGACCGCTTCTCCTGTCCTACTTATGTACATGTGCTTTCCATGTAGGGGACGCTGGCTATCCCAACATGCCATGGCTGATCACTCCTCTCCGCAACCCCATCACGCCGGCCCAGCTCCGCTACAACACCACCCATGGCCGGACAAGGCGAGTGATAGAGAGGACGTTTGGCCTCCTGAAGAGCCGATTCCGATGCCTCCACAAGACCGGCGGTGCCCTCCCATATGCCCCGGCGAAGGTCTGCAAAATCTTCATGGTCTGCTGCATGCTGCACAACATGGCAGTTGAGAAAGCTGTGCCACTCATCCTGGATCAAGATGACCAGGACCATCCACCCGTGGAGGACGAAGGGCTTGGCAATGGGGCTAGTAATGTGGAGGATGTGGAGCCGCAAGAGGACATCTGGACTCGGCTCATACGCGACTTCTTTGCTTAGTGGTGAGTACCAGTGTCTGAGTGTGCATGCATTGGTCCCCGTGTGGCATGTGTTGCGATGTGTGTGTCCATCTGCATGTATGGCACGTGAGTCAGAGGTGTGTGTGGATGTGTCACTGGAGTGATGGTGCCAGTGATGAGTGTATTTCCCCAGTCATAATTGTGACCTAGCATGTTGTCATCCATACATGTGTCAAGTACATGCACATGCAAGTGGCTGTGCTTTTTGTGGCTGACTTCTTGTGTGTCTCTCTTCCCCAGGTACTTGCGCATGCCGTCTGCTGCTTGCATTGTTGTGGCACTGCTATTCCTCATGGACACGTCATCGTGTGCTGACTCAGCGTTACACGCACGGACAAGTTTGGAAGTCTCCTTAGGGTAAGGGATGCATCAGGGGTGTATTGGGTGTGGCAGTAGTTCACGATGTATGCTCACTGCCCCTGTCGATGTTTGGTTCCTCTGCAGACATGTTGCATCACCATGGTACACATGACATGCAGATGGGTACACCTGAATAGATGGTCAAACTTGTTGACAGTCATCAGTGATGGGATTGTGGAATGTGATGATGGCATCAATGTGTGTAACACTGCCCTCGGACACATACGGTTTGCATTGGCTTGACATGGTGTGGGACTTCCACATCAGCGGATCAATGGTGTATGGCAGGCTCTCCGTGAGCAGCAGGGGGTGTTTAGCTGTTAGCCGACACTTGTGTGCCAGTTCCATGGATATCACGCATTTGTGCTGCAGAAGGGGGGGTGCCAGTGTTGGACCCACATGTTAGTCCACATGACCCGTTCATGTGTACTCCGACTTGCCTCTGCAATCCCAAATACATGACTAATAAAGGTGTCCCTATGCCTCCAAGGTGCCTCTTCTCAGTCAATGCTGGTGTGTTGCCACGGTGCATCCGGCATGTCAGGCATGGTTTTCCGTGATAGTGGCTATGTGTCTATGTGTAGAGTAGCAAGATGCAAGCTGTTTGTGTGGGATTAGACCGTGTATTGTGCATGATGTCCATGACTGTGTGGGTTTTGTGACATGTGCCATCCCCATGCATCCAACATTGGCCAGGCCACCATTCTCTGCATCCACCTGACTCAAGCTTGCTGAACATGGTTATGCCACCTGTCTACACATACCTGGGTGCCCCCCAGGACACTCGACATGATCCCTGACCTCGGTGCATGACTGGTGCTGTACTCAAACTGTCTGTCGGCACGGTTGTGCGGCCACCCCCTCATCTGGTTGGGCCGATCACGGGTGTGTATTTTGCTCCATGTCTGTCTTGCCTAATACACTGTGACCCGTGTGTCCTGTGCCAGACTCAGGCCCCAGGGTGTGGATGGTTGAAGTCAAATGAGAACTCAGGCATGTTTAGACTTTACAAGACACATGTAAGGTAATAATGCAACCAGCAGGCATCTTCTCTTCATGGTGTGACTTTTTATTTTAGTGGGGGGGGGGGGGTTGACATGAGGGGCTTTCCGGGTGTGTGGAATCCAAAGTTCACTAGGGGAGTTGGTGTCCTTGCCATTAGAAATCCTCTGAGTCCATGCCACAGTCTTTGTCAACATTGGTCAGACAGTGACCAGCAAGGCCATGTGTCAGAGAATGTCTTTTGATGCTGTGCTGCTGTTGCTCCAGTGGGCCAGGTGCCAGGCCAGGTGTCCTGGGAGATGGTGCTGTAGCGCCGACCCTCACGGTCTTTTACGTGGACGACCCGCCCTCCTGCAGGGACCCTCAGAAGCAGGCCGTGACGATGTTTGGGATGCTCCATCGGATGTTTCCTCCTCCTCCTCCTGATCCCTCCCTGTGGGTGGTGATGTTCTACGCCTTCTGGCACAGGGAGGGTTGCCCATGTTGTCGGCCATCCGACGGAGTGTACTGTGAATTCCCGTTAACACCGTCACAAGCTCAGCCTGTCTGTCCTCCATCCTCCGTTGGTGTTGCAGTAGACAGGCATGTTGCTCCGCATGTTGCTGGGCCTGCTGGGTCTTGATCCCCTCGAGGATGGACACAACCTGTGCCATGCCTGTGGTGTCCTGCCGGTATGTGTCCAGGATGTTTCGGACATGGGAATATACCGGTTCCCCAGCCAACTGGTCAGGCTCGCGCCTCCGCCGTCCTCCACTCCCACCACCCCTGCCCACTTGCACCTGGCATGCCCTTGTGGGCACATCGGGTCTCCGGGACCCCTGAGGGGTGGCATTGGCGTTGTCGCCTGCCTCCTCCTGGGTGCCCGGGACACCGTGTCCCTCCTGGCCAGCCTGGCTGCATTGTGGTGGTGGGGCAGGGATCCTGGGTGTCTCCTGGGATGTGGCAGGAGTGGGGGTGGTGGTTGGCCCAGTTGTACCTGACGCAGGTGCTGCAGGTCGTTGGACACCAGAGGGGCCAGGTTGGTCGGGGTCGGGTTCGTCCACAGAGTGGTGAGAGTCGTCGCTGACGGTGGGTCCGTCATCCCGCCGAGCCGGGTCCTGTGAGTCTTCCCCCCCAGTGTTGGGGGGTGATCCACGACGTTGACCAGTGTGTGAGAGAGACAATGTTAATTTTGTTCCATGCAACATCCATGTTTCATTCGTTTCAAAGTTGGCACATTTCCTCTGGCAATTTGGATATGTCTTGCATTCCACTCACAGTGCACTTGTGCATGGGTATGTCACTTGGGCACAGCTTTTGCGACTTTACCTATGTGTGGCACAGTCTTACTTGCTGCGTCAAGTGTGACTGCAGTCAGCAGTGGAGTGGGCAGGTGTGGCGAGCCATGCATTGGCGCATTCCGTGTAGCACTGTACGTGGGCACATGGAGTTGTTCCACACACTTATATGATGCAGGTAGCTGTCGTTGTGCTCGTGCACAGGTTGTGACATGGCCCTGTGTTTGGCCATGGAGGAGAGGGGGGGTGCTGGCACTGGCCACCCTTGTCTACATGCACGCAGTCCACCTGCTGATGAGCAGACATTCCCACACACCACAAGGCTGATTTGCTCTCCCTGTGTCTCCCTCCCTCTCTGTCCCCCTCTCCCACCCTCTGTGTGTCAGCCTCCTCCCTCTGTCCGTCTCCCTGTGTCTCCCTCCCTCTCTGTCCCCCTCTCCCTCCCTCTGTGTGTCGGCCTCCTCCCTCTGTCCGTCTCCCTGTGTCTCCCTCCCTCTCTGTCCCCCTCTCCCTCCCTCTGTGTGTCACCCTCTGTCACCTCAGCCCAGCTTCCTGGGCACACACTGTTAGCAGATCTTTGAATGGCCCTTGGATTGTTGATGTGAGTTTGTTTCTGATCTCCAGGCACCCATTGGGTGTAGTGTCTGTGTCTGCACTGCTGCTGTGGTGGTGTGTGCTGCCACTCTTTCACAGTGTTGGCTGTTCATTAGCTGCTGTCATGTGCAAAAACGTGCCGTCACCCCCATGTCTTAATGCAAGGCGTCCGCCATTTGCTGGCAAGTCTTTCCTGTGTGGGGACACACTGTTTGTCTGGCTGTGACCTAGGCCATATGGGCAGAGGGCATTGTTGTCTGCTTCTGAGTTGCACTATGTGATTTTTGGGGCCCACCCTCCCGCCATCCGGGTTACCGTGTCATGTGTTGGTGTCTTCTGTGGCCTGTGACTTGACATTGTCCAGCTGGGTGCATGGGACATGGTGGCGCCAGTGGCATGTGCGTGTTCATGGAATGTGGTTGAGTCATGCGATAGCTTGGGGTGGTTGCGTGCCTGTTTGTGAGTTTGGTTGTGGATGATATTCCCCCCATGTGAGGTGCGTTGTTTGTGTACTCACCCGGGTCTCGGAGTCCTCCTAATCCTTCGACTGCCTCCACCGGCAGTATGGCCATCACCCTCTCCTCCCAGGGATGGTAGTGTACGGGTCTGCGGGACGGCCCTCCTCCAGTGACGTTGGCCTGGTTGTGTTCATCCGTCATCTTGGCTCAGACCCTCCTCCACAGATTGTACCACCTGGCTTGGCATTCCTGCTTGTTCCTTCTGGTGTCCGCAACAGCATTCACAGCATCGACGATCGTCTGCCACATGGCTGTTTTTGCTGAAATGCTGGTCTGTCTGACCAATGTTCCAAAGAGGTGTGGCTCGACTCTGAGGATTTCATCGACAAGGACCTCCAACCTCTTGGCTAGTGAACTTTGGATTCTTGTTAGTGGGCATGGTGAGGGGTGTGGGTGTGGATGGGGGGGGTGTGTGGATGGTTGTGGGTGTGTGGGTGTGGTTGTGCAGGTGTGTGTGTGAATGTGATGAGGGGGTGTTTGTGAAGGTGTGTGTGTGAAGGTGTGCAAGTGTAAGGTGTGGTAAAGCTTCTAGTATGGTGCTGTAGGTTGTCTGTGGGGTCTGGAAGCAGTGAGTCTGTTGCAAAGGCTCATGGTTTGTGTTTGTGGGCCCTTTTTATTGGTCCATTGGTGGGTGTGGCTGTGTTTGAACTTTGGGTGGGTGTGTTATAAGGAGTGGTTGTGTTTTGGGCCTCTGTTTGTTTTTGGCAGTTGCAGGTCAGTGAATGTGTTGTTTTAGTGGTTGATGGACATGTTTTGTGGCTTAGTGCCATTCGAATGGTGTATTGTTGTGTCGCTTTGGTTTGTCCTGGTTGTGTACGTGCATTTTTTGCGTGTGTATGGTGTGTACATGGGCCATTTTGTTGTACAGTGCTGTCCTTGTGTGTGGCTTGGTACGACTCATACATGCGGTTGTGATGTTGGGGCCTGGGGTGCGCTCCGTACTTAGAATGTTGTGGTGGGGGTACGCTCCATGCATAGGCGGGTGGGGGTACGACTCTAACGTACACGGGTGTAGACACACGGGGGGTACGACACGTACACGGGTGTACATACACGGGGGGTACGACACGTACGTGGGTGTACATACACGGGGGGTAGGACACGTACACGGGTATAGATACACAGGGGTACGACACGTACACGGGTGTACATACACGGGGTACAACACGTACACGGGTGTACATACACGGGGGTACGACACGTACACGGGTGTACATACACGGGGGTACGACTCAAACGTACACGGGTGTACCTACACGGGGGTACGACACGTACACGGGTGTACATGCACGGGGGGTAGGACACGTACACGGGTGTAGATACACGGGGGTACGACACATACACGGGTGTACATACACGGGGGGTACGACACGTACACGGGTGTACATACACGGGGGTACGACACGTACACGGGTGTACATACACGGGGGTAGGACACGTACACGGGTGTAGATACACGGGGGGTACGACACGTACACGGGTGTAGATACACGGGGGTATGACACGTACACGGGTGTACATACACGGGGGTACGACACGTACACGGGTGTACATACACGGGGGGTACGACACGTACACGGGTGTACATGCACGGGGGGTACAACACGTACATGGGTGTACATACACGGGGGTACGGCACGTACACGTGTGTACATACACGGGGGGTACGACTCGAACGTACACGGGTGTACATACACAGGGTGGTACGACTCGAACGTACACGGGTGTACATACACGGGTGGGGGTGTACATACACGGGGGTACGACTCGAACGTACGGGGGCTGGGGGGAGTGTTGGGCGCGTATGCGAGCACATGTCTCCATGGTTGCTATGGGAGTTCGGTGCGGATGGTGTTTTTTCCATACGGTTGTAACATCGGACGCACGGGATGGATCGTGATTCCGCGGTCAGACTTCACTTTTCACATTTGTACGGTAAATCGTCCGGGGACGTGTCAGACACATTTTCCGACCCGAGGACGTGTGGGGAATGATTCCCAATGCGATTCGTATGGTCTTTTTCCCATGCGAATCGTAATTGGCAGTTTGTACGGCACTTGTACGATTCGTACGGTAAAAAGACCGGATACGAGTCGTACGGGGAAAAATGTTACCGGATCGTGATCGGCACCTTTGTTGTTGAGGAGGTTAATTGACCCATTTCCAGTACGTTTGCCTTCATATGTTGATTGCCTTCCTGTAATCAAAGCATTAGATAGCGAGGCCATGATTGCTGACCAGCTTTTCTGAAGGCCAATTGTGCATATAACTAGGCCTGGGCGGTAAATTCCGCTCCGCTCGCGGAATTTGCGGAATTTCGGTAATTTCGCGTTCCGCGGAGAACGCGAAATTGCCCAAAATTCTGCTTTCCGCGACTTCGCGAAATTTTTGCTTGTTCGCGTTCTCAAAATGCGTGTTCGCGAGATATTTCTCCCCGAGCACGCAAACAGCAACTGTGAACAGGAAAAAAGCATCGCAAACAAGCATTTCCGCGTGTTCGCGGAGATTTTTTACCGTTTCGCGGAGATTTGCGTAACGCGATTACGCAAATTCCGCCCACCCCTACATATAACCTGTTTCCACTTGTTGTATCTGGCCCAGCTTTTGGGTCCCCATTTGATTAGTTTTATCAATGCTGGTTCATTGATTGAATTAAGCATTTTGCCAGCGGTTAAGTGTTCCTCATGCATCATGGTGCTTATATTGATGAGGATGGATATTGGATAATGATCACTTGCAGTGGTGTGTGGCACCTTATATTCTTCACACCTCTTCAGTAGATTCTTGCTCAGGAAGATGTTTCCTGTTTGGTTGCCCTACTTGGTTTCCAGACTCCAGTTTAAATTCATTGATACAGGCTTCCATAATATTTCGCCGACTATCCCTTTGGCTTTGTTCCTGGCGGCCCAGGTCTCTCATGTTAAAGTCCCCGGTAATAATACATCGTTCATATGAAACTTTTGCTTTAAAATTCACAATTCAACCACATTTGTCTTTTGTTCAAACATATTATTAAGATTTTAACAAAATATGAGAAGACAGTACATAAAAGACCACCGAATAAGGTACATAAAAAAATTGTCTGCAACTGTAAAATAACTGGATAACAGAAGTAATGAAAGTATATACTAATATTTAATACTAAATAAAAGCACCTGTATTATATATATTGAGAACAAGAAAACAAACGATAAAAAAATTAAGAAAAAGAAAACATCCAGATAATGAGTCTAAACACAGCTACCAATCTAACCAAAATATCTATACATATAACAGTAATCCATAGGAATAAAACAATGTAAATATATAAAGCTATATACTTATCAATAGGTTTCCAAAATAAATTAAAACAAGGGGAACTATGATTAACACCAGATAATGTCAGAATAACTCCTCTTCAGGTAAGAGTAATCCAAGACCACCAAGCATAAATAGATAGAGATGAGGCATTCCTCCAATTAGTGGTAATTTCAAAGCTGCTGAAATAAAAAAAAATAGAAGGTTTGCAATGAAGGATGGACAACTTGGTGGAAAGTGAAACAGACTTACAAATTATCATAGCATATGAGCAATCATCAGTAATATTCAATACTGTAGTCACTATGGACCAAACCTCATTTCAAAACTTACCAACAATATGACATTTATACAGCATATGTTTCAATGAACCTGTAGTTAAATAACAATGCCAGACAGAAGATTAATTTAAAAGGTTTGCCTTATATTATCTTAATGGGTTCCACAGACAATTGAAAAGTATAAAATAATTAGTTTAGCATAATGAAATGGGTAACCATCCAGAGATACTATTCAACCATATTGTCTTCCATACATCATATGACAGCGATAATTCTAATTCTTTGTTCCAAAAAGAAGAGAGAAAATGTATATTATCTCCAGTAGAAGTATTAAAAAAATGTATAATACATTGACACAGTTGAGATGATAAAGCAATAGACTGTAAAAACAATTCCAAGTCGGATGTAGCAGTTATAGGAAAATTAAGTGGGAAAGAGTCTAGGATTGAATTACATAAAAGCTCATATTATCAACTATCTGGGGATAATAACTTAAATCTTTGCTGCAATAGAGCATAGGTTAAAAATGCATTTTTATGATAAATATATATTTTTTTAAATACCAGCATTTATCCAGGAATGCCAAAATTTAAAATGACGTGGTAATTTTAACATAGGATTATACCATAATGAGGAATTCAAAGGATGTGACATCTTCAACTGAAAAATTGTGTCACAATCTTGGAATATTAATTTTGTGGACTTTAAAATAACAAATTTTTTAAGTAAAGGAGTAGAGGTAGACATAGTGAGCAGCGCAGATAAAGGATAAGGAGCAATAAGATTTTATTCAACACAAAGCCATGAAGTAGAATTAATGAACTCCGTATTATGAAACCATAAGGAACTTTGTTTTTGTAAGCTAAACAAGGCTGTTTATTATTCTAATAAATTTAGAAAGAACTCTATCAATATTTTTATAGAGCTTAAGAGGGAATTGAATAGGAGTCATGGAGAAGAGATAAAAGATCTTCAGAGCAATAACCATTTTGATAGAATAAACTTTACCCACCAGGATGAATGCAAAGGGGACCATTTTTTAACTTTATCCTTGATATGATCAAAAATTGCATCCCAATTTAGGGAAATCGATTGTTTTAAGGAGTGGGAAAATAATATACCAAGGTATTTTAATTTGTCAGTCAACCAAATAATATCTCTGGGGCTGATTAGGATGGCGGGGAGACTGCCACCGATAGGTTGTCGGTGGCGGTCTCACCAGCATTCTAAGCAGCTTTACCGCCTGCTACATTTTGATGGCTGACCGCCACTGATCCGATGGGCTCAAGGAACCCGCCAGACCATCAGAAGGCAATCCGATCCCTACAATGGTGGCAGTGCCTGCCAGTCACCGCCATAGTGATTATGATGGTCCCTCCTCGCCAGCCTTTTCATGGCGGTTCACCTGCCATGGAATGGCTGGTGGGAATGGACATTGGGGGCCCGTGGCAGGGGCCCCTTCATCCCTGGCCCATTCCTTCAGGTGTTGGGGGCACCAATGGTGCCCCCACATATCCCTGTACTAAGTGACAGGCACACATGGTGCCTGTCACACAGTACAGGGATATGTAAAAATCCCTTTTTACTTTGCGGCGGGTGCTGCAGCCACCAGCACCCACCTCAATGGAAAACAAGTACAATGCGACCGCCACTGTGGTGGTCACATTGTAATATGGCCTGTGGGACCCCCGACACTATGTCGGGCAGTACCCATCTCCGTTAGTAGACGTGAGTCCGCCCGATAGCCTAATCAGGCCCTCTGTTTGGGATCATGGCAGGTGTACAATGAATTTAAGGGGGAAAATATATTTTATTTGTGTTAAGTGTATAACCTGAAATAAGAGTATAAGTGTCAATTAAATGTAATAATGGAGGAATGGAAGATTCTGGGTTACCAACATGTAATAGCACATCATCAGCATAAGCAGCTGTCTTAATCTGGACATTTGTCATAATGAGACATTCAATATCAGCACAATTTCTTATAGCAACTAACAAAGGTTCAAAAGTGAGAAGAAAAAGGAACGGTAATAAGGGGAAGCTTTGCCTAGTACCCCTAAAGAGAAAAATCTTATCAGAAAATTGGCCATCAATAGAAAGATTAGCTGACGGACCAGAATAAAGAGCGGAAATCTCACGTATAAATGTTACCAAAATTAAATGCATACAAAGTACAGAAAAAATATTGCCAATGAACTTTATAAAAAGCTTTTTCCGCATCTAATGCCAGAACTTCAGCTGGGTGAGCTAATGATGATCCTTCTTCAATCGCATGAAGTAATAATCTTACATTATTAACTGACTGTCTATTCTTCATAAAACCATATTGATCAACATTTATTGTGCTAGAAAGCACTGAAGCCATTCTAGGTGCAAGAATCTTAGCATAAAGTTTACAGTCTTGAATAATTAACGAGGTGGGGCAATAATTTGAAACAATAGAGGAATCTTTATTAGATTTCAGGAGGGCAACAATCGACATTTCTGTAAAGTATCCTGAAGTTGATCCGCAATCACGAAAGTGAGTAAATAGATGATGTAAATGAGATGAAAGATGAGTGGAGAACTCTTTATAAGATGCAGCAAGTAAACCATCAGGACCAGGAGGTTTGCTTAATTTAAGTTATTTAATAGTTAATTGAACTTCTTCTAAAGTGATTGCAAGTCTAGTTTACTTTCAACTGTGGACGATATTTTAGGTAAAAAACACCTTTGTAAAATAATATTGATATTTAATGTTTCAATATGAATAGGTTTATTGTATTGTAGAAATTCAATAACTATTTCTTTATGGGACAGAGCAAGTTGACTATCAGAAATGCAGATAGTGTTAATTTGATTCTTATCCTGGCCAACAATCTTCCAGATTTACTAGCATTAAAACTAAATGTAGCTTTATTTTTAGAAATTTGTATACCTGCTCTATTGCTTAACAAATAATTTATTTTGTAACAAAGTTTTTTTTTTTGTATCTTTTATTTAATGTGGTTAGAAGTGATAAAAAGTTGTTCATGTTTAGCTATTCATTTATCTAACTCTTTAATTCTAGAATTGAGTGATTTATTAATATGAGCTACAATAGATATTGATGTTCCACTGATATCTGCCTCAAATAAATCCCATCGATAAACATTTGAAGTAGAACCTTCAGGACTGAACGAGAAAGAATCATATTTCGCAGCTAGCATTTTTGGTTTGTTTTTCTCATTAAGGACCACATTAGAATTCATTTGCCATTCTCATTTGAGATTGTTAAGATGAATCATGACAGAAGATGCATGAAACAAGTTCATGATCAGAAATATCAATATTATGAATAGTAGGATTATCAACAGAAGCTATTGATTGATGGGATATTAAAAGAAAAGTCTTGAATACGAATTGTGAGGATTAGAAAAAAAAAGTAAATTGCTTGTCTGTAGGATGATGTAAACGCCAAATATCAATCATTATGGTAGCTTTAAAAAAAGATTTGAGTGTAAAATAAGCCTTTGGAGGACAATATTTGCTTTTGCAAATTCTGTCTAATAAGGGATCACATATGAGGTTAAAATCACCTCCAATAATAAGTGGAACATTACACAATTTTAACACTTCTGATGTAAGAAGGGTCAATAATACAGGGTCATCATTTGTGGGACCATACACATTAATCAAATGTAAGACTGTGTTATCAATTTTGATTTTAGCTATAAATAAAGGCCCATTAGAGTCAGAACATTTGTGTAATAGTTGAAGATGCAATTTTTTTCGCAAAAAGAATAGCAACTCCATTCTTCCTTTTAATCGCCGGAAAAGAAATAATAGTACCAACCCATTTTTTTTCATATAGGCTAAAACAGTATCATCTATATATGTCCCCTGAACTAAACATACGTCAGCCTTATGTGTCGCTAAATAATCTATAACTTTAGTACGTTTTTAGGATATTGTTAACCTTTAATATTAAAAGAAACAATTTTAATACCTTCAATATTTGACATCAGAAGAAAGGAATAAAGACAGAAGAGAAGAAATAATCAGCAAGATTAAGAAAAATAAAAGTAGCTCTTGAATTAAGACACCAAAAAAAAGGAGAGACACATACAAACACAAAAAAAGACAACATATAAACATTAAAAGCAATCCTGAATCTCACACAACCATAAGAAGGATGACTGAACCATAAACAGCCTACAGAAACATTGGATAAAGAGGCTTGCTAGAAATAACAATGAGGTTAATGCTCAAGTATCAGTCTCATGCATAGTGACATCACTTCCTGGAAGACTTAGGGCCAAAGGTAATGACATATGATGTCACTTCCTTTGATGTCATTAAGGTCAGAGGGTGTGTGATGTCAATTCCCCTACTCCTAGCCCTGGAAACAACACAACTATGGCAAAGGTGTGTAAATATATCTGTGAATATATATTTATGGGGTGTGTAGGTAATTGGGTTACTTGTTGAGGGGGGAGAAACCGTTCTCAACCAGTAATCACAAGTCCTGTCAGGGTGAAGTCACAGGCAACCCCAAATTAACCTGTGCTTAATCTTCTGGTAGCTCGACACAAAAGCGGTCAGGCTTAACTTAGATGCAATGAGTAAGGAGTTTATGCAGCACTTTAAACAGTAATGAATTGAAAATACAAACAAGAAAAATTACACATCAATTTAGAAAAATAGAGTGAAGTTCAAATAATTCTTTAAGACCAAAAATACAAAAATCCAATCAGTAGACGTAGAGATGTGCAATTTTAAAGATTTGAGGTAAGTCTGGCACCTACAAGCACAAAGCACCACTCAAAGCTATCTGGCCACTCAAAACTGTGTAAAAGTCACAGGTTCAGGTGGACTGCGATGGAGCGTGGGATGGATACAGGGACAAAGTTAGGTCTGCTGAACAAAGTACCTTGAATCTTGGTTGAGGAGTGTTGTGAGATCTCGCATTGAGGATGCGTCACACAGCTGCAATTTAAATGAGCTGCAGGAGGTGATGCTATGTCTTTCATCATGCAGTGGTGGCTCAGATGAAGTCCTCAACGAGGCTTGTAATGCGAGATCCTGCGTCCTCATAAAGGATGCCAATGACAGAGTCTTGCAATGAGAAGTCCTGGCCCTGGTCGAGGATGGGTTGCACTTTGGAATGTCAGCAGCAAAGTAACACACTCAAGTGGATTCATAAAGAAAATAAGCCTGTGTTGAGGTTCATTAAGTTAAAGGGAAAAGTATCACTTTGGCATCCCATAGGACAACAAAAATTAAAACTATCATGATTTTAATTACATGAGCCATGTGGGAGAACGGTAATGCAGATTTTACACACATATACGATTTATCAAAATCAAGAGACTGGTAGGATCAGTTAAAAACTGAGCTATTTGTTAGCACCCGGTGGTCCAGTTTATATTGCTCGGAACTAATGCACTAGTCAATAATCAGAATATAAAGTGGTACATACGTCCCCTCACTCATTCTTGGCAGCATTCTGCATCATTGGGACCATCGTGTTGGGTTTTGATTAATGAGTGCACCTTATTCTAAGGTGCTAGCTTACAGCATTTAATAGCCATGGACACATTTATACACAACTTCAAGGAATTAGAGTAGCATCTTACCCACTGTTTGATTAAGACATCTGAAGCACTACTTGTGGATGCTAAATCTGTGCTATGTGATACCTCGATTGAAGTGAAGTTGCTGAATGTCAGATAGGGTAAGTAGTTTGGGAGAGACTCCACATGCAAAGTCACTTGTAAGAAGAAACGAAGACTTGTTTAGTGAATGTTTTATTTCACATTCCTTAAAGTCACGCTCATCCATGGCTTTACACCTTCTATCCTGGGTTATGTACAGAACCATGTTCTGAGGTGTGCCAGTCGCCATGATGGTATGCCCATAGTGGACATTCATGTTATGTGTGGGAATGCTATACTTAGCAGTCAACCCATGTTTCTTTAATTACCTGCATCCAATTGCCAAAAGATGACGTTGTCATATGTTGCAGCAGGGAGGGCAACACAGGTGTGTTAAGAGCCCCCGACATCACAAACAGCTTGCATATTGACGCAGTGGGAGCAGTGCTGATTTGATTATAGTGTGATATCTGCTGTGGGGATTGAAGTGCTAAATATGTGCAGTTGCTTGATCCAAGCCCTTTGCCTGTCATTCATTTGCTATGGTATTGATGTACTGCTGCACTAGACTAATAACATATCAAATTTCCTGCTCAAGCACTGGTATTGGCTTGCATATAAACCAGTGGCAGCTGATACCCCAAATATTTGGGGGGCAACCAACCCAGTAACAAAGAACTTTGGCGGGTGTGCGACTCAGTTTGACCAATGCGTGTGCGTGTGTGCATGCACTGTAACCTGCCAAAGTGTAGCAAATTACACTTTCACCCCAAAATTTTACAT
Organism: Triturus cristatus; assembly: GCF_964204655.1. Lineage (NCBI taxonomy): Eukaryota > Metazoa > Chordata > Amphibia > Caudata > Salamandridae > Triturus > Triturus cristatus. Next base: position 464,524,176 of record NC_140584.1, on the reverse strand, counting down.
TACCCTCATAGATCCCGACCCCTCAAACTCACTCCCACCCACCTAGCTTTAAAAAATAAAAATGTACTTACCAACTTAGCTGGCTTTCCTCCTACGTTCATCTCTGCTTCTTCAGTCCCTCGATGCTGGTGGTCACTGAAGCAAGTCTCCAGACCAATCCAGATGCTGTTCTAATTCTGCTGATAATGTTAAGCAGCATGGGAGCAGCACCAGGATTGTCTGGAGCTGGAGGCCTCGACGCTCCTGCAGGCACTGGTGGCCTGTGCCTGCTCTCTACTCAGGTTTAAAAAGCACATGTCAGGCTGACCGTCACAAGACAGCCGGCTAAAGTGACAAGCCCAGTTTGAATTGGAGCAGCCAGAAATACTTCTCCCTGCTGCCAATCAGCAGTTATGGCCCGGCTTGCACTGTCACTCTGCTCTCCTGAAACAAAAAATAAAATGTAATGAAATCTTTTCATTGTTGTTTTATGTTCGTACTTGCTGCACTGTCAGCAGGGGTGGTGGAGGGAGGGTGAAGGTGGTGACACTCCTCCGCTCTAAGGGAGGAACCACCCCTGCTGTAAACTGGGAGCTATGATACCTCTGTTTCTCTGGAATATTACTTGACCATGAAGAAGAATGTAGCCAGTGCCATGGCATTGACAAGGATGGCATGAAAGCAAGCTACTGGATACGTTAACTCCTATCCCATTATCAAACACATCTAGGAACATTTCTGGAGGGAAGTAGTATCTCTTCAATACACCTACCTCTCCATACCTTCTTGCTTCTTCTCAAGTAGTTATTTATAATAATCATAGGCAGCACAACAAACACTGATACCATCAAAGTAGAAAAATTGTTGTGACTGTAACTGCCTTACATATGATGTTGTTTTGTGTATGACTGGTTGCTGGGTAAATTAATTATAGTTGGAGTGGGTTTGGCGCAGAAGTTCTAAATAAATAATTCCCCTACTCCTTCTTGTGTCAGTGCCTACTCATTTTCTGAAGTTTTTGTTTCCTGTGTATGTGTTTTGAGAGATTTTATGGATACTGAAGTGACTTTCTGTTTTATGCATTCATCTTCTAGCTACACGACTTTAGGTATGAGTGCAAAAGCGTGCACCTTCAACTATGCTGATGATCTTCAAATTGATTTTCGACATTGACAACTCTCCCGCCTCCGTCTCTAACTTTCAAACAACTATGCAATACATGAGTAACTGGATGAACGGTAATCACTTGAAACTGAATCCAGATAAAACTGAGTTGATCCTAATTGGAGGGCCCTCACACCCCTGGAACTTCAACTTCTGGCCGTCAGAGTTCGGTAACCCCCACCCCCTCCCCCCAACCCCCCTTCCGTCTTGATCTATCAAAAGCCTTGGCATCACTATTGACAGCAACCTGTCGATGAAATTCAAGATTGGAACAGTGGTTTCTACTAGCCAAGATGGCACCATGTCACCCCGATTATAAAAAAGTTACTCTTGCTCCTGGTTGCTGAAAGCATTGCATTCAAGTTCGGATGCAGCATATTTAAAGTACTCTATGGCAAATGTCCAGTGTTTGTTTCTTCTCGGTTACAGTGTACGCCCCTATCAAGAATCTTAGGTCAACCTTTTAGTTACTCCTTCTTTCAAACATAAGAAACTGGGGCGTCTAGGGTACACGGTCCTGGCCCCAAAATTCTGGAATTCTCTTCCTCCTAACATTAGATCGACAACTTTGTATTCTCAATTCAGGAAGCTTTTAAAGACCTGGCTTTTTTGCCAGGCGTACGAATGAAACACTTAGCAGCAAAACTCCCTGGACCTTAGCACCATGAAACCGTTTGGTGTACATGCGCTCAATAAATACCTTTAACATAACATAACATTGAAAGTACACGTTGTTTCTGATACTGTGCTCCTTATTTAACTTTTTTATTTCACTTTTGTTCAATTAATATATTTTCCCTCTGGGGTATATTATTATGGTAGCTCAGACTTTAATACACTGCACCTTTCTTTCCTTTGTCAGGGTGATCGTATTCCCTGCCTCAAATCTTTTTTGTTTCATTCAGTTTCAGGTTTCATGAGTGCCCTTTATGTGGTTTGTGACTTATTTCAAGAATGACTGCTTGTAATTGTGAGCCTGGCTAACCTGCAGTTTTCTTATGTAATAATGTATCCTCTAGGCCAGAGGTCTTCAAACTTTTGGAGGTTGAGCACCCCCAGCTGAATTGTTTGAGATGTCTGGCCCCCCCACCACCTGACAAATTTCTGGAATCTGGTACACTAAATAATCGACCGCCACCTGCATAGCCCAGGCCATATCCGGCAGATAATGTTCAACACAATAAGAGTGTTTAGTAAACTGCAGGTTTGTGAGTGGGTGTGGTTAAATGGCACAGGCTTATTACACAGCTCAAAACACAGTTTTCCAAGATAAAATGTGCACAAATTGTTTTTACTAGGATGCTTTGTTTTACACATGACATAGATTGAAAATAACACCACCAACATTAATGTGACAGGTGTGCCTGTTTTTCGCCACAGAAACGGTCAGTCTGTGGATGGATTTTTGCTACTGCCGTCCTCAGGTTGTGCTCCACATCCAGAAATTCTAAAAGTGTTTACATCCAATATTCAGAGATAGTGATGTGTGTTTTCACTGTTGTAACACAGCAGCAGCCCACTAATTTTACAGCGAACAATATCTGTGATATCCTTCAATTTTTCATATGTGAGGAACCGTTTTGATCTAAAATAAACTTTTTTATGGTTGATGCATCAATCAAACACATTTCTCTACACATAATAATAGTCTCTCTCACATCAATCACATTAAAAAGAAATGAAAATGATGGTATTTACAAGAATCTATTTAGGAATTATTCCAGGACATGAGGGCAAAAACAGAACTGTCTCTATCAAGGGGCCCCTGAAAGGCTAGATTGCAGTGCATGTAAATGTGTACTTTTGTAATTTAGGACGAAAACCTTGATGGGGCACGACATGCCAATATGTGTGTACAGGGGCGCAACTAGACCTGCACCTTGGGGTGGAGCTGACACTCTCAGCCACGCTGGCCCTAGCACTGGTCGCACACAGTGCACAGTCTTTTTTGGTGCCCCCTCCCCCATTTCACATGGATTCCCTCACTACTACTAACCAACAATGCACCTCATCTCTCAATAGCCCCTTTCTGACAAACATTTTGGGGCATATTATCAAGCACTGCGTTAAAATTATCGCCGCTTTAGCGGCAGAAAACTGCCGCTAAAGCCTTGATAATGAGCTTGATAATATGCTGCAGAGAATTCCCATAGAAGCCCATGTTGACACCAGAACATTAGCTTTAGCGGCAGTTTTCTGCTGCTAAAGCGGCGATAATTTGAACGCCGTTTCTTGATAATATGCCCCTTAATTTTTTTATAGCACTATTCATAGTTTACTCACACTCAGTTCTTTGATCTGCATGGTACACATTCTTTGTATGAATGAGTCTAGGCAAATTGATTTACTGCAGTCTTTTAAATTCTCTTACAGGTCTGACAGTACATTTCCTCGCTGTGCCCCTCCAATATGTTTTACTTGCCACACTTTTGAGGACATGCTTCTTATTGTTGTCCTCCCTAGCACAGGACTACAGTTACACTTTGGTAGTATGTTTTTGACTTCGAACTGTTCAACTGATATGCAGATAATGAAATCGTCAGAAGTCAGGCTGCTACTGCGTGTGTGTACTTCTCTAAACGAGGCGTCGGAAACTGTAAACATTTTCGAATAGCATCCGATGCATATGTGCACACACTGTATTATTTCACAATTTGTGATTTGGGGACTAACTATTTGGGGAAGTTTTCCTTTACGCCATTCCTGCTTTATGGAAGGGATAACTTTGCCTTTTCAGTTTTTCATATTGTCTGACGATATCAGTATAAATTACACATTTTGCAGTAGTAAGCATACACTTTACATGGGGAGATGAATCAAGAAGTCTTTGGTCAAAGTTTCTGTGTTTATTTTTTGTTAGGGGTGTGTACAATTGGGTGTTCTTTAAGCAAATACTTCCAAAATTGTATGAACCTTTCTGAAATTAAGCTTTCAGCCGAAGTCTGGTTTGCTGGTGTATCCGGTGACTTTTAACGTGAACAGAAAACGTTAAATGGGATCATTTCTGCACAGTCCAGTCTCCCCAGGGCCTCCCCAGCCCCTCATCGGCGGCAACCTTGGCGACGACAGAAGAGTCTGCATCGCATCTGGAACCACCGGTGCAAGACGGATCTTCGGCAGGAGTTTGCACCGCAAGTCCTTCTTCGACGATGCAGGGCTCCGCATTGCAGACCTGCAGCTCCTCGGACCTGTGGCTGTGCGACTCATCCTCGACGCAGAATCTTGCAATGCTCTACAAACCATGATTTAGGGTAGTTTGTGCAGTGGGCCTTAATGAACCACCGGTGCACGACGGATCTTCGAAGCTGGAGTTTGCATCACAAGCCCTTCGTCCTCAATGATGCAGAACTCCGCATTGCAGACCTGCAGCTCCTCGGACCTGTGGCTGTGCTACTCATCCTCGGCGCAGAATCTTGCAATGCTCTGCAAACCATGATTTAGGGTAGATTTAGGGTAGTTTGTTCAGTGGGCCTTACTGAACCGCCGGTGCACGACGGATCTTCGAAGCCGGAGTTTGCATCATAAACCCTTCGTCCTCAATGACGCAGAACTCCGCCTTGCAGACTGGCAGCTCATCAAACCTGCTGCTGTGTGACTCATCCTTGATGCAGGATCTTGCAATGCTCTGCAACCAGGATTTAGGGAATTTTGTTCAGTGGGCATAACTGGATCCATGTATCGGGCACATGCACCATTGCAGTCAGCCTAAACCTCTGATTTCATCCAGGTCCGGCATGACCAGATCACAGTTGACGCTTTGTGCATTTATGCACTATTTTTACTTAAATCTTTAAAATTGCATATATCCAGTTCTGCCAACTGGAGGCGTGTTGGTTTGGTGTGCAATGATTCATTACATTGTACTGTATGTTCCTAAATTGTGTGTGATGTTTCTTGTGTTGTGTTTTCACTTTATTACTGTTTGTAGGGCTGCATAAATACTTTACACATTGCCTCTAATCTAAATTAAGCCTGACTCTTTGTGTTAAGCTACCCGAGCTTAAGCACAGGTTAAATTGGGGTCTGTTTGTAACTAAACCCTGACAGAAATTGTTGCCGCTGCCTGTGCAGAGTTTCATCCCCCTCAGCCAGAAACCCAATTTCCAACATGGGTGTTTTGCTGTGGGATTAGGACCTGTGTTTGTGCAGTGCCATACTGTGATTTTTTGTTACACTAAAATACCAAGTAAATAATTAGAAACCAATTTGAGTTTCTTTTAAATACTCCTTGATTGCCCCTTTTGGTGTTTCCAAATCCGCTCTCATTCTAGCTGTTTGTCTGTGACCACACTTGCAGAGGTGGATTTTTAGCTCATCAACCTGGAGAGCTACACTCTGAGTGAACTAAAGCAGTTCTATTAGTAAATTGGACTCATTACAGTTATTTCATTTCATTTCATAAAACTTTATTCGGTTTTACAATGTGAAAACCATAAAAGTCACAATGTATATACACATCCCATTAAAAAAGTACATTAAAATAATTTACAGTCCATAGCCATAAAAGATTACAAATAAAATATGGCAGGTACAATAAGTACGTTTCTGTGCTAAAATTAGAGAACACATAAGAGATATACCTTAAAACTATGAGTACCTCCTCCCCCTGAAATAACTAATATTTCAGGCAGGCCCTGGTTCTCACCAAAGATTTCAGATAGCCTACAATAAAGATTATACAGTCTGGTTTCAACAGCTGTAAATACAAAAGTGCTGGGCGAACCTGGTTAAAATTAAGCCTCTTTAAGAGGGGGAGTAAAAAATGTCTCCGAGGTACTTCATAGAATTTACAGAGGAACATAAAGTGTAGCAGGTCCTGTGGAGACAGGTTGTCGCAACCACAGGGTGCTAACACCTGTCCTCTGCTACACCCTTTCGGAACGGCAATTAAAAGATGGAAAAAATCGATACAAAACCTGGACAGTAAAAACTGCTCATAGGTGGTCAATGTTCCCAAAAGGTATGGCTCAGCCAATGGATGGGTTTTTAGGGTCAGAAATTTACGGACACTTGGTTTACATAATTCCTGTTCATCTCTTTCTAGCTTCCTGGTGCAAATAAATGCTTTTTTAACCAGTTCCACATCCTTTTTTGTTATAGTTGACGGTTTTGAGAAAAGTTCCGGGCGCCCCAACTCCGTAAAGCGACCTCTAACATACTGCAACCATGGAATTCTGGACATTTGTTCCAGAGTCATACAGTCTGTTAGGATCTGCTGGGTGAGCTTTAGCTCCTTGTTTGGCCAGCACTTAAGCCAGAACACTAGGGGACGCAAGGCAATAGTATCACCTAAAAATGGGGCCCCCAGTTCTTCATGAGCTATTAGGTTAGATAAACAGGTTGGCATTCCCAGTAGGCGCTTTAAAAAGTTATTCTCTGCCACTTGCAGCGCATCAGCTGTGGTATACCCCCAGACTGCACTACCGTAACATGCAGTTGACACTCCCTTAGCCTGATAGATTTTCAGCAAGGCTGCAAATGGGCGCTTCCCCATCTTAGCAGCAAAGTTGAAAATGGCAGCAGTTATTCGGATAAGCGCCCCCTTTTTCCTTAGAATAAGGGGCCCCCACTTCAAGCGATCATCCAACAGGACCCCCAGGTATGAAAAAACTGATGTTGTGGGGACCTTCGCAGAACCTACAGAAAAAGAATACTTTTTCGTGGAACGAGTCCCTACCTGCAAGACATACGCTTTTACATTATTAATTGCTAAGTTACGGGACCCCATAAACTTCAAGAAAGCGTCCAGTAAAGATTGGAGTCCTCTAGCAGTTCTCGCTATCAGGACGGCGTCATCCGCATATAGGAGAACGGGAAGACCCCGGTGACCTACATTACAGTCTCTTTGGAACCTCCACTGCTGCAGGGCCTCGCATTACAGCTCACAGTTTCCTTGGAACCCACACTGTGCAATACATCCTCGGTCAAGGCCTTCGCATTGCAAGCCCCTCATCAACGGCATCCTTGGCGACGACAGAAGAGTCTGCATCGCAGTCTTGCAGCCTCTTCAAAACCACTGGTGCAAGACGGATCTTCGGCAGGAGTTTGCATCGCAAGCCCTTCTTCAACGATGCAGGGCTCTGCATTGCAGACCCACAGCTCCTCGGACCTGTGGCTGCATGGCCCATCCTCGACACAGAATCTTGCAATGCTCTACAAACAATGATTTAGGGTAGTTTGTTCAGTGGGCCTTACTAGGTCCATGTATCCGGCCCACACTCCGTTGCGGTCTGCCTGAACTTGTGATATGTCACGGTCAAGCGCAACCAGATAATTACAGTTGGCTCTTTGTGCTTTTATGCACTATTTTCACTTGAATCTTTAAAATGGCATATCTCCGGTTCTACTAACTGGGTTTTTGTCACCTTGGTGACAAATGATTCATTACGATGTACTGTATTTCTCTAAATTGTGTGAGATTTGTCTTATGTTGTGCTTTCACTTTATTCCTGTTTGAAGTGCTGCATAAATACTTTACACATTGCCACCAGGTTAAACCTGAATGTTTGTGCCAAGCTACCAGAGGGTTAGGCACAGGTTAGTTTCGCAAATATCTGTGACTATGCCCTGGCAGAAATTGTGGCTGCTTCCCAAGTTCGTTTCATCTCCCTCTACCAGAAACCCAATTTCCAACATTTGTGTTCAGCGGTGAGATTAAGGCTTGTGTTTGTGCAGTGTGATAATGTGATTTTTTGTTACACTAAAATCCCCAATTAATAATTTGAAACCAGTTTGAGTTACTTTTAAAATCTCCCTGATTGCCCCTTTTGGTTTTTCCAAAATCACTCTCATTTTACCTGACTGTCTGTGACCATACCTGCAGAGATGGAATTCAAACTCTTCAACCTGCAGAGCTGCACTCTGATTGAGCTCAAGCAGTTCTGTAAGGTAAGGGTCTTCCGACCCAGAAAGACACCAAGACGCTGAAGCTTCAGAAAAGTGTTAGTGCTTAGGCATTGGTTCACCTGTAGATGACAGCAACACAGGATGGGAATGAGGAGGATGATATGGAGGAGCAGGGCCTGAATGCAAGCCCTAAGATGCATCACTCGGGGAAGGGGAATGATTCATCTCCTGAGTTAGACATCAATGCCAGAGCAGAGAGCAGTGTATCTTCACAAAGCCTGTCCCCAGAGGAGCTGGTAGACAGGAAGGCTGAGAGGAAGTTTAAGGTGAAGGTGGCAAAACTCAAGATGGAAGAGGCAGAATTCCAGAGAGCCATGGAGGAAAAGAAACTGTCCATGGAAGAAAGTAGAATGGCCTATGTGCTAAGTCTCAAAGACCTGGACATCAGGGCCAAGAAAGTAGAGTCCAGCAGTAATGGTGGCAGCATACCCACAGTGTCTTAGGAGGGCAGGAAAGTTCACATACTTAAATATCTGGTACCCAGCTATGTGGTGGGGGACGACAAAGACAAGTGGTTTCTGCCTATGAGGTGGCCCTAAAGATGCACATGGTCCCAGAAGAGTTTTGAGGGCATCTCTCTGGAAACACATGCTTCAGTAGGGAGAGACACCTTGCTTACAGTGGAGGTGGGGGACCAGATGAAGAGCATCTCAATTAAATCTATCCTTGCCACCAAATTTGGACTCAGCCTAGAGAGTACCACATTAGATTTAGGAATAGCCAAAAGTTGAAGAACCAGTCTTGGATAGATTTTCTTGATTACGCCAGCAAAGCACTGAATGAATGGGTGCTGAAAGGCAAAGTTGATAATTTTACAAGGTTGTTTAATTTGATTTTAAGGAAGCACATGTTCAATATCTATTTTACAGAGTTGTGCCAGCACCTAGTGGATTGTAAACACACTGATACCAGGGAGCTTTCTAAGCATACCAAAAAGGTATCAGGGTTGATAAACAGAAGGATGGTCATGGGTTCCACCACAATAAAGAGGGGGGATTGGAGAAACGCTTAAAAATAAGGAGTTCTCTAAAGGTACCCAAAACAATTCCCAAGGGAACAATAGTAACCAGTCCCAGTCTAAATCAAAGAGAAAGGACATATTTGACAAACAGACAGGGAGGTTTGTCCTCCAGTGTACTGAGTGCTACAAATATGGGCACTCCAAGGGTTCTCACGAATCACATCACTAATAGACCCACCATCACATACAGATGAGGAGTTTCCCTCAGAAACTTACTGAGCCCAAGTTATCCTAGAACTGAGAAGAGTGAGACATGGCTGATACAACGATCTAAGGGTTTCTATGGGTGTGGACACTGCAGCGCATGTAAATGGGCATGCAAAAAGAAGACAGATTTCAAAGGCCCTGGAGACAGGACATACAATATTGGGTCAAACATCAATTGCATGACGAAGTTCGTAGTTTACATCATTGAGTGTAGATGCAAAAAAAGATATATCGGAAGCACAGTCAGGACACTACGTGAGAGAATGGGTGAACATACAAGAGCTGTAAAGCAAGGGGATGTTAGATATCCCGTTGCTGCACACATGTCTCAATGCCATGCACAAACATCTCACAAACAATTTGAATTCTTTGGAATTGAACACACCCTGAGACATCTTAGGGGTGGGAACAGAGAATTGGCCCTACGGAGGTGCGAGGCACTCTGGATTCTGACGTTGCGCAGTACCGAGATAGGGCTCAATATAGACTCTGAACTACACTATTTTCTGGGAAGATAAAAGCACAGGGGTGCCACACTCTGTGTTTCAGGAATGTTTAGACACACTAAAGAACAGCACTAAACATATGACTACTGAATATGTAAAGTAATGATGCTGAACATGCAAAGCAATGGTGTTGATGCTGCTGATGTGTAATGTTAATAACTTTATAATGAGAGATATTCATATGTTTATTGGCATTTGCCACTTTTCTTTCTGTTTACCTTCATTTTACAATTACAGCTAGTACCACACTATCCGGAGATTATGGATGAGAAATATGGAATTCAAGCAAAATCCCACATATATTTTCCCTGATCTTAGTGCTTGTATTCAAATTAGTGGCAACTCACATCACAAGCATTTACTTCACAGTGTCACAGTGAAATTTACTAATTTCCATATAGAACACATGGTCGGGCATAATATGTGGCCCCTGTTATATTTTTATATTTATTTTATATTTTGGAAAGAGTACAAAACTTATAAAAACCACGCAGCTTTAAATAATATCAAAGATGACTAATCACAAAATTATGATGCGCAATTGGGTCAGTAATAGAGGGTGACCCACACCTAGCATATGGAGTAAAACTACAATATGGCGCCAAATAGAAAGACAGGAACTGAGCTTCTTCTATTTCGATTACGTTATAGCTCCGATTAGGGCTAGTCCTCTTTCTAAGAGGACCTACCTGCTCAGGAAGCCGGCATATAGGTACAGACCACGAAGACCTGGCAGTGTTCCGTACTCAGATTTACACGGCATGCGACGCCCATAGAACTGAGAGCGACTGTCACGGTAAGAAGGAAAATGCATGACAGCATTATATATTATTGGGGAATTTGATACTTTGTAGTGACGGACGGCTCGATTTGCCGCAACCGCAAGTGTTAAGGGGCTCTTGTTTAATCAATAGTGTATACTACCGAGAGTGAGCTTTGCTCACCCATTTTTGGCGCTTGAATGTTAGAGTGAGAACAGATGTAGTGGTACACATACGGTTTTGATTTTGGAGAAGGATTCTTGCAATCTAACTGTATTTTATATGGATAAATGCGATATAGAATGGTTGCTCTTGCCGTTTTTGAGTGAGATACTCATGGCTCCATAAACAGGTTATGTCCTGATAAATAGGGTATTTTCTCATGTTATACTGTTGAGAATGCTTGAAAATAGATATGACGCTGTTTCTTCTGTTGGTCACATGGTTGGATTTGGGTAGTTTCAGAAATCGGAAATGCACAATGAATAATTAATACAAACAGAGTGAAAACAAATGAAGTTTGGGCTATTGTGAGATTGCTTGTCCATTACATGCACATCGGGTAAGTTAGAACAGCAGATGCATGGATGTACGCATATACCGAGACCATGTTTGGTAATTGTTGACTTTACATTTAGAAACTATTTAATACACTGGGACCACTGACCATTACCTCTAAGACTTCTGTTACTATTTGGCTGCAGATACAGAAATTGAGCAAGACACTGGGTCATATTAATAGACACACGACCTGTGTGGATACCGCAAAGAAACAGAATCCCTTGTAGGTTGGAAATATCACCACAATTTAAGTAGGTGAGGATTATTATTTATATATAATCAGGAGTAGGCATTGGATAATGTACTGGAAATAGTTACTTATTGCAGACTTTTGTTTGTTACTATCTTACAGAGAAAACATAAGGAAGGGTCATAGGTATTTATATAAATTCTTCTGGTAATGCGATCTGGTTATACTTGGGGCACTACACCCTCCCCCCCTTTCACTTACCACCACAAATTCACATCCCCACCGAAAAGGTAGCCATATGCTAATTTACGCCTTACGACCACTTTGCCCAGACTGACCACGACTTCAGTTAAATTGATTAAAATCCCCCCCACGTGTGATTCACCTTTTCTCTCCATACATACTTCGGCATGTGGGATATATCATTTTCATATCCTTTCCAAACGGGGCAATACAAAGAGATCTCAGGATCTCACACCTTTTTCTTGTATAGTCACCAAATTTTCTTTTCTGCTACACAATAATTAAAATTAGAGATACATTGTGTAAATTTGTGAATGTATCTTATGATACATTGCCTATTTATCTGTTTCTATGCAGGCTTGATAAAGTCGCGGGACGATTTCCCTTGTTAAGCGGCGAAACACGTGTCGGCTGTTGTGAAAGGCTATTTTGAAGACTCAAGGATTAAAAGAAAAAAGAACAACTACTTACTCTATGTGTTCAAATTTGTGCTCACATTCTGCACGTTCAGATAATTCCTGTGACAACATTTTGTGTGCTGGGGTGTTTTCTTTAACTTTTTACATAATAAAGCAGATGAATCATGATCCTCTGTACAGACATCCACCTTTAAGTTTGACTCCTAGAACTTTCATCACCTGGTTCTTGAATTACTGAGATTGAGCTACAGCTATGCAACACTTTCTGGATGCGAAACAACAGCTATGATTATTGGATATTAATTATACTGTGATAAAGCCATCTAAATTGAGATTGCACCATAATGGAGGTATGCATTACTACACAGATCTAAAAGAATCAGGCACATTTATTAGATCCCAACTTGCAGGGATGAATAAAGGGAAACAGAAACCCTCAGGGGCTCTTGAATGAATTGAATATGGTTCACTGAGTGCGGCCAGTGACTTTCAACGGAATGTAGGCCAAAACTTGAATTAGTCACTTACGAGAATATGTTACAGTTACAATTTGTAATTGTATGGTAAATAACACCCTAAACAAGACGAGATACAGTTCAGATACTATGATAAGAGCACATGAGCATTCTAAGCATTGTTCCTGATGTTCGTTACCTATTATTTATTACAAAGTGGTGGTAAGAAGGATGAAAACTTCCTGTTTACAAGGTCGGCTGTGTGTACTTGAGGATGTATTATGCCCCAAGTGTACATCACCAGACCTATTTGATTAATATATACAAATATTAGTTTATTGGGGCTCTTCTCTGGACTACACCCAAGCTAAGAGACTATAAGGATTCGCTTATTGAGTTCTTATAAATTCCAGGCACCAGGATGCTTCCGTGAGTAAAATCTGTACATACATGTCTGAGTAAGCTGGGGTTACAAAGATACTGGGCTGATCCTACTGCAATCTGCAAAGTGAACCTGAGTGCATTTAAGGCTTGTTATTGGGTGCACATTAATGAAGAATTTTAAAAAGGTAGCTCAAATGGCTCCTTAACCAATGCATTCCTAGACCAAAAACTTACACCGTCTTTTGAGTAATATTTTGATTTTATACCATCCTCTCTATCCAAGCGCCTGTACTTACGCTTTCATTTTGAGACTCTTCCACTAAGATTGTTCACTCATAAATGATGTCAGGAACAGGAGTCTATTGTTTGCCCCATGTGTGGCCATGGTGACGAACATTAATCCCATCTATTTTTCTTTGTCCCAAGTATTTGAACTCTTGACACAAATGGATACGCCCCCTATGTCGTTACATGGGAATAACTAGCTCTCCGGTAGCTCTCGAACTGATACCACCCCAGAAAAGTGTATTTGCTGTAAGCACAATTTTACAGGCAATCTGGTACAGGAGAAAACTAATTTAAAAAGTTGCAGCTTAGTGATCTTAAACATCTTTTTAGGCATCTCCAATTTTGTTTTAATGTTCTAAGATATATTTATTCATTTTTACCGTATTTCTAAAACCCACAGAACTTATGATGAGATTGCCACTGCATTTCTTTGCTATATGCCTATGGTTGCTGCTTACACTGATATCTCTCATTGCTAGGATTCTGTAGTTGTTTTATCACTGTTCTGGTATTACAATTCTCTCTTGCTAAGCACAGGCCACTTTATACATCAGCATGAATTACCAACATTGAGGGCTGAATTGTATCATGTAATTAATTACCGTGTACTGTACGTTAATTTAGTTAGAGATGATTTTCTAATGCATTTTTATTTTTTACTGTTTGTTGAGGATGTATACTTTGATGGTTTGTAATAACCAAATAAAGTTTATTATCATTAATATTATTATTACTAATAATATATATGAATACTTGAGGGAAAGAGTTGTTCACTGAATGTTGGGGAATCAGATGGCTCACAGAACCAGATGGGGTTTGGACTAGTGAGGGATATCAGTTGGAATAAGGTTCTTGCACAGAGGGGACAGTATGGTTGAGGGGAAGTATCTCAAATCTGAAGTGATTCTCCCTGATGACAATGGAAAAGGCCCACTGGTCATTGGAAATTATATTATGTACACACTTGCCAAGGTTTAAGTCCGACAATGGTCGACCCTGGGGAGTGACTGAAGTTAAAATGGGTGGTGGATGCCTTTTAAGCACTAGTTTTATTGTACCCAGGGCCAAAAGCCAACATGTCTTGGGCCACTTTGGTGGTGCTGACAAGAGCACTGGCTGTATTTCAGTCTGAAAAGAAGACTGAGGCCATGCTAGATTTGCAGGGACTAGAGAAGTGTAGTAAGCAGACGAGGACAGACTCTGAGAAGGCACCGGCCCATTGTATTCATCACTCCTGCTCCAGTGTCAGTGTCAGATGACTAGCAGGGACTAGCAAGCTGATCGCTCAGAGGACTAGCAGGGTAAGACCAGGACAAGACTAGATACTGGGTTTGTATGTGGTCTCTGAAGGGAATACAAACACAAGAGTGCCTGATGGCTGGAAGGGAAGCAGGGTGGAAGCAGAGGACTGAAGCAAATTGGAACAGGCAGTAAATAGGGAACTGGAAGCCTGCAGGAAAAACATAACTACAAACAGGAAGTGTAAGCGGAGAAACAGTAGACAAGCTATCTTAAACAATAGTTTGTCTGCTCCCCTGAAATGATCTCTCTGTGAGGAGAAAAGATCTAACATAAAAACAAGGAGCAGATTAATCTCACAGAGTTCTGGGAGACACCCAGCAGTTCCTTTGGAGAAGGTGCTCTGGGTGGTTCTCTGTGCCAGAAGCAAACGCCTTGGAATCTAACTGGCACCATTCGAAGCAATGCAAATCAGGATAACAAAACAAGGAACACCAAGACAGCAACTGGGCTCAGGCAAATGCAGCACTGAAACCAGGGCCAGGAACAGGGCTGAAATTCTGAGAACAAGGCTAGGAAAGATCTGCACTGACAAACAGTAACACAAAACACAAGGAAAATCAGACTGAATTCAACAGGGCAGATCAAAAAAAGAGTGCAGGCAGAAGGCTATGACCACTGGCTAACACAGGAACAGAGAGGCAGGGAAACAAGGGACGGAAACAAGGGACAGAAACAGATACTACAAAATTGCCACAACCAGGAAAATGGCTTCAGGAAACAAAGGGAAACAAAACCAAAGAAGAAGCCTGAAATGAATGTGGCAGGAACACAGCAGAGCACAAGGAGACTCAACAGAATTCAGTTGAAAGCCGCTGCACTCTCCCCTCACTGGGCTAAAATAGATGGAGGCTCAGGAGAGGAGCACAGGTGCAGGGAAAATGTAGGTGCAATGAATTAACCAGGTTTAGGGAATCAGGGAACGACTAATGAAGGGAAGGCTGAACTGGGAGCTGGAGAAAGGAAGTCCAGGGGAACCAGGAGACACAACAAAGGGAATAGAAAAGCCTGGAACAAAGTGTGGATCAGTGAAAACATAGACAAGGGTTGAATGCAAAGATAAAGGGGTCAAAATAACAGTAGGATCCAGGTTCAAATCAAGTGAACATGACAGCATCACCAGGGCATGATCTAGAAAGGGTCTGAAGACAGGGGGAACTATAAGGACTACAATTCATCAGGTACATGGAACAGAAACCTGGACTAAAAGTTGAAGCACATCTAATTATGGTAAGTATTGATGTATATATTAACCTATACTGATGTAAAGGCAGGATCATAAAGGCCCTTCTGAGTGACACCTAGTGGTGGGCTGACAGAATCTTGACTCTGAGAGGAGGATGATCAACCCTTAGCAGACCACTTGGAGTTTAGATCACTACAGCAACTAAAGGGCTTGTAATAACTACTGTAAAAACCATGGTGTAGTTCCACCAGACAAATGTGAGTGCCTTACTCACGTGGCACTTTGGAAAGAAACCTAGAAACAATTGAGAAAAAGAGTGGATGGAAACATTGAATTGGCTGGGGGATAGTCTGCTTTCATAGGAAATTCCCTTTGTCACCATCATAAGCATGAAAAAGACACAAGACAGGTTGAACTCTTTGTTTTACTGACAAGGAAAGTGCCATGACACCGAGAAGTTCTGTGGGCTGTTTTTCACTTTCAAATTGAGTGGTCGGAACGGAGGTAGATCAAAGCAACACCTGTGCTATTACCTGTTGAAGATGTGCCTATTAAGCCTCTAGGCATTGTTATAGTTGGCCCGTTTGATTCCCCCCCAACAGCAGAAAAAGTTTAAATGTTGGTTGTGTTGATACTATCACCAGGTAACAAAAGAAGGTACCACTGAGAAATACAACCACTTGTTGTGAGGGCACTCCTTGGAATCTTTTCAGATGATAGCTTCCCATGGCTATAATTTCTTTTACAGAAATAAATATGGCAGGAAGCAGGTGTGACCCACCAAGTCTCCATGACATGTCACCTGAAGACCACTTAGTTGGTGCAGCACTTTAAGAAGACCTGTAAGTGCAGGATAGGAGGAAGTAGGATTGCGTTCTACCATACCTCCTATTCACTTGCAGAGGATATCCAAAGAAGGCAATGAGGTTCAGTTGACTTAAAATTATGTTTTGAGACTCCAACTCAGTCAACTTAGTCAGAAAAGGGTGCGGTATCACTTCTGAGTGACTCAAAAAGGATGTGATAGGCTATTGTGATTGGCCTCAGCACATTACAGAACAGTACAAAAATCATGCAAAGAAAATGTTTCCGGCCAAGTAACAGCTGATGAAGGAGTAGGAAAAGAAGAAAGCAATGGATACTGAGTACAAAGGTAGTCAGTAGGTGTTAGTGCCACAAACAATTGCGAGTTGCTAAAAGTTGCAATTTGTGAGTTGGAAACCCTGACAGTCGTACATGTGGGTCATTCTCCCTAAAGTTCCAAAACACATCACAGGCCAACTAAAACCTATCTCCACCTTAATCAAATGCAGTTTCTGTGCAAAATAAGCAACAAGTGATACTCCTCCTGCCCCTAAAAGATACCAGGATATCGAAATACCTTAACACCAATAAAAGCAAACATGAGGAACCCTTCTTATCATGTGGCAACCTAAACAATGATGGAAAAATCCTAATATTTTTGATAGAGGATATTTTATTAAAACTAAATTATTGGGAAACCTTAATGATGGATGGGATCTTCTAAATGTGCCATAAACCATTCATTCAGATAAACACAAAACATGGTGAATTTCAGAAATCAAATATCCCTTTTATGTATGCCCCACTACCAGGTAACAAAGTATTACTTACTATGAACTCTTAAACCACATAAAACACAAAATAAATTACTACTCCAAAAACATAATCTTAGACTTTGAACAAGACATGATTCAAGCCATTTTAGGAGTTTACGCACACATAGCCATACAAGTCTGTTACTACCATTTCAATCAAGGCATATGGAGACATCTCCAACTATCTAAGGGAGTCATTACGATGGCAGACGGAAAAGCCCTCCGACCGCCGTGCATCCGGAAAAAAAAGCCCGCACGTTCCACAGCAAAACCGACGGTGACATTACGATGCGATACATGTAAAATCCAACCGCGGCGGTCGGATTTCACAAGAAACCATGCGCCACGTCCTGAAAAGCTGAAAATCTGATCGCGGTGGACGCAAAAGCTGCGGAAAGCACAAAAAAGCACGACCTTCACACGGAATGACCGCAAGTGAAATTATGATGAGATGGCAGAGCAGGCGGAACGATTATTGCGTTACGACTGCCTCAGCCGCGCGAAAAGATGAATGGTGGTCAGATACAACTACACAACAAGGCCTACTAAAGTGCCTGTTCTCTCTGCTGCCCTCAAACACATCTTACACATCCCAATGATACACCCCCAAGGTATAGAAAACCAATAAAATCCCAGGTCAACATGGAAAATACACCTGAGAGGCATACCTCATTTTGACACACCCACATATCTGAGTATAAAACCAACCCCTTTACTGACCATCATCCTTTGCACAACTCCAGCAGTGAAGGGCCATACACCACAGCTGAAATGAGAGGCAAATCATCACACAACACCCCATCACAACCACCCACACCAACACTTCCAACACACATCTCACACATCTCCACCACCTTACTACCTGCACTTGCCTCTCATTTGCACATCACACATCTTGTCACAGAAAAAAATGCCAAAATTCACTGACAATGAGTTTTCAATGATGGTAGATGAGATAGTCAGAGTAGAACCCCATTTGTTTGGGAGCATTGTCCAACAGACCCCACTAGCCAGAACAAATCAAATGTGGCAAAGTATAGTCAACAAAGTCAATGCAGTAGGGACCACCCTATGCACTCTGCGTGACATCAAGAAGAGGTGGCATGACCTCAAGACCAGGGTCACATACCATGCCAACAGGAACCATGAGGCGGCTCAGAGGACTGGTGGTGGCCCTCCCATTCCACCACTAACATTCACTGAATGGAGGGGAGAAGGTGCTTACCATACTGCATCCAGAGAGTCTCACCAGAATAGATGGGGGAGTGGAGGCTGGTAAGTACCAACAAACGTATCACATCACACTGCCATGTACTGTCAAGCACAACTATAAAGCTACACTTTCCACAACTAAATGCACTTAGGTAAAACATACTATTTTCAACACGTGTCTCACATTTCTACCATCCCCTTCCTCTGATTCACCTCAAAGGTAGCCAGCAACATTTCCATGGGGGTATGTGCACTGTTAGCCAGCACCACAACTCCCATCAGGCACTCTTGTCTCACAGCTGAGCAGGATGGAACACTCCCCCACCCAGAACCATGTGGTAGCCATTCCATTGGTCTCCTCCACCTTACAGGAAGGTAGCCTTCTCTTGCTCACTTGCATCACTCCTGAGCAGGATGTAACACTCCTCCCACCCAAAACCATGTGGCAGCCATTTCATTGCTTTCCTCCACCTTACAGGTAGGTAGCCTTCTCTTGCTCACTTGCATCACCCCTGAGCAGGATGGAACACTGCCCCCACCCAGAACCATGTGGCGAAATGGCTCTTCTCTACCTTACAGGTAGGTAGCCTTCTCTTGCTCACTTGCATCACCCCTGAGCAGGATGGAACACTCCCCCACCCAGAACCATGTGGCAGCCATTTCATTCCTCTCCTCCACCCTACAGGTAGGTACCAATTCCAACAGGAGGGTGGTTTGTGGATAGGTAGCCAGCACTACAACTCCCATCAGGCACTCTTGTCTCACCCCTGAGCAGGATGGAACACTCCCCCCATCTACAACCATGTGGCAGCCATTTCATTGCTCTCCTCCACCTTACAGGTAGGTAGCCATTTCAACAGGGAGGATGGTTTGTGGATAGGTAGCTAGCACTACAACACCCACCAGGCACTCTTGTCTCACCCCTGAGCAGGATGGAACACTCCCCCCTACCCAGAACCATGTGGCAGCCATTTCATTGCTCTCCTCCACCTTACAGGTAGGTAGCCTTCTCTTGCTCACTTGCATCACCCCTAAGCAGGATTGGACACTCCCTCCACCCAGAACCATGTGACAGCCATTTCATTGCTCTCCTCCACCTTACAGGTAGGTAGCCTTCTCTTGCTCACTTGCATCACCCCTGAGCAGCATGAAGCACTCCCTCCACCCGGAACCATGTGGCAGACATTTCCCTCTACTGTGCTAACTAACAGGTAGATAGTCAGTGCATGCACCCAGTCATCCATCTCAAAAAGCATGGAGCCATATGACCACCACATCCCTGACCAGTTAGCCAACTCTGTATGGCTCAAAATGTCACATCCAGTGTGCACACAGCTAAGCGCATGTAAATGACACAGAAATTACACTTACAATCACCAACTCACATGCAAAATACTTTCAGGGCCCAATCATGCAAAGCACACAATGCAATGTGTAAGTGCCATTGTTTCAAAGCATGAAGGCTCATATGAACACAACACATGCAAGGTCAATCTGTCAAACAAACAAAAACACCAGATTCAAAATAACATTTTAAAAATTGAATTGTTAAGTTTTGCCATAGCTGAAACAGATTCTCAGAAAAGTCAGCTAAATCCAAACAGAAACCAAAGTGGATGTGCACCAAGTTGGTAAATGATGACATGCCCTTGTAAACACACTATCTGTACATGGAAAATGGTTGTTATTTACATTACAAAATAATAACAAGTAATGTATGTGCCTCAACATCATGTTATATTGCTGATAGTCTTTGACAAATAGCAAGTGATGGAAATATGAAATGTTTGGTTTATCTAATGAAACATCCCAAACTCTGTCACCAACGTTGTGAAGTGCACTTAACTGACAATCTAACCTCTATTCAACTGGAGATCCACAAGCAACAGCTGGAGAAAACACCACCAACCAGCAGAGCCAGTCCTCCTGCCCCGGAACGTGAACTCTCTGATGCTGATTCCCTAACTTTCTTGAATGAGGAGCAACAACCAGTCCCCTCAGGACTGCCAGGGCGCACTCTGTCTCAGCCCTTCATTGTCCCCACCACCACAACTAGCAACAAAGCAGCGACACTAACTATGCTGACCCCTGCTACAACAACCTGTGGTGCAGCCAACTCCACCATCACTACGGCTGCCTGCAACACTGTCCCTGGCTCAGTGGTTACCATCACCACCACACAAGCCGAGGATGCCAAGGACAGTGTGTGGGTGCGTAGACAGCCAATGCCACAGGTCCTTGTCAGCAGGGCAGGTGGGAGGGCAACTGGGGGACAATCACATGATGAGACTTAGACAGAAGCCCTGGCCACCATCTCAAGAGTCCAACAGAACCAGGGACAGATGGGCCAGGTTGTAGAAGAACTGCGTGAGCCTACTGCAGAGGTACATGGACACACGGATGGCACAACTTGTGAATCTCATGGGCCAGCTTGTGGGTGTTCTGAGGGACATACATGCTGCTCAAATGATGGCTCACCCCCCTCCAGTGGGCAGCCTGCTGATACTGCCACCACCTCAGCTGCGGCCACAGAGAGGGGTGAGCTGCAAGACAATGACTCCTCAGACGCCTCTGAGCCTGCAGCAGAGGGTCCCCTGCCAAACGCAGGAGGGGGGTCTGAGAAAAACACAGGAGGATCACGTGGCAAAGCACCAACAAAAGCCAAGTCTCTGAGCCAGCCATGATGGCACCAGTGATGCACTGAACATTTACTTTGTTGACCATCCAATCACATATTGCCATGTTGATGGCAGGAGTTGGTTGGACTGTGTAATTTCTTTGTGTTGACTACTCTCTTTGTCACTGTTACCATCACTGACAACTCATACACTCACTATGCACAACTAATTTTCCTGTCACTTCAAATGTTAGCCTAGCCAATAGAAAATAAACACTATTTGCACACCTATGCCTTTGTGTTAGTTCCACGTTTATCACAGTATGTAAAATGCTCACTTGGTTTCCAATGGGCCACAAGCTTTGATAGTGATGACACATTGATGAGCGGAGAAACCTAGAAAGACACAAGAGGATGACATTGAGTTGTCATATGATGGCATGACAGCAAAAACACACCACTAGTCAACACGGTACAAGATTCATCCCACATAACACTGACCTACATCATCAACATAGACATGGGGTAAGTGGAAACCAAAACACTGTGACACACACATTAGCCCTTAGCAGTGCGCAAACACCAGCCAGCATACACACACATCATTTATGCTTTGCCACTAACAGCAAAGCAAACATACACTGTCACAGTTGCTCAATGGATAACTTACACTCACGGGAAGTAGTTGGCAATGAGCTGTTGCCGCAGGTCAAGACCTTCCTCTTCTCCACTATCATCATCACTGGGCATGTGTGGATTTGCTGCGGAGGGCATTTACTGCTCATCATAGTACAGAATCAGGGGGATCTCTTTGCACACGGCCAGCATGCAACTTTGATCTGACACACCTTTTGGGGAGAGTAGAGTAGTGCACCTCCACTCTTTTCCAGACGCCGAAATCTAGCCTTCAGAAGTCCAAAAGCACGCTCCACTACACGACGTGTCCTGCCATGGGCATCATTGAAGCAGACTTCCCCCGGTGTCCTTGGATTCCTCAGTGGGCTCAGCAACCAAGGCCAGTTGGGATACTCAGAGTCTTCTAGTTGTGAGAAACACAGACCAAGGGTGCAATAGAAATAGTTGAGGAGAACAGCATGTCGCACACACAGCACACTACTCGACACAGGTCACTCACCAAGAAGCCACACCAGTACAGGATGCAGATTTTCCATCAATTGTGGGATGATGCTGTTACGCAGTATGTAGGAGTCATGTGCAGAACCCGGAAATCTGGCACATACATGGGAGATAATCATATTCGCTTAGCATACCACTTGCACATTATTTGAATGTGTATGCTTCCTGTTGCAATAGATGTGCTCATGGGCCTGTGGTGGAATTAGGCCAATGTGTGTGCAGTCAATGGCTCCAACAACATCAGGTATGTGACCAAGGTCATAAACCCCCCCCCTCACATCTGCCAATTCATGTCTACTTGGAAAGTATATGTACTTGTCCTTGTGGGTCAACAATGCGGACAGGACATCACGCAACACCATGCTGAACATAGGTTGAGACATCCCACCTGTGATGGCCACCATGTACTGAAACAAACTAGTAGCAAAGAAATGCAGTGCGGCCATCACCTTAACTGTTGGTGTCAAAGCTGTTGGATATGTTCTGCGAGGCCTCAAATGTGGCTCCAACTGGGAACATTGCTCACGCAGTGTAAGTCGATCCAGCCGGAATTTCTTAATGATGTCAGTATCCTCCATTGGCTCAAGCTCTGAGACATGCCGATACACAAGTGGCCGTCTCCTATGTATTGTGGCAGGGACAGATGTAAAAATTAGTCAGAGAGGAGATGTGGGTAACATCTTACATTATGACCACAACATAGACAGTGCTGTAAAAACAGCTTAATGCACAAGTGACATGCACAGACACATTGATCTCCTGTAGTCATTCATGTTGCCAGTATTGACATAATAACTACTGTCAAATCAATATCAGACAATGTGTATGGTATATGGTACACTGCTACATCATGTGTCAGCAGCCCTGTGTGTAGCTGACACAGCACATGTGGATAGCAGCATCAATTCTGAGTTGGATGTAGCTGCTGTCACGGCACAACCTCATGCTTTACTCACACTAAACACAACGGGCCCGATTCACAGAACTAACTAACTTAAGACAAAATCCTAAACTTACTACCATTTTGGTATTCACAGAAGGCACTTACTCATTTTGGTATTCACAGAAGGCACTTACTCATTTCGGTATTCACGGAAGTTAGTAGTCCTAACTTTAGGACTCCTAAATGCATTCTGTGAATACCGAAAGTCTTAAAGTTAGGATTTCTCTCAGTTTAGGAGTAGTAAAGTAAGAAGTCCTAACTTTACTACTCCTAAACTGAGAAAAATCCTAACTTTAAGACTTTTTGGTATTCACAGAAGGCATTTAGGAGTCCTAAAGTTCGGACTACTAACTTCTGTGAATACCGAAATGAGTAAGTGTCTTCTGTGAATACCAAAATGGTAGTAAGTTTAGGATTTTGTCTTAAGTTAGTTCTGTGAATCGGGCCCCAAATCCTTAAAAAATTAGCCCAGGGAGTGTAAGCAGCTAAATGAGCAATATGAATACAGCACTGTCTACAGAGAAATATGCCCATAACATGGTAATTCCATAATTACTGTGGGTTGAGTGAGCATTGCAACCATTGCCATGTTCACAAAAATGAAAAGCTATTCCACAAGATATCTGTATACATGACCACATGGAGGAAATTGGACATATTAGTAAGGAAATACCAAATATTTTGTTCAAATCTACTCACATTACATGTGTGGGCAAGTTAAAAATGTCACACTCTCAATTCACATTACAACGAGCTGAAAAACTTATTGGCAAATGTAATGTGATAATTGATTCAAGTCTCAAAGCGAAATTGCGAATTCACAATGTGTTTACAGGTGCGGCAGGTGTGCTCTGCCACTGCGGTGACAGTCATTGGCCAAAATTGAATGATGTAGGATTGCAGTAGAGACATCCGAACCCCCGCGTTGTGACACCACCTTTGCGAAGGTCATTTTAGCCAATGGGAACTGCCATCGTGGTAGTGCCTTTCAGTTTTGAACATTGCGGTAGGCATGCACCGCCACTGCAGTGACAGGCTTTGGCCACAATTGAATGATGCAGGATTGCGGTAGAGACATCCGAACCCCCACACTGTGACACCGCCTAGTTGAAGGTCATTGTAGCCAATGGGAACCGCCATCGCGGTATTGCTTTTCAGGTTTGAAAATCGCAGTTGGCGTGCACTGCCACTGCAGTTACAGGCATTGGCCACAATTGAAAGATGCAAACCAGGCAGACCAATTGTATCAGCAGAGTACCACTGGAACAACCCTAGGGTCCTATAAATGTCTGTGAGAGAGACACACCTGTCACTTGCATTCAGAGACTGCTGCCTGCCATTCATCACCACCAACTGCTGCTGTACCTGTACTCTGGACACAGTCATGGCTCGTACAGAGAACATCAGGGCCCGTCCCTTCACCACTGAGGAGCTGTAGGTCCTGGTGGACGAGGTCCTTGCCCAGTATAGGCAGCTTTATGGTGCTCCAGAGGTACTGGTAAGTGTATGAGTACATTTTTGAGAGTGCTCAGAAATCTCACATTATGTTACTTTACACTAGTATGTGCCTGTGAATGCAAGCCAATGTTAATGCTTTAACATTTAGCAAACAGAATTGTACACACATGACCTAGACCTTTTAGCGCTTGAGTATGTGGGGAGGATGGCAACAGAGAGGCTGCTGAAGCTCCATTGAAGCCAAAGAGCACTCATGATATTCTGTGAATGGGTAATGTAAATGTGTGAGACACTGCCTAGCCTAATGACTTAACCTCAATGTGGAGTATAGCCTTATTCACCCAAATACCACACATTTCGTCTTTTAAAAGCCTCCAAGTGTACACTGTGACATGGTCTATGGCCTCTGCGGTCCATTGATGTATCACTGTGCTATGTGTTGACATGCTTCTGGACTGCCACACAGTGGTACCCTACACAGTGTCATAAATATTCCTTTTCTTGTCTCCCATGCTTACAGCTCAAGGTCCATCAGTGTAAGGCTATATGGAGGGCCATTGCCCGCAAGGTGCGGTCCTTGGGGGTCACAAACCAACACCATACACACTGCAACAAGAGGTGGGGGATGACATCTGCTGCCTTAGCAAAAACATTGCAAAAATGACGTTGGGGCTGGTACCTCGAAGTGGCAGGTTGGTGTGCAGGACCATGACCCCCCTTTCGGCACTCATCCTGGCAGTGACACAGGCAGCCCGGAACAGCAACAAAGTTGGGGGTGAATACTGTGCAAAGGGTGACTTTGGATACGAGTGACTGCATAAATCCCAGAACAGAGCAAGGCAGGACCTCTGAGATATCTCTTGTGTGATGTCATAGATTCTAATTTGCCGCAGTGGCGAGTGCAAAGGTCCAGCATGTGTACAACATTTAAGTTTTAATGTGGCAAAAGCATTAACGGTGTCATTGCAAGTCTTCTTGACATGTTTTTTTCACCCATTTTGAGAATGTTAATGAACTGAGACCTTCCTACACATGAAAAGATGTTGTGTGTAATGTGTAGCCCATACGCTTGTCAGGCTTGTGTGTGCTGTGTGGCTCCGACAATAGTGTGCTCATGTGATAATGTGTGGCTAGAGACATGCATAAATGTGGGTGCAGTGGGTTTGTAGAGGATACACCTGTCCCATGGGTTGTGTATTTCTGACTGATACTGATGCCATAATCACTGCTACAAATTTAGCCTAATATCAGCCACATGGCATCACCTGATGTAGTTGACTGCCACAGTGACAGCAGGTGCACACAGGTACTGATGGGGTAGATGTTGATGATGGCAGTAATGCATTGGTTGATTTGCTAATATCAATTGTGCACATGGCAACATGACTGGGATGGTTAAACTCTGGAATTTTAATGCAATGTAGCTAAACTTGGGAATTGTGGGATTGGTTTGGCACTAGGGCTTAACAGGGTTGGATATGATCAGTGGGGTTGGCAAATTGTGATGTAACTGAGGTGTTGGACTGTAATTTTGTATTGACAGAAGCCAATGTTACTCAGAGTGTCAGGCCTGAGTATGTGTGGATTGTGGAGGGGTATCCATATGCATCAGTGCATGGGGAATTTGTGGCTACTGTTTTGCAACAGTGAGCTCTTTTTTGGGGCAGTGATGTGTAATGGATGTCATCAGTCTGCACAATTTAGGGATGTCATATGCCAGACACTAGATAAAGTCACATATTGGCTTTCCTAATGGAGGCTACTCACAACTTCATCTACAAAAGGCACTCTCCTGCCTTTGATCAGTGTTGGCCTGTCAGGTAATGTGAAATATGTTGGTATGTGACATGTCACTTTACTGAACAGATGTCTCTGTGTCTCTTGCAGCATCTACCGAGGGCAGGGAAGGAGAAGGGCCCGACACCGTTGGGGAAGCTACTGGCACAACTGGTACACGGGAGTACAGCAACACTGAGGGGACCAGCGCATCGGAGGGGGACAGGAGTGCCCTGGAGGATTCCCGTCCAGAGACACCAACCTCCACATCTTCCAACTCCAGCGGTGACTCCTCGTTGTTGGCGGGCACAGGAAGTTCAAGATCTGCATCCTCGTCCACCACACCCCGTCCAGTGCACACGCATGCAGATACTCCCCAAAGTGCTATCCTTGCCCGCACCCCTAAGAAGGGTAGAGTCTCCTTCCCCCTAGGCACTGCTGCCCTTGCCTCAGTTTCCCCTTCTGCCCTCACTGTGGAGGCCATAGACATTTATCATCAGCTGTGTGTGGGTCAGACTGCACTCCTGAATGCCCTCCAGGATCATAGCAACAAGTTGTCCCAGGTGATTGTGTTCATGGAGGGCAATAATTTGGATGTGGGTGGCCTAAACGGAACTGTCCAGTCTTTGTCCTCCACAGTGACGGCAGCCATTCAGCAGTCCCAAGCTCCCAGTCCAGGTCCTGTCCCATCCGCAACCACCGTCCCAGTGACCCCACCTGAACAGAGCACACACACACCTGAGCACTCTGGCACACAGTCATCGCCACGCAGCACACGACAACATCACTCCAAGCGAACCAGACACCATACACCATCACCACAGCGCACAAATAGCACACATGACCGCACCACAAGACCATCATAGGGCACTCGGAGACATAAGGACAAAAAACATGCATCCACATTACATACCTCAGATTCCTCACCCTCCAAGGACACTCCCATCCCTGCACTTGACCCCAAAGCCACACAAACACGTGCCCTGTCTGCTGTGGACCTGGTACCTGTCAAAACTGCCCCCAAACCTATTCAGAAGGCTGTTTCTCCCAAAACATCCACTCTCACCCACACACCTATGAAGCGTGGACAAGAGAGCAAAGTGGGGAGTGTAGCTCCACTGCAGGGGAGGCAGGGGAACAAGCAACCCCCACCCCAGCATACCACCAGGTCTGGCAAAGTCCCACAGGAAGATACACCACCACCACCTGCTACACTTTTGGGGAAGAGGGAGAATGTTGTAGCCTCCTAATTTCTTACTTGTGGCAAGATACTTGGGGGATATCGGATCCCCCAAAAATTGAGACCCAGCCCTCCTCATTCACAATCAGCCACTGAGCCTCCACACAGCATGTCTCCGCCTCCCCATGCCACAACTCCACCCGGGCCAACCAGTCCACAAGCTCCAACATTCCCACATTCCCACATCCCTCTACCTCAGCCCCTTCTCACCATCCCCAGTCCAGTCTTCCGACTAGCCCAGACAGTCAGCCCCCTCCCAGTTCAACATCCTAACAATTTAGAATCCAAGTCCCTCTTCACTCCCTATTCTTCCCCGAGCGGTGCCTGGACTGACCATTTTGGGCCCCTATCCTGGGCTTATTCCAATGGCAGTTGATTATATCACATGTTTGTTGCACAAGTTTTCATGCACACATGTGCGGACTTGAACCTTGGACTGGCCGTTGGCCTTAATGTTTTGCACTTTTAATGCTGAGTTTATGTAATAAAAATGTTATTTATGTTCTGAGCTATGTCACTGTCCTTGCTAATAATGCAGTGCAATGTATGGGTATATGTTAATAAGTTACCTGCTCAATATGGCACATTCACATTGGCATCTACTTGCTTTCCTTTTGCAGAGGTTGCAAGAGGTTACAGCAACTTTTGTGGTTATTGATTCAGTGGCTTGAGGGTGCAATGGTGCTTGTCTGTGATGGTCTACTCATGAACTAATCATTCTATTGTGGGGTCTCTAGTTTTGTACACATGTCATACTTGGATGCTGTACTACAACAGCATACATTTCTAGTCACATGATGACTTGAGGGGTGGACAGGGTCCGTCATATCTGTGGAATCTATCTTTATGTGTACACACCAGTGTAGATGTGTAAATGTCTTGGGGCCGATTCACAGAACTAATCTGAGACAAAATCCTAAACTTATTACTTTTGGTACTCACAGAAGGCATTTAGTAGTAGTAAAGTTAGGAATCCTAACTTTACAACTACTAATTCCCTTTTGTGAATACTGAAAGTCGTAAAGTTGGGATTTTGTCTCAGTTTAGTAGTAGTGACGTTAGGAATCCTAATTTTACTACTACTAAATGCCTTCTGTGAATACCAAAAGTAGTAAGTTTAGGATTCTGTCTCAGATTACTTTTGTGAATCGGGTCCCCTGTGCATGTCTTGATTCATAGTCACATGGGTACATTTTAATGTGTGCACTTGAGTACTCATATAGTGTGATTGTCCTGTCATTGACTGAAGTATTGGTGTGTTTGTGCCCTTGATCATGACCCTTACACACGTGTGTGATCCAGTCGATGACTGGCTGTTTGTTAACATGATCAGACACCTGCTGGAGAGTTTGGGCACATGTATGAGTTGTTTCCGGAGCAATTTGCGGTGTGTCAAAGTGAGCTTGCAGTCCTAGGGTACACCTACTTCTTGTCCACATTATTTGTAAGTATACAGAATGTGTCACTGCAATTTCTGTGTTGAGAGTTTTGGAATCAGCCATGGCTCCTGCTTACCTTTGTTCTCAGTGTGCTGACTAGCTCAGGCAAAGCAACACAATGAGTGACTCCTCAAATACATTGGTGTGAATTTACACTTTATTTGCTCCAGTATGTGGTATTTAGAGCCATAGCAGCCCCAAGAAGACCATTTGATGCCTAAACGTTGTGAGTTACTCCTCTATGTGTTTTTGATCTGTACATTCCTCACCTGTCCAATACTAATATGTACACCACTTCTGTCCAATCTGTTCAACACCATGCCTTGCCAGTGTTTGCCCCTCACCACTACTCCATAGTGTGACACTATACTGTTGTAGAATGATCTGTGTCCAGGACCATTGTACTCATCAGCACTGTTTCACAAATTGTTATGTGGTATTTGATTCTCCTTGAATTCAGACATTGTTGCTCATGTACAGTACAAATGAGTTTCCAGCACAGTCTTCTAGTCAAATTCCATGCATATGTGTGAGCCTGAGTTGTGCAGCATTAGGTGATAGCTAAAGTGTGTATCTGTTTCCTGGGTTGCTGCTACCCATCCTGGGTGTGAAGTAATCTGTGTGATGTGATGATTTGTGATGTTGATGCTCATGATGGTGAAATCAGATATGTGTGATGCTGGTTTGGTGGTGTTGACGCACTGCTTGCTGTGCATGCACTGCTGTCAGTGGCTGTGGCATTGTCCTTACCAGGTGTGAGTCACCCTGATGTCCAGCTGAATTTGGGATGTGATGTGTTTGGATGTGCATATGTTATGAATTGGTTGTTGAGGGATGCAGTTTTCATCCTGCGATGGCTCTTTCTACTGACAGGTCCATGTGTGTGTAATGTTTTTTGTAGCATGACAGTGTGTGTGAGGAGTTTTTATTTTTGATTGCATGAAGATGTTTGTTGATTTTGTGCTGTGCATTATTTGAGTGCATGTCACATGCGGCAATGTAGAGTTTGTTTATTGGCCTGTTTTGTGTGCACTCATTGTGCTGTGGCCTCCTATATTGGAACAGTCACTTGTCAGGATTGTGCAGGTGGATGCTTGTGCAAAGTATTGACACCATGCTCACTTTGTAACCAGTGGAGTGTCTACATCTGTCTTGGCAGAATTGTCTAGTTGCACACAGTTTTTAGTTATATTTGACCTTTGTTCATTTATTTTTGTTTTAGTTTGGCTGATGCTGTCTGTGGAGTTGGCCAGAGGAGAAATGTTGTCTGTTCCAGGGTGGACTAGCATCACATTGCCTATCCACTCTTTTGCTGCATATGGGCATGCTTGTTGGACTTCTCTTGGTATTGTTTGTGATACATGTTTTTGGCAATTGGTTTGAGTTCAGCATTCGATTGGACATCCCTGAGTGGTACTCAGACATTTGACTAGACACACTAGGGTGTATTATTGGGTATCAGGAAACTCATAAGACTTTATCTCCATCTTTGTCAGGGCTTCTCCCAGATGTAGAGCAGTGAAGGTGGAAGATGTGTAGATGAGTGGTATGTGTGATGGTCATTGTTGAGTTTGACAGTCAGGGAATGTCACTGTGAGCCATGAGTGTTGTGCTGGTGGCATACACATGTCAAGATAGTTGCTACAGATGAAGGGCTTGTCACTGTATGGCTTATGACAGTTCTTCACATTCTGGTCCTATGCATTACTTGCATTGCTGTCTCACAGGGCTACTGCACAGATGCTACTCTCATACAATATTGATATCTGTGCCACCCATGTATTATTTGATGTCCTAAGTGTTGTGTTGTACCTCTTGAATGCCATGTTCATATGGTACCAGTCATTTCTCCATGCTTTTTCTACACTGTGCCCTCAACTTTAGAATAGTATACTTGTTATCATGCAGTGATTCTGAATTATGGTTTGTGGATGAGACAGAGTTTAAATGTGTGAGCTGTAACAAGGACTTGACATGCAGACTAACCATTCTCAAGGTTGTTCATCTGCACAGTGACTCTTAATTTCTTTCATTGATCACTTTTATTCACATGAGTGGAAGGCAGATATGAGGAAAGGTATGGTTGTCACGAGTCTCAGGTCAGGGTTTACTGCTGTCAAGATGGACTCTTCCTGACACTTTGACATACATTCCATACTTAATAGTTGATAGTAGCTTTGTTGAGGTGGAGTAATGGTGTGGAGGTGTTGTATGAAGTGGCAGTGTAGTCAGTGTTGTTGATGTACAGGACATACTCACATGGTGGCAGTTAGTGCAGCAGTACACAAGTGAGTCAAATGCACACTGATGCTTATTTTGAGTCTGATGTTTCTGTCAGTAATGTTGTACTGTGTTGCATGGTATGGGCTGTCATTATGTGGTATGGTCTGCCATTGTATGTGATGAGACTGGCAATGTCTGCTTGGGGGGGGGGGCGCTGAACTGTGATTATGTTGCCGTGGTGTCTCAAAACATATGTCATCTACCTTAAGTCACTGAGTCATCCAGCACCTTGTGAAATATATATACACACGCTGGTTGGTCTGTCCTCCTGTGGTCCATATTGTATGTGGACTGTGACTTATTTGGATGCAATGATGACTATTGTCCTTTTGAAGGTCTCTAGCCTCCTCACTCCTGTTGCTATACAATTTCTGATGATCCTAATGATATGCCACTATAGACAGTGTCCCTGCACCTAACTTCTTGCTGCAGATATTTTTTTTATTTCTTTTTACAGAGTTTTACATAGCGCGAACTTGACCCGAATCGGGTATCAGAGCGCTTAACATAGCACCAGTTGTATTACATGAGGACACATTCATTTTTGTTAGGCACAGGGAGATTAAGTGATGTGCCCAAAATCACAGGATGTTCAGTGTCATTGCCGAGACTCAAACCCAGTTCCCCATATTCAAGGTCGACCGCCCTAGCCGTTAGGCCAACTCCTCTCCCTGATATGTTGTGCAGAGTGGTGCCTCTCTTATTAATATGCAATGTGGCTGTTGTAATGATGATATTGCTTGGCTGGGACAATGTGCTGGACTCCTACAATATTGTGGGCAAGATTTACTGCGGCTTCACCGCTGCGGCAACATGACCGCCATGACAAGGCTAGATGCTATATTTCTATGGAGGTGGGTGCCCCCAATGCTGAGGTAACAATTTACCTACATGCAAGACATGTGTACTTAGACTATGGTATATGTTCCTGTCTCCACCAGAGTGCCAGATGTGGATAGAAAACGTATTTCAGTTTGACTGTTGTGTGTAGTTGTTATAAAGGGGTTGTATGTCGGGATATGATTTTCACTCACCTGCGGTGTTGATCGTGGCGACGTCTTATTTGCTGCCAGTGGATGAGGTACAGTAGCGGAAGGGCTTGTAGAGCAGGATCCATGACAGCCAGGAAGGTGTGGAGGTGTCTCAGATTCAAGATTCTATCCCCACAGTTGTCCTTCCGCCATCTCAGAAGAGCTGGTTTCTCCGCTGCGTTCTGTTTAGCTGGTTGACGCATCGTGATTTGTCCGGCGGACTGAACTTCATTCCGCACGGCAGCCATTCTCTATTGAATCACTCCACCACCTTTGCGTAACGAAATTTCTGGTGGATCCGGAAACGCAGAGATGGACGGTGAATGGGCTATCTTTGCCCATTGTAATATGGTAGTCGGGGGATCCGCCGCAGGAGTAACTAAATGGACATTTTCCGCTATCGCCAGCACCATGGATGTGCCTACGACCACCATCGTAATCAGCCCCAAGTGTAGAATATGCTACAAACAGTCAATTTGCCTTCAAAATAAATAAAAAATTAGAGAGCCTTAGCATATGTCTCTTTCACTGAGGCCAACTACTGTGATTTACTAATAGAAATCCCTTTCTACCAACAAAATCAACACAATCTAAGCCCCCATTTGTTTATTTTGAAGATACTTGAGTTGGCAGACTGTATCGCTCCTGACACAGACATCAACCCAAATTCCAAATCCCATGGTGGAATGTCCATGACAGCACCATGGCACAGGAAGCCTAAACAGAAAATACAGTGGAAGGATAGGAGAATGCATTCCAATCCATACTAGAATGAAACCAACCTGCATTCTATAAATTTAAGAATAATCCATACAAAAAGAGCAAACCTATCTATAGCTATGAATGGAACAATCTGTAATCCAAATTGAACCTAAACTTAGTAAACAAACCAAAAGAATGTACAATATGCTACAATTTAAAGTAAAACTCTTCATAAAAACAAAGGAGTAGATTACTTGGAAATAAGCCAAAAGCTTATTATAAAATTAATACTAACCTGCAAAACCCCAAAAAAGTGTACCATAATCCTAACCAAAATTACAAATAATGTTTTATAAAATTATTAACATAATATTGTATTACATCGGGTAAAACATTAACCCCTTCGCCGCGGCGGGAATTCCGCCGCGGCGCTGGGGGGTGCGGGGGTGCAGCGCGGTGGCGCTGTGCTCATGACGGAGCCGCTCCGTCATGAGCCACGGTTGAGCTATGCTCATGACGGAACGGTTCCGTCATGACTCCGCCCAGTTGCATTGTCCCCCCGCACAGGCGGGGAAACAGCGCCGCGTGGGCGGAGCGGCCGCCAACGGTCGTGGCATGACGGAACCGTTCCGTCATGAGCACACGGCAACCGTGGCTCATGACGGAACGGTTCCGTCATGAGCGGGGAAGGGGTTAAATAAAACTCAAATTTTAATTGAGACTGATATAATATAATATATATGTATGTATATGTATGTTAACCTGGTGGGTCCGCTGCTGCTTATTGGGGCAGTAAAGGCAGAGCAGGGTGGAGCTGCCATTTGCGGACGTTCTGTGACATTATTTTTGCCTCTGTTTACTCCAATATTGACATTTCAAGTGGCAGCAACCCATTGGGGATTGATTTTACAGACTACAGGTACCACAATTCAGAGCGTGTTCTATACACCTGAGCGCTATTCAAGATAATAATAAAAGAAAGGGGACTTACCTTTGGTCTTTATCTGCCACTTGAATGCGGTAATGCCCATGGAAGAAGGGGAAATCCCGAAACACGTCGGCAGGAACCTGAGGCGCGTGTCACTTTTCAAAGCAGCCTTTCAGTGGACAATGCTCACCACCTTGCGAGTGTGACTCATGAAAACGGCAAGCATCAATTCAGATTAAGTGTCCCTGCCTGGGCCACGAGCCGCACCGCCCAGGAACCTCGTGGTTCCGCTGCTGCTTATTGGGGCAGTAAAGGCGGAGCAGGGTGGAGCTGCCATTTGCGGGCGTTCTGTGACAATATTTTTGCCTCTGTTTACTCCAATATTGACCTTTCAAGTGGCAGTAACCCACTGGGGATTGATTTTACAGACTACAGGTCCCACAATTCAGAGCGTGTTCTATACACCTGAGCGCTATTCAAGATAATAATAAAAGAAAGGGGACTTACCATTGGTCTTTGTCTGCCACTTGAATGCGGTAATACCCATGGAAGAAGGGGAAATCCCGAAACGCGTCGGCAGGAACCGGAGGCGCGTTTCACTTTTCAAAGCAGCCTTTCAGTGGACAATGCTCACCACCTTGCGAGTGCGACTCACGAAAACGGCAAGCATCAATTCAGATTAAGTGTCCCTGCCTGGGCCATGAGCCGCACCGCCACAGGAACCTCGTGGGTCCGCTGCTGCTTATTGGGGCAGTAAAGACGGAGCAGGATGGAGCTGCCATTTGCGGACGTTTTGTGATATTATTTTTGCCTCTGTTTACGCCAATATTGACATTTCAAGTGGCAGTAACCCACTGGGGATTGATTTTACAGACTGCAGGTTCCACAATTCAGAGCGTGTTCTATACACCTGAGCGCTATTCAAGATAATAATAAAAGAAAGGGGACTTACCTTTGGTCTTTGTCTGCCACTTGAATGCGGTAATGTCCATGGAAGAAGGGGAAATTCTGAAACGCGTCGGCAGGAGCCGGAGGCGCATGTCACTTTTCAAAGCAGCCTTTCAGTGGACAATGCTCACCACCTTGCAAGTGCGACTCATGAAAACGGAAAGCATCAATTCATATGTATATATATATATATATATATATATATATATATATATATATATATATATATTACCTACTGGTGGTCGCCAGTAGGTAGTTATAGTTAGGACCACGTTTCCATAGGAAATCCGCAACATTCTATTTTGAATAACTTTGGCGCCGGTCGACGAATCCTCGCGAATTTTTCAAAATAGGTGGGGCGCTACGCTCCGCTCCCTCCCTGAAAGTCTCGGGGGGATTCGTCAAGCGGGGGCTGAGATAAAAGGGGGGTCCCAAAACGCGTTTTTCCCATGCATTTTTCCATAGGACCTTTAGACAGGGCTACAGCCCGAACGGCTGAACAGAATTACTAGAAATTTGGCAGAGAGGTAGTCCTCAGGTCAAGGAAGTGCCTTTTGTAGGTTTGGTGTAAATCTGTTCAGTAGATTCTGAGAAAATAGCCTTTAAATCAATATATATATCTGAGCCAGCTTACGGTGCGCTTACGGTACGCTTACCGTACACGTACGGTGGCGTGCGCGAGCGCGATTCTGATTGGCTCTTAGATCTTAGTAAACATTCGAATCGGTCGAAACCAGGAAGCGGCGGCCGCCATTTCGTGTGTTTCACTCAGAAAAAAAAAGAGTGATAACAAGAAAAGGGGGCAAGGAGGAGAGTTACAGACCCCCTAACATTTGTAAGGGGGTCAAAGAAGGACAGAAAAGTACAAAGAAAACATTTATTGATTTTAAAAAAAATCACGGGGTACGCGTACGGTAAGCGTACGGTAAAAAAAAAAAAAAAAAGAAATGAAAATCAGATTTAAGTGTTTAGATATTAGGGGGCTCTATAAAGAGCCGTTGTGTTTATGAAGTGATTTTTTTGTGGTACCTACAAGTAAGTACCGATGCAGAGTCTAAGGTTCAAGAGGAAGACTCTGTTCCCTTCATCATTGAAGTGTACACCATCTCCTCTATAAATGTCTTGCATGTCATAACGCAAGTTGTTGTGGTAAATGGAACCCATACCATAGTCACGGAGGAAAGCAGAAACAGATTTGTTGACGTGCTTTCTTGCTTTGTCAATCTGCGGACAGAAATGATTGGACCAGTTCCATTTTTGCCTTTGGCATATGTTAGAAAACACAAAGGCAGTTTTAGGGAAAAGTGAAAACAGTTGTGCAAAGGTCTCCTTCATAAGCATTTCCAGACCTACCCCAGTCAAAGTGCCTAGGTCATTGCCACCACAGTGCACTATTATGAGGTCAGGGTGTTGGATGTGCATGAAGGATTTCACCAATGGCATTAATTGGTGCCACTTTAACCCTCTCTGACCAATCCATTTAATGTCTACATTTGGCAAAGCAAGGTCTCTCACCATATCTGTTTTCTCTGCATACTTTTCACTCCAGAAGACATAGCTGTGCCCTACAATCCACACTGTGAACATCTTCAAAGGAGAACTGGATGCACTCAGGAGGTGTCTTTCAGTAGAATGGCAATATGAAAAGAAAGACAGTTTGGAAATGGAGGCATACATATTTTTTTTTTTAAAAAAAGAACTGATTGGCTGTTTCATAACATTCTAGAATAAAAACTAGGCTGTATGTGTAAATTAATAGAAGCATGTTTTGTATTGGTACAGAAAAATGTGTTACCAAAGAACAGTACTATGGATTTGCTGTTAGGTTTGAAAAGTCAAGCACTCTTGCTCTGTGGAATTGAAACATTGTTTGGCGAACTTCTGACCTGACTCCACACAGCAGTGTTCCATGAGCTGTTGCTATGGTAGCAGGCAGAAGTCAAGTTGGGGGAAGGGTACTAGGCAGAAGTCAAGTTGGGGGAAGGGTACTTTTGGAAAAGGGTTGGTTTTCAACCAATAGAAATGTGTGATTACATTTGAAAAAAAGGGGCAAGCAATGAGATTTGAAACTAACATGTATATGTGTGGAAAAAGAGAGGGAAAGTTTGCCATTATCTGGTTCTGCTGAGAGGAGAGAGGTGTAGAGAACAGAGATCCTGGCTCTGATAATATGCTGTTTGAGTGCCACATTTCTTTCACAACTAACTAATTTTAAAGGTGAGTTTAGAGTCTGAGAGGGGATGTATATGGTAAATTAAGAAATGAATAATAGAAATGCAATTCTTTTTGTTGAAGTTGTGTTTATTATTTTCTGTTTTGGGAGAAATTTAAATGTGAGGAACATGTAAAATAATATGGACTATGTTTTCACAATAAATTGAGGTGTACTGGTATAATAAAAGAATAGTTTAAGGGTTTGAGGTTGGACTCAGTAATGCAAATACATTCAGCATCACTAAGGCTGGTTGCCCTTGCTGGAGTGTAGGCAGACACCCAGGTTACAAATGATGCTGGTCTGAAAAAGCAGTTTGGACATGTGCTTTGTAAAAAATCTGAAAAGTGGATTCATAATGTGTCAGTCTGTAAAAGTGTTTATCACTTGCAAAAAAAAAGAGCAGTAAGTGTGCTTTCAAATTGGCAAAGAAATTTCGTTTTGTGACTAATGTGAAAACATGACTCTGTGTGCAAATAGGAATTACAGGCAGAGATTTATTGCGTATTGCTCTGGTGATTTCACAGTTGCATTAGAAGGAAAGGGGGAGCCTTTTTTTGGGGCAGAAGCTGACTCTTAGCACACAGGTAGCTGCTTACCATGTGGAATCATGCACAGTATTCACAAGCGAGTGGGGTTTGAGGTTTCAGTCAGTAATGCAAATACATTCAGCATCACTAAGGCTGGTTGCCCTTGCTGGAGTGTAGGCAGACACCCAGGTTACAAATGATGCTGGTCTGAAAAAGCAGTTTGGACATGTGCTTTGTAAAAAATCTGAAAAGTGGATTCATAATGTGTCAGTCTGTAAAAGTGTTTATTACTTGCCAAAAAAAAGAGCAGTAAGTGTGCTTTCAAATTGGCAAAGAAATTTCGTTTTGTGACTAATGTGAAAACATGACTCTGTGTCCAAATAGGAATTACAGGCAGAGATTTATTGCGTATTGCTCTGGTGATTTCACAGTTGCATTAGATGGAAAGGGGGAGCCATTTTTTGGTGCAGAAGCAGACTCTTAGCACACAGCCAGCTACTTACCATGTGGAATCATGCACAGTATTCACAAGCGAGTGGGGTTTGAGGTTTCAGTCAGTAATGCAAATACATTCAGCATCACTAAGGCTGGTTGCCCTTGCTGGAGTGTAGGCAGACACCCAGGTTACAAATGATGCTGGTCTGAAAAAGCAGTTTGGACATGTGCTTTGTAAAAAATCTGAAAAGTGGATTCATAATGTGTCAGTCTGTAAAAGAGTTTATTACTTGCCCAAAAAAAGAGCAGTAAGTGTGCTTTCAAATTGGCAAAGAAATTTCGTTTTGTGACTAATGTGAAAACATGACTCTGTGTGCAAATAGGAATTACAGGCAGAGATTTATTGCGTATTGCTCTGGTGATTTCACAGTTGCATTAGAAGGAAAGGGGGAGCCTTTTTTTGGTGCAGAAGCTGACTCTTAGCACACAGGTAGCT
The DNA here is from genome assembly GCF_964204655.1 of Triturus cristatus. Classification (NCBI taxonomy): domain Eukaryota; kingdom Metazoa; phylum Chordata; class Amphibia; order Caudata; family Salamandridae; genus Triturus; species Triturus cristatus. The sequence continues at coordinate 464,485,601 of NC_140584.1, read as the reverse complement.
GCTTACCATGTGGAATCATGCACAGTATTCACAAGCGAGTGGGGTTTGAGGTTTCAGTCAGTAATGCAAATACATTCAGCATCACTAAGGCTGGTTGCCCTTGCTGGAGTGTAGGCAGACACCCAGGTTACAAATGATGCTGGTCTGAAAAAGCAGTTTGGACATGTGCTTTGTAAAAAATCTGAAAAGTGGATTCATAATGTGTCAGTCTGTAAAAGTGTTTATCACTTGCCAAAAAAAAGAGCAGTAAGTGTGCTTTCAAATTGGCAAAGAAATTTCGTTTTGTGACTAATGTGAAAACATGACTCTGTGTGCAAATAGGAATTACAGGCAGAGATTTATTGCGTATTGCTCTGGTGATTTCACAGTTGCATTAGATGGAAAGGGGGAGCCTTTTTTTGGTGCAGAAGCTGACTCTTAGCACACAGGTAGCTGCTTACCATGTGGAATCATGCACAGTATTCACAAGCGAGTGGGGTTTGAGGTTTCACTCAGTAATGCAAATACAATCAGCATCACTAAGGCTGGTTGCCCTTGCTGGAGTGTAGGTAGACACCCAGGTTACAAATGATGCTGGTCTGTAAAAGCAGTTTGGACATGTGCTTTGTAAAAAATCTGAAAAGTGGATTCATAATGTGTCAGTCTGTAAAAGTGTTTATTACTTGCCAAAAAAAAGAGCAGTAAGTGTGCTTTCAAATTGGCAAAGAAATTTCGTTTTGTGACTAATGTGAAAACATGACTCTGTGTGCAAATAGGAATTACAGGCAGAGATTTATTGCGTATTGCTCTGGTGATTTCACAGTTGCATTAGAAGGAAAGGGGGAGCCTTTTTTTGGTGCAGAAGCTGACTCTTAGCACACAGGTAGCTGCTTATCATGTGGAATCATGCACAGTATTCACAAGCGAGTGGGGTTTGAGGTTTCAGTCAGTAATGCAAATACATTCAGCATCACTAAGGCTGGTTGCCCTTGCTGGAGTGTAGGCAGACACCCAGGTTACAAATGATGCTGGTCTGAAAAAGTAGTTTGGACATGTGCTTTGTAAAAAATCTGAAAAGTGGATTCATAATGTGTCAGTCTGTAAAAGTGTTTATTACTTGCCAAAAAAAAAGAGCAGTAAGTGTGCTTTCAAATTGGCAAAGAAATTTGGTTTTGTGACGGATGTATGACGTTACAACGCACACTTTTACAACGCATGCACTTACAACGCATTTTTTACAACGCATAATCCATTACAACGCATGACTTTACAACGCAGGACACTACAACGCATTTTTAAAAAATACCTTTACACCGCATTACCATTACAACGCATACTACCTTTACAACGCATACCATTACAATGCATAATATTAAATTACATTTAAGGTAAGTATTAGATAGTATAGGGGTAAAAATTACTATTCTAACTCCAGGGGGTGCAACAGTAAGGTAAGTGTTGGATAGTGTAGGGGTAAAAATTACTATTCTAACTCCAGGGGGTGCAACAGTAGGGTAAGTGTTGGATAGTGTAGGGGTAAAAATTACTATTCTAACTCCAGGGGGTGCATCAGTAGGGTAAGTGTTGGATAGTATAGGGGTAAAAATTACTATTCTAACTCCAGGGGGTGCATCAGTAGGGTAAGTGTTGGATACTATAGGGGTAAAAATTACTATTCTAACTCCAGGGGGTGCATCAGTAGGGTAAGTGTTGGATAGTATAGGGGTAAAAATTACTATTCTAACTCCAGGGGGTGCATCAGTAGGGTAAGTGTTGGATAGTATAGGGGTATAAATTACTATTCTAACTCCAGGGGGTGCATCAGTAGGGTAAGTGTTGGATAGTATAGGGGTAAAAATTACTATTCTAACTCCAGGGGGTGCATCAGTATGGTAAGTGTTGGATAGTATAGGGGTAAAAATTACTATTCTAACTCCAGGGGGTGCATCAGTAGGGTAAGTGTTGGATAGTATAGGGGTAAAAATTACTATTCTAACTCCAGGGGGTGCATCAGTAGGGTAAGTGTTGGATAGTATAGGGGTAAAAATTACTATTCTAACTCCAGGGGGTGCATCAGTAGGGTAAGTGTTGGATAGTATAGGGGTAAAAATTACTATTCTAACTCCAGGGGGTGCATCAGTATGGTAAGTGTTGGATAGTATAGGGGTAAAAATTACTATTCTAACTCCAGGGGGTGCAACATTAGGGTAAGTGTTGAATAGTGTAGGGGTAAAAATTACTATTCTAACTCCAGGGGGTGCAACATTAGGGTAAGTGTTGGATAGTGTAGGGGTAAAAATTACTATTCTAACTCCAGGGGGTGCATCAGTAGGGTAAGTGTTGGATAGTATAGTGTAATATTATGCGTTGTAATGGTATGCGTTGTAATGGTAGTATGCGTTGTAATGGAATGCGTTGTAAAGGTAGTTTTTAAAAATGCGTTGTAGTGTCATGCGTTGTAATGTCATGCGTTGTAATGGATTATGCGTTGTAAAAAATGCGTTGTAATGGTAGTGCGTTGTAAAAGTTGCGTTGTAAAGGTTGTTCCCCTTTGTGACTAATGTGAAAACATGACTCTGTGTCCAAATAGGAATTACAGGCAGAGATTTATTGCGTATTGCTCTGGTGATTTCACAGTTGCATTAGATGGAAAGGGGGAGCCATTTTTTGGTGCAGAAGCAGACTCTTAGCACACAGCCAGCTACTTACCATGTGGAATCATGCACAGTATTCACAAGCGAGTGGGGTTTGAGGTTTCAGTCAGTAATGCAAATACATTCAGCATCACTAAGGCTGGTTGCCCTTGCTGGAGTGTAGGCAGTCACCCAGGTTACAAATGGTGATAGTCTGAAAAAGCAGTTTGGACATGTGCTTTGTAAAAAATCTGAAAAGTGGATTCATAATGTGTCAGTCTGTAAAAGTGTTTATCACTTGCCAAAAAAAAGAGCAGTAAGTGTGCTTTCAAATTGGCAAAGAAATTTCGTTTTGTGACTAATGTGAAAACAAATGTAGTAATATATTTAAATAAAATAAAGGAATTTTTTTTTAGTTTTTTTCAGGTATTGCTGAAGAGCAGTGAACAAAATTTAAGATGCCTACAAAATCCAGAGTAAAAAAAGAGCAGAAAAAAACCTATATTTGAAGACAACTGGAGGACCTAAGTTAGTTGGAGATGCTTATGTTGGGAAAAAGAAAAAATCTTCTGGTAAGCAAACAAAAGATTTTCTAAGGAACATATTCAAAAAAAGGAAAAATGTACAAAATGTCTGTACTGGAAAGAATGATTTCAATCGAAAAGGACAGGAAAAAATTGAGAATTTAGTTAATGCAAATATACCTTCTGCAACTAAAAAGATAAACTTAAACAGAAAAACAGCGTTTAAAGAGATACGTAGAAAAATGTTTCAGAGGAGAGTTATGTCCAATTTGATAAAGGATGTGAAGAAATATAAGCAAAAGGCAAAGTTTTATAAGAGAAAAAAAGAAATTGAAGCCATTGCAGCAAAGGCATTAGAATTAAAAAGGAAACTATTCATTTTAATTTTGAATAGGATGCGTACATTAGACAAAATGGTTAATGTACTGAAATCACATAGCAAAAGGAAAAGAGTAGTGAACAGAACAAACTTTTGTAAAGTGTTTTTAGGAAAATGGATGCATAGTTCAAGTAGTGAACCTTTTTTTAATGAAGAGAGTTATTTTCAAAGTAATAGTTTGCTGCATGCAGTTGACACCAGAGGTCGTGCTTATGAAGTGAAAAATGGTTGCATAATGGAGAAGGAGATAATGGTTCCAAGAGATGAGGTACAAGTGATGGCGGATGAGGCTATGGGGAGACGTCCTAAAGCCCCAGTGTACACTTGGAATTGTAGTAGTATTTGCACTGTGCGTCAGGAATCTATTGATAAATTTCGTGAGTTTCTAAGAGAATATAGCAAAAAAAGTGTGAAACAGAAGATTAAGGTGCTTCAAAGTCTAGATCCATGCAGAGTGAGAGAGAATACTGGTTTGCAGGGTCATTCTCTGGCTTGTCTATCTAGAAAAGTGTGTAATAGTGTTTTCCATCATTTTAGGATGCTGGCTGTTCATCATACTGAAATGAGAAAGTTTGTGAGACGGTTGTATTTTGCTAAAAGTCCAGCAATAAAGTTAGATGAATTGAATAGGGCTCTGTTCCGTGGAACGGTATCAGATGTAGAGAAGGTTGTTGATGAAATTCAGTTTTGTTACTTTGGTCCTGAACAAAACAGTGCAGAGAAGGACACAGTAAATGAGGAAGAAGTGGAAGAAAATGTAGAACCCTCTGTAAGTAAGACATTTAATGATCACATAACAAAATTTGCAATAATCTCTAATGAAAGACCAAATATTACTTGTATTTGTTGCCGCAGAACTCATTATAGAAAACAAACCAGGTATGTTGATCTCTACAGAAAGAGTGAAAATGAAGATAATTATAAGTGGAAGGATTTTGCCACCTATATATTTCCTGAAAATTGTTTTGAATTGGGTGAAGTTCAGCGTATTTGTAAATACTGTTACAACAAGTTAGAGGAAAATAGAATGCCGACCAGAGCTGTACATAATAATTTAGAATTGGATGCTATTCCTGCTGAACTTTCTGAATTAAATACATATGAGTCTATACTCATTCAATGTGTTCATCCGTTCCAGACCATAGTACGTATGGAGCCCAAAACTGGTAAATTACCTCCTTCAGATTTACTGAGAGGTTTAAAAGGTAGAGTGGTGTATTTGCCCTTGGATTTGAAAAAAAATATGGAAACTATTGATGCGGATACTTTGGAAACTGAACCATTAATTATTCTGGTTAATGGTGTACCTACAAAGAATAAGAAGATTTGGCAGGAGCTGGTAGATGTACGGAAAGTACAAAGAGCAAATTTGTATTTGAAAAGGAATAACAAATGGTATGAATCAATTTATATAGAAGAAGAAGAAGAAGAAGATTTACAAGAAGACACAGAAACACCAACTGGACAAATTGAAAAAGTGGACAAGTCAAAGGAAGAAGAAATTTATGAACATTTTAGCATACATCCTCTTCATTCAAAAGAAGTTATGGGAGACAATATTGATCTATTTCAGATGAAGAAAGCAAAAGGAACTCCCGTGAGTGTATGGGAGGAGAGCTTGGAAGCTCGATGTTTTCCCCAGCTGTTTCCTAAAGGAAAAGGAGGACGACACGATGAACGTCCGGAACAGATTCCAGCTTCTGAGTATCGGACTACAAGACTATATGCTGAAGATCCCAGATTTCGACAAAGTATTCCTTATTTGTTCCATCTTTTATTTGAAAGCGACTTGGATTTTATGGAGAAAGTGCAGCACCGAGATGATCATTTGGAAACACAACTGATCAATCTGATGGCTTGTCAGCGTGGGACAAATGAATATTGGTACCGACGCCATGGTGAATTAAAATGCATGTTACGGAATTTAGGAACTCCAACATGGTTCCTTACCCTAAGCTGTGCCGAGTACGCTTGGGATGATTTACTGGATTTTCTACGAGAGGCAAATTCAAACATTAAATCATCGAATACAAGACAGCAGGAGAACTGTGCTCATTGGATCCGGTTAATGTTTGCAGATATTTCAATCATAGATTTGAGGCTATGATGTCCTTCATCTGCAATAAAAAAAATCCACCTCTAGGAGAAGTAGTGGATTTCTTTTGGAGAAAAGAGTACCAGGCAAGAGGTGCTCCTCATATTCATATGCTGTTGTGGATCAAGGATGCCCCAAAGTTTGGAACAGATACTGATGAAGCAGTGTTATCTTACATTGAAGAATATGCAACATGTGCTATACCAAAAAGCACAGAAGAGAAAAAGTTAAAGGAGCAAGTTTTACGTTTCCAAAGTCATCGGTGTGGAAAATACTGTCGACGGAAATACAAGAGCAAAGATAAATACTACACTAAGGTGCCGATCACGATCCGGCAAAAAATTCCCCCGTGCGACTCGTATCGGGTCTTTTTACCGTACGAATCGTACAAGTGCCGTACGAACTGGCAATCACGATTCGCATGGTAAAAAGTCCATACGAACCGCACTGGGAATCATTCCCCACACGTCCTCGGGTCGGAAAATGTGTCCGACACGTCCTCGGACGATTTACCTTACAAACGTGAAAATCCAAGTCCGACCGAGGAATCACGATCCATCCCGTGCGTCCGAGCGTACAACCGTATGGAAAAAACACCGTCCGCACCGAACACCTATAGCAACCATGGAGACATGTGTCCGCATACGCGCCCAACACTCCCCCCAGCCCCCGTACGTCCGACACGTACCCCCGTATATGTATACCCCCACCCGTCTAGGTACACCCCAGTACGTTCCAGTCGTACCCCCACCCCAGTACGTGTCGTACCACCGTCAATGTACACCCCCCCACCCCTGTACGTGTCGTACCACCGTCTATGTACACCCCAGTACGTTCCAGTCGCACCCCCACCCCAGTACGTGTCGTACCCCCCGTGTACCTACACCCCAGTACGTTCGAGCCCCACCCCCACCCCAGTACGTGTCATAGCCCCGTCTACCTACACCCCAGTACGTTCCAGTCGTACCCCCACCCCAGTACATGTCGTACCCCCGTGTACCTACACCCCAGTACGTTCGAGCTACACCCCCACCCCAGTACGTGTCATAGCCCCGTCTACCCACACCCCAGTACGTTCCAGTCGTACCCCCACCCCAGTACGTGTCATACCCCCCATGTACCTACACCCCAGTACGTTCCAGTCGTACCCCCACCCCAGTACGTGTCATACCCCTCGTGTACCTACACCCCAGTACGTTCGAGTCCTACCCCCACCCCTGTACGTGTCGTACCACCGTCAATGTACACCCCCCCACCCCTGTACGTGTCGTACCACCGTCTATGTACACCCCAGTACGTTCCAGTCGTACCCCCACCCCAGTACGTGTCGTACCACCGTGAACCTACACCCCAGTACGTTCGAGCCCCACCCCCACCCCAGTACGTGTCATACCCCCCGTATACCTACACCCCAGTACGTTCCAGTCGTACCCCCACCCCAGTACGTGTCGTACCACCCTCAATGTACACCCCCCCACCCCTGTACGTGTCGTACCACCGTCAATGTACACCCCCCTCCCCTGTACGTGTCGTACCACCGTCTATGTACACCCCAGTACGTTCCAGTCATACCCCCACCCCAGTACGTGTCGTACCACCGTGAACCTACACCCCAGTACGTTCGAGCCCCACCCCCACCCCAGTACGTGTCATACCCCCCGTGTACCTACACCCCAGTACGTTCCAGTCGTACCCCCACCCCAGTACGTGTCGTACCACCGTCAATGTACACCCCCCCACCCCTGTACGTGTCGTACCACCGTCAATGTACACCCCCCCACCCCTGTACGTGTCGTACCACCGTCTATGTACACCCCAGTACGTTCCAGTCGTACCCCCACCCCAGTACGTGTCATACCACCGTGAACCTACACCCCAGTACGTTCGAGCCCCACCCCCACCCCAGTACATGTCATACCCCCCGTGTACCTACACCCCAGTACGTTCCAGTCGTACCCCCACCCCAGTACGTGTCGTACCACCGTCAATGTACACCCCCCCACCCCTGTACGTGTCGTACCACCGTCAATGTACACCCCCCCACCCCTGTACGTGTCGTACCACCGTCTATGTACACCACAGTACGTTCCAGTCGTACCCCCACCCCAGTACGTGTCGTACCACCGTGAACCTACACCCCAGTACGTTCGAGCCCCACCCCCACCCCAGTACGTGTCATACCCCCGTGTACCTACACCCCAGTACGTTCCAGTCATACCCCCACCCCAGTACGTGTCGTACCCCCCGTGTACCTACACCCCAGTACGTTCGAGCCACACCCCCACCCCAGTACGTGTCATAGCCCGTCTACCTACACCCCAGTACGTTCCAGTCGTACCCCCACCCCAGTACGTGTCATACCCCTGTGTACCTACACCCCAGTACGTTCCAGTCGTACCCCCACCCCAGTACGTGTCGTACCACCGTCAATGTACACCCCCCCACCCCTGTACGTGTCGTACCACCGTCCATGTACACCCCAGTAGTTCCTGGCGCACCCCCAACACAACCTCCTAAGTACGGAGCGCACCCCATGCCCCAACATCACAACCGCATGTACGAGTCGTACAAAGCCACACACAAGGACATAATCGTACAACCAAATGGCCCATGTACACACCGTACACACGCTCAAAACGCACGTACACAACCAGGACAAAACAAAACAACAGAAGAATACACCATTCGAAAGGCACAAAGCCACTAAACATGGCCAACAACCACTAAAATAACACAATCACTGACCTGCAACTGCCAAAAACAAACAGAGGCCCAATACACCACCACTCCTTATAACACACCCACCCAAAATTCAAACACTGCCACACCCACCCATGGACCAATAAAAAGGGCCCACACACACAAACCATGAGCCTTTGCAACAGACTCACTGCTGCCAGACACCACAGAACCAGACTACAAGCTACACCACACCTTACACTTGCACACCTTCACACGACCACCCTCACAAACACCCTCTCATCACATTCACACACACACACAACCCTCCACACCCCCCCCCAACATCCACACACCCCCCACACCCACACCATCCCCACCCACACCCCTCACCATGCCCACTACCAAGAATCCAAAGTTCAGTCACCGAGAGTTGGAGGTCCTTGTTGATCAAATCCTCAGAGTCGAGCCACAGATCTTTGGAACATTGGTCAGAAGCACCAGCCAGGCAGCCAAAACAGCCATGTGGCAGACCATCGTCGATGCTGTGAATGCCGTTGCGGACACCAGGAGGACCAAGCAGGATTGCCAGAACAGGTGGTACGATCTGCGGAGGAGGGTCAGAGCCAAGAGGCAGGAGGAACACGACCAGGCCAACGCCACCGGAGGAGGGCCCTCCCGCAGAGCCGTACAGTACCATCCCTGGGAGGAGAGGGTGATGGCCATACTGCCGGTGGAGGCAGTTGAAGGAGTAGAAGGACTCCGAGACCCGGGTGAGTACACAAACAACGCACCTCACATGGGGGGAACTGCAACCACAACCAAAATTACTAACAGGCACGCAACCACCACAAGCCATCGCATGACTCAACCACACTCCATGAGCAGGCACATGCCACTGCTGCCACCATGCCCCATGCACCCAGCTGGACAATGTCAAGTCACAGGCCACAGAAGACAACAACACATGACACGGTAACCCGGATGGCGGGAGGCTGGGCATCAAAAATCACATAGTGCGACTCCAAAGCAGACAACAATGCCCTCTGCCCATATGGCCTAGGTCACAGCCAGACAAACAGTGAGTCCCAACACAGGAATGACTTGCCAGCAAATGGCGGACGCCTTGCATCAACACATGGGGGTGAAGGCACTGTTTTGCACATGACAGCAGCTAATGAACAGCCAACATTGTGAAAGAGTGGCAGCACACACCACCACAGCAGCAGCGCACAGACACACAGCAGACAAAATGGGTGCCTGGAGATCAGAAACAAACTCACATCAACAGGCCAAGGGCCACTCAAAGATCTGCTAACAGTGTGTGCCCAGGAAGCTGGGCCAAGGTGACAGAGGGTGACACACGGAGGGAGGGAGAGGGGGACACAGAGGGAGGGAGAGGGGGACTGAGAGGGAGGGAGACGGACAGAGGAAGGAGGCTGACACACGGAGGGAGGGAGGAGGCTGACACACAGAGGGAGGGAGAGGGGGACAGAGAGGGAGGGAGAGGGGGACAGAGAGGGAGGGAGACACAGGAAGACGGACAGAGGGAGGAGGCTGACACACAGAGGGAGGGAGAGGGGGACAGAGAGGGAGGGAGAGGGGGACAGAGAGGGAGGGAGACACAGGAAGACGGACAGAGGGAGGAGGCTGACACACAGAGGGAGGGAGAGGGGGACAGAGAGGGAGGGAGAGGGGGACAGAGAGGGAGGGAGACACAGGAAGACGGACAGAGGGAGGAGGCTGACACACAGAGGGAGGGAGAGGGGGACAGAGAGGGAGGGAGAGGGGGACAGAGAGGGAGGGAGAGGGGGACAGAGAGGGAGGGAGAGGGGGACAGAGAAGGAGGGAGACACAGGGAGAGCAAATCAGTCCTTTGGTGTGTGGGAATGTCTGCTCGTCAGCAGGTGGACTGCGTGCATGTAGACAAGGGTGGCCAGTGCCAGAACCCCCCCTCTTCATCATGGCAAAACGCAGGGCCATGTCACAACCTGTACACGAGCACAAGGACAGCTACCTGCATCATATAAGTGTGTGGATCCACTCCATGTGCACATGTACAGTGCTACAAGGAAGGCGCAAATGCATGGCTCGCCACACCTGCACACTCCACTGCTGACTGCAGTCACACTTGACGCAGCAAGTAAGACTGTGCCACACATAGTTAAAGGGGCCAAATTGGTGCCCAAGGGACACACCCATGCACAAGTGCACTGTGAGTGGAATGCAAGACAGATCCTAATTCCAAGAGGAAATGTGCCAACTTTGAAACGGATGAAACATGGATGTTGCATGGACCAAAATTAACATTTTCTCTCTCACACACAGGTCAACGTCATGCTGCACCCCCCAACACTGGGGGGGAACACTCACAGGACCCGGAACTGCAGGAGACCGATCCCACCGGCAGCGACCACTCTCACCACTCTGCGGACGACCCCGACCGACCTGGCCCCTCTGGTGTCCAACCACCTGCAGCACCTGCGTCAGGTACAACCGTGCCAACCACCACCCCCACTCCTGCCACATCCCAGGAGACACCCAGGATCCCTGCCCCAACACCACAATGCAGCCAGGCTCGCCAGGAGGGACACGGTGTCCCGGGCACCCAGGAGGAGGCAGGCAACAACGCCAATGCCACCCCTCAGGGGTCCCGGAGACCCGATGTGCCCACAAGTGCAGGCCAGACGCAAGTGGGCAGGGGTGGTGGGAGTGGAGGACGGCGGAGGCGCGAGCCTGACCAGTTGGCTGGGGATCCGGTATTTTCCCATGTCCGTAACATCCTAGACTCATACCGGCAGGACACCACGGGCATGGCCCAGGTTGTGTCCGTCCTCGAGGGGATCAAGGTCCAGCAGGCCCAGCAACATGCGGAGCTAATAGCCTGTCTACTGGTACACCAACGGAGGATGGAGGACAGACAGGCTGAGCAAGTGACGGCGCTCCAGGGGATTCACGCTACACTCCGTCGGATGGCCGACACCATGGCCGACCCTCCCTGTGCCAGAAGGCGGAGAACATCACCACCCACAGGGAGGGATCAGGAGGAGGAGGAGGAAACATCCGACGGAGCATCCCAGACGTCGTCACGGCCTGCTGCTGAGGTTCCCCGCAGGAAGCCGGGTCGTCCACGGAAAGGACCGTGAGGGTGGCTGCTACATCACCATCTCCCAGGACACCTGGCCTGGCACCTTGCCCACTGGAGCAACAGCATCACAGCATCAAGAGACATTCTCTGCCACATGGCCCTGCTGGTCACTGGCTGACCAATGTTGACAAAGACTGTGGCATGGACTCTGAGGATTTCCAATGGCAAGGACACCAACTCCCCTACTGAACTTTGGATTCCCTAATCCCGGAAAGCCCCTCACTTTGTCCCCCCCCCCCAATAATAAATCACACTATTAAGAGTAGATGCCTGCTGGTAGCATTATTACCTAACATGTGTCTTGTACAGTCTAAACATGCCTGAGTCATCTGTTCACTTCAACCATCCACACCCTGGGGCCTGAGTCTGGCACAGGACACATGGGTCACAGTTTATTAGGCAAGACAGACATGGAGCACCATACACACCCGTGATGGGCAGAACCAGCTGAGGGGGTGGCCGAACAACCGTGCTGACAGACACATTGAGTACAGCAACAGTCATGCGCAGAGGTCAGGGATCCTGGCCAGTGTCCTGGGGGGCACCCAGGTATGTGTAGACAGGTGGCAGAACCATGTCCTGCAAGCTTGAGTCCGGTGGATGCAGAGAATGGGGTCATGGACAACATTGGATGCATGGGGATGGCACATGTCACAATACCCACACAGTCATGGACATCATGCCCAATACACAGTCTCAGCACACACACACAGCTTGCATCTTGCCACTCGACACATTGACACATAGCCACAATCAGGGAATACCATGCCAGACATGCAGGATGCACCGTGCCAACACACCAGCATTGACTGAGAAGAGGCACCTTGGAGGCATAGGGACACCTTTATTAGTCATGTTCTTGGGATTGGAGAGGCAACTTGAAGTACACATGAACACATCATGTGGAGTAACATGTGGGTCCAACACTGGCACCCCCCTTCTGCAGCACAAATGCGTGATAGCCATGGAACTGGCACACAAGTGTCGGCTAACAGCTAAATACCCACAGCTGCACACGGAGAGCCTGACATACACCATAGATCCGCTGATGTGGAAGTCCCACGCCATGTCAAGACAATGTTAACCGTATGTGTCCGAGGGCAGTGTCACACACATTGATGCCATCATCACAATCCACTATCCCATCACTGATGACTGACAACCAGGCAGCCCATCTATTCAGGTGTACCCAGCTGCATGTCGTGTCCCATGGGGATGCCACATGTCTGCAGAGGAACCAAACCCCGACGGGGGCAGTGTGCACACATCGTGAACAACTGCCACACCCAATACACCCCAGATGCATCCCTTACCCCATGGAGACTTCCAAACGTGTCCGTGCCTGTAACGCTGAGTCAGCCCACGATGTCATGTCCATGAGGAATAGCAGTGCCACAACAATGCAACCAGCAAACGGCATGCGCAGGTACCTGGGGAAGAGAGACACACGAGAAGTCAGCCACAAAAAGCACAGCCACTTGCATGTGCATTTACTCGACACATGTATGGATGACAACATGCTAGGTCACAATTATGACTGGGGAAATACTACCATCACTGCCACCATCACTCCAGTGACACACCCACACACACCTCTGACCCACGTGCCATACATGCAGGTGGAGACACACATCACAACGCATGCCACACGGGTACCAATGCGTGCACACTCAGACACTGGTACTCACCACTAAGCAAAGAAGTCGCGTATGAGCCGAGTCCGGATGTCCTCTTGCAGCTCCACATCCTCCACATCACTAGCCCCATTGCCAAGCCCTTCGTCCTCCACGGGTGGATGGTCCTCGTCATGTTGATTCAGGATGAGTGGCACAGCTCTTTCAACTGCCATGTTGTGCAGCATGCAGCAGACCATGAAGATCTTGCAGACCTTCGCCGGGGCATAAGGGAGTGCACCGCCGGTCTTGTGGAGGCACCGGAATCGGCTCTTCAGCATGCCAAACGTCCTCTCTATCACTCGCCTTGTCCGGCCATGGGCGGTGTTATAGCGGAGCTGGGCCGGCGTGATGGGGTTGCGGAGAGGTGTCAGCAGCCAAGGCATGTTGGGATAGCCAGCGTCCCCTACATGGGAAGCACATGGACATCGTTAGAACTGGTGAAGCGGTCGTGCTGGTCGGCTATACAGAATACAGGACAGACAGACTGTACCCACCAACAACACATGCCCGTTCGTTGCGCAGCTGCATCATCATATCAGGCATCCCGCTACGCCTCATGATGTAGGCATCGTGTGCTGATCCTGGGAAACGAGCACAGACATGTGAAATCACCATATTGGACAGACACACCACAAGGGCATTGATGGAGTGGTAGTGCTTCCGATTGCGATACGCCACCTCCCGTGCGTGTGGTGGTACCAAACCTACATGTGTCCCATCTATGGACCCAATGACATGGGGCATCCCTCCCAGGGCATAGAATCCACGCTTGACCTCAGTCATCTGTTCAGGGGTTGGGAACTTGATGAAGTCATCCAGGTGAATCAACATGGCCTCCAAGAAATCATGCAGCACACCGCTGAACATGCTCTGGGACATGCCACCAACATGAGCTATGGTATTTTGGAAGGTACCTGTGGCAAGAAAATGTAGGGCAGCCATTACCTTCAGCTGGGGTGTCAGTGCCGTAGGATACCTGTGCTGCGGTTGCAGGTGTGGTGCCAGTCTCGCCGTCAGCTCCAGAATCAACGGTTGGGTGAAGCGGTAGAGCCGGATCCTGTCATTCTCCTGCATGGTAGCCAAGTCTGGAATTCTTCGGGCAAGAGGCGGCGCTCTGCAGTAATTTGGAAGTGACAAGGAAGAGTGAGTGCACTACGAGAACAACTCATGTCTACTGAGCACATGTAAATCTGGCAATACACACATGCTACATAGGGAGTCAGGTATGTGCTACATGCCCAGGACACGTATGGATGCAAGGTGACACTCCTTCCAAGACCCAGCTACACACGGTGATTGAGAACCTCCCCATGCCACGCCATGGAAATAGCTGTGTCCCAGTGCAAGTGCACAGCCCGATGCAAGACAGGAGTGACATACACCCACACATCAGCAGAAGTGGGATGCCGATTGCAGAGACTGGTAGCGGAACACTGGAGCCACAGGTCACATGACATTACACTAGTCCAGCCCACACACCTTGCCATGAAGGTGCACATGTCATGACTCACCACACATTCCTTGTGAGGATGCTGACATGGCCTTGTCACGCTACTCCGTGTCCCATGCATACATGTGCACCTCACATCCGATAACACATGTGGCATGGTGTGCGGAACAGTGTGCAATGACAATCTACACACAGCCACATGTTGGTTGCTGCAACGGCTGCAGCTTTTGAGGGTGCTACAACATCAACCTGATGTAAATCCCGGACACATATATGACATAGTCACATTGTGCACTGTGGGTAGTGACAAGTCATGTGTCATGACCCCTGTACCGGGCATCATGGGACACTTCCGTGTGTTGGTGTCCGTGCCATGCCAGTGACGCTCACCCCAAGTGCGCAGTCCCACATGCACACATGTCAAAGGAGTCAAGGGCATGCCTGGCACACATTGCACCCTCACACAGTACACCTGTACACATCTCATCATACATCTGGTGCCTTCTCCACTCAGGAGGCATGTTCCACATCACAGCCTGTGACACCTGTGCCCCACACATGTAGTAATGCACAGACGATGCCTTGATGTCCATTCATGGACAAGTATGTCCATCCATGGACAAGTATGTCCGCCCTATTCCTACCTGTGTGTCGCCTATCACCACAGTGATGTGTAAAAACCACCGTACTGCTGCTGAGAGGGCCTGTGTATGTTCCCAAATCACTGTGGGAGTGCTGCCTTATGTGTACCCATCGTGATGGCGAGCGTACAGGCATTTGTACGGTCCGTAGCACTACGAGTACGCATACGCGTGCAGACCCATAGTGATAGTGAGCGTAGATGCGTGTGTACGGTCCGTACCACTACGGGTACGCATACGCGTGCAGACCCATAGTGATGGTGAGCGTACATGCGTGTGTACGGCCCTATCACTATGGGTCTGCACGCGTATGCGTACCCGTAGTGGTACGGACCGTACACTCGCATGTACGCTCACTATCACTATGGGTCTGAACGCGTATGCGTACTCGTAGTGGTACGGACCGTACACACGCATCTACGCTCACTATCACTATGGGTCTGCACGCGTATGCGTACCCGTAGTGGTACGGACCGTACACACGCATCTACGCTCACTATCACTATGGGTCTGCACGCGTATGCGTACCCGTAGTGGTACGGACCGTACACTCGCATGTACACTCACTATCACTATGGGTCTGCACGCGTATGCGTACTCGTAGTGGTACGGACCGTACACACGCATCTACGCTCACTATCACTATGGGTCTGCACGCGTATGCGTACCCGTAGTGGTACGGACCGTACACACGCATCTACGCTCACTATCACTATGGGTCTGCACGCGTATGCGTACTCGTAGTGATAGTGAGCGTACATGCGAGTGTACAGCCCGTACCACTACGGGTACGCATACGCGTGCAGACCCATAGTGATAGGGCCGTACACACGCATCTACGCTCACTATCACTATGGGTCTGCACGCGTATGCGTACCCGTAGTGGTACGGACCGTACACACGCATCTACGCTCACTATCACTATGGGTCTGCACGCGTATGCGTACTCGTAGTGATAGTGAGCGTACATGCGAGTGTACGGCCCGTACCACTACGGGTACGCATACGCGTGCAGACCCATAGTGATAGGGCCGTACACACGCATCTACGCTCACTATCACTATGGGTCTGCACGCGTATGCGTACCCGTAGTGGTACGGACCGTACACACGCATCTACGCTCACTATCACTATGGGTCTGCACGCGTATGCGTACTCGTACTGATAGTGAGCGTACATGCGAGTGTACGGCCCGTACCACTACGAGTACGCATACGCGTGCAGACCCATAGTGATAGTGAACGTAGGCATGCATGTACGGGCCGTTGCCATGCATTTGGGGTGCCCTAGGGCCCCGAAACGCACCGTACCTGTGTGTGATGCTCCAAATTACATTGGGGACAAGTATTAAGGCCTACATGCATGCTGGTTGTCATGGAGACCAAGTTCAAATTTCGAAATTGTTCTGGAAGGTGCACAGCAGAAGTCAGTTGGAATTCTTCTACTTTGTTGCAATGTGTTTGTGGGGCTGACATCATGCAGGAGAATGAAACCGATAGAGAACCCACAGACTGCTAGGTTTGAAGGGATTGGTGGAAACATAGGATGCAAATGTGAGTGACCAATCACTCTGTACTCCTGTGCATGAGACTGGGCAGAAGGGCACATATAAGGCAGCCAGGTCCCATGAGGGAGCACTTGCCTGCACATCTTTGCATTCGTCGACCCAGCTGCTGCTACTGATTCCCTGGAACCATGTCAAGGGCTGTGGAGAGGACACAGCCATTCACCCTGGAGGAGAACATGGCTCTGCTGGATGTGATCCTCCCACAGTACTCCATGCTGTATGGGCGACCAGGGTATCAGGTGAGTGCATAGGCCACTGCCACAGACTGTCCCTATGTTGTGACTGTGACTTCTGCCATTGTGTCCAGGTGTAACACACATGCCATGTACTGTCGGGGGGGTCCCAGGGGGGGGTGCCTGATGTCTCCCAGCAGTGCCCTGAGACAGGAGGGGTGGGGGCCTATCACTCACAGCAGTGCCCTGAGCCAGGAGGGGTGTGTGCAGAGTCCTCCCAGCAGTGCCCTGAGACAGGAGGGGTGGGGGCCTATCACTCACAGCAGTGCCCTGAGACAGGAGGGGTGGGGGCCTATCACTCACAGCAGTGCCCTGAGACAGGAGGGGTGGGTGTGATGCACAGTGTGAGCCTTGATCATTGATTGTGACATTGCCATCATTCCACCTGTGTACCCACTGTGGCACGTACTGCTTTTTCCCTCACCAGGGGATGATGTCCCTATGACAAAGGTGCAATGCGTTGGCTGCATGACATGCCTTGTTGTAACCAGCTAATTTGTACCCATATGTCTCTCTGTGACATGTGGCTGGTGTATTGATGTGGTGTCACTTGTTCCTCCTCACAGGTAGGCGCCACTGCCAAGGAGCAGATCTGGCTGACCGCCGTCAGTGCCGTGAGGGGTGTGGATGGTCGGAGGCGGAGCCTGCCCCAGGTGAGGAAACGCTGGCAGGATATCCGGTGCTGGACGCGGAGGATTGCACGGCTCCTGCTGGGGGACTCACCTGAGAGCCACAAGAACCGCGGCCGCCGCCGTCTGAGCCACCTCCACAGGCGTGTGCTGCCGGTGGTCTTTCCAGACCTGGAGAGGCGCTTACAGGCGATGCAGCAGCCGGAAGGGGGTAGGTACATGTGTGTTTGTTGTGTGTCACCGGCATTTGTAAGGGCACAGTAGCATGAATTCACTGGCAGGGTTTAAAGGTGCTGTGCAGATCCTGTTTGCCCCAGTATAGCGCTGTGCCCCTGCCACCCTTCCCCTCCTTGCAATGTGTTCCCTGGTCTGTGTGTAGTCACTCCTTCACAAGGTAATGTAGGCTGGCGCTTTGTCCACGAGAACAATGACTGTAGCATCATGTGTGGGGGTGGTGTGTAACAGGTTGTGGGACCTTGCCTGTGCACTGTCAAGTTCACTGCATGTGGGTTCCATGTCAGTTGGCACTGATGCTGACTCCAGACATGGGAGTTGGTCTCTCATGTGTCATGCCTTACAGCGCGCATGTCCTATGTAGTGGCCTGTGACATGATGTGCATGAGTGTGCGATACACATAGTGCAGGGATGGTGACGTGTGTTGCAGTCATTACCATTCAGTAGCATGTAGTTGCGTGCCCACCACTGTCCCCTGGGGCACCTTTTCCTCAGTGGTGTATGTGTCATCATAAACGTGGACAATCTCAGTGTCTACAGCGTAGGTTGTGCTCTGTGCCATTGTCCCCTGTCACCATGTATATAGACGTGCTATTTTGTACAGGTGTCCACTGTGCAGCCTGACCTGATTGTCCTTCTTCATACTCACAGTTGCCAGTGCCTGTGTGTCTTGTTATACTCATCTGAGGATGGGCACTGGTACCTCATTAGTTGTACAGGCGCACCTTGGCTGTTTGGCGTCCAATCTTGCTTTTTGCCTGCCCCTGTGTGTATCACCCAGACTATGAGATGTTGGTGTCACCTGTGTCTCAACAATTTGCCTCGTGTAGGGTCTTGTTGGGGCGGGCAATGCCTATGTGTCAAATCCTGATTTCCACTTGCTGGGTCTGGGCAGTGTGTGATGTGTCTGGACACACAGGCAATATGCAGTGACCGAGTCATGTTGGGCATGTTTCCAGCATTACCTATGCAGCATGTGTCTCAAGTTCATGGATATGGTCCCTGGTCATCGGTATTTTCGCCAACGCTGTGTGGTGCAGATGCAGTGCTGGATTGTCCCCAGGGCCTGGGT
This sequence comes from Triturus cristatus, assembly GCF_964204655.1. Lineage (NCBI taxonomy): Eukaryota > Metazoa > Chordata > Amphibia > Caudata > Salamandridae > Triturus > Triturus cristatus. The sequence continues at coordinate 464,466,661 of NC_140584.1, read as the reverse complement.
GCTATGTCAGACTCCGTTTCCTGTGTTTAGCTATTGTCTCATGCTCTCCATGGTATTTCAGTGGCATAGTGGCTCAACCAACTGTGTGTTTCATGCCCTACATCGGTACCCTGTTCAGTAGATATTAGGGATCTTCCTTTTCAGGCTATGCAATGTTACCTATGTAGATTGGACTCATGTGACAGATGTGTACAGGTGTCTGATTAATTTCTGTCTCTCCACCCTGCCCACAGCATCGTCGGGGGACACAGAGGGAGACATGGACACAGACCAGGCGGAGGGACCGAGCACCAGTGCCAGCCGTGACATCGGGTCTGGCACATCGAGTGGGACAGAGGCGGAGGAGAGTGTGGCCGAGGACCTGTCGACTGGCACATCAGACTACGAAGCTGACAGGTCCGAGGAGGATGTCTCCGAGTGGGCGGAGGCTGCACCAGCAGCTGACAGCGGAACAACACCTCGCACCGCCCCCTCAGTTTCCATCAGCCGCCTCCCACTTGCTCGTGTCCCTTCCCAGCGTGCCCGGTCACAGCATGTCTCCTTCCTGCCAGGCACCGCACCCCCTGCCCCTGTCTCCACTGCTGCCGCCAATGCAGAGTCTGTGGACATCCAGCGGCAACTGCAGGTTGGTCAGGCTGCGATCCTTAATGTCCTCCATGCCCACGGCAAAACCCTCACCAACATCGAGGCTTTCTTGGAGGGCATTCATTCATCGCAGGCTGACCAACGCAACTTGCTGAGGTCCATAGACTCCACACTGACTGCAGCAGTGGGTCTCCTGCAGCGCGACCTCCCCCCACCTACCCCTGCCCCATCCACACTTCCCACTCCCATGCCTGTCCCACGTACACCCAGACGTCGGCATGCACCCACATCAACGGACACGGGCACCACACCAGCAGGGAAGGTCCACCGCACTCCTCCTGACACGCACACACAGGGTGAGGTAGGCACACCCACTGGGTCGGGGGGCAAATGTGTGACACGCAGCCATAGTGGGAGTCCGCATTCCACCCAGTCCACTCCCTCCAAATCCCCTCCCCTCAGCTCTCCTGGCCACATCTCCCCCAAGGACTCCTTCATGGCCGCTCTGTCCCTGAGCCCCACAGTTACACCACCACGCAAGCGGTCAAGGAGGTCCCCGGTCAGGGTGGTTGAGTCTCCCCCCTGTCTCCACCCTCCCCCGGTGGCGCTGCGACCCATCCCTCTGACCCCCCCCCTCCTTGGGGCCTGAGGTCCCTTCGGGTGCAGGGGACTCCCTGGAGGACCTTGCAAAGGTGTGTAGTGCCATCCTGGCCTCCGCCTTTGGCACTGACCCACCCCCTGTGGTGGAGTCCTCCATCCCTGCACCCACAACGCCGCCCCTTTGCCCTGATGTCCCTGTGGTGCCTGTTGCTTCCCCCCCCCCCTGATGCCCTCACCAGTGTGGAAGACGATGCCATTTGACTGTGCAGGCAAGGTAGGGGACACGCATCCCACTGTGTCCCCCATCCAGCTGAGAATCATTGACTGCCCTATGGGCTTTGTGAAGATTGAACTGCCTGCGATCCACGGACATTGTGCTCATGCTGAATAAAGCTTAATTTTGTTTTCATTATCACACTACTGCTATGCTGGTATTGGTGTTGGTGGGGCTGCTACATGGTTTTGGGTGGTGTGTAAGGGTTTGGGTGTGTGGGATATGTAGTAGTGTACTGCTCATTGGTGGGACCCTGGGATCTGTGTGCCATCACAAGGTGTTGGCTAACTTTCTTTGTTCATGTAAGCAGTTACTGCATGGTGCACTTGTCCCAGGGTGTATTCCTTCCTCTGTGTACCCAGCTTTCTTCCCTGCAGGGTGTTCCCAATGTTTAGCACAGAGCTGTGTCTACATGAGCTGTGTGTGTGACGGAGCCCTTCTACTTTGGCCATGCATGCAGGGCCATGTCTCCACCTGCAACAATCGTGGCATCCTTGGTGATCACTGTACTTGTGTGTGGAGTCTGTTGACATGAGTTCATGGGGATATGTTCCCTTGTAGCCAGTATGCATGTGGATAATTCTGGCCTCACACACATGTGTTACACCCCTCCTGTCTCAGGGCACTGCTGTTAGTGATAGGCACCCACCCCTCCTGTCTCTGGGCACTGCTGGGAGGACTCTGCACCCACCCCTCCTGTCTCAGGGCACTGCTGGGAGGACTCTGCACCCACCCCCCCTGTCTCAGGGCACTGCTGGGAGGACTCCACACCCACTCCTCCTGTCTCAGGGCACTGCTGGGAGGACTCTGCACACACCCCTCCTGTCTCAGGGCACTGCTGGGAGTGATAGGCACCCACCCCTCCTGTCTCAGGGCACTGCTGGGAGGACTCTGCACCCACCCCTCCTGTCTCAGGGCACTGCTGGGAGGACTCCACACCCACCCCTCCTGTCTCAGGGCACTGCTGGGAGGACTCTGCACACACCCCTCCTGTCTCAGGGCACTGCTGGGAGTGATAGGCACCCACCCCTCCTGTCTCAGGGCACTGCTGGGAGGACTCTGCACACACCCCTCCTGTCTCAGGGCACTGCTGGGAGGACTCCACACCCACCCCTCCTGTCTCAGGGCACTGCTGGGAGGACTCCACACCCACCCCTCCTGTCTCAGGGCACTGCTGGGAGGACTCCACACCCACCCCTCCTGTCTCAGGGCACTGCTGAGAGGACTCCACACCCACCCCTCCTGTCTCAGGGCACTGCTGGGAGGACTCTGCACACACCCCTCCTGTCTCAGGGCACTGCTGGGAGTGATAGGCACCCACCCCTCCTGTCTCAGGGCACTGCTGGGAGGACTCTGCACACACCCCTCCTGTCTCAGGGCACTGCTGGGAGTGATAGGCACCCACCCCTCCTGTCTCAGGGCACTGCTGGGTGGACTCTGCACACACACCTCCGATTTCAGGATATGTACGCTTGGAACATACACGGTGGGGGTACGCTCAATGCATTCGAGGTGAGGGTACGAGTCTACTTACACTGGTGTGGTGGGGGTACGCTCCATGCATACGCGGGTGGGGGTGCGGGTCGTATTACACTGTTGGGGTGGGGGGTACGCTCCATGCATACGCGGGTGGGGGTACGGGTCGTACTTACACTGTTGGGCTGGGGGGTACGCTCCTTGCATGCGCGGGTGGGGGTACGGGTCGTACTTACACTGTTGGGGTGGGGGTACGGTCCGTGAGTCCGCGGGTGGGGGTAGGAGTCATACTTACACTGGTGGGGGTGGGGGTACGCTCTGTACGTCCGCGGGTGGGGGTACGGGTCGTACTTACACTGTTGGGCTGGGGGGTACGCTCCTTGCATGCGCGGGTGGGGGTACGGGTCGTACTTACACTGTTGGGGTGGGGGTACGGTCCGTGAGTCCGCGGGTGGGGGTAGGAGTCGTACTTACACTGGTGGGGGTGGGGGTACGCTCCGTACGTCCGCGGGTGGGGGTACGGGTCGTACTTACACTGTTGGGCTGGGGGGTACGCTCCATGCATACGCGGGTGGGGGTACGGGTCGTACTTACACTGTTGGCATGGGGGGTACGCTCCATGCATACGCGGGTGGGGGTACGGGTCGTACTTACACTGTTGGGCTGGGGGGTACGCTCCATGCATACGCGGGTGGGGGTACGGGTCGTACTTACACTGTTGGGCTGGGGGGTATGCTCCATGCATACGCGGGTGGGGGTACGGGTCGTACTTACACTGTTGGGCTGGGGGGTATGCTCCATGCATACGCGGGTGGGGGTGCGGGTCGTACTTACACTGTTGGGCTAGGGGGTACGCTCCTTGCATACGCGGGTGGGGGTACGGGTCGTACTTTCACTGTTGGGGTGGGGGGTACGCTCCTTGCATACGGGGTGGGGGTAGGGTCCGTACATATCCGTCCCCACGCTATGTGATGTTTGTGCGGCCCGTACCCAGGCCTTTGCCACGTGGGTGCGATCCGTCCCGCCATTGTTGGGGTGACGTGTGTGGGCGTGGTCCGACTCGTACCCACGCTCTTCAGGCGTGGGTACGGGACGTACCTGTCTGGTTGTGTTGCCGGTTCGCGTGGTGACGGACTTCCGTTGTGGCGGTCGCTGGCTTATCAGGACACGCCCCCACCCCCTCGTGGTGACCAGGGCATGGGAGTCAGGTATGTCCAGGCCATGTGTGGTGTGTGACTTATGTGGTTGTTTTGTGGCCTGCCCTGGTCCTGCCACCCCCACCCCACCCCACTTTCCCCCCTCCCTTAGTTATTCTGACCTTCTGCGGCGTCTGCGTCGTAACCTGTAGAGGAGGTGGACTGCTATGAGGGCAGGGATGACTCGTAGGTTCGGGTCCATGTCTGTCCGTCGCGTACTGGTACTCCTTGCTCGCGTCGTCCTGTCGCGTACGGGTCCTCCTTGATCGCGTCGTCCTGTCGCGTACGGGTCCTCCTTGGTGGCGTCGTCCTGTGTGTCCGTCACGTACTGGTCCTCCTTGTTCGCGTCGTCGTCTGTCCGTCGCGTACTGGTGGTCCTTGTTCGCGTCGTCCTGATTTCCCGGCAGTTTTTGGCTGCCGCAAAATATTCACCGTGCGGGGTGACGTCGGTGCGAATCGTGATTCCTGGGTCGTGAATGGCTGGCTGCGAGCGTCCCGACGTCAGGTCGGCGCTTTCCCGGATCGCATTGGTAGGTGTTTTTTTGTTCGGTCGGGCTTTTTTACGATTCGTACGGTAATGGTGTACCCGTGCGAATCGTAATTCCTTGTTTGTAAAAATTGACGACCGGGTACGCGTCGGGCGGAGATTGTGCTCCGTCCGACGGTTCGTACCCGGTTTTTGCCGGATCGTGATCGGCACCTAAATGTCGATTTGGATTTCCTAGACCTGTTCTTTCAAATGGAAGAGTTAACAGTTTTATGTCAGCTGTGAGACATACTATCACAAGAAAATCACCTAAGAATACCTACAACCTTAAAAGAAAAGAAGAATCAAAAAATATAAATGACTACAACCCAGTGATTTTATCCATTTGGAACGCTAACATGGATATACAGTATGTAGCTGACAATTCCATTGCTGTTGCTCGATATGTAACGTCTTACATTACGAAATCAGAAAAAACAGAATTGAAGGAAATGTGGGAAGAGATTTCTCACGAGAAAACTGTCAGTAAGAAGCTGTACAGTTTCAGTTTGAAGATGTTATCGCATCGAGAAATTGGATCCTACGAATGTTCAGATAGGTTATCTTCTGCAAGTCTCTACTCGAAATCAAGAAGAATAATTTGGGCAAGTTTAGGCCTTGCAGCAATGAGAAATCGGGTACTGAAATCTGTTGGAGAAATTGAATATTTGGCCGAGAATGACCCAGAAAGTACAGATATATTGAAATCAAACATGTTGGATACATATTACCCAAAGAGAAGTCATCATCTGGAGAACATGTGTCTCTATGAAGTGCTGCAGAACTACATTTATTCACGGAAAGCCGCAGAAGACATCAACAATGGAAAATATAAAGTCATTGGTGAGGAAGGATGTTTGGTGAAGCAAACAAAAGGAAGTTTGATAAATCACCGGAAGCTGAGTTGCGACACTACTGACAAAAAGGAATTTTACTACTTGGCTCTTTTACAGCTGTTTAAACCATGGCGTACAGAGGATGAACTACTGGGAGAATTTCAAAGCTATGAAGATTCATTTAATGCTTGCAAAGACAGCATACAATGCAGAACATTCACAACTTATCTGCAAATGTTAAATGAAGAAATTGAACAGGAAACTACAATTGCAGCAGAAATAGCTAGAGACAGTTCTCAGGACAGCCAAAGTTCAGGAACACTCAGTCAAGATCCCCTAGGACAACCAATCGTTGAAAATGAAGCATCAATAGCCATGAATGAAGTGGAAACAGCTATGAATCAAGCTCAAGAAGAATTTATAGACTTACAAAATTTGGAAAGACAACTGAATCAAGAGCAGCAACAAATTTATGAAGAGATCAGAAACAAAATTGATCACGGATTTCTACATGAAAAAAAAAAGTGCTCATGCACATCATTTCATCCAATCAGGATGTATGTAAGCGGACAAGCTGGAACTGGAAAAAGTTTCCTTATAAAAGTCATCAGAAGCTACCTACAGCAAAAAACGGATTCTACTTTGTCTTGTGTGGTTACTGCTCCAACTGGGTTAGCAGCATATAACATAAAAGGAATCACTTTACATCGTTTGCTAATGTTACCAGTGGAGCATGAGAACAAAATACAATACAACAAGCTAACTGGAGAAGCATGCTTGGAAGTTTCAAGAGTATTGAAGAAGATGCAAGTTCTCATTATTGATGAGGTGAGCATGGTATCGAACTTAATGCTTGCCTTTGTGCATTTAAGAATGCAGCAAATTCTGAAGTCAGACTATGACGTGTTATTTGGTGGAAAACACGTCATAGTTTTTGGAGATCTTTTGCAACTTACTCCAGTTAAAGGACAACCAGTGTTTAATACTGTGACACATGAAGACACGAAGAAGTCATTGGGAAGCATCGGTAATACAAATATTTGGTCCTTCTTTGAGTACAAGGAACTTACAACTAATATGAGGCAAGCAAACGATGAAGAATATGGAAGTATTCTGAAAGATATCAGGATTGGACTACTCACAGAAGCTGGCAAAAAAGCATTACAGACTCGGCTGCTACATAATTTATTTCCAAAGGAAGAAATAGTTGCAGAGAAGATATACAAGAACATTGCAGAAAACAAAAGTGTCATCTGCTTAATGCCAACTCTACGTGAATGCTCAATATTCAATGAGGAGCTTTTGAAATTGGAAAAGGAAGATATCAGGAAATTGGAAGCAGTGGACAAAATTGAGGATGGAAGAATTACTGTCACATTAACAGGCACACTGAAAAATAAATTGGATTCACTAGAGAAGAAGATTTCCAAAACAGCTGGATTAGAAAAAAATCTATATGTTTGCATGAACTGTAGAGTATTTTTAAGGAGAAATTTGGATGTTGAAAAAGGTTTAGTTAATGGAGCTATGGGAAGAGTTGTGGGTTTTATTAATTATCAGAAAAAAAGATGGAATTGAATGTTTAAAAATAAAATTTGATCAGATAGAAGAAGTTAAAGATATTTGTCGTTGTACAGTTCGTTTCATGCTTGTGAAAGACTTATATGTACGTAGGAAGCAGTTTCCGTTTTCTCTAGCATATGCTGTAACTATTCACAAGTCTCAAGGATTGACTGTAGATTGTGCATTTGTGAACATTGGTTCAACTGTGTTCAAAGAAGGTATGGCATATGTTGCTTTGTCACGAGTGAAAACATTATCAGGTTTATTCATGATAGACTTTGATGATTCAAAAGTTAGTGCTGATACAAACTGTGTAAGAGTATAATAGATTAAGAAGAAGCTATGCTCCTCATTTAGGTCAGTATCCTGTGTTGGAGAAACGTGTAGTTTCTCGTAAAAGGAGAAATGAGAATATCTGTAATGAAGATGTAGAGAGGAGGAAAAAAAAGAGGAGTGATGTAATTGCAAGCAAAAAGAATAAGGAAAATGAAGAACAGGTTGTAGGATGTTATTTTGAAAATAGCTCTGGTGTCAACTGCTACACTAATGTAGTGCTGAATGTTGCATTTTATCTGGAAAGTTTGCAAGAGCAGATAATAGTAAATCAGGGAAAAAGATTCTGTACTGTGCTGAGTCTCCTTTTTGAAAAGCTGAGTAATGATAAAACTCAAATAGAAAGTGCTACCGAAATTAGAAAAGTTTTAGATGTATGTTCAGGACGAACACAGTTTTCTCAAAATGTACAGCAAGACGCACAGGAATTCTTGATTTATTTTCTTCAGGTACTGGAAGAAGAAGGGGTTAACATTGAAAATGTATTTGGTCTCTCTTATAAATTGTGAAAACTGTTATAATATATGTGGCTCTAATGTTGATTCTGAAAGGTTTATTTATTTAACATTGCCAGAGAGTAAAACAGTCACTTTTGCTAAATTAGTTCAAGATGCTAATCATAGCATGCAATGCAGTGAGTGTAAATCTGACATGTTTTCAACATTAATTTTAAAGGAATACAGACAGTATGTAATTTTAATGATGCAACGATGTAGAGCTGATGGTTCAAAATTGGATACTTTAATAAAGAAGGTTACAGGACAGCAATTATCAATTTCAGGAAAAACTTTTGTAACATTTGCAATAATTTTCCATGATGGACCTACTGTAACTTCTGGTCATTACACAGTTTATCTTAAATGTGAAAAAGGCTGGACACTGTGTAATGATTCCCAATTGATTTTTAAGCAACGTTTGCCTTTTGATTTAGCAAATTCCTATTTAATCTTCCTGAAACCTAAATTTTAGAGAGATTTGACAACATCTGGAGAAAACAATTTTACCATTTTATTGGATTACCATTTGGAATTTACAAATAAAAAGATTTAACAAATTATCATTTGGCCTAATGGAAAGGTAACCAATTGTAATGTGGAATTTTTCCATTTTTTAAGGAAACTTTGGAAAACCAAAAATTTAGAAAAAATCGGTAACATCTGCACAATTTAAATTTTGGAATGTTATTGGATTGCCATTGGAAATTTTTTCAAAAAAGATTTTTAAAATTACTATTTGGCCATGCGGAAAAGTAAACAATTCTATTGTGCACTTATTTAATTATTAATTAATCTTTCGGAAACCAAAATGTTACAGAGAAACGGTGACATCTGTACAATTTAAACTTTTGTTTTTTATTGGATTACCATTGGAAATTAAACAAAAAAAGAATTTTAAAATTACTATTTGGCCTAAAGGAAATGGAACCAGATGTATTGTGGAGTTATTTGACATATATTATTGTGATTATACTTCTGAAACAAAAATATCAGACGGTATTTTAAAGAAATAAGTATAGATATTAGAGGATATTTTTTTAGAATATTATGCATTTCTTTAAAGTTATGTTTATGAAAAAAGAGATTCTGGGCTTTTTTAAAAACAATCTTTGAGATTGTTAATTTTTTTTTGCCTGCTGTTAAATGATGAATGCAATTGCTTTCACAATTTATAGTGAAATGCAATATTTTCTGAAAACAGCAAAAAAAAGGCAAAAATATTTTTTGAAAAATATGTAAATATGTGTACTGTATTATTAAATGTTTTATTAAATATTAATACTTTTTTTTTCAGATTGAGATAGAAAATTTTCGAAAACTATAACCATTTTAAAAGCAATTAAAAATAAATTAAATGAATAAATCTTTTTTTGAGTGGGTATGGTAAGTCAATAATGTCATGGTCCCTTTTTTCCACTTCTCTACAATCACATTTGCAGTTTTTAATTGTTGTCTCTCAAGGACCTTGTAATGTGATAATTGATTTTTAGTGTTTTTTAAAAAAAAAAAAAAAAATTACGCGTACCGTACGCGTACGGTAAAAAAAAAAAAAAAAGTTTTTAAAAAAATATATAAAAAATAGATGAAAGGTAAGGTTGGCTCTTAAAAGAGCCGTTGTGTTCATGCAGGGACAGAGGAAAGAAAGATTGGGAATATTAGACGGTACGACAAGTGTGCTGATCTATTTTACTGTTCACTAGGGAAACACTGGTCTCCCTATAAGTAATTAGATCGTGACAATGGGTGCACCGTACTTCAACCCTCGCAAACCGAGGGTTAATTTCCAGAGGACCAGAAAAAGGAGATGCTCCCCCCACAGATGAAGGGCTCACCTGACCTGCAGAAGAAGGACTCGGCTCTGCAGATGATGGTCCAGGCTGAGCTGCTGTGGATGTGCTTGGTTGATTTACTGAAGGGTTACCTTCAGTAAGTCGAGCATGTGTCCTTCTGTGTACATCCTTAAGGTGTCTCATCATGGTGTGATTCCCAAAGGAATACTTCCTGTCAGGATTACCTCTTGAAAGTACACGCTTACACAGCTTGCAAGTCATCAGTGATGTCATGAGTGATGTCACTGACCATGTCATGAGTGATGTAATATGTGACGTCATCAGTAGTGCATTGCGGGCGCGCGAGTTATAGTTAGCTGAACTAACTATAACGGGGGAATTTCATTGGTTTTTTACGAGTGAAATGTCCAGCTAACTATAACATGTGTGAAACCTTTGTTTTTTTCATTGAATATATATATATATATATATATATATATATATATATATATATATATATATATATATATATATATTAACTGAAAAAACCATAGGTTTCACACAAGTTATAGTTAGCTGTACATTTCACTCGTAAAAAACCAATGAAATTCCCCCGTTATAGTTAGTGCAGGCAACTATAACTCACGCGACCGCAATCCTCTGCTGATGCTAATACTGTATTTAGACACTTATTTGCCCATGTCTTCTTCCATTAAATTTTAGCTATACATATATTACAAATATTTTTTTTTCATAAAGACACATATGTCATCAGCAGAGGATTGCGGTCGCGTGAGTTATAGTTGCCTGCACTAACTATAACGGGGGAATTTCATTGTTTTTTTACGAGTGAAATGTACAGCTAACTATAACTTGTGTGAAACCTATGGTTTTTTCAGTGAATTTGCAAGGTTTTTTAAATGCTAATTCCTAACTATAACGTGTGTGAAACCTATGGTTTTTTCAGTGAATTTGTACGTTTTTTTAAATGCTTAGTTACTTTACGCCATTCGTGGCGTGCGCGCCCAGTTAACGCAGTTCGTTCCGTGCGCGCACGGTGCGCTTCGCGCACCGTGCACGCACAGTGAGCACACGGTGCGCTTCGCGCACCGCGCGCCCACTTTACGCAGTTAGTGCCGTGCATGCACGGTGGTCACGCGGTGCGCTGCGCGCACCGCGTGCCCACGTTACGCGGGATGGGCCATGTACGCACGATGCGCTTCGCGCACCGTGCGCACATGGGGGACATATTATGCGCTTCGTTGTGAAAGGTATTCATTTTTAGTTTTCAATGTTACATATGCCATGCACAAATGGTGCCATTGGGCACCATTTGCACACGGGGTGGGGAAAGTGTGGATAATTTTTTTTTTTTTAATAATTTTAACCGTACGCGTACGGTAAGCGTAATCGGCGATTTTTCGAAAAAAAATTAAATTGTTTTTTTGGCCTTGGGGGTTGTTGGGGGACACCTATATCGATGCTGGGTGGTTAAGAACAGAATATACTGCCCCTTTAGATGTTTTTTGACTTTGTTTATGCTGCCCCCCTCAGAGTGCGAGAGAGAAAATGGCGGACGCCGCTTCCTGGTTTCGACCGATTCGAATGTATACTTAGATCGAACAGCCAATCAGAATCGCGCTCGCCACCGTACGCGTACGGTAAGCGCACCGTAAGCTGGCTCAGATATATATATTAATTTAAAGGCTATTTTCTCAGAATCTATTGAACAGATTTACACCAAACCTACAAAAGGCACTTCCTTGACCTGTAGACTACCTCTCTGCCAAATTTCAAGGAACTCTGTTCAGCCGTTCGGGCTGTAGCTGTGTTTAAAGGTCCTATGGAAAAATGCATGGGAAAAACGCGTTTTGGGACCCCCCTTTTATCTCAGCCCCCGCTTGACGAATCCCCCCGAGACTTTCAGGGTAGGAGCGGAGCGCAGCGCCCCACCTATTTTGAAAATTTCGCGAGGATTCGTCGACTGGCGACAAAGTTATTCAAAATAGAATGTTACGGTTTTCCTATGGAAACAGGGTCCTAACTATAACTACCTACTGGCGACCGCCAGTAGGTAATATATATATATATATATATATATATATATATATATATATATATATATATATATATATGTAACAAATAATTCGAAGACATAAAATACACAATATAAAATATAAATCGCAGAACACTTACATAAATGATCAAATATACCATTTCCCACCCAAAACAAATACATTAAATATAAGTTACTGTTCTGTACCTGCAGGTCATCTTCTGTATCTAGGAAGTCAAAAAGTATAATTACCAAAAACTGGAAAAATATTTTCCAAAAAGGACCCAAAACATGAAGAAAACAAAGCAATCTAGTAGAGATCCATCAAAACAATCCAACCTATCCAGGAACCGTAAAAATCCAAATAGTGTTTAAAAAAAGAAAAGTTCCTGGAAACCCCCCAAAAAAGGAAATTAAAGTAAAAAACATTGGTTTATTAGAAACCAAAACAGATTGCCCAAAAAAAAATACAAATCTAAATGCCCATAGGACTCAACCATAAAAAACTGTATAATTAAAAAAATATACATTACACTCTATCGTTAACCCCATTGCTGTTCATGACGGAATGGTTCCGACATTAGCACCAGTGTTGCTGTGCTTATGACGGTATCATTTTACTTGGGAGACTGAGGGGAATGCTGAGTGGTAGGACATTTGTGCCGGCGTGGTTATCCCATCAAGAAATGTGAGGAAAATGTGATTTATTTGTGCTAAATTTGAGGTGTGCAGGGGATTCTGGACAGAAAAACATTGGGGGATCCACGACAGCCATAACTCCCTGTAGTCCCCCGGGTTTCTAGTTTTCAGAAATGTCTAGGTGTGGTAGGTTTTCATAGATGGCCACCGAGCCAGGACCAAAAACACAGTTGCCACAGTAAGTTTTGGGCATTTCCCTGCCACAGGTACTTCGCCCACCCACACGAGTGAGTTACCATATTTTTCAGGAGACCTGGGGGAACGCTGGGTGGTAGGAAATTTGTGTCAGCCTGATGATCCCACAACTTTTCCACCGAAAAATGGGAGAAAAATTTGAGTTTTTTCAGCTAAATTTGTGGTTTGCAGGGGAGTCTGGGTAGGAAAATGTTGGGGGATCAATGCAAGCCACAGCTCCCTAGACTCCTATGGGTGACTAGTTTTTGGAAATGTCTGGGTTTTTGAGGTTCCCCTAGATGTCTGCAAACCCGGGACCAGAAATAGAGGTGTACACCTATCAATTACAAAATGACCAGGTTTTTCAAGGGGGTTACCTGCGTTTTTGGTCCCGGGCTCAGCGGCCATCTATGGAAACCTACGATACCCAGACATTGCTGAAAACTAGACATCCAGGGGAATACAGGGAGGTGTGGCTTGCATAGATCTCCCAACATTTTCCAACCCAGAATCCCCTGCAAACCTTAAATTTAGCTAAAGAAAATCACATTTTCCTCACCTGTGGAAAGTTGAGGGGTCACTGGACTGCCACAAATTTCCTACCACCCAGGGTTCCCCCAGGTCTCCCAATATAAATGGTACTTCACTTGTGTGAGTAAGCATAGTGGCCAGACCAGGAAATTGCCCAAATCGTACTGTGGAGACTTCAAATTACCTATCATAAAACAACCTGGTTTTGCAAGGGGGGTCACCTGGGTATTAGGCCTCGGGGTCGGCAGCCAGCAAGGGAAACCTACAAAACCCAAATATTTCTGAAAACTAAACAGCTGGGGAAGTCCAGGGATGTATGGTTTGCATGGACCCCCTAAACGTTTCCTACTCAGAATCCCCTGCAAACCTCAAACTTAGCTGAAAAAATCTAATTTTTCTCAAATTTCTGTGTGGGAAAGTTGTGGTATCACCGAGATGGCACACGTTTCCTACCACCCAGCGTTCCCCCAGGTCTCCCGATAAAAATGGTACCTCATTCGTGTGGGTGGGCCAAGTGCCCGTGACTGGCAAGGGCCCAAAACTTATTTTGGAGACATCAAAATTCCCTATCACAAAATGACCTGGTTTTGCAAGGGGGGTCATCTGGGTTTGGCCCCGGGCTCGGCGGTCATCTAGGGATACCTACCATACCCACACATTTTTAAAAACTAGACACCCTGGGGAGTCCAGTGAGGGATGGCTTGCATGGATTTCCAAATTTTTTTCTACTCAGAATCCCCTGTGAACCTCAAATGTAGCTGAAAAAATCACTTTTTCTGCACATTTTTTTGTGGGATCACCGTGCTGGCACAAATATCCTACGCCCCAGCATTCCCCTTGGTCTCCTGAGTAAAAGGATACCTCACTTGTGGGGCTGTCCAATGCAGTATCAGCTAAATATGTATTTTTTTAAAAATGTAACGTTTAGAACTCGCTATGCTATACCCTTAATCCCTATGGGGGTCTTTACGATGGCGGTGAACCCGCCACCGGCAGCCTGTTGGAGGCGGATTCACCGCCAGCGCAAAGCACTTTTCTGCCCACAAGATTACGATGGGGGGCAGTGTGCTGGCGGACGTTAAGTCCGTCCACCACAGGTCTGAATCAGACAATCGTTACGATTGCCTGGCGGACCCACAAAGCATCATGCCCTGTCTTGGTTTGGTGAAAATAAGATTGCTATGTTATCTTGCTCATTTTGTTTTGTCTACAACATTTCTAAATATGTTAAAGTATAATGTGTGTAACAATCAATAGCCCAGGCTATGTTTAGAAATGTTGTGAGGTTTAAATTTCTATGTTGTCCTGGCCTTGTTATGCTATAGAACTGATGTCATGTGTTTCGCAAAGCATAGTTTGGGGACTATTTATATGATGACTAATGTTTTATATCATTCTAGGTTGTGCAATAGCTTTTAGCATGCTAGGCCTTGGAATGGTTGATTTCACATTTCTCCTCTCTACTGTGTCCTATAGAATGTTTGGTATATTTAATGGACATCTTTTTACCTGCTTTTATTATTTACTTCTGTGTGTCTTTTAAACTGTTTCTGTTATTGATTATAATACCAATGAAACACACAATCATTATGGTAATATATTTTTCCTTTTAGATTGCTACTTTTATCGCTCTAAACACATTTGATGTATGATCCAGACTTTTAATAATTTATTTATTGATTCATAATAGGTCCAACACGAGAGTACATGGGCAAACACCTGTCACTCAGGAGACCTCCATTCCACACCAAGAACAAGCCTTCGGGACTCCACTATTGCAAGTCTGGATGATGAGGAGCTGGCTGGTCCACCTGTTCAGTCTGGGCAGATGACTCCAGTGAGTTTCACACGGCCGACACCTACACCTCCCAACGCAGCTGTTACCACCTCACAAGCCATGGATATCTCCACTTCCTGTGTCCAAAGCAATCTGGCTGCTAGTCAGCCGACATCACCACCTCAAGTTTAGCCAGTACCCAGTGGGAAGAGGCACACCGGGTTAAGGTCACAGGGTAGTGGGGGTAAAGGTCATGTTAGGGAACCTATGGGCAAGCAAGTTGAAGCCACTGGGTTAACTGTCACCCAGGCCACCAACGAAAAAGCATTGGAATCTCTCCAGAGGGAGCTCAATGTTTAGATGGAAATTCACAACTCCAGTATGGGCTCCCTGACTTGGGTGCTGGATGACATATACACCCATATGTGCAGGGCTTTTACAACACCATATTTCCCTTTCTGTGGTCCAACAACATGTGGGCCAACTACATCTGCTGCAACCACAGAAAGGGAGGCCCTGCCTCAGAGGCAACACCTGCACCCACCTCTGTCCCTCCAACTGGGATCCATTTGCCCCTCGTAGGAGCACAGATTCATCCAGACCACCAAGAGAGGATGGCAAGACCTCCACCACTACCAAGAGATGCAGAAGCTAATGTCCGCCAATATGTGACTACCATTCATTCTGTGGACTCTTTTTTGGACACATTTACCTTTTTGCTTCCAGTTGTATTTTTGACGTTGGACTTCAAACAAGTTTGGCTCTTCAATAATGGTTTCATGCGCCATGACTGACTTTTTCTAATATTGTTGGCATTTTGATTTTCAGCTTGTGCTAGTTTATATGGTTTTAAGCAAAACTAACAAAGTCAAAGACTGGTCTTGTATTTCTTTGTTCTATTTATTTATAATTTTCCTTTCATCATACATTTTAAAATGTAAAAAAGCTAATGTTAGTTAAATCCTAAATGAATTGCAAGTAGGTAATGTTTCTCTCAATTTTCAATCATGACAACAATAGCAAAAACTCATCAACTAGTATTTTATTGAACTAGAAAAACATTTGCCTTTGATTTCTTTTTTAAACAAAATTAACAATACATAACACAATATGCGGAGTGTCATTTTTACAATTTCAGTCACAGACCTTGCCACCATGGAAGAAGGGGATATGATCAAAACAATCAGATTCTCCAGGTAAAATATAATTGAGTTATGTCATCAGCTAGAGGCCGATCTTCTGCCTCACAATAGGAATTGCACAACACCAAAAGTCTAAAATCATGTATGCCCAGGGAGTTTTTCAATACACTGTTGCAGCATCTGGGAAAATGTCACAACCAATTTTAAGTGGTGTGCCACAAGGAGTCCTTCCTTCTATAATGAGAAACACCTACAGATTCATACATTACTTATCCCACATATCACTCAGCCTAGACCAGGCGTCTCCAGCCAGTCGTTTGGGAGACAACTTCAGGGTAGCTCACAGCATTGAGTTTTTTTTCAAATGAGCAACAGATAATATTTTCATCTCAAAGTTGAGGGAAGGTTCTGTTCATGTGACATCATGATCATTAGGCTGCAGATATCAGGGCCTGACAACGAGCAGTGCTCAGTCAGACTTGTGCGTCAGGCTGGGGCTAAATCACAGAGTTGAATAACTGAAGCACTGAGGTACTGGACTCAGAAATAATTCTTTTTCAGCTCAAAATTGGAGTTTTGAACAAAATGATGTTTCTGAATGCTTTATAAAAGGAAGCAAAATGAAAAATAGAGTTATTAATTACACAAACAATTAAAATTTCACAGACTCTCAGTCACCCATACATTTATATATCCCCTTCATACACACACATGTTCATACATCACCAAAGAGCACACTCTCACTGACACACATGGCAGCCCTTTCATAGTGGCTTAGTCTTGGTTTAGTCCAAACCATAATATCTGGCTCTATGAACACTAGGCTTCAAGTCAATGCAGCCAGGTTTGGGCGTGTTTGGTTCTAATGTGCAAGTTGTTTTGCCTTCAATATTTCACAATGACATTCACTGATGACAAGCAGCTTGTGATTGATGTATTAAAATTGTGTTACATCACTACACACAAACAACAATTCACAAAACAGTTCTTATTTTCTTTCATTTCTTGTGTATCCATACAGGTAAACACCCATCAGAAAAAGGAGAAATGGAGCACCATAGTCAAAAAGGTGCAGACTAGGACACTGGCCCTAAAAGTCATCAGACGTCCAGCTTGGTAAGTCTTCCCAACGTGGGAAGCGTGTGTGCTGCACCCTGATCCCCCTATTGGCCCATATATTTGCAATGGCCCATTTGAACCTTGATGGCAGTTGAGAGCCCCGCAGCAGCAGTGCAGGAGTAAGTTCTAGTGTAATTTATACATGTTAAATAACTAATTTTTGTTACAGCAACTAATTTTGCCATCATCATTAAAGTTGACACATGTCCAATGCATAAGAAAAGTTCTTGAACGTGTAAGGTTTGCACAAGGTATATGATGATCTGTTTTGGATTTGAAGTTGTGGGAATGGATACCACATGATTTCTGTTCACTACCAAAGGACTGGTTTCAGCAGACATATGCCTGACTAAACAGCAAATATACATGAGTTTAGTTAATGGTATAAGGGACAGTTGTACCACACAGGCCACAGGTATGATGCTGATCCCCTATTGCAAATGATGTAAAGTTAACCCTGTTACAGTTGACATAGAATAAAATGCACGCATTATACAGTGGATGTTCCAAACATCACATTGGTAAGTTGGTTTCATACACAAACAAAATGAGCAAGATAGCTAAAATGTCTTGGGACATCAGATAAAAAGATTCAAAACATATCTCAAATGTGTTTCTTTTTTACAAATTACAATGTCATTCAAGTTAAAAGTGACAGGTTTGCATGATATCCTACTCCTTCACAACTGTGCATGTAAGCCAGTCTGGTTTTTTTGAAAATATTTGTAAGATTTGTAAGACGCATACTTGTTTTGGAACAACACAGTTAGAAAGGTGTACACATTGGTGACAAAGTAACACGTACCCCAAATCATTTTTCAATGTAATTTGTTATGTCCGGGTGATAAAGCAATAATGGAGAAAAATGGAATACTTAAAGGGACTTTTGCAGATGGAATATTCAATCATAGATATGTAGGAGTACCCCATTTGGAAAACTCAAAATCACACCCAACTCATGACTTATTAGGCAAGTGTAGAAATGCATCAAGGTGACATATGTTGCATAGTGTGATCTACATTTGAATCTTTGAAGTAAAAATGTTATATGAATGAGTGTGTGTTAAATTTACAATGGTATAACAAACTTCAAATTACTAGAGATATTTAGGAGTTAAATGTAAAATTGTTTTTGCTCTGTGCTGAAATGGATTAGAAATATATCAAGGCCTATTTATTTACTCATGCTGTCGAGCTCATTTGTAAATCCACCCAAACAATGTTGTTTTAATTTCTTCAATAGCATAGGTCTCGACAGGCTTTCAGTTTATACACATATTGGTGAAACATTGCAGTATTTGTTGGCACACATTGATTCATATTTTAATTTTTGTGAATAAAAATAATGCAGATTTCTGGGCCTTGTAAACTTATGCTTTTTGGTGACATCAGTTCACTATTCTAAACAACAAAGCCCAACCATTCAGAGGGGTTAATTAGTTCCTGGAGAAAAATAAAAATGGATAAGAGACAAGATCATAATACTATAGGAGCTATCATGCAAATTACAAAACTATGACCAAATGGTTTCTAAAACTGTAAATGCTGCCTACAGGTATGAGTTTATGCTGATGTAGAACCAAAGTTTGAGAGCCTTGAAGCAGGTGAAATATGACAACTTGAAAATGTGTGATCAGAGGTCCTGACCAGTTCTGTTTACACAGATTCAATAACACCATTAGATATGTCATTTCACCATCATCAGGAGCAGGTGGAGGAGAAAATGGCCACTTAGGTGGAGAAACAGCTGGCCACGATGGTTCGGTTGCTGAGACCAAAGTCCCAGTGGCAAAGGGATGAGGGGAGTGCAATCAAGGCCGGCAGCTCAACCACATCATCTTCTAAAGCATCCACAAGTGAGCACTTCCAAGTGGTGGCGGACCCTATCAGAACGCTACTAACTGCATCCTTGTCTGTCACCCAGAGAACCATCTCACCCTCCCCCTTGCTTTGCGCAGTTTGCCAATGCTGCTGCCCTGAAAGAGGGGGCGTGTCCTTCAATGCAGGCACCTCACCCCCTCCCCCTATCCCCCTAGTTGTATTGAGTGAGGAGGCTTTTGAGCTCCTACGGAACCTCTCTGTAGGCCATACTGGACTCCTGAATGCCATCAGGGGCTTAGTTGCCAAATGCACTAAATGGCTGCTTACCAGGAAGGCATTCACAGTTCTATGTCTGGCCCGCAGAGAGCATTTAAAGGCCTAGTTTTCTCACTCACTGCAATCTTCCCAACTAGCCCAACCTTGTGTCCCAAATCAGGTCTCTTCCTCATCCCAATTCCCCATGCTCAGCCCTGTCCCAAGCACACTCACGTTTCACACATCTACTCCAGCACACACAAGCAGTACACACACACATAAATAAAAACAAACAAAGGCACACACCCAAACAACATACAGTCACCACACCCACATCCACCACCACACCAACATCTACCACCACACCCACAACCACCACCATCAGCCCACCCACGGACACCATACATGCCACCACACCCACATGTACCACCACCAGCACACTCATAGACATCATATCCACCACCAAACCCACAGACACCACACCTACCAGCATCTCCACATGCACCACCACAGACACCACACCCACATGCACTTCTACAACCACAAGCACCACCACCAGCACACTCACTGATACCACACCCACATACACCACCACAACCACATGTACCACAACCACATCTAGCACCTCAACAGAACACCCATCCATATGTACATATGTTACAGACCACACCCACAAAACACAAACACCCACACTCACCCAAACAACATACACCTAGGAAGAAACACCCCCCAACTGTGTACCACATACCCCAGATCCACAGGCACCTGCAACCTCAACAGACACACACACATCACCCACTGCCACTCCTTCTCCCTTCCAAACCCAACTCCCTTCTGATCATCCTACCCATTTTCCAACATGAAGATGCCCTTTTTGCCCTTGCCTTGACTTCTTCCAAGCCCCAACCGACCACTCTGAAACCCAATCCACCCCTCCCATACCTAAGACCACCCCTCCCAAAGCCATAACCACCCCTCCTGAATCCAAAACTACCCCCAAACCAAAACCACCACTCCCAAACCCACGACCAACCCCTCAAACCAACACAATCCCATCCCAAGCAACATCATTTTCATGCCTGCTCTGTGCCCACTAGATGCCCCTTCCTGAGAAGGTTTCCCCATTGCAGTAATTTAGGGGGCAAGTTTAGTGACACAGAAAAACAGTGCACTGGCCTTTAACAGTGGACTGCCTTTTTTTGGGGATTTATTTTGAGAAACGTATCTCATTGTTTGAATAAATCTCTAATTTCCTTTTCACCAAGTTTATCCTGGCATTAATTTTCCTTTGCAATTGTTTGATTCCTAGAAATGTTTCTGACTAAAATGTGAGATACATATTTTTATTTACCATTATGGCAGGAAAAACAACATCTTTTTTAATGTCTACTTTGTTAAGTGCATACACTGGGTAAAATAGTAAGCGATGGGTATTTGAATTGAGGTGCAAGTATACATCATAACAATGGACACTTGCACCAACAAAAAGGTGTTTACATTTATTTTTTGAAGTGTTATTACAGGTTTGTTTGTTTCACCTTGATTACTTATAAGAATAAACACATATGCATTACACCTTTTAAATTAACGTGACAATTGAAATTGGATACAATACAGGACTTGCATTAGAAAAGGGGAAATGTTACCTGAACGAATATGTTAAATAATTTTAATTTGGAAGTGACATTGATTTGATAGGTAATTAGTAAGGTAAAGGTTACACCTTGTGTGGTTCAATTTCTACCTCATGTTACATCACACTTATCACAATGATGTGTAATGCATATGCTTTTAATTTGACAATTTTCAAAATGTACTTATACACACTTGTATGATGACTTTTTGATTGATATCCTTTTTTGTGCAGGTTTCAATTTTTTTAAAGGCAGCTTGCACCAAATGTATACATACAATGTGATAATACAGGTGTGTTTCTTAAAATGTCCTAAATGTTAACATTACAGACATATGATTTGCACATTGGTATGCTATTGCTTGTAAGAGAGATTTAAGAATGCATGAGTCCAGTGCAAAGGTTAACAGACGAGTCAAAAGTTAACAGGTAAAAGTGGACCTTACCATCGATCATGTCCACAATGGTGTTGATTTTGCTCTTTATCAAGCAGCAGAGGTAAGGCTTGGAAGATCGGGTCCATGGCGAAAAAGGAAGCATGAAAATGGGAAAAGGTGAGTTTATGCCTTATATCCCTTCCAAACTGCAAACTCAGGTATGGAGGTTTTACCACCACATTCACGTCAGGAGGAAGGCACATTGTGATTGGCCCAGTGGACAAAGTGGCCGTACTCCCTCCTACACCTGCGTTTGCATATGGTGTTGTCGATGTAGGTGAGAAATTCTGACAGAGGCGTCGGCAGTCTAACGGTTTTTCGTCCATCTACCCACCAGCATCTAAAGAGAGCAGGCAGACTGCCTAATAGGCAGATGGGAATTCCGATGAAAAAACAACGGCGGGACCATTACCGCCAAGATCTAAATCGAGCACTTAGTTTCTAATTATATAATAAATATAAATTCAATTACATTTAAATGAATGAATATTAGAATATATACTCCCAACAACAGAACTTCTTCCAATAATATATATATAGTACAAATGTCATTATGAAGCTTTTTAAAATGTATAAATAAATAAATGTATAACATGTATATTCATATATATATTCACTGAAAAAACCATAGGTTTCACACATGTTATAGTTAGCTGGACATTTTACTGATAAAAAAACCTATGAAATTCCCCCGTTATAGTTAGTGCAGGCAATATAACTCACGCGACCGCAATCCTCTGCTGATGCTAATACTGTATTTAGACACTTATTTGCCCATGTCTTCTTCCATTAAATTTTAGCTATACATATATTACAAATATTTTTTTTTCATAAAGACACATATGTCATCAGCAGAGGATTGCGGTCGCGTGAGTTATAGTTGCCTGCACTAACTATAACGGGGGAATTTCATAGGTTTTGTATCAGTAAAATGTCCAGCTAACTATAACATGTGTGAAACCTATGGTTTTTTCAGTGAATTTGCAAGGTTTTTTAAATGCTAATTCCTAACTTAACGTGTGTGAAACCTATGGTTTTTTCAGTGAATTTGTACGTTTTTTTAAATGCTAAGTTACTTTACGCCATTCGTGGCGTGCGCGCCCACTTAACGCAGTTCGTTCCGTGCGCGCACGGTGCGCTTCGCGCACCGTGCGCGTACAGTGAGCACGCGGTGCGCTTCGCGCACCGCGCGCCCACTTTACGCAGTTAGTGCCGTGCACGCACAGTGGGCACGCGGTGCGCTACGCGCACCGCGTGCCCACGTTACGCTGGATGGGCCATGTACGCACGATGCGCTTCGCGCACCGCGCGCCCACTTTACGCAGTTAGTGCCGTGCACGCACGGTGGGCACGCGGTGCGCTACGCGCACCGCGTGCCCACGTTACGCTGGATGGGCCATGTACGCACGATGCGCTTCGCGCACCGTGCACCGTGCGCACATGGAGGGCATATTATGCGCTTCGTTGTGCAAGGTAAACTTTTACATTTTCATTGATTATATATGCCATGCACAAATGGTTCTCTTCGGGCACCATTGGCACACGGGGTGGGGAGAGTATGGTTCATTTTTTTGTTTTGAAATTTAAAATTTTCATTATCAACATATGCCATGCACAAATGGTGCACTTCAGGCACCATTTGCACACGGGGTGGGGAGAGTATGGTTAATTTTTTTTTTTAAATAATTTTTACCGTACGCGTACGCGACCGCCAGTAGGTAATATATATATATATATATATATATATATATTACCTACTGGCGGTCGCCAGTAGGTAGTTATAGTTAGGACCCCTTTTCCATAGGAAATCCGCAACATTCTATTTTGAATAACTTTGGCGCCGGTCGATGAATCCTCGCGAATTTCTCAAAATAGGTGGGGCGCTACGCTCCGCTCCTACCCTGAAAGTCTCGGGGGGATACGTCAAGCGAGGGCTGAGATAAAAGGGGGGTCCCAAAATGCGTTTTTCCCATGCATTTTTCCATAGGACCTTTAGAACGAGCTACAGCCCGAACGGCTGAACAGAATTACTAGAAATTTGGCAGAGAGGTAGTCCCTATGTCAAGGAAGTGCCTTTTGTAGGTTTGGTGTAAATCTGTTCAGTAGATTCTGAGAAAATAGCCTTTAAATCAATATATATATCTGAGCCCGCTTACGGTACGCGATTCTGATTGGCTGTTAGATCTTAGTAAACATTCGAATCGGCCGAAACCAGGAAGCGGCGGCCGCCATTTTGTGTGTTTCACTCAGAAAAAAAAGAGTGAAAACAAGAAAAGGGGGCAATGAGGAGAGTTACAGACCCCCTTACATTTGTGAGGGGGTCAAAGAAGGACTGAAAAGTACAAAGAAAACATTTATTGATTTTTAAAAAAATCACGGGGTACGCGTACGGTAAGCTTACGGTAAGCATACGGTAGAAAAAAAAATAAAAAAATAAATGAAATTCAGATTTAAGTGTTTAGATATTAGGGGGCTCTAAAAAGAGCCGTTGTGTTTATGAAATGATTTTTTAGTGGTACCTACAAGTAAGTACCGATGCAGAGTCTAAGGTTCAAGAGGAAGACTCTGTTCCCTTCATCATTGAAGTGCACACCATCTCCTCTATAAATGTCTTGCATGTCATAACGCAAGTTGTTGTGGTAAATGGCACCCATACCATAGTCACGGAGGAAAGCAGAAACAGATTTGTTGACGTGCTTTCTTGCTTTGTCAATCTGCGGACAGAAATGATTGGACCAGTTCCATTTTTGCCTTTGGCATATGTTGGAAAACACAAAGGCAGTTTTAGGGAAAAGTGAAAACAGTTGTGCAAAGGTGTCCTTCATAAGCATTTCCAGACCTACCCCAGTCAAAGTGCCTAGGTCATTGCCACCACAGTGCACTATTATGAGGTCAGGGTGTTGGATTTGCATGAAGGATTTCACCAATGGCATCAATTGGTGCCACTTTAACCCTCTCTGACCAATCCATTTAATGTCTACATTTGGCAAAGCAAGGTCTCTCACCATATCTGTTTTCTCTGCAAACTTTTCACTCCAGAAGACATAGCTGTGCCCTACAATCCACACTGTGAACATCTTCAAAGGAGAACTGGATGCACTCAGGAGGTGTCTTTCAGTAGAATGGCAATATGAAAAGAAAGACAGTTTGGAAATGGAGGCATACATATTTTTTTCAAAACAAAAAGAACTGATTGGCTGTTTCATACCATTCTAGAATAAAAACTAGGCTGTATGTGTAAACTAATAGAAGCATGTTTTGTATTGGTACAAAAAAATGTGTTACCAAAGAACAGTACTATGGATTTGCTGTTAGGTTTGAAAAGTCAAGCACTCTTGCTCTGTGGAATTGAAACATTGTGTGGCGAACTTCTGACCTAACTCCACACAGCAGTGTTCCATGAGCTGTTGCTATGGTAGCAGGCAGAAGTCAAGTTGGGGGAAGGGTACTAGGCAGAAGTCAAGTTGGGGGCAGGGTACTTTTGGAAAAGGGTTGGTTTTCAACCAATAGAAATGTGTGATTACATTTGAAAAAAAGGGGGAAGCACTGAGATTTGAAACTTACATGTATATGTGTGGAAAAATAGAGGGAAAGTTTGCCATTATCTGGTTCTGCTGAGAGGAGAGAGGTGAACAGAACAGAGATCCTGGCTCTGATAATCTGCTGTTTGAGTGCCACATTTCTTTCACAACTAACTAATTTTAAAGGTGAGGTTAGAGTTTGAGAGGAGATGTATATGGTAAATTAAGAAATGAATAATAGAAATGGAAATTCTTTTTGTTGAAGTTGCGTTTATCATTTTCTGTTTTGGGAGAAATTTAAATGTGAGGAACATGTAAAATAATATGGACTATGTTTTCACGATAAATTAAGGTGTACTGGAAAAAAAAAGAATAGTTTAAGGGTTTGAGGTTGGACTCAGTAATGCAAATGCATTCAGCATCACTAAGGCTGGTTGCCCTTGCTGGAATGTAGGCAGCCACCCAGGTTACACATGGTGGTGGTCTGAAAAAGCAGTTTGGACATGTGCATTTAAAAAAATCAAAAAAGTGGTTTCATAATGTGTCAGTCTGTAAAAGTGATTTTCACTTGCCAAAAAAAAGAGCAGTAAGTGTGCTTTCAAATTGGCAAAGAAATTTCGTTTTGGGACTAATGTGAAAACATGACTCTGTGTGGAAATAGGAATTACAGGCAGAGATTTATTGCGTTTTTTTCTGGTGATTTCACAGTTGCATTAGTAGGAAAAAGGGGGAGCGATTTTTTGGGGGAAGAAGCAGACTCTTAGCACACACCCATCTGCTTGCCATGTATAATCATGCACAGTATTTACAAGCGAGTGGGGTTTTCAGGTTTCAGTCTGTAATGCAAATACATTCAGCATCACTAAGGCTGGTTGCCCTTGCTGGAATGTAGGCAGCCACCCAGGTTACACATGGTGGTGGTCTGAAAAAGCAGTTTGGACATGTGCATTTAAAAAAATCAAAAAAGTGGTTTCATAATGTGTCAGTCTGTAAAAGTGATTTTCACTTGGCAAAAAAAAAGAGCAGTAAGTGTGCTTTCAAATTGGCAAAGAAATTTCGTTTTGGGACTAATGTGAAAACATGACTCTGTGTGGAAATAGGAATTACAGGCAGAGATTTATTGCGTTTTTTTCTGGTGATTTCATAGTTGCATTAGTAGGAAAAAGGGGGAGCGATTTTTTGGGGGAAGAAGCAGACTCTTAGCACACACCCATCTGCTTGCCATGTATAATCATGCACAGTATTTACAAGCGAGTGGGGTTTTCAGGTTTCAGTCTGTTAATGCAAATACATTCAGCATCACTAAGGCTGGTTGCCCTTGCTGGAATGTAGGCAGCCACCCAGGTAACACATGGTGGTGGTCTGAAAAAGCAGTTTGGACATGTGCATTTAAAAAAATCAAAAAAGTGGTTTCATAATGTGTCAGTCTGTAAAAGTGATTTTCACTTGCCAAAAAAAAAGAGCAGTAAGTGTGCTTTCAAATTGGCAAAGAAATTTCGTTTTGGGACTAATGTGAAAACATGACTCTGTGTGGAAATAGGAATTACAGGCAGAGATTTATTGCGTTTTTTTCTGGTGATTTCACAGTTGCATTAGTAGGAAAAAGGGGGAGCGTTTTTTTGGGGGAAGAAGCAGACTCTTAGCACACACCCATCTGCTTGCCATGTATAATCATGCACAGTATTTACAAGCGAGTGGGGTTTTCAGGTTTCAGTCTGTAATGCAAATACATTCAGCATCACTAAGGCTGGTTGCCCTTGCTGGAATGTAGGCAGCCACCCAGGTTACACATGGTGGTGGTCTGAAAAAGCAGTTTGGACATGTGCATTTAAAAAAATCAAAAAAGTGGTTTCATAATGTGTCAGTCTGTAAAAGTGATTTTCACTTGCCAAAAAAAAAGAGCAGTAAGTGTGCATTCAAATTGGCAAAAGGACCTTGTAATGTGAATATTGATTTTTAGTGGTTTTTAAAAAAAAAAAAAAAAGTACGCGCACCGTACGCGTACGGTAAAAAAAAAAAAAAAAAAGTTTTTAAAAACATATGTAAAAAAAAGATGAAAGATAAGGTTGGCTCTTAAAAGAACCGTTGTGTTCATGCAGGGACAGAGGAAAGAAAGAATGGGAAAATTATTCAAAGCGACAAGTGTGCTGATCTATTTTGTTGTTCACTAGGGAAACACTGGTCTCCCTATGGCAAATTAGATCTTGACAAAAGGCGCATCGAATATCAACCCTCCGAAATCGAGGGTTCATTTCCAGAGGGCCAGCAAAAGGAGATGCTCCCCCCACAGATGAAGGGCTCACCTGACCTGCAGAAGAAGGAGTCAGCTCTGCAGATGATGGTCCAGGCTGAGCTGCTGTGGATGTACTTGCTTGTCTTTCTGAAGAGTTACCTCCAAAAAGATGACCATGTGTCCTTCTGTGTACATCCTTGAGGTGTCTCTTCATGGTATGATTCCCAAAGGAATACTTCCTGTCAGGATTACCTCTTGAAAGTACACCCTGACACAGCTTGCAAGTTACTAAGGGTGCATTCACCTTTTGCTGGCCTTCAGGAAAAGTAAAATAATCCCATACATAAGAGGGCTTTTGTTTCCTCGCTCTCTGCCTCAAAACAGTGCTGCTAGTGCTAGCCTCACTCTCAGAAGAGCTCTGCTGTTCTGCCATCGTATCACAAAGACAACCCAGCTCCTTCTCCTAAGGGATCACAAGCAGAAATGAGGGGAATGGGTGTGGTGTAGGAGAGTTCTAGAACTGAAAGTAGTTTCAACCAATCAAAAGTTGTGTTTCATGATCACATGACCTACCGTACGCTTACGGTGCGCTTACGGTACGCTTACGTCAAAAGTGCGCATGCGCGTAAAAAAGACACGCGCTTGCGCGCATGCGCATAACAGACACTACCCGACACTTCCGCGTAACGTGCGCGTGTAGCGTACGCACGCACGCGTCCCACGCGGAGTACGCGCGGCTACGCAAATTGCGTAACTATACGCAAGCAGCGTAGAAAAATTACGGGCGTTGCGTAAACCGTACGCTTACCGTAAGCTTACGGTACACGTACTAAAAAAATAATAAAAAAAATAAAAAAAGTACTGCAAATAAATTTTACATGTTTATTTTAAAAAATATATTAAAAAAAAACATATTAAAGAATTTTAAAAATTTAACCATAGTCTTTATAAAAGGTAAGAAAAATAAAATAAAAAGATGTTAAAAAAAATAGAAGAAAAAATATACAATTAGCATTTAAAAAACCTTGCAAATTCACTGAAAAAACCATGGGTTTCACACACGTTATAGTTAGGAATTAGCATTTAAAAAACCTTAGAAATTCAGTGAAAAAACCATAGGTTTCACACACGTTATAGTTAGGAATTAGCATTTAAAAAACCTTAGAAATTCACTGAAAAAACCATAGGTTTCACACACGTTATACTTAGCTGGACATTTCACTCGTACAAAACCAATGAAATTCCCCCGTTATAGTTAGTTCAGCTAACTATAACTCGCGCGCCCGCAATGCACTGCTGATGACGTCACATATTACATCACTCATGACATGGTCAGTGACATCACTCATGACATCACTGATGACATCTCAAATGACATCACTGATGACATCACTGATGACATCATCCTTGTGATAGAGTGGCAGACCTCCTCTTCCCCTAATATAACCTTTGATACACGCATTCAAAAATAGAGACTAAAATTTTCAAAACAATGGACATACCAATAACAGTTACAACAACCTCTTCAGTAATTCTAAGATCCACATACACATCCACTCATTCACCAACAGTCCTATACAGTCACTCATACATGTACTCACTTATCATATGTACTCATACA
Organism: Triturus cristatus; assembly: GCF_964204655.1. Taxonomy (NCBI): domain Eukaryota; kingdom Metazoa; phylum Chordata; class Amphibia; order Caudata; family Salamandridae; genus Triturus; species Triturus cristatus. The sequence continues at coordinate 464,437,987 of NC_140584.1, read as the reverse complement.
CCTATACATCCTGTTACACAATGCCACTCATCCATAGAGCTACTCACACACATAGTCACTCATGCTAATAAAGAATCAAACATACATTTACTTGCATATACAGTTATACACACACCACCACACTTACTTCTACGGAAACTTACACATACTTAGTCTTTTAAACAATGACTTATAGAAACACATTCTTATTCATACAGGAACTCTTTCAATCTCTCACTCTCACACATACTCACTTATATACACCAATAGTCACATATACTAGTTTAAAACATATGTAGTTACTCATAAAGACACTATTGAGACAGTCATTCACTCACTAACACACCCATACACACACTCATCCACCCATGCAGTCCTGCACACATGCTCTGTTCAACACATACAAACAGTGAGTCACTCATTCATGCACCTATGCACTACGTCATACCCCCCACCGAACCATGCAGACACTCAGACTAATACTCAAAAAACCAACTCATAACCTATATAGACACCCATGTAGCTACTCACCAACCCATGCAGCCATTTATACACAAAGTGAAAAAATGATACAGATATTTACATATTTAAATATTACTCACTAAGCCATGTATTCACTATGATACACTTAATCAGTCAGTTACACAATCAATTTTTCAAAAAGAAATCATCCATTTAGACAGTAATATACCCATTTATTCTTCTATCAACCTTGAGATATACATATATAAAACATATTTAATTTTCAGAAAAACACACATTCACTGGATGATGTCATCAGTGATGTCATCAGTGATGTCATTTGAGATGTCATCAGTGATGTCATGAGTGATGTCACTGACCATGTCATGAGTGATGTAATATGTGACGTCATCAGCAGTGCATTGCGGGCGCGCGAGTTATAGTTAGCTGAACTAACTATAACGGGGGAATTTCATTGGTTTTGTACGAGTGAAATGTCCAGCTAAGTATAACGTGTGTGAAACCTATGGTTTTTTCAGTGAATATATATATATATGTTTCCAAAAAGTCCCCCAGATATGAGGCCGCACTCCAGAGCAAGAGGTGTCACCACTTTTATTCAAAAACAGCCTGATTCACACCCCGTAATGGTGCCCCCCTGGCATGACGCGTTTCGAGGATTCTATCCTCTTCCTCAGATGCCAGAAGCATGAGCAGTCAGTATCGCGTACATCTGTACTGTCCCCGCACGCTATTTATTCAATTACTCAATTACTGATTGGCCTCTGGTGTGCCATTTCAACAATGCATGCTGGGACCTGCAGTTTTGTTACGCACCTTTAATCCCTCTGGTGGGTCGAGTGTTCGTGCATGATAAAGGGGCCAATTCTCAGCTCTCCATTGAGCCCCCGGGTGAGACGCAGACTGTTTAATTTGCATATCCTGCTCCGCCGATCACAGAGGAAATATTTCCCTGTGCAGACCTTTTTGCCCAATCCAATGGCGGTGCGTCGCCTCCACGGCCTGGCAGCGCCGCGCATACTTGTCCCCCAGATATGAGGCCGCACCCCAGAGCAAGAGGTGTCACCACTTTTATTCAAAAACAGCCTGATTCACACCCCGTAATGGTGCCCCCTGGCATGACGCGTATATATATATATATAAATATATATACAAATGCATTTGAATCAACATTGGATAAATAAAATACATTAATCCTTCTCCATAATTTAATTATAAATAGTTTTAATAATTTCTTTTATACATTTAAAAATGTTAAAAATAAAATAATTCATTAACAATGAAATTTTAATTTTCAGCATTCAAAAAGCAATACAAATATAATAACATTTCCAATAACTATTCAATAAAAAGAAATGTATTACATTTAAAATATATAAAAAACAAAATTTACAAAATGTTTAATTCATAATTTTCCAAAAGTTCTACAATTAAACATGACATATTTTATTAAAAATAATACATAAACATTATACATATAAAATACATTGATTAATGTAATAATATTATTGTGCATATCATTAAAAATATTAACATTATCATAATTTAAAAAAATCAGTTTTTATAAATGTCCCCAACCTTATCCCCTAAGATTCTAACATCCTGCTACAAAACAATATAAAAAAATATTTTTACACATTAACACAACTAAAAATATCAAATATGCAAAATTATAAAATTATCTTACTAAACACACAAAGTACAAAATATATCAAACACATAAAATCAAAACACACTACAATAAAATACATATCAAATAATACTTACAAACGATATTATATACAACGATGTTTCCTAACACCATATTTTTTTACAACAGTATGAAAAACACTTCAAACGATATTCTTACCTTCGATATACCTGTACACTATTTTTGACATCCTGATATTCTTGACACCATATTTTTTTATCACAATTTTGTTTTAATCAATATTTTGTCCAAATACCAAAGTGGTACTTCAGAAGGGACTTCACAATAATCATCCTGTCAGTAAAAAAGAAGGCTTAGGATGACAGTGGACCATTTCCTAACCTGTTGTACAGTGATGTGAAAGATAGCTTAGGAGAAGAGATAAACAGGCCTCTGATGTGACCCCTTTGAAACTGAAAGTGTGAAAAGAGAGTTCCTGAGTTCCTTTGATCTGACCAGTGCTTATTGGCAGATTGCACTGGTGTCTAGACAGTTTGACCAGTTTGAACGTATGCCTTTAGCTCTAAAGAATGAACCTTCCAATTTTTAGCACCTGATGAACCAAATTATATCAGGGCATAAGGATTTGTGTATGGCCCACCTGAAGATCTTTGCTGTGTTCAGCAATTTGTTTGACCTTTTGAGACAGGTATTGCTCAGGTTACAAGGTGGTTTAACTGACCACTAAGGCAACTAAGTATCCGGTGAGGCATTCTGGTGTGGTCTACTTTGTTCATCAGGTTGGTAACTGAAGGAAAAGTCCATTGGACACCATGATTCAGTCTGTGTTGGAGTGGGAGATGCCTCAGAGGATGCCAGTGCTATTTGATTTAAGTGATTCATACTTGAATAAGGCTACGATTTAACACAATTAATTTGAGAACCAGACTCATTTTTCCACTTAACGAATCACGTGATTGAGGAATAAGGAAAGCATGATTATCCATAGCCCTGCCTCTGGATATTTAGAGTTATTTAAGGATCTCTGCAAACATGGATGATTTATTTCTTAAGGACACCCTTAAGACACTAAGGGGCATATCAACAACAACCGGCGATAATTATCGCTGAGCGCACTTAGCGCTCGCATAATTATCGCCGGCTAGCGCCAATTTTTATCGCTGAAATAGCGTGCTATTAGCAACGCTTATCTCATCAGCGAAAAAATCCTAGCGCTAACTGGCTAACATGAGATTATCGCTGGGTTTCCAGCGATAATCTCACGTTAGCTAGTTGATGGGGACTCACAAACTTAGCCATGATATCCACCTTCCATAGGATATCATGGCTAAGTCAGTCCTGAAGCAGGCGTAAGGAAAGTAGTGATAACAGGAGTTATCGCTACTTTTACTGACGCTATGCTTCATAGCGTTAGGCTTGCTGATAGAAGAAATGTCGCTTAGCAACATTTCTCCTGTCATGCCAGGTCAGGAACACCCACTTTGCATCTGATTAGAGATGCAAAGCTGGGCGTTAGGAATCCTGACGCTAAAGCAAGGTTTCACGCGTTAGCGTGACCTTGCTGATTAGGCGATAAAATTATCTTCGCTTTTCGGCCGAAAACGGCCGCAAAAGCGGCGGTAATTTTGTATCGCCTGCATGTTGATATGCCCCTAAATACTGGTGAGCGGACTGTCTTGGCTGAATGGAATCCAAATAGGGTGCTGGATGTCTCGCTGTGTCTAAATCCTATTTGTAACTGAGCTGAATGGAGGAATTACAGAATTGGTATTGTGTGCACTCATTTTGTTGTGCCAGCCTGTGCTGCGTTTCACAGTCGACGTTCTATGATTTACCAATGTTTGGGAAATTTTTTAAGGTTATTCCTAAACTTTTTGCTTCTTCCTCCTAGGTTTCTTGGCCTGTTTTTGTTGGCTATAGGATTCTGGGTCCTTTACCACTGCTGATCAGTGATAAAGTGCATATGATCTCTGTGTAAATTGTCATTAAAATTGTTTTTATGAGTGGCCTATTTGATTTTCTGGTAAATCCCTAGTACAGTGCACTGTGTGCACCCAGGGCTTGTTGTAAATCAAATGCCACTAGTGGGCCTACAGCACTGATTGTGCCACCCACATGAGTAGCCCTGTAAATGTATCTCAGACCTGCTACTGCATTGTCTGCACACAGGTTTGAACTGCCATGTCGACCTGGCAAGTGCACCTACTTGCCAGGCCCTAACTTTCCCTTTTCTTACATGTAAGACACCTCTCAGGTAGACCCAATGTACCCCCATGGGCAGGGTGCAGTGCATGTGAAAGGTAAGACATGCACTGGTGTATGTGACATGACCTGATAGTGAAATACTGCCAATTTCGATTTTCACTATTGAAAGGCTAGCTGTTCCATAGACATGGGAGATACTTTATAGGATCTTACAAATATAACTTCCCATTGGGACAAAATAGAAAAATTGAGTTTAGGCTCTCTGAACTCAGAATGTAATAACACATCTTTTAGTGAACATTGCTTTTTAAATTGTGTGTTTAAAAATGCCACTTTTGGAAAGCATGTTCTTGTTTAACCATTCTGTGTGCCTCTGCCTGTTTGTGGATTGGCTGTCTGGTTTTGGAGTGACAGGGGCTGGGGATGTGCATTCACTGTAGACAGACACTGGGGGGCTGAGGTGTGCCTGGCACTTCCTGGATGAATCAGAGCTAAGCCGAATGGAACATGGCTGCATTTAAAGTAGCGGGAGGAGTTTTCCTTGCACTTGAATAGGGCCTGTCTCCCTTGCACAATGCTGTGTCCTCCCCCGGTGGTCATACTGCACCAGTGAGGACATAACTGGTTTGGACTGGGCTCAGAGACCCCGTCACAAAGAAGAACAAAGACAAAATGTGGTATAAGTAATGGACCAAAGACCCAGGACTGTAAATTACTTCTGGACTCAAGAGGAACCTTTTCCAAGGAGAAGAGCTGTGAGGAAGAATACCACCCCTTTGCTGTGTGCTTTGTGGGGTTGGCCTGCTGCTGTTGCTGCTTCTGTCAAGGAAAGGACAGAGACTGGAACTTAGCTGTGAACCTGCTTGAAGAAGAATCTCCATGGGCATGTGTGTGCTGGCCTCCTGTTCTAAAGTCTCAGGGACACAAAGACTTCACCACCAGCTCCCCTAAACTATGTTGCTGGGAGTTCTCATCTGCCACGAAGTGCCTTTTACAGATTTAGGCCTCTGAAGGTTTTTCCTGCTGTTGGGAACTGAAGAAAACTAAGAGAAGCAAGAAAATAAATCTCCAACGCCGTCAGCAATTCCACTGTAATGCTGTGACCTGCACTGAGGCCAGGGGCACTGCTTGTGAAATGCACCTCACACTGCCCACCTGCACCACAGCACCAATGCCCTTCAATGCCTGCTGTTATCAGCTTCCCATTGCCAGCGCTCGCACCAACGCTGTCACTGCCAGCGCTTTATTGCCGAGCCGATAACTGACAAGGGTGACTCCATGAGTCTTCAACTTCGCTTCGCCTCACCTGAAATAACGCTTCACTGCTGACTCAACTGACTTCCCCTGTCCTGGACTCGACACGTCGCCTCCTCGTGGACACGATCCCTCGCCTACCACATGGCAGGCAAGGACTAAGCCTCGACCTTGGCACTGACACCTCATCTCCATAATGCAGTGCATCGTTCAAAGACTATGTTCCAAGCTACTGTTGTTTGGGGGTCCGTACTTTGGATTACAGCCTGTCACGACGTCATAATAGCCCCTGGCGGACCTACTTGTTTGCTACAAGTTCTATTTTTTAAAATACATGTTTTAAAAGTCACATCTTACTACCTGTTTGTTGTGTTTTTGTCATTTTGGTCTTGTTTGGTTCAGATAAATATCTTTTATTTTTCTAAACTTGTGTGGTGTCCATTTGTGGTGTTTTCACTGTGTTACTGTGTGTTTTGAGTACAAATACTTTACACATTGCCTTTAGGATAAGCCTGTCTGCTTGTGTCAACCTACCAAGGGGGTGAGCAGGGGTTATCTAAAGTGTGTATCCCCCTTACCCTGAGTAGAAGCAAGGGTCCCTCCTCAGACAAAGATACCTACCTTTGCCAATTAAAAAACCTCCAGTTCTAACACCATCAACCTGTGAAACCCACACCTTCATACACATGTGAGCGGGCCTTATTGCTCCTTATATTCTAGCAAAATCTGCAGGGGTATCTAAAAACAGTTCACATTTGTGCAAGAAGATATTATTTGTGGTTGCTACTATCTTAAAATATTTGCAGCAGAGATACATACACCTAATGACATGGACTGGTCAGCAAGCTCAATCTGGTGGATCCAAAACTAATTTGAAATTCAAACCATTTTTGTGACGCAACCGAAAAGGTCTTTCTTCCTCACTTGTAGCAAAGCAAGTGTAAACATAGCTATTTTTAAGAGGAGAACGCAGATTAAAATGTGCCTTCATACCTTTTTAACCATCCAGCTACACACATCTCAGAACAGAGTAGTTTCAGAGAAAACTGTAACCTGAGTATTAGCATAATTGCAGACTCTGCAGAAATTATGAGAAGCAGGCAAGAAAATGTGATACTGCAGATGATAGCACTTTCAATATGATATGATTCCATATGGAGATTCTGCATTTGGCTTCAACACTCACACATCAGACGTGTGATGCTAACAACAACTGTTAGCCATTTAGGAAATGGAAGATTAGCACCGGTTATTATTTACAAAAAGAGCAAGATTTTCTAAATACACATTATACTGAAGAATTGATATGATCCCTTTGAAAATATACTGCTATTAATATGTATTTTGAGGAGAGTGAACATCTTTTAAATTCAGGGAATATAGAATAAGGTTATTTGGGTTTATTGCATATATTTGCATTGGCTTTGGTATGTATTGAGCATGAATAGCAATATTTCTATTACCTCTTACTTATGTGGGAATCTGGACACCCTCTTGGAATGGTTTAGAGAACTCTCATCAGAAAAGTCTGTTTCATTCTACTTGTTAGAGAAAAATAGTCTGTTCAAAGCAATGTTTGATGGTGTTTGGTATTTGTGCAACAGGATTAAAAAGTTGATTGTGATCTTAATGGGAACATGGAATCGTGTTTATCAGGGGTGGCTCCTACGCTGTGGCGGAGGCGCTTTGAGCAGTGTCAGGAAAGGAAACATAAAATGATAATACATTTTAGTTATTATCATTTTATGTTTCCTTCCTTTGGGGGTGGACAGGGCTACTCTGCTCACTCGGAGCAGGGCAGGAGAGGGTCTGCCCACTCAAGTACGCAATGACTGTTTGGTCTGCCCTGTCGGTCTGCCCAAACCAGTCATGCAGACTTTACCCCTTCTCCATGCAGGTTGCATTACAGCCTGCATGGAGAACAAGCCCATGCTCCGATTCCCTGGTGGAGAGTCCCAGTGTTGTGATTGGTCAGGGGATCCTGGGTGCCTACCAATCACAATACTGTATTGCAGTGTTGTGATTGGTCAGAGGAGCCTTGCTGTTGTTCCTGACTTCCTGTCCCACACCACGAGAAGAGAGCATGAGTAAGGAGCAGAGACGTAGCCACTGAAACGGCAGTAAGGTAAATTTGTCATTTTTTTTTTTTGCTTAAGCTGTCCTCACGCCTGCAGCAACCCCCCCCAACACCTGCCTGCCACCCACAATTCAGTGTTCCGCCATTGGTGTTTATACGAGTGCATTTGCTGTTGTTTTTCCATACATGTTTTCCTTCGTATTTAAAAGGTGTTGATTTACCAGACTCAAGAGACCTGCTTGATGCTTTTAGAACAGCATCAAGTACCAAAATTATAAATGTAGGGCCCAAATCACAAACAGCACTAGAGTAAGTAGAGTAGTACTCCGGTAGTAATATTAACGCACTACGAAATGCAATTCACAAACGTCTAGCAGGAGTCCTTCGTCTCGGCCTCTTCTATCTTTTCTCTACAGTGATCCCCACCACATCAGCAGAGGGGATTTAGGGATATTTAAGGAGTCGATTAGAGAGGGACAAAGCTAAAACAAAAACACACGGTCAAAATAGTAAGACATTTGTTCTTCACAGAATATACTTCTAATTCAAATGTCTTAGATGCCATTGCTTGTACACATGAGTCACTACAGCAACCAACTTGCAGTGTACACCTTTCCTGTACTACACACTGCTGACTCTCTATCAACCTGCAAGCTGCATGCAATGCTAGGAATTGCTGAAGTGGAAGTTGCCTTTCCCAAAAGCACACTCAACAGCTACATCTTTCATTTTGTTCCTCTTGTACATCTGTTTGCTGGCAATTTCAGTGACATGTGGCTCATTCAATTTATAGCATCTCACACTGAGGCTGCATGTGCATCTGGGGATGACATCTCAAACATATTCACTTATAGCTCACTACAACGCAATGGACACACATTACCCTAACAGTGACTACATGTACCTATAGATGATGTAGTACATTTACAATAAAACCACATCTTAAGAAATATCATGTTTTTGTTGTGGGTCAGGCCGGGTATGCTCTCTCTCCCCATCTCCTCACACTCTTTCAACATCCAAACATATTAAGGTCCTTATTATGAGATCGGCCGTCCAACCCCTGAAGGACCGTGTACACGACTGCTAGGCGACCTCTGCGCTTGTGGCCTTCTGACCGCCATATTACCAGTTTCCTGATGGGACGGCAGAGTGGCTGCGGCGGTCTTCTGGTAGTGGGCAATCTATTTCCATATATATTGATGCCTCTGCGTACATTGCGACTGCATATGTATCAAATGCACACATATGCATGATATATATGTGGAAAAATACCACCTATCCATTGCCAGAGTCTGACCCATATGTGGGCAGTCCCTGTAGTGAGTACATGGTATTAAAGCACTTACCTGTATTTCGCCGAAGACAGGGTCGTATTCTTCGGAGAGGAGATGTTCCTGTTTAGGGGGGAACTGGAGAAAGAGATCCACATCAAAATCTGCTCAGAAGAATTGGAAATGATGAGTATGCACCCCAAATCCTTAGTTTCCATCAACCTTGGCTTTTACACAACCTCGGCTCATCAGGAAGTCAACTCATAGTACAGACAGAGGTAATGCGCCTCTGTATTGCACAATGGAGGTTGCCTTCCCCCGACTGCAACCCTGGTGGTCGGCAGTGTGCTGGCGGTGTCGACGCTCCAGCCACTGACTTCGCAAAGCCAATCTGCCCAACTCATAACAAGTCGGATGGCTCACCTACGTCAGACCACTGGTATGGCAGTCCAAGGACTCATAATTCGGCCCTTAGTATTTTACCTCCAATCCAACAAATGATGGGAGAAGAACATACAATGGAGATGGGTGAGAACTCCATTCTAGCAAACATGGAAGAAAGTGTAACTATATGGGTGGTTAAATATACTAGTCTAATGGTTCTGACTTCTGTGGACCCCTGCTTAATCATTGTTGGAATCCTGGGACACCCACCAAATAGGTTTTGGAATCTGAGGACTCTCCCTGAGTCTTTACTGGAAGGTATGGACTGGGGCCTAGGCATTTTCGATGATTTGAATCACAAAACAATATTCAAAAAATAGATGGAGCTTTTCTATATTCAATTGAGTCCACTCTTCATCCTTACTATATTTAGTTTGAAGCAAGTGCACTGCTCCCATGAATGATTCTGAGGATTCTAATTTGGTGACTTGTTGTCTGTGCTTTCAAGTCCAAATGTATTTTTATGATACAGAACTCCTATGGAGGTCGTCACATTTATGCAGTAAAACAAAGAATACATTTCCTACAATACTGAATTTTTCGTTATACAAACCATCTCCTCAAAATATCTTGCCATGCATACCAAGCAGAAGCAACAAAGTACAAAGTGCAAAGTGCATTATACAAAGTGTGAGTGAAAACAAAACAATACTAAAATATTGCAATGCATTAAAACTTCCTTACAATTCTCCAGAAAAGTTTTTTAAAATAGATAAATCCTATTACAAACCATTTCATTTGGGGGGGACAAAATAAATGAATGGGCCTCAAGGGTGGAGTGAATGTTGAATTTGAGGAGAAAAAGGCAGTAAAAAATAGCGCATCGCCTTTTGCAACTCCAGACACACAAATAACACGTGATTGATATCTTGGACTCGTAGATGACACATCTCACAGATTCTCTACTTTTTCGATATTTTGTCCCAAATGCCAGTCATTTCTCTTAAGGGCAGCAAATGCAGTCTCAACAAGAGCATCAGCCTTCTGATCCCATGGGGTAGGTTCCAAGGTAACTAGGCTGTTGTTTGTTCCCCAAAGCACTCCCACATATCTCCTCATTGTGGGACTTGGGCTGACTTAAGGCGATATCTCTGGCCAAGCTAATGTTGGACACGGACCTCATTATAAATTACTTCAACGTGGACTTTAGCATGGGGGAATCGGTATTCAAGCTAAGCATGAATAAATCATTTGCTCACTGAAAGGACCTAAAGATTGTGGACTGTTGTTTCAGACTACAATATCTTTCGACTCTCAGGGCAGCCCTATGTGTCCCCTCATCCCCCAGAAGAAGGGAATTGCCCCACCTGAAAATGGCTGCTTAGGAGGAGATATATGAGGAGACTAAGGCAAATTCAAGATACAAAACATGGGGGGAAACCAGAGTGTAAGTTGCAGATTTGACGCAAGATTCATCCTTTTCAGAGGAAAGCCAGTAGCTCATATCCAGCACCTCAGCTGCATTGGGCAAGGAATTAGAAATGTTGGCTCTAAATACTGATAAAACATGCCCAAAATGGTATTTCCAACAAATTCCATAAAATCTGTGCAGTGCACTAGCCTGGGAAAGAGCCCTGCTTACACAGACTTTAATGTGTTCTCTATACTGCCCAGTTTTTTAAAAGACCTTTCTAAGATATAGATAAGAATCGACCAGTTCAAGTTTTTTGGAACCCAGCAGCCACTGTAAACACCTTATTATTCTAAGCCTTTTCTTATGCAAGACCAAGATCTTACATTTGGTGATGTTGATTTTCAAGAAATGGGCTTCTGCGTATTTGGTCAGGGTTTCCAAATGATGTTGCAAGCATATTGGTGTCAATTCAAGGATGGCCACATCGTCAGCATATAAGAGACAGCTAACTCACATTGTACCAAATCTAGGGGCATCTTCCCTCATAGAATTTAGGGCGCCATGGAGATCAGATATACATAAAGAAAACAAGAGGGGGGCCAGCAGGCAACCATGCTTAATCCTATAATGTGTTCTAATCCTACTGGATAATCCCTGCAATCCTCCTTTAGCCCCAAGTATCTGAGTATATCTTCACAATGAGACTTAAAAGCTGATGTGGGACACCCAAAGCAAGGAGCTTTTTCCACAGCATTTGATGGTCCACTCTATCAAACGATGTGGAGAAACCGGTAAATGCAGTGTAAACAGGCATGCCCCTGAAGGAAAACATATTTCTCTACAATAGTCTGAAGGACCGCAATATTATCTAGTGTATTAAGCTTTTTTCTGAAACTGGCCTGTTCTGGGGGTATAATGTACTGGTCATAAGCCCATTGTTGTAAATGATGGAGGATGCTCTTAGCATATAGTTAGCCTGAGGCATCTAGCAAAGTAATCTGTCTGAAGCTAGATGGAGAGGTTTTAGGACCCTTCTTGTATAGTGGGACTGCAACACTACCCTTCCAAGATGAGGGAATTTTCCCAGATAGAATAAAAAAATTAAACAAGGGGGCAAGAAAGGCTCCCCAGGCCTCCTTTTTTAGTATCGCAATGGGAATTCCACCAGGGCCCTGTGCACCAGATGTTTCAGCATTCTTTATAAACCGCACTAATTCCTCCCCTGAAGGGGGGGCCATATGCCAAGAGAGATATGTCATCCACACCAATTGTTACAGGAACAACTGGTCCATTGTTTGCGTATAATAGGGAGAAATAATCCACCCAGCCCGTTTGAGAGATCAGGATAGGCAATGCCTACTGCCTTGACTCAAAATATTCTGCGATCAGGCGCCAGTACTTCCTTTATTTTTTGGCCCATGCAGCTTCTCTTAAGCTGATCCACTTTGAGTCACAATCCCTTCTCCTTCACCGAGTTTGCGGCAGCTTCTTACCATTTTGGGATGGTTAATTTCCTGCTGGCGAACCATAGAAAACTGTGAATGCTGTTTTCGTATTAGTCTATTTATATCTTGATTTAATATTTTCAGAGGGAATGTGCCCTGTTTAGGCTTTCGAGGGCCCAAAATACTGGAGCCTAAGTTGCAAATCTCTTCCATTTGCGCCCTTAAAACATTGAATGTGACTGTTGGGCACACATCCTAGCTGATCTGCATAAACCTTCTTAATTTTGAGATTGACCGTGGCCATATATTTTGATGTCCAAAAGGAGCGAACATTTGATTTATTAAAGGCAACCATACCCAGGCAAGAGGTCACCGGATCCAATGCCGGTAAATTAAAGGCAACTGTCATGCCCACTATGCTATGGTCATTCAATACCGATGGGAAAACAAAAAGATTTTCACAGACCCCAACATTTAATAGGAGTCAACCACATGGGTCAGGGGGGAATGAAAAGTAAATGAAGCATCTTTACCTGCTGGGTACTCTCCTGTTTAATATAATCAAATCTGATCTTCTAAGGGTCTCGAGGAAGGACAACCCTTATTTGTCCATTCTTATTTTATCCGGAAGTATAGACCAGAATTCTTCTTTATCAGGGTTAATGTAAATGTCAGCGGATGAGTTGGAGACTTTGGCATTTATGTCTCCCATGATTATTATATGGGGACATTCTTCCCTTAAAGCTATATCGTAAACGAATGAAAAAAGTGCACTCAATAAATAATTAAAGCGTCTCCCGGGTGGAATATACATATTTGCCAAGAGGAAAAAAGAGGAGCAACCATTATCTCCCAATCGTGCTACCTTCAAGCATAAGCACAGATTTGAGGGGTGACTAAAAAACATCTGGTTCCGATTGACCAAATTCTTAAGCACAATGGCCACTCCCCTACAAGTATAGCCTCTTTCACAGCACGTAGCACACATAAACACTGCTTAAGAATGCTCACAATTCAGCGCAACCAGATTAGTGAAGATCAGGGAGCAGAATTTGACCCTAGAGTAGGAAATTGTATCGTATAAGTGGATCTTCATATTTGAGATGTCGCTCCTGGATATCAATCTTAAGGCTTCAATCTCAGAGAAGGAGCTAAGGATAAAATCTCTGTTTACTAGAGAGGATTCATAGACAAATAACCAAATGAAGTCTAGTGTGGTAGATGAGATATTTTGCACCACACTGGCTGTGTTTTGAGCATCCTTCGAGCGGAGCCATAAGGGAAACCTATCCCTGTAGCTAAAAGCTTTTGCTCCCACATTAGGTTATGCACTAAGGTACAGGACAAGAGTCTCGGGGGATCGCCCTCCTGGTTTATGTTGGACAATAGACTGCACCCCGTATGGACTTTGTTAGGCCCTCCTTGAGTAGCCATCAGCTCTTGAGCCCACCCCTCTAAGTTTCAGACCGCACTAACCTCAAACACTGGCTCTGGCGAGGGGACTCCACAACCCGCTCCTTTTTTCCCTCCAGGGGGGCGACTAACTCATTAAGGGGAATGGAGCTTCTTTAGGGGACTGAGGCGTCAAGTTCAAATGAAATACTGCCACTCCAAAGCCCCCAGGCTTCCCTACTGAAGCCATGTGCAGTGTGAGGGCCGCCCTTGAAGCAACCCCTTCAGAAGGAGAATTTGCTACGCCCTCCTCCCTTATTCTCTGAATGTCATCCTGCATAACAGGGTCCCTCGGAATGTGAAGCCTTATAGTTTTACATTTGGAAAATCATCTGACCTTTTTATGTCTCCTTTTCTTATTCTTGCCCTTTTGATTTTTCATGGGGTTGTCCGCCTTCCCTCCCTTCAAACCACCTGCCCCCAACAGATTAAGATGAGAGGAGGGTAATAGGAGATGATAGCTCCACCTCTCCTCCCCTACCTGGCTGTGAGAGGAGTACACTGGGATTCCAAACTTCTCCAATGCCCCTTTTTATGACTTTTAGAGGGGACACCATCCCCACCATTTCCAATCTTAGGCTGTGTACAAGGCAAGAATTCATCCTGAGCAGATTCCGAAGAACAGCCAATCAAATGACTTGAACTACAACACATGGGGGGCATGGAGAGATGCCCGGGAGAAGACAGAAGAACTTAAGTTTAAAAAACTCTTTTCATTAGATCTAATCGGTGGAGGATCGCTCTTAATAACATAGTCAAGAGGACATCCCCAGCCCCTAACTGGGCTACAGTATCAATATCTGGGACTGTAAAATCTTCCCCAATTCTCATTTCTTTACATATCCTTGCACTCCCACTCAAACTAGGTTCAACTCCCAATGGTTCTTCAAGGCCCCTGACCTGGATTAATCCCTTACGAACTGCCCCCACCCCCCAGGATTGGTGTACCAGTTGGAGGACAATCTTTATTGGGCCTATTCGGGGAATTGTGGAGAAGTTCCTGAAGAACGAATGGAGCCTCCCCATCCAAAGGAAATGGAGTGGTAGTAGATTGTAGAACTGGGCCATCCTGGGTGCCTGCATTTGGCTGAATCTTGACCCCACCAGAAGTGGGATGACCCCCTCGTGGGCTGACATAGTCCGAGGAGGAGGGAGTTCCTAGATGAAAAATAGGAGCCAGACTGCCAGGGGTCACTGCTGTCAACTCGGGTACAATCTGTGACATGTTTCTGAAGAATAGCTGGGTAGGATTTATAGCAAAGTTGCTATTGTATTTTGATCCCACTCTGCGATCCCCTTGTTTTCTGGGGTTGTCTAGGTGAAGAGGAAATACCACGACCTGAGAGTAACTTTATTGAAGTCATCATACTCCTGGAGTTTTTTACGCAGCTCTGGGCAAGGGACTAAATAAGGTGAGCAGGAGATCTGAGCTATTCTTATGGCAAGTCAGGGGGTTTATGACTTGCACTTCAATCCCGGCTTAATCCTGGTTTATATGTCGGGAAGGGATCACAACAGGAGAGTAAAGATGTGACTGGGCGGGAGGTTGTGTAAAAGCCAAGCAGTTTTCTAAAGTAACAGCAGGTGCGATAATGGTGAATAAAGATGGAATTCAATGCTATAGAATCTAATATTCTGGGGTGCAGTAACTGAATGTGGGGTGGAGCATGCAGCTTCCCCCAAAAGGAGAAAACTGCACCAACCTAGCGCCGGCCACTTCCGTGGTTGCCAGGAAAGCACCGCGCCCCTGGGGCCTCGCAAGCACCCTCTACCCTTTTAGTCTGCTCCTCCCTGCCCTTAGCTCTTGAATCTTGAGAGTGTGCCCCACTTGGATCTTGCCCAAAGTTCTTTAGAGTGGGGGACCCAGAGCTGGGAAAGCTGGGAGCGAGAGTAGGAGCCCGGAGCTGCAAGATGGGAGGCAGGCTGTTTGTAACTCGCCTACCACCTGGGGGAGGTGTGTGGGAGAGTCTGCCTCTCTACCACCTCATCTTACCGAAATGCTGGCATCCCTGCACTGCTCTCCATCTCAATTTTGGCGTCCCTCGACGAACTTTGTTGTATGCTTCAGCTTATTTCTCCCCCTTCTCACTGCAGCCTGCCTCTGCCTGCCTTCTTTGTTGTCTTCTTGCTGCCCCCTTAACTCCCTCACTGCCACCAACAGCCTGCCCCCGCCACTTCTGGCTGTGAGCTGCCAACTCAAATGGACCGAGTTGGGTAGGACAGAGTTGGGGGGGAGGCAGGCGTTGAGGCAGGGCGGCAGGGCTAATGCAGGGGCCAGGGGCCAGGGGCCAGGCAGGACTGGAGACAAGGGACTGCACGAGAAAGCCCTGCACAGTAAAGTCAACCGCTCATGGGGCTTCCCTTTCACCTAGCCTTGTCACTGCCTCGCCTGGACCAGCCTGCTGCCGTGACTGCGACAGCATTCTACCAAGGACTCTGCCAAAACAATCTTTGCTCTGATTCGTCTGCTTTCAACCATCAAATTTAATTTTTAGTCTCCAGTTTCAAATTTCTTCATGTTCAAGGAACGTTTTCATTTGTACATGTTACTTCTTAATTTACATACACTTTCATATTTTATTAATATCATTTAGTTTTCTAAGCAGTTGCGGACTCCCGGAGTTGGATTTGTCAAACCCTTAGGTGTTTGAGGATCACAAGTTAAGAACCATGTTACTAATCTATCCCTAATACAATAAAAGTTTAAGAAAGTGAATACATTGGGAAGTAGATGGTATGTTTCAAGGGGAGATTTGTTTGACTGACTGCAACCCATCAAACATTGGGGAAATTGTATCATTGTGTGATTTATTATTCTAACTCCAGTGTAAGAAACAATGGGAAAGTGCATACATTGGGGAGGAGGGTCAGATTTACTATTTGTTAGACCTGCCAGCTTCAGGGTGGTCTTTCCCAAACTTTTAGCCTTGGCCTTCCATTTTTGCTGGAATTCATTTTCATTGGCCTTAGGACACTGAGCGCTTTACCACTGCTAACCAGTGCTAAAGTACTCTCTCCTTTAAACATGGTAAAATTATCTTACATCTTATTGGTATATTTAATTTACTTCTAAGACTCTTGTAGAGTTGTATACCATATACCCAGGGACTTTAAATTAATTAAATGCTACTAGTGGTCCTACAAAACGTATTGTGCCTCCCTCTTGAGTAGCCCTGTAAAACATGTACCAGGTCTGCTATTGTAGCCTGAAATGCAGTTTTAGACTGCCAATTATACTTTCCAATATAACCCTCTGGCCAAGGCTTAAACTCCCTTTTGTTGTATATGAGGGGCCCCTAAGGTACGCTTTAAGCAGCCCATATGGCAGGGTTCATTGTAATTGAAAGGCTGGACATGTACTTTTACATTTTACATGTCCTGGTAGTGAAAAACTCCTGCATTAATTTTTCATTGCGGTGAGGCCTACTTCTCCCATAGCATAACACTGGGTTGCCTTATTACAGTTAATATGTGCTAACTTTTGATTCTTAACAGGTGAACATGTCATGTTTGCTTTCTGAGTAATGGTAACTAAAATCCTCTTTATTGGTAAAGTCGGATTTTAAATACAAATTATGAAAATGCAATTTTCCCACCCGAACTATTTGGTGCCTGCAGCCTGCTCCTGGGTCACATGACTCAGTGTAGTTGGCATTTGGACTTTGTTTATTCCTCCCAGATAGCCATACAATAGAGGGATTAAGTATGCATTGATGGGCCGTAAACTAGCAGAAGGGGGGGGCGGAGCTGGGCAAAACCCCACTGCAACTGAATAGGAGTTGGTCTGCTTAAGTTTCATACAAAGAACTTGTGACCCCTACTTTGTTCATACAACCAATTTGGAGCCAGGGCAGGGAAGTTAGTAAATTTCAAGCACTTCATGGAATTCTCTAGAAACTTCTCCTACTTCAAAGAAGGCATCAGTTATAAAAATAGGCTCCTTAGACCCATCCATCAGTAGGCCTGGACAGAACTCTAAGAGTTTTACTCTGTGGAATTCTGCAGAGTTACAACAGATTTCGCATTAAAATGAATGTGAACAGCACCATGCAGAGCGTATGGGTGCGGCCATTTTTTCTGTCTACTTCTGTTCCCCTTTCCTTGCTGGCAGAAATCCAGCACACTCCAACACCATCTGTTCTTTCTTTCTTATTGTCTAATTTTCACTGCATTCATTTTTGTGTTTATTTTATATTTTGGTGACTTTTTTCACTTTGATTTTGTTTAATCCTTCCCTGGTCTATCCAACCGTTCCTGAACTTTTCCTCCTGATTCCAGTTCAAGTCCTACTCCTTTTTCCTCCAATCCCAATGGCAGAAGCAGGCAGCACAGGCGCCACCCACATCCCATTTGGGCATTGCAGAAGGGAAGGGGTGGGGCCCTGCCTCATCTACAGCGAGACGGCAGTGACAGCACTCATTTTGTGGGTGCGGTACCACCACCACTGCCATGTGCTGGAAGCAGGCAGCAGGTCCGGCAAGGGCAATGCCCAGCAGGAGTATCAGGTGCTGTGTGGGCAAGTGCGTTACAACAAACAAATGATGGACGGAATGCTGACAATGCATACATTCTCCCCCAGTCAAGAGATCTGGGTTAAATCCATCGTTCTTTTGCCCACTACACCACCCCAGTTTAGACATGGCCATATGCAAATCAGTCTTGACCCTGTGCCTCATGGGAACAGTCCAGCCCGAACTGCCAAGCCATGTCTTCCCTGGACCGGAATCAAGCATCCTAGGACCGGTTTCTGGCTATCAGCCGTCATCAGCCAGGATAGCTTGACTCCAGTGGCATAGTGAGCACGGGTCCCACGTCTGGGAATACCCATCCAACTTAGGGCGAAAAGCGTTACAACAAACAAATGATGGACGGAATGCTGACAATGCATACATTCTCCCCCAGTCAAGAGATCTGGGTTAAATCCATCGTTCTTTTGCCCACTACACCACCCCAGTTTAGACATGGCCATATGCAAATCAGTCTTGGCCCTGTGCCTCATGGGAACAGTCCAGCCCGAACTGCCAAGCCATGTCTTCCCTGGACCGGAATCAAGCATCCTAGGACCGGTTTCTGGCTATCAGCCGTCATCAGCCAGGATAGCTTGACTCCAGTGGCGTAGTGAGCACGGGTCCCACGTCTGGGAATACCCATCCCACTTAGGGCGAAAAGCGTTACAACAAACAAATGATGGACGGAATGCTGACAATGCATACATTCTCCCCCAGTCAAGAGATCTGGGTTAAATCCATCGTTCTTTTGCCCACTACACCACCCCAGTTTAGACATGGCCATATGCAAATCAGTCTTGACCCTGTGCCTCATGGGAACAGTCCAGCCCGAACTGCCAAGCCATGTCTTCCCTGGACCGGAATCAAGCATCCTAGGACCGGTTTCTGGCTATCAGCCGTCATCAGCCAGGATAGCTTGACTCCAGTGGCGTAATGAGCACGGGTCCCACGTCTGGGAATACCCATCCCACTTAGGGCGAAAAGCGTTACAACAAACAAATGATGGACGGAATGCTGACAATGCATACATTCTCCCCCAGTCAAGAGATCTGGGTTAAATCCATCGTTCTTTTGCCCACTACACCACCCCAGATTAGACATGGCCATATGCAAATCAGTCTTGACCCTGTGCCTCATGGGAACAGTCCAGCCCGAACTGCCAAGCCATGTCTTCCCTGGACCGGAATCAAGCATCCTAGGACCTGTTTCTGGCTATCAGCCGTCATCAGCCAGGATAGCTTGACTCCAGTGGCGTAGTGAGCACGGGTCCCACGTCTGGGAATACCCATCCCACTTAGGGCGAAAAGCGTTACAACAAACAAATGATGGACGGAATGCTGACAATGCATACATTCTCCCCCAGTCAAGAGATCTGGGTTAAATCCATTGTTCTTTTGCCCACTACACCACCCCAGTTTAGACATGGCCATATGCAAATCAGTCTTGACCCTGTGCCTCATGGGAACAGTCCAGCCCGAACTGCCAAGCCATGTCTTCCCTGGACCGGAATCAAGCATCCTAGGACCGGTTTCTGGCTATCCGCCCTCATCAGCCAGGATAGCTTGACTCCAGTGGCGTAGTGAGCACGGGTCCCACGTCTGGGAATACCCATCCCACTTAGGGCGAAAAGCGTTACAACAAACAAATGATGGACGGAATGCTGACAATGCATACATTCTCCCCCAGTCAAGAGATCTGGGTTAAATCCATCGTTCTTTTGCCCACTACACCACCCCAGTTTAGACATGGCCATATGCAAATCAGTCTTGACCCTGTGCCTCATGGGAACAGTCCAGCCCGAACTGCCAAGCCATGTCTTCCCTGGACCGGAATCAAGCATCCTAGGACCGGTTTCTGGCTATCAGCCGTCATCAGCCAGGATAGCTTGACTCCAGTGGCGTAGTGAGCACGGGTCCCACGTCTGGGAATACCCATCCCACTTAGGGCGAAAAGCGTTACAACAAACAAATGATGGACGGAATGCTGACAATGCATACATTCTCCCCCAGTCAAGAGATCTGGGTTAAATCCATCGTTCTTTTGCCCACTACACCACCCCAGTTTAGACATGGCCATATGCAAATCAGTCTTGACCCTGTGCCTCATGGGAACAGTCCAGCCCGAACTGCCAAGCCATGTCTTCCCTGGACCGGAATCAAGCATCCTAGGACCGGTTTCTGGCTATCAGCCGTCATCAGCCAGGATAGCTTGACTCCAGTGGCGTAGTGAGCACGGGTCCCACGTCTGGGAATACCCATCCCACTTAGGGCGAAAAGCGTTACAACAAACAAATGATGGACGGAATGCTGACAATGCATACATTCTCCCCCAGTCAAGAGATCTGGGTTAAATCCATCGTTCTTTTGCCCACTACACCACCCCAGTTTAGACATGGCCATATGCAAATCAGTCTTGACCCTGTGCCTCATGGGAACAGTCCAGCCCGAACTGCCAAGCCATGTCTTCCCTGGACCGGAATCAAGCATCCTAGGACCGGTTTCTGGCTATCAGCCGTCATCAGCCAGGATAGCTTGACTCCAGTGGCGTAGTGAGCACGGGTCCCACGTCTGGGAATACCCATCCCACTTAGGGCGAAAAGCGTTACAACAAACAAATGATGGACGGAATGCTGACAATGCATACATTCTCCCCCAGTCAAGAGATCTGGGTTAAATCCATCGTTCTTTTGCCCACTACACCACCCCAGTTTAGACAAGGCCATATGCAAATCAGTCTTGACCCTGTGCCTCATGGGAACAGTCCAGCCCGAACTGCCAACCCATGTCTTCCCTGGACCGGAATCAAGCATCCTAGGACCGGTTTCTGGCTATCAGCCGTCATCAGCCAGGATAGCTTGACTCCAGTGGCGTAGTGAGCACGGGTCCCACGTCTGGGAATACCCATCCCACTTAGGGCGAAAAGCGTTACAACAAACAAATGATGGACAGAATGCTGACAATGCATACATTCTCCCCCAGTCAAGATATCTGGGTTAAATCCATCGTTCTTTTGCCCACTACACCACCCCAGTTTAGACATGGCCATATGCAAATCAGTCTTGACCCTGTGCCTCATGGGAACAGTCCAGCCCGAACTGCCAAGTCATGTCTTCCCTGGACCGGAATCAAGCATCCTAGGACCGGTTTCTGGCTATCAGCCGTCATCTGCCAGGATAGCTTGACTCCAGTGGCGTAGTGAGCACGGGTCCCACATCTGGGAATACCCATCCCACTTAGGGCAAAAAGCGTTACAACAAACAAATGATGGACGGAATGCTGACAATGCATACATTCTCCCCCAGTCAAGAGATCTGGGTTAAATCCATCGTTCTTTTGCCCACTACACCACCCCAGTTTAGACATGGCCATATGCAAATCAGTCTTGACCCTGTGCCTCATGGGAACAGTCCAGCCCAAACTGCCAAGCCATGTCTTCCCTGGACCGGAATCAAGCATCCTAGGACCGGTTTCTGGCTATCAGCCGTCATCAGCCAGGATAGCTTGACTCCAGTGGCGTAGTGAGCACGGGTCCCACGTCTGGGAATACCCATCCCACTTAGGGCGAAAAGCGTTACAACAAACAAATGATGGACGGAATGCTGACAATGCATACATTCTCCCCCAGTCAAGAGATCTGGGTTAAATCCATCGTTCTTTTGCCCACTACACCACCCCAGTTTAGACATGGCCATATGCAAATCAGTCTTGACCCTGTGCCTCCTGGGAACAGTCCAGCCCGAACTGCCAAGCCATGTCTTCCCTGGACCGGAATCAAGCATCCTAGGACCGGTTTCTGGCTATCAGCCGTCATCAGCCAGGATAGCTTGACTCCAGTGGCGTAGTGAGCACGGGTCCCACGTCTGGGAATACCCATCCCACTTAGGGCGAAAAGCGTTACAACAAACAAATGATGGACGGAATGCTGACAATGCATACATTCTGCCCCAGTCAAGAGATCTGGGTTAAATCCATCGTTCTTTTGCCCACTACACCACCCCAGTTTAGACATGGCCATATGCAAATCAGTCTTGACCCTGTGCCTCATGGGAACAGTCCAGCCCGAACTGCCAAGCCATGTCTTCCCTGGACCGGAATCAAGCATCCTAGGACCGGTTTCTGGCTATCAGCCGTCATCAGCCAGGATAGCTTGACTCCAGTGGCGTAGTGAGCACGGGTCCCACGTCTCGGAATACCCATCCCACTTAGGGCGAAAAGCGTTACAACAAACAAATGATGGACGGAATGCTGACAATGCATACATTCTCCCCCAGTCAAGAGATCTGGGTTAAATCCATCGTTCTTTTGCCCACTACACCACCCCAGTTTAGACATGGCCATATGCAAATCAGTCTTGACCCTGTGCCTCATGGGAACAGTCCAGCCCGAACTGCCAAGCCATGTCTTCCCTGGACCGGAATCAAGCATCCTAGGACCGGTTTCTGGCTATCAGCCGTCATCAGCCAGGATAGCTTGACTCCAGTGGCGTAGTGAGCACGGGTCCCACGTCTGGGAATACCCATCCCACTTAGGGCGAAAAGCGTTACAACAAACAAATGATGGACGGAATGCTGACAATGCATACATTCTCCCCCAGTCAAGAGATCTGGGTTAAATCCATCGTTCTTTTGCCCACTACACCACCCCAGTTTAGACATGGCCATATGCAAATCAGTCTTGACCCTGTGCCTCATGGGAACAGTCCAGCCCGAACTGCCAAGCCATGTCTTCCCTGGACCGGAATCAAGCATCCTAGGACCGGTTTCTGGCTATCAGCCGTCATCAGCCAGGATAGCTTGACTCCAGTGGCGTAGTGAGCACGGGTCCCACGTCTGGGAATACCCATCCCACTTAGGGCGAAAAGCGTTACAACAAACAAATGATGGACGGAATGCTGACAATGCATACATTCTCTCCCAGTCAAGAGATCTGGGTTAAATCCATCATTCTTTTGCCCACTACACCAACCCAGTTTAGACAAGGCCATATGCAAATCAGTCTTGACCCTGTGCCTCATGGGAACAGTCCAGCCCGAACTGCCAAGCCATGTCTTCCCTGGACCGGAATCAAGCATCCTAGGACCGGTTTCTGGCTATCAGCCGTCATCAGCCAGGATAGCTTGACTCCAGTGGCGTAGTGAGCACGGGTCCCACGTCTGGGAATACCCATCCCACTTAGGGCGAAAAGCGTTACAACAAACAAATGATGGACGGAATGCTGACAATGCATACATTCTCCCCCAGTCAAGAGATCTGGGTTAAATCCATCGTTCTTTTGCCCACTACACCAACCCAGTTTAGACAAGGCCATATGCAAATCAGTCTTGACCCTGTGCCTCATGGGAACAGTCCAGCCCGAACTGCCAAGCCATGTCTTCCCTGGACCGGAATCAAGCATCCTAGGACCGGTTTCTGGCTATCAGCCGTCATCAGCCAGGATAGCTTGACTCCAGTGGCGTAGTGAGCACGGGTCCCACGTCTGGGAATACCCATCCCACTTAGGGCGAAAAGCGTTACAACAAACAAATGATGGACGGAATGCTGACAATGCATACATTCTCCCCCAGTCAAGAGATCTGGGTTAAATCCATCGTTCTTTTGCCCACTACACCACCCCAGTTTAGACATGGCCATATGCAAATCAGTCTTGACCCTGTGCCTCATGGGAACAGTCCAGCCCGAACTGCCAAGCCATGTCTTCCCTGGACCGGAATCAAGCATCCTAGGACCGGTTTCTGGCTATCAGCCGTCATCAGCCAGGATAGCTTGACTCCAGTGGCGTAGTGAGCACGGGTCCCACGTCTGGGAATACCCATCCCACTTAGGGCGAAAAGCGTTACAACAAACAAATGATGGACGGAATGCTGACAATGCATACATTCTCCCCCAGTCAAGAGATCTGGGTTAAATCCATCGTTCTTTTGCCCACTACACCAACCCAGTTTAGACAAGGCCATATGCAAATCAGTCTTGACCCTGTGCCTCATGGGAACAGTCCAGCCCGAACTGCCAAGCCATGTCTTCCCTGGACCGGAATCAAGCATCCTAGGACCGGTTTCTGGCTATCAGCCGTCATCAGCCAGGATAGCTTGACTCCAGTGGCGTAGTGAGCACGGGTCCCACGTCTGGGAATACCCATCCCACTTAGGGCGAAAAGCGTTACAACAAACAAATGATGGACGGAATGCTGACAATGCATACATTCTCCCCCAGTCAAGAGATCTGGGTTAAATCCATCGTTCTTTTGCCCACTACACCACCCCAGTTTAGACATGGCCATATGCAAATCAGTCTTGACCCTGTGCCTCATGGGAACAGTCCAGCCCGAACTGCCAAGCCATGTCTTCCCTGGACCGGAATCAAGCATCCTAGGACCGGTTTCTGGCTATCAGCCGTCATCAGCCAGGATAGCTTGACTCCAGTGGCGTAGTGAGCACGGGTCCCACGTCTGGGAATACCCATCCCACTTAGGGCGAAAAGCGTTACAACAAACAAATGATGGACGGAATGCTGACAATGCATACATTCTCCCCCAGTCAAGAGATTTGGGTTAAATCCATCGTTCTTTTGCCCACTACACCACCCCAGTTTAGACATGGCCATATGCAAATCAGTCTTGACCCTGTGCCTCATGGGAACAGTCCAGCCCGAACTGCCAAGTCATGTCTTCCCTGGACCGGAATCAAGCATCCTAGGACCGGTTTCTGGCTATCAGCCGTCATCAGCCAGGATAGCTTGACTCCAGTGGCGTAGTGAGCACGGGTCCCACGTCTGGGAATACCCATCCCACTTAGGGCACAAAGCGTTACAACAAACAAATGATGGACGGAATGCTTACAATGCATACATTCTCCCCCAGTCAAGAGATCTGGGTTAAATCCATCGTTCTTTTGCCCACTACACCACCCCAGTTTAGACATGGCCATATGCAAATCAGTCTTGACCCTGTGCCTCATGGGAACAGTCCAGCCCGAACTGCGAAGCCATGTCTTCCCTGGACCGGAATCAAGCATCCTAGGACCGGGTTCTGGCTATCAGCCGTCATCAGCCAGGA
Organism: Triturus cristatus; assembly: GCF_964204655.1. Lineage (NCBI taxonomy): Eukaryota > Metazoa > Chordata > Amphibia > Caudata > Salamandridae > Triturus > Triturus cristatus. The sequence continues at coordinate 464,412,812 of NC_140584.1, read as the reverse complement.
TAGCTTGACTCCAGTGGCGTAGTGAGCACGGGTCCCACGTCTGGGAATACCCATCCCACTTAGGGCGAAAAGCGTTACAACAAACAAATGATGGACGGAATGCTGACAATGCATACATTCTCCCCCAGTCAAGAGATCTGGGTTAAATCCATCGTTCTTTTGCCCACTACACCACCCCAGTTTAGACATGGCCATATGCAAATCAGTCTTGACCCTGTGCCTCCTGGGAACAGTCCAGCCCGAACTGCCAAGCCATGTCTTCCCTGGACCGGAATCAAGCATCCTAGGACCGGTTTCTGGCTATCAGCCGTCATCAGCCAGGATAGCTTGACTCCAGTGGCGTAGTGAGCACGGGTCCCACGTCTGGGAATACCCATCCCACTTAGGGCGAAAAGCGTTACAACAAACAAATGATGGACGGAATGCTGACAATGCATACATTCTCCCCCAGTCAAGAGATCTGGGTTAAATCCATCGTTCTTTTGCCCACTACACCACCCCAGTTTAGACATGGCCATATGCAAATCAGTCTTGACCCTGTGCCTCATGGGAACAGTCCAGCCCGAACTGCCAAGCCATGTCTTCCCTGGACCGGAATCAAGCATCCTAGGACCGGTTTCTGGCTATCAGCCGTCATCAGCCAGGATAGCTTGACTCCAGTGGCGTAGTGAGCACGGGTCCCACGTCTGGGAATACCCATCCCACTTAGGGGTATGCTCAGACGTGAGTCCCTTGCTCTCCATGCCACTGGAATCAAGCTATCCTGGCTGACGAGGGCTGAAAGCCCGAAACCGGTCCTAGGATGCTTGTTTCCAGTTCAGGGAGGACCTGGCTTGGCAGTTCGGGCTGGACTGTTCCCATGGGGCACAGGGTCAAGACTGATTTGCATATGGCTGGGTTCAAACTGGAATGGCATGGTGAGCAAAAAAACGATGGATTTAGGCCCAGATCTCTGTACTGGGGTAAATGTATGACATTGTTCTGCATTCTGTACATCAATTGTTGTTTTTGCATGTGTGGGCAAGTGCGGCGGTGTGTGTAACGCTAAACCAGGATCCTTCACACCCAGCAGAAGATGATGCGCTGCTGGGCAGACGTCATTCACCAGGAACAAGCCATACTCGATATGCTAGGTATAGAGGTTCTGGGGAACAGTGAGTAAATAATATTTCTGTTTTCTGAAAATGTTATTTGCTTTTTCAAGTAGCATGATTACAGGTAAGGTAGATGTATGCCATGGTTCTGAAATATACATATATTCACTCAAAATACACAAAGTTTACAGGAACATCATATTTAGGCTCAGATTTCACTCATACAAAACTATCGAAAATTCTGCAGTTATATATATCTGAGCTAAATATAACTTACGGCCCACAATGCTCTGCTTTGACCTCACATTTCCATTAATCAAGATATTGTCAGTGACATCAATCATGACATCACTGACGGCATCTCAAATGACATCACTGATGACATCATCCAGTGGTTGTTTGTGTTTTCTAAAGGTTTCAGAGTGTTAAAAATATACACTAAGGTTCCACAAAAGATAAATTAGTATACTTTGTGTAGTACTAATGGGTGAAACTATTTCTAACATATATTATGATTGGCTGTGTAACTGTGTGTATCTGTGTGTGAGTGGCTGTGTAAGTGTTTGTATGGGTGAATAAGTAGGTGTGTGAGTAGCTGTATTGGTGAGTGGCTTTGCGAGTGGCTGTATTTTTGAGTAAGCGGATGCCTGAGATTCTGTATGGGTGAGTAAGTGGCTCTGTGAGTGGCTGTATAGGTGAGGGAGTGTGTGTGTGAGTGGCTGTATGGGTGACTAAGTGGCTGTATGAGTGGCTGTGGGGGTGGGTAACTGGGTATGTACGTGACTGCATGGGTGAGTGAGTAGCTGTTTAAGTGGGTATTTGGTTAAATTAGCAGGAGTGTGAGTAGCTGCATTGGAGAGTGAGTGGATGTGTGAGTGCATGCATGGATGTATAAATGAGTATGTGTGTGTGGGTGTTTGAGTGGTTGTATGCATGAGGGAGTGCCTCTTTTGAGAGCCTGTATGGATAAGCGAGTAGGAGTGGGAGTGACTGTATGGGTGAATATGTGGGTTTATGAGTAGCTTTATGGGTGAGTGAGTAGCTTGTGAGTGACTGTATGGGTGAGTGAGTGACTGCATGAGTAATTGTAATGATAAGTGAGTGGCTGTGTGAGTGGCTGTATGGGTGAGCGAATGGATGTGTGTGTGTGGCTATATGGATGACTTAGTTGGTGCATGAGCAGTTGTATGGGTGTATGAGTGGCTATGTGGTTGTGTGAGTGGATGGGTGAATGATTCTACAGATGATGTAACCAGGGATGTCATTTGAGATACCATCAGTGATGTCATCAGTTATGTCACTGACCATGTTAAGAGTGATGTAATACGTGAGGTAATAAGCAGTGCATTGAGGGGGAGAAAGTTATAGTTAGCTCAGGTAACTGCTGAATTTCACTGGTTTTGTATGAGTGAAATCTGAGCATAACTATAACGTCCCAGAAACATGTGTTTTCATAGTGAATTTCTAAGGTTTTTAAAATTCTATTTCCTAACTGTAATATTTCCGTAACTTTTGTTTTTTTTCTGTGGAGTGCTAAGGTTTTTTGTTGTTATTTCCTAACTTTAACGTCCCTGTAACCTTTCTTTTTTTGTGAATTTTTAATTTTATTTCCTAACTGTAACCTGTACCCTTTGAGAGTGGGCGTGTGAGTGGGTGTATAGGTCATGAGGAATTGTCAAGAAAACACACTTGCTTTTCCTTTGCCAAGCCCAGGAAGTTAGGAACATTTATCCTTTACAGAAGTGGAGCTTCAACTGGGGCACCTGCTATGTTTATATTTGTAAGTGCTTCCCGTTGAGGTTCAATTTCTGTGAAATGAGCACCAGGGCCAGAAAGTAACCTCCCCTGCCATTTATCCAACAAGAGTCCACAGTTTTGCACAAAAAGTCTACCCAACTTGAGTAGTTTCTACTGGTTAATTTCTAAGTGCTACATAGTTGGGTAAAAGTCTAGTGCGTATTTCACACTACAGCGCCATAATGGACCACAAGGAAACATCTCCAGTGACCTTGTGTGTGTTTTGACAATGTGATTGTTCCTCATGCATCTTCATCTAGAAATCTGTGATAACATGACAACTCCTGTAGAGAACACAAGACTACAAAGAGGTGAATCTACACCAAAAGAGGGTATTTCCTCTTAGCTATATGGAGCAAGTGCTTCTTTGGTGAATAAATCCTAATTTTCTTTGGCATCTAGAATGTGTCACCAAAATTGGCGGGAACTGTGCTGTGAGGCCTTTTGGTAAGCTGGCCAATATCTTGTCAAAAAGTTGGGAAGGCCATTGCATACTACTAAGGTGGACGGAGGGACAAAATGGGCTGAGCTTCCAGGTGATTTTGTACATTTGATTACTCGTAGTCAAAAAATCAAGTCAATTAGCTCTACTCAGCTAATAAAAGCCATAAAAGGAAGTGTATCATAAATAAATACAAGATCATAAAATTACACTATCACACAAAACATTTTTCTTTTAAATTGCATTAAAAACAGAAACAAAATTAATGACATGTATAAAGCAGAAAATCATTGCATCGGCCAGGAAACCTCTTACTGATCTGAATTGCCCCTATCAAGAAACTTGCTACATTAAAACATATAAATGGGCTGGTCAGCATTTGTATGTACACCAAAGTTGGCCTCATTTGCTCAAAAGGTTGATCCTTAAATAAAGGCGTGTTTTGTACCGATGCCTAAAGGCTATATAATGGTAACAGAAAAAGATAAAGTGTCTTGTGGGGAGAACTTGCGACACTAGGAACGACCTCTCTCTTCCACCTTCTGTTTACCTAGTGGGACCGGCAAGGCCCAATGTAGAAGATTAAGTCTAAATCTGGTCAAAAGGTATCGGTGTTGGGATAGCATGACTGTGATTAAGTATGGCTCCATGAGGAGACAGGTTTGTAAAATGATGTAGGGCCAAACTGTAGGTTTAATGGGTTTCTTTCTGAGTCTATTATGCAATGCGGATACTCAATACTTGTAGTGAGTTAAAGGGAGAACCATGCTCCCTGCTTTCACCAGAAGAGGCCAAGAAAGAAACAACTCATCACAGTCACTACATATTGCACTTCAATAGATCAGCGATGCATTCACCAAGAATTTCAGATAGTTTTTCAATGTGGAACTGCCAAAAAAACACTCTTGTTTTGCCTTGGGAAAGCCCATAAAGTTATGATAATTTGTACTTTACAGAAGTGGAGCTTCAACTGGAGCTTCTGCTATGTTTATATTTGTGTTTCCCAATGAGGTTTGATTTCTTTGAAATGAGTATCAGGGCCAGAATGGAACCTCACCTGCCTGTTTCTCTAACAAGGCTCCAGAGTTTTGCGAGAAATGTCTAATCAAATGGAGCAGGGGCCTTTTGTTAAGCTGTCCATCATCCTGACAACAGGTGGGAAGAGCAATGCATACAACTAAGGTGGATGGCGCGGCCCACACGGGCAGAGCTTTCGGGTGATTTGCACATTTGCATAATTATAGTAATTTAAAGGAGAACTTTGGACTCTTCTTAGCAGTATAGGTCAAGAAACAACTCCCTTGTTTCAAAAATGGAAAGAGAGTCACCTCCAAACAGCCACAGAAGAGGGGTTCACACAGCCCTCTCCATTTAAAAAATCAATCTCCAGGGAGGTGGGGATCTCAAGGGCTCCCTTGAGCCCATGGAGAGAGTCTATGTGGGCGTATTTGAAAACTTGCAAATACACAGCAATTTTCAGTAATTAAAAAAAAAAATGCATTTCTTCCCTGGTGGGATCCCAGTGGGACCCCAACATTATGACTAGGGGGTCAGGGTAATCCTGTCCAGCCCACTTTTCTGTGTTTTATCTTTTTGTTTGGGTCTCAGCTGAGGCAGAGTACCAAAATGGCTACCAACACTTCCTGGTTGAAGTGTTGGCAGCTAATCAGATTTCTGAATGAGTTGGGTAAGATTTGTTGAGGGTCCGCATTCCTAGATATACAAATTTATTTTTCATTTAGGAACTCAGAACTACTGAACGGATTCACACCAAATAACAAAAAAGAGCTCTTTCTGGACCAAGAGGTAGCTTTCTGCCAAATTTAAAGTGATTCCAATCAGCAATTTCGTGCTGTAGTCACTCTCAAAATCACTATGGGAATTAACATGGAAAGATACTTTTTTCGACCCCCCCATATTTCATGCCCCCCCCCCCCCCCACCTGACAGATCACCCAGAATCTTTTCTTATACAATAGGACACACGGCACGCCTTTTTGGAAAATTTCGGGAAGATTTCTAAACCAGCGCCAAAGATATAGGCAAGACACAAAACACTTTCTTTATGGAAATTAGGTCCTAACTAAAACTACCTACTGGCAACGGACCAGCAGTAATATATATATATATATATATATATATATATATATATATATATATATATATATATATATATATATATATATATATATATATATATATATATATATATATATATGTATATATATTTTTTTTTTGTATCAACAGCATGATAATACATTTTCATGTTTATTTCTAGAATGTTATATCATGAGATCATATTTTGGCCAATTCAACAGAAAACTACTTTATCTCATTTCTAATAGGTTCAGTCCCAACCATAAGGCTAGATTATTTGAGCCCATTCTTGTTTGCACATTATGTGAATTATTGTTACAGTGTACATTCATTAAAATGTGCTGTCATGTAGTATTCTTCTGGGGCATATGGGATTTTTTAAGGGGGGGATCCTCAGGAGGCCGTGTGGACCCCCACTACCCCGAGGACCACCACCTCCTTGGGGCTAACTATTTTTTAATGGGGGCCTCAAGGACCTCGCTGGCCCCCTGGGACACCAGCTCCCTGGAGCCAAGACTTTTTTCAAATGGGTGGAGGGCCATGTGGCCCCCTCCTGGGCAGTTCTCAGCACCGGGGACTGCCACTTCCCTGGTGCAGGTCTTACAGGGGAGGGGAGACACATGGTTCCGACCCTGGATCCATAGCTGGCCCTTGGGACTACCACACCCCAGGTCAGGCTACTCCTATATCCCGGGGTGTCCACCCCTGGAATACAGTTGTTTGTTGTGTCTTGGTGGAAGATTCAATGCCCCCACAAAGTCACAACAAATGCTCTGCTTCCAGCAAGGGAGAGCTGACAAAATTATCTTGCTTGCTGGAAACAAAGCATTTGTCTGTTTCTCTGCCCACTGTCAAGCGAGCAGGGAAACAAATAAATTGCTTTCAGACACAGGGATCTGCATGTTTTGCAGCTCGCTGTGTCTGAAAGAAATGCCAGGGATGTGGTCCTGAGGGACAAAATTGGCATTGGAAGGGGACAGCATGGCCCCCCTCTACCACTGAAAAAGGGTTTGGCCCTGAGGAATGTGGTCCCCAGGACTAAAATCGTCCTAGGAAAGGAGGGGCCCTGCTCCCATAATAAAATTAAAAAGTTTTAAATCGGGCCCGGAGGAAGTCACTAGAGAGCCCGCCCCCTTTCTCACCCACTCTGCAAAGGCACCTCCTGGCGCACAACTCATTTGGGGATTTAGTTCCCCTTGCTGGTGAGGGTCCTTGGGGGCCAACAACCCCTACTATTAACTCCAGTAAGTCCCACAGAGCCGGATTGCTGAGAGGTCATCAGAGGCCCTGCCCCTTTCTCCAGCACTCTGCAAGCGCACCTCCTGGTGCACTACTGGTTGGCAGATAAAGTCTCCTTGGATGCAGAGGGTCCTTGGGGGCGAAAAAACCCTCGTTTTACCTACAGTAAGTCCCACAGGGCGGAATTACTCAGTGGTTGTTGGAGGTCCCACCTCCTTTGTCCGCCACTCTGCAAACATACCTTCTGGCTCACTACTGGCTGGGGGATGACGTCCCTTGGATGCTGAGGGTCCTTGAGGGCCAAGAACCCCATCTTTTACCTCCAGTAAGTCCCACACAGTGGGATTGCTGAGAGCTGCTTGAAAGCCCTGGCCCCTTTCTCCACTACTCTTCAGACGTGCCTCCTGGCACACCGCTGGTTGGGGGATGACGTCCTCTTAGATGCAGAGGGTCCTTGGGGGCCAAGAGACCCTCTTTTTACCTCCAGCAAGTTCCATACAGCGAGATTGCGGAGAGCTGGTCTGAGACCCCGTTTCCTTTTTCCACCGCTCTGCAAATTTGCACCCTGTCGCTCTACTAGTTGGGGGATGAAGTCCTTTTAGATGCTGAGGATTCTTGGGGGCCAAGAGCACCTCCTGTTACCTTTAGTAAGTCACACACAGCAGGATTGCTAGAAAGCTGATTGGAGACCACACCCACTTTCTCCACCACCCTGCAAATGCGATTACTAGTTTAAAAAAGATAGAAATTCACTTAAAGAAAAGGTTACAGGGACATTATAGTTAGGAAATAGAGTACAAAGTACCCGATAATCAAAAATACCTAAGATGTTTACTGAAAAAAACTAAGGTTATAAGGATGTTATAGTTAGGCTCACATTTCACGCGTCTAAAACCATATAATTTCAGCGGTTATAGTCATGTGAGCTAACTATAACTTACACCCCCACAATGCGCTGGTTGTGACCTCCCATATGAAGCACCCAAGGGCAAGAGGTCATCTGGTTCCACCACCACCAGAGCTTCGGTCGCAGCCAATGGTTCTGACACACCCTTTGAATACATTTTATTCCCCACAACTAAAATGATGCCCTTGCGTATATTTACTAGTTTTTTTCATGTTGGATGTTGTTTGTTATCCCTGCATTTCCCTGTGTGTTATCTATATATTCTGTTTCCGCAACTGACTTACTCCTGACTGTAACTTTCATCTGCTCCCTATTGCCGTAAGCTTCCTCTTGCCCCTCTTACATGTCTTGTTGTATAGTACTTAGAGGAGAAAAGATTGTTGATAGCTCAGAGAGGATAGCACAGCCAAGCCCATGTCACCAAATATGTTGGTGGTTTTCTTGATCAAACAGTCAAAATGTAAATGGGCAGAGACCGATTGGTCACCATGGTTGTGGTCAGGACCCCCAATGTTGTCCTAAGTAGCAGTCTCTTTGACAGTGTAGCATAAATAAGAATGAAAAGAGGAATAAGAAACTGCAACCAATACCATATGTCTTTTGCATTCCCTTCTACCGCTTATCCATTTGTTGCCTTACCTTATGCCCTTCCCCCATTCCTGAATCCCCCTAATCCTGATTCCTTCCTATCCCTCCATTAGGAAACAAACCTTTTTGGTTGACTTAAAGGCTACCAGTTTTTTTCACAAGTGTTGTCAAGCAATAACACAAAACTCCCAAAGTGATTACTTCCAGAGGAAGATTCTGATAGATATCTAACCTAACTGGAGTGAGGAATTTCTGTCATGCATTGTGCAAAATAAATACTTAGGTGGCTATGTGATATCTAAAATGGGTGAATTATGTTTTTCACCAGGCACACAGACAACCAACAGTGCCATCTCAGCAGGGACATCCGTGGTGATGCAGGCAGTCCAGAGAAAGGTAAAACTCCCAGTGGTGGTAGAGACAAGTGGTAAGCCACCTTGCTTTCTTAGTGACAATACTGCATTGGTTTAGCGAGGCAGAGATCCCACCTATCACCTGGAGTCCCTTTCTCCCGCATTCTCTTCAATGCACAATCCACAAAACGAAGACAAAGTATGTTTCCCAGTGCCCTCTCCATCGCCTAATGGTGCTTTAATTCATCATTCTGTCTTTTTATCCCAGCCTACCTACAAAAAGTCAATTCTATCTCGGCATGTGATGTCTGTGCCACATTTCTCTGCCCAAGTGAAGATATATATGTAATTTCTTTCATTATTGGTTCTAATATTTTTCCTCACATCACTCAATGTGATAAAGAAGCAAAAGAGTTGTGCATCAGTGTGGCACCCAACCATTCCATTGATATATCTCTCTAGCCCAATCCATATAACTTACCTCCCTGTGGACAAATTTCCCCACTGCCAACCATAGGTATTATTATTGCTTGAGAATAATCTGCATTAGAGGCCTGGGTGTAAAGTGAGACTAAGGGACTGATTTAGAGTTTGGTGGATGTGATACTCTGTGGCAAATAAAATATACTGTTCACTGAACCACAGTATATCATATTGTTCTATGCACTGTATATTGTAATGCAGCAGGTGGGAAATCCTTTTTAAGGCAAGTGTGCCTAAGCCTATAACCTAAGTTTGGACCTACGGTAGTAGAATGGAGAAGGGAGTTGGAGAACAAAAGTTGCGGCACAGAGTTGAATATGCCAGCTTCACATGAGTGGTGATCCTTTTGATGAAAGTGTCACTACAAAGGTTACCACCCACACCCTGACCAGCATACCGGTATCCCATAAAGCTTAGGGTTATCAACGGAATCCTGGAAGTTAGAAGCCCAGGTAGGACTCACCTGGGGATACTTTGTGTGGATTGCACTTGCATCACCACCTAGGGTCTCCTTGACACTAGGCTAACACTATAGGGATCCACTAGCCCTGAAGAATGCCCCAGACTTGTTCGGCTAATTATTGAGGGAAGAAACATGTTGGTGAGTAAGATATGGGCCTGAGCCATTGTACTCTATGATACCTGTCAAAAGAAGTATTTTTAATATACCTAGAGTCCTCACAAATAAAGGTGATAACCAAGGAACCCTAAGGTATTTTTAGATTTTCTGGATCCTGCTCTTGTTTAGTAGTTTTATGTGAGAACTCCCTCTTACTGCTGAGTCTTCATGGGGGCTGAGTCCACCCTGGTAGTACTACCTTACCGGGGATGAGAGGATGCTGATGACGAAGCATGACACTATTATGTGTGTAATGAGTCAATCAATCAATCAATCCATTTCTAGAGCGCGCTACTCACCCATGAGGGTCTCAAGGCGATGAGGGGGGGAGTAGCTGCATGTCTTGAGATGTCTCCTGATGGTCAGCAGGTCCTGGGTCTGATGCAGGTAGATAGGGAGGGTGTTCCATGTTTTGGCGGCAAGGTGGGAGAATGATACTCCGCCGGAGGTCGATCGGCGGATGCGTGGGACTGTGGCGAGTGCGAGGTTGGCTGAACAGAGCTGGCGGTTCGGGGTGTAGAAGGATAGTCATTTGTTGAGGTATGCTGGTCCAGTGTTGTGGAGTGCTTTGTGAGCGTGGGTGAGGAGCTTGAAGGTGATCCTCTTGTTGACCGGGAGCCAGTGCAGATCTCTCATGTGGGTGGTCATGTGGCTGTGGTGAGGGAGTCCAAGGATGAGGCGAGCTGAGGAGTTTTGTATGCATTGGAGTCTCTTCTGGAGTGTGGTTGTGGTTCCTGCGTAGAGGGCATTGTCGTAGTCCAGCCTGCTGCTGACGAGGGCTTGGGTGACCGTCTTTCTGGTCTCCGTAGGGATTCATCTGTAGATCTTGCGGAGCATGCGGAGGGTGTTGAAGCAGGAGGAGGAGACTGTGATGACTTGCTGGGTCACAGATAGCGTTGAGTCCAGGATGACTCCCAGGTTGTGTGCGTGGTTGGTAGGTGTCGGCGCGGCACCCAGCGTGGCCCATGCAGAGGGGGTGGAGCCAAGGATGAAGACCTCCTGTATGGCATCCTCTTCCATCAAATATAACCTTCCCGCTTTAAATGGTCCCACACTTCATACAGTAGGAGTTGATTGATTCAATCCAGGTTCTCTGTACCTTCTCTGTTCCTAACAGCACCCTACCTTTTTGTAGTTTGCGAAGAGAAGCAGGGCCATTTGAATTATAAGTTCATAACATGCTACTGCTGAGTTGCCCCAAAAAACATGGAGGCGAGTAGGCAGACCCGCCAGCATGGCTCTGTTAATGTTGCATAGTCAAGTATTAATTGTGCAACATATGAGATATACATATCTCTAAATATACACTTTGCTCATTTATGGCAGGTAATTCATTTTTAACCCACATAAAATGTCCAGTTTCACTATGAAATATTTTAAACCAAAACAATGTTTTGAATTGATTATGTTGGTATTCTGGGTTGGCTCAATTATTCCTTTCAGTTGGTGTTATGATTGATTACCTAGCTCTGATGTGATGCATGGGCATGAAAAACTTGGCCCAATCTATGTGACTATTATATGATCAATCATCACATCCAATTCCAAATAAAATTCTAATGGCTCTAGGGGAACAGCAATGTTCTGCTATTGTACTGTGCTACTATAGACAGTCTAAACAAGTGTTTGAGCTATGCATCACAATTTCTGTTTTTCTATTTTGTTCTTCTTTTTTTCTTGATATAGCTTCTCCTGCTGCTGGCGACATCCAGCCACGGGGGCCAGTCCCAACATGAGCCACCAGCCAGGCTGCCTCCAACTCGGGCATGCCACCGCTAACAGACGCCCGTACCACCACCAGTCTAACTTCCTCCTTGGACTCATCAACCTCACTGTTCCTCCACCATGTCCTATGAGAGCTGGTGCACCTGAGATGTGAGATAGGCAAGCAAAGGACTAAAACTACACAGAAATGGTGTGGGCAGCAGATCTTGGCCCAGGAAATTAATGCCCCAAGGCCCTTTTTATTAGATATTTGTTTTGGTGGGAGGGCATGCTGTGGGTGGGGAGGGTGGGAAGGTCATAACGTTGGGGAAAGGGTGAACATTGGACTTTGACCATTTTGGCACATTTTAACATTTTATGGCTTAGGAAGGGGGGTAGGCCTGTTGTGGGTAGAGGAGGAGATGGGCCTTGAAATAAATGGGCTTGACTTTTCTTTGTCATCATCGTTACCTGTCTTTCTTTTGCTAGTTATCACAGTGTAGCATTGTTGAGTGTTACTGCTGACACAACAGTGTGACAGGGAGCTGCCGTTTTAAATTAATTTGGGCCATATGTATGAAGCTGTTTTGTGATCGCAAACACTGCGAATTGCAAAAAAACGGTGTTTGAGATCGCAAAACACAGCTCCGCTATGTATGAGAGACATCCTGATCGCAAAATTGCTAATCGCTAAAGTAGCGATTAGCAATATTGCGAAAGATGGATTCTGCAAATAATATTGCGAATTCGCACACTGCTACACTACAATAGCGAAAATCGCATTTTTGGACTTCCCATATTGCGAATTCGCAAAACAGAATGCATGAAAAAATAGCAAATTGCAATTATTCGAAAATCGCATTTTTGCTAATAGCAATTACCACCAAGTCAGAATAGGTGGTAACCAAGTGCAACCTATTAAAAGAGGCCCACAATGCCACAATGGCTGGGCTGTATGTAATAGCCAGGAGGCTGCGACTCAGAGCTGCTGCACAGAGAAGGAGACGCCAGGAAAGGATCTTTGGAGCACGCATCACCCTGTTCCAGCGGACTGAGGAGATCCATATTAACTACAGGCTGGATGCAGAGAGTATCCTGGATTTAATAGAGGAGCTCAAACCTATACTTGAACACCCCACATGCAGGACACACACCATCCCCACCCACATACAGGTCCTGTGCTCACTGCACTTCTTGGCATCATGGAGCTTCTAGGGGGTGATGACCACAGCAGGAGGGGTCTCACAGAGTGCACTTTCACGCTTTTTCCACGCGTTCCTTGATGCAATGGTACAGAGGCTGCATCACCACATCCACTTCCCCAGCACACCACAGGCACTAGACCAGACCAAGCAGGAGTTCTATCAAATCGCACAATTTCCCCATGACATCGACTGCATAGATGGGACCCATGTCGCCATATCCCCCCCTCCCAGAACGAATATGTGTTCAGGAATCGCAAGTCCTACCATTCCCTCAATATACAGGTGGTGTTCAATGCCAAGCATATTATCACTGACATCGTAGCAAAATACCCAGGCAGCACCCATGACTAATTCATCTTCCCCCACAGTGGGATCCAACGTCGACTCACAAATGGGGAGTTTGGCGAGAGCTACCTACTAGGTAATTGCATAGGAAACAAGGACACACTAGTAAAGTACAGCAGTGGCAGGACAGTGTTTAACCTGATTCCTCTCACCCCACAGGTGACAGTGCGTATGCTGTCCGTGACTACAGATTGACTCCGTACCTGAATCCTGCCAACGCTGGGGAGCGGAGGTACAACTGTGCCCACACAGCCACCCGCTGCACCATTGAGCGGACCTTTGGAATACTCAAGAGCCGTTTCTGCTGCCTATTTAAGAGTGGAGGGGCACTACAATACAGCCCCGAGACCTTTTGCAAGATTGTGGTTGCGTGTGCCATGCTGCACAACATTGCCACCAGGAAAGGCACCCCAGTGGAGCTCACCGATTCGGAATCATCAGGGGAGGAGGGGCCAGCTCCAGGATGCAGGCCAGCCTGTGTTATTAGTGCTGCTGCCGAACGCCAGAGGCGAGATGAGATCACACAGAAATAGTATCTGCAGCCCTGCCATGATGCACACTACGGCGCCTGTCCTGTGTGAGCGGTGGAGTGATGCTGCTCCTGCTTGATTGGGCGTCCTCCTCCAGTGGACTGAGGATTCCTGTTCCGGCAGTGGCAACTGCCCACAGCTGGTCCACAGCACATTTAACCTGTACTAGTCCCCTGGCCACGTCAGTGTGCCGCCTCATGCTGCATGCTAATGCAGTGCCGTGACAGCACTGAGGTGGCTGAGGCCAGACGGTTGACAGCCCTTGTGTACAAGTCAAGGCGTGTGTGGAGGCCTCTCCCTGCGCCTAGCAGCACCATCCTCTCTAATCTCAGCACAGAGTGCCTCCAGGGCACCAGTCAGGCCCAAGAAGCCCACCCTAACTTGTCTCTGAATGGCTCTTATGCTTTTTCCCTGCAGGCGCTGCACTTCAAGCATCTGCCCCTCAAGCCCTCTGAAGACTGTCTCCTCTCCTGTGGCAGGTGCACTCGTGGATGGACGTGCCCTGCGCCTGGATGGTATCGCTGGAATGGGAGTTCGAGGTGATTGAGCTCTGCGTTGGGGCACAGATTGTCCCTGGACTTGGTGGGCATCAACATCACCAGTGTCCTGTGTTTCCTCCTCCAGCGGTGGCAATGGTGGCACTGCGATGAGCTGGGGGGCGTTTAGCTGGGATGACTTGGCTGCCCTCCTCCTCCTCCTCCACTTGCCCTGAGCCCTCTGTGCTGTTGGATTCATCCTCCCCTCCGCTCATCGGTCCCTGTGTTTCTGTTGGTGCTGTGGACATAAATGCATACATTAATTTGGTATCCTGCCTTGCATTTGTCATGCAATAAATTACACTGTTTGTAGTTACATGGGTCCTGACTGTCTGTATTTTGCCTTTCCAGATGCACACATACTGGTTGACCCTGGCTGGGTGTCACTGCTCCAATATTAGGTGCATGTGACTACAACTCCCATAATGCATTGCTGTGTGTGCTTGTGTGCCTGCACTGGACTTGCTTTAATGTTGTGTGCCTGGGTCTCTCCTGGGTGTGGGGGGAGGTAGGAAGGTATCAGGGGTGTGATGGCATGCTTCTTACCTTGTCTTGGGTGTGGGTGGTCGGAGCTGTCAAGGTCTGCCACGCCCCTCACAGTCTCCGGTGGCAGGGTCACCTCGACCATTTCCTCAAGTGGCGTGGAAGGGGTGGCAGTGGAGGTCCCACCACCGGTCTTTTTAGCCTCCTCCAGCCTGGCAGCAACCTTCTCCTTTGAGCGCTGGCGCCTGTCATACCAGCGTTTTCGCAAATCCTTAACGCTGCGGTGGGGGACGCCAATGGAGTTTACCTTCTCCGGTATGTCTGCCCATATCCTTCTTTTGAGTGTCTCTGGCACATGCAGGGATTTCTTCCCGAAGAGCAGCTCATGGCTCACAACCATCTCATGTATCAGGACCTCCAGCTCCCTTTCAGAAAACTTTTGTTTTTGCTTTCTTGTTGTATCCCCCTTCTCCATCTCCTGGCTGGCCATGTCTCCTCTCACACTAGCAGTGCAGTGGTTCCTGAACTCTCCTTCCAGCCTCTCACTCTGCTTCTGAAACTCAGGTGCAGCATAGGTAGTCACACTTCCTGGTTGTGATGTCATCAAGCTGCACCTGATTTTCAGATTAGCAGATTTGAGATTTTTTATTTGCGAGTTTGCAAAATTAGCAAATATGCAAATAAGGAATCGCTATTGGGGTACTCGCAATTAAAAATGCGAATTTTACGGGATCGGTATCTATTTGCCATGTTTTGTTTACATACCGAATTGCGATTGTCAAATTGCGATTCGCTATAAATCTCAATTTGAGAATCGCATATCCGATGTTTGATACATATGGCCCTTAGTTACACCTTATACATCGACTTTTCATCCTAGACTTTCCCTACCTGATGTCCCTTGCCATATATGTATTCTTCAGTGAATTTCTTACCTCTTCCTGCTTACCAGTAATTTATTATACCTCACCACTATAGTGGCACTGTCCAGCAACAGATTAGTGATTCATTTAATTCTATTTCACTTGATAAGGGTTTGCAGCACCCAACCCCCAATCAAATAAACTGTATAGGAGTTAGTGTACAAGTAATTGCACTTGTCCTACCCTCTGTAACTATTTGCCCAGCAAGGTGTCTGCCAACATACATGAAAATGTATGGTTTATTCTCTCCTTCCAAAGGTCAACTTCATTACTAAGACATCAATTTCAAGTTCACTTCTTACCTATATTTATTAAACAACTGTACCTCTCGCAATCCTCTCAAGCCTTAATGTGGGGTTTCCCAAAAGGGCCTTGTTATGAATGGTGGTAGTATGTGTGTTCTTGTGCTATCAGGGAAGACATCACAAATGAGGGGAACTGCAGTTGTCGGATTGTTCAGAAAGATTGTTCATCACAGGCAACTGGACTTAAAGAAAACACAGAGATAGTCAGCTCTCAAAGACTGAGATCACATTACCATGCCCACAATCTTGAACCCACACCTGGATCCAACCTGAGTGAGCTTTGATCCCCAGGAGGTCCCTGACCCTTGGATATGGTGCTAAAGGTGCACAGATGTCCATTTTCCAAAACTGAGGACGTACACAAATGTTTTCCCAAAACTGCTCTAAAAACCAGGAGGAGACCAAGACCAACCTGTTAGCCTAACCCCCTGAGGTGCATCTCTGGCCAGATTGACTTTACGGCTTCTCCCTCTACATTCTTCTCTGCATCAGTAAATCTGTTTCAGTGGCCCTCAGCCAAAGGTGTATCTAACCTTGTGGAACTGTCTTCAGCTACAACCTTATGCTTTACCCTGCTAAAGTTTTTCGACTTCCATTTCCGCGCATAAGTCTGATCGTAGAAATCTTGGACGTCTCATCCAGCCTTGCCCCTCTATACTTTACTGTTAGACCTGGCACCTTGGCGTGAGTTTCCCTTCCACTTTTTGATGGTGTGCCTCGATTGTTTTGCTGGTGTTGTCCGCTCAGGGCACTGCGCCACGGCTAATCCGTGCCGCAGTGCAAGTGCTCCCTAGGTAAAGTGTACCTGTAATTGATGTCCATGATTGGTTTATTGGATTCACTGTCAGTCCCCAGTAGAGTGCACCAGGGGTGCCAGGGCTTGTGTATGCCAATGCTGCTGGTGGGCTTGCAGCGCTGGTTGCGCCACCCACAGAAAGCGGCCTTGTAAAATGTGTCTAGGGTCTGCCACCGCAGACCCTGTGCGCGGTCCGGGACCGTCGCGCTGACTGTGCAAGTGCCCCCACTTGCCAGCCCCTAAACCTTCCCTTACCTACATATTAGCCACCCCTCTGGTAGGCCCAAGGGCAGGGTGCATTGTAGGCATAAGGTAGGACATGCCCTGATGTGTGTGGCATGTCTTAGTAGTGAATTACAGCCCTTTCTGTTTTTCACTATTGAAGGCTACCTGCTCTCCATAGGCCAGAATGGGCTGCTGGAGTCACTACACGCTGTGACCCCAGTGGACTCATAGAGCATGGTAGAATGTCAAGTTTAGTATGCCTGAACTCAGAATAATAAAATACTTCTTGTAGCCAAGTTTATTTTAGTATCCTGGGTTTGTAAATACTACTTTTAGAAAGTTAGTATTTACTGACCTGACCATCTCAGTCCGCCTCTGCTGTGTGTGTGTGTTCTGCCTGGCAACAGTAAGGAGCAGGGTTGGGGAATCCCCAGAGACAGGTTGGCTGCCAGGTGGTGGGTAGAGAAGTGACACCTGGATGGGTGGGAGGAGTACACCTTGACTCTTGAATAGACCTGTGCTCTGCCACCACAAAGCCGGCGCCGGCCCCTGTGGAGCGGCTGATGTCTCTGCCCTGCTGCTGAAAGGAGAGAGCAGAGTCACCATAACAAAGTGCTCCAGAACTGGACTGAGCCAGGCCCAGGCCCCCTGGCGCTAAAGAACAAAAGAATCATGGTATAAAAGTAGGAGCCTGGCTCCTAAGAAATCAGAATCCTGTTTACCACAAAGAACCTCTGCCCGACTAGAAGGAGAAGAAGACGCTGGAGGAGCTGGCCTGCTGCTTGCCTTGCTGAGAAAGGAGAGGAAGAGACTTACTGAAAAGACTTTGCTACTTTGTGCTTGAACATTCTCCAAGGGCTTGATCTGAGCTTGCCCCCTGAACTGAACCCCAGGACCAGTGGGTTCTCTGTGCTTTTGCTCGTCCTCCAATTCGAGCCGTGTGTGCATCCCGCTGGAAAGAGACTGCGCCCCTCATCGCCCCTCCTAGGGCCGTGACACTCAGAAGCTTGCCTGCCTCAAACCCGTGAGAGCCCCGCTCCGTCCAGAGCCGCTCTCTGTCCCCGGGCCAGGCCGCCTGCATCCCTGTCACCGCCTGCTACTGGAGCGCGCTGACCGCGCTATCACCCCTCCCGCCGGAAGCCGTCCGACGACTGTGATCTACGCCGGGTCATCCAGCTGCACTGACCGTGCCCTGTGACCCCGCTTCGCTATCCCCGGACATCTCAGGCCACGCCGCCCCCGCTGTGGAGACCCCCCTGCACCGCCGTGCTAAAGGGTCGCTGGCCGCGCCTGCCTACTTGCCCACACCTGCTGATTGAGGACCCAAGAACACTTCCGAAGCTGAGAGTCACACCGACCTGTGCCGACTCTCCACATCACGAAAGAAGTTCCAGTATCGGGCTCGGGGTCCGCAACGCCTTATTTCCCCGTTCGCAGGAGCCGATCGCTGTGAGTACTGGAACCACAAGTAACACTTGCAAGAGACTACAAAGTCTCCATTTGAAGCTACGAACAAAGAACATTTGCCTGCTTTACAACCTGGTGGCATAGCGAAAACGTTGTTGGTCTTGTGATAAGTCTGCTGAGATATATATCCTTATTTTTACATAAAGAAGCGTATTTTTCTATATATCCAAGTCTGGTGTCCGTTTCTGGGGGGATTGATGTATTTACTGTGTGTATGATTGTAAGTGCTTAACCAACAACGCCTGAGGAATCGCCTTGGCTGCTCACGCCACGCACCTAGAGGGTGAGCAAGGGTCATTCGCGAGGGGTTATCCTGCGCCCTGACGTGGAGGAGAGGGTTCCTGCTTGACACAAGGGCAACCTTGCGCCAACCAGAGATCCCCGACTCTAACATTTACCTTCTCAGATATCTTTCTTCTGAACTTTTTCTAAGTCCGAAGGTATGTGCTGACTGGGCCCAATCCACTTCTTGCGCTCCATTGCAGTCAGCCTTAACTTTTAACTTGTACTTGGTTGGCACTTTGTTCTTTTAGCCTCTATTTTGAATTCATGACTCCGGTCCTACAGATTGGATTTTTGTTGTTTTTATGTCAAATAATACATTTAAATGTACTCTATTTTTCTAAATTGGTTTGAGATTTTTCTTGTGTTGTGTTTTCACTTTATTACTGTTGGTGTGCTACATAAATTCTTGACACGTTGCCTCTAATTAAGCCTGACTGCTTTTATGTACCAGTCAACCCAGGGTTAAGCATAGGTTAATTTAGTGACTTTTGTGGCTCACCATGCAAGAGATTCTGGCTGTTGCTTGACCAGGACTCACACCCCAGTCAACCAACCCCCTAATTTCTCACAATGGGCATTGCTCAATAGATGAGCTCAAACACACTGAGGTCAGACTCCTTTACATTGGAAATTCAAACTTTTGGGTATACCACCATCTAGAATTCCAACTAGTTACCAGATGAACTTATTTGTCTGCCTCCTTGTGTCTCTTCTGCAAAAAACTCAGGGTTCATCATTGACTCCAAGCTATGTTTACATGAACATACCTCAAAAACCGTCTGTATGTAATTCTTTCTGCTAAATACCCTGAAGGAACCCCTAAAATATATTCTTCAGGAAAATAGGAAACATGCTTGTTGCAACATCGCTGGGGTGGGACCACATCCCCCAGTAGACTTCCTGTTTCTCTTGAGCACGCAGTAAGGAGGTGGGGCTGCAATTGACTTCAGTGCTTTAAAGCACCTAGGTTAATGTGCAGTGCTGGAGGCACACGTTGCAGCATCACTAGGGTGGGACTTCATCCCCCAGTAGACTCCCTGTCTCCCATGTGCCCACAGTAAGAAAGTGGAGCTGCAATGGACTTCTGTGCTATAAAGCAATGAGGGTTGTTTTTGGTGTGGGACGCAGGTGGCAAGCTCCTGAACATGTGCCCAGGCGAAGAGTGGGCAAAGACCGGGCCGGTCTTGGCCCATCGTCTCTCGGAGGAGGCTGGGCCTTGCCGCCTCTCTTGGATTTTTGTCCTTGTTGCTCCTGGATGTTGGGTTTTTTGCAAATTATGTGGTTTGGTAACTTCAGCTGACTTCTGTTTAAATTTTTTCCCTTGCTACCTTAGTTCAAGTCAATTAGTAGGAACATATTTATTTATGCCTTAAAATGCGGAAAAGGAAGGCACAAGAGATTCCTTTGGGGGCGTCCCTTCCTAAGAAATCAGCAAGCCACCCTTCTGATGCTAATATAGTGAAAGAAATGAATGAACTACTTGATAAGGTTGAGTCAAGATTCAAGCCACCTTGTCCTTCTCTTCCTCTTGCAACACCTTCTAAGCCTACAGTTAAAAAGAAATCTGCAGAAAAATATTTCTCCGCAAACATATTCCTCACAACCCCGTCTAAGGCATTTAAGTCTTGTGAACCGCAGGTCAATCATTTACCTGCTGCTGTGAATGGGTCTATTTTGATGGACTCCTCTCCAACAGTGGGGAGATGTGAGCCAGCTCCTGTGCTGGTGGAACATGAAGTATCGATACCATGTGAGAACCACTGCTCTGTCCTATCTGAACAGGAACTGACTATTACCTGTGAACTGGATCACTGTCCCCCGATTTTGATAGTTCCTTGTAGTGAGCTACTTTGAACTGGAACACGTTAAATATGGTAAATGCTCTTAAAACTGAAATTGTGGATCTTAGTGAGTCACAGTGAACAAGTGAGGCAATTAACATCTACGTTTGCGTCAATCATCCCTTTTTTATAGCATTTAATTTTGATAAACCCTAATGTTAAGTTCCCCTGCATTGCGAAACCCCTGTCCCCACAGCTGAGCACTGCTCTTTACCGGAGGGTAGTAATCCCTTACTTTCACAAAGTACTGTTGAATCTTCTGCTCCTTTGAATAGAGGAGCGTCTGTGACTGGAGATAGGTGGCCCTGCATAGAAGTTGCCTGCCTACTATGCGCACTAGCTCCTCTCCATCTGTTAGGAGGTACAAGCGTCCCTACCTTGAACCGCCTTCTTTGGCTCATTGTATACCTCCAGCAAAAGACTCCTTTACTAAACCTAGCACCAATCTTTCATTTTCTCCTAGGAAACTGACTTTAAACTTTGCCCGGGGTCATGGAAATGGCTGGGGGGGGGGTTGTATATCTGCATAAGGTGCCTAGACTCTCACAGGATATCGGAGAAGGGAGTGATTCATTTACCAACACAGTGATCCATTGGTTTCAAAATGTATGGAATTACTTCTCAATAATGCGTTCAGTTATCTTGAAACAGCTGGAAATATTTTAAAAATGTGGACATTCTGCAGGCATCTCAGGGGTTTGGCTGATGAACTAATTGCTTGGGAGGTTCGGACTTCATATATTGTGTCCTCTAATGTCAGTTTAAAGTACAATTCTTCCATGACTGGGGTGAATTGCTGCCTAATTATAACCAATAATCTCCTTAGCCAGTAGGAGCCATTGACCCAAGGTGTTACCAGAAGGGACTGAGTTATTAAAGAGGATTGTAACCAATGGTCTCCTAAAATGTTGCTCTCTCTCAATAAAGAGTGGAATGTTCTGTCCTGGAATATTGCTGGGCTTCATTCAAAATTGGCCGATTCAGTCTGGAGGTTTTTTGTTAACTTGTTTGATATTTTATCCATGTTTATTCCAAGAGAAATGGAGTGAGAGTCCGGCCTACAGATTGTGTTTCTCTACTTATTTGAGTTAGGCAATATCCCAGGGAAAAGAGCGTCATGCTGGTGGTCTTTTAGTATGGTGAAAACTTCCCTAAATTGTAGTACTAAAAGCTTAACTCTAGACTCCCAATTTATAATTGGTCTGTTGATTTTTTCAATTGATGATAAACATCTCTATATTTTTAATGTTTACAATTAGCCAGGTAGTCAGAACCAGAAATCTTACATTCTCTCTAGTCTTGACCACTTAATTGATTGTTTGTTACCCAAGCTGCATGTTATAGTTGCTCGTGACTTAAATTCACCCTCGAGCCTCTTCACATCTCTGACATGGGCATTTTAAGGAGGAGGAAGATGCTCCTTGAGGAATGCCTCGATTCTATCTTCCACTGATGAAAAGGAGGTCTGCTCTATCCACTCACTCTTGGGGCTAACACTGAATCATGGTCTTAGAGCAGGTAATATTAGATTCCCTTCAGATCGATTAGGTGCCCACACTTTTGAGAGGTTTCCTAAATCCAGTAGAATCGATTATATAATGTTGTCCCTTCAACTATACTGGAGTGAATGTATGACATTGTTCTGCATTCTGTCCATCAATTGTTGTTTTTGCATTTGTCCCTTCAACTGTGGAAATTCTTGGTCGACATGAAGATCGTGACCACAACAAATTACATCTAATAATGGAAGGGGTTATGTCACCTAACAGTAAGCACACGTTTTGTGGTATGAGGGGGTAATATGCCCTACAAAAAATAAACAGGCCCTAAAATGGTCTTTTATTTCAGGTCAGCCCAGTCTTATGGCCCAAATTTATGCTAGAGGTTCAGGAGCTCTAGAGTGAAGGGCCAATGTAGAACCCTCTGGGAAAGGTGCAAATCTTTTTCTTAAATATCATAATGATTTATTTGTTTACTTAGGCAAACTTTTTCCAGGGATTCTTAAAGTACATTAAAAAAACCATGATATAAGACGGAGTGCAGACTTGTCAAGTTGAATCTAGTATCTGCAGTAAGAGAAGGTGACAATAAATAATTTTGGAATATACTTGCCCATGGAAGTTGATTTGCCACAACTCCGCTGGATTTCTATCCCCAGCCTCAGACATGGGTTAAACATTTTTAAGGGTCATATTCTGATACTGGAATGACTCGAAAAGATGCAACAGATCTAGGTTTATCTAGTCCTATTGAACCTCTACCCCCCTTGAAATGAAATTCAAAGAATCTATTAATGCTCTATCTTTTATTGCTCCTGGGAAGGCTCGGGACCGGATAGCATTCCATGCCACTTGTTCGCTGCTGAGCCAACAGTATGGGTTCCATATCTGAATTTGCTCATTTTGGAAAATGGAGCTCTCTGCAAGGTCACCCCTCAAAAGTTTGTCTTCCTGCTCCCCTTTTTCTGACCTTTTTCTTGTTAGCCTTGGTACTGTGAGCCCTTTACCACTGCTAATCAGTACTAAAGTGCATGTGCTCCCTCTCCTCTAAACATAGTAATATTGGCTCATACCCAATTGGCACATTTCATTTACTTATATGTCTCTACACATGCCCCGGGCCGGTAAGAAAATACTGCAGCACTGCTTCTGCCACCTGCTTAAGTAGCCCTCTAACCATTGCAGTCTGTATATGCAGTTTATACTGCCATATCAACCTGGCAAGATAAACCTTTTGCCAGGCTCATACTGTCCCTTTTTGTACATATGTCACCCCTAAGGTAGTCCAGTAAAACTCTAAGTACGGCCCGGGAGCCGAATGGGGCATTCCTGACCTTTACATGCGGCACCCTGGTCTCTAGCAGTACTGGGCTGCTGTTTAATCAACTCCACACTAACATTAAAACGATGTTAAAAAAACAGGCAAGACTGAATTTAAAGGTTAATTGAAATAAAAGAAAGGAAGTAATTAGAGTGTCCTGCAGAACTTGACTTTAGGAACACCATCATTTTTAAAAACATCTTCCAGAAAAAGTTTTAAAAATATGACAAATGTATTTAATTAACATGCAGAACCACCTTTTCACCTTAGTACATCAGATTAGGTCAGCGTATTAAAACATGAATTCTTCCCCTCCATCCTGACAACAATTTCAATGGTGAACTAAAGAGGCAACTCAGTTGTTGCAATCTTTGGGTGGTCTGGGCTCCTATTATACGTGAACATTATAGTTTATTGAATCAAACACAGGAGAAGGTTTTGTATAGCGTACATCCGGAAGTCATGTATTTTAAGATCCATTTGTGTGTGATAATGAAGGAAAAGGAGGGAAAATAAAATATAACAATTGCCTAGGATCACACAATTTGGTAAAGTGGGGAAACTGGGATTAATCCCATCTTTTCTGATTTCACATTGAACAATTCAACCGTTCTTCCTCTACTAGGAAGTACCGGCACTACAGACTACAGCCCTGACGGAACCTCACTTTTTCACAAAGCACTGAATCCTTACCGCGGATCAGTCCATAGGGGATGAATTTTAGTCTCCTCATTCCTCCAGCACCGCATCAGACTCACTACTGAGAGGTATCGTCCATCATTTCTATTATTTAATACCAACTCGGAACATTCCACTGCTTTTATGGTTACTTCGGATCTTAGCGCTGCCTTTTTACTTGATTTGCCCTGAAGAAGCCCCTATCTGGGAGAAACGCGTTGGCTGTTCTGTTATTGTACCAAGAGCACATCGTGAATAAAAAACACAAGAATCTTAAACAACGACGTGAAAATTCTTCTCTGTTTCTCCCTAACTGATGTATTTACTGTGAACAATTCTCTGTAATATTGCCTCTCATACCCCTGTGTTAACCAATTCAACCACTAGATGTATATGCTTTGCTTATCTTATACCCTCCCTACCGTCAATTCCCCACGACCCCCCGTCGCCTGACCGCCACCCTACTTGCATCAGCGCAGACCTCGGTCACATCACAAACCCAACTTTTTGACCCTTGGGAAAATGTTTGCAAGTACCAATGCTCTTGACAGAGTTCTTGGACTAGGAGGAGTGTCCATAATTGGGGCCCAAAGGAGGAATTTCACAGGTCCAATTTATTGTTTGTAGTAACGGTCTCTGTCTTATCGGAGGTCAGTTTTAGATGATTGCTATTCATTGTCTCAAAATGAAAAATATGGTATTCTGAAAAATTTCCATGATTCAGGGGAAATCATCTGCATAATTATAAATTCTGACTCGCCTATTAGGGAATGCACCAAGGGACGAATATACAAATGAAAAAGACGGAGATACAAAGAAGATCCCTGAGGAACTCCACAGGTTAGCTGGACCCTGGGGGATTTGAAGCAGGACAACTGGGCAGATTGTGACCAATCCTTTAAAAAGGATGTGACCCGACCAGCGCTAAGTCTTGAAGGCCCGCAGCTCTGACATAGCTGATCAAAAGCTCATGGTCAACCATGTCAAAAGCAGCTAACAGATTGAGAAGGACTAATGCCTGTGTGGTGCATCTGTCAGCCTCCTCCCATATATCATCAATGACTGGAAGGATGACTGCTTCCATTGAGTGAGCTACCCTGATACCTTGCTGATGGGAGTCAAGAAAGTTGGACTCCTTCTAGAAAGAGCAGAGATGCGTGGCAACATTTGACTCTGCCCCTTTGCTAAAAAAGGTAATAATGATATTGGCCTGTTATTTTTGTAGGTAAGTGGGCCCTCACCCGTTTTCTTTTTGAGTGGGACCACTATAGCCTCTTTGAAAGTATTGGGTAAAGTGCCTTGTCTAAGGGAGTGATTGAGAAGGGGGAGGTAGCTTTCTCAGGGCAATGGAAAAAGACCATTAAAAAAACATCTTGGAGGACAGATATCATTGGGGAGCCTGACTTAACTTTGGACAGTAGATGCAGAAGGTTTTCCTTACTGGTATCTGGGAAGACATAGGGCCCGATTCACAGAACAAACTTAAGACTAAATCCTAAACTTAGTACCAATCTGGTATTCACAGAATGCACCTAGTACTTCTGGTATTCACAGAATGAACTTACTACTTTTGCGATTCACAAAATGAACTTAGGACTTTTGCTATTCACAGAATTCATTTACGACCACTAAACTTACGTCCGCACTCGGGCTGGAATTTCCGCCCTCGGAGCGGAATTTCCGGACCCGGAGCGGGAAGTCCGCACGCGGGCCGGAAAGTCCGCTCCGAGGGTGGAATATCCGCTCCCGGGCCGGAACTCCCGGCCTCGGGCCGGAAATCCCGCATCAGGGCCGGAAGTTCCGATTACGGGCCGGGAAATCCGGTTTGGTGGCCATTGATCATGTGAGCCAAGGGTGAACCTGTCCAAGTCCCTACCATCCCCCACCATGCATCAGCTGACACACTCCAGCCAATCCTAGCTCGGCAGCACGTATAACTGCAGAGCAGACACACACAAACCCTTTCAATATGTCACTGAATGTGTTTGTTGCACTGCCCCTTGCCATGCAGCAAAACCACTTGAGGAGGAGGAGGAGGAGAGCCAGAGCAGAGAGGATCTTCAGACAGAGGATCAACTTATTTGGAATGTCCAGTCAAGATATAAGGGCCAGGTACCGTTTCCCTCCAGAAATCATCTTGGACATGGTATGTGAGTGGGAGCAGGAAGTTGACTCCGTGACCTGCTGCTCACATGCAATACCAGCATACCTCAAGATCCTATCAGCGCTCCATTTCTTCACCACTGGCTCATTCCAAAGGGTCTCCAGTGACCATGTGAGCATATCCCAGGCGAGCCAGTCGCGGTGCCTGCATCAGGTACTGCGATGCATCACTGCAAGATCCCACCACCACATACATATGCCACCGACACTGGCCCTGAGACAAAGGGCAGCACGAGATTTCTTTCGCATTGCACAATTTCCACGTGTGCTGGGTGCAATTGACTGTACCCATGTGGCCCTTCAGCCACCCCGCCACATTGCACACATCTTCTGCAATAGACACCGATGGCATTCCATCAACGTGCAAGCTGTCTGTGATGCCAGAGGGAGGTTCATTGATGTGCATGCGGTGTTCCCCGGCAGTACCCATGACAGCTTCATATTCCGCATGTCACCTCTTGCCCGGCGGATAGCTGCGGAAGAATTTGGCAACATGTGGCTACTGGGTAAGTACCAAGCGTTAGAAAGGAGGAATATGTGTTTTTGAAATGTCTGAATGCCCCCCTAAATTAACCATAGTACTTTAAGAATCATAAAGCTAGATACAGGGCCCACCTGACAATGCGTGTAATACAGTATAGATCATGTCCTGTGCAAGTCAAAGCGGGAAATCTAACCAACTGCCCTTTCCCCTCTACTCAGGTGACGCTGGGTATGCACTCACCCCACATCTCCTCACCCCTTACAGGCGTGCAGACACTGTACCACAGCGTAGGTACAATAGGGCACACATACGGACTCGAGCCATCATAGAGCGCACTTTTGGTCTGTTGAAGTCGCGATTCAGATGTCTCGACCGTACAGGGGGGGTGCTGCAGTACTCCCCAGAAGTAGTGTGCAAGATCATTTTAGCCTGTTGTGTCTTGCACAACATTGCCTTAACGCATGGCCACGTTCTTCACATGAGCAACCTGTAGTGGAATGGACCAAATGTGGATTGCTGTCTGTTGCCAATGATGAAACTTGGATATACACGACTGTGTCAATAAATTCCTTCCTGAGGCAACTTTGCAAGCCACACTAGTGGATGTCCCGAAAGAATCTATAGCCGCAGATGCAAGATGATACATGTACTGAGAGACACAGCCGGACCTCATGAGGATGGGTCTCTTAATCAGAAAAGGCCATAACCATAGCATTGTCGGCCCTGTGCCATCAACAGATGTGACTTTCCCACAAATGATGCGCCCACGATGTGAGTGATGCAATGGGTCAATCAGACACCATGGGGCAGATTAATGTGGAACTTGCGGCCCTTTCACGCTGCCGTTGCGTCACTTTTGTGACGCTGCGGTGGTGCAAAGCCAGCCCCATGCTGCGGGGAATGTACTATATGACGCATCTGGGAGATGCGTCACGTTGTAAAGGCCTGCGCCACATGTAGGCGTTCTGGCGCAGGGGGGGGGGCCTTCCGGACGCAGAAACGCCTCCTAAAAATCTACAATATTTCACTCAGTCACTTTTAAGGCCATGCTGCGTCAAAACCCTGCGCCTGCTTGAAGCAGGCGTAAGGATTGACGCAGCATCATAGGGATAGGGCACCCCCGAGCCTTGCTGGAGCTGCGTTGTGCATGCGACGCAACTCCAGCAATGCGCCGCCTTTCCAACGGGGGATGCGTCACGCATCTGCACATCCGAGCTGCACGGTGCACCAAAATGTCAATGCGGCGCATCTGTGTTGGCGCACGGGTGGGCAGATGCATCGCAACTCTTCTGACGCATCTCTGCTGATTAGCAGAGATGCGCCCGAAGCCGTAACTCTGCCCCCTGTGTCTGTGATATATCCACACTTCTCAAACACAATGTTCCGGAACACATCACACAACTCTGCAAATGAGCACCTAATATGGACTACATGTACCATAATGCAAAGCATGAGAAACTGAAACAGAAACTGCAGACATGTCTTGAAATGGTCACTTCACCCTCTTGTCACATTTAAATAATTCTCACATGCACTGTCTTTTCTTTTTTATCCACAACAGAACAGCAGGATGGCAGTAGATGTGATTCCAGATTGTGGATGGATCTGGATGACTACAAAATAGCAGGCAACTACTTCCTGTGATGTATTTGCTGCCTCCCACTCCCTGTCAAACATTTCCTGTATGGAATTATATGTTCCGGGTCATTTTCGGAATTTGCGGCCAAAAAGCGGAAGCTCCGATTATGGAGCGTACGGCCCGTGTGCGGAAACGCCGATTACGGAGCGTACGGCCCGTGTGCGGACCTCCCGCTCCGGAACCGGAAACTGCGCTTACGGGCCGTAAACTCCGAAAATGACCCGGAACACATAATTTCATTCAGGAAATGTTTTACAGGAAGTGGGAGGCAGGAAATACATCACAGGAAATAGTTTGCAGCCATTTTGTGTTCATTCTGAGTCATCCTCTATCACAGACAGATCCTCTGACATCCTGCTGCTCTCATCCTTCTTATTATCCCCATAATGGCTGAGGGTTACGAAGAGAAGGCACCCCCTTTCACTGAAAGTGAGTTGGACATCTTGGCTGAGGGGGTGCTGGGCAAATTTTCTCAGCTATATGGGGACCCTGAACACCAGCTGAGCAATGCAGCCCGGGCCAGGCTGTGGGCCAACATCGCCGAGCGCTGCAGTGCAGTGGGAGTCCACACCAGGAGTGCGAGGGCATGCCGCAAGCGCTGGGAGGACCTAAAACGGTGGGCCCGGCACAAGGCTGAGGAGCTGGTGGGCCAGTCTTCCCAGCACCATGTGCATCGTCCTCGCCTATCCCCACTGTACAGGAGGGTCCTGTGATCAGCTTGGCCGACCCTCCATGCTCAGCTGGAGGAGCATGAGCAGCAGGGACATGGTAAGTGCATCATATGCTAAATGTGTCTGGGAGTATGATGTGAGTGAAACAGTGCTGTACCATTGTGTGTCCGATGCCTCCATTCACAGATTCCGTGTCCATGCAGCAGTAACCAAGCTTAAAAAGGCACACTGTGGCATATGGACTGTACAGGGCAGAGTGCATTTTGGGAGTTGGAGTCTCGTCATGACAACTGGCTAAATGAGCCATATTTGTGCATTTGTACTGAAATCAGCTCTTCCCGCACCACTACAATTGGCACTAGGAAATCATGTGTGCATTGGATGAGCAATGGTACAGACACTGTCCTGTGTGCGCATGGCAGGCCAAAGGTTATTGGATGCTATGACTTGCATTGCATTTTTAGAGTGTGGGTTCCAATTGTGACAAAACATCATGTGCCATGGAGTCAAGACAGACTTTGACATCCTTGCATCACTCTTAAGCGCTTCTAAATTTACAAGGGGTGTCCACTGACAGACGTCTCAGCCTCAGTGGCCTGTTTCACATTTCACATGTACAGGTAGCTGTCACAAAATTCCCCCAGTGTTCAGCGGTGTACTGCATTACCATATCAGTCACCAAAGCCAATATGTGCCACTGGATTGTCAGTACATGTGTGGGGACAGCCAAAGGCTAGACTCACAATTTAGCTACAGAAATAGGCCAGAGCCTCAGTGCATGTGTGACCCACATTCGCCAATTGTCGTGTCCCATACAATGCTACAAAGCAGATGACACTTGTCCAGACCTTCAACAGCTGCGACTCCCTATGAATGGCCATAATCTGAGATTCGGGACTTCATGTTCTCCATTGGTGGACTGCTTTTGGAACCTGCACATGTAGCTGTGGCAGGACACACAGATCCCCAGAATGCCAGGTTGAGGGTTGGCCAATACAGTCGTGTGAGCCACACACATCCACGTGAGATGGCCATGTCAGACTCAATCCAGGAACTGACGGTGAACATACACGTAATGTCAGCTCATAGACACTGACAACTATTGAGTGTGATCAGAGGAAAATAAGTCTGACCTTGGCTCCTATGAATGTGTCTCGTCCTGCATGACACAAACATAACATTCGGATTTTGCTTACATTTCAGCAGGCACAGCTGGTGAAACAGAAGGGCAGCAGGACCTGGTCCGGAGCAAGAGGCCACCAGTGCGGCGGCGGCTACACCCACTTTCCACCAGCGAGGAAGAGGAGGATGAAGAGGGACCCTCAACATCAAGAGGCAAGGGGATTGCGCCCACCCGGACTGACAAGGGACATCCTGATGCTGGTGCCACATCCCGGGTGGAGGCTGCAGACATTGAATCGGGGGGGGGGTGAACACGACACCTCGGACCATGAGGTGTTGGAGAGCTACTCTCCTCAGGAATCTTCACCTGTGGTCCCTGAAAAGGTGTCCTCGGGGCAGGCCAACAAACAATCTGGGCCTGCCATCAGTCCCTCCCTACCTCTAGAGTTCCCCATTCCATCGGGGGACCCAGCTGCATCCCCTGCAACCAGTCCCCCTCATCGTAGCCGCCAGCTCCCCAACATCATTGGCTCCGGACCTCAGGCACCACATCCCTCCTTTTCCCCCCAGGCCCCTCCCGGTGTTGTTCCTCCTGTGGCTGTGCCAGTGGACTTGATGTGGATGTGTGAGGGTCAGCCAGACATGTCCGCTCGCATCCAGCTACAAGTGTGTATGGAGGTACGCATGATGCGAGAGGACATGCTCCGATGTATGGCCACCCTCACCACCAGCATCAATTCACTGCCCGCAGCCATCTCGTCTGTTGTCTCCCCAATCCCTTCCCATACCACTGTCAATGTCTCCCCCTGTCCGTTGCCCCACACTGTTTCCCCCCGTACTCCTCGTGTGGCACGAACCCAAGTGGTGCCTGTTCCTGCACCCGCCAGACGTGTGCCTGCATCGGACTCTGAGGATCTGGACATTGTGGTCCTAGAGGATGACCAGAAGGACACTTGACTTTTGACGTGAACAACTATTTCATTTTCCCCTTGTAAATAGACTGTTTTCCCAGACGCTCCCTGACGCTCCCTGACGTGTTATATTTTTTTTGCCCCACCCCAATCCAGGTTCCCATCTCCCTCTGCATTAAGATCATCATTTGTTTTCCTTTCTCCCTTCCAAATGGACGGTTGTTCTTTTGTACCTTCTCAAAATACAATTCGGAATACTAATAACTTCCACTTGTTTTACTTCATTCTGAATGTCTGGTTCTGAATATGGACACATATTTGGTGGGTCATCTGCTATGCACATAATGGCTGGTTGCAACGATGGGTTACACTTGTAACTGTGTCACACACACACATACCTTCTCACATCTCCAGGCCACCTGCAACGTTACACAGGACATGATACACAACAGATTATTATTTTTGGTAGGTGTTTATTTGGTGCACACACAAACACGTGATCACATTGTCCCGGGTTCCTGTCACTGGTGAGTGCGACGCCGCAATTTGGGGGGGGATGACCGCTCCGAGTGCTCAGGTCTGGCTCGCCGCCTACGTGGAGGTGGGTACTGTCCAAGGGACTGTCCAGGGTCATCCACATGTGCTGGGGCAGATGGTGTATGCACACTTGATGGCTGTACAGGTGGTGGTGGTGGTTGTGCAGGTGGCAGGAGTGACTGTACAGGTGGTGGTGGTTGTGCAGGTGGCGGGAGTGACTGTACAGGTGGTGGTGGTTGTGCAGGTGGCGGGAGTGACTGTACAGGTGGTGGTGGTTGGTGGTGGTTGTGCAGGTGGCGGGAGTGACTGTACAGGTGGTGGTGGTTGTGCAGGTGGCGGGAGTGACTGTACAGGTGGTGGTGGTTGTGCAGGTGGCGGGAGTGACTGTACAGGTGGTGGTGGTTGGGCAGGTGGCGGGAGTGACTGTACAGGTGGTGGTGGTTGGGCAGGTGGCGGGAGTGACTGTACAGGGGGTGGTGGTTGTGCAGGTGGCGGGAGTGACTGTACAGGTGGTGGTGGTTGTGCAGGTGGCAGGAGTGACTGTACAGGGGGTGGTGTTGGGAGTGCCAGTTCAGCCCGCTGGTGTGGATGTCTCCCTTTGCTGTGTTGGTGTGCAGTTGGTACAGGTGTGGGGATGTGCTGTCCTGTGGGCAGATATGATGGCTCCCCTCCCTGCGTTGACCGTGAAGGGAAAGGTTGGCTCACTCTCAATATGCCCTCCATCATCTTCATGGCCAAGGCATGGTGTCTTGCACTCTCTTCCCTCTGGATGGATAGCATGTCTCGCATATTTCTGGACATGTCCTGCCAAGTCCTATCCATCCTATCCAACACTTGGCTCAGCCTCTCCACCGCCTGAGGGAAGTGGACCATGTCCTGCAGGGAGTCCGACATGGTGGACAGGGTAGCCCCTATGGCACTAATGTCCTGCCTCACATCGCTCTGCTGTTGGAAGAAGTCCTGCTCCCACTGGTCATCACAGCCAGGTGCAGGCCCTCTCTGCAGCTGTCTGCCATGGATGGGATGTGCAGGTCTTACGGCAGGTGGTGGGGTGGGAGGTGGGAGCCTGTGGGCAGGTGAATGGTGCCCAGGGGATTCCAGCAGCACAACAGGGCTGGTACTACCCCCAGATGGTGGAGAGGACGGCAGGGATACACTGTCTAGGGAAGAGTGGGTAGGGGAACCACCATGTTGGTCCTGGACGTGAGGACTGTGAGGGAGTGATGTCTGTGTTGTGATGCGTGTGTGCTGTGGCTGGTTTGCTCGAGTCTGGGGACAGGCCATGGTATGCCTGGGAGGAGGAGGAGGGACGTTGCTTGGCAGAGGAGTTGATGCCCTGACCGATTTAGCCAGTCTGGCACGATATCGCGCATTGGCTTCTTCATCGTCAGACATGTAGTCCTCATCATCCACCAAGTAGAGGTCCTCAGGATATTCTTCCTCCTCCTCCTGAGCAGTGCTTGCAGCCGACATCACAGCTTGGAGGATCAGGGGATTCTCCCCTCTGATTCCCCGTCGGCCCGCACTGGTCATAGGCCTGTCATCCTCGTCATCAGCATCCCCTGGAACAGAGGTTGCAACCGTATTAGGGATTGACCTGGTATGACATGTGGTGCAAAACAAGGGTTTGTATCAACTGTACTTTGCATCAACAGATGAGGATCATGTGACCTGTGTAGGGTACCACCACAAATGACAGCTCACACCATAGCACTGAGGTGTTACACAGATACAGGCAAACTCACCAGCTCCAGCCACAACTCTCTGTCCCTTGGTGTTCCCCCCTAGTGTCACCTGCTGGACCTGTCTCCTCACGGGCCTAGCTGTCCCTGAACCATCAGCTGTAGAGGGAAGTGACAACATTCTCAATTATCTGCATCACCAATTGTCAGACAGGCACATGACACTCCTGATTTGTATTTCACTTTGTACACAACTGCTGATTACATGCAGAGGGGAATCAGGATCTCTGACATGGCTTTGGAGTCGAAGCCAGTGACACACCTCATGCTAGAATTACCTGAAGGACGGCTGCGCAAGGGTTGGATGTCATTCAGTCCCCGGGATGGTGCATGCTGCTGGGGTGTAATCCGGTCAGCAGCTGTGATAAGACATACAGGTCTATATTTTGCAACAAGAGATGGTAGCTCTGAGCCAACATGTCATTCTCAATGACCATTTGTGGGTAATCCAGAACTATGTGCAGCATGTTTAGCTCCTGAACTTTACATTTGGGCACCTGCTCACATGCAGCAGTTGCCAGCCGTTCCCTCCACACAGCAGTGACATCAATCAGATGACACATCAACAGACACCTCATGCTAGAATTACCTGAAAGACGGCTGCGCGAGGGTTGGATGTCATTCAGTCCCCGGGATGGTGCATGCTGCTGGGGTGTAATCCGGTCAGCAGCTGTGATAAGACATACAGGTCTATATTTTGCAACAAGAGATGGTAGCGCTGAGCCAACATGTCATTCTCAATGACCATTTGTGGGTAATCCAGAACTATGTGCAGCATGTTTAGCTCCTGAACTTTACATTTGGGCACCTGCTCACATGCAGCAGTTGCCAGCCATTTCCTCCACACAGCAGTGACATCAATCAGATGACACATCAACAGACACCTCATGCTAGAATTACCTGAAGGACGGCTGCGCGAGGGGTGAACAGCTGCAGCTAGGATGTCATTGAGTGCCCGGGATGGTGCACGCTGCTGGGGTGTAATCCGGTCAGCATCTGTGATAAGACATACAGGTCTATATTTTGCAACAACAGATGGTAGTTCTGAGCCAACATGTCATTCTCAATGACCATTTGTGGGTAATCCAGGACTATGTGCAGCATGTGTAGCTCCTGAACTTTCCATTTGGGCACCTGCTCACATCCAGCAGTTGCCAGCCGTTCCCTCCACACAGCAGTGACATCAATCAGATGACACATCAACAGACACACATGTATGAGAAGATTACTGATAGGAAGGGATAAATGACCCGGATTCCTCCCCATTATACTGCTATCACCTTTGCCATTCAGACTTACATATTTCCAGAGTCTCATGTTGTTTGTTGTCAAGTCAGAAAGGGTTTCATGTGTGAGATTTACAATAGTCAGGGACATGATGTTGCTCATTTGTGCTTCCCCACGCATGAAGTCACACATATTTGTATGAGAGAACACAGATGTCTTACGTCCGTCCTTTGAGTGTCCT
Source organism: Triturus cristatus (assembly GCF_964204655.1). Lineage (NCBI taxonomy): Eukaryota > Metazoa > Chordata > Amphibia > Caudata > Salamandridae > Triturus > Triturus cristatus. Next base: position 464,378,314 of record NC_140584.1, on the reverse strand, counting down.
CTCTTTGCGTACTCTATTTCCCAGATCATGGTACTACTTAGCTGACGACGATTGGTGTCTTGTACAGCAGACATCCAAACCTCTTTTGTCAAACACTAACCTATACATGTGAATACAGTAGGAGAGGAGGCAAGCAGAATGTAACATTGCGGATAGGCTGAAAGGCTTTGATGCCTTCTGCCTGCACTGGATTAGCGTGTTGCTCTTCAGCCTAGTCATTTAGCAGGTGTAACTACATGAAGATTCACCTTAGCAGCCCCTACATTCATCTCAAAGGTACACTACTGGCATCAGTGTTGGCCTCAGCCATGCTATTTTCATCGTGGTGTTTCCTGTCATTGAATTGCAAGCCGGTTGTGTTTTGGTCACTTCATATGACTCATGGTACTATTGAATGTCCATTCTGCACTCACTTGGCATACATTTTGTCTCATCCTTTCATTAGCCACCAGGGTCTGATCTTGCATGGGTTCAAATGCCATATGTGAGCATATTGTGATGCAGGACAACAGTGTTGTAATACACATGCAACATACGGCGGACGTGAAAGGCACATTTCTTGAGCAGTCAGCCTGATATATTCTTGGGTTCCCCTCCCTTGGCCCAGCACCGGAACAGTGTGTGGGCCCTGAACAGATGTCACAGCCAACCTTGTAGCAGAAGTCAGTGGGTGTCTTTGATTCTGGGAGGACCTCGTTGTACCTACAATGATAAGTGTGTTTTGCTACTTCACATTCCGGCAGCCACATGTGATGCACTAGATTTCTGGCACAAAGGATGAGCACAAGCAGTTGTGGGCACCAGCGTTGCATTAGTGTGTTATACGTAATATCATGATTGCTCCCACATTACTTCGAATGGGCCCACTACCTGGATGCAACCTATATCACAATGACATGTCTACGGATCCTGATGTGCGGTCCACTATCGTGTTTTGTTGATGGGCAACACAGAAGCCAGACAATGTAAGTGGTACATGACCAGCTGTGTGGACTGGGCATTTGATCTATATTGGAAACATTCAAAGTTGGACAGTGTATGCATTGTCAATACTAATGACCCTGGGATCTCACTTGTTCATCATTGCCATATTTCAGTCAATTACTTTGATTGATTACGTCTACAGACACCATTACAACATAGTGGGGACACCCTTTTGAGTAGTTGTGGCACTCGATAACAGGATTGGATTCCCAGGTCTGGGCCTGTTGCTGTAAAACATGTCATGTTCCGCAATTACGAAGGTTTGATGAGCCAAGACATGTAATATATTGTCTTCAGCTGTTCACAATTATAATTAGCTAAAGGTGGATGTCCATTGACTACTCCAATAGTAATGCAGCTATTTGTACATCTCTGGTTGACTTTCATATGTGGGCACTACATGTCCCTCGGTCACTCCTGGCAATGTATGCATTTTGACCATCTCCTGGCCACTTTGACTTACCAGTCGGTGAGGGTGTACGGTGGCGATGCCTCCCAGTAGATGCAGGGACCTCCGCTACAGCAGTTGTCTGTGCTCTGGCTGAATGTGTCAATGGGTGAGAAGAGAGAAAACTAAACATCTGGAATATGTGCTTGTGGAACATTTCTGTGATTTCCCCATTTCTTCTGCATGCTAACAGTGTTTTGCAGTACTGCTGCTGACTGGGCAGGTAGGAGCAGTGGTGCATTGGGGTCGTAGTGGTGTGGCAGGGTGGGAAATGTACAACAGAATAGGTGTCTGACTTTTGGACCAGATGGTTCTCTCAACTTCTGCTTTGTGCTTTCAGCTTGCACGGGGTGATTTACTTCTTAGAGATTTAGTGGCATGTTTCCACGCCCCTTGTAATACATTAACACCGCAGTTGCGTCACTTCTGTGACACAGCGGTGGGGTAATACAGGTGACACATTTAGACTTATTCCCAATGTTATGCATCTGTGGGGATGCCTCACGGTGTGCGGTCCTGCGCAACATTAAACATGCATCAGCTGTGATGTAGGCAGGGTGTGTGTTTATTTGGTTATGCCTCGTACAAGTGATGCATTGTAATCGCCGGCATTTCACGTAGTCACTTTTCATAGGGTGTTGCCATGCAAACTTAAACCAGCTCGAGGCACCTGTAATGAGTTGCCCAGAGCATTAGGTGTATGCGGTCCATGGACATAGTTGGAGTTGCGTCACACTTGCGACACTACTCCAGCAGAGCATCCCCCTAATGCCATCAGTTGCGACACCCATCTGTCTATCCCAGCGCCACAGTGCACCGCATTGTCAATGTGACGCATCCGCGGTTGCACAAGAGTTGGATTGGGTGTGGCATTGTTACTGGCGCATCTCTGCTGTTATTTGTCAATTGCTACTTAGCGGGCTGGTGTATTAATGCAACTGGACAGTGGCCATGTTTTCAGAAGTGGAGGAGGGATTTGCCATTTCCATCGCTAAGGATTGTGGGACTTGTAGTGCTACATACAGAGGGTGACACAGGAGTCTCTGACTTACGGATTAATTAATACACTTTGGACTACTTCCTTATTCACACTGACAGTGCAACACAGACCTTCTATTCATGCACTTTAACTTTTCATCCCACTTACCTGGTACCACGTAGCGGACGTCCCTGACAGGCAGCCCATGGACCAAGTGGGGGTGTATGGTCGTCAGGATGTCCTCCTCCTGTGTGGTGAGGCGGATGCGTGGTCCAGAGTGTGCGGCTGGGAGGATCCGTTGTAATTCCATCCTGGAGTATTTATCCTTTACCCTCAGCCGCTCATCCTGCCATTTTTTTTTAACGTCCTGGACAGTGCGCCTGTCCTCCCCCAATGCTGTGACAGCAGTGGCTAATTGCTGCCACAGGGCTGCCTTCTGGCTCCCACTGGTGCAGTAGGGGGAGAGTCCATAGAGGCGTTTGTGGTGCCTGACAATGAACTCCACAAGCATGGTGGTCTCCTGTGCTGTAAAGTTCCTCTTTCTCTTCAGCAGCTCCATTTTCTTGGCCGGTCTCTGCTTGGAAATACAAACTGCGTGTGGCCAAACCGGTTCCTTCACTGTGTGCTGCTTTTAAATGTTTTTTGCTGCTGGTCAATCTGTGTTAATTGGCTTCAGCTGGATCATGGTGGGGGATGGTAGGCACTAGCAACATGATGGCTAACTGGAGCTGTTGGCTGGGATTGGCTGGAGTGCGTCAGCTGATGCATGGTGGGGGATGGTAGGGACTTGAACAGGTGTTTCCCCTTGGCTCAAATGATCAATGGCAACAGTAATGTAGTCTGGTCCCAATTCTGATGTTCCGGCCCGGAAGCGGGATTTCCGGCCCGAGGCCGGAGTTTCCGGCCCGGGAGCGGATATTCCACCCCCAGAGCGGACTTTCCGGCCCGCATGCGGACTTCCCGCTCCGGGCCCGGAAACTCCGCTCCGGGGGCGGAAATTCCGGCCCGGGTGCGGACGTAAGTTTAGTGGTCGTAAATGGATTCTGTGAATAGCAAAAGTCCTAAGTTCATTTTGTGAATCGCTAAAGTGGTAAGTTCATTCTGTGAATACCAGAAGTACTAGGTGCATTCTGTGAATACCAGATTGGTACTAAGTTTAGGATTTAGTCTTAAGTTTGTTCTGTGAATCGGGCCCATATAATTTAACAGGATTGCTATCTTCAGTGAATGTCACATTAGAAGGAGGGCTGAAAGGAATGCTGTCCTTTATTATCCAAATTTTCTCAACAAAGAAGGAGTAAAGTGTATCGCACAAAATCTGTGACAGTTGAATGGGGATAGTCACCCCATCACTCAATCAATCAATCTCACCCATGATGGTTTCAAGGCGCTGGGGGACAGGGGAGGAGGCTCCGTTGAGTGCTGGGGCCATCTGAAGAGCCAGGCCTTGAGGTCGTTCCTGAACTGGAACAATGTGCGATATTGCCAGAGGTGGCGTAGGAGGGTGTTCCTGGCTTTGGCTGCGGGGCCAGAGAGAGCCGGGCTGATTGGAGTTGTCTTTTGGGTGCCTGGAAGGAGAGGCGGCTGTTCAGATATGCGGGTCCGGTGTTGTGAAGGGCCTTGTATGAGTGTGTGAGGAGTTTGAAGGTTATTCTTTTTTTGACTGGAAGCCAGTTGTGATTGTGGAGGTGATGGGTGATGTGACTGAGACGGGAGATGTCGAGAATCAGTCTGGCTGTGGCGTTCTGGACAGTCTGGAGTTTGCAAAGGAGTTTCTTGTTGATTCCTGCATAGAGATTGTTGCCGTAGTCCAGTCTGCTGCTGAGTGTGTGCGTGACAATTTTCCTCGATACGGTTAGTCTTTTGAAGCATGCAGAGGGTGTTGGAGCAGGTCAAGTATACGGTGTTAATCTGGCAGTTCATTGTGAGCGATGAGTCTAGGATGATGCTGAGGTTTCATGCATGGTCTGTCGGGGTGGGAGGATTTCCAAGGGGATCAGCTGGGTGTTTTTGGCATAAGAGACTATTTTGAGGTTTTTCGGGTCTGCTGATGGTTTCTTAAGGAGGGGGTTGACTTTGGCGTGTTTCCTGTCATCGGGGAAGGTGGCAGTCTCAAAGGAGCAGGTGATTGCCTGAAGTAGTTCAGGTGCGATCTAGAAGATGTGGTGTGGGCAGGGGTCTGAGGGTGCTCCAGAGTGGATGATTTTCAAGGTGTTTTCTGTCGTGAGCGAAGTCAATTTGAACAGGGTCTGTTGGGTGGTGTTGCATGATGGGGGAGCTAGAGCGGAGAGATAGGCTTGGTTGCCGAAGTTGTAGATCATCTTAATCTTATGGTGGAATAAGGTGCTGAGTCTGTTGCAGAGGTCTTGGGAGGGTGGGACGTCTATTCTTTTGCTGAAGGATTTGACAAATTCCTTCATGACGTAGAAGAGCTCTTTGGTGTTGCGTGCATTGGTGAGGATTCTTTCTTAGAGGGCTTTTTTCCTTGTGGATTTGATGAGTAGGTGGTGTGCAGCGGTGGCTGATTTGTAGGCGGTCCGTCTTTCCAGGGTGTTGTTATTCCTCCATGTCTTTTCTAGCCGTCTGCAGGAGCGTCAGGATTCTTGGAGTGCAAGGGTGAAGCAGATTGCTTTCTTGATGTGTCTTCCAGTGGCTTTCTTGAGGGGGTGAGTGTATCGGCGCAGTTCATGATCCTGTGGTGGAGGTTGTGTCCTTCGATGTTTGCATTTGAGGTAGTCAGGGGTGGGGTGCTGATGAGGGCAGAGGTGAGTTGGTCTTCAGTGACTTTGTTCCAGCGTCTGCAGTGGAGGTGGTAAGCGTGCTTGTGTATGGTGGGCTTTTTGAAGTAGAAGTGGATGCAGTGCTGATCTGTCCAGAGGTGTTCCATTGTGTGGCTGTAGGAGATGCTGTTTCCTTCGGTGAAGACAGGGTCGAGTGTGTGTCCCATTTTTGTGTGTGGGGGCAGTGACTAGTTGTTTCAGTCTCATGTTGTTGAGGTTCTGTAGGAGGGAGGCAGTGCTTGGATTGTCATGGTTGTCCAGGTGGAATTTAAGGTGTCCGTATAGGATGTAGTCTATGGATGCAAGGGTGTTGGGTGCGATGAGGTCGGTGATGGCATTGGTAAAGAGAACACATGGGCAGGGTGGCCTGTAAATGAGGGTTCCGTGGGGAGTCGTTTTGGGTTTAGTCTGGATCTGGAAGTGGAGGTGCTCGATGAAGACCGTTGTGTCATCTGGGACAGTGGTCATGCGGAGGCTGCTTTTGTAAATGACGGCAGTGCCTCCTCCTGGACAGATGTGCGTTCCTTGCACAAGATCTTGTGTCTGTCGAGAATGGCGGTGGCGATGGTCGGGTGCTGAGTTTGCATTGGTCCAGGTTTCCACATGGAAGGCGACCTCAGGCGAGTAGGTGTTTAGGATCAGGGTTAGTTAGTTCAGACGCTATGTTAAAGATTTCTTTGGACTTGTTCGAGGAAGCCAAGATTTTAGTAGAGAAAAAGATAGTCTTAGCTTGCTTGATTAATTTCTTATTAACTTTGAGGTGTGAAAGGGTCTCATCCTCTATCAATTAATTTGCTTGCTATTTTCTTTCAGCATGTTGAACAGCAGTTTTTGTTGTTTCTAGATCTTTAGAAACTCATTTGGCAGCATCATGGTGTTGAACTTGTTTTCATTTTTGGAGAGGAGAAAAAAAAGAGGCAGCCCAATGCATGGGAGAGGTACGTCAGTCAATCCTAAGTACCAGGTTCTAAAGTGAGAAAATAATCCCAATGGGTCTGCCAGAAATATTTAGGCCTAGAGGTAGGAAGCTGCAGTTTAGCAGGGTCCCCACTAACCCTGTCGCAGTGCGTCATACTTCTCAGTCAGCTCGAGGTGGAGGGGGAGCAGCCGCTGCCCCAGAGGATTGCAATTTCTTGCTTGGCAAGCAGGAATGCCAGCGATGCAAACCTATGCACGGATTTAGGAACATACCCATTGCACCGCAAGAGTGAAATGAGAGGATCAGGTGTAACTTCCACTTTAATCATGTTGGAGAGAAGAGGAAATACAGCGTTCCAATAGAGATTAATCTGGGACACATCCAAGCTAAATGTGAAAAATCTGCATCAGTAGTGGAGCTTTTGTAACAATGGGCTGGATGTGTGGGCTCAAACTGTACAATTGTAGCATGGTGGAAATAGGCTTGATGTAGTAATTTAAAATATAATAGGTTATGTTTATGGTTGGCCCATATGGGGCGAGTTTGAGAGCAACAATTGGACCATACCTTATCTGTAAGTGGAAAGCCCAGGTTAGTGCCCCATGCCTCTCTAATTTGGGTTGTGGTATCGGGTTTCAAGGACATAGAGGTATGGTACAGTTTAGAGACCAGTCTGTCCCCATCCGTGTCAGACAGAACAAGTGACAGTGGGGGAAAGTCATCAGGGGCCAAAGGGTAGGAAGATACGTGGGAACATAGTGTGTTGTTAAGTTGTTGCAGCACAAAATAGTTCACGTAGGAGTCATTTTGGAAACAGGTATCATCGGCATGTGTAAGGACATGCCCATCCAGGAAACCATCTCCCAGGAAATGGAGGTTGTAGCATTGAAGAGTGCATTGAACCATTCATTTGTGTGTGTGGGGATCCATGGGTAGTTAGCCAGAAGTAAGGCAGGAGAATAGAGGAGACCACTACCCAGTAGCAGGTGGAGCCTCAACCATTCCCAGTACATTGTGGAAATGGTTTAAATATCCATAGCATCTATAGGAATAACCTTCTGTAGTATAGATTAATGAGGACGGTCCCCCAATTGGTCCTTCTCAGGCTTAAGATTAGGGCTGTGAGCATGAGGGTGGTACCAGCGATGTGCATAGTGACATTGAGCCACTAGGTAGTAGAGGTCTGGGACTACAAAGCCGCAACATTCGCAAGGGAGTATTAGAATATTCCAGCATATACGGGGCATGCGGTCAGCCCAGATAAGTTATGTTAATAGACTACTGAGGGTATTAAAAATTGTTGTGTGAGAGGTATAGGGATATTTAATACAAGATAAAGGAAACAAGGAAGGACCACCATTTTGATTATCGCCACTCGCCCCAACAGGGAAAGAGGGAGTTTAATCTAACGCTCTAGCTGGGGCATAAACTCATCCATGGCGGGCTGCAGTTAACTGAATTATTTGATCTTTATCCCTGTGTATGTGTATACCCAGGTATGCAGTGCTGTCTGCATTTCAAGTTAAGGGGTACTCGATAGAAACAGGTTGTGAGTTGTCAGTGAGCGGAAAGAATTCAAACTTGGACCACAATGGAGTCCCGAGAAGTTGCCTAAATGTAGCATTTCCTGAATCAGTGGGGGAAGGTTATCAGAGGATGACCTACAAACAATAAAATGTTGTCCGCCAACAGTGAAATGGGAAGGGGGCATGGGAGAGCTGGAGACTGTGATGGATATGACATTCCTGAAGATGATGGACAAGGGATTCATTGCGCTAATAAATCAGAGTGGGGACTGGGGGCAACACTGCCTGATCCCTCTGGGACAGGTAAGACATCCATGAGGGTGCTGTTGACCTTCAAACATGCCACCGGATTGTAATACAGAAGCATGATGAAGGAGATGAAGCCTCTAGGGGGACCGAGCTGTGTTAGAGTTACCTTCATAAAAGGTGATTCAAGGGAGTCAAATGCTTTCTTAGCATCCAACAGAGTGACCACTGCAGTGGTCATAGGGGAGATGCTGTTTAGTACCATGAAGATAGTCCGTAGGTTTAGGGAGGTGGATTGGTGAGGGACAAAACCAGACTGCACAGGGGAGATGATTTACTCCATCAGTAGGGATGGTCTGGTAGCAAAGACCTTAGCTTAGATTTTATTGTCCAAGTTGAGAAAGGATAATGGGTGATAGGAGACACATAAATGGGCGTCTTTGTCAGGTTCCAAAAGTAGTATTAACTCAGCTTCTCACAGAGAGGGTGGTAGGCAGCCTGTGTCCAAGGATTCAGCATACATGATAAATAGGTGTGGAGGTAGTTGCTGTTTGAAAGCTTTATTGAAAGTACCCATTAATGCATACAAGCCAGGGGCCTTGGACCCATCTAATGCGTCAATCGCCTGAATGACTTTGCATGTGATTTATTCACTGAGAATGCAGCGCTGGCCATTAGTAAGCCATATCAAGGCAATTTCTGTCAAGTAAGGTGGCAACTCCGATCCAGTGTCGGACATGCGTGACGTGTATAGGTGTGCATAATAGCAATAGGAATTTGGGCAAAATGCCTCATTTTCAGCGATGGGGTTCCCAGAGTCTGGAAGCAGCTTGGTGATGTGTTCGTCAAAGCAGTTGGGGCCTCATAGCACCAGCGTGCATCCTGGGTGTCCCCCCTAGCCGTACCATCTAGCTGTGGTGTGTCTTCCCATGTATGCAACCTCCCTGAAAATAAATCACTATGAAATTATGAAAGATCTAGATGTAAGAATGATGAAAAGAGAAAAGAATACTGAACTTTAGATAAAATAAGGATGGCACTTGGTATGGTGGGTATTTTGTGATGGCTCAAAGTATTAGAGGGGTGATTGATGGAACAGGATTTTGCAAAAAGAAAAACTGCTCGTATTGACACCCCCGTAATGCTTACTAACATTGTGCAGTGGAAATTAACATACAATACACAGGAAACCGCTTTGCCCATGCGAGCACTAATGTGAACTAATGCATGAAAGGACTAGGCAGCATTTCGCATCGTGCATCTTACTTTGAAAATAACAATAAGTAATGCTGCTTTTGCTTGAAGCTTTGGTAAAAAAAAATATTAACATGGGATAGTGCAAAGGTGGGAGGTAAACAGGGAAAAGTGCACTTACATGTACTTAATAAATGCTTATGTTTTATTCGTCATAGTGAGCTGAATGGGCCTGCATTCTCCTAAAATTGACAGGGTAGATGGGGACTGGGGAAAAGCATGAATAACCCACTAAGTAGACAGAAAAGCTGAGCGCTGCAGAAGAGTACAAAAAGCCAAGGTTGATCAGGTACAAAAACATTGTCTGTCAAGAGACTAGACTGGCCGTGGGACCCAAGACTTCTTCCATGGACGTAGCAGAAAAACACATGTGAATGATGAAACTGTTACATGTTTTATGAATAAATGAAAAAGTCGAAGATTATGTAATGAGAACGATGTAAACTAAGAAGACTGTAGAATTATGAATGTGATCATGGTGGTGTGATTGACCACCCCCTAAACCATCTAATAAGAAGCTGAGTTTAATTAATAGTTTCAACTGTTGTGGGTTGGACATGTAGGTTTTATGGTATAACTGGGGTATCTTTAGGGGTGTGGTTTAAGTAAGCCAGCTGATGAGGTACAGAGCTGAGCAAAGAGAGGAGAGATAGAGGGGTGATTTGTCGCTGTCCGTCGGTTTGCAGAAAGGCCTAGCTGATCCTGTCCTTGTCCCATTTTCCTGTATCCTGAAATCTTTGTTCCCTGGCTCTATATCAGGGGACTCCCACTACCTCCTTGGTCAGAGGGGTGGTAGTTATCTTATCCTTTGGGTAAGTATATCTTCATGATTCGTACTTTGCATAATTATTTGAAAATGTTTTTTTGTCTCTGAAACTTATGTCTCTTCATCTATCCACTTCTTTATTTGCGTATCGTTCATTGATGATTTTGACACTGTTTGCATTTTGCTGATATTATATGATATAAATCGTATACACACCTCCGTCAAGTAGTTGGGGTAATTGAGGGGCACTCTGTGGAAGATTTAATAGAGACATAACAAATTTATGACTGGTCTTTCGTCTATATAGACCCACACTTCATCCTCTGCTCTCTTTCTGCAGCCTGAATGTATCCAAATTTCCTTTTACTCATCACTGGCTTCTACCTGCAACTGTCTAATTTCATCTCAAGTTTCAAATGAAGAAGAGAACATTAGATGGCAATTGGCATTTTCTTTTTCCATCCCTCTCTTTAGGGCTATTACATTTTGTGCACAGAAGCACGCTACTTGGTGTGCGTATCTGTTGCCCTTCATCAGATAATCATCTCCTGACTTATGTGCCAAACATTTGACCACTGCAATGCTTTTGGGCAATTGCAAAGCATCCAATATATCTTTCATAGTTTTGTTGTTCCTGATTGGAGAACCTGAAGAAGTCGAAATCCCTTTTGCATTTATAACTGCCCAAAGTCGTGGACAACTCCAAAACCATATTGACTATCAGAAAATATGGTTACCCTCAGGCTTTTGGCAATTTTGCATGCTCTAATCAGAGTTATTCAGCAATTTGGCAGTTTACCCCTTTTAGACAGGATGCTTCTAAAACTCCCGCTATAGTGCATACAGCATAGGCAGAACATAATACACCTTACTCATTCCCTAGGCATGATCCATCAACAAACATAACACAGTCTGGTTCTTCTAGTGGGGTATCCTCTATGTCAGGCCTGGGTTTTGTGCACAACTCTGTTACATCCAAACAATCGTGTTCTGCCTCGTCTCTTACTTCCTCACAATTTGAATTTGGTAACAGGGTTGCCGGATTTACGGTTGTGCACCTCACCACAGTCACATTTTCAGCACCCAAGATCACTCTTTCGTACCTATTCAGCTGACTATAGGTCATATATTACATCCTCGTCGGTGTCAAAAGAATCTCAAGCGAATGTGGCACATATACCTTGACTGGATGTCCCATCACAATCGCTTCACTCTGTTCCAGACTCACACAAGTAGCATCTACTGCTTTTAAACAGCCTGGAAACGCTGCCGCCACTGAATCCAAAGTAGGAGAAAAATATGCTCCTGGACGTCATGCCATTCCATGTTTCTAAGTTAAGACTGAATTAAGACTGAAAGTGCACATCCATCTCTTTCACAGCAGTACAATGCAAAATCCTTTGCCTAATCTGGCATTCCCAACGCAGGTGCTCGACAAAGTCTGTTTCACGATTTAGTAAAGGCTTCCATGCTTTCATCATCCAAAACAATCGGATCTTTCACATCTTTTCGTGTCAACCTATGTAAAGGTTTTGCAATCAGTGAGAAACTACTGATCGACTGCCTGCAGTATCCAACCATTCCCAAGAACATTGAAACTTCTCTCTGAGTTTTAGGTGGGCTCATTTGTTCGTTCTGGTGTCACCTTCCTGACTCCTTTTTCTATTTTGTGTCCTAGGTACTGGACTTCCTGTTTACAAAATTATAATTTTGCTGGTGACACTTTGTGTCCACCTTCTGCCAAATGGTTCAGTAAGGCAATGATATCTATCACACATGCCTCTCGTGTCTTTGATGCCACTAATAGGTCATCAATGTATTGAACCAAAACTGAATTTCCCGGCTTGCTGTTCTGCTACCTTCACTTGTTCCCACATCATTTTCTCTTTTAACATTTTATGTCTTGATTCAATAGCGTCACTGCAATAGTTCGCATACCTTACAATTTCGTCAATTGTTTTGCTCTGCCAGCAGATCAAATGCTGCTGAATCATGTTACTAATTTCTGGTTTCAATCCAAACACAAAAGGATACACGAACTGTCCCATATCTTTGTCTCCAATATTCTCAAACCTTCTGTACTGTTTAAATAGGTGCAACAATATTTCATAGTAAGCATGTACTGACTCTTTTGGTTCTTGGGTTGTCCTGTCTATCTTAACCCAATCTGTTTCCTTAGGGGATATTTTTCCATTCAAATAAGTGTTTACCTGATTATACTTTTGCATCACCTCATCTGATGGTGCACCTGTTTTAGGATCTCTAGGGTATTCTTCGTTTGGCCAATCGACAGTGATCTTACATTCTGTCCATAAATCAGCTGGAATGACAATCTCAAACAAACCATCTAAATCTTTTAACAAAACTTTTGAAATTTTCACAAACCTCCCTACCTGTTTGTACCACTCAACTGGTTTCTCCCTTAACCTGGAAAAAATGTTTGTAAGGGATAATATATCCTGTCTCGTCCAGGGAAGGTGAACATATCCACCACCTGGAACTTCTCTCATCAGACACGCCCTCTCAGCTTGTCCTGTCTCTCTCAACAGAAACAAAGACACTCCTTTTACAGCTGCCGCTTTTTTATTTTTAGTCCATCTACCTTTCCACCACTCTACATCTCCCAATATTTTCAAAATATTCATCAACTCCCTTATCTGTAATCTTTTCCAGACACATTCAAACTTTCCAAATCCTTATCAGTAAAATCCAACATGTTTGTTTTCTGCAACACCATCAACTTCCCTACATCTATACCATATTCACTAACAGCCTCTGTTATTTTCTCATGAAGATTTCTCGCCCTCCAAGTAATATTTTTACATAAAAATAACATCTCTTCATCTCGGTAAGTCCCTAGTCTGTCTGGACTTATCTTACCAATAATCATCTCTTCCAAATCTACTCTCAATTGGCTCACATTTATACTCTGTGGTTGAGGTTCTCATTTTTCCATTGCCTTTATCCAATCATCTAATTCATCTGGTGGAGGACCTACTGAACTCCCTGTCATTGGAGTGACAATCGGCCCTATTCTCCTCGGGTCCATTTGTATACTTCTCTTGGGGGTTTCAGTTATCATCTCACATACCGGAATATCTAACAATGTAGTAGTCATGTCAGCCTGTCCATCCTCATCTGCTACCGTCACCATTTCACTCCTGACACTACTCTTTGGAACGTATGTACTTTTGATATATTCTGTTTTTCTCCATATAATGAAATTACGGGACCGATTGTTACCGGTCCTGTCAATGCTTCTGCATTTAAACTTAATTGATTTATTTTCTGGGTCAGCTCTTCTCTTGCCTTATTCAACATGTCCATTTCACTTCCTTGTACTACTCTAGTTATTTTTGGGACTTATGGAATTAATGGGGTTCCCATTAGTGGTGCATTTGGAGTCACTTCACCTAAATCTTCTATATATGGCGGAGGTCTTTTGGTCAACATGTCATCGAACAACTCATCAGAATAGTTTGTGTCATAGCTTAATACCAAAGTCTCTATATTTATTTATTTCTCTTTACATTTACCTCCTGTCTGGTCTTCAGCAACTAAAACTGAGTACAGACCCTCAGTAATTACAGCTCTCCGCCATCTTTTTATTTTTTCTTCTCTTTTCTCAAAAGGATATCTAGACATTATATTTCTGTATCTCCTGCCGCCTCAATATTTCTCTCATTTGAATGCCTCTACTTCCCACTCCTCCAGCGCTTCATGCTGTGTAGGTCTGGAATTTGGCTCTACTGAATTCATTCAATCGCTCAAATTCTGTAAAATCCCTACATTAAACGAACCATGCTGTGGGAAAGCTATAACACTAGCATTTTTTGTATATTCCACCCAATTCTCTAACCAATTACATGGTTGTTATCCTCGCTCCAGCATCATAAAGGAAGCAGGCGTTTTTGGAGGTGGAATCGGAATTCCCTCACTATTCACTTTTGGTTTGTCCTTTTTAAAGAAATCCTTTATTTTCTTAAGCAACTGAATTTTCCAACTCTTTACGCTATTGTATCTTCAGCAAAACAAACAAGGAAACCTTTCCTTAATTGTATTATTCTATTTGTCAGTGTTTGTCCTATACCAGCTCACACCAACTGACCAATTGGAGCACTCCTAGGTAAGCAATATCTCAGCCAATACCAACAAAGCTTACAAAAGTCAACCAATTACAGCTCTTCAAGCTCCCGCTATCTGACCAATCCCAGCGTGGCTTTTCCTGATTTCAGTATTACTCCTTCTACTGACCCTCCCTTTACAAAATAATACGGCAATGTATTTTCTATGTTTTCATAACAAAAATTTAAAAAATAACAACATAAAATCTCCGTTCCACTAAATAAAGAGATAGTTTTGACTTCATACGAGAGAGTCTTAGACTTTGAGTAAAACAAAAACCAGCGCTATTCTACACTCAAACAAGCTACAGGTGGACTTGGTACTCCTCTAGGGATAAGGCCAAAGTTTCACAAAAGGACTTTTTAGTGTAAAAGAGGTCTTGGTACTCCCCTGGGGATAAGGCTAGTTTTCGGAAGTGGACCTTTCACAATTTCAGACACTTTACTCACATAAAATTTTTTCCCTAAATATAACACCTACAGCCTTCCGCCGTACAGTATAATAAAAACAGACAAAGTACTTCTGTAGTGTGATTACTTTATCCACACTCTTCTTCTGCCTATTTCAGGCTGAATTTCCATCAGGTAGCTCTGTACCTGTACTTCTAGACAACATAGAACAGGACACTAACTTTTTCATGTTAAGAACATTTAATCAATAATCAATAATTATTACCAAACTAATCAATAATTAAACCGTCCTCTGCTACCAGAAAACGAATCCAGCGCTACACTTAATCAGGGATCAATATTCAATAACATTACATGCAAAGGGCCCATACACATTCAACCAACTCATGAAATCCCTGTTGCGCTGGGGGTCAATTATTAATGACGTGATCAATTGTTTTCTTTTACAGGTTCATATTTAAAATTTTCTAAATACATAACTGAACCTGTATATCAACTCTCTTTCCTCTGGTTGATGGACATTGGTTGAGAAGCTGATGGTAATAATAGTACTATCTAACTATCTAGTTAGCTAAATAATCACAGACTCTCAGTAAGATTCATAAAGTGTATCGCAAATAATGTGAAATGAATGATCATCCCGTACAGGTTACAAGGCAAACAAAGAAATCTCACAAAAAGGGAGAGCAAAACATCAGCAAAATGCAAACAGTGTCACACCTATCAATGAACAATATGCAAATGAAGGAGTGGATAGATGAAGAGACATAAGTTTCAGAGACAAAAATACATTTGCAAAGTACAAATCATGACGATATACTAACCCAAAGGATCAGAGAAATACCACCCCCCTGGCCAAGGAGGTAGTGGGAGTCCCTTGGAACAAAGATTTCAGGATACAGGAAAATAGGACAAGGACAGGATCAGCTAGGCCTTTGTGCAAACCGACGGACAGCGACGAATCACCCCTCTAGCTCTCCTCTCGCTGCTCAGCTCCATACTGCATCAGCTGGCTTACTTAAAACACACCGCTAAAGATACCCCAGTTATACCCTAAAACCTACATGTCCAACCCACAACAGTTGAAACAATTAGTTAAACTCAACTTCGTATTGGATGGTTTAGGGGGTGTTCAATCACACCACCATGATCACATTACTAATTTTACATTGTTCTCATTACATAATCTTTGACTTTTTTTTATTTGTTCATAAAACATGTAACAGTTTCATCATTTACATTAGTTTTGTTTTTCTGCTACGTCTACGGATGAAGTCTTGGGTCCCGTGGACAGTTTCTTCTATTAGCAGACAAACAATGTTTTCGTAGCTGATCAACCTTGGCTTTGTGTACTCTTTTGCAGCGCTCAGCTTTTCTGTCTATTTATTGGGTTATTGTACTTTCCTCCAGCATCCATCTACCATGTCAATTTTAGGAAAACGGAGGCCCATTCAGCTCACTATAACGAATAAAACAGAAGCATTTAATAATTACATGTAAATGCACTTTTCACTGTTTACCACCCACCTTTGCACTATACAATGTTAATATTTTTCTTAGCAAAGCTTTAACGAAGAGCGGCTTTACTTATTGTTATTTTCAAAGTAAGATGCACAATGCGAAATGCGGCCTAGTCCTTTCATGCATTATTTCACATTAGTGCACGCATGCGCAAAGCAGTTTTCTGTGTATTTTCTGTGATTAGTATGTAAATTTCCACTGCACACTGTTAGTAAGTATTACGGGGGTGTCAATTCGAGCTATTTTTCTTTTTGCAAAATCCTTCTCTATCATATGTGAAGGGACTGCTATTTAGGCTGGGCCTTGCAGTTCAATGGGAATCTCCTTCCGATGCTGCCCTTGTGTTTAGGTCAGTTCTCAAAGAATGGTTAAGGGCTACTGTTGGACTTGGACCTTTTGGCATTCTCCTAGCCTTTTTCTGTAACCTAGTGTTGGTGATTTTAGGCCTCTGGGCACTTAAGCACTGTGGTCCAGTGTAAAGTGAGTGCGCTTTCTGTGTACATTAATGAGATTGGCCTGCCCTCCCATAGGAATGCATTGGGGATTCCCTGATCAGTGTGTGTCAGTGGTAATTCATGGTATGGGAGGAGCAGAGTGGTCGAGTTTGGTATGTATGAAATTGTGAGAATAAATGCTGCGCAATGGTGTGCGGAGATTTATTATGACTATGGGAGAAATGCCACTTTTAGAAGTTGGCATTTCTGCGTGCTATGTGTCTCCCTGCCTAATGTGAATTACATGTCTGGCTTGTGAGAGACAGGGGCTGGGAGGTGTGTGTGGCTCCAGGAGGGGCAGGGTGAGTCAGCGCTGGGCTGAATGGGACATCTGTGCTGGGAGTTGTGGGAGGAGAAATCCCCTGACTGAATAGGAATGTGCCTGCCCTGTACAATTCTGTCTCCGCCCCCTGTGGTGTGTCTGATCACCTAACCCCCATCTGAAAAAAGGGAAGAGGAGCTTGCAAAACAAAGTGCTTCAAATCCCCCTGAACCAGTTGCATCTGGTTCCCCCATGCCCTGCACTACAGACAAAGGAAATGTTGGTATAAATATAGGGGCTGTGACCTCATGAAAATGTTCGGTTCTGGTCTTGTGCTGTTCCTGATGTGATGGGGGCTTGCTGCTGCTGGGGCCAAGGCGGAACCACCATGGGGGCTTACCTCCCTGCTGGAGGGCCCTGTGTGCTGGCCTCCCTGGGCCCAGCTATGCCCCATGAACCTTTCTGCTTCTTGTTATCCTCAAGGACCTGGAAGATTTATTTGCTGCATCTAGTGCCTCAGGAGCACTATATTTTAATTATTCCCTGTGGAAAGAGAGTGTGGGCTTTGCAGCGCTGCGCTCCAGGAGGAGAGGGAGGGAATCCCCAGCATAGGGATTCCCCACAGTTTGTGCCTTGTTCGGAGGGAGCCCACCCTGCATTGCGATGCCGAGCGGGAGCCCACCCTGCTTTATGCTTATTCTTGATAGCGGGTGCCCACCCCGCATGGCCGTTGTGTTGGCGGGTGCCCACCCCGCATGTGGTGTGTTATTTCATTAAAGCGGGTACCCACCCGCATCGCAGCCGAAAAGCCGAAGGAAACTGCTGGGCCATGGCTGAGCGGGAACTGGAAGACAGGCACAGTTGCCTGGTTGTGGGCGGGCCAACAAGGGAAGCTGAGGTCGGGAGCAGAAAGTCCGGCGGGAGCCCACCCCGCCTTGCCCGGTGCTGAAGGGAGAAGTGCCGGACGGAGGCGGAAGTTAGCAGATGCCAAGCGGGGTTCCCGTGAGATGAGGGAAGCCCCGCAGGCCTTCACAAGGAGACAAAGCCTCCAGAGAGAGTCCTGAGTCAAGACGAAGCCCCCAAGCCTGCCCGGTGAGTGGGGGTTTTCCTTGGTGAAGTTAAGTGAGGTCTCAGTAGTGGGACCTGTCGGGCACATTGTCGGTGCCCGGGGATTGTGGGCAAAGCCCCAGTGAGGGGGGCTCCGTGTGAACTTGGTGCCGAGGTCGGCACTAGAAAAGCCTTGTGGGCTCCAGTGGCGGTGTTTCAGCCTCCCCCACCAAGCAGAGGGGGAGGAAGGTCGCAGTGATTGCCTTCTGTTTGTTGATGGCGCATTCAGAGGCATATTGTCGGTGCTTGAGTGGACCCGCCATTGCGGGCCGCTCCAACAAAGGGCAAAGTCATTTTAGGGCCTCAGTGGGAGGTCCCAAGTACCAGTGGTGCCAGTGCCTAATTTCCCGTGGGGATAGAGTCCCTGGGGCCGATTCACAGAACTAACTTAAGGCAAAATCCTAAACTTACTACTTTTGGTATTCACAGAAGTTAGGATTTTGTCTTAAGTTTGTCTTAAGACAATTTTAAGACAGACTTAAGACAGACTTAAGACAAACTTAAGACAGACTTAAGACAGACTTAAGACAGACTTAAGACAGACTTAAGACAAACTTAAGACAAAATCCTAACTTAAGTTTGTCTTAAGTCTGTCTTAAGTCTGTCTGTCTTAAGTCTGTCTTAAGTTTGTCTTAAGACAAACTTAAGACAAAATCCTAACTTCTGTGAACACCAAAAGTAGTAAGTTTAGGATTTTGTCTTAAGTTAGTTCTGTGAATCGGGCCCCCTGAGTGGGACAGGAGGGCACAGTGAGGGCCAGTGATGATCCCAGCTGCACGGCAATTAGTGTCATCTGCACCGTTTAGGTCTGTGCAATGGCGCACTTTTTGATGTTGCTGCGTTGGCAGCCACAAGCCCTAACTTTGCTGGACATAGGGTAATTGAGCCCTCTGAAAAGGTCAGTTGGCCTTGGGTCAGGGTTAGATACCTGGTGAGTTTACTGTGGTGCACGCCTGGTTTACGCATAGTTATGTTTTATGCCTAATGCAAATGTCATGTTATGATGTTGAGGCCTAATGAGATGGTATAATGCGTTCATGCTTAGGATGATTTATGCCTAATGTGATTTATGCCCCATGATTAGTGCCTAATTTGTTTGGGCTGCTGATGTCCTAGTGCGTAAGGTGTTTATGCTTAGGAGGGTGTCTTATACTAATGAAGTTTGGACCTAGCGTGTTTTATGCCCAAAGGGATAAGGGCTCAGTTCATTATGGTACCAGTAGTTACTGGTTGTGTTTGACACGTACTTACCTGTTCTGATGCTTCTGACAGTGGCCCAATTGGCCCTGTCTTGTATATATTCCCCTGTGAATATTGCCCATGCCAGTTGGCACAGTGTAAATGTGTGATTACTTTTCTAAAGTGTTTATGACAATACAAAGGCTATTTTTGATATAACCTTGTGTGGAGTTCTTTTGTGGTGTGCCTAGTGTGTTGCTGCTGTGTGTGTGTGTTGTGCAAACACTTTACACATTGCCTCTGGGATAAGCCTAACTGCTCATGCCAAGCTACCAAGGGGGTGACCAGGGGTTTTCCTCTGTGTTTAACTCCCTTGCCGTGAAAAGAGTGATGGTTTCTGCCTGGCTTTGGCGCAAACCTCAGCCAACCAGAAATCCCATTTCTAACAGCTACCTTATTGCACGTGCAATGATGTAATTGTAAGCTGGGCAGGTTGACAATCAGTTTGCTAGGCCATAAAGCTGTTCTACCATTTGAACCATTTCTTGATAAAGCTCAATGTGCCTTAGCTAAACAGCTGTATGTAAAATTTTGACATAGAATTTACAGATCAACATTTTCTGTATTTGTTGGGGAGATAATTCCTGTACTAGCACTATATGTCAGTCATGTCACCAGGAGTCCGAATCTCTGCACCATGTTCTCTTCTTTCGCAATTCTTACACAATACCTCCCTGCTAAACCGTTGCCCTGGAAGGCAGTGGTGGTAGGCTATTTTCTTATCCAGCAGCTTGAGAGAAGATTAATGTGAAATCTGAGTTAAAGAGTTATGAATCAGCAGCGGCATTTGACAAAAAGGCATACATATGAAAGATAACCAGTTCCTTATGGGTTATTGCTAATAACCTATAACAGATAAATAAGAATTAAAAAGCAGACATTTTAAACAGTATATAAAAGATGGAGTGAAAGATCAAACAATGATGAATAGTAGTTGTTGTGAGATGCTCACAGAATTACGAGATTTACAGATGGGAGAGGGCTGAATTGCTGCTACCTGCATCTCCGCTGATGTTGTTTCTACTTTTTGTTGCAATGTGGGCATTAGAGACTGTTGTCTCACTGTAGCTAACAGGAAAGAAATATACACAGTATTAAGACATCTACTAACATACATTCTGATGGCACAGTGATATCTCGAATACACAGTAAACCAAGCACACAGGGTCCTCTTCTGGGAATTATCATATGAGCTAAAGAAAAGAGTATTGTGCTGACTTTTCAATGCAATTTCTTACTTTAAGAAAAGTCACATAATCGGCTATTACAATTGATAATTTAATAAAAGAGGAAAATGGTTACTATTACGGATGTGTAACAGAATGTATAAACCTATCTTGTTATTTATGAACTGAAAAATATATTTGAAACAAACCCAAAAAGACAGATGGCATACTTACCAGTATCTACCATTGGTCTCAATTTTGTGTGCTGTTCCCATTTTGGTGCAGCACTATGAGCAGAGGTATTGGAGGGTAGTGAATGGGTAAACAGCACGGGCCCTTAAAAGGGGATTAAAACAAGAAATGTGTGAGCATATGTGATAAAAACAGGTGAGTATGGTCCAACAAAAGCATTGGTAGAAAGAAAATAGATCACTTGTTTCTACACCACCATTACTTTACTATGAATATGCCAATGCTCGTGCATGCCTTAACGTGTATTTCCAAAGCACTTAACCAATTTTATTTAGTGCTGTACATTTGCCCATTTTCTGCACTGGGAGTCAAACGTAGCTTTTGAACTTAAGAAAGTGGTGGAGTCAGTGTTTGTTTGTGTCTTCTGTATCTAGTCTCCATAATGCTTTCATATTCTTTCTCGTGAGATCCTGGCATCTGCTCATTATTTATTTTCATTTAGTAACAGCATTGATCACTTGGTATTCATTTCATCTCACTTTCATGAAAAAACTGCGTTTAAGTGCGGTCAGAATGTGTGGCTTTGAACATGATATGCTACGACTGGACTGAGGTGTACAAAAAAGTGATGGATGGATTGCTTGAATTATTCTTATCCACTAGTAATCACTCGGGACCATCATTATTTTTACCACCATGCCACCTCCGATTGGACACAGCCATGTGCAAATCAGCCTTGACCTTGCCCCAGGTCCTGCCTGAACTGGAGCACAAGCATCAAGGATCTAGCCAGGCAGTTCGGACTGCACTGTTCCCATTGGAGAAATGTCACTTCCAGCTCATTTCAGTCTACCTACTCCATGAGGAGTCCATGGAAACCAACAACAGGAATCCCCCTGCTCCAAGGTCCTTAGTTCACAGTCTCTGAACTGGGTCTATGCACTATGGAAGGAGATCTAAAAGTGATACACAGCTTTTATAGACTACACTCCTTCCTTCAAGCCTGCAAACTATTGGGGGCATTGTGAATGTACAAGTCCACAGACTTGATGATAAGACTTTGGATCATATGGACCGATGTTGGGTCCGCTTTAATAATCTACGCTCTCAAATTGCAGACTATAGGATGCAGATTTTGGCTTCTTGTGGTCCTTAGCCTAGTTGTTGAGGCTGCAGACTCTGATCTTCATTTTGAATAAACGAATCACTTCCTTAATAGACACTGGGCCAATTGAGGGTTGTGTAATATTAAAGAGATAACTCTTCTCATATACTTTGGCCCATCAATATGTGCCCAAGCGGCACAATCAAGATTTCGGGGCTTGCTAATACCCAACACTACTTTTTTAGTGCGATGAGCCCATGGTCTCTCTCGCAAGGTTGGAGATCTGGCATATCTAAAAACATGGGAAGGACTTCCTGTGTAGTCCATGGACTTGCTGCTTAGACCACAGACTATTTTACATTCTAAATGACCTTCTGAGCTTCTCATTGGCTGAGAATACTTCAACCACATAAAAAAAGGGCATTTTTCTTGGCAACAGGAGGAGAGTCCACTAATTTGTGATGAGCAAAAGATCTAATGAGGTACTGCTTTGACATACAGGTTAATATGTTTTTCATACATCCTGGCAGGAAGGAGAAGCTAAATGCAATCTCGGGCACCTATACGCTGTGTGAACACAAACGTAGCAATTGGGAAAACAGCCCACAAACTCCTTTCACATGTCAACCATGAGCCAACACTTAAAGTCAAAGCATGAAAATGATTATTCGAAGCAACTGGGGAGGTTGCTTGGTGAAGCACAGGCCAAAGATTCCTTGAGAGGTTTCGGACAAGTAACAGGATGAGACCAATCCTCACCTCAAGTCTTCACACTCTACTGAATGGAATGCAACATCTACATGTGGAGTGGTGAATAAAGTAAAGCAAAACAACTGGTGATGAGAAGATGGGAGAACATTTTAGGAAATTCCAGTAAAGCAAACAAATGTTTAATAGCAACTGTTCACTACTGCAGTATAAATATATTGAAACATGTTTTTAATGTGGTATACATGTTTAAACACTCACAAAAGTGGTGTGACATTCAGATGTGTATTGCAATTGTGATAACTGTGTTATGCTGCACCTGAAATGAAACCCACACCACCTTTGAGCTAAGCTTCTCTTCTCTTCTACTGCCTATAATCCGACTCCCTTTTCCTTACAGACACCCCCCGAATCCCCCGAAGCAACAGTGGAGGACACTCCATCTCACACCTGGCAGCCAAGGCTTGGAGCAACCTTCACCAGCACCTCAGGGCCAACCCATCACTTCAGCTATTTAGGAAAGAACTCAAAACCTAGCTTTTCGTATGATTAGATGACCACGATGCAGCAAGAAACCTCAGCTCCTTGAGACCCTCATGGGTGATTTACTGCGCTTTACAAGTCCTTGATTGATTGATTCTACATCAACCCAGAAATTACAGGAAACTTACTAATTTTCTATCACAGACACAGTACTCAGGTACCTGATCAGCAGAATGCACCTACAATGTTGACATTGCTTTCTTTATGGATAGGAAAAAAAGTCTTGCATTACCACAAATAAACATACTTCCACAGATTTATAATAAGTACTAGCTTCCATTCTAAACCTATAAAAATGCCACCATGGCTGAGGGGCCAGACAGTGAATGGCCTACATGTAGACTCAACTTAACCCATTATAACAATCTCCTGAAATTAAATTAATATGAGGGCAATGATCAGTCTGCCTTGGTGAAAAACAAACTAATTGTATGGAACCATTAAAAAAAAAAAGTCTAATGAACAGACAACAGGTGCAAGTGCAGGGAGAAAATCTGGCGATGGGTATATAAAAGTAATACATCATCATGCCATTGAACTGGTAGATGCAGAAATGCAGCATGTTTATTCCAAACAACAATCCACATGGTAGGAGATTCCTAACAGGGTTCAAGTCCTGGGTGCTGATTACAATGGCGTCCATCCACCATCGTATCAGGAATTGGGACCGCCGACAAGCTGTTGGCGGTCCCATAGTAGGCATTACTATGCGACTGCCACCACGATGGTCGCAATGCCTATATTTTACATTGCGTCGGGTGCTGCTAGCTGCAGCACCCAACGCAATGTAAAAACAGGACATATTACATATCCCTTCAGTACGTGGCAGGCACCATGTGAAGCCTGCCACATGGTACAGGGATATGAAGGGGGGCACCAACATCCACAACCAAGGGCAAGGTCGGAAGGGGGGCCTGCTACGGGCTCCCAATGTTCCTTTCCACCAGCCTTTTCATGGTGGGTAACCCGCCCTGAAATGGCTGGTAGGCACTGCCAGCATTGTACGATCCACGAGCGCCTGCGCCGCACCGACGGGCTCAAGGAAGGATTTGTGTCGGTCAGTCTTTATGACCGCCACACATCCACCCGCCATCATAATATGGCAGGTGGTAAAGTTGGTTACGATGGAGGGGAGACCGCCACAACAGCCTGTAGGTGGCGGTCTCTTCGCCATTGAAATCAACCCCTTTGTTTTCAGGACCGTAACCAACAAATACATTCATTCAACTAATTGCAAATGCAAAAGACACACAATTAATGGACAGAATGCAGAACAAATCAAAACATTCACCCCCAGTCAAGAGATCTGGGTTAAATCCATCATTCTTTTGCTCACTATGCCACCCCAGTTTAGCCCTGGCCATATGCAAATCAGTCTGGACCCTGTGCCTCATGAGAACAGTCCAGCCCGAACTGCCAAGCCAGGTCCTCCATGGACCAAAAACAAGCATCCAAGGACCGGTTTCGGAGTTTCACCCCTAATCAGCCAGGATAGCTTGATTCCAGTGGCACAGTGAGCCCAGGACCCACGTCTGCGCATACCTAATGCACTTAGGGCGAGAAAGCAAAAGACACACAATTGATGGACGGAATGCAAAACAAATCAAAACATTCGCCCCCAGTCAAGAGATCTGGTTTACATCCATCATTTTTTTGCTCACTATGCCACCCCAGTTGAGACCTGGCCATATGCAAATCAGTCTTGACCCTGTGTCTCATGGGAACAGTCCAGCCTGAACTGTCAAGCCGGTCCTCCCTGGACCAGAAACAAGCATCCTAGGACCGGTTTCGGGGTTTCACCCCTCATCAGTCAGGATAGCTTGATTCCAGTGGCACAGTGAGCCCAGGACCCACATCTGGGCATACCTGGTGCACTTAGGACGAGAAAGCAAAAGACACACAACTGATGGACGGAATGCAGATCAAATCAAAACATTCACCCCCAGTCAAGTGATCTGGGTTAAATCCATCATTCTTTTGCTCACTATGCCACCCCACCCCAGTTTAGACCTGGCCATATGCCCAGACATGGGACCCGTGCTCTCCATGACACTGGAATCAAGCTATCATTGGCAGTTGGGCTGGACTGTTCCCATGAGGCACAGGGTCAAGACTGATTTGCATATGACTGGGTTGAAACTGGAATGGCATGGTGAGCAAATAAACGATGGATTTAGGCCCAGATCTCCGTACTGGGGTGAATGTATGACATTGTTCTGCATTCCATCCATCAACGTTTGTTTTTGCACTAATTGCAAATGCCACATACATTGCATAACCTTAGAACACTCATCTTATATCTCTTTATTGCCTGTAATAGCCTGCACCAAAACGCTAAAATACTTCAGTGCCGATATGATCTAAGTGTAGGTCAAAAAGTACACTGTCCCAGCAGTTTCCAAAAAAGGTGCAACCAAAAAAGTGTTTCCTCTTTTTCAAACCATCATAAAGCAGAACTATAGTTAATTGAGCCACAAGTGTGAATAATGGGATTCAAATCCAGTAACTCATTGCTAAGACATAGCAAGAGTTGCTAACAAGAGCTGTTACCCACTGTGTTTATGTCATAATGGAAATCATGGCTGCTCTAGCTGGACTCTCTAGGAGCCTGCCAGAGCAGTGCTGGAAACCAGGGAACATAGCTTCTGGAGGAGAAGGCAACCAATAAAAGTGTTTCTTCTTTTTCAAACCATCATAAAGCAGAACTATAGTTAATTGAGCCACAAGTGTGAATAATGGGATTCAAATCCAGTAACTCATTGCTAAGACATAGCAAGAGTTGCTAACAAGAGCTGTTACCCACTGTGTTTATGTCATAATGGAAATCATGGCTGCTCTAGCTGGACTCTCTAGGAGCCTGCCAGGGCAGTGCTGAAAACCAGGGAACACAGCTTCTGGAGGAGAAGGCATAGAGAATAATAGAGATGAGTGGCAGGAGGCCGGGTATTTTTTTAAACATTTTGGGCAAGGAGCAGAGTCCAAGCTATATATGGATCCCCTATTATTCCTTTGCCTCTGCATAGTAGTTGAAAGCAGGGACATATGGTGTTGGGGGCCATACATATTCCCAACTGGCAGAGCTTATAACCCTTCCTGCTCTGCGCTATAAGAAATTTCTTATTTTGGGCGACCTCAACCTTCATTTTGAAGAAACTAATAGTAGGGAGGCACAGGAAATAGTAACTACACTTCAATCCCTTGCACTTCAACTTCAATCCTCTTCCCCATCTCACCAACTGGGCCACCTCTTAGACCCGGTTTTTGCTAACTGGGAGGGGGTGACAGTTGCTAAGCCTATTCAAATACCGTGGTCTGACCATTTTGTAATTCCCATAGAAGTAGCTTTAGCCCAAAGTAAAAATTTAGTGACTAAATCCAAGCCCCTAAAGCGTAGGGACTGGAGAAAGTTCACGCCGGAGGATTTTCAAGCCGCTTTACTTGCGGATCCTCCTCCAGGGAGCAAAACTTTGCTTACGGCGTGGAATACCTATGAGAAATGGATGTCTAGGGCTTTGGATTCGGTTGCTCCATGGACAACCAAACCTCCTGCCAGAAAATCTAAGACTGCCCCCTGGTTTACTAAAGATCTTATGGTAGCAAAAGCCAAATGCAAAAATTTGGAACGTGGTTGGAGAAAACACTATTCTCCCGAAGACTTGTTGAAATATAAAAATGAATTAAAAATATATCATAAATCAATAAGAGCTGCTAGAGGCGCCTTCTTTAAGGGACGCATTGAACTTGCTAAGAATCCCACCAAGGAACTGTTCTCTATCTATAAAGAACTCACTACTCCAAGCAGATTGGTGGCTCAAGACACCTACTCAAATGAGCTATGTGACGACATTGCGGATTTCTTTACGAAAAAGGTTAACATGATTCATGCCACCTTTGTTGGAAATCCGTCCATTAGTCACAATGGTGCGCAATACGTCGACCATGCATCTAAACCTTCCCTGACATGTTTCTTAGTTCCGGAAAGACAGGAGCTGCTCACCATTATGAATAGCATCCGGTCTGGTTCCCCACTGGATGTCATATCTCCTAAGCATTGCAAGGGAGCCATTGAAAGCACAATTGAGCAGATTGATCACCTCATCACTCTCTCTTTCCAGGAGTGTTACGTGCCTGATGCTTGGAAAAGGGCTCAAGTAATCCCTCTGAAGAAAAAACCTTCAATACACATTTCCCAGCTGCAAAACTTGCGCCCGGTCTCCCTCCTTCCTTTCTGTGCAAAAGTAGTAGAAAAGGTAGTGAACATTCAAATTATGAAATTTGTGGAGGATAATTCTCTTCTCCACCCTACTCAGTCAGGATTCAGAGCGGGCCACTCCACAGAATCTGCGGTCCTTTTTTCTACAGAGTGCCTGAGACAACTTGCGGACGAGGGGCAGACGGCAGCGTTGGTTTTACTTGATCTAAGTGCAGCCTTTGATACGGTACTGCACTCCACGCTGCTGTCTCGCCTCTCGGAAAGGGGAGTGACGGGATCTGCAATGGAATGGATTAAATCCTTTTTAGCTAACAGAAGTTTCCAGGTGCATTGCCCACCTTACAAATCCTCCCTCAGAAAGCTTAAACATGGAGTCCCTCAGGGCTCCAGTTTAAGCCCTACTCTGTTCAATCTTTACATGGAGCCTCTAGCTCGTATTGTGGAAGCTTTCGGAGTGGATATCGTCACGTATGCTGACGATACCCAATTAATAATCAAACTCACCGATAGCCAGTCAGATGGGGCCACAAATTTTTCCAACTGTATGCTCTCCGTAGCTGGGTGGATGGACAACAACTGTCTACGCCTTAATGGCGACAAAACTGAAATCCTTGTTGTTGGCAAATCCCCCTCTGCGTGGTCGCAAGCCTGGTGGCCAACACAACTGGGGGACACTCCCCAGCCGGTTCAGTCTGTTAGAAACCTGGGGATCATGCTGGACACGGAGTTTTCTTTTAAGCAACAGATCAGTAAAGTCACGAGCAAATGCTTTGGCATACTTAAAACTCTTCGGAAAATCCTTGAGTTACTCCCCATAAGTGCCAGAAAGACACTCATTCATGCCTTAGTCACACCTCACCTGGACTATGGCAATGCTCTCTTTTTGGGGCTCAGCAAAAAAGGTATTCACCAACTCCAGCGTGTGCAAAATGCCGCCGCACGTATGGTGCTCAACCTCCCTCGTAGAGCATCAGGAAAAAAGGCCCTTTATGAACTCCACTGGCTCCCCATTGAGGAGCGCATCAGGTTCAAGGCTCTCTGCTTAGCCCATCGCATAGCTCAGGGTAAAGGCCCTGGCTATTTGCGTAACCTTCTTACCATGCATCGCCCTGTCCGCCACCTCAGGTCTGCGGGAGAGATGAGGTTCCAGCTCCCCCGGGTTCGTAAGACCAGGATCGGAGGTGCTTCTTTTAGGTTCTTGGCCTGCAAACACTGGAATAGGCTCCCTCTTGATCTCCGTATGGAGCCTTCTGAAGCAAGATTTCGTTTAAAATTGAAAACCCACCTATTCCCGGGTACAAACTAACTTCTCTGTATCGAGGATTGGGGTTTTGTTCCCGGTCTCTGATCTTAGGGGAGCAGCAGCAGCATTTGTTAGCGCGGGGACACACTATGTTAGTGTAACCAGGCGCTTTAAAAATGGTTTTATTATTATTATTTTTTTATTACATAACATAAAATTACAGATAGGTAAAAACCGAATTACGGGGAACAATTCAGCTCGGGGTGCCGAGTAACATGATAGACAACGCAAGCTTCACTCTCATAGTCTATTTTATGTCACTCCTAACCCCTCGGTGAAAAGTATCCCTGTAATTCACTGTTACCAATCTATAATTCTATGTGTTGCTTTGCTTTTCAATAATTTCTGACACTGCCATTCAGAAATATGTTTAACCTGTTTTATGGTGCGCATGTTAGATACATTTTGTTGTGATGAATTATTGGAGATACTGATGTGACAAAACAAATTATTGAATCCTTCTTCATCACTTTGAATCATGCTCCCAAAGTGTTGTTTCTCTCTTCATATGAATGCAAGGGAAAGCATTGCCATCCAACTAGACATCAGTCTACCACTGCTATATAGTTTCGGAAAAGATGTGCCTGAATTGCTCTGCATTAGAAAGAGATGTGTATTTTTGCCACAATGGTGGTAATGCCTTGATCTTATTCAGGTAATGGGCTATTTTACTATCTTGAAAATGAATTAAAGCATCACCAATCACAGACCTGCCTATACCATTGCTTGCCTCCTGTGAGCACAATGAGGACAGTGTAAGGGCTGGTGCTTCAGCTGCTGCTCCCTTAGCACAAAGGCAGGAACACCTTCAACTATTCAGCCTTCAATTCCCTAGGAATCACTGGTGGCACTTAGAGGAGGAAGCATATGCCAGCCTGAGCAGATAGGTATACACAGTCTCTGCAGAACCTGGATACCGACAGAATCAGCCCTATGTGAGCTCCTTGACAGACAAGCAGACATGCACCACCTGCTTACTTACCTGCTGCAGGCCTAGGGATAGGGATAAGAGAAACTATGTCCTCAAGGGAAACCTACCACAGGAGACAGGAATGAAGTCCTGGACTATGTGGCTGTGATCTCTCACTCTGTCGGAGCTGGTCTCACCATCTATGCCTGAGGAGATGCTTTTCCCTTTCACTCCAGTAATGGAGCCGGTGAGAAAAAGGCAGCTGCTGCTGTACAGCCTCGCTGCCACTTCCTGCATACACGCACTCTCCCTTAAAGGGGGTTAGGGATCTTTGGGATTTTGTCCAGTAGTATAATTTGAGTAGGATACTGTTGTAAGTGGGGCCAAGAGCAGGCTACAGAAGTAAGCGATCAGCCGTGGACTGAGATTCAGCTTCCTGCTTGGACCTACGGGTGTGTATTCGACCCAATGGGCCCCAACAAAAATGTCACATGAATTCAGTTGTAAACAAGTTTTTATTGTATGTGTGTTCAAGAAATGCAACACAAATATTTGCATGTCAGAGACAGTGTTCTCTCCTGTGCCGCATAATCTACATAAACAAATCAGGCGTCCCAATGTGTATTTTGTGGCAAATGCTGCATGCTCTCAGTAAACACTTCTCCCATTCGGTGTTTGTTTGTGTAGAACTAACATCTGAACCGAGTGCATCTTTGTTTCCTACACAGCTGTTCACATATTCTTAGTTTAGATGTTACATGTGCTAGAAGTTATTCAGAAAACAAGTACCTGGAATTGTTCTAAACATGGGAGATGGTCTATCTTAAGGTATGCAGTGACTCTCGGAACACCATAGAGTTGCTGCATGTCTTCTCAATAGTTTCAAACCGTATTTTGTTTTTGTTTACTTTTTAAATTTTACTCTCTATGGTTGGTAGCCAAATTTGTTTAATTTTTTTCAAAATGTTACTGTTTGTTTGCTTTTACATTTGCTTGTTTGTGTATTATTCTTTTGAACTGTCTAAAACCCCCAGGACCTTTGCAGTGGATGCCATGCCCTTTAAGCAGAGTACTAGCAAGATATTGCTTAGTCCCCTAAGGAAGGTTAGGTTTGTCTCTCTATAGTTTTAACTCAAATTGGAGAATGGTATAATGTTTTAGACCATAGATATGGGGTGGCCAAGCAATACTCCTCCTGCTCGTGAAAATCCATGGAATTTTGCGAAGTTTTTCAGTAACTCCGCTGAATTCTGTTGGACTGGAAATGTGTCTGGTCGACTCCTTCTGGCATTGTGCAGTTTAAGTTAGCATTTGCGGCACCGTTGATGAACCAGAACCTTTTGGACCTGGCGGCGCAGGGTACGCCTTAATCTCCTGGGTTCTCCTGCTTAGCTACACAGAGACACGGGGACACTGTCGGCGTAAAAGATCAGATTTATTAGCTGCAGCTAGTACAGTTGTCCCAGAAGTACACAAGGTAGGTTCTCAGAAGACTGTCACTTCACTCCGTGGCGCACAATCTTTTATAGCATATATGTAAAATATACATTAACCAAATACACACCCAGAATACATAAGAAAGAGCCAATTAGGAAAGTTGGAAAACAGGACAGAACCAATAGGAAAGGTTTAAAAACAAAGTATCAGATGACTCGAAGAAGCCTTTCCTTCAACTGTGTTTGTCACCCCTCCTTCAAACTAATTCATTAACAGATCCACAACTAACTTGCAGGTGGCGAGATACGGTTGTGTGTATTGGAGGACAGTTGTGAAACGAGAGAATGCTAGCAGAGGACAGTGAAGGCCAGACGATAAGATAAAGTCAGAGGAGAATAGTGTGAACCAACAGATAGTTGAGACGGGGATTAGAAAAACCAGACAGGGATTAGTGTACTCGGCCAAACCTAACACCAGCTTTGCAAATAGAGGCAGAAGGTTAATTTTGACACAAAGCTGCAGAAAAAGCAGAAAAAGACTTCGATCGTCGTGCTGCCTGAGTGAGGGCAACACAATATGGCGGCGGAGCACAAAATGGCGGGTCAATACGATCACAATCGAAAATCGAAGTTCCTTAGACCCTCCTTTTGCCAGAACTCAGGCAAGATACTCAGGCTCATATTAATCTTAGTCAATGTCGATGGCCATAAGGTCATCGAGCTGTTGCTGTAGCATCATTCTGATATTCTCTGTTCTTTGTGACTTGGGTTTAGGGATGCACATAGTAGCACAGAGGTCGCAGATGGCGGGGCCGCAGTGCATACAAAGGCAACAAGAGAATATGATGGCTGAAACTACTCCAAGGAACGTCAATATTATCTAACCCCATTTGGACAGTAGTCCCCAAAACCACTCCAATAATGACCAATCTCCTTCGTCCTGATGAATCGACTCAGAGATCATGTGTAACTTAGAGATAGCTTGGTATACTGTTGGAGCGTCATTTGGTAAGAAAATACAGCAACTTGACCGGATCAATTTGCATACTCCACCACGGTCTGCAAGAACAAAGTCTAAGGCAACTCGGTTTTGTAAAGTCATGAGACGATCTGCCTGTAGTTGTGCCGTGATATTACTTAAGGCTCCTACAGTGATGTCTATGGTGGTTTCTACGACACAAACCAATTGCCTTATATTGGCCATTGGACCCCAAAAAGGAAGAAATCCTTTGAGGAAATCTCCTCCTTCTTGTCCTGTTGTGTCCTTGGAATTAATAATCCCTCTGCCATATCTGTTTCGATGATGATTTGCAGAAGCGGTGTATGTAGGGGGAAGAAGGAATGCTATATAGCAAGTACCGGAGATACCCGTTGGCAACCACGTGTAAGCCCTATTATAACAAATGAAATATGTGCCTTGAGACGGCACTAGAGGAGGCGAGTCTTGAGAGGAATAGACATATGTGTGGGAACAGCTATTTCTTTGTACAGTGTCAGCGGACTGACCATTTATCTGTAAACAGAAATTGCCCTGATGTGGTATAGTCCAAATCGGTAAAGATTTTCCTTTTTTAACTTTATCACTAAGGCTAGTGACATATTGGGTGACGTTCCAGTTAGTGTACGCTTTTCTTTCGTCAATGGAGATCTTACTATTTTCCATGATTTTAGCCATAGCTACCATTCCCTTTATCAATGAACTATGACTAAAATCCGGATCACTAGTACGTGAACTAACGGATCGTCTAAATTTGCTTTGATAGGCATTGGAGAAGATGACAAAATAAGCCCAAGCAGAACCTTCCTAGGAGAACGGAAGGACTAAATACGGCGTTTCCTTTTTCTACGGCATGAGTCCACACACCCAACAGTCAGCTGTATTGATCACTAATTGATGTTGATGTAACAACTGGACAAAGGAATTGTTGTAATATTCAGTTCTTCTAATGAGTTCATGTTGAGGAGGGGTATGAAATAGATGTGGAGAGACAGTAGAAGAAGACGAAGAGGTAGAAGGAGAGACTACTTTTTGCTGCTGGCTAATAACAATCCAATTTATACATGCCAAAAGAATACATAATAATATAATAATACATAAAGCAATACCACAACGACTATACATTGATTTACACTGATTCATTTTATCTTTACTTTCTCTTTTGCCTAATGTAGTTTCCATCTTTCTAAGTGGATGCTCACGGCAATCTTCCTCAATCACTTAATCACGATTGTCTGCTGTCCTATGACACTGCAAGTCCTACAGGCCTATTGCCACTACTCAGGTCGCAACTAAGACTCCTACCGTGACCTTGAAACCAGGACAGAATACTACATAGGAGAGAGAAATCTTAAGAGTTCTTTGTATGGATCTCAAATTATAATGTTCTTTATCAGGTGTAGTTTGATCTTGGAACAATGTTCGTGGATTGGTCGTATTCAAGCGACGATGTGATGGTATTGCTTCCTGAAGAATGTCGTCGTCCTCTTTCTCAGACAATGTTCCATTCAGGTGTGCATCACTGAAAGGTACGAATCGTGGAACTTTTTCACTTTCTGAGTCACCAACACCCCTACGAACCCACTGATCGAAGGGTAGAGGCAAAGGCACTTTCTTACAATGCACACCGTGAATCCAATTTTTCTTTCCTTCGGCTTTGACTGCTGTTCTCGTGGTTAAAAGTACCAACCGAGGCTCCTTCCACCTGGGCTCCAAATTTTTCGCCCTTTGGAAATTCTTGGTACAGACCCAATCACCTGGTCGGATGGAATGACCTGGGTCTGTGGAAACCTCCGGCAAAGCACTCTGAACCTGTTGATGGAGAACATGCAATTTAGTCGTAAGGTCATGCAAGTAGTCAATTAACATTGGATATGGTAAGTCTGAGTATTTCTTAGGGCGAGGGACTCCCCATATGTTAGCCGGGCGTCCAAAAACCACTTCGTAAGGGCTAAGTCCCAAACCAGAGTGAACTGCAGTTCTGGTGGACAGAAGAGCTAATGGCAAAGCATCGGGCCAATTGAGTCCTGTACTAGCCTGAACTTTTGCTAGTTTTAACTTTAAGGTCCCGTTGTAGCATTCTACTAAACCCGCTGACTGTGGATGATTTGCCACATGAAACTTTTGCTTGATACCAAGACCTGCACAAACTTTTTGCATGACTTGGCCCACAAATTCGCTCCCACTGTCACTCCAGACAATGCGCGGCAAACCAAACCTGGGGAAAAATTATTTTAGTAGAACTTTAGCTGTGGATAAGGCTGTGTTGTCTTTTAGAGGGTATGCTTCTATCCATCTTGAGAAGGCGCATACTACCATCAGAACATATTTGAGGTTGTTGCATCGCTCCATATGAATATAATCGATCTGCAACACCTCAAATGGATATGTCGGAGGAGCAAAGTGACCTGCTGGAGTTGGGGTTCCCTTTCCCGGATTGTACATCAAACAAACAATACAATGTTTCACTACATTGTCTGCACACTTCGGGATTCCTTCATTTTGCCACACTGGAGCTAGAAGCTTGCATATACCTTTTGCACTTAGGTGAGCTGGACCATGCGTCATAGTGACTACTGGAAGTACATAGGCATCTGGTAACAGCCAACGTTGGTGCTCAGACAATTCCACCCAACAACCCATCTCATCCAACATTTCTGTACTTTCTTTCCACTTGCTCAACTCTTTTTTTGTAGCCTCTTTCTGAATCGCTCTTACACTTTCCACTGTATTCTCATACATTCCTCTCTCTCTAACCCAATTTGCAGGACCCGCCACATACATTCGACTTGCTGCGTCTCTCGCTGTCTTTTTCGCTACTTCATCTGCAAATGCATTTCCTCGACCAACATCATCTGTAATCTTTTTGTGCGTACTACACTTCACAATTGCTATTTGGGCAGGCAAAGAAAGTGACTCAAGAAGATCAGTCACTAATTGACCATGTTGTATTTTAGAGCCATGAGAAGTAAAGAAACCCCTTTCCTTCCAAAGACGCCCAAAATTAAACGCTACACCAAAGGCCTACTGACTGTCGGTATACACGTTTACTCTCTTTCCTTTTGACAACACACATGCTCTCGTTAAAGCTATCAATTCTGCTGCTTGAGCTGAATTGTGTCTAATACATGCGGTTTCCACAACTGTATGTAAAGTAGTAACAGCATAGGCTGAAACTGTATCTCCATTAGGAAGCTTGAAACAAGAACCATCCGCCCATAGAATTCCATCCGGATTCTCTAGCGGCGTATCTTTCACATCAATTCTTCCTTTTGTCTCTTCCTCGGTACGGAGGAAACAATCATGTTGTTCTTGGTCATCTTTGTCCACTGGAAGAGGCAACAAAGTAGCTGGATTTAAGGTATTACATCGTTTGATGTGTACGTGACTAGCCAAAAGTGTCAACTCATATCCAGACAAACGAGCACTCGTAAGATGCTGTGTTTTTGTTCGGTTTAGTAAGGTATCCACTGCATGCGGCACCATAACAATAAGTGTGTTATCTAACACTATTCCAGCAGACTGCCAAATAGAAATCGCTGCTGCTGCTGTTGCTTTGAGACAACTAGGCAATGCTTTAGCTACTGGGTCTAACGTAGCCGAAAAATATGCACATGGTTGCTGTTTGTCTCCAAATCGCTGCTTTAAAACTGAAAACGCACAACCTTCCTTTTCATAAACGTAGAGCGTGAAGGGCTTACTGTAATCGGGAGTACCCAATACAGGAGCGGATCATAGAGCAGTACGTAAGTCAGTAAAACTCCTCTGACATTCGTCAGTCCATGGAAGGGGCTGAGGCGTATCTTTCAAAGTGAGTGCCAACAAAGGCTTGGCCAACAGAGAGAAGTTAGGGATCCACTGCCTACAATAAGAAGTAATACCCAGAAAGGCATGTACCTCTCTTTGTGTGGACGGCACAGACATTTGCGCAATCGCCTGAATTCATTCTGGGGTTAATCGTCGTCCCTCCTTTGATAAGAGAAGACCCAAATAGGTAACCTCTCTACGAACGTATTGTAATTTTGAAGGGGAAACCTTATGATTCAGATCAAACAGATGGCGTAACAATGCAACAGTCATATCTTTACAAATATCTTCTGAATCAGCAGCAATCAACAAGTCATCCATATATTGGATAAGAGCAGCACCAGACGGCAAATGAAAAGCATCAAGATGACATTTTAAAGCTTGACTGTAAATAGAGGGACTTTCACAATAGCCCTGAGGTGCGCGCTTAAACCGAAAGCTTCGGCCTCCAAGAGAGAAGCCAAAAATATCCCTACTCTTTCAGCAATGGGAATACTAAAGAAGGCATTCTTTAGATCGATAACAGAAAACCAAGTCGCTGTAGAAGGTATCATTGTCAACAAAGCAGTGATATCTGGTACTACGGGAAATTGCGGCACAACAATTTTGTTTACCTCCCGGAGATCAATTACGAAACGATATACAGGAGGATCAGTACGTTTAAGAACAGGAAGAATAGGACTATTGCATATGTTACCTCTCGTTTCCTCAACCACACCCTTCTGAATCAAATCATGAATGATTTCCAAAAGCGCTTTTTCACCTTCAGTAGAAATTCTGTACTGCAGAATACGTGGCAATTCAACATTAGGCTTAAGAGTGACAACATAAGGTGGAATCTCAAGACAACCCACATCGTTCGGACCCGTGGCCCAAAGCGTTGCTGGAAGAGAAAGCAATTCAGGTGGAAACTGATCTTTGGACAAATACATTGGAGAGATCAGTTTTTGTCCTAGAGTAAGATGTACACCAGAAGGAGAACAATATATCGTAGCATGCATTCTTTTCAATAAGTCCAGACCCAGCAGATTCTCACCGCAACCATTCGTCAAGAGAAGTGGAGCTTCCAAATCATAAGGGCCAATTGAAGTAGGCAAAGGGCAAGAAACTGGGTTACGAACAGGGGCGCCAGAAAATCCTACAGATACATTTGTTAAGCCAGACAAAGGTGCCCCAGGGAGTTTGGAATGAATGATAGAACTTCTCATCGCACCAGTATCTAGGAGAAATGGCTCTGAAACACCCATTGTAGTAACATTAACATAGGGTCCATTCTGATCTACTGGAATCGACACAACTCCCTTACTTTGTCTATGGCTGTCCTAGTTAATGTGAAGATTTTCATTCTCGCTTTCAACATAACAATCTTTATTATAATATTGCGTAGACCTAACATTTTGCTGATCAAAATAGTTCA
This sequence comes from Triturus cristatus, assembly GCF_964204655.1. Lineage (NCBI taxonomy): Eukaryota > Metazoa > Chordata > Amphibia > Caudata > Salamandridae > Triturus > Triturus cristatus. The sequence continues at coordinate 464,341,457 of NC_140584.1, read as the reverse complement.
CAGAATTGGGAGGAAGAAGGGAACGTTGTTCTTGGGTTGACATGCCTCGACCCCTACCTCTGTTTGCTGACTGGAGGCCAGCACGACCTCGTGGAGCAGATGATGCTCCATTGCGCTGCAATAAAACCGGACAACCATTTTTAAAATGACCTTCTTCTCTACAATAGGCACATTGATTAGGTCCTAACAAAGGTCGCAGAATATATGGCTCAGGTTTTTGATACAACCTCTGAAACTGTGGAGGCTGCTGAAACTGAGGCTGAACATAGCGAGGAGGATAAGCTTGTTGCAAAAGAACCTTTGTTTTTAGTTCTTTTTCTCTTGCTTTTCTTTTTCTTCTTTATCTCTGTTTTCATAATATTGTGCAGTAGCCAATATCTGGGCAGAAGAAGAAACAGCCCATGAACTTTCAGAATCTTTCAATTTGTGCGACAACTCTGGAAGCAAATTAAATGCTAATTTGTCCACAAATAATCGCTGACCACCCTCTGTAGCCATATCTTGAACACTGTGATCAATAAATGTCTCCTCGAAACGAGTGAAGAAATCAGAGACACTCTCATCTTTCTTCTGTTTGCATGCTGCTAATTTATCCCAGTTAACTCTCAATGCAGGCATCATCGTTTTCATTAATGTAATACTCCTACCAGGGAGTTCCGAAATCAAAGCGTCAGGCTTTGCACCACCCACTTGGTCTCTATCTGTGGCAGTTATAATATCCCAGTTAGCACCTAATTCCTGGGCGTGATTCTCTTTACGAATCCTAGCCCATATTGTCTGTGGAACTACATTTCCCATCAACATGTCAATATCAGCTAGATTCATGATGCAAGCATCAACTGTCTGTGATAATTCTTTGTAATAACCTGCAGGATTCTTACGAGGATCCGGTAGAGTCTGCTTAAGAGCCAAAACTTCAGATCGTTTCCATGGAACATGTACCCATATACGTTGAAAGTGAGCAGGAATAGCTGGAATATTACCTACTGCTGCAACCTCTTCCTTCCATACTGGAGGAACCTCTCTCATGGGATAGTTTTTCAATGTCAGTCTAACCGACGGATCGGAATCAAGGAAAGCCTGAGAGGACAATACGGTTCTATAAGAAATAAGTGTCCTTACAGCTTTATCAACCTTAGAACCCACAACAAGTCCTTTATCAAAATCAGCCTGAACATCTAACAGAACTTGTGGGATCGGACTTGAATTCACATCTTCCCATTCTTTAATGAGAATATCGCACATTCCATTAAAAACATATCTTTGCGTAGGCGCATTCCATTGTGAAAAAGTAGGCATAATGTCAGGTACACTATACTGAGGACCTTTCTTGATCCATTTACGTGCGAGAGAGTCCAACCTTTCTCGTTCTTCAAAATCTGGGAACTGACTGCGAGATTGTCTTCGAGCAAAAGCCGGAGACACATTTAAAGCTTCAAAGAAAGGAGATAGAATACCAGTGACGGTGTCTGTGAGACGCTTACGCACAGACGGAGAATTAGACATAAGAATAGGGGACAAGGTATTAGGCGAACTAGTGGAAGGAGAACCGATCATTGCAGGAGGAGCAGAAGGCAAAGGAGATCGAAGATCGGAAGTTGAGGGCAAAGAAGTTGAAGTTAAAGGCAAAACTGGCAGAGGCGGTAATATTGGAGGAGGCAAATGCGGAAGAGCCGGAACAGGCGGAGGTACTACTGGCAGTTGAACAGGCTGTAACAACTGTGGTGCATTAGTACCTTGTACATAGGGCGGAGGCAACGTCAATAAATGGGACATTAGGGGATCTTCTTCTAAATCTTTGTTATTATCGGAAGGGGAAACAGGCAACATCGGATAGCATTTATCTATCGCCATACGATGCTGTCTTTCTGAAATTTCCATCGCATTATTCATTTCATCATCTTTGAATTGTTGGGCAGCCTGTATAATTGTCATACCCTGTGCTTTCCTATCTCGTTTTGCTTGCTTAATTTCTCTCTGTTTGGCTTCCTTACGCCAAAGGCGGAAAGAGTCAAACATTGCCGGCCGGGCTTTTCTTTTGAATAGGACTGCTTCCAAATTATCTAGCACATCAGAGTCGAAACTACCATTTTCTGGCCATTTTAAAACATCATCTTTCTTCGTGTATCGGGTCCATGCCTCGTTAAAGGCAATGGGGCCAACACCATGTTTTGAATAAAGCTCATATGTGGGAGTTCCAACCGAAGGAATCGGACAAGAGTCCTCAAGTCGGGAATCCCTATTACAACCAAAGCAACAAAGTTTTCCAAACTTAGTCAGACCAAGCATCTCGTGATTTCACCTGACTGTTCACAAACTTCAAACTCAGTTTACGCAGCACAAATGCACTTACCCTCGGCTTTGGCTATTGCAATAGTCGAATCTAAGGACCAGAGGTACCAAGAAACAAAGGACAAAAATTGTGGGCGAGACACACGAAAATACTTAACTAAGGACGTCTTCTTACACCAACAGAGGCCCGTCTATCATCTCGCCTTACCATACATCATCAAAGGAAGGGCCAAGGCAGGGCGGCAGTCAGGGCAGCAGTCGTTAGTAGCCGTCAGGAAGGAGTAACCGCGCTGCAAAAGACCTTCAGACCACTTTCGACATACAGGGGTCGCTTGATGTAGCTCGCGATTCCTCCAAAATTTTCTTGCAGGGTTCCTCACGACCTTTGGGCAGAACCGGTACCACTGAAGCCGCCCGACGTTGGGCGCCAGTTGAAGAACCAGAACCTTTTGGACCTGGCGGCGCAGGGTACGCCTTAATCTCCTGGGTTCTCCTGCTTAGCTACACAGAGACACGGGGAAACTCTGTCGGCGTAAAAGATCAGATTTATTAGCTGCAGCTAGTACAGTTGTCCCAGAAGTACACAAGGTAGGTTCTCAGGAGACTGCCACTTCACTCCGTGGCGCACAATCTTTTATAGCATATATGTAAAATATACATTAACCAAATACACACCCAGAATACATAAGAAAGAGCCAATAAGGAAAGTTGGAAAACAGGACAGAACCAATAGGAAAGGTTTAAAAACAAAGTATCAGATGACTCGAAGAAGCCTTTCCTTCAACTGTGTTTGTCACCCCTCCTTCAAACTAATTCATTAACAGATCCACAACTAACTTGCAGGTGGCGAGATACGGTTGTGTGTATTGGAGGACAGTTGTGAAACGAGAGAATGCTAGCAGAGGACAGTGAAGGCCAGACGATGAGATAAAGTCAGAGGAGAATAGTGTGAACCAACAGATAGTTGAGACGGGGATTAGAAAAACCAGACAGGGATTAGTGTACTCGGCCAAACCTAACACCAGCTTTGCAAATAGAGGCAGAAGGTTAATTTTGACACAAAGCTGCAGAAAAAGCAGAAAAAGACTTTGATCGTCGTGCTGCCTGACCTCGAAATTGGAAATTGGTCCACAATATTGTCCTCAAAATATCATCAAAGCAAAAATATTGTACTTTTATTATTTAGTTTGTCAATAATATTGATTTCCTAAAAGTAGCATACAAAAGTATTATTTCCAAAATGGTTTTTATTAAGCCTGGGTGTAGAGACCAAACCTCTCCTCCGCACATTGTGACGTTCCACAAGCAGCAGAGTGCATTAGGTTTTGCCACTTGTCCTGATTTTCTGCGGCAGGAGTTTGTCCCGTGCTGGAAAATCAGAGCGAACTACACAATGCACAGCTTATTTCTCCTGCTTGAGGAGATATTCTACTTGAGCAGCAGCTTCCTCAACAGGAACAGAAAGTTTCTCAATGCAAGCAGTTGCGGCCATCCGTGACTGCCCGCATTGAGAAATCTCGCCTGGAAGTGGTCTGGAGTAAGATTTTCCTTGCTCGCGCTCGCTCATTAAAATGGCGAGCATAAGTGAGGAGAAACCAGCGGAGCGGAGATTTTTCGAATTCATCATGTTGCATGGAGTGGAGAAAACTCTGCAAACTTGGTGAGCGGAGTAGAATTTCACACCTTGGACTAGTTTTTATATGATATTTTACTATTGTTAGTAAAGTTTCTATATAACTATAGGTTACATTATTGCTAATGAAGAATATATTTATATTTTGTTGGTTCTTTGATTTAAAAGTGATTTCTGGATAGTAGTGATTTAACAAACAAATCTTTTATATCTAATTTATGTTTAACTATATTATTAATTGTTATGTTTTATGTATAGTTTTTCTGCTATGTTTGTGGGAATGGTGTTAGGACACTAAATCAGTCCCCACAAAAATATGGACTTTTCCCAAGTGTTATTTACGTTGCAGTTAGAAAGCTTCTGCGACCCCTTCTAAAATACCATAGTGTCCCATGGGTGTGCAAAGCAGGCACAAACGCATATTGCAGCCCTGGGACACTTATTGTAATACGGCCCCTGGTAGTAGCAACAGCGTCTGTTTATATGTCTGAAACAGATCAATGTGGGTGTGTCTTCTGTTCTGCGAATTACCTGAAGCTGTGGTTATGTATGTATGCCGTGCATGAGAGTCAACGCTGGTCATGCAGCAGGCTGCGCTGTAACTATTTTGCAAGTCTGTTGGCATGCTTACTGTACAGTGAATATACTGCACCTCCCCTGAGTGGTTAGATCAGTGACGCTTGAAAATGTACTTTCACTATAAAAATACCAAAACGATTGGCATGGTTAAAGCCAATTTGAAATGGCGTATTATATAAGTCTGTTTTAATTTTTTTCCAGATTGATACAGAACTCGACCCGAAATTATTGAAGCGCTTTACCTGAGCACCATTTACGTTGCACATTCATTTTTTGTTAGGCGTGGGAGATAAAGGGCCTCATTTATGAGAAGTGACGCATCGTTGTGTGAAAGCAGTGATGCGTCACTTCTCAGTGCACCCTCCTTGCGACATGATGGATGCGTCATATTTATTGTATGATGCATCATGTCGCAAGCTGGTATAGAATGAGGGGGGTGGCCTAGTGTGAATATGACTAGGACTGCAATATGCACCGCTGTAAAGTTATTTCAAACATTTAATTCTTTTCACATCAATTGACAATGGTCATATACATTTTTTTGGATATGAATTTCAATGGTTGCAAGATATACATGATCATTCAATGTATATACACTTATACAAAATTGTTAAACAATAATAACAAATCAAATTACAATACATGCACCCAATGCATTTCGGGACATTCGTGGTCCCTTCATCAGGGGTAAACTGTAAGAAGAAAAGGAGAAGGTATCAAAATCTTGCACATTGCGTGAACAGTAGATAGTGGTTTGAACTTAAAATAAGGTATACGATACCTTTTTTTGTGTTTGGTTGGGAATTCGCTAGTGCGCGTGTTCATTTTCTAAAAAAATAGCATGAAAGTGGAATTTGAGGAAAACTCATCTCTCTAATTATTGATTCGATTCAAAGCGCATTACAATGCCCAAATTCATACCTGGTCGGTTGTATGTGGTTCTGTGTTACATGATGCAGCACAATCTAAGGTCTGCGGAAATAATAACTGAATTTTAGCCATACTATGTAGAAAGTCACAGGTGGTAAACGCTAAAAATGAAAATCAAGCGAAGCTCACCTTGATTAAAAAATGTAAATGGCGCGGAAGCCGTTTGGCTTAAGAAGAACCAAGCCCAGAAATAAATGTGGACCGTTGCTTGTAAAGTGTCTGAAATGAAAAGGAAAAGCCGTGCGCGTCAGCTAAGGTCAAAGTTTAGACCCGTCTCAAAAAATAGAGGTGAACGGGGAGATTTGCTTACCGAGTCAGAGGAACAGAATAACGTTGTACGCTTTCACGAGCACTCTCAGCCGCGGTGTGCTGACTGATCAGTTTCCAGGAAGTTTAACGTCACGCCGTGGGCGTAAACATTGAAAAAAGACTCAGGGTTCGTCAACAGTGAGATACGAGATCATACTCAGTGTTGTAAAGTTGATAATTTACGAAGGTAAACTTTTTTAGAAAAATATATGAAAGTGTGTGAATATTCCGAGTTAATGCTTGGAATTTAAAAAGGTGTTGAATATTACGAAATGATCCAGTGTGAATAAAAGCATCTCAATAAAGTTGTATGCACATCAGTATTTCTGATGTATCTGTAGGCGCAAAAGTGACATATTGTTGGAATGTGTCACAAAAGTGACGCAACTCTAGTAATGTGTCCTTTCACACGGGGCAAGCCCCATGTGAAAGGGCCTGCATCAGTCGATATTGACGCATTTGCACCCTAGAAGTGGCACAGTGAAATCTCGTAGATTTCACTGCATCACTTCTACAAGGCTGACTTATGTGGGAACACCCACCCTGCATACATTATACCTGACACAGGTATAATGTAGCGCAGGGGTTTACAAAGTGACACATCTGCTTAGATGCAACACTTTGTAAATAGGGCGCAACATGATGCATTTTTTATGCCGCCGATGCGTCATAAAAAGTGACGCAACGGAAGCGCAAAACTGACGCAAGGCTGAGTGGCTCGAGCCCTGTTCCGCAGCTCCAAAGTCGGCAACTCTACCCGTAAGGCTGCATACCCTCCCCTGAAGTTTCCATCCTTTCCCTGCAAGCTACAGTACCCCCTCCCTCCAATTATAATAATTGGTTTGCACTAGAGTTCATAAAAGCCGTGATAAGTGATTATATGTTTTGGGGTGTGACATAGTTAAACAGGACAATGGTGTTAGTGAGAAGAGGAATTAATACACAAAAGTGTTTGTTCCCCAAGTCAGTATCAAACCGCTGTCAATTACTTTGCTATTTATATACGGTATCGTTTTATGAGCACATGCTCATTAACTTTTTCGACATACTTTACATATGATTGGCTACTGGGCTATTTCCCCATTTAGGGTCTGAATTTACCTAAAGAAATTGCGCAATACGAAGGAAGCAAAATCCTTAATCTTCTAACACATATCCAACCGTATCTTATGATGCCAGTCAAGGCTAACATTCCGGGCAAACAAGCAAGAAGCCTGCCTGCAAATTGGCTGACTTTATCCCCGTTTCATTTCTTCAAAGATGCAGGCTATGGAAGCCGCAGAAGAGCTGAACATCTGTCTTAGCATGGAGGCAGATATTAAAGGTTAAATTAACTAGAAATGAATAGAATGATGTATGACAGGGTACAGATGTCCCAGTCACAGTGTGATAATTTCGGCGGATAACTATGTAATGAATTCCATACATTACAGAAATACAAATGCACCACTTTAGGTAATTGTGATGAAAAGGTATGAGGCACAGTAAACAGACTCGGGACCCAGGGGCATTTTTCATTTGCTATTTCTCTTCAACCATCTTGAAATGATTTTTAGCAGGTTTAATGTAGGTCTATTACTACATGTTTTCTTTTTCGCGTTTAACTTCTCAGGCCTGGATGACATGAAGAACATTAGAAACCATTTAATATGTCTTATTTTCTGATAGATCGGCTAACCTTCTATTTTGCTTCTACAGTTTATGTACCTGATATCATCTTAAGGACGCCTTCAATGTGCCTTAAAACAACAAATTGTCACAGTTTTGAAATACTTTGAGAGATACAAATTATAAATTGACTCACACAGACCGTGTGATGCATAAATGTGTTTTGCTACCTCAAGTCTACTGCAAAGAACTGAACAACAGACTCCTCATTTAATGGGTTTGGAACCTCGGGAAAGACCATGTGCATTCCAGTTCACAGAGAATGCCACGATCAAGAGGGTAAAAGTAAATGCATGTGTAAACAGGGTAAAAAACATAAAGGAAAAGATGACTGTTCAAAAAGCCATTATTCGCTATTCCCGCTATTCATGAATCTCTGGCCAGAGGCCTTAGCCTCCACTTGCCCTATTTCTCATGCACGAGCGGGAGTTCACAATATATATCTCAAGTAACTACAACTTGTGCCCTAAGGTAACTATAACCTGCACCCCCACCATACATAGGTTTCTCATCAATATTTTAATTGCAAATCTTGCAATAATATTATCAATGATAGATATCAGCTATAGGAGATGTCATGAGTAAGATAATATGTGGGGTAATTAGCAGTGCATGATGAAATCATGAGTTATAAACAATTTAGGGAAAGAATTATAGTTACTTGAGATAACTAAAACTGATTAATTTCTGTGTTTTTTTTGTTTAAAATGTTATGTTGTTACTGAACATTTCACCTATCTATAATGTTTAGCCTTTGGTGTTTTCAGTGACTTTCTAGGTCTTTTTAAAAAAAAGTATATTTCATTACCATACCTAAAGCCAATCTGCTGATGCATGGCCTTTGGCCATGCAAGGAGAGAGTATCCACAGAGCCTGACCTGTGGCAGGGCCCCTTGGCTAATCCCCCAGCGGGCCAACCCACCTGAAGTCAGCAACCCCCTCAGTAGGCTGCCAACCCCACGCCGCACACGGCCTTTGGCATACACAGCATTGGATTGGCCTAGAAAATCATATATATTAAAGGGAGGGTGCATGCAGTCCCTCTCCCTGAGCCTTAATTGGCCCTGTGCCTCCTGAGCCAAATTGCAATAAAAGTGGAGGGGCAATGTGGCCCCTCCTTCCCCAAGCTCTACCCGCAGGACTGTGGGCAGGGAACCGGACGGAAGCTTGCCCCCATATCTAAAATACTGTGCCCCAGGGATGGATCCACAGGACACTGTAACTGAATCTGCCCGGGGGTGGGGCCTTTAAAGCCTCTGGGTTGGGCGCCGCACACCGCCCTCCTTTTTAATTACTGTCACTGCACCGGGGGTAGGGTCTCTAGGGCCTTTAAAAGGCGTGGGAGGAGGGGCTGCATGACCACCTCCCCTTTTATTGTACATTTTGACCCTGGAACATGGGGTCCTCTGGCCTAATTAGGCTTTGGGGGGGAGGGGGGGAGGCTGTGTGCTCTGTCCATTTATTTATTGACTAGGGCCTGGGGATGGGGGCCCCAAGAACTTTTTTTGCTCTGGGAGGGGGCTGAGCAGCCTCCCCATTTATTATACACTTTGGCTTTGATGATGGGGTCCCAGGGAACTAATTAGGTTCTGTAAGGGGGTCGCTTGCCTTCTACCTTCTTTTTTGACCGTAGCTCTTGGGAAAGTGGTCCCCTGAGCCTCTCAGGGGAGGGCGGCCACACTCCCCAAAATATAAAATTATAATTACCCCCGGGCGCTGGCCCACCCAGAGATGTTTTTTAAAAAGACATGCCGCATCCTGTGAGAATTCACGGCAAAAATTAAAAATTCATTTTTGGCCCCAGGCGGAGTTCCTCTGGGAGTCCACCAACAGACCTAGAAGATCAGCGTATCCCTACCTTGCTCCCTTATGTCTTTGTTTACCTTTCTTCTCAGGACTCAGGACTGACTGCCTGACCAAAATGCATTTTGATAGGTTTCTCCATTGTTCTACCATTTTGCACCCAACTCCCCCTCTGTATTCACCTGTATTGTTTTGCCATCCCTCTTTGGTTCCCTTTGACGTTTACCTGCTTGTTTTTCTGCAACTACACTCCTGCAACCTAACACTGTCAATCCTGCTTACAAAGAAAAGCCTGCTCTCCTCACCATCTCCTCTGAGTATGCCACTGAGGGTACTCACACTGTGGACAACACCTCACCTGCAACCTTCAGAGGCAGGTCCAACATATACAGCAAATATTAAGTACTGTGCCTCTCCTGATGTCACTATACCTAATATACACAACACATCATCACAGGTGGTGAACATTTACAGAGAAATTGGTGATCTCCTCCAAAGACCACATACCCCCTTACAGTGCTTCGCCCTTCCTGCGCGCTTTCCTGTTTCTTTTGCTTAGTGCTTGTTCACAATTAAGTATAAACTATAAATGGATTAAATTAAACACAATCCTGCATCATAGGCTTAATTGAGGAACTCTGGTGAATTATATTTTTAAGACTATAAGGAGGTTTTGCTAAACATACAAGGAAGATTGACACGAGAAGAGGATTGGTTTGTTTTCTAGTGCCATTTGTGAAATTGTAAATTGCACAGTATAACTAATTTTTAATTTAAAAAGTGCGAATGGGGCTAAACTACTGAAAGAAAAACAGTAAATGATTTACTAAGGAAAGGCAAAAAAGATTATTAAGGAAACATCAGGTGCAAATTTTAAGGATCAAATGACATTTCAGAAATGACTCCCTGTTATATAGTTTGTGTATTTAAGTAGTACACATTTCAATAAATATTAATACATATTAATCACTCCTGTCTCGGGTGATGCGCTGTGCTGTTTTGTCACAAAGACGTGATGAATGGGTGCTAGTTTATGCTCCTAGAACACTTCCTGAGATGCTCTGCTGCAACAGAACGTGGGCTATTGGCCTGTGGAGGGGTCGTGGACCATTAGATGCACTTTCTTTGGGGACGCACATTGAGTTTACAAACTGATAACTAACCCTTATCTCTGGGAGGTGGACTAAATTCAACTGCACATGTTGCAAAATTAAGTTTAAAATTACAAGAATATTGCTTTAAAGTGTTGCATGTGCCGGGTAAAACAAAAAAAAAGTTCGTCTCCTTGTCCTGCAGCAGGAATGGGTTTGTGCTAAGATGCTTATCTGGATGTTGTGGTTAATGTAAGAGAAAATTCTTCTCTACAAAGTGTACCACTAACGGAGAAAAGGTGGTTTGATGATAATGCTAAGGACGAAGGGACAGATTTACTGAGAAGCCACGCGATGCAACGCAGTAAGTCAACTTGCTGAACTGAGTTGCATGACAGGAAGAGAGCAGAAATACACCATATCTACTAAGATATGACACATGTCTACTCTCTCCTCGCACTGGTGCACTTTGTGCTGCTTAGCGCCAATGCAGGTACCCTTGTGCTATGGGGAAGGGCGCTTACGTTACAAGCAGGATTGTTTTTGTGCGGAAGGGACACCTTTCTGCACAAGAACAATGCTTGGAGGCAAAGGAGTAACCAGAAAAAATAACCCCTACTTTAAACCAGCTGTTACAAAACATGAGAGCAAAGCAAGAGGTCTCGACCATTTCTATACAGGCCTCTGTGAATTGTTTCCGCCTCCCAGATTTTAAAATAATTTAAACAAACAGGTCCATGTTTAGCAGACTTTCCTTCTTTCTTCTTCTTACCTCTCTGCCTTCCTGCATTAGCGCTATCTATATTTTATGGTCTTTCTTTCCTTTTATTTTTCATTCATTTTTCCTTCTGTATTTCCCTCTGTCATTCAATCATGCATTCTATCTTTCTACCTTTTTTCCTTTGTTACATCATTCTTTTTTTTCTAGATTATAGTAATCTTTTTTCCTTCTCTCGACTCTCTTTTAATGCCTTCTTTATATCTTGCTTTCCTTCTGTCCATTATTCTTTCCTCCCAGCTCACCTTCTTGCTACTCTTCTGCCCTTCTTTATATTATTTTCTTTTTTTCTCTCCATCTTTTTTTCCTTTGTCTCTTTCCTCATTCATTCTTTTTATTCCCTACTTACTTTCCTGTCCTTCCTTCTGTCCGTACTTTCACCATGCCTGTCCTTCTTTACTTCTTTAATTCTTTCTTTCTCTTTCCTTTTTTAATTCTTTTGTTCTCTTCTTTTTTCCTTCCTTTCAATGCCCCACCTTCCTTTTTCCTATGTCTCTCATTCCTCTTTTTAATGTTTCTATTTCAATATTTCATTTTGTTTTCCTGCTTTCCTTCTTTCTTTATCTCCCTCTATTTTTATTTTATAATTTTGTTGTTACTTACTTTCTTTCCGGCCACCTTTCTTTCTTTGTTTTTCTCTTTCCCGCCTTCCTCTTCTTCCATTCTTCATTTGTGCCTTCTTTCAGCCTTGCTTCTTTTCTTTTTGACAATTTTTCCTTATTTGCAGCCTTATTTCCTTTTCTCTTTCTTCTTATCTCACTCCATTAGCCACTGTATTTTTTGTCATTGCTATCATTTCTTATTCTTTCTGTCAAGTATTTGCCCCCTTTGGCACCACTTTGCTTAACCCCGAAGCTTTGCTATTAATTTTCTTTTCTTTAATATTTATTAGCTTTGGCTTTTATCCTGTGACCTGCAAATCACAAATAAAAGACAATAGTTGTTGGGGAAACATGGCGGCTGGCTGACGCCGGTCGCACGAGCTCCCGACCCAAGAGAGGAGAGAATTGCGGTTACTGCGGAAAATAGCCTGAAACCAGCCTTTAAAACGGCGTGATACTTCAACGCTTCATGATAGGAGCAGATAAGATAAAATTTAATGTTAAAAGTTTATATTTAATTTGGGAGGAAAAAAAACTCGCGCGTTCATCGCCTATGGCTTTCGATGCGGATGCGGAGCTGCAGTGTGGGGTTTGGTATGACGCTGCACGTCTTTTTCAGAGGGCTCGTCTCGCATTCACAGTGGCAGGCTTCCGTTTTGTAAAAGGCAGAGGGAGCACAGTACGCAGCGCATTGCGGAGGAGCGGACCCATGAGTGGAGTTGCTAGTTGCACAGAAGACCTTGAGCGGCAACAGACTATGGGGCAGATTTATGTTTCCTGGCGCATCCCTGCAAATCAGCAAGGATGCGCCAGGAATGATGCGTCACACAAGTTTACCCTTGCGCCACACATGATGCGCCGCATTTACAATGCGGCGCATCATGGCGCAGGAATAAACAGATGCGTGACGCATCCGATGGCGTAAGGTTGGCGCAGTGCTTCAGTTGCGTCGCAAGCGTGATGCAACTCCAGCACTGTTCCAACCTACCCTATCCCTAACATGGTGCGTCAAGCCTTACGCCTGCTTCAAGCAGGCGCAGGGTTTTGACGCATCAGCGTTGGGAAAGTGACTCAGTGAAATCTTATAGATTTCACTGAGTCACTTTTCAGGGGCATTCCTCCGACGGAACGCCCCCCCCTCTGTCGACACGCCCACGTGAAACCTGACGCAGGTTTTACGTGGCGCAGGGCTTTACATCGTGACGCATCTCCATAGATGCGTCACGATGTAAATATGGCGCAACGTGGCGCAGGGTTTACACCGCCGCTGCGTCACAAAAGTGACGCAACGGCGGCGTAAAAGTGGCGCATCTCCAATATAGATCTGCCCCTATGTTTATGCACTGCAGTGCGCAGATTGAGGGACAGCAGAGTGTCATATCTGGAGGTGGGATGTGGGAGTAGACTGGCAGATTCCAGGTACAGGGCTGTGTGCTGGAGGGGGGTTGAGGCTGATGGGTAAAGCGAAGCCCAATTACTAGTGCCACAGCCATACCAAGAGGTCGGACAGACCAGAGAGAGTGGTGGAGATTGCGGAGATATGGGTAGTGTGGAAGTGAGGGTAGTGCTCCCCCTAATTGTATCCGTAAACGAGTCGGGAACTGCAGCAACTACAGAGGCGGGAGCTGAAAGTACAACTAAAAATAAAACTGAAAATCCATGAAGAGTTAATATCAGCTCCGATCACTCGCAGAGGGCAAGATTAAATGAAGGGGAGGTAAGGGAGGAGGCGGTAGGGAGCTGCTGGCTGGTGCAGAGACTGTAGTAATTTCCCCCCAAAAGAAGGCGCTGAAGTCAGGAGCGAAGCCTAGACGCTGCGGCCCAAATGGGGTGCATGTGCCTGTTAAACCTGCACCCTCCTTGAGATCTTACTTTAAAATTATGGAGCATGTTGAAAGCTCGCAGGTTAGGGGGAATAAGCCACAAAATAAATCACAAAATCCCTCACTTCTCTTGGAGAATCGTTTCACTCCGCTGGCGGTGCTTACACAGGATGTAGAGCCACAAGCTGAAAATTTAAGTTCTGAGACAACCCCTAATTCCAGCCCTGATTCTAGCCCTATTTGCTTTGCTGGGACATCCGAAGGAACTACTAACTTGAGGCAGGCGGAGAACTCTAAGCAAAGCGAGGGTAATTTATCTGGCAATGAAGGTGAACACACTATGGAAAAGATGTTCTTAACCTTACGTCAAGATATTTTAAAAAAATTTGAGACATCTGAAATGAAGCAAAAGGGGATTCGCGATAAATGTGAGGTACTGGAGGAGAAGCTTGATGACCTTGCACTGTGCACTGAAAAATTAGAAGGGTAGGTTAAAACCCTATCAGAAGCGATGACGGGCAACACTAAGGATATCCAGTTTCTAAGAAAACAGAACAAAGAACAGCGAGATGATCAAGAACGGCTCAAAACTCAATCCCAAAGCAACAATTTAAGATTTCTCAAAATCCCTGAGGGGGCCGAGAAAGGGGATGTTAAGGCCTTTATATGTGGCCTCTTGAGAGAGAATGTTTTGAAGGATAGGCCAGATATCAAATCAGGTCAGATCTTGGTAAGAGGACTGCCCAGAGGCAATGGGAACTGGGCTCTAGAATGAATGATCGGTTGTGTAAGGGCACTCAGGTCCAGCTAAAATTCCCAGCAATGCTAAAAATTATGTGGTGAAACAAAATGTACAATATAAGCAACCCAGAAGAAGTCGATATTTTTATTATCACAGATGGAATGATAAGATAGGTTTATGGTTTATGGTATTTGAGCCCTATAAAGAATATGTACTATTGTATGGAAGAATCTTATTGATAGGCTGTTTTCTTTGTTTGCATTTCTACTCTTTATATTCATTTCTTGTTTTGTTAGTCTCTCCTCTCTGGGAGGGATGGGAAACATCCCAAAGGGCGGAATCTATCGCCCTAGTTTGGCAGAGGGGGTTTCCCGGGGGAGGGTGGATTGAGGGCACTGGGTGTGGGGAGCAGTGGGAGTAAAATAAAAAAAATAGTCCTCATCTGCTTATGTTTTGAAGGGGAAGAGATAAGAGCAAAGACCACCTTAACAAGAAGGTTGGCAGAATAAGGACAAAAAACAAAAACAAAAAAACAAATAAAAGGCAATCATTGGCAATATAAAACAAGTTCTTCTGACCCCTGCCCTTGCTTAGAGGCATTCTGCAGCACACATTGAAAGAGGGAATAATGAGGAGAAATATCCTAACTTGGAAAGGCATACAATTTTGACACAACCCCTGGTTAACTGACCTGGAATTGTGTCAAAATCGCTGGGTGGATGCAAGGGAAAACCCATGCTCCTTTGAATGCCTTCTCAATGCAGTGTAACACAAGGTATTAATTTGCACTGCATTGCGTTACTCTGGATTTATTAAGCAGCACTGACCCATGCTAGCTGGCTTTGCATGGCTGAGTAAATCCCATTTGTGGACTTGCATTGCCTTGTGTCACCTTGCGTGGCGCAGAGGTAATGCAAACCCTTAATAAATTTGACCCAAAGTGCTTTGTAAGGCAAATAATATACCTATTCAGGTTGGCTGCCCATCAACAATTGCAAAGGGAGTTACACTCCAATGCCCAGATTGGGAATCATCTTAGTGTGCTCACTAACATTCTCCATAAAGTGTGAGAAAAAATATTAGGGAAGCCAGTCACCACGGCCACATGGGCATGTCTGCCTTAAACAAATTCCTTAAGAACACAATTCTGCTGGCCTGGTAAGGATCCTGAAGCTGATCGTTATATGAGGAGCTGTGTGGAAGGTTCTGACTGTGAAAAGAATCTCAAATGCACCTTACGGCAAAGCAACCAACCCCTTAGCCTCAGTTTTCCATTGCAAAAGCATGAGTTTGATATCTCTGGCCCATTCAAAAGTCTTCCTACACATACACAGTATGGCTTTGGCATGGTAGATTACTACTCCAAGTGGAATGAGGTAACATTCACTGAAAGGGTGACCACTAATGTTGTCAGAAATGTTTTGGACAGAAATTTTCAGTAGGGAAGTATTCCCCAAATCCATTGTCACAGCAATGGTATTCAGTTTGCAATTAAGGAAATTATGAATTTCCACAAATTCTACAATATCAAATACACTTTTACTGCTGTGTATGATCCTCAATCCAATGGTTTGGTTTAAAGATTGAATCACCATCTTAAAGATAGCATCCACATGGTTTTGTAAAACAGAATTTAAATCTTTATTTCACCACAACTATTAGTCGATTCAATTTACTGAGCAGTAGAACACCCATATTTGACATGTGTCCATGGTGGTTACTTAAAAGGCGTTCTTCCAAACATTATTTCAATGTAAGTGTGGATCAAAGTATTGTTAGGAAGAGAAACAGTCGCTGGCCAAACAAAGGTATGATGAAGTAAACAATTTAAAAAAACTTGGGTTGTCATTGGGGATGTGGTAAGCATAAGGTTACCAGTAAGGTTAGCGAAAAGCAATTCTAGATTTTTAAAACCTTTAAAGGCAGAAAGTTGAACAAGGGAAGTGTTATCTCAAAGGATGGGAAATGTTGGAGTATCAGAAGGGTTGCTAAAATGTGTGACTATATGTGCTTGTTCTGGTGAGGAGCACAAGCAAGATGATGATATAATGTATTCAGGTCCTGATCTGGATTTTAATTTTACTATAATGCTTTGTTTATTATTTATTTATTTATTTATGTATTTATTTATTTATTTGGTGTTTTATACACCATGAACATGACCCTAAGTAGGGTATTAGAGCGATTTACATTCACATATCTTTAAACTTAGAACAAACGAATGCCATGCAGATTTAGTAAAAATGATCAATGTACATCAAGTTGCTAGAAACAGTTATGCTACAAGAGCATAAGCAATTGTACAATAATTTGTGAAGAAACATTTGTGCTTTAACATTCATATCTACAAGATCCAAATGAGGTTAATAGATGATGTGTAGTAGCATGTGTATGAACAAGAAAGTCCTTTGATAATGTCAATTCTGTTGAATTTATGGAAGGAATTTGCTCATAAAAAAGGATTTGGCTTCATTTTTGAAAGCAGAGATAGACGAAATTCTTCTAATGTTAGGGGGGAGAGCGTTCCAGATTCTTGGTGCTGCACCAGAGAAAGCTCGGCCATAAGTTATTTTCTTTCAGAAGAGGGTTGGTTTCAGTAATAGATCTCCATGACTCCGGGAAACACGGCATCCACCTTATAGTGTTATTTTCTGGACAAGGTACATTGGTGTTTTGTAGTGTATCGCTTTGTGAGTGATACATGCCATTTTTAGTTGTATTCTTGCTTCGTAAGGGAGCCAGTTGAGCACTTTCAGATGAGGGGTGATGTGGTCGAATTTTCTAGACCCCCTTATGAGTCTTGTGGCCGCATTAAGACAGGCTTTTAGTGGTGTTGTTTGAAATCTTGGGAAGACCGGCTAGAGATGTGCAACCGTACTCTATCCTTGAAATGACTAGTGCCTGGACTGCTGTTTTAAGGTCTGAGCTATATATGAAAGGTTTCAGTTTTCTGAGGTAGCTTAAATGGAAACTGGCGTTTTTTGCCATCGTGTTAATATGTGTTAGCATGTCAGGTTTTTGTCTAGCATAATTCCCAGGGATTTGGTTGAGTCTACTATCTTCGGAGTCCAGTTTAGCGCCATGATCAGTTTGGGCCAATCCGAGATATTCGTAGTGCTTTTCTGGGGGGCAATCAGAAGGATTTCAGTTTTATGCGGGTTAAGCTTGAGGTGATTACTAGTTAACCAACAGACGGTTCTCTTTAGTGCCTGGTTCATGATACCGATCTCTTCTGTTGATGTGATCTTGATGTAAAGCTGTGTATCATCTGCGTACTTGTGGAAGGAGATGTTTGATTGCTGTAAGATTTCTGTGAGTAGCTCTACGTACAGATTGAAAAGAGCGGGGGATCGTGTTGAGCCCTATGGTACTCCAATAAATTTTTGGGATGATACAGATAGTGTTTGGTTCACTATGAATTTTTGCGATCTGTTCTCTAAGAAAAAACTAAACCACTTTAGGACGGTACCATCTAAGCCCATCCTTATTTTCAGGTGATGTAGTATTTTAGCATGGTTTACAGTGTTGAATGCCGATGAGAGGTCGAGCAGGATTAGGAGACAGGTTTTGTTGCTGTCGAGGGCAAGTAGAGCGTCGTCCACAATGTGCAGGTTTGCTGTTTCAGTACTGTGGTTTGGTCTAAATCCAGATTGGAAATCATTCGGCAGTTTGAATTCAGAGATGTGGTGGCTCAGTTGTTGTTGTACACATTTTTCCAGGAATTTGGCTAGCATGGGAATGTTAGTTAATGGTCTAAAGTTGTTAAGATCTGAGGGATTCTCTGATGGTTTTTTAAAGATTGGCGTGACTTGCCCTGTTTTTAGCCAGTCCGGTAGTGAGCCTTATGATAGCGAATCGTTAATAATCTTTGTCCATGAGGGGATGAGCAAATGGTTTATTGTAGACCAACAATTTGCAGGTAGAGTATTGTTGAAGTGATTGTTTGGATTTATGGTCAAGATAATCTTTGCAATATCTATGTCAATGAAAGGCTTGAATTCAGACCATAAAGCATTATTTTTATACATTTCTAGAGCTGGTTGATCTTGAGGCTTAGCTGGGGAGCACTTTTTGCTTAAAGGGCATTCAGCTTTAAGTTCCACCTCCATCATTTTGACTTGGGCTGTAAAGAAGGAGAAGAATTCTTTGCTGCTTATGTTCGATTTTGTAGCTGTGCAGATTTGGCCGTTTTGTTGGATAGATCTTTTAGCAGTTTAGCAGTTTCCTCTGTCTGTTTTTTGCATTATCCAGTTCTTTTCTAAAGAAGTCTTTTTTTGAGTTTAGAATGCTTTTATTGTAGGCCTTTCTGGCCTGTCTTAGTTGGATTAAATGGGGTTAGGGGTTGGGGGTTTGGTACTTGACTGGAATGAATATTTCCTGGAAACTAGAGGACAATTAGTTTGGCTGGGCGTTTTTCATTCTTGGGCACAAAGCCCATCCTGTATAGGGTGGCACAGGTCTCTTCTCTCAGCCCAAGCTGTTCAACTTCTACTAGGCCTAATTGGCTCCACTGGTCAAATCACATGGATTTAAGTTGGTTTCTAATATCACCAACACCCTGCAAAACCCTATGTGCCAGAGCTTTAGATTTGGCAGAGTGGCCAGGGTAATGAGCAATTCCTTACTCTGTTGTCACTCAAAATCAGTTCTAAGGGTGACACTCCTTCCATTAGGTTTGGTGTCAACCTGACTAGGGGGATAAAGGTTGGTCCTTTTGAAGTTAGGTATGGTCCTATACCCACCCACAACTGATCGTCCTGCCAGGGGAAGAAAAACACCTCTCCACAATCAGGCCATTGTTCACAACCCATTAATGTTAAGCACTTGCTGGGCCGCTGCTGGAAAGGTAATATAAATTAGCCCCAAGGGGCTTCAGGTAGGAAAAAAGTCATTTTTTTAAAGTTATTCTTTCTATATGTAAATAATGAAGAGTGTTTTTTTTTCTAGCAGATTTGATAGTTTAACCTATACTTTACTTCCCCCTTGGGACAGCCATGGACTTCCACAATAAAAATGACTTTTAGGGTCTTGCCCCTACTGGGACGTAATGAAATTGTATGTCTTCATGTCCTATTTTAAAATACTGTGCACCTTACCTAGTGGGCTATAAGGCCTACATAGGAATGGCAATAATATTTACAAGAAAGGTTGTTTTTTTCACCTCTCGAAGGGCTTATTTTGACAGATCATATTACACGTTTAACCTGCAGCAGTCAGACTACAATTGTAGGTCTGAACCCATATTTTCCCTATCACACTAGCACAATAAGTGCAGCAGTCCACAGGTGATCTTTTGTTTATTGCATGAAACCCAAGGATATCTCTTTGAATTTGCCTCATTAAATTTGATCAAACCACAGTGTAAGGAATGCAGGTGTACCAGGCATCTACTAAGGCAATGTTTCTGCAATTTTGTGTAACCCACTGTAAAAAGGTACAGGCAACCATGACTGCAATTTTAAATGTAATCTTGTTCCAGCAGAAGCCTTGTTAGGTTTAATTATCACTGAAGCATAAATAATTTTAAAAAGCATTAGCAGAGGAGGTAACAATATGATGGCAGGCAGTGCCACAATATCTTACTGAAGATCATTCCTAGAAAGGGGCGTGGCCAAGCCGCGAGCTGCGATTGCCGTGCGGCGTTGAAGCTCCGCCGTCGACCCGGCGCTTATGCTGCCTTCCCCGCCCTCCTGATGCGGGCGCTGGACGCCGGACACCTCCACTGATCCTCCTGAGGCCCCGGAGTGAGCTGTGATGCAGATCAGGCCCCTCGTGTACCTGGGGCGACTGGCGGAGGACTCGGCGGCCTGAGGCCCAAGATGACGGACTGACTCGGAGATCGGAGACGCGAGTGCGTGGACGGCGGCCGGCTGGGAGACAGGTACCCGGGGGGGGGTGGAGGGGGGGGTATTGAGCGCCGGGGTGCGGGCTGGCGGGGGTCTACTGTTCTCCCGGCGCTGCTGCGTGCTTGGGGCTGACCGGGCGCTCGGCTTCTGCCCTGCGCTGCGGGCGCGGCCTCGCTCGCTGTTTCCTCCCTGGGGCCCCGGGCTACTTCGGTCGGGGGGCTGGGGCGGGACGGCCTGTTGGCGGTGGGGGGGGACGGGTTGGACTCTGCGCTGGTCCTTGCGCCCGGGCTGTCTCTGCCCCTGTCTTTGGGCCCTCTCTGGGTGGGTCCTGTGTTCTGCGGGCTGGGCTGGCGGTCCACCTTCACCCTGCAATACAACGTCGGGCCGAGGCTGCTGGCGAGATCGCTGAGATTGCTCCTCTGTTCCTCCTGGATCCTGCTGTCACCTGCGGGTCCGCCCTTGTCCGACTGGTGGAGGAGCCGTTGCGCTGCCGCGCCTACCACGGCAGTGACCTTGGCCTGCTGTGCGACGGAGTTGAGTCCGGTCTGATGCCACGGAGAGTACTGCATCGCCCGGAGATCTGAGTTGATAGGTCGTGGATTGGGCGGCCCACCCGGGCTGTCGCTGCACCATAATTGGACCAACCTTGCACCAAGAACAGCGAGCTGGTGGCCGTCGGGCCGTCGAGGGCATGGGTCGCAAAGACCCGAAGCAGAAAACGTTGCCGTTCGGAAAGCCACCTGAGCAGCCAGCGGTGTGCCGCCCTAACATGCCGGCTCCTGGCGAGAGCGCGTCTGGTGGTCCGGCGACCGGTGCCCCATCCCCTGACTGGCTTCAAGAGATGCGTGCTGGCTTCAGAGCCCTCGATGGTCGCTTCGATGCCCTGGATAAAGCGTTGGAAACTATGGGGGCCAAGATCCAGGCCCACGACAAGCGCTTGGTGGAGGCTGAGACCCGGATCTCGGCCATGGAAGATAGAGCGGTGCAGGACACCAAGCGGGTGGACAGAATGGAACGCATATTGAAGGAGGTGGCCATCAAGAACGAGGACTTGGAATCGCGCAGTCGGCGCAATAACGTGCGGATCACTGGGGTTCCGGAATCCACGAATACTGGCAGACTGGATGTTTTTGTGGAACAACTGTTGGCGAACATTTTTGGGAGAGAATCCTTCACACCGGGCTTTGTGGTGGAGAGAGCGCACCGCTCCCTGGGGCCGAGGCCTAACCCGGGGCTCCCGCCTCGCCCACTTATTGCCCGTATTATGAACTTCCGGGACCGCGATACGACCCTACGGCTGGCTAGAGAGAAGGGTGAGGTCACTTGGCAGGGCTCGAGAATCTCATTCTACCCTGACTTTACCGCCACGGTCCAGGAGGCCAGGCGGAAGTATGCGGGGTCAAAAGCTGCGCTCCGAAATCTTGGCCTAAAATATGGCATGCTCTACCCGGCCCGGCTACGGGTCGAGATCGATGGCCGTGCTCGGCTCTTTGACAATCCCACTGAGGTGCAGGAATTCTGCCGCAACTACAAGCCACGAAGGGGCCCCCTGGGGGGGATGAGGATGGACGGTCTCCCCCACGCAGTGGATCGGCGGTCAGCCAGGACCTGTTTGCGAACTCCGGTGTCGGCTGAGACGGCGCCTGTGTCTTAACTTTGTCCTATTGAACTCTTGCTATTTGGGGACTGAGGAACACTTGGTGTACACCTGTTTTGAAGCGCTGGGTTGATTGCGGGTCATCGTCACCCCCCTTTGGTTGAAACCGTTGGGACTACTGATGGTTATGATGCTCTGCTTCTCTCTGTTTGTTTCCACTTGGTATTACTATTTGGAGCTATGTTTTCTTCTTCTAGGTTTGGGGTTGGCTCACGTTTGCGTGATTTGGCTGGGTGGGGGGAGGGGGGTTGGGGTTGGTAATTTTGAACTTCTTAACATGGCTGTGTGTGTGATGACTTTACTGGTACACGGGGACACTACATCTTTCTGGCTCCCATTACTGGCTGATTGGCATCAATGGCTCACATAGGTTTGAATGTAACTCCTATCAACCTATCGTTAATGACTTGGAATGTCAGTGGCCTAAACAACCAGCGTAAATGCAAACAGATACCACACTACTTAAATCGGCACCAAGTCGACATTGCCTTTATTCAAGAGACACACCTACATTCCTCGGTTGACGCCCGCTTTGCGGCGTCGTGGGGCACTCACCGTTACTTTTCCAATTTCAGTAATTATGCTAGAGGCACCGCGGTGCTGATTCACAAGAGAGTCCCGTTTCACTGCCAGACGTTCCAAGGGGACAGGGAGGGACGCTACTGTATTGTGAGAGGGGTATTGATGGGACATGCGGTCACTCTTGTCTGTGTGTATGCTCCCAACACTGATTCACCGGAATTTTTTTATGCGCTTGCTGCCCAGCTGGCGACTCTTGAACCTGCTGGTCTCCTCCTTGGCGGCGATTTTAACTTATTGCTGGATGTGGGTCTGGACAGTACTTCTGGGGCCACTGATTCTAAGCCTAGGGCGCGGCGCGCACTCTTAGATCTCTGCCGTCGGTTCTCTCTGACCGACATCTGGCGCAGGCGCAATCCGGGCAACACTGATTATACCCACTTCTCGGGACAACACAACACTTGGACCAGGATTGACTATTGGCTCCTGTCCCCGGGTTTGTCCCCCTGGTTCCGTGCGCTGAAGACTTTCCCCAGAACATACTCAGACCACTCTCCGGTCTTACTGTGTTTAGACGTTCCCCGCCCTGAGGGTTTTGAGCGGCAGTGGCGATTTCCCGGGAGAGCGCTTTTGGACGACCTCTTTGTACACGAGGTCTCCGAAGCGATAGAGGATTACTTCACGATCAATACTGGTTCGGTGGACACATGGGCAGTGCTCTGGGAGGCGTTCAAGGCTTATATCAGGGGATTTGCGTAGCTAAACATGCTGGGGTCCTAAAGGCACTACGCATGACAATCGCATAATTGGAGACGCAGCTGGACTCGACTGACGCTGAGGCGCAGCGTGCGCCCTCTGACGAGGTGTTTTCCAGGAGGTTGCGCCTGCTGACTGACTACCCGGAGGCTGCGGACAGGGAGATTCTATATCTGGGGAAATACCATGTTGCTCGTCGGTACGGAGAGGGGGATAGACCGGGACGCACACTGGCGCAGGCCCTGAGGCCGCCGTATAGTAAGTCCTTTATAACCGAGGTGAGGGGTGTGGACGGCACACTCCGTATGACGCCCGCCGAAATCCGGGACGAGTTCCTGGCTTACTTCACTGACCTATATACGACCAAGTTGGGTGACTCTTCGGCCTCTCGTGAGGCCTACTTATCAGAAATCGCTCTCGTGTTCCTGGAAAGGGGTATGCAGGAGTTCATGGCGGAGCCCATAATGGCGGCGGAGGTACGGGGGGCGATTAAGGTGCTTCGTGGCTCTTCCGCCCCGGGCTTCTCTGGGGATTTTTACAAGGCCTTCGCTGATCTGCTGGCGCCCAAGCTGATAGAGGTGTACGCGGAGGCCTTGGAGCGAGGGTCCCTCCCGTCTACCCTTGGTGAGGCGGTCATAGTGCTGCTCCCGAAACCGAACAAGGACCCGGCGCTGTGTGGGTCGTATAGGCCCCTCTCCCTCTTAAACGTCGACTATAAGATCTTGGCCAAAATCGTGGCCAACAGACTTTCCCAATTGATGGAATTCATTATATCGCCCGTGCAATCGGGTTTCGTCCCCCGTCGCTCGACGTCCTTGAATCTGCGGACGCTATTTACGGTTCTGCACAGAATTAATCCGGCCACACCTGCTGCGGCGATCCTCCTCGACACCGTAAAAGCTTTTGACTCCTTAGAGTGGCCTTTTTTTCTTTCCGTCATGGAACGCATGGGTATGCCGGCAAACTTCCTCACCACCACTCGGCTCCTCTATAGTCGTCCCACGGCCCGTTTGCATATCAATGGTATGTTATCCCGCCCACTCTCTCTAACGCGTGGTACGCGACAGGGCTGTCCGCTTTCGCCGCTCCTGTTCATTCTGGCCATGGACCCCTTAATTCAGCATTTCCAGGAGCGGCACCTCCACAGGGGTCTCCAGTTCCGGACGGGCCCCTTGTTGGCCTCCCTCTATGCTGACGACACTATACTGTATGTCAGAGAACCGCGGGACAATCTTGCCCCCCTGATTCGTGAGATCCTTCGCTTCGATTGCCACTCGGGACTGGGCATAAACTGGCATAAGTCCATCATCTTCCCGCTGACTAGCGGCACCTCCCCCTGGCAGTTTGAGTTCCCGTTGGAGTGGTGCTCTGAGTCGGTGCGTTACTTGGGCATACAGATACATCTGAGCACGGACAAAATTGTCCGCCTTAATTATGGCCGCGCGATTGCGAAACTGGAGGCGCAGGTGGATGGGTGGCTGCGGCTCCCGCTCTCCATGTCAGCAAGGATAGCCATTATAAAAATGGTCGTCCTCCCCAAATTTCTATATCTTTTTAATAATATCCCTGTTCCCCTCACCCGGGCCTTCTTTACCACTCTACGGTCCCACCTGATTAGACTGGTCTGGGGCGGGAAACACCCTCGGATCAGCTGGAAGACTCTCACGCTCCCCCATGATAGGGGCGGCTTCGGAGTACCGGATCTGTATTTATACTACCTGGTCGCTCAGTGTGCACATGCCTATGCCTGGTACCATCCGGACGCTCGGATCCCGTTTCTTCACCCGGAGGCGGACTTTGTTCTCCCTGGCCGCTTGGCTGCGGTATTGCCCAGGGGGGTCCCCAGGAGCCTAGTGGATATTCAAACGGTATCCACCACCAGCTGGGCCTGGAATAGACTTTCTCGCTACTTAGCTCAACCTCTCCTATATTCTTCTTCCCTCCCGCTTCCCAACCCAGGGTTGCTGCCGGGAACGGGCGAGACGCTGGTGCAGCGAACTTTAATTAAGTTTAATCTTACCAAGTTTGGGGATTTATACCCGGGAGGGCACATATTCTCGGTGTCCGAGGAGACGCGCTTCAGTGAGGCCACATTCATGGACAGGTTCGTTCTTCGCCGGCTCTACTGCGCGGCTAGGGCGGAAATTAAGGGGTTCCCCCTAGATCCGGCTTCCTTTGAACCCCTCACTATCCTCATAGATAAAGATACAGGGGCCCATATTGTCTCTAAACTGTACAAGACATGCGCAGCTTTGTTCCCCTGTGCGACTGACCGGGCGCGGGAGGAGTGGGAGATTGACTTGGGCAGGACTATTACGGACGAGCAGTGGACAGCTTGCTGCAAAGTCACTAACACGATATCATTGAATAGTCGTCATAAACTCCTCCATTACAAATTTCTTCGCCGCCGGTATATGACCCCCGATAGGCTCCATTCCATCGACCCCGCGCGGCCACACACATGCTGGAAATGCTCTGCACCGCACGCTGATTTTGCACACATGTCCTGGACGTGTCCGAGACTGCAATCATTCTGGACGCAGGTATACAAGATCCTGGAAGAGATGATGGGGCTTTCATTGGTCCCCGCTCCTGAGGTCGCATTGTTGGGTTATACAGTAAATTTTCCTAAGAAGGTTCGCAGGTTTGCCTCTCTGGGTTTACTGCTCGCCAAGCGGGAAATTGCCAGGCGCTGGGGGGGTAGGATGGCTCCCACGGCCAAGACGTGGCTTACTTCCATGGCTTTCTGCAGCACGAATAGCGAGATCTATTCCAGTCTCCTCCCCGCAGTTGCGCGACCTGGGGACATCTGGGGCCCGTATAAAACATATGTCGCAGGCCTGCCTAGCTCACTCCCACCACACTCAAGTTCCGGGATAGTTCCCACAGGAGTGGGGTAGACTTTGATACGCCAGAGTCCCGTTGGTGGGGGGGCCATGAGATGGAGGTGACGTGGTGGTCCTCCGCGCTATGGGTCTTGCGATGTTGATTAGACAACTACAGGCTGCTGCGGGAATGTGGGCGGATGATGGGGATGGCTTTTAGCCTCTGGATGTGGGCCCTTGGTCCGAGATTCTCCTGTTTGTGGTCAGATGGATGGGGATGATGGGTTGGGAAATGTTGACCTGATGTCGGATGCCTTGCTTCTCTAGTATTTATCATCTAAAGGATTACAGTGTCGTGATGTATCTTTCCATTGGCTATCTGTTGAGCACGCAGCCGCTCACTTTGTATCGCCTTATTTTTCAAATTAAAATAAAGCTTTAAAAAAAAAAAAGATCATTCCTAGAAACCCGTAAACAATTCATACAGTGTAGGCTAAGCAAACCCTTCATTTTACAAGTAGTGAGGGTGTGGCACAATGAACCTGTAGACTCTGTAGCCCACTGTCAGAAACAGTAGGTATTGTTGACTCAAATGTGGCAGTGTAGCCAGAACATTAAATCTAGCCATTTTTCACAATTGGCAAAACAGATTTGTTGGTAATTTTACTGTGAGGGAGTCTCACTAACCATGTTCCATATAGCTCTCACTGTCTTATTCTCAACAGATTTAGGCTACATGTAGGATTATGCTAGCGGCAAGATGCTCGCGGCAATCACATGCTTTAAAAACTATCAAATCAAATCACTAACTGAGTTTCACTCACAGAAAATTCACTGCAATTGGACTAAGCATGCTAACCAACGAGGTCTGCTCATTAAAAAAAGGTCGCTGCTATGCACCTGCAGTAAGAGGCACGGGAATGGTTACACATGAACAGTTTAGCACATGCATGTCCACACATATCGTTAAGACTGCCGTTGTACACAGCCTGGTATCTGCACACAGGTAGTCAGTCACAGAAGGAAACCTGCAAGGATTAGAGCTGACCTTGGATAGGCCTTATAAAATGATTGGTTAATCTTAGGGTACTTCTGTAGTGCTTACTGGAAAATCCATGGTGTTTTCTCTGTATTATAGAGTATAGGTGAAATCTGACATGAAGTTCAGTTTCGCTCCTGTTAGACCTGGCCCTTTTTGCATGGTCTCCTTCAGATATTTGCCTTCTGTTACTGAACCCATTTTTGTTAGGATTTTTGTTGCCATTCCATTTTATTATTGTCTGTGTACTGCATAAATAGTTACACATTGCTTCTAAGTTAAAGCTGACTGCTTTGTGCCAACCTATGATAGAGTTAAGCAGAGGTTAATTTAGTGACTTTTGTGGTACACTCAAACAAGCATTGGGGTTGCTGCTGGAGTGGGGATCACCCCCCCAACCTGTAACCCAATTTCTTACATTGGTGTTCAGCGGTGGGGTCTAGTACTTGTGTTTGTGCAGTGCCACTCAGTGATTTGTCCAACCAAAAAAAATGCAAACAATCTGTAATCTGATTCACCTTTTGTATTCACATTTCTACTCAATGGCTATTTTTCCTTATGATCTCTAAGTTCAATTACCACCTCATTTGTGCACTTGTGCCTTTTGCATGCAAAGATGGAGTTGATCTTGACAGCCGTGAAAGCTGCAGTATGGCACAGATGAAGATGTTGTGGAGGAAGAAGGGGTTGACGCTGGTCAAGGGCTCTCCAAAGCTTGACTACAAGACAGCCCTCAAAGTCTGGCAGGAGGACTGGAGGATACAAGCTGCAACAGAGGATCAGGATGATGATGATGATGATGGGGAGGAGGATGACATTGAGGAGGAGGGAGATGATTTTAACTTTGCAATCTAGAGGTGGAAGTAGCGAAGAACCTCCTGCCTCGGATCCCAGAAATAGAGGAGAGAGGGAGACCCACAGAAGTGAGATCATCTACTGGGTCCAGCACAGAAAGTAGTGTGTCCTCCCACTACCAGTCCCCTGTGGACCTGGAGGGCAGGAAAGCTGTAAGGGACTTCAAACTGCAGCTGGACCAGCTGAAACTCGCTGCAAAAGCCCTCAAGGGCTGAGGCAAAAAGAGCCCAGGTTAGGGCTGAGGGGTGGAGAGAGCCCAAGCCCTGGATAAAGTCATACTATCCCTGAAGAAAAGGAATCTTTTGTGGGCTCATAAAGGGAGTCTGAAGGAACTGGACTTGAAGGTGTAGAAGCTCACAGACTCCAGGTCCCCATACCTAAGAATCTGGGCACAGATTTACAAGCCCCTTGCGCCTTCTTGTGCTGCCATTGTGTCACTTTTTTTGACGCAAACAATTCGGCCTATTTACAACGTGACGAATCTATGGAGATGTGTCACGCTGTAAAGCCCTACGTCACATTATACTGTATGCAGGGTGGGCGTTCCCATGCAGGAAGGCCTGGTAAAAGTGATGCAGTGAAATCCACAAGATTTCACTTTGCCACTTTTAGGATGCCACTGCTTAAAGCAGGCGTAAGGAGTGACGCAGTACAGTAAGTATAGGCCTCAAAATACATTGCTGGAGTTGCGTCGCGCTTGTGACACAACTCCAGCAATGCCTGCCTTTTGGGCCAACAGATGCATCAGAATTTCTGACGCATCTGTTAATCCTTGCGCCATGGAGCACTGTATTGTAAATACAGCACATCCATGGTGGTGCAAGGACATTCGACGCTGTTGCAAGGAAACTGATGCATCTATGCAGATGCGTCAGTTCCTTGTAAATCTGCCCCTTGGTGTCTAACTTTGAAGTGGAGGATGATGCAGGAAAGTGGTTTCAGGCATATGAGGTACCTCTAGAGATGCATAGGGTCTCTGAGGAGGATTGGAAAGCCAGCCTCTAGAGGGATTCCTTGTTGGTTCTAAGGAGGGTTGACATGGTGAAGTACCCTCTCATGAAAAAAAGGCTTTCCATGAAGTTTAGCTTTTGCCATGAGAAGTATAGGTTAAAGTTCAGGGACAGTCAGAAGCTGTCTCACCATATGAATTTCACGCATTACTTCTGTGAGGCACTGGAAGGTTGGGTGGAGGGCAGTAATGTGAGTAATTACAGCAAGCTGTACAATCTGATTGCAAGAGAGCACATGTTCAGTGGTTGTTTTCCAAAGCTCGCACCAACACATTAGAGATAGCAAGCTAACTGACCCCAGGGAGCTTGCCAAGGAAGCCAGGAAGGAATCAATTGAGTTTTGTCTGGGTTGGGGGCAGAAGTGTGACCCACGGAGTAAAACGTATACCATCACCTTGTTGACCTTAGTGATACTGTCTACCTACTGGGGTGCATCTGTGGGCAAGTTAAGGAAAGGAGCTTTACAGATGGGGTCCACAGACGAGGCTAGTGTAGTAACCCCATGGGTATAATGCCAGGGGGATACAGTTAGGCTTGATGGGCATAGAATGACAAGTGCCACTATAAAAGGGCCTTTATCTGTGGTCTTTCTCCTACGCAGAGCAAAGTATTGATTAGCCTTCTGCTACTGAATTTGTTTTTGTTGGCATTAAGACTCTGTGCACTTTTTCCCTGCTGACCAGTGGTTAGGTGCTTTTACTTCCTCTTGAAAAGCATGGTACAATTGGCATCTACCTAATTGGTACATTTAATTTAATTATAAGTCACTAGTACATGGTACTATTTGTACTCAGGACCTGTACATCTTTTGCTACTAGTCGGCATCCACCACTCCTTGTGTCACCGACTGTAGAAGCTTTTTAAAATATGTCTTGGGCCTGCCAGTGCAGGCTGTAGCGCAGTTTTAATCTGCGATTTCTTCCTGAAAATATAAACCTTTTACCAGGCCTAAACCTTCCTCCCTTTATATAACTCACTCCTACGGTAATCCCTAAAGATTAATGGGGCAGGGTGCATTGTATTACAAATGCAGGACATGTGTACTTATGTTTTACATGTCCTGGTAGTGAAAAACTCCATTGTAAGGTCCATCTCTCCCACTGACCAGTACAGGGTTATCTTATTACATTTAATAAGCAATAACTTTGGATTGGGAGTAGATTAAGATATGTTGTTTGCACTCAAAAGAAGAGCAATTTAAAAGCCTCTTTTATAGTAATGTCAGATTTTAAATCAAAATTCTGAAAGTGCCACTTAGAAACTTGACCTAATCATTTTTGCTGTCTACCAATGTCCTGGGTCAAATGAATGTTAATGGCTCTGCTATTGGGGTTTGTGTATGGCTTTCAGACTGTAACACAAAGGTGGCTTGGCGGTGGACACAATGGGGACAGGCTGTACTCAGCCCCGCTTACACTCCTGCACTCAAAAAGGAATCTGGCACCAGGCCTGCCTGTTTTTTTGTCTTTTGGAACCTTGACAATGGAAGGGGAATAACTGTCCAGAAACAGAAGTGTGGGTAGGACAGGGAGTACCCCCTCACCAAGGATGGAACCAGGTATAAGTACTGGATCTCCAGAGCCATTCTTCAGAAAACCTCTGGATCTGTGGACATTACTGAAGAAGGACTGCTCTGCTGCTGAGGACTGTCTTGCTGTCTGAGAAGGAAGATTGGACCTGCTCACCTTCATACCAAGCTAACCCAGTGTGACTCCAAGGCTTGGTGTCCTGACCTCCTGTGTGAGGTACAGGACACAACATCCAAGAAGCCTCCCTGCAACTGCCTAGAAGACCTACTGCACTGGGCTACCTGGACCTGTTACTGGACCAGCAAAGCCCTGATGCATGCTTCTGCCTGGAGTGAGCCCTAATCCCCGAGATGTGCCCCCCCCCCCATGTCCTTAAACTTTGGCTGGCTTCAGAGTGTGCTCCTGCCTGTCTAACTGTGGTTCCCATCAAGTCTGATGCAGGTTGATACCAGACATCATCTCATAGCCCCTCGCAACGCTTGATCGGGACTGACTCACCATGATGCATCTTGATGCAGGACGTCACAAGCAGCCATCACAACTCCGGAACTGACGCAGCGTGATGCACTGCAGAGCTCCTGATCAAAAATGACACTGAGCAAAAAGAAACCACACATCAGGGACTTAAGGTACAACTCTCAGTGGGAGTAACCTGTTCTCTGTATCTGGTCCACGGTCCATCGCAGTCAGCCTGGACTTGTGACTTTGTCCAGTTCTGGTGCGAATCAATAACCACAGTTGGTGCTTTGTGCGCTTAGGCGCTATTTTCACTTAAAACTTAGCTCTCTGGTGCTACTGATTGGCTTTTTGACAATCACTTATTATTTTATTTATTAAAATTTACTCCATTTTTTAAATTCATTTGGGATTTTTCTTGTGTTTTGTTTATATTTTATGTGTGCGGTATAAATACGTTTCACCAGCCTCTAAAACAGCTTTGTTCCAAGCTACCCCAGCGTTAAGCACAAGTTAATTTAGTGACTTTTGTGGTTCACCTGACAATAATTTTGCTTGTGGACTTAGTGGGGCTACCCCCACACCTCTACCAGTAACCCAATTTCCTGCACCTTATTTTATTCTTACAGTTTTCAGCAAGGTACCAACCTGGGGTGCAACATGCACACCTTGTTTGAATTTGAATTCCCCAATAACACACATTCACATCTTATGGGACACCAGGATTTGTCATATTCCTCCGTCTCAGCTCATAATCAGAGTCCAGGACTTTGCCCTTATCCCCCCTCCCTAGTGGGCCATGTTAATTACTCTCCTATCCAGCAAATGGATGAAAAGCCTCCCCACACAAAAGTAAAATCAGCACTGCTTGATCCAGTTCCGGTGAAGGATATTGGTGGGGACAAAATCTCCATCTGTTAACTAGATTGTTAAACTTCACCTAGGCTGAGAGAGCCCCGTCTCACTGGAACAAAGAAGGTAGTACAGACCTCTGGAGTCCACATAGGATGGGCTTGGCTTAGATGTTTTTGTCAGAAGGGATCAGGTATCTGCGTCATCAAGGGGAAGATCTGGGGTTCTGAGGGGAACTCTTATCAGAGACAATTAGACGTTGCTATTTTAGATTGTTTCAGAATCCTGTGCAGGACGATTGGGTCAAGGGTGCAGGGATGATGTGGCATCTTAAGATTGGCAAGAGGTGCCTGCCACCTAAAATCTTTCTTTCCATTGAAACCCCCAGCACACATGAGAGAGGGTTGAGAAAACCTTTTACCGGTGAGTCATGACAGCGAAAAGATAACCATCTGGAAGGAGAGCCACCTGATGACCTGCAAAGATAAACTAAGGACTTTGACTCCAGCTGACCCAAGCATTATAATGGGTCTCTCTGGGGCCAGTGCTGCTGACCCCTAGAGAATGAGATGGGGAATACTATCTGGACTCCAGTACCACTTAGGTGCCCTTCAAAATGTCAGGGGGCTCTGAAGTCCGAAGAGTGAGGTAAGGATGGTGTTCTGCCGGCTGAAGTCAGGGGGGCTATTCAAGGTGCCCGCATCAGCAGGAAAAGAGCACTAGGAACCAGGCAAAAGACAGGTTAGTGCAGGAAGCACAAAAATGGTGCTCCCCACAAAATGTCCCCTTCAAGAGGCAGGAGACAAGAAGGAAATGTTTCTGATGGCTAGGCCTGGCCACTAATAGCAAATTGATCCTATGATGAAGAAAATGGGTTCTCCCTCCCCCCACGGAGCACACGTAATAAACATGAAAACTAAAATTGTAATAAATTAATTTTAGTGCCATTTTATTTTTCAATGCAGCCAGCCCGAGCTGAGTGTCATGGTAGGATGGGGCTATTGCTGTTGATTGGCAGCAGCAGGACGTAGCAGTGACTACTACAGTTTAAAGTGCACATTACACTTTGGCCAGCTGTCTTCCGATGGCCAAAACCTCTTCAACCCAAGATGTGTTAGACAGCTGGGTGGAGAGCAGACACAGGCCTCCAGGGTCTGTAGGAGCGCTGAGCCAGCCCTCACCGTCCAATCTTGGTGCTTCTCTCATGCTGGTTAATATTACTAGCAGCATGAGGTAACCTCTGCTTTGGTTATGGTAATTGACTCTGGGACCCTGCATTGCCTTGGAGTCACAGACTGCAGGACCGGAGAGGAACACTGTGGTAGTGGGTAGGTATGCTATTGCTTTTTCATTGAAATTGCTTCATTACCCACTGACAGGCAGTGCCTTGTCTTCAGTCTCAACTCCAGAGTCTCAATCTTGCCCTATTATAAACACTATTGATAACGGACCACGACTGAGAGCTTTCATTGTTTCTCAAAGTGACTGTCAGTGGGACAAAATATTTGCTCCACCACTTTCTAATATAAGCAGCCGTCCCGGTCACACATTCTTATTGTTTTAACATTTAAAATGGCAATGTTCCTAGTATAGTTTAAGGCCCTTTAATCACTTGACAAAATATTACGCTAATCCATCAAGAAACAAGTCATACTAAATGAAGAATTAGATGGCATTTACTCTATTTTATATAATAATTTGAAGCAGATACATTCTACTCCATAAGTACTGCATAGCCGTGTCCCCCAGTGACCCAGAAGAAAGTATGTGAGGGATTCATAGATCCCCTCACTGAACTAGCTGCTTTGATTTCTATCTAACCAGCAAGAGAGCTCAAAGTGGGCACCAGCAACTCTCTATAAAGCAGCCTGAGGCATTTTAACCCGCACTTTAAAGTAACACCTTAACACAACCCACTCTAATACACATATGTATGTTGACTATTAGCTGCCTGTCCCTACAGCTGCATGGCTCTCAGTATTAGTTCAGTGATGTAACTTTTATCGTAAACATTTTTTTAAATTCTTTCCAATATCAGTATTGTTAAGCAAAACGTGATCTCATAAAAAAAATGATATATAATAATAGACCAGGGGTCTCCAACGAGTAGCTCGGGTGCTACTGGTAGCTCGCCAGTACCTTCAAAGTAGCTCTCGGAGGTGAAGTCAAGCCCTGTATTAATTTCAGAGTAGGTGCCTATTAAAGAACGCAGCATTGATCATCTTAAGATGCTAAGAGTGACAGCCAGCCAAACTTATCACAGTAACTCATACTAACACTGAAATACACACTGTGCCAACTTATAGGACCTGCTACATGACAGTCTGTATCCAATCTCAATATAATTAAGCCACAAGGAGATGGACCATGTTACAGTCCCTCCTTTATCAGTCACAACATGTGTGTGAACAGTGCACCGTCAAAAATGTATGGCAGCAGTAGCCTGAGCTGTAATAAGTGCTGACCCACCAAAGTGCGGGACTGCAGGAGTCAGAGTCAGAGTGAAAATGTGTCAGTTAGATGCATGATCAGCTCTAGACCTGAGGAGAACAGGGTATGATCCAGACCAGAGAAAATTAAGAGATTCATCAACATTTATGTGTATGCCCATAATAAACACTATTGCTTCCTGAAACTATGCCTGGTGCCAAGAACCGCCAAATATATATGCTAGCCCCATCATAAGAGTGTTATATTTGGCATAATTGTGTCCATTCTTGACATAATAGTGCCATTCGCATAATTATGGTCATCCTTGACTATTTTAGTATTTTTGGTCTAGTTGTGGTATGCTGGCAGCCATCATAGAGCATGACTGTCCTATACGTACCTATTCCTGGCATATTAATGGTCATGCCTGATATGTGGTCTTATCCCTGATCCTTCTGGTTTCCAGCCCTGGCATAACTGTGGCTCTAGTTTAATGGTGGGCATTACTGGCATAATCCAGGCATCCGTGGTGCTATGGTGAGCATCCATTATGATATAATGGGGTAACCCACAATTGTCCACGGACCTGGGTAACGATTGGTATAGGAAACAAAGGTCCTAGACTTCTTTAAAACTACAATTCAGTTATGAAAAACATTAATTAGTCAAAGGGCATCCGGTGCATATAGAATTAGCATTGTATCATTAATGTACCACCATGTTCTTTACAATGCAAACAAGTATATCCTCAAAAGACACAAAGGCACAAAATATCACTCCAATAGTGACTGTTTATTATTTAGTTACTTTTATAACAGATCACCATATTCAATGCTCCAAATAGAGAAAGAGGTTGCTCCAAGGGGAGTGTGAAAATGGAAAGTGCTCGTGAGGTAGGACAGATATAAAGGAGGGGAATCCAAAAGTCAAATTCAATAACCAATCAATTACACATTCTGGTATCCTTAGTAAAACTGGTCGTGGTTCTTAGTGGCACCAGTTTTACAGATGGGCCAGTGCCTTATGGATTTACAAATATTCATTTCATAATTTTCTGATGATGCACAGAGAACATTCATCTGTGAAAAGGCAGGTTGGGATGATATCAGGTACAGGCCTACTGGGGGAGAGTGTCGACGTTTCGACCCTGGTGCAATGAGGGTAATTTATATCCTCTGCAGGCGGGTCTTCCTTAGGGGCTGTATCCTGACTGTACCTCACCCTAGATTGCCACACCTCCCCCCCTCCTGAGGAAGACCCGTAGGCCTGTACCTGATATCCCAGTCTGCTTTTTCACAGATGAATGTTCTCTGTGCATCATCAGAAAATCATGAAATGAATATTTGTAAATCCAAAATCGTAGAAATTGAGTTTGTTTGCCCACAGTGGAAAGTAGTATTAGATAGAAAAATTTGCATTTTCAGAAACTGGTGAATGATAATTCAAGCTGAGCTAGGGAGACGTACTGCTGTGCTTATGTCCTTTGTGCCACTGGGCATGTCAAGATTTGAATGTTACTTCATAAGTCAAGGGGAGGCATTTAATATTGAAGAACTTTTTCCCAGCATTTCTGCTGGTAACCGCACTTGGTATACTTGGGTGGTAACTACTGAAAATCTTGCTTTGGGTGGTCATAGTGTAGTCACTATTTTACAGGTATAAAATTTGCTAGTAGCTCGGTAAGACTTTCCTTGAGCAGAAGTAGCTCTCACTACAGAAAAGGTTGGAGACCCCTGTAATAGACACACAAGATTACAAGAGCCTTCAAAGGAATCCTTTAAATTAATTTATACATGGATAACCTGTTGCTCTTCAGCTACTAAAATACATTTATAAAAGATGCATATAATTTATTCAATTTTATGTACATGGACACATATCCTTAGGGGATTTTATCGGCAGTTGAGCCCTGGTTTTAGCAATCCTTTTCAAAATCTGGATGTATTTTACTTCTTGTATATGCAATGTGTTTTGAATTTCGGGTTGATATATTTTATTGTCTTTCATGTATCAGATGTGTAAATGTAATCCGCTTTTAGATTTCTATAAAAAAAATAAAAAAAAATGTATTCAATTTTCTTTACATGCTTGTTAGTTACAATGTTTTTTGATTTGAGTCTGTCATCGGTTATATCTATGAATCTTATCTTTTTTTCTGCTAAAGAAATTTGATTGTATTAGAAAACACGCTACAGTAGTCTCCTTTAAAGTGTGCAGTGATAATTTCCTGAAGGAGGGAAGTAAATATTTACTGCAAATAATGTTCAGCCCAGGATAAAGACAGAAAATGGCTTCCAAAGTTTCATTTGGATAGTTACAAAGTCTGCAATTAGGTGTACTAGATGTAGAATTCCAAGAACCCTCAAACTCTTTCAGAGGAATTTATAATAAACGACAACTTAAAGATGTTTTGTTAATGCCTCTAGGTTAGAATGGATGTACCACTGGTTGGGCTAAAAGTAAAATTATATCAGGAGCCCTGTATGTATAGGAAAGGACTCCTGTAGTCTTTCCCTGATGACGCTTTTGCAGATGGACTTTGGCAGTTTCAGAAGATCCTTTATTGGTGATAAATTATGACCTAGAAGAGCAGAGATAATTTGACCAGAAGAGAGACATAAAGTAATCCCGGTGTTCTATGTCAACTCTTGAGTAACAGTATTGGTTGCAGTTAGTAAAGCTATCTTCCGCTTAAAGGAGATAGGCGTGGTTTATCTGATCACTTCATACGGCCAGTATGCCCTTCACTTTAGAAGCACTTTAAAATTCGTCCTTTAAGCAGAGCACTAGCTTGGCACCCCTGTAGTAGCACTTTCTCATGCACTAGTGAAAGGCATTAGTCATCAACCAGCAAGGCCCATCTAAACAACCCATACGAATGTAAAAGCAGGGAACTTCCATCCTGTGAATTTCCAAGGTCGTAAACGTGGAGGTTTGGTCTAAAGTTGTGACCAAACGTCTAAGCTCACATTTGAAAATGGGGCCGATAGTCATTAAGTATGACAATTTTTTTAAACAGTGCTACCATCCTTTTTATATCTTATTCAGGCCACTCAATTAATCAGGTTTACTATCGTCCATTGCAACTTTTATCACATATTTCTTCAACAAATCATCAGTACTATACATTCAATAACCAATTACCAAAATATTTGAGCATTTTGAATAAAAAAGCATTTCAAAACACACTTGCATCTAATAGAAAAAAATGATTCAAGATTAAGCCATACATTAAAAACGCAGGCTCAAACATTCGATGCTCACATGTAGTATGCTATTCTACACTTCAGAAGCTGGGCAGAGGGAGATTCCTCTCAGTGGTGTTATGTTTTATTGATTATCAGTCCCACTAATCTATGTTTAATCTCCAAGCTTTTCTCGAAAATAGCTCATTAATTAAAACTCCACCATTGGCTATGTCAACAGTTGTCTGGCTGTCTGTGTTTTAGTCTCACAAACATTTTTTTGTCCTGTGTTTAATTGTTTCACAGAAGATTCCCTTCCAATAGACTGATATAAACAAATGTTTACAGACGTATCTTTTAGATAAAAATGTGAGACAATTTACTAATATTTTGTGCGTTGCTCGCGTAGCACAATGCAACACAAAATGTAGTGTTGTTTACTGTACATTATATAAAGGCCCCCGAGTAAACCACAAATTGCCCTGTGCTGCATGAGTGTGTGTCCACTCTAAGATCAGTAAATCTACCGTAAATCTGTGGAAGCTGCCACTGATGTCTTAACTTCAGCGAAAGTTGCAGCATGAACCTTTGTGAATGTTGACAAAAACATTTTTTAAGAGTAGGCAGTGGTCTCTCATGGTCCACTGTCTAGTCTTAAATAAGACGTCCTGTTTTCCTTTAAGTAAAATGGATTGCATTTTAAAAAAAGGTTTGCTTTATCTAAATGCAATCACAGACATGTACCTTTCGCACCCTCTCCCCCCCCCCCCCCAAGTACCTCTATATGATGTTCCTGGTGCTTGCTAAGCACTCTCTGGATCCACAATCTCATGACAGTATAAGACTTAGATTACCCAACCTTAATGCGGGTCACACCTTTCCCACTTCTGTGGGTCTCCTCATAACTTGTCCCATGTGGTGGCTTCTCTCTTCCTCTGATTAGATGGGCATCCGTATGTGTCAGGCAAAGTATCAGATGGCAAAGTCACGCTGTACATACTTTTACAAGGCGGTCAGTAGTTTAATGTGTGCGAAGTGCTTGAGCCGACTTAGGCTCAAAAGGTGGTCTGAAGTGAGTGCTAGGGGTCTGTAAGAGGTGAGCAAATTTTCAAACCGCCAGTGTCTTTCTACAACCTGCAAGATGTGTTCAAACCCCTGAATCTCAAACCACCATGAATATTCCAGGTTTCTACCTAGAACTAATGCCCCCTTGTGATTCTACTTTTTGTAGGGCTATTGGTTTGTGAAATATGTCTGTGAGACTGGCTTTGCTGTGTAACTTCAATGTAAGCTTTCTGCAAAGTGTCGACATTCGGCGGGGTTAAACGTGGGCATTGTTTTATATTGCATGAAACAGGTCAACTTTGCATATATTGCACGAAATGGTTTGGAAACTGTGTTTACCGTATTGCCTTCTGAAATACCTTGACCTCCGTGGGGTTTAGTCCATTGTACCAGCCCCTGGCTTCTAGAATGATGCACATTGTATGATCATGGAAACACTCGTGGGCCCTCTTGGAAGTAAGTTCACTTGAGAACGAATTTGTAGTGATGCACAGTTCAGGTAATTTACAGCTACAGATGTTTACTAATTTAATTTATGATAATGCCATGCAAAAATCTAGGAAGTATCTGGTTCAAAGTAATGTTCATATCAATGACAATCAGTCATAAAATGTGTGCAGCTGGCAGTATACTCTAAATGTTTGATGATTTGCTCCACTGTTGTCGACGCTTTTGAAAAAAGGATGCTATTTAGATGCACAGAGAATGTTTCTTTCATGGCCAGCATGGTTCTTTTCCCCCCAAGAAAAGGCTTTGAGGTGAATCTTTTTAAAAACAGGTGTCCGGTTCATCCCACTGACATCATCATTTCTGACTGGACTGATTATTTGATGAGTTAATTGAGCATTGCTAACAACAAAATGCTCTCCGCTCATGAAAAGCATATGAAAAGGGACTGGTATTGAGATCCTCGCCTTTTAATAAAGGTGTCAGTTGTTTACTTATATGCTCATAACAGAAGGCATGCACAAGTTCAACCCACTGGAAATAATTCTGGATAATCTCACTCCATTACCTTAGATGAAATGGAGTGTGTTCACTCTAGCATAGCAAACTGATATTTAAGGGAAATAAGAACTGCATGTCTTCTGCATCTGCCATAAAATATGGAGCGTGGGGCCTCATGTACTAAAAATGTATTTGGTATAAGTGGTCACAATTTGCACACTAACATTTACCTTATGAATTGGTATTTTGCAATTTAACAAATGTGCAAATAGTTTGGTTCACAAAATACTGAATCCTAATGGGTTGCAATTCGACCTACCTCATAAATATTATTGAGGTACCACACAAATTGTGTACCGCTATTATTCCCTGCAATCATAGGAATTTGGCCTTTTGGAGTCAGCAAACCATCATGTCTTTCATTGCTTTTAGATAAAGTAAACTGTTTTTTATTATGCAACCCATTTTCTTTAAAGGAAAACAGGATGTATTTAAAAAAAAAGTTTTGAAAGTGTTTTCTTTAACACTAGACAGTGGACCATGAAACCACCGCTTACTCTTAAAAAGTGTTTTTGTCAACATTCACTAAGGGGAAGGGGCTTCCTTGGGAACCCCTACTCATTTGCGACTGGTTACCAATATCTTTGTGTAGTTGGTAAAGTATGAATGGTGATGTTTTAAGAAGTCTGGATCAGCGGGAATGCTTTATATACTCCACTTCCAAATACCGGTTTGGTGTGGTTTCTATATCCGTTTAACGATTCTGAAAACCATTTGAACGAGGGTTTCAGCATTCACAAACCCTATGATTTACCAAATCAGAGAGTTTGTGATTGCTTAAATATTTCGTCCATGAGGTCCTTGCTACAAAGAGTGTGTGAAAAGCTTTGCATCTGTCTTAAGGGCATATTATCAAGAAACAGCGTTACAATTATCGCAGCTTTAAAGCGGCGATAATGGGCTTGATATGCCCTTGAGAATTCCAATAGAACTCCATGTTGACACCAGAACATGGGCTTCTATTGGAATTCTCCAGGGCATAATATCAAGCCCATTATCACCGCTTTAGCGGCAGTTTTCTGATGCTAAAGCGGCGATAATTGTAACACCGTTTCTTGATAATATGCCCCTTTGTTCTTAAATTGGAATGGTTTTCCTGTTTGTTTCTATATACATCTTTTCAAGCACACACATCTGCTTTTGAAGTGTGTGTGGCAGGTCAAGGATTCGCTATGGTAAATCAGCACCACTAAATTCCTGCAATTTTACTTGCCAAAGATATGTATATGTAAAAGATGTCTATATTGCTAGTTTGGGAACAGGTTCTATGAATTATTGAAGATGTAAGCCTGATATCCGAAGTTAAGTTTGTAAACCAGTCTGTGTTTTTTCACGACTGCTTTATGAACCCAAGTTCACATTTCAATGCAGCTGATGCACTACTCAATCACATTGCAAAATGCCCATTAGCAGAAATCTCCATAAATGCTTATCTCTTATTTTCCTACCCCGTCTATTTGACCTATCTATCAATATACAGTTACCCCTTCCAAAAGCTTTCTTTGTCTGATTGCTGTCTCTACCTTGGGTTTTATATGGGTGGATAAACAATCAAGGGTGAATTCATGTACTCTGATGTTTCCATATTCCGGGGTTTGGGTGGGATCAACTCTTTCTCATCTGGAAAATTACTGCTGGGTTGCGCAGGCACAGAATGTATTTAACTGGTATTACCCAGAATACCAACTTACAAACTTTGCTATTGAGCGTGATATGCTGTTTAGACTGCCTATGGTGGTGACTCTCTTACACTTAAGTACTGTAGCCTGTCCAGTGCATGCCAGGCATAAATTGGTTTATATTTCAGGATTGTGGAGACTGTACTCCCCTGTATTACCTGTTCTTAATAACCCACCATCGCGGGCTGCATTTTAACCAAATTCCTGGCAAGAGTTAACCAGCCCAGGCATTTTGGCAATGGGTAATCTGTATCTGGAGAGTACATTTATGTTCTTGGATCACTTTTAACTGAAAGGAGGTGACTTCTCCATTAGATATATGTTTTAAACTTCAGACTTAGACATACATTGAGAAAGTTCTTTCCTGGGTTTCAGGCTGAACCCCACATTATTGTAGCCCTCACTCAGATTGTGGCAACTGCCAGTCCCCAAGGATTAATAACCGCATTTTACAGCATGACTGCCAAGACTAGAAAAATGACAGAGTCTGGTGTTAGCAGGCAACGGGGAAGGGAAATTGTAGTGGAAATCATGAACTCAATATGGCACTATTGGTGTACTAAAACTGGGGCAATCTTGCTTAATGGTCAACATAGTTTGTTGTATTCAAATTTCTGCAGAGAATGTATTTCACACCGGCAGGCCTTAATATGATTGGGCTAAAGATGGATCCAACCTTCCGTAGATGTCTTTATTCCAAGGCAGACTATTTCCACTTGAGGTGTGCCTGGCGCTAGATTCTAGATTATTGTGGTCGGGACTTCAGTGTACTCTACAAGATGATGCTTTAGCAGTTGACGCCATCACAGCTCCTTTCCCTGTTGGAATCTGTCAAGGAAATCCCAATGGCCTGCATCTTGTTCAAAAAACGTGCGGCTATATAATGGGGCAGAGACCCTATATCCAAAGTGCTAGATTGGGTGTCTGACTAATCTTATACCAATGAGACTGTCGATGTCTACTCCTCTAGCATGCCTCCCACTTC
Organism: Triturus cristatus; assembly: GCF_964204655.1. Classification (NCBI taxonomy): domain Eukaryota; kingdom Metazoa; phylum Chordata; class Amphibia; order Caudata; family Salamandridae; genus Triturus; species Triturus cristatus. Next base: position 464,299,511 of record NC_140584.1, on the reverse strand, counting down.
TAGGCCTAAGGACATCTGGACTCCATTAAGAAGTTCTCTTTTGCAGGTAACTCACACTTCTTAAAGGTATCATATACAAATTGATAGTTGGTGTGAGATGACAATGTTGAGGGGACTCTGGATGTTTGAAGGTTTGAAAACAACACCATCAAATGGACATGATCAGAAGAGCTTGCGATGCAATGCATTGCTCTATGTCCCGTTCCATGTTATTTAGCCTGGTATGACCTTGTTATGTGGAATTTTATCCTGCTCGACCTAAATTTGTGTTTTACATGTTTCCTGAATCAAATAACTGAAAATACATTTGAAAAAACTCTGTCTCATTAAAATGCATGAGGAAAGATCAGTTTTAAGGCGCCAGCAAATGTCTGAGCATTTATTGAGAACTCCAAGGGACTACAGCCCTCCATCACTGCATTTGCATTCCCTAAATATTTGTTCAAAATCATTCTCTACTCGACATAGGGACAAGGATTGTTTTTTTTTGTTTTTTGAAGCATTCTGAGAATACATTAAGGATAGTGCCTAGTGGTCCTGGACTACTGTTTGGCCCACTTTAGCCCAATGCAAGTAGCCACCATTGCCACAGCCTAAGCCATCCCATTTGGCCAATGGGACAGGTTTCACTTGGCAAGAGTCACTGTAACATGTTGGGTCTTAGAGTTTTTTCAAAGATTTACAACAACAATTGCAAGTTGAAAGCATTACTATACTGTATTGCAACTTGTAATGAAGAGGTGCAACACTCATTTCACACCCCCTGGTATTTGAATGTCAGAAAGTGTTCCAAGAGGCTCTTTGCAAGAGTAAACAACTTTTCGAGATCACATACTGCCTTCAGTACATTGCTACTTGTGCTTTTGCAATCCCAAGGCCTGTATGTTTTTTAAACTTGTGGCTGAAAAAAGCAGTTTGCACAAGGGGCATATAGTGTTGTTAGAACTGTGAACATTTCAAATGTAACTGATGTATTCTTATTAAAGGCCAGAGGTATAATTCCCATTCGCAAACCAGGGATGCGCAATTTGCACGCGCACTCATTTACGAATTGAAATGCAGTTTGTACTAATAAGATGCACTGAAAATTGTCTATTCACAGGAGGTCATAAAATGACTTGTCTAACTATTATTACGCAGGTCATGAGTTGCACTTCCAGTGATTGGCTATTAATGCAGGGAATCAGGCTATAGGGTATAACAGATCTCTCTCCCTGCATTAGCTTTCCATGACTGGACATATATTTTTAAAGCAGACTGTGTCTGTTAAAGGCACAGGTGCCTCTTGCAAAGAAACATGATTCATAACACCTTCATCTTTGTTAGTTACCACCCTAACTCAGAAGTTGGCATCCATAATTGTGATCACAAATTGTTGATACATTCCTTTCTGAATCAGAAATTTGAATTAGGCACCACAGTCATTGCTGCAGCTATTTGCAATTTTGAAAGGAATGTAAAAATTCTACTGAGTCACAAAGATTTTTATAACACATGAAAGAGCTTTTGCAATTAAAGAAATACACTTTTGCAGTCACAACCCTGTTATTTTGTGAATCACATGGGTTTGCAACTGCATAAGGCCCTTGTACATCAGGCTCCTAATTCAAGATCCTTATTTTATTGAAATTGAATAGCTGTGTTAAAGGGAAAAATATATTTGTCATCGGTCACAAATAATATTTGAGTTTATTATCTTTATCCTCCCAGATTCAGGAACACTCTTTATCAGGTGTGGTCTTTTCAAAAAGCATAATATTGATAACAGATGAGTGGTCATTAGCTGTTCTTCTCTTTCCATGAGTTTATAAAAAACAATGTGTTCATTGAGTTCATAAAAAGATTGCAGGCATGCTAAATGAAATCAATGTATACATAGTTTGTGTATGACATGAACTAATGGATAATATCCTTTACCTACTTTCTGTGCCCTGACCTCACGTTAAAGAAGTTAAAGAACCCATCTGCTGGGAATATGATCCAGCCTAAGTTACTTTAATGAAATAACGTAGTGCAGAAACGTTTTTCATTTGTAGTTGTTTGTAACATGGTAGGTTGTAAATACTTTTCTGTATTCCTCCCAGACAGTGAAATAAAAGGGGGCCAGGTGCTGGCAGGGTAGGCCATCCTGCAAGGATAGGTGGAGCTGATATGTTTCCTACCTGTTGGAAACAGCCCACTCCCACTCCGCAGGGTGGTGGTGGACTCCCCGAACACACTGTGGTAGCTTGGCTCGAGTGGTCAGGAAACAGGCACAGTGCTAAGCATACAATATACCCATACAATAACCATGCGTGCATCCGTTCCAAAAACGACTCTACACCGTAAAAATTATGAAAATATTCTTCTTTATCCTTTTTCTCTTAGTTGCTGATTGGAAAAATAAATAAGACAATCACAATATACAAATTTAAATAGTGCAGGTCAAATAAATACTGGCTGTTTGATGAAATAAATAGGGGTGATCATAAATAACAGGGCATAAATACAAGTGCAATATATACAGACAATTAAATACTTTGAGGCAATAAATACTGTACCAATAAATATTGTACACCATCAAGTCCTGTGGACCTATAAATATAGTGCAGCAATAAATAGGTAAAAATTCAATAAATACAGTACCCCCAATAAATAATTAAAAGTATACAGCAACACTCATGTAATCAGATGACACTTCAATTCTTAAGGGCTGATATGGCCCAGGCACAGCTTGTAGGGTTGTGGAAGGCTTGAGGGGGGCTACTCCCTGGCTGGGACAAGGCTGAGGCCTAAACTGAGGTAGATCAAAGGGGGGAATACCAGTGCCCTGGCTTTCTCTCTCCACACAACCTCTCTAGGTTAGTCCCAGTTCACCCCTTGCACAGTCAGGTTGGTTTCAGCACCTCCCTAGCCCCTTAGAGCAGTCTCTCAGGTCTCCACAGGGCCTTAGGCGCCCTCTACTCCACTTACTGCCCTTTTTCTGATGTTCCGACGCCGCTGGAGTCGTGTCGACGCCGTGAGGCGGTTCCGGTTCGGTCTCGGCGGCCTCGGCACAATGTCAGTTCTTTGACGACGCCGGTAGGCGGTTCCGGTCCGATGTCGGTGGCCTCGGTTCGATCTCGACCTCCGATTCGACGGCGTCGGGCAGTCTCTTCACGATGTCGACTTCGGGCGGCTCCGGTCCGATGGCGCTCTCAGCTCCGATGACGTCGGCCGGCCTGGCCTCGATGTCGACTTCCGGCGACTCCGGGGTGCGATCCTCACCCCCGACCTCCGGTGCTCCTCCTCACAGGCTCCGGGCGACTCTGGAGTGCGATCCTCACTCCCGACCTCCGGTTCACTTCACCTCGGTCTCCGACGACTCCGGAGGGCGGACTTCACTCCTCCGATGACGCCGCTCACTCGACCTCGGTTAACTTCCTCCTCGACCTTTGGTATTCCTCACGACCTCCGTCGGCGCCCTCTCACGACCTCAGGCGGCTCCGGGTACGACGTCTGCTTCTTCAGTCAGCGCCGCTTCTCCACCTCGGGCTCCAGGTCTTAGGCTACTCGACGCCGGACTCCAGGGAAACCAGTTTCCAGGTCAGGATCTTGCTGCTTTCTGCTTCTAAGGCCTGTTCCTGCTGTCCAGGTCCTTAGGATGAGTTTTTCTGGCTTCCTCCCACACAGGGCTATAGGCTGGGATCCATCAGTAGGGACAAGTATCAAGGGTGGGTTTATGGACCCCACTCCAGGCACAAGTTTCCACCCCTGCTGCTTCACTCCTTCCTCCTTCACTGTTGTGCTCCTCTCTCTTCACCAGTCAGGTGCCAACTGCCAGCTCCAACTGCCAACTGCCTCTCTTATCCTCCCAACATTCTAAACGGTCTCCAACTGTCACAGAGTTCTGGAATCTCCTGGAATGTTCTGGAAGGTGCTGGTAGGTTCCAGTGGATGCTGGTGATGTCACAGGTGGCCACCATTTTGTGCTTCAGGCCCTCAGACAGAAGTTTCAGGGGTAGCTAAAATGGTTCCCTGAATCTGTAGCAACACGAAAAAGTCTGGTGGTTCCCAAAAAGGAAAAATTCAAACAGGGTTTGAGGCAAAAGTGGGACAAAATAAATAATGATGAGGAGGGACCACCCAAAGGGCTGACAGGTCTAACACGCGTCCCCCCCAGCTGAAAGTGGGGAGAGCTACCCAACCCCTTGGGAGTTCTCATCACTAAGGCGGAAATACCTTGAGAGACCGTCTGCATTGGCGTGGTCCACTCCAGGCCGATGTTCCACCTGAAAGTCCATCCCCTGTAGGAAAATAGACCACCTCAACAACTTGGGATTCTCCCCCTTCATCTGCATCAGCCAGCGAAGGGGTCTGTGGTCGGTCTGAACCAGGAAGTGCGAGCCAAACAGGTATGGCCGCAACTTCTTCAGAGCCCATACCACTGCAAAGGCTTCACGCTCTATTGCACTCCACTTCTGTTCCCTGGGAAGTAGTCTCCTGGATAGGAAGACCACGGGTTGATCCAGGCCCTCTTCGTTGAGTTGCGATAACACTGCCCCAATGCCATGTTCTGATGCATCTGTCTGGACAATGAACTTCCTGGAAAAGTCTGGGGCCCTTAAGACCGGGGCCTCGCACATGGCTTTCTTCAATCTCTCAAAGGCTTGCTGACAAGCCTCCGTCCAGACTACCCGTCGAGGTTGTTTCTTGGACGTGAGCTCCGTGAGGGGGGCTACGATGGTACCGTACCCCTTCACGAAGCGGCGGTAATATCCCGTGAGGCCCAAAAATGCTCGGACCTCAGTCTGTGTCTTGGGGGGTTCCCAGGCCATGATGGCCTCGATCTTCGCCTGGAGGGGTTGCACCGTTCCCCTACCCACCAAGTGTCCAAGGTACACTACCGACCCCTGCCCGATCTGGCACTTGCTGGCCTTGATCGTCAATCCAGCTTGTCTCAGGGCCTGGAGAACAGCTTGCAGGTGACGCAAGTGATCCTCCCAGCTGTTACTGAAGACGGCTATGTCATCCAGATAAGCAGCAGAGAAACTCTCCATTCCGGTGAGGATCTGGTTTACCAGGCGCTGAAACGTGGCAGGTGCGTTCTTGAGCCCAAAGGGCATCACACAGAACTGGTAGTGGCCATTGGGCGTGGAGAAGGCTGACCTTTCCCTTGCTCCATCAGTCAAAGAGATCTGCCAGTACCCCGAAGTAAGGTCAAAGGTACTTAGATATTGGGCAGCTCCCAGCCGGTCAATCAATTCATCCGCCCTAGGGATCGGATGAGCATCAGTTTTTGTCACTGAATTCAGTCCCCGGTAGTCCACACAGAACCTCAGTTCTGGTTGGGCACCCGGTGGTGCAGCTTTCGGTACTAACACCACCGGACTGGACCAGGGGCTGCTAGAAGGTTCAATCACTCCTAGCTCCAGCATCTTAGTGACTTCACTATGAATGCTGGCCTTCACCTTGTCTGACATCCGGTAGATCTTGGACTTCACAGGTGGGCTGTCTCCTGTGTCCACGTCATGGACGCACAGGTGAGTCCTACCCGGGACAAGGGAGAACAACGAAGAGTACTGCCCCAGGACCTGGCGACAGTCCTCCTGCTGTTCAGGAGTTAGAGATGGGGAGAGAATCACTCCCTCCACCGACCCATCCTTTTCCTGAGACGCAAACAGATCAGGGAGAGGCTCGCTTTCCACGTCCTCTCCTCCGTCAGTCACCATCATCAAGATGACTTCGGGCCTCTCGTGGTGGGGTTTGAGGCGGTTGGCATGCAGCACCCGCAGGGGCTGACGAGGGGTCTTCAGGTCCACCAAGTAGGTAGCCTTACCCTTCTTCTCCAACACCTCAAAGGGTCCTGACCAGCGATCCTGGAGGGCACTAAGCTCTCCTGGTTCGATCACCCACACCTTCTGGCCAGGCTCCAACTCCACCGGGTGAGCGTTGTGGTCATACCACACCTTCATCACTGCTTGGCTGGCTTCCAAGTTGTCAGAAGCTTGCTTCCACAACTTAGCCATTTGGCTCCGGAAGGCCAGCATGTAGCTCACCACATCCTGGGGGAGCTTTCTGGGAGTTCTTTCCCATCCGTCTCTCACCAGGTTAAGAGGTCCACGTACAGGGTGCCCATACAGAAGCTCGAAGGGGCTGAAGCCCACTCCCTTCTGTGGCACTTCCCTGTAGGAAAAAAGTAAACAGGGTAGGAGGACGTCCCATTTCCTCCGCAGGCTTTCAGGCAGACTTCTGATCATGCCTTTTAAGGTTTTGTTAAACCTTTCCACTAGACCATTGGTCTGGGGGTGGTAAGGAGTTGTGAACCGGTAGGTCACTCCACACTCCTTCCACATTGCCCGCATATATGCTGACATGAAGTTGGTCCCCCTGTCGGACACAACTTCCTTGGGAAAACCCACTCGGGTAAAGATTCCCATCAGGGCCCTAGCCACAACAGGTGCTGTTATGGTCCTCAGAGGTATTGCCTCTGGGTACCGTGTGGCATGATCCACCAGAACCAGGATAAACCTGTGACCAGCTGTAGTTGGTGGATCTAATGGACCCACAATGTCGATGCCCACCCTTTCAAAGGGGGTGCTAACGACAGGGAGTGGTTCCAGGGGAGCTTTCAGCTTCACCCCTGTTTTCCCACTGGCTTGGCAAGACACACATGTCCGGCAGTAGGTATCGGACGACACTTTCATCTGAGGCCAATAAAAGTGTGGGACAAGACGGGCGAAGGTCTTGTCTTGCCCCAGGTGTCCTGCCAATGGTATCTCGTGAGCCAACTCTAAAAGGAAGGCTCGATAACGTTGAGGAACTACCAAGGCTCGTGACGATCCATGTAGGGGTGCCTTGGGTTCACTGTAGAGGAGGCCATCCTCCCAGTAAACACTGTAGTTCCCTTCAACGTTCCCTGCTGCCTGGGCTTCGGCCTGTCGCCTCAGCCCCTCAAGGGTAGGGCACTCCCTCTGGCCCTGGCAGAATTCCTCCCTGGACGGGCCTCCCTCCACGTGCCACTCGGCCGGGATGGGTAGGTCCTCCAGGTTGGTAACGTCCCCCTCCGCAGACTACTGGTCCACCACCTCCGGTGGCCTATCCGTCCTACGGGGTGGAGACGCCGAGGCAGGCTCCTCCTGTCCTCGGTTCTTCCCTTGACTGGCAGCTGGCTGGGCCTTTGTTCCAGGCTCCAGCCGGAATGAGCTCCCTCTTCGGGTAGTCTCGGACCTTGTGCTAACACAGGCCCAGTCAGGTGTACCCAGCATCTCGGTGTGAGTCCGGTATTCCACCTCCTTCCAAGCGTTGTGCTCCATGTCATTGCCCAGCAGACAATCGACTGGCACGGCAGGGCTTACGGCAACTCGAAGTGAACCTGCAACCCCCCCCCATTCAAAGGGAACCTCGGCCACTGGATAGTGACCTGTTCTGCCGTCAGCCATCGCGGCTGGGTGGAGTACATCGGGAATTACCTGCTCTGGAGACACCAGTTGGCTACGCACCATAGTCATACTGGCTCCTGTGTCTCTCAGAGCCTCCCCTCTTTGGCCGTTGATGGTGATCCACTGCCCATACTTTGCGGTATTTGCGGGCACCTGGATCTTAGGAACCATCTCCCGTTCTCCCAGGGACACTAAAGTGACACCCGCCCACTCCCTTCCCTTAGTTAAGGGCATCTCCTCCCCGAGCACTACACTAGCTACTCCGGGGGGCTTTCCTCCAGTGGGAGGGGGTGATCGTTTCTGACACTTCGGATCTCCTTTATAGTGTCCAACGCCACCGCACTCATAGCAATGGACAACCCTTGGCTGCTGACTCTGGCCAGGATTAGGGTTTCTGGGTGGGTTAGCCTTAGAGGTGAATCCTGTTCCCTTCCCTTGGAAGTTATTTTGGGGGCCTTTGGAGAACTCCTTTTTCTTTTCCCCTCCTTCTTTCTTCTGGGGGGCGCCCTGTCCGGCCTTTTGAGTATCCCCTCCAGTCCCCCTTGTGGACACCCGGGTACTAGCCCAAATGTCCGCCTCCTCAGCAAGCTTCCGGGGGCTGGTCAGCTTGCTATCCACCAGGTGTTGCCGCAGTTCAGGGAAACATTTCTCGAGTAGGTGTTCCTTCAGTACTAGGTCAAACAGCTCCTCGTAGTTCCTTACTTCACTGCCCTGAATCCAACCTTCTAGTGCCTTCTTTGCATAGTCCAGGAAGTCCACCCAATTCTGTGTGCCCAGCTTGTGACTACCCCTGAACTTCTGTCTGTACTTTTCAGGTGTTAGTCCAAACTTTCTGATGAGCGCCAGTTTCATGGTGGGGTAGTGGGTCTGCTCATCCTCTTCGAGGGCCAATAAAGCATCCCTACCAGCTGGAGGCATGTACTTATACAATCCCCCTCCCCAGTACTTCACTGGAACCCCATGGGCCCTCAACGAGACCTCATAGGCTGCTAGCCACTTGGCGATGTCGTCACCCGCCCCATAGCTAGCTACTATGTCCTTTGGCAGGTAAGGTTTGGGTTCCCTGGTGGACTCTTGGATTTGGCTGCCACCATTAGGAACAGTTGGTGCTCCAATTCTTAGGATCTGAAGCTCTATCTCTTTCAGTCTTATCTCATGAGCCATCCTCTCTTTCTCCGTCTCATGAGCCAACCTCTGTTCCTCCTTCTCCTTCTCCAGCTTTGCTAAATCCCATGTGAGCTGTCTTTTCTCTCTCCGATCTGCTAACTCCACGCTGGATAAGCCCCCACTAGAGACAGTGCTGCCCTTCCTAGAAAGTGTCCTGGGCCCTGCTGACAGGTTCCCCACCTCAGGTTGGTACATCTCAGCCCCCTCGGGGTTAGGCTCTCCATCCCTGTCTTCCTCCTCAGCCTTGCTTTCTCGGCGTGCCTCCCCCCAAGCCCTTAAGCTGGTTTGGAGTGCACCCTTCTTTGCTCCTGGGGGACAGTACACCCCCTCCCGCTGGCAAAACTCCCTGAGTTGGGCCACAGTGTACGTTTCTAAATCTTCCAGTACAAACTCCATCTTGCCCACTCAGGTTAGAGGTCAGGTTTTGTGCAGTAACAATGCAGGGGGGTACCTTTAGTAATACCTCCTCCCACCACCAGAGTAAATTTGGAAAAAACAAAAACCCACAATTTGGAAGGCCGCTGTGAGAAAACTCCCGGTGTAGGCCTATGGACTACCCACAGTTATTGTTGAGTATATGTAGGCACAGCTCTATCCCACCACTGAACACCAATTTATGTTGGAAACAGCCCACTCCCACTCCGCAGGGTGGTGGTGGACTCCCCGAACACACTGTGGTAGCTTGGCTCGAGTGGTCAGGAAACAGGCACAGTGCTAAGCATACAATATACCCATACAATAACCATGCGTGCATCCGTTCCAAAAACGACTCTACACCGTAAAAATTATGAAAATATTCTTCTTTATCCTTTTTCTCTTAGTTGCTGATTGGAAAAATAAATAAGACAATCACAATATACAAATTTAAATAGTGCAGGTCAAATAAATACTGGCTGTTTGATGAAATAAATAGGGGTGATCATAAATAACAGGGCATAAATACAAGTGCAATATATACAGACAATTAAATACTTTGAGGCAATAAATACTGTACCAATAAATATTGTACACCATCAAGTCCTGTGGACCTATAAATATAGTGCAGCAATAAATAGGTAAAAATTCAATAAATACAGTACCCCCAATAAATAATTAAAAGTATACAGCAACACTCATGTAATCAGATGACACTTCAATTCTTAAGGGCTGATATGGCCCAGGCACAGCTTGTAGGGTTGTGGAAGGCTTGAGGGGGGCTACTCCCTGGCTGGGACAAGGCTGAGGCCTAAACTGAGGTAGATCAAAGGGGGGAATACCAGTGCCCTGGCTTTCTCTCTCCACACAACCTCTCTAGGTTAGTCCCAGTTCACCCCTTGCACAGTCAGGTTGGTTTCAGCACCTCCCTAGCCCCTTAGAGCAGTCTCTCAGGTCTCCACAGGGCCTTAGGCGCCCTCTACTCCACTTACTGCCCTTTTTCTGATGTTCCGACGCCGCTGGAGTCGTGTCGACGCCGTGAGGCGGTTCCGGTTCGGTCTCGGCGGCCTCGGCACAATGTCAGTTCTTTGACGACGCCGGTAGGCGGTTCCGGTCCGATGTCGGTGGCCTCGGTTCGATCTCGACCTCCGATTCGACGGCGTCGGGCAGTCTCTTCACGATGTCGACTTCGGGCGGCTCCGGTCCGATGGCGCTCTCGGCTCCGATGACGTCGGCCGGCCTGGCCTCGATGTCGACTTCCGGCGACTCCGGGGTGCGATCCTCACCCCCGACCTCCGGTGCTCCTCCTCACAGGCTCCGGGCGACTCTGGAGTGCGATCCTCACTCCCGACCTCCGGTTCACTTCACCTCGGTCTCCGACGACTCCGGAGGGCGGACTTCACTCCTCCGATGACGCCGCTCACTCGACCTCGGTTAACTTCCTCCTCGACCTTTGGTATTCCTCACGACCTCCGTCGGCGCCCTCTCACGACCTCAGGCGGCTCCGGGTACGACGTCTGCTTCTTCAGTCAGCGCCGCTTCTCCACCTCGGGCTCCAGGTCTTAGGCTACTCGACGCCGGACTCCAGGGAAACCAGTTTCCAGGTCAGGATCTTGCTGCTTTCTGCTTCTAAGGCCTGTTCCTGCTGTCCAGGTCCTTAGGATGAGTTTTTCTGGCTTCTTCCCACACAGGGCTATAGGCTGGGATCCATCAGTAGGGACAAGTATCAAGGGTGGGTTTATGGACCCCACTCCAGGCACAAGTTTCCACCCCTGCTGCTTCACTCCTTCCTCCTTCACTGTTGTGCTCCTCTCTCTTCACCAGTCAGGTGCCAACTGCCAGCTCCAACTGCCAACTGCCTCTCTTATCCTCCCAACATTCTAAACGGTCTCCAACTGTCACAGAGTTCTGGAATCTCCTGGAATGTTCTGGAAGGTGCTGGTAGGTTCCAGTGGATGCTGGTGATGTCACAGGTGGCCACCATTTTGTGCTTCAGGCCCTCAGACAGAAGTTTCAGGGGTAGCTAAAATGGTTCCCTGAATCTGTAGCAACACGAAAAAGTCTGGTGGTTCCCAAAAAGGAAAAATTCAAACAGGGTTTGAGGCAAAAGTGGGACAAAATAAATAATGATGAGGAGGGACCACCCAAAGGGCTGACAGGTCTAACACTACCCTACTAACATTTCATAGGGCTGCCTCCAGCACACTTACAAAGGAAATTAAAACCAGACTATTGTCACCCTAGATCATTTTAAGCCTGGACCGGGGAAGTGTGGAAATTGCCAGAATTAGATGGAGGGGTAGCCTAGAAGTTTCTCCCACTTCAAAGGCTGGCACCATGTATAAAAATTAGACCCACAGACTAACTCTTCAGATTACTCTTGGATCTTCAGAGGACACTCAGAAGGACGGCCTTGGATTCCAGAAGATGGCCCTGCTGCTTGAGACCTGCTTTGCACCTTAGTGGGCCGACCTGCTGCTCCAGAGGATTGCCATGCTGCTTGAATCCTGCCTTGCTGCTTGAACCCAGGTCTACCGGAGTGACTTCAAGGGCTAGTTGGCTGCCCTCCTGTTCTGAGCTACAAAGACACAACAAGCTTCAACAACCTTGAACCCTGCACCTGGACCCTGCCTGAAGTGATCCCTTCCCTCCAAGTGGTGCCAAACCAGTCTTGGACCCTTGGAAGTGGTGCTAATGGTCTCCAAACAGCCAAAACCTGAAACCTATGACCAAAAAGTGGCCTGAGAACCAACAGGAGACTGGGACATAACTGGTCGCTGATAAGCCCAATGTGCATTTCTGGTAGTCCTGACTTCGCAGTAGTTCCCACCACATTCTTCTCTGCTGCAGCAAATCCTGTTTAGCTGCTCCTCTTGGAAGGGGTATCAAGCCTTATGGAGCCCTCATCAGCTACAGCCTACACCACTGTACCACTGGCGGTTTTTGGCTTCCAAAAAAGTGACAAAGTCCAAATGTAGAATTCTTTAATGCGACTTCCTCCAGGGCTAACTACTGACGATGCCTCTTCCTCAGACACTGCCGGCTTCCATGCCGCATTGAACTTTACCTTCTCAGGAATTTTTCTTTGAAATTTTTTCTTAAGTCTGAAGGTAAGTTGAGACCAGTCCAATCTACCTTGTGTATCCGAACCACACTCCATCGCAGTTGGCCTTCACTTTTGACTTTGCCATGGTACCATTCAACCATATATTACGCACTATCTTTCACTTAAAACTTTAAAAATTCACATCTCTGGTTCTACTAATTGGATGTAATTTATTTTGCCGTCAAATCATTTATTAATATTTTCTCTATTTTTCTAAATTGTTTTTTCTTGTGTTGTATTTTCACCTGCATTTCTGTTTGTGTGCTTTATAAATACTTAACACAGTGCCTCTAAGTAAAGCCTGACTGCTTTTGAGGCAAGCTAACAGAGGGTTAAGCAGAGGTTAATTTGGTGACTTTTGTGGTTTGCCCTTACAGTGAATGTAGTTGTTACTTGAGAAGGGTCTTCACCACCAAAAATCTAAAACCCAGGTTTTCTATATACCACTAGGCATTTCATTGGGTTATTTACCCCCTAATATTGAGGCTAACTACTGTGAACTACACCGTGTAATATAAACTTTCTTTTCCGTTTGGACGCTTTTTATGCCACGGAAGCTGCTTTCAATGTGAGCGCATCTGCGTGTCCCTGTTTCCCTCCATTTTCCAGGGTAGCTATGCATTCCTACGCATATATTGCCCTCACCCCAATGTGCAGTTCAAACTGAATATCTTGAACATAAAATCAAAATTCAAACCATAGTGAATTTGAATTCCATTATCACCCACTGACAGCAAATTCCAGTAGGCAATGTTGTCTCTTTAAGAAACGGGGAGGGCAATATTAATCCAACATCTGAGGTCCCGCTCATGGTCTCCCTATCACCCGCCTGATATGCTATCCTGGCTCTGCAAGCTGTCCAGGATTGCTTTTTACTATTGAGCCATTGCTGAGTGGTCAGGTTTCAAGCTTTTTCATGAGTGATACACTCTCCACCAGTTTTAGTACTACCGACGTAGCTTGCCGCAAGGAATTATCCTCTGAGATGATAGTTTTTATATGCCTCTGAGAGGGAGTGTAGTTGGTATAGATGGTCTTGGCAATTAAAAATTGTGCAAAAGATGTGCCACAGGCATATTTGACAGTCTGCATATTATGAAAATCCTACATAGGTTTACATTTTTTGTGCCTTTGTAATCTGATCATTGAGAGGTCTTGGAAGAGAGAAAGTTTATGTCCTTAAAATTCAATGGGTCCCTTCTCTCTTGCTGGAAGTGATGAATGCATGCTAATAGGTCTGATCCCCTGGCTCTGGGCACCAAGGCATGTCCTATTCTATGAACTCTGTCGATCTCCTTATCATCCTCAGTATCAAGGATATAACCAAAGAGCTTCTGCATGTAGTTTTGAATGTTTGGGCCCTTCGATTTATTTGGGACTCCTTGATCATTTTTGAAATTCTCAGTGTGAGCCTGGATATCCATTTGTTTGAATTATTTTTTGCTGTAGCATTTTGACACCTTCCTCTCCCACTGCTCCATTGTCTGTAAAGCCCTGATGCCTATGTCTGTGAGGTCCTGCTTGACTCTTCTGAGTTACTTTGTGAGGTTCTATTGAATCTCCTGAAGATCTTCTCTGAGTGCCAAATAAAAAGATTTCAGGAAGGGTTTTGTCATATGTTCTGCATCCTCTGTGATTTGTGCAGGGCACATCTTGCTCCGGTGGAGAGGCAGAGACTTTTTTTGGGAGCAGTGTTGGTTTTCGTTATGGCCAACCTGGTCATCATGTTCCTGACATTTGCATCCCTTTTGCCCTTCCTTGTCACCATCTTGTTTATGCTTCCTGGTTGCTATAAAACAACAGTCCTTTTACCATTTGCCCTGTGGTGTATCTGCTTCCTCAAGTCCTGTCCCCTGCCAATTGTGAGTATGGTCTTAAGTTTTTGCTCTTGTGACATTTGCTCTTCTTATTTTTCACTACTTCTGAGTTCTCACTTTCCCTTCTAACTTGGACCTGTTAGCAGTCCCGTTTCTTTTCCCGGATGCAGATGGGGCTTTCTGACAGGGACACTTATTTGTCTATTTTGGGAAATCATAATTGACCCCAAACTTCCAGATATGACACCTGGTGTGATCACTGTCTTCAATTAGTTATTGTTTTTGCATCAATTCCAGAACTCACCATAATACAATGCAGTGGCTTTCACTACAGGAGACTTAAATGTGTGTGGGGCGGCACCTACAGGCCTGACATCTGCTCTCATCTTTTAGTTGAGATACAGCTGCTGGATATACTTTTTGCATGTTCTCAGGAGCACTTGGCACAATGTGGGCCCATCTTGCTACTTTCATTAGGGCCAAGCATAAGCTGGTCTGGTCCAGCAGCTGTAGTCTAGTCCTAGGTGCCTCAGGGCATTCCCCCTCGATGAAGGCCCCCAAACTGATGCTCATTTCTTCTCTTGAATCCTGCTCATTTCCTCTGTGGCATAAAGATGGCTGGATGTCCTCCTGACTTGTTTGCAGTTTCTTTATGTGTTTAGAAGGAGGGCAATAGGGAACACACTTGTCTGCTGGTTGACATAGTGCCACAGGGGAGAGAGGAGAACCTCTCACCTTTCCCCACATCCACTCAACTATGTCTAGGCCTCTCAATGTAATGGCCTGGTAACCTCACCTGTCATGAGTCTCCATGCACCGCTCATAGCGGCCACTCCACCTCTGTCCTCAGGAGCCGCCTGCCACACTACTCCTCCTGCATCCAACCTGGCTCTTATTTGTTTGGTCTCCCACCAGCTCCACTGCCATTGTGATTGTTCTGCAAGCTGTGAGTTTACTTCTTCATAGTTCCAAATGTTTACTGTGGGCCTAGCCTGCACCTCCATCTTCTTCTATTGTCACTCATATAGCTCCATGAAATGTTTTCAATTCATCACCATCTGCTCCAGCTTTAGGTAGTAATCAAATGTCCAGTTTTGCACTGCCGGGATACTTAAGTAAGGTATAACTAGCCCCAAGAAAGCACTTGTTTGACAGAAACAGGTGGGAGGGCAGAAGAAACACTCTCTACCAATAAGCCATCTTGGCCATGCCCCACTTTGTGGCTTTTAAAAAGCAGAGGAGTTGATCCGCCAATGCCTGCCTTGTACATTTTGTCCCAACATTGTATTCTTGAAGGGAATCTTTGACAGAAATAAGGGGTAGTGATGCATAACATAACTCCCTCATCAGAGAACACAAGCATGATAATGGAAAAAGCATTATTGCCTAATAGGTTCAGTCCAGAACTCACCAGGTTAGACCCCCTTCCTACCTCTTGGAACCGACAGAGACCAACTGCGGAGTGCCCCAAGGCTCCTCCCTCAGCCCCACCCTCTTCAAGGTCGACATGACCCACCTCGCAACCATCGTCGGGAGCCACGGGCTCAACATCGTCTCATATGCCCACAACACCGAGTTGATCTTCTCCCTCATCAACGAACCCAACATCACCCAACACAACTTCCAAGAAGGGATGAAAGCCATCTCCACCTGGATGGAGAACAGCTGCCTGAAACTCAACTCAGAAAAGACAGAAGTCCTCATCCTTGGCTCCACCCCATCCACATGGAAATGCTCCTGGTGGCCCTCCGCCCTCAGAAATCCCCCCACCCTGATAAATCACTCTCGAAACCTCGACATCATACTAGACTTATCACTCACAATGAACCGCCAGATAAATGCCGTATCTTCAACCTGCTTCAACACCCACAACATGCTCCGAAAGACTTTCTGATGGATCCCAACCGAATCCAGAAAAACCATCACACACGCACTCATCAGCACCAGACTGGACTACGGCAACGCTCTCTGTGCCAGAATCAATAAGAAACTCTTTCACGAACTCCAGACTGTCCAGAACACCTCATGTTAGACTGATCCTTGGCATCCCCCATCGCAGCCACATCACCCAACACCTGCGGGGTCTCTGCTGGCTTTCAGTCGAAAGAGGAATAACCTTCAAACTCCTCATCCACGCATAAAAGGCCCTTCACAACACCCGCATACTTAAACAGTCGACTCTTCTTCTATGCACCTAAAAGACATTTGCGATTAGCCCAGCTCTCTCTGGCCACCGTACCTCGTACCAACAAGACTAGAACGGGTGGAAAGTCCTTTGTCCACCTCACAGCCAAAGCCTGGAATACCTTACCCATTTACCTCTGACAATCTCCCATGTTGCCACAAGTCAGGAAGGACCTCAAGACCTGGCTCTTTGGATGATCTCAGCACACAACTGAGCTATCCCGCCTCCCACCCAGTGCCTTGAGACCCTCATGGATGAGTAGTTGCTCTTTACCAAACCCTGATTGATTGAGTCCATAGTCTAGTGAACTCTAACGTGGCAGTGGTTCCCCAATCAAGCCTATGGCGCCTAGCAGTAATACTCCATTCCATGACCAGACTAGTGATATCTTCATTTAACCTAATTTTATCCATCCTATGTAAATTACGTTAGCTACCACAAAGAGCTATGATAATCCTCAACCTGTGTTGCTTGATATACAAGAAGGTCCAAGAAAACTTAAAAGTCAAAATGGCATCAGAAATGATGTTGTGAAATTCAAGAACTCCTTAGCCCAGAGTGGAAATGAGTTCCTTTTTCTCACAAACATCCGAACCCAGCCTACCATGCTTTATTTTAACAAATAGCGTAAAAACACATCTATTCTGACTCTTTCTTCATAAAGTCCTGTATACTCCCTGAACTGTCCCTCCTGGACTAAAATGATAAACTGAATCCCTACCTGAGCTGAAATAATTTCCGCTATTTTAATTCTTGTTATTGTACTGCAATGCTCAAGGAATAAAACCTTGTCTAATGTAAAGTGCCTAAATGCCCATGGGTGTTAATAAGCCTTTTATGTACACTAAATAAATAAATAAAATAACTAGTCTTCCATAGAACCTTGCTTCATTTCCAGCCAGCTGTAAAGAGTGCCTAGGACCTACCTTGTTATATTAACATAAATTGGATTTTGACACAATTGTTTTCTATGCCTTTTTATTCAAAAGTTCATATCTTCTCCTCCGTTTACCTGATATGTCTCAATTTTGTTTTATTATAATTATTTCTACAAATGGAAAGGAGCGTCAATGTATCCGCTATGGTATCCAATCAATTATTGTTTTTCGAGAATCAAATCCATAGGCAAACTTGTTTCATATGTGTTTTCCATTTATTAATTCAAAGGAAAATCATAGCTCCAAAATATAACAGTATCCAATCGTCATCCCACCCGTTTCGTCCTCACTTGGACGCCATCAGGGCTCGACGACGGGATTTATCCGGCCAGGCCGTGGAAGGAAGACCAGAGTATAGGACACTCTGGCAAGAGGATAACCTTTTCCACTTGTATGGGTTGAGCTAATGAAGAGCAGAAGAACTGTAAGGATAAACGCTTAGGAGATACATTGGAGCCCTGATAATGTCCAAGTGAGGACGAAACGTGTAGGCTGACAATTGGATATTGATTAAACAATTATTGATTGGATACCATAGTGGATATACTGACGCTCCTTTCCATTTGTAGAATTCATTTTTGAGGACTGGGTCTTTGGCGGCGGGACCTGGGAGAGTAAATCATCATTCATATAGGACTTCGTGATTTGCAAAATAAGACTTTGAATTTCTCACCAGTGCGCTTGGTTGATGTGCCCCCATCGCCTACAGGAAAGAGACATTATTTTAATTATTACATTTTATTTGTTTTTGCTGAATTGGTTTCAAAATTGTATGTGTTCTACCTATTATGTTTAATCTTACTTTGGTGCTGTATAAACACTTTATGCATGTTTTCTATGTGGGATGCTTGTCACATGAGCCAGAGCAACCTGGGTTTAGATAAAGGATCCGCTAAGAAATCTACTTTCATTTTCTAGTTGCTAAATTGATTAAATTTGATGGAGCTCACCCACTGCGTCTCCCTTATTTATCAATAAAGCTCCATACACTGTCCACTCCACCAAAGATGATTGGCGTGAAAGTCCTAGTCAAGATAGATCTGATATTAGTAAGACAGACCTTTGCCAAGGTGATTCGTATTTCAGAAATGAAGGGATGTTTGAATAGAAGTGGCAAGGAGGCATCAATTCAGCTCTGAAAGAGAGAATTGGTAGAGAAGGTTTACCCGAGCATTCTTGTGAAATGGGCTATTTCCTAAGAAGCACATTTAAGGTGCTATTGAGGGTATTGAAACTGAACTCTAGAAGTGCACAGTTTGATCAGGGTCATATTATAGCATCCCTAAATTTGCTATGAAGCCAAAGTTGTGAGGAAGGATAATGGTGCAGTTGAGATGAAGAGTGAACCTAGAGGGGGATAGGCTCATTAAACAGATATTGTCTAGGTAAATACCTCCCTGGTCTCGAGGTAGGTCACCAATGTTTGAAGAACCTCTATGAAGAAACTGAGGTTGAAGGACAAACCAAAAGAGAGGCAATAAATTACAAAATTCTGTCTCACCATTGTTTCTCAGGAATTGATGATGCCGCACTAACGTTTTAATTCAAAGAGAATCTTGTGGTTTAACCATTCTGGCAGTAGGGAGTCCCATAGTAGGAGAAAGCCTTCTGTTTTAAAGTGCCTGTCAACTGTTAACTTATTGACGGCATGTAAGTTAATTGCAGGTTTGAGATCATTGAAATTAGTAGAAGCAATTGCTCATTCGCAGACTATCTCTGCAGCTTACTAGTCTACAAAAGAGTTTTCTTCTTGGGAAAGAGAAAGGGTATCAGAGAAGAGACCTGAAAAGGAATGCCATAAAAGCAGTTTAGAAAACCAGAAGCAATTTGATTACCCATGCATCATTTGCAATAACCTCCCAGTTTGGAAGGAAATAAGTGATGAAACACCGAAACATGGAAAAAAGGTAGCAAGAAAATTAACTTGGTTTTAGATTAAGGAGTGAATATTTGTGAAGACTTTACTGGTGTGGCAGGGAGGGGGTAATGTATTGAGTGGAAGCAGAAGGTAATGTCCCAATGGCTATGTTTAAGGAGCTGTTTTCATTCAGCAGCCAGAAAAATGTTCCCAAATACTGACAGTCATACTTAAATAATCTGTTTTTTTAAACAACTCTTTCATAGAGATTTAGGGCCCCTTTTACAAGGAACTGACGCATCTAAATAGATGCGTTAGTTTCCTTGCGCCAGAGCCAAATATCCTTGCGCCAACTTGGATGCGCTGTATTTACAATACAGTGCTCCATGGCGCAAGGATTAACAGATGCGTCAGAAATTCTGACACAACTGTTGGCACAAAAGTGATGCATTGCTGGAGTTGCTCATGATAGTGATGCAACTCCAGCACTGCGCCACAACAGATAGGTGAGTCCCATTCAAAAAGCCCTGCATCATTTCTTACACCTGGTCTTAGCAGACTTAGGGTTTTTTACGCATTGAAGGCGTAGAGTGATGCAGTGAAATGTTGTAAATTTCACTGTGTCAGTTCTGCATGGCTTTTTGCGTGGGAATGCCCACCCTGCATACATTATTCCTGATGCAGGTATAATGTGTTGCAGGGCTTTACAACGTGACGCATCTCCCTAGATACGTCACATTGTAAATGGCCCACAATGTGGGGTATTGTTTACACTGCTACTGCGTCACAAAAAGTGATGCAACGGTGGTGCAAAAGTGTCGCAATGGGCTTGTAAATCTGCCACTCAGTTCTTATTTAATGTCCTAAAAGTGAAAATGCTTTTTAGTAGAAGTGCAATAAATTTGGTTGTCACTGAAGTGAAATATCCTTGCAGTAAAAATCAGCTATATTTAGATCCCTTCCAGCACTCAGCAGAGATTGTTGCACTGGTATCTGCTAAAAAAAGACGAATTGTGTATTGGCACTAGCGGTTTGTAAACTCAGTGACATGGCTGAGTCACAAGAATTAGGATGGCAAAAGTCTGAGTAGCAGCGGAGAGGTTTTCCTGATGAATATTTTTTGCCATTGGAGATATTTACGACTTCATCACCATCATCAATGTCACCATCAGTATAGTTGCTTTTACTCAACTGCACAGTAAAGGAAAATTAGTCACCAGTATCATATATGCCCTCACCCCCATATGTCATATCAGGAGGAAGCTAGTGAATCTTTCCAAAAGTAAGAAGGGCCTCATTTATGAAAAGTGACGCATCACTGCGTGAAAACAGTGATGCGTCACTTTTCACTGCACCCTCCCTGCAACTCCAAAGATGCGTCATATTTACAGTATGACGCATCATGTCGCAAGGAGTCACAGATACGTCAGTATTTCTGACGTATCTGTAGGCGCAAAAGTGACGCATTGCTGGAGTGTGTCACAAAAGTGACGCAACTCCAGCAATGTGTCCTTTCACATGGGGCAAGCCCCATGTGAAAGGGCCTGCGTCAGTCTCACGCCTGCCTTGACGCATTTGCACCCTAGAAGTGGTGCAGTGAAATCTCGTAGATTTCACTGCGTCACTTCTACGATGCTTACTTACGTGGGAACGCCCACCCTGCATACATTATACCTGACGCAGGTATAATGTAGCGCATGGGTTTACAAAGTGACGCATCTAGGTAGATGCGTCACTTTGTAAATATGGCGCATCATGGCGCATGTTTTACGCCACTGGTGCGTCATAAAAAAGTGATGCACCGGTGGCGCAAAAGTGACGCAGGGGCTCATAAATGAGCCCCGAAATGCCTCATTTTGCATGATCCCCTCCATTTATATGGGCTGATGCTGCTATTTCTTTTATTGCACTGGACCCTCTAAAACATGTTGAAAATGGCTACACTCCTAATTGGCATATTTAACTTATCTTTAAGCCCTTAATACATGGTAGAACGTGTAGCTAGGACCTGTAAGGTAAGTGTTACTAGATGACTGCTGTACATAGTATGCCACCACTAAAGTGACATTGCAAAACACAACTGCAGGCCTGCCACCACCTGGCTAAGCAGAGGAAATGTGCAAATTCCACTTGTCATAATAACCCCATCCAGAACCCCTCCTTTTAAATAATAAGAAGTTGCTTATAAGTAAGCCTTAATACAGGGTATTTAAAAGGAGGACATTTAAGGTTTCATGAAAAACATGTGCTTATAGTGACAAGGCCCTAAAAAGCTTTTTTCACTGTAGCAGGGTTAGCTGTTTTATAGGAAAACATTGGGACTTAATATTAAAATTAAATAATGTTATCTCTGCTGAGGAACTTTTTCAATTACTTCTGAAGGCATTTTGCTGTATAACAGTAGCCTGCCCTCATTTTATCTCATTTGAAAGTACCAGCATCAGGTATTCCTGACAAAAAAATTAAGTTCTGCTTGGAAAGCATCCACATGGTTATAATGGTGAAAGAGTTTAAAATAAAACACAAATGACAGGGCTTTAATTGGGCCGGAACCTGTCGGTGCTCAGCACTGGAAGTTCTAAAATGCAGGTGTTGATACAGGTCCCTATCAGTCTCTCCATTTTTGCCCTCACCCTCAGGGTGAAAAAATAATCTTAGCTCTGCAGCAGTACCACACTTCACTGCCTTTCATGTAACCTCAAAAAGACTTGTGATAGTACTTTCACAGTCTCATCATTAAAGAAGTGAAGCATTTTTAATATTCTATACAACAAAGCCATAGTTGTTTCTTATTTATCTTATGCAACTAACAACTATTGACAAAGCCAACAGTCCTGGCTTGTTGTAGGTATAATGTTACTTACAGTATTATACATCTGGATGCAATGGCAGAAACAGCAAAATACTAGTTGGGTGGCACACTATGCCAAGCACAGGTTTTTATCTTAGGTGTGTTAAGCCACGCCCCTGATTACATGAGACTCGCCCCTTTAAGAAACCCCACCCCCCATGTTTTTATCTAAGTTAAAGCCCTGACAAAAGGCCTTTATTACTTCAACCGATGAGTGAGAAGAACGAGAAGAGAGTCAGATCCCTTCTGGATGCCAGGGATGACAAACACTCTCTTTGTTCATTGGTGCTATTATGATAGTCCCGCCTTCTCACCCGGCTCATAATGACATTGCCTAGGGAGCAACAAAGCAAATTCAGATTATGATAAAAAATTCTTATTTTTAGCGATTTCAGAGTGTCTTGATCTGGCCGCTTATTATAAGATTCCGTCCGCCAGCCCAATGCTTGTATTTTGTATCTAGAAAAAAGGAAATGGTGATTTTTGCGGCACTAAATAGCAAGTTTTAGCCAAAAAGAAATGAAGCAAAAGAACACGCAATTGGAAAGTGCAATAGGGTGTTAAACATCAGCTTGATGCAAATAAACACCACGAAAGGACTTTGGCGCACATGACTTCAGCACCTGAAAACGAACAGCCGACCAAACAAAGGGAATCTCCAATCATAAAAACATCCAAATGTGCAATGAGAAACATGGAAGTTATTACAAAAAAGAAACACTCTAAAAATGTGTAGTATTTGTTTTATAGTTTCCCCGCATACTTATAATGGAGCTGCTTCCAGGAGGTTGAACTTCTGCTTGCTAATTGCCCTCACCCTCTGTTAAAAGCTATAACTCCAGTTGTTGGTAATTATCGCCATGAAGAGCCCCCTCCTGCAGGCACTAATGCTTAATTGCAGCCTGGAAATAGATTGATGTTTCAGCAAAAATTATTTACAGAGAAGCCTCCAGGTGTTTAGAGATTATCATTTTTTTTATTGTGCAGTGTTCCAAGTACAGTTACAGTTCTGCATTTGAAATGAAGATATTCATACCTCCCATCTAACTATTCTGTCTTGTGAAGTGAAGGGAAATGTATTTTAAAAATTGTCAAATATAAAGTGCAATAAAAACAAACAGCAGAAACCAAAATGCACTGCATGCCATTGGCACGAAATGTAACTCTTCTTGTGGAATTAAACCTAGTGAAGTTACAGATTTGGTTTTTGTATTGAGCTTGAGACTTGGGTTCTATATAGAGTCGGATTTTCAAACCTCTTTTTCTCATCAACAACTACCTTTCCATACGTTTGAAAAATATCCGGTCTGATGGGATGGATCACCGGAGTATGCTATTCTACATAAAACCAATAAAGATGTGTTTTATCGTTACCAACATCAATTGTCGAAAAAATGAAGATGTTGCATGCTGGCACTGAAAGGGAATCAAGTCCAGAGGGAAGACATGGCTGAATATTATTCAGAGCTCAACAAACATGACTTTCCTTTTAAGGAAATGCCAAGAGAGGCGTGCTTTCAAAAAATGAAAAACACATATAAAAATATAACAGTTTGGAAATGAAATAACATTGTTACTTGAAAGTACTAAATACAGGATGCCTAGTAGAGCAAGTGTATTTCTTCTTTACCTCACACCAGCGTCAAAGAGTGTAAGTGTTTGAGGCGTCAGGCATTCTTTCTAAAGGGAATATTTATCTCTATGCATTTACCCCAATGATTTTTGTGGCTAACTTTTTTGAGGCTGAATTGAAGCAAACATTACCAGTCAGTAAAATGCTTCGCATGTAAATGTGACATGGTACATTTTAGGACCCCGATTCTGCACCTAAATCCATATCTGAACTCAGCTACACTTACTTGTCATTCGGATTAATAATATTGTCTGACAGGCCATGCCTTCCTTTACATCGTACCTTTCTTGTTCTAGCAGTCTCTCCTTCCATTACAACCCTATGTAACTGATGTTAATGACGCTCAGCCAAAAATCGCACCTGTACATAGATGTGCCTATATTTCATCCATACATTATTTTGCTACTGCTATCGACTTTTCTACTGTCACAGAAATCACAATTATATATCACTATATTGATCTTCCATTCCCTTACTCGTAAAAATCCATATTATGTGGTTCTGCCTTTCAGTGTACAAGTATGTCAATTCACAACCTTCTACATTCCCTCTGAAACATTTCCAAAATGTATTAGAGAGATGTGAGTAGACTATATGGTACAGGAATGTTGCCTATTCCTCCATTCAATCACTAAGGGCCTGATTTAGAGTTGGGCAGAAAGACTGTCATTCCTCTGTCATGAAGGGACTGATTTGTCCATCAGACTGAGGGAACTCCATTTACAGTATTTAGTGTTTGGACTGAAGGCTTACCCTCTGTCATGAGGAAAGATGATCCATCAGCTAATCCTCAGTCCTCCATCTTTGGTTTTACAGTGCACCATTGACGGATACAACTCCATCAACCTTGATATAGCAAACATCCGTTTTCCATATTTACTGATGTCCACCAGCAGAGAGGGAAGGGGGTGACCCTCTTGACAGAGGGCAGCAATAGCAGACAGGGTTTCTGATGACGGATGCTTCCATCATATTGGCGGACGTGTCTGTCAAACCACACCTGCTCAAACTACCAAAACACTCCTCAAGCAACACAAACAATTTATTATCCACAATACGAAGCATCAGTGCCAGACCTACATCAACTTCTTTTTTCAAAATGTATGTATGGAAGAAGACAACCCAGTTTCTCTGAAAAGTAGTTAACAGTTTTGGTGGATGAGATAGTTAGTGTTGAGCCCTAGTTGGTTAGAGGCCTAGTCCAGACAACAACCATGAAATAAAGAAGGAAAAGGTAGGACAGAATAGGAGATAATGGCCAATGCTGTCTCCAAAACCAGATGCTCACTGTAGGACAAACACAATCAGTGGAATGATCTGTGGGTAGATTACATTTTTCACTTCCGGGGCACACAGAGATGCCCTGGCAACTGGTGGTGGTCTCAGGCCTCTCAACCTCATCTCCTGGGGGGAAAGGTGTTGTCTATACTCTACACTGAAGGCATTGTGTGAATTCCAGGCAGAATGGAGACTGGTAATTACAAATATATAGAACTAACAAACGTATCCTCTATGCACTCTGGCACCCCTATTTTCTAACACACATTTCTCCACGAATGGCAAATTAATAACACATCTTTCACACAAGTTGTCTGCCACAAGAAAATAAATACCCTGCATTAGCTCTATCTACCATTTCATCACTATGTTACACTTTTTTCTTAACACACTTTATAATGGAGGGGGGCATGGCCAGCCAAGGCAAGATGGCGGATGGGTTCTAAGATCACTCCATCGGGAGACCCAAGAACCGACACTGCCCTCTGCCATCCAAGACTGGGAAGCCCTTGCCTGGGCTGACTTGAAGTGCAGAGCCCAGTGGGGCACCATATGGCTCTTTTTGCAGAATCCCCCATGCTCAGGTGAGCTGCCTTGTGTGTTGCACCTTCTCCAGCCTGAAGAGCCTACTGTGCTGCGCTGGTACTAGAGAGGGCTCCAGTGCATTGGAAGAGGTGTGACATGCAGAAGGGACCTCCAGCATGCTAGGCTGGAGTGGTGGCACCACAGGACAGCCCCCGCTCTGATCCACAGCTCATGTCTGGCTTGTGTCTAGTGCGCTAGGAAGGAGTGGGCAGAGCAGGCGGCATGAAATGGAGGTACCCTGCTCCTTGCGCTGAAGGGTGCTGAGGTCTGCCAGCCATGAGTACTGTCAGGGTAAGGGGCTTTGGTGACCATCAGGGACTGTTCCCTCCAGCCTCTTGCCCCATCTCATTCTCCTCCCCTTTCTTCGTCACATGATACCTGCGATGTTGTGACTAAATTAGGTCCCTGTTTCAGGATGTAGGAGGCACTCCCTGAGACCTGTGCATCTCT
The DNA here is from genome assembly GCF_964204655.1 of Triturus cristatus. Classification (NCBI taxonomy): domain Eukaryota; kingdom Metazoa; phylum Chordata; class Amphibia; order Caudata; family Salamandridae; genus Triturus; species Triturus cristatus. The sequence goes on along the minus strand of NC_140584.1, from coordinate 464,273,829 downwards.
GAGGGACTATGGCCTGGGTGACTACAAGTGGGGAGGGACCCTCATCCTCTTCTTCCTCGACCCTGATCCTGGGCTGAATATGGTGGATTGTGGGGGCTCGAAGCTCACTCATTACCACATTGAAGAGGAGCAGATACATGCGGAGCACCCAGTGCCTGTAGGGCCCGGTGTGTGTTCACAAATGCTGATGGGGGGACAGAGGAGACAGGATGGCCTCTGCTTGGCCTGTGTTTGGGGCTGAGTCAAGTTCAAATGCACAAAGGGGGGTAGAGGGGAGTAAGAGGAATCACCCCCAATCTCCCCCTCATTGAGGCCCCCCTTTGGTGTAGCTGGAGTGCCTCCTCCATCGGTGTGCCACTTGAGCTGGTCTTGCCCCCCATTGCAAGGAGATAGGGGTGAGGCGGGTCCTGCAGCGGGACTACAAGGCTCACCATGTGACCAGAGTGTGGGCTTGATGTGGATGGTGCCGTGTGGGATGGCTGAGAGCCCCGGGAGGCCTGTTGTGGAGACACACTAGCATAAGCATTGCCCAGGGTGGAGCTGTGCTGGGACCTGAGTTTCTCTGCCTTGTTTTACTGCTCATTGACTGGATCACATATGTATGGGGCCTGGTGGGTCCGGGTCAGTTGATCGTTTCATCTACTGCAACCCCAGACACAGCAGACCTTGTGTACAGGTGCCTCACTTGATTGTGGGTGGCACTTGAACATAGGGTGCAGAGGGGTAGTGGGAACCAAGCAGCAGAGGCATCAGAATGGTGCCACCGTATACATCGTCATCAGTGGCGCATACAGATCTCAAGCTTGACAAAATACTTGCAGCTATTGAAGATACCAGGCAAGATCTGCACACCAAAGTTGACGCAGTGGCGATTGAAGTGGGATTACTGAGAGAGGAACAGGAAAAGTTGGCGGATCGATTCACACATGCTGAACTTGAGATCATGGAGATTTGCCCATCTATGAAACATCTGGTGGGTCAGGTTCTCTCCCTCACTGCAAAGGTCCTGGAGCTAGAGGCTCGAGTGAAAGACTCTGAAGGGCGTTCACACCAAAGTAATCTTCATATAGTGTGCATTCCAGAAGGGGCAAAAGGCACTGATCTTGTAGGTTCTTCAAGACCTGGCTGCTGTCGCAGAAGGTGGTTCCTGGCCAATTGTCCTCACACCAGAAAGTGCCCACTGGGTCCCAGCACAAGGTTCCCCCCGGCCCATAGTGGCCCACATAATGAACTACAGAGAGAAGGACACCCTGTTGCAAGCGGCCAGGGTGATTCCACCACTTCATTACGAAAATGCATGGGTGTTCATCTTTCCGGACTATACCATGTGCTTCATTTCTGGGGTGAAGCACAAACAGAGACAGATCAGCCTTCGCTATTTCCTCCTCTTCCCAGCCAACCTCAAAGTCATGGTCAGAAACATGTGTTACTTGTTCACAGAGCCAGGGGATGTTTAGGACTGGGTAGAGCAGCATCCATATGAGACCTCCGCCCCACCCTGACTGGTGGGCCATCAGCATCTGGCCCGGACTCTGCATCACAGGAACTGAAAGGCTTGCAAAGTCACCAGCACTAAGATGCAAGGGGCTCCCACCCCAGAACAAGCCAAGGAGGAACAGGCCCAGGCCCTGACGACAGCAGTTGCATTGTGGGAGGACCGCTGATAATCACATGCCCATACTTCAGATGATGGCATGTCCAACATTGAATCCACCCGTTCCACCGACTGTGCAACCTTGGTGTTTCTACCAGACACGACTCTGCAAACAGGGAAAAGATCCTTTGACAGCCACTAAGTGAAAATGGCAGGATACACTCAAAGGGGCTTGCTTGCAGCAGCTTTCTAATATGTTATATGACTGACTGAGAAGCAGTGGGTTTTCCTAATAGACTCACTATAAGCAAAACTCGCAAAACTTCGTCTAGTTCCTGGGCAATACTAGTACACGCAAGTGCGCATTTAGGAGCAGCCCATCCATGTGAAAGTTTCTTAATTGTTTGGGTGATCACACATTCTGGGATTGCCCTGGGAAGGGAGTTGGAGGTTCTATTGTTACAGTATGCAGAGCCATGTGGTTTGCTGCCATAATCCTTTCAACAAAACATAGCTCCTAGGACTAGCTGTGTAGTCGCAGCCATGTTTCTTGAGGTTTTCGTAGGAGTCACCCTTATGTTGTAATAATAAGAAGCTAAAGTTAGCCTAATCACTTGGAATGTCAGTGGCATGGGCACCACATGAAAGAGGCATGCAGTCCAACAATATTTCAGAAGGAGGGGCGTGCAGATCGCTCTATTACAAGAGACCCATGTGGCAGGAGGGGAGAATACTCGACTTATTACGGATTTGCTCGTTGTGCTTTAGTCTAGGTCTGACCGGAAGTCCCCTTCCGGCATACAGAAACAGAGATCGACCTGGCTGGCCGCCCTATGTGTTAGCTGAGGGACAACTGGATGGCAGGATTGCCGTTAGGAAGTAGATACACCCCAATGTAGCATAACCAAACTTCTAATCACGTCTATCCACCATGCTCACTAAATGGGCCCATATTCCATGGATGATCAATGGAGACTTCAATTGTGTGCTCGATCCGCACCTGGGCTGGTTAAATCCCCCGCTCCCAACCTCCCTAGTGGTGACATCTGCAGTCCAACTTTCCCAATGGCTCCAACATTGGTCTTTATTGGACTGCTGGAGAATGCTCCATTACAACTCTAAAGATTTTTCTTATTATTCCCCCCTGCATGATTTGCATGTCAAACTAGGCCGGATACTCTTTGACCCAGCTACCAGGCTTCTGGCAACAGGAGCTGAATATTTAGGGAAGACCTTCTCTAATCATAATCCCCTGCAGATAAAATTGGAGTGGGGAGCACTGCAGCCACCCGTCCCCACCTGTCACGTACAGCCTGTCATGTTGGAAGATCAGGTTTTCTAAGATATAGCAGGCGAGTCTCTGTCCCAGTATCGGTCCAGAAATTAGGGCACATCTACTTCTCTGTTAATAGACTGGAAAGCAATGAAGTTTGTCCTTAGGATTGTATTCTATCCGTGCAGTTGTGGGGGTTAGGGCATATCGGCAAAAGGATGTAGTCCATATTGTGATATCCTTGAGTGGGCAAGAGGCCGAAGCCCGGGGTGACCATGCCAAACTGGGTGCATTAATGGTGGCACTGGGTAAGCACACCCAACTCATTCTACAGCTACGGTGCCGAGCCTGCATGCGGAGGGGGACGAATCAGGCCAAGTTTTAGCTTGTCTTTTGCCTAGCGCCACTCTGGCCTTAACAATTACAATGATAAGGCCTTCCTGGGCACATGTGATCACAAACTAGGTAGATATACATAAAGCATTCATCACACAATATCAAGCCTTATATGGCCCGCCACTTGTGGACCGGCAGGGTGCCATACAATACTTCCTTGCCTCTGTAACATTAACAGCAGTGGCTCCATTGGACAGGGAAGAGCTTAACACATCTTGTACTCTGCAGGAGATAAAGGGGGCCGTACAGGGCATATTGACGAACAAGACCTTCTATAAGGCATACGAACACCACCTTGCTCCAAAATTTCCCACGCTCTACCAAGAAGCCAAGGCATAGAGTCAGCTCCCACCCACATTACGTGAGTCCCTCTTAGTATCCCTTCCAAAGTTTAATCAGGACCCATTGCAGCTTGCCTCCTGCCTCCTATTGTCCATGTTGGGGTCTGTTTTTAAAGATTCTGAGTAACGTCATAGCGGGCCGGCTACATGAGCACATGCCACGTCTGGTACACCCGAGCCAAAACAGCTTTGTGCCTAGAAAGTCCACCATCCTAAACATCTGCTGCCTGCACAGAGTGATGGAGTTTTTCACGGTTCGACAGCCATATGCTGCATGCATGGTACTGGACTTGGGGAAACCTTTTGATACAGTGGATTTGGAATACTTATTATTGACCTTGACAGCATTTGGCATTACAAGAAGACTGCACAGCCATCTTCTATACGTTGAACCAATGGCACAGGTGAAAATTAGTCAATGCATCTCTCCTTCCTTCCCAGTGAGCAGGAGGAAGCAGCAAGGCTGTCTGCTGTCTCCATAGCTTTTCGCTTTAGCGATGGAGCCTTTAGCCCAGAGGCTTCACTAGCAGGGACAGGCTTGGGGCATCCCACTAAATGAGGAAATCCATGTTGTCTCGCTATATGTGGACAACGTTCTAACCTACATACGAGATATCCGAGAGAGTATAAACAAGAATACATGCTTACTATACTGCAAGAGTTTTATGCTGCTTCTGGTTTAGGGGTAACCTGGGTGAAGTCTTGCCTGTTCCCATTGCACCCAGAATGCCCCCAGCAGAACCTCCTTGTAGATGCTGATCCACTACTGTGGGAGCCCTTCACATATTGCTATTTAGGAAGTGTGGACAGTTTAAATCCAGGATGAAAAGAACTCATGCTAGTGATTGTGATAATACTGAATGAGTTGATGCCACCGTATGACCTTATTCTGTTCCATTGTTTTTTCATGTTTGTAGAAAGGACTGAATATCTTTGTGCTGCAATGCCAATACTGGTTGGTTATGTGAAGGGAACACCGTCAACGTGAATGTATCTTGACACTGATGGTACATGTATAATTGTGATGTTGATAAATGAAAATAAAAATTGGTCAAAATAAAACAAAAAAGACAGCTCATAATAGAACCTATCCAACCGTGTGTAACATCCTATTTGGAACATAAATCACACCCTCCATATGTAACACATACATCTTACTAATAATCACGCATGGGCATAGTTCGTGGAGTTTCGCTACGTGGAACTCCGTGGAGTGACAAAAAACCTCTGTGGAGATCCACAAGTGGCAGTGTGCAGTGCAGACTGCCGTTTGCGCTGATCTTCTTGCCGCTCAGGTAGAAATTCTACCCGAGTGGCAGCTCGCTCTCCCAAACTTATCGTTCGTGAGCGCGGGGGAAAAACTCCGCTGCACTACGCGTAGCAGAGGTTTCTGCACTCCTAGAGCTCTGTCGAGCTCGGAGTGCAGAAAACTCCGCAAACGGAGCGTAGCTCACTGCTCAGGCCTACTAATAACACTGTAAAGTATATAAAACAAGAAATGTGTGGTAGCAGAAATGATAGATGAATCCATATTACTAGGTCTAAAATGGTGTAGGTCTGGTTTTTACCATGACATATCACTTCACTGCGGAAGATAAATCTTTATGGCATATTTTTAAATAATAACATTAAAATTAAAACTAACTGCTCAGGAATGGCAGCATGGAATGCAAATTAATAATTCACATTTTGGCTAGTATTTACAAGTCTTCTTTATATACATTATGAAAATAACTAATGAATCTTCACTTGTTTTTTCTAAATTTGTCCAACTACTTATTTTTATTTAATCCACAAACAAGCAAACATGGGATCATCTACATTTATAGTGAAGTGTCTGCTATCAGCTAACCAGAGTGATTCAGCTGTCTCACACAATTCTCTTTTTTATATTGCCGATAACATTTAAAAGTCCTCTTTAGAAGTTTGCACTCTAAAATGTGCTATATGCTTTTCACTTATTAGAATTTCATTTTTACATTTACAACAGCTTCATTGTTACTATCTTATGGCATTGTATGTCCTAAGTAAACTCCATAGCCAGGCTACAATAGGTTAAAATTGGATTATTGACATAACAGTTTGAGGTATTCAACTTCACAGAATCTTACTAAGTGGGACGTGTATACCCAGATGTGAGTCCCTTTCTTGCTGTGCCACTGAATTCAAGCTAGCCTGGCTGATGAGCAGTGATACCCCGAAACTGGTCCTATGATGCTTGTTTTCGGTCCAGGTCAAGACTGATTTTCATTTGACTGGGTTCAAACTGGGGTGGCATAGTGAGCAAAAGAACGATGGATTGAACACAGATCTCTCGACTGGAGATGAGTGGTTGAAAGGTTTCAGCACTCTGTCCATCATCTTCTTGTGTTTGCCTTAAACAGCTAAAATGGCCTCTGGTATCACTCCAGATTGACACACAGTCGTGCTGAGACAGCCCAGGGTCCATTTTCATCTTTGCCCTGCCATAGGGGCTGAGCTGCTGAAACGCGAAGAAGCAGGAGTCATCAAGTAGGTCTCGGGACCATTCCCTGGGTCTCTCCCATGGTGGTTGTAAACAAGACCAAACAGCCTGGATGCATCCCTATCTGCATTGACATGTGCCTGCCCAATTAAGCTATCAAATGATAAAGCCACATCTTCTTACTGATGACCTGGTTGCTGACATTAATTGTTCCCAACGATTCTCCAAATTTGATCTGAGCTCAGGCTACCATCAGCTCAAGCTATATGGGGATAGAAGGTACATCACAACGTTATCCACCCACATCGGCCTCTCCCGCAACTACATGCTCAAATTGAGTATCTCATCAGCAGCACTGGTTTTCCAAAATGCAATATGAATAGTCCTCAGAGGTCTTGAAGGGGTCATCAATGTAACTGAAGATCTCATCATTCATGCTCCCATCATCAAGAGTCATCAACAGTGCCTGCGTGGAACTCTCCACAGGATGCAAACAGCTGACCTCTCCCTCAGCTGAGGCGAATGTCAGATTTTCTCCAGGAAATGGAACTCTTTGCCACATCTTCTCCCAACACTGGCATAGAGGTGGAGCCTACAAAATGCATCGATATAAAAGATGGCAACAACTGCCACCAAAGTCTGGAGCTTCCTTTGCCTCACGACTTACTGAGGGAAGTTCATCCCTATCTGGCGACGCTTATAGACCTGCTAAGACACCTCAGCAAAGCATCAACTCTGTTGGCGTGGGGTAAGGATGAAGATGATGCATTCTAAGACGTCAAAAGTGCCCTTCTTCATGACACCATAATGGCATATTTTGATCTGGGAAAGGAGTCTGGACTGGTAGTAGAAGCCAGCCCCATTGGACACAAAGACATCCTGATGAAGCGCCCCAATGGCGATTGCTGGGTGCCCATCACTTTTGTCAGCAAGGTTCTCACAGACACTTTTAGAATAGCCATCTTTTGACATGATTTCCCCAGTCTTTTTGCTTTCTGACCTACTGTTTTAACTATGTGCTGAAATTCATTTTGCTGGTTTTAGGACTCTGGGCACTTTTTCACTGTTGACCAGTGCTGAAGTGCCTGTACTCTGTGTCTAAAATGTAATGGCATTTGGTTTCTCCATGATTGGCATATTTGATTACTAATGAGTCCCTAGTACAGTGCACTACATGTGCCCAAGGCCTGTAAATCAAATACTACTAGGGGGCTTTCAGCACTGATTGCACAACCCACATGAGTAGCCCTTCAAACCTGTCTCAGACCTGCCACTGCAGAGCCTCTGTGTGCAGTTTTAAACTGCCATTTTTACCTGGCAAGTTCACGTACTTGCCAGGCGCAAACCTTCTCTTTTATTACCTATGTCACCCCTACGGCAGGCCCTAGGCAGCCCCATGGGCAGGGTGCAATGTATTTAAAATATAGGGCATATGCTTTTGAGTTTTATATGCCCTGGTAGTGAAAATCTTTGAAATTAATTTTTCACTACAGCATGGCCTATTTATCCTATTGGTTAGCATTGGAGGTTGCCTTGTAACAATTTACAAGTGTAACTTCTAATTGGGAGCAGATGTAAAATTGGAGTTTGGTGTCTCTGAAGTCACAATATAAAAACACATCTTTATTGAAGTTTGTTTTTGAATTGCAGGTCTGAAAGTGCCACTTTTAGAAAGTTGCCATTTTCTTACTTTAACCATTTCTGTGCCTCTGCATGTCCTTAGAATGCTTGTCTGGGTTGGATGACAGCTGGACTTTGTGAATGCTCCCTAGACAGTCACCCACAAAGGGAGCTGAGATGTGCCCTGCATATCCAGATGACCCATCACCAGGCTCATAGTTCATCCTGAGCTATAGTGAGAGGGAGGAGCTGACACTTGCACCTGTCCTGAATAGGACTGTGCCTGTCGCCACACAAAGACCCTGTAAGTGTGTCTTGAGCCAGGGCCAGGAAGGGCAGGGTCTTGTGCACTACAAATACCTTTCTTTGAAGTCTCCCTACTTCAAAGGCAAAAACTGGTAGAAGTACTGGACCTCTGACACCGTATACTCAGAACACTTCTGGACAGAGAACATACTACCAGGAAGAAGAGCTGTGGTGCTGCCAGGAAGGACTGCCGCTCTGCTGATTGCTTTGCAGTATTGCCAGCTGCCTACTGATTCTTGCCTGGGAGTGAGAGAACAGAAGTGTAATCTCTCCATCCTAAACCTAAAGGTTCTCTAAGGGCTTCTTTGGACTTTCCTCCTGTTCTTGAAGTCTCAGGGATATCATGTGTATCTTGTTACCAGCACCTGGGCTCCTCCGCTGTGAGTCCTGCTCTGTCAAGTGGTGCTAAATCCAGTCCTGGTTCCTTGGAAGACAGTGCTTGGTTCTGCAACTCAAGAAACCGATGCATCAAGTCCAAAGCGTAATTCGGAACCAGCGCTTTCCCTGCAAAACTGATGCATTGCTGCTGCCAGCACTGAATCTGCGGACACTGCTCACTTAGTGCATAAAGCAATGACCTTGACTTACAATACAGTCCTGACTTTACCGATGCAGCGCCTCCAAATCACTGCTTCTGCATGAATCTCGGGCAATGTATCACAGACATCTGCAGCACTCTTGATGCATCAATTACTTTACCTGTCTTTGCAACCGACGCATCACCTACGAAAGCAACACATCACCTTCGGATTTAATCCTTGAGCATTGACGCATCCGAGGTACTGTCAGTTGGTGTACATGACTCCTGTATCCAGCCCGCGCTCCATCATTATCTGGCTCAACTTTGGATTTGTCTCAGTCAAGTGTGACCAGATAGCCCCAGTTGGAGCTATTGATGCCTAAGCACTGCATTTTTATTTAATCTTGCAAAATTCATGTCATGACTTGTCTATGTTGGACTTTTGTCATTTTGGTCTTGTTTTACTGAGATAAATATGTATTACTTTTCTAAACTGATGTGGAGTACTTTTTTGGTGTTTTCACTGTGCTATTGTGTGTGCGTGCACCAATACTTTACACATTACTTCTTTAGCTTAGCCTGACTGCTCCTTACCAAGCCACCAGTGGATGAGCACAGGTAAACTTTTAGTGTGAACTACGCTTACCCAAACTTGGATTGTGGTTCCTGCTTGGACAGTGTGTATATTCTGCTAGCCAGAAACCCAATTTCTAACACACACGAAAAACTCTGACAACATAGAGAAGGAAGAAATTGCCATGAAATTGTGCTGCCATCATTTTCACCTCTACCTCTATGGATGTCCTTCAAAGTCATAACCAACCATATGCCACTCTCTTTGTGGGCACGGCACCACAACCCCTTCCCCAAATTGAGAAATGGCCTCTGCAGCAGTTAAAATACCAACAGTGCACTTTAAACCAGGCTCCTCCTGAGAGATCACAGAATCATCATCCTCCACCAGCTGTGCTCAGCCCTATTAACCCTCATGGATGCAAGGCACCAAGCTTCTACCAAGCCAAAAGCACACCTACAGCTTAAAGTTTGGTTTCCCAACCTCGATGCAGAAGTTGATGACATGGTCACCTGGTACCGCTGGTGCCAAGTATGCAAGTCTCCAGATCAACCTCCTCCAATCAACACCGAAAACCCCAGTGCTGGTCCCTGGTGTGACATCAACATTGATTTCAGATTGCTGCCCACCGGCTGCCACATGGTAGTGTTATTGGATGCTTTCTCCAAATTCCCCGTTGTGTAGTTACTATCAAACATAAGTTTCGACCATGCAAGGAAATGCCTCGCCAACATATTTGCAATATTTGGAGTTCTAAATACTCTCAAGACCAACAGCGGCCCTCCATTCCAGAGCTAGGACTTGCCCTAACCCAGATGAAAATATCAACCCACTGGCCCCAAGCAAACAGGCGAAGTCGAGAGCCTAATGCGCACACTAAACAAGGCAATTAGCATTGATTGTGAACAACAAGCTGATGTGGAAAACACAATCTTTAAGACCCTTGGGCATACAGGCACACTACTCACAGCCCCTGCCAACGTTTAATGTTTTGTTTTGAAGGGCAGTGAGAGACAACATTCTGCATGCAGAAGGGTGGACCCCCAAACCTCTCAACGAGTAGACTCACAGAGCCCATGTTTGTGATTGAATCCAGAGAGATCCAATATCAACCTTGACTGAATTCTAAGCATCATTGTGACCTGTTGTTTCATTGTTTATTTTTGAAGTTTTGGAGGAATGAAAGATGTCACAGGAATGATGAGACTTTTTAGCTCAGATTTGAACTTCTATCTAGGGTGCAATTGTGGATCTCACCTTCCTCCATTCCTCTATGTAGTGTTTATGACACTGTGAAACAGCGTGTTTTCTTCCTTTATTAGATTTAAATTGGTTTACAATGCTCATGCACGAGAAGCTAGCTTCCTCATGTCTTTCTTTGTTCCCCTTCTTTTATCCTCCTTCTGCCCAGACTTCAACTCTCTATTTCCTTTTCTTGGCCAGCAAGTCCCAATGATTAGATTGATGACTTTGTTAGGACATTAGTGGCTGACATTACTCTTCTAGCACCCCATAAGCACTGTTAGCAAGGTCCTTTCATTCAATGTTAAACAATCCGCATCTGCAGACAAATTCATCTTAAAGCACATAGAAGCTCCTGAAATAGAGAAAGGACTATGCATTACGTTTTATAGTATTGTGATAAGGGAACTGAATTATTAAAGGATTTTCAAAAGATTCTTGCATGTTACCTTTCACTTAGGCTCTTAGATTCCTAAATCAGATGTAAACGCCAATCCCTTTTGGATTGTGGCACCACTAGAACATAGTTATTGTTCTACGATATTATTCAATTCTCCTAGAACCGCTTCCATTGTATGTTGTACACTGTCTTGTTCTAGACTTAAAATCTAGATTGCCCTCTGTCGCCCTAGCAATTTAGACAGCACCTATGTCTTCCACCCTGACCTGTAGCATTTTGCAAGAAACTTTGCCCGTAGAAAAAGGCACCGCAACGGGAACACCTCACAAGGTTCCAGCACGGCATGGACTGAAAAGCTCATGCCATGTAGGAACTGTGGTACATGCACACAGGGGGCATATGTTATTCACCCCAGTGTGCATGCACAAGCAGAGAAGGCACAGGGGGCCTGCTAGGGCTCCCTTTGTTTCCTCTCTGCCAGGGTTGACATGGAATTCGTAATATGCTTGACGGAATCGCGGAAGTCCCACCAACCATATTTCGGCCTCTGACCGCCAGTTCACCTCCAGGAAACGGCGGTTCCCTGGAAGCGTCCGTGGTCCCAGGGTGGTCCTGGGGCAGTCCGCTGAGCCACTTCAAGTCTGCCGGTCCTCGGACTGCCAGACTCATAATCAGGCGCTCTTAGTCTTGTTTTTAGGGCACACATTTTAGTCCCATCATATATCTACAGCCGATTCCATCTTGTTGTGATATCTTTCAATGAACATTGTCTCCTTAGCTAGCTTGTCTTCATCCAAAGAGTTTATCAAATGCAAGTTTCCTATTGTTTAAAAAAAGCATGTATAAATATCCTGGGTTTTAAAGCGTGTTGAAATCACCAAAATTACAAACGTCTCAAATAGTTTATGGCCCCTCTGACTCTTAATTTTGAAACCAGCAAGTGCATGCATTTCGTTTTTCTGATTACAAGATGGTCCAGCAGATGTAAAGAGGGTGGGACTGGCCTATAGGGCAATCAGGCGATGCCTGAGGAGCTGGTCTGGTCAGTCAGTGTGTGGGCCATTTTCTTGACGTTTGAGGGCCTGTTTTATTTATTGTCTGCTGGTTTTCACTATTGATTTCCCTGCTGTTAACCACAAACATTGTCTGTAGTAAGCACAAATGCATGCAGTATCCTATACTTGCAAAACACATATACAATGTGTCTTGGTAAGTTCAAAACTACCCTATTTTCAGATATGGGTCTCTTTTTTAGCTAACTCATTTGTTAGTGGGAATCACTTTTCTTTTGGTGCCCAGGCCAATTTTCTGTCCCTGTCCGACCCCTGATAGAAAGTATTGATGTGTGAAGTGAATTGCCCTCACAGGGGCATATTCTCAAGGACACATCGCCAATTTAGCGGCACTTTTCCACCACAAAAGTGGTGATAGATTTATCGCCCCATTCACAAGCCTGTGCTAACAGCCGACACCGTCAGTTTACCTGCGATAGCTGCCGCTAAAAACATCGCCAAGTCTGACACCAGTCTCAACAACCAGCCAGATTGGCGATGCAGGCCAAAAACAGACAATAAGGCACGTTAGCAGCAGGGACTTAAGACCTGCTTTTTTCTGGTCTTAAGTAGGACGAAAACCTACTGTAGAAAGGGAGCCCAACCCAGAGCCACATCTGAAGACCAACAGTTGTCATGGAGCTACTAATCATGCAGCTCGGAGACCCAAGAGGGCCACAACACCCACTGCCACCACCCCCAGGACCACCCCCCGTACTACCACCGAGGAAGCGCAGAACAAGACAGCGGACCTTCCGAAAAATCACCAGCCTCAGCACTTCACTCTGACTGTATTCACCTTAGCCAAGATGGACTGCCATATTGCATTTTCAGCTGCCAATGACACAGTGGAGGTGATGAACTGTTGTTGGTGGTGTTCTATCACCGCAGTAATCAGGTTCTTGTTTTCCTGCGGACTGAATCGCAGGTTCCTCTTCTTCTTCTCCTTGCCCTTCTCCTTCCCCGAGGTCCCTGGCTGGTCCTCCGGGGGGTTTGTGGGTTTCTGGTTGGCCTCTGTAGTTGCTCCAGCTTCCTCCGTGGTGCTTCTCAGTTGTGTGGGTTGTTTTTTTCTATGGCAGCTTTTATGGTGAACTTTCCCGCCTGACGTGGGAATAGCAAGCCTGCTGCTGCTTATCGCTAATAATTTTATCGCAACTTTTTTTTCATTCGGGTTTCCTTTTTTATCGGTGTCCCGGTAATTTTAACACGGACATTTGACGCGTTATAGGCAGCCGCGATCCGTGGAGGGAGTTCCGTGGGGCAGAAAGGCGGGGCAGGGGAGGGGCAGGGTGGGGGGTACTAAATATCGGAAAATGGATGATTGGAGGTAAGTAAACAATTAAATAAATAAAACGAATTTCGTAGCGCGCGCGGTATCGCATTTTGTGATGCAGCACGCGCTACGAAATTCGTTTTATTTATTTAATTGTTTACTTACCTGCAATTATCCATATTCCGGTGTTTAGTATCCCCCACCCTGCCCCTCCCCCGCCCCGCCTTTCCGCCCCACGGAACTCCCTCCACGGACCGCGGCTGGTTATAGGGGAACTACCGCCTGTTGCCGGCGTGTTGAAAATATGCCGTTAACACAACGTTAGTTTCCCGCGATCGACGGCGTTATGTAAAATTGTGTTGGCCTAGGTTAGTGATGATTATCGCACGTTCTTGAAAATATCCCCCACAGTGTTTGCTAAGACCTCCTTCACTCTTGCCAGGTGTTGAAGATCAAAGAAGGGTCCACTCCTTCAACCTCGTTTTCACATTCCGGAAACGGTGCTCTCATAACACTGGTGCTAAACAGCGTAGTGAAGCAATCTTTGGCATGTGCCGAGTTGCACAGTTGTTAACTAATCTATACATTAATCATGTTCAAGCAGAGTATGGTAGGTCTATGTCAGTCTCATTATCTACAACTAGACTCATGAAAAAGACTCCATATTATCAAGAAAATCACATGATAATGTCAACTGAATGAAATTGCAACACTTTAAAGTGAACTATAGATTTGCCAGTCAGCCTAGCCTGACCCACTGCTATCAGAAATTGTTGTGTCCAAAACAGCAACAAAATACAAATGTCAGTCACATAATGTAACACGCATAGGACCTGATTAGCCATGATCACAGCATTGGAAAGTGGTGTGCTGCTTATCCTGCCCATAAAAAACTGACACTCTAGGGTTCACAATTAAAAAGTTTATAACTAGCACCTATTATGTATTATGAGTTTTGCCCTTCAAAATGCCGAATTACATACTATTTCTGATCAGCAGTGGCTTCTCCATTATGTCGGAGTCTCAAAACAGTGTCAAAACTTGAAAGACAAAATGATAACAAAACAGGGTTACTAGCATTTTATTTTTTGAGCTCTAAGGCCGTGTCTTGGGGGCAGGACCACCTTGGCGGCAGTCACGGAGGGGGAGTGGTGGGCACTGCTGTCAGTGCGCACGTGGGTTTGGACGGCTGTCTTAGGACGCTCAAACTGACATGCACACTGAGATGCCTCCAACCCAAGCGGCGTTGTCGGGTTGGAGACAGCAGGCACAGGCTCCCAGAGAGACTCAGGCCAATCCTGGCGCTGCTCTTATGCTGCCAGCAGCATCCGCTTTGGCCGCAGGGTAGTCTGGGAGCCTGTGTTGACTAGGCGCCCCCCTCGCCTAGGGGAGGGGCGCCCTTAGTAGCGCCATGAAAACCGAGCTGCAGTGGCAGAGGCTGGTTTGGGTGATCCGATTTCACGATGACGTGCGAGTATACGTTGTGGAAATTGAAACCTATCTCGTTGTTGGTATATAAGGCAGCGTCTCTGGGGTCTCCTCCTCTTTGTCTCCTTGGACCCAGGGAAGCCGCAGGAACGTCGGAAACCGCCCACCCACCCGGCAGGAGAGCAAGGCGGAGCGCTGGCAGTTAACACCAAAGGAGGCATGGGCAGCAATGGAGGTTCAGCAACTGGATGGACCCCAAGAGGGGGTATGATGAAACTGTGCAGTGGATAGGCGGGGAGGGGACTGAACTACTGGTGGTCCTGGACTCTACTGCCAAGGGTAGGCGCGGGGATGGGACTGACCTGCCGGTGGTCCTGTCTCTACCGCCCTATCCCGCAACGTATGGACCGTGTGGACTCTTTGGGAGGCTGCCTGTGTTCAGGTACCTCGGTGGGCCAGTGCGCTATGCGGTGCCCAATATTTCAAGCAATTCAAAGTTTGCTGTAGCACGTTGGGGCCTACCGGCACAATGTGCGCAGCTGAGTGGGTCGGCCGAGTCGGCCAAAGAATTTAAGTACATGTGTATGGCTAAGCTAAAATCAATTATAATGTTATGCCTAATTTCCATACTGCCTTTGTCATGTGGCAATATTTTCTGTAGCGCGTTGGGGCCTGCCAGCACAATGTGCGCAGCTGAGTGTGTAGGCCGATTCGGCCAACAAATTTGTTTACAGGCATATGGAGAAGCTGAAATCAATTATAAAGGTATGCCTAATTTCCTTACTGCCTTTGACATGTGGATGTTGCAAAAGTCTGTTGCTGTGGATCCTGATATATATCCAAGTAGTACTTTACTCCTGTAATGGTTGCGTAGATTTATATGATTTGATGTGAATAAAAGTCTAAGGCTCAGAAGAGCGGCGATGCAGCAGGTGGCAGGTAACTTCTTTTGGCTTGTCTGTTTTTTTTGTATTTTCTTGTCACCCCTCCCGCCCTGAATGCCCCCCATTCTGGCCTGACACCAGCCGCTGATGTTTCTGATACTTTTTACACCACAATTCACGACACTGTATTTGCCGGGCTTTTTGCCCCTGTATATATCAACGGTTTTGACCTACCGATATGTACCTAGAGATAACTGCAAGGGTGCGGACATTATCACATAACCCATAATTCGTAACCCCGGCACAAACTGGTCGTAATAAGGTTCTTATTGTCACTTGGGCACATATCTGATAAACAGTGCATATGGCTTATCTTATAATATGCATACATTAGCTTAAAGTTAGGTAAAACAATAAAGATTGCATAACATTATTGCATTGACAATGGAAGTTTCAGCAATTGTGTGAAGAGTCATATGGTAGCTGATGCTCTGTATTAACAAATATTTAAATTAGCAATGCTTGAACAAAGCAAACAAAATATGTAGTGTAAAAGAAAACTTTGCATTATAAATGTTAACACATAGCTAATAATAGGAGCAAAGGGTGATATGAAGCCATAGGGTAATACCACTTAAAATATGTTTTACTCAAGGAACTGCATATTCATATTCATTTACTGTGTTCCTTGCAACTGAGAGATATCACATATGTCAAATATTCATATCACTGTGAACCCGGTCTTCAAAGGACTAAGAGCGCCAGTGACATGAAAGATGATAGTCTCTGGCTGATAATGTGCAAACGGGTGCAGCGAGAAGGTGACAGAAAAAAAAGGATGCTAATTGGCGCAACATGTCACAAAACAACTCCCAGTTGCTCTACTGTTAGATTTACGATAGATAATTTTTAATACAAAAAGGTTTTATCCATTTAAATGCCAATATGTAATAAGATTCACTTGGCTAAATAGTGTCTTAATTTCCCCCTTTGAATCCTTTTCTTATTCCACGGTCAAGTTCGTGTAATTTTGTTAAAGGGCATTTCACGTAATTACATGAGCACATGACATAAGGACAGAAGGATGCATGCTGCCTAAAAAATGTGCATTCGATTGCCTAGGCTGTGGCGCGACGAATACTAGTACGTAGTTTGGGCTGTGGTTGGGCACTCTTTACTTCAGCCTGATCCTGCCTGTCAGTTTCCTACTCAACCTTCTCCAGTTTTACCCTTTTTTCTCCTGACCAGTTTTATTTTACTTTACATTTTTTACTTTACGTCTTGTTGCCCAGTTGGTGACTGACTTTCTTTTCCTGTTGTGTACCTGTCTGTTTTTTTATTGTATTTTTTGTAACTCCTCGACTGAGTGAGTCATCCTCGGTAGAAGAAAGTTCTTGCGGTCTCTATACATATATATATGAACCCAATCAAAATGTTGTTCTGAGGAAGAGGCGGAGTTACTGATTGTTTAATGTGCACCACCGCTCCCTCAGGTTGGCAATCAACAGCAAGCCTTACAGAGGGCCAGCACCACTGGCGGTGAACATTTTGTGTGTGAGTTAAGGTTTCGATGGCTGCCTTCTATGCTACACGAGCAATAATTTTCAACAGCACTTGATCAAATGGAGACACCCCTGGGATCTGCCTACAATCATGTTACTTACTGCTGGGTTACATTCTTCAACTGGGCCCACACAGCAAGAGATGTTCTCAGGCTGCCCATCGTCCTGGCATACGCTTTTTTTAACCGCTTTGTTCTTTGTAGCTTCTCTATCCACATCTTCCAAGCTGGCACTGTGATTGTGCACCAGCATTGTAGAATCAACGATCTGGCCACGGCTAGAGAGGCTACAATGAAATTCTGAGTATATTTATCTAGCCGCAAGGTCTTACTAGACACCCCAAACAGTGCTAGCTTTGCTTCAAGCTTTAACACAGTTTGAATACCCTGGTTTAGTTCTTGGAAGATCACCTCCCATAGTTGTGTCCCCCGTTTTCACTCTTGGGCGCATCTAAAATATTTATAAGAATACATGGAAACATTTTATGGATTGCTTTCTGAGAAATCCATTCTGATAGAAAACTAATTCTCTTGAAATTAGCTGCCCTCATGGATTTATACCCTAATATCGAAATATGTGACCATTCTCCTATTGCCAACTGACATTCTGTCTCCTGTTCTCTCTTTCTCAGATGACCTTAAATCAATGAGGCATCTGTACACTTCCGAAGGGACCCATACCAATTCCAAATTCCCATCATTTGGGTTTTAAACCATAGTTTTACCAATACCTCTGAGGAATTGCTCATTTCCTGCATGCAGCACTCTATCAGCCCTTTAATTTGAACAAAACTGACCCACAACCTCTCCAGTTGCATTCTTATCCACAGCTGTATTTCCACCCAATTTACCCTCCAAGTTCCTAGATAAAAGTCATCTAATGACCAACACTCTAAAGAGTTCCATATCCTTTAGGTATCATGAATCCTAACCCTTGGCAGCCTTGCAGCATGGCCATACCATGCTGGGCTACGTCTCAGTTAAAAAAGACTTTTCACTGTCCAATTAATTTCTCTTTGCACCTTGTATCTGGTGTCTTTTCGGCACCCTTGCCATTTTTATCGGTAGGTTACCTCCAATCTCTTACACCATTCTCTTAAATAAAAAAGACATCGAAATCTCCTTCTAATGCGCCCATTCTCACCAAGACATCCATCCCTGTGGCCTGGTGATACAAAAAACATCAGGACCCCCCAGACCGCCTTGTTCTTTGTCCAGCTGAAGAATTGAGTATCTCACTCTTATATTTTTCCCCTTCAATAAAAATGTGATTATAAGGGGCTCTAGCTCTTTGAAAAATGCCTTATTAAGTTCTGGCGAGAGATTTGCAAATAAGAATGAAAACAAGGGCAGTATAGACATTTTCACTAATGACACTCTTGCTATTAATGTGAGCAATAGCAGGAATCGTGTATTGAGAAGGCCTTTCACCTTCTCCATCACCTTCTCGTAGTTAAGCTTAAATAAGTCAGTATATTTATTTGTCCTTTGCCTATGAGACTCCGACCAATTCCAACTATGTTCGGCTATTTCGCAAACCAGGACTTACAATATATTGAATGAATGAGACAAATTGAAAATAGATCGCTCCTTTCACAATTGGCGAGACACACCCTCATTGAGCAGAGTCTTATTTTCTTCTATTTAGAAGCTGTAGGTAACCTTGTGGTCACCTACCGCTTGCAAATGCTGATCTGGAAATGATAAGCTCTATGGCATGAGTGCTCTACTACTAGCCTGCTGTGGATATCTCTCTTTAAAAGAGAGACACTTTTCATGGCACTATTCCAATTGGAATCAGGCTCCCTGAAGTTCTTCCCTTTGGCATGGATGGCTCTCACCACCATTTCCATATATGTTTTTGTGCCCGGAGGAAGGTGGCGCAATATGACCTGATCAGTTTCTCACCGAAACATGCGTAGGCACATTTTTTAGTTTATTTAAGTGACAAAGAAGGCACAATATTTTCCCTAATAAGACAATATTACAACAAATTGACAATTGTATTTCTGTTTGAATTTAATGTAAATCAATAGTGACAAATATATTGATGAGTAATGATTTGATGAAATGTCAATAAGCCAGTGGTTTTAGAGAGTAGATTGAATGTGGTTGAATGGATATGGCTGGATGTGCTGATATATGGGTATGATTTTTAGATGCTTGTGGCGTGATCAGGGAGCCGCATCATAATTGTATGTGAATGTATATATTTTCAATTGGATACATTGATAACAGTGCTTTTGAATTTTGTATGATACGTACAAAAAAGAAAAATTCTTAAATAAGTGTATGATTTAAGTAAATATCTCTTAAAATATGTCTACTACTATTTATTTGTCACATAAATCCATAGATAACGACGAGGACGATTACTATTAAGGATGGCAGAGGCTAAGAAACTCCCTATAATTAAAAGAGACACGTTTTTGAGTTTTTCCTATACAAGAGGAGGTCGGTTTGCTTTTTTAGGAGTGAGGGGAGGCTTTTCCAGAGACGAGAAGTGCTGCCTATGAAACTTCTCCCACCCCATTGTGCACTTTTTGCTCTAGGGACAATGATATTACATGCTGATTCTGAGCGAAGGGATCTTTGCGAAATGTACCAATGAAACCTAAGCTGGGAAAATTGAGGGCCTTCCCCATGAAGAGCCCTGAACGCAATGAACAGGGCCTTAAACTGTATACGCTTCTCTTTGGGTAGCCAATGGAGAAGCGGAAGGGCAGCTGAGACTGATTCTCTTTTGGATATGCCAAGTAGAAGGCGAGCAGCTGAGTTCCATAAGAACTGCATCTATTGAGACTTTTCTTCCTAATATTTGCAAAAAGAGCATTTGCGTAATCTAGTTTTGAGACTATCAGCATGAAAATTATAGTTTTTTTGCAGGTATTTTGGGATAAAGGAGAGGATCTTTCTTAGTAGTTTCATAGTAAAAAAGGAGGCAAATGTGATTGCATTTATGTGCCCTTTAAAGGTCAGTTGATTATCAAAGGTAACTCCAAGGTTTTTTACCTTTGTGACTGGCAACGGAAGTTGGCCAGGTTTAGGTGGCCACCAATCTTGGGACCAAAATGAGGTATCCTTTCCATAGAGCAATACCTCAGTCTTGCCTGAATTAAACTTTAAACCATTTTGGGCCATCCATTTTCTGATTTCCTGCATACAGCTGTAAAAACGTTTTTCTGTCTCTAAAAAATTGGATGATACTGAGATCACTAATTGCGTGTCATCTGCGTAAGTAACTGCAGAGAACCCAAAAGATCTAATAAGTTTGGCCAATGGGGCTACATAAATGTTAAAAAGGGTTGGGCTTAGAGACGAGCCCTGGGGGACGCCACAAGGGAGAAAGAAGGAGGAAGATTTAAAACCGTCAACTGAAACAAACCTAATTCTGTCAGACAGAAATGATTTTAAAAAAGCTAGGGCTTTGTCTTTTACCCCAATGTCCTCTAACCTATTCAGCAGGTTGTTGTGAATCTGATCTGTTCTGAGACACTTATCAGAGCCAATTCTGTAGTGTGATGTTTCCTAAATCTGAATTGGCAGGGGTCTAGGTGGCTCTGGTCCTCAATGAAAGCTGTCAACTGAAAATTGATGGCTCTTTCAATTATTTTGGCAGGAAGGGGAAATCTGGAAATAAGACGATAGTTCCCAGGATCTGTGGGATCTAGATTAGCTTTTTTAAGTAAAGCCCCCAGGGTGTTCCGTGCTCCGTGCTCCACTCCAGACAGGAGGTGGTCCAGTGGGCCGAGTCTGGCCTCACTACATAAGGTAACCTCTTCAACCATCCTATGTACCTTTGAAGGCCCGGTACATGATCATGGTATACCGCAGGGCTCATTTTTCATTTGTGCTTCCCTTATGTATCACTTGCACCAGGTCTGGCAAAAAAGCCAGATGAATCAGAGTCCTCACAGTTACTACAAATGCTACATAAACATGGGAGCGCACACCATGCAATCACGTGCCAAAATGGCTCAATATGCACCAACAGAGGTATCCCCTTTAAAACATTGTGCAACTATTGGGGCACCGCATTATCGATCACCCTCACTGACAAACATTGGGCATGCATAAAATAACTTCCACCAATGCTTGACTTAAGTACACCCTCTTCAACTTCAATTGTACTTACCTTACACTCCTGCGCATATTGCGTATGTTTCAAGGCATTAGCAATATATACCCCTGATGCTCCTCCACGGAGCAGACTTCATACATATGGTGTGGTCCTTTATATGGTCAAGATACTAGATTATGCATTGCATCCTTCCTAAGGATGCTCCCTACTGCCTGTTAGACCTCACCATATGCACAGTTGAACAGAAATCCTCCAACAAATTCATTGATCTGGCCCTGATTCAAACGAAGAATATCTATGCACTAGAAATCGACCCATGCTCCACCTTAGACGTTGTGGCTCACGTTCTCCACTCTGCGATAGTGGCTGAAAAAGACAGACTACTCAAATTAGGCACCGGGCACTCTAGTACAACCACACCCCTAGATTCGGAGCAGTACCTAGCTGCAGTAGAGGCTAAATCTGATGAACTCCCACCCTGAATTTTGCCCCCATGTCTTTTTCCTCCACTGACGATACCGCCTGTAACTGCCCTCTCAATCCTGCACAGCAGATATTATTATCTCAGCAATGAGGGCAGTTGCCATGTCTTGACCTAAGGGAGGGCTCTGAGAGGGGAGACCACCCAGACATTCTGCATCTTTCTCTCAACTTGCCTTTTGCACCAATCAGTCTCAATGCCCTTATCACTTTTGTTGGCCTCCTCCTCTCCCCGGCCCTACCCTACCCAGCACACCCCCACAAATTCTCCCCTTCAGACACTCCGTTTTGTTCATATTTGCTATTGAAGTTCTTACCAATGTTGCATGTATGGATTAACACTGCAACCTAAGTGTTATAGGACTAGTATGATGGGCATACTGCACCTGTTTGCTTATTGAAAAGGTTTTATGAATGCATTTGCTCTTACATGTCACTTACTTTATGAACATCTGTTACTCCACAGCTTTTGACCCTGTAGTTACCCATGCAAGTGTTTCTGTATGACATAAAAGCCAATAAAGACTTAGAAAAAAAGAAACTTTAAAAAATCATAACTCCAGTTCCCCTTATTGGATAGTTGTCATTTTGTTGTCATTTTGTCCATTAAAATATTCTCTATTTTTACACGTTGAAGTGGGATTTTTATTTACCAATTTTGGTACTTGTCCACTTAGTGCCATAGATACAAAGGTTAAGCTCAGGTTTAAATAACGGAGCCCTTTATTGGCGCTAACAAGAATAGCATCATTATTAATTGCGGAAGACTACCATCCCCTTCAACTCATAATCCACTTTCTCGCACTCACTATCAAAGAGGATCCCAAAATAATGATATAAAAACAAAACGGCGCCCTTTACCAATTTAAATAAATAAACTTTTAAGTAAGAACTTCCAAATATTAGTACTTGCCATTTATCATAATTCAACATCATACATTTCTAGATATTTAGGGCCTGATTTTCAGTATTTAGCACAGCCATCATGTTTTTGTAAACACTCTTTTGCTTTTTCCAGGATGTAAAATACACAATACAAGAAAAGCACATTACATTACAAAGATATTAAAAGATAAAATACGAGTCTGAAAATTATATCAATTTAGTTGTAAAATCCAAGTCATCTACAAAGCTTGTTCAGTGGCCTTGTCCTATATATGGTTGTACTTTCCTGATTGAAATAAGTACAGGTCCTTAAATGGGGAGAGCTAAGAGTAGGGACAATAACAAGAGCTACCTTTTTAAAAAATTATTAGAACATTGGAATGTTGGAAGCTCCAATGAAAACAATAGAGTAGTTCTGGGCTTATAATGGCTAGTATAAGCCCAGAGCTTCAAAATTCCAATGCCTCTTTGTTCACAGCTGTGGCTGTGAACAAAGGCTTCAGGGAGTCTGAGGGGATTTCAATCCCCTCACGCTCCCTAAAGCCTTTGTTTAATTTGTTAGAACATTCTGCCCTCTAGTGGCAGAATGTTCTAATAGACTTATAGCCCTTCGTAGCTGGGCTATAAAAGTCCCGCTCCCTTGTTAAAGCCTTTAGCACTGGAGCGGGCCTTTAATAGCTGGTATAGCCCACTACGGCTGGCTATATATTGAATCTGTGTTGTTGTTGTTTCATCAAAGGTATTTTATATTTGGCATTCCTTTTTATTGCTGATTCGACATTACCTGTAGAGCACCCAGTTACATCTGCCTTTCTGAAATCTATTAATGCAGAAAGAAACTTATTACGGTTAGATCGCTGTGATCTAATGACGGCAAATAAATCAACAGATGTGATTGATATAATATGATAAGGAGATGCAAAAAGTTTGATAAATGTTCAACAATATGAAAACCTTCAATGTTATGATTTTTCATATTTTTAAAATTAATATATGACAGATTTTTAAATAATAAGGATCAATTGTGCTTATTGAGGTGACAGAAACCCATGATTGACCAAGGGTCTTAGTAGAACAAGTCAGTGTGAGCACAAGGGCTGCGTGATAAAATGCCAAGCCCGAAACCAAATATGAAAATATGATAGTTATGGAATATGTCCCCAGATAAACTAATGAAAAAAGGAAGGAATGGCGCCCATAACAATTTTAGGTTTATAAAAAGATGAAGATAAAAGGGCACAGAATGACACTTTGTAGCTGACAGAAACAGTGTATAGAGATGGGATGCAAAGCACCCAGATGATGTGATTATAAGAGTAATAAAGAGAGTATAAAAATAATATTAACATACCAACTAAGATATAAATTGTAAGATATTAGACATCAGTAATAGATAGAATCCAATCTGTTTCTAGATGTTGCTGCTATCAGTCCAAAAAAATAGAGAAAAAATAGAAACGTATTAAAATGGACAAAGTGTTTACTTTGATAATGGAAGAGGCCCTTAATAATCAAGTATATGAAAAGTTGTGTAGAATACAATGCACCATAAAAGAACTGCAATATTCAAGCCCATGAAGTAGATATAGTTATTCAAGTGTCTATAGATAGGACAAAGAGCATCTATTTCTCTTCCTCTACCACTTTTACTCTATCAGGTCCTCTCTCTCTGTCTCACACAATCACATTTCTCTCTCTGGAACTCCCTCTCAACTTCAACTTGCCCCCTCAACCTCACTATCTTTCCCAACTTCTTCCTTTCTTCATCTTAAAATTGGGTTTTTGGATGATTGGTGTGTGAGCCCCTGTCAAGACACAGCACAATCTTTTGCAGGGTGAACCACAAAAGTTCACTAAATTAACCTGTGCTTAACCCTGGGTAGCTTGGCACACAAGCAGGCAGGCTTAACATAGAGGCAATGTGTAAAGTATTTATGCAGCACACATACAATAATAAGTTGGAAACAAAAATACAAGAGAAAGCTGAAACCAATATAGAAAAATTAATTCTTTCTTTATTAATGAATTATTTGACACCAAAAAGAAAAAAATCCAACGAGTAAAACCGGAGATATTTCATTTTAAAGAAATAAGTGAAAATAGTGCCAAAAATCCCTAATAGCCCACAATGGACATCTGGTCCCACTGGACCAGGACAAAGTCATAAGTTCAGGTTGACTGCGATGGAGTGCGGGCCGGCTACAGGGACCAAGCTTAAGTCCCTTAGTCTGGTATGCATAGACATCAAAGATCCTAAGGACAGATGGGATGCGGAATGCAGCCAAAGCAATGCATCGATGTCGAAGTGATGCATAAATCCTCTCTATGGCGGCAATGCGCTAGTCCTGATCCGTGCAGCAGAGGCGGTGCGTCGGCTCCAATGACTGCAAAAGCAGTGATGTGGGGTTCTCGGCATCGTCATTGAGGCTGTCATCGATGGAGATGTAAAGACCTCACGCCTGGGAGAACATCGCACAGAGGTGGTTTCGAAGGCAATACATAAGGTAAAGCCTTGCAGAAGAGGTGATCTGCCGGTTCTAGTCATGCAACAGGGGGGATGCTCCGGTTCCGATCCATGAAATGGGGGTAATGCGCTGGGTCAGGAAAGGGAGCATGTGTTTGGCTGAAGCAAGAATCTTAGACTCACTTCCAAGGGTCCAAGACAGGGTGGCATCACTTAGAAGAGCAGACTCACCAATGGTAGAGTCCAGGTGCAGAAGCAGGATAGTTGGAAGTCTTTTATGGCCCTGAGACTTCAGATCAGGAGGCCAGCCAACTAGCCCTTGGAGTCACTCTAGGTTCAGGGGGCAAGTGATGCAGGTCCAGTCATTCTCACCCAGACCAAGATGGTATCACGGCAGCACAGCAAGAACACAGTACTTCCAGAGAAGCAGTCCGGCAGAGTGGTAGTCCTTCAGCAGCACAGCAGTACTTCTTCCTGGCAGATTATCCACAGGTGCAGAAGTGGACTGAAGTTGTAGGGTCTGAGGTCCAGTTCTTATACCCAGTGGTCTCTTTGAAGTGGGGGAGACTTCAAAGGGTCTTTGAAGTCCACAGAGGTCCTCCCTTCCTGCCCTGGCTCTTGACTCACTACTGGGGGTAAAGCAGCCCTTTGTCTGGGGACAGGACTCAGCCTATTCAGGTGTGTGTGTGACACTGTGCCCAGCTCCTTCTTCCCACCCTCCCTGGATCGACCATCAAGTCACACCTAAGCTCCCATCATTGTGTGACTGTCTAGAGAGAATACAAAATGTCCAGCTGTCATCCTCCTCAGATGTGTTATCAGAGACAGGCTGCAGGTGCACAGGGCTACGAGCACGAAAATGCTTACTTTATAAAAGTGGCATTTTCAAAATTGTAATGTTAAATTTGACTATGCCATTAAAGCGGATTTTTATTACAATTTGATAGGTACTAAACATGACAGATCTACATACTCCCAGTTAGGACTTATAGCTTATTAAATGTAATAAAGCATCCTCAATGTAATCCTATGAGAGGTGTATGCCTCACAGTAGAGAAAAACTAATTTAGGAGGTTTTTACTACAAGCACATGTAAGCCTAGAAGTACATTTCCTACCTTTTACTTACAAAGCACCCTACTACTGGGCTACGTTGGGCCTACCTTACGGGTGGCTTACATGGAATAAAAGGGGATTTTAAGGCTTGACAATAGGTTTTAAATGCCAAGTCAACAAGGCAGTGTGAAACTGCCTTCAAGCTGCAATAGTAGGCCTGGGATGACTTTTAGAGAGCTATTTAGGTGGGTGGCATAACAAGTGCTGTATGCCTACTAGTAGCTTTACAGGCCTTGGGTATATGGTATACCACAAGGGACTTATAAGTTGATTAAATATGCCACTCAGGTATAGATAGGTCAATTGTTAGAAATTGGGTCTCTTGTTGTCAGAGGTATGCACCCTGTCCAAGTAGGGACCACACTCCTAGTCAGGGTAAGCTAGATACACACTAAAAGATACACTGTACTCACCCTCTGGTAGCTTGGCATACAGCAGTCAGGCTTATCTAAAGAGACAATGTGTAAAGTAGTTGTGCAATACACACATACACACACACAGCAACTCAATTATAACACCACAAAAAGACTCCATACTGGTTTAGAAAAATAGTGAATATTTTAATGAGAACAACAAGACCAAACAGCACAAAGATTGCCACCACTTGGCAGGACAGGACTCAGAGATGGCAGAGTCCCAGTGCTGTTGAAGAGTTCAAGAAAGTCTTTGATGGCTCTGAGAGACTTCAGAACAGGAGGCAAGCCAGCAAGCCCTTGGAGTCACTCAGGGTTCATGTGAGATGGGTCCAGTCCATGTTTACAGCTATGTAGAGATCAGCAGGCAGCAGGACAACTCAGTAAAGCAGAAAGAACTTCCTTCAGAGCAGCAGTCAGGCAAAGTGGCAATCCTAGTAACACAGCAGTCTTTACTCCTGGAAGAGTTCTTCACAGGTCCAGTTGTGTACTGTCTTGGTAGAGACATAGCCTCAGTAGTTATATACAAATATGCCTTTGAAGTGGGGTTGATTTCAAAGCAGCCCCTTGAAGTGCACAGATCTCCTTTCATCCCAGCCCTGTCTGCCAGGCTATCTGTGGTGGCTAATCAGCCATTTGTGTGGGAAACAGGACACTGCCTATTCAGGTCTAATTGTCAGCTCCCTCTCCCTTTTCCTGCCCAGGAAGAGCTATCAGAAAGCAGATGAATGCAGATAAGTTCTCTGTCACACCCACTCGTTGTGTGTTTGTGTCTGTCTAGAGGGAATGAACAAAGTGTAGCTGTCACCCATCCCAGATGTGTATTGGAGACAGGCTGCAATTTACACAGAGCAGTTAGAGCAGGCAAGTGTACAATTTCTAAAAGTGACATTTCTAAAATAGTAAGGTTAAGTCTATTCTTACCCGTAAATAGCATTTATCATTACCATTCCAAAGATATGAAACATAATTTAACTACTTCTTTCTAAACAGGGATAATAGCTAAAAAGTGTGTTGTATCTAGTTCTTGTTGGTTTCTCCCACCCACCCCCACTATTGGAACATTCGTGGAACGTGGCGAACGTTCTACTCTGCACTCCCTGAACCGTTAGAGTTGCCGTTGCTGGTATTTGCCCGGTGATGGATGTTTTGCCTAGGATCTGAATAAACTCCTTTTCAACCCTTGAAGAGCGGACCTTTTTTATTACTCAGATCTTTTCATTGGCGACGAGAATCGTGCGGAGGACGATGCAATACATTCCCTTCGTATTTGTGGCCGGAGCAGAAAAGTAAAAGAATTAAGGAGAATTGAACTTTAAGTACAATAGGCAGAAAAGTACTTGCCTTCGCTATCAGTCTTGCATGGGGAGGACTTTATTCCGAGAAGAGGAGTAAGGTTTCAGTCAAGAAGGTTGCGGAGATCTCCTTGGTGTGCAGTGTGTTGAAGAAGGAAGTTGTGGAAGACACGGATATTGTGGAAGAAATAGTGTCTTACCAAGCACATGCGCGGTACGGTGAGAGGTGGAGCAGAGGCGGACCTGCGCTGAGTGACGACGGAGCTGACGGGGCATCGCGCGTCAGTGAAACCTGAGGAGAAGTGAGGAAGGACCGGCGCAGAGTGACTACGGAGCAGACGGAGCATACGTGGGTACTTGAAACAGGGGGAGAAAGGAAGTACCTACATGCGCAGTGAAAAGATAAGCTATACCGAGGAAGACGGCGAACGGAGTAAGGAAGTAAGGCTGTTTTTACGAGCTAATTGACGGGAGCGAGGAAAGGACACCAGTAAGCTTGGGAAACTTCATAGCAGGCGGCTGGGAGTACCTGACTGGGAAGATTTATGTGAGACTTATCATCAGACTGTAAGGACACCCTCGTAATTTTGAGAAGGAACAGGAGAACTTGAGACTATTATAATACACTTTAAGTGAAGTAATTGTGTGTGAGGGGTGGAGGAGTATACGTGAGGTATTCTGGGATAGTGTGTGAGGTGAACAACATGGCGGCGGCAAGTATGTTACAACCTACACCATTTTTATCAGAAGCAGGTGAACCTTTAGTAACGTGGAAAGAATGGAAGAAGAGCTTCGAATCCTATCTCATAGCTATAGGGGCAAGTGGATTTTCAGCGATAAGGAGACAGCATATTCTGCTTCATAATTTAGGGGCAGAGGGAAGGAAGATTTTTGATACCTTACCAGAGGGGGAGGTTGAGGAAGATGATGAAGAAAGGGAAGATGTTTATGAGTGTAGCATGAGAAAACTAGAGCTTCAATTTGCGGACAAAACTAATGTGGGTCTTGAAAGGCATAAATTCTATGGAAGGGTTCAGGGGAAGAATGAGAAGGTAGGGAACTACATTGCTAGTTTAAGAGGGCTTGCGAACACATGCGAATTCAACGATCTTACAGAATCTTTAATACGTGACCAACTGGTACGCTGTACCAATAACAAGAAGATTCAGGGAAAACTATCTGTAGGCAATCCTGATCTGAAGATGGCTATAGATATTGCCAAGAGTGTGGAGCATACAGTGGAATGTATGAAGGAGATGAACTCCACGGGAGATAACAGTGTGAACGAAGTAGGTGAGGAACTCAGAGAGGTGTGTGCTATAAGAAGTATGAAGAAGAAAGAAGGGAAGGAAGTAGTTAATAAAGAGAGGACATACAGTGAGAACAGGATGAAATGCTTCAGATGTGGGAGTAGTGGGCATTTGGCTAATAGTATGAATTGTTTGGCTAGAACAGCTACGTGCAGAAATTGTAATCGCAAGGGCCATTTTGCTAGGGCGTGCAAAGATATGTCAAGTAGAATGGTGAACAGCGTGGAGTATGGAGAAGGATACAGAAGGAACTTTGTATTACAAGTGAGGGCTGGGGAAGGAAGCAGTGTGAATCACATCGAACTACCCAAGTGTGAAATAGGGTTAGATGGAGAAAGAGTGGAGATGTTTGCAGATTCATGTTCACCATTCACGTTCATGAACAGTGAGAAATTCAGAAAAAAATTTAAAGAGGAAGAAATTAAAGTGCACACTCCTGATGTAATACCAGTGGGGTATAATAAGGATCCTATTCCTTTAGATGGGGTAGCCATTATGAAAATAACTTTCAAGAACAGGAGTACAGTAGGAAAAGTGTATATTGCAAGGAATGGAGCCAACCTGCTTGGGTGGGGTCATCAGAGAGATCTTGGAATAAAGTTGGATCCCAGTGCTGATACACCAGTTATGTTGGTGGAAAGAGGTGTGTGTGGAGTAGAGATTTGTGAGGAGTTCCCAGAAATGTTCAATGATCAACTGGGGTGCATGAAGGACTACCAACATAAAATAAAACTGAAGGCAGAAGCTAAACCAGTGGCCCATAAATGCAGGAATATTCCTATCATGATGAAAGAACCATTGAGAATTGAACTTGACAGACTTCTTAGACAGGGGGTCATAGAGCCAGTGGAATGTGCAGAGTGGGTGGCACCCATAGTTATCACAGCCAAAGGGAATACTAATAGCATTAGGCTATGCATTGATTTAAGAGAGTTGAACAAAAACATATGGATTGATAGGCACCCATTGCCGAATATAAATGATATGTTAAACCAGATCTGTGGAGCTGAAATCTTTTCTGTAATTGACCTATCGTCAGCTTACCACCAAGTAAGACTTCACCCTGAGAGTAAGGCACTTACAACGTTCATAACGCCGTTTGGGGCATTCCAATTCTGTAGGATGCCATTTGGTTTAGCCTCAGCGGCGGCAGTTTTCCAAAGGGCAATGCAGAATATCTTGGAGGGGTTGGAGCAAGTTTTGTGTTTCCAAGATGACCTGCTTGTGTATGGGAAGAATGAAACGGAACACAATGGGAAGTTGCAGTTGGTACTAAGTAGATTGAAGGAAGCAGGCCTTACCTTGAAGAAGGATAAATGCCAGATTGGTGTCAGGTCAGTCACATATTTAGGACATGTCATTTCACAAGAGGGAATCAAGCCTAAAACCAATCTAGTAGATGCCATTAAATTAGCACCATGTCCTACGAACAAGGAGGAGATCAAGTCCTTCTTGGGGCTCTCAGAATATTATTCAAAGTTTATAAAAAACTTTGCTGACACGACGTACCCTCTGAGATGCCTACTTAAGAAAGGTACAAAATTTGAATGGGATGGTAAATGTAATGAAGCCTTCAAAATAATTAAGAATAGGATATCTGAAGCACCATTCCTTGGTTGTTTTGACACAAGTAAACGCACCATCATTACTACTGATGCGAGTTTGAAAGGGGTTGGAGCTACTCTCAGTCAAGTAACTGATAGTGGAGAAAAGATAGTGGCGTTTGCATCAAGAGCCTTGACTGCTGCTGAATCACGCTACTCAGTAATCGAAAGGGAGGCATTGGCATGCTATTGGGCCATATTGCATTTCAGAACATTTGTGTGGGGTATACCATTTAGGGTAAGGACGGATCACAAGCCCCTAGTGAGTATATTTTCATCAAAAAATCTGGGTGGTCCTACTCCTAGGATCTCTAAATGGTTCCTTGGCCTCCAAGGATACAATTTTGAAATGGTGTACATACCGGGGGAGAAGAATCAAGCAGCTGATTGCTTATCAAGGTTACCACTTGAGAATCAGGAAAGTGAGGAGGAACTTGGGGATGAAATAGTGGTTTCTGCAATCTCTGATGGTTTAGAGGAGGTTGAATGGGAAGAAGCCATATCTAAGGATGAGTTGTTCCCAAGAGTAAAGAAACTTATCCAAGAAGGATGGCCATGCAGTCAAAGAATGTTGGAAAAAGGAGAGGAAGTGTTTTGGGAAGTAAGAAATGAGTTGCATATACAAGGTATTAACATATATCGAGGAAACAAACTGGTACCTCCAGAGGCCCTGAGAGAGAAAGTATTACACTTGGCACATGAGGGTCATTTAGGTTGCAGCAAGACCAAAAGTAAGATTCGACTACATTATTGGTGGCCGAAAATGGACAGCATGGTGGAGAGGGAAGTAAGAGAGTGCATACCATGCGCAATGAGTGACAAGAGTAAAGTGGTGAGCAAGGGTAAAATCATTGCGGTGGATGTTCCTACCGCTCCGTGGGTAAAATTAGCCATGGACATTGTGGGCCCACTAGATGTGAAAGGATTAGGAGGTAGATTCATCATCACGCTAGTGGACTACCATTCTAAATGGATAATTGTTAAGATAGTTGAAAACATCACTACCGAATGTGTAAAAGATTTCCTCCAAAGTGTATTTCGTACCGAAGGAGTGCCACAGATTTTGGTAACAGATAATGGGGTTCAATTTACCTCTGCATCCATGAAAGAGTTTCTGCACAAGTTTTCAGTTAAACATCAGCTTGCGCCGTTGTACTGCCCTAGAGCAAATGGGCTGGTAGAGCGCATAAATCGCATGATTAAGGATTGTATTCAACTCAATGTAAAAAACAGCAGTAATGTAAGGGAAGCATTGGAGGACATGGTTTGGTCCTACCTTGGCACCCCACATTCAGTCACTGGTGTGTCACCGTTCAAGTCTCTTAAAGGTAGAGAGCCAGGGACCAAGCTAAGCCCATTGTGGCTTAATGGGGGAAGAGAAGAGGAGGTGGATAGAGGTATGAAAATGAAGAAAATACAAATCAATCAAAAGAAATATGTTGATAGATACAATGGAAGGATACAGAGACCTGCTAGAGTATTTGAAGTAGGTGATGTGGTAAGTGTAAAACTACCAAGTTTTGTAAGGTCTGGTTGTTCTAAATTCTCAGGGAAAAAGGTGGTAAGTAAAGTCTTTAAGAATGTGGTGAAATTGGACGATGGCCAATATTGGAGTGTTGACAGAATAGTTCATGATAGAAGCGAAGACTCATTTCTAAATAAAGGTAATGTGAGACTTAACGATAACCACCAAGATATCACTCCTGAGAGAAGAAGGTGCCCGAGAAGGGTGCACATCAAACCAAGTTGGCAAAAAGACTTTGTTACGTATTAATTTCATTGTGGTTCTGTAACCGTATTGGGGGGAAGATGTGTTGTATCTAGTTCTTGTTGGTTTCTCCCACCCACCCCCACTATTGGAACATTCGTGGAACGTGGCGAACGTTCTACTCTGCACTCCCTGAACCGTTAGAGTTGCCGTTGCTGGTATTTGCCCGGTGATGGATGTATTGCCTAGGATCTGAATAAACTCCTTTTCAACCCTTGAAGAGCGGACCTTTTTTATTACTCAGATCTTTTCAAAGTGTTTTAAGGAATTCTCAATGTTAGCCTATGAGAGGAGTAGGCCACACAGTAGTGATTCTGTGCATAACGAAAGCGAGTGTGGCCACACCTGCAGGAAGGAGTGAGAAGAAGTGAGAGCCGTCGCCACCGTTAGCGGACGCCAGCTGGTTCAGAGAGAGATGCGGAGTGTGCAGCACAGGCAGACGCTGGCTGTCTAACCCGGTGACTGTCTCCCCCAAAATTGAGAGTGCAAGGAGTGAGAGGCCAATCCGGCTTACACTCATCTCCTCTCCGAGCAAGCAACAAGCGGTGAGGAGCTATCAGAAACTGGTAGCCAGGAGCCAGGGAGTGCTGAACATGGATCTGGCAGTGGCAGCGGATAACAGTCACAGTGGGGGTTAAGCTGCTGGTCTTCCTTCACTAGAGATCCAGTCCTGGATTTGCAGTTGGCAGTCGGCTGCAAGTGAGACTATGAGTTGCAAGTCGAGCAGTGGGGGAGCGGAGCCGGGTGATTAATGGTGAGGAGTGGAGCGGATTCTTAGTGATCCGAGCAGAATCAACAAAGCTGGTGTGTGCCAATTAACAGCGAGTAACAGCCATTTACCATATTACTGAGAAATATAAAACGTTGAACAATTTTGCTCCCCCCCTTGCCCTTGCTGAAGCGGCTTGGTTGTCCCTCATTTCTTGAGTTTGAGACCGAGCTCAGCTTGCGGTGTGGCTCGGGAGTTGTGGGGTGAGGTGGGTGGCAGAATCGTGGTAGAGCTGTGCAATTAAGGATCTAATTAACTTGCTGTCTGTTCTGCTCTGAAAATTGAAAAGCTATAGTGGAGATTGGAGAAGGCTGATGGTACTGAGCCTGTTCAATACCCAGCAATAACTCCAAGATTATTCCGGCATCATTCCTATTGGGCTACACTAGGACCATTTATATTGTGACGTACATGTGTACATTCGCAATCTACTATTAGTACTAATAAATAACTGACTTCAAACACAAACAAACTAGGCAGATATTGGGAATGCGCTCAGGGAAAGAAAGGACTTTGGGCCCGCCCACAAGATGAGCACGGAAAACTCAAGCACCAAAAGTGATAAAAAAAGCTAAAGCGCAGATAAAGGGTGCAAATCAAACTCTAATTTCACCAATAGCACGGATGTTTGAAAAATCTACTGAAATACATCACAAATTTGATTTTATGAGAGATCCAACAGGAGCACTGATGTCAACGTAACTTGAAGTAGAAACAAAACAGTTACAAACTCCGATTAAGCCAATTAACAACTTGAAAGGAAATATACAAACAGCTGGTCTAGAGTGGGAGTGGGACCAGGCTAATAACCAGCAAACTAAGGATCTAGAGGGACAGATAACTGAACAAAGAGCGGACTTGGAGCCACTAAACTCAGCATTGCTCACTAAAATGAAAAAAAGAGATATAGATATGAATGTGATGGAAATATCAACGAAAGAATTGTCACAAGACGATATGATTATGAGTTCAATGTCTGCAGGGGCTCTGTTATCGTTAGAAGTTAAGGTTGAAATAAGGAAAAAAAAGGAATTAACTAATGACTATACATTATATAGAAAGCCATTAGACCAAGATGTCAGTGTAAATAATGTAGGGGAACTCGTACAAGGAAAGCAATATCAAATTACTGGTAATATTAACTCCTTATTGGGGACGATGATGCCAATAAGAACTAGTGGAGATATAAATATGGAACTGAGTTATAAAAAGCAAGAATGTGATAGTCCTAATCAGTTAAAAACATCGGTCACCAAGGAAAAATTTTTAGGAAGCATTAATCAGTCTGTATTTAAAACCAAATATAGCGGTGAAAACAATAATATGGTTAATTCGTAAAACCCATCCGAAAACCAAGATATTTTTCATGCTGACATGAAAAATCCCATTTATAACAAGGAAATACACATTGACGAAAAAGTTAAAAATATAGATATTCAGGATTTGGGATCTATATGGGATATATTTTATCAAACTTCAGCACAAACTCTTGAAGCACTGACATATCAGTCGAACAAAATGGATACTCAAATTGAAATACTTGGAGTGATGGCAAATGCAGTCGCCGGAATTGATCATAAATTAGCTGAGATAAACAGTTTAATAATCAAAGCACAAAATGAAGCTGCTTCATCTTATTTTGACTGTACATGTGCACCTATAATAAATAAATTGGTAACTATTCCGGATGTTGTGAATACCATATTAGAAGATGTTAAAGGGATTGTGCGCAAAAAACACAAAGAGCAAAAAGAGAAGATGTGTTATACAGACAAAAAAAATACAACGGTTTTTGCAGAAGAGGGAAAAGTGGTGCAACTTGGTGATATAATAGATTCTGATGTCCAGATTAAATTAAGCCCAGTAATAGCGCAGAGCACAAAACAAGAGATAAATAACTTAACAGAAAAAAAAATACTGCTGGATTTCCCAGTCCAGCTGAACAAAGAAGGAGAGGTTTAGGAAGATTCAATAGCCTTTGAAACAACAAAAAGATAAAGAAAAAAACAACGTAAAGCAAGAAATAAGGCTAAAAATGAAATTGTAGCAAAAACACATTCTGAACTGGAAACACCTACTGATATGATAAATGAAGGAAAAAAACAAAGCAAAATATTAATAGAAAAACACAATAGCGACTTATCTGGGAGTCAGACTGCACAAATACTGCATGAAAATGAAAAGTATTATGATATATTTATAAAGTCTGTGAAACATCCTACTGACCAAAAATCTCTCCCGACAAACACAACTGTATTATCGATTGATTGATTGATTGATTGATAGGCTTTATTTCGATACATAAAATATCTTAAAAGCATTTCAACAGTTTAAGGAAAACAACAAATAAAACACTTTCCCAGAAAAAAAGAAAGTAAAAAACAATAACTTAATAAATACAATTAATACAGTTAAAACCAGGATTAAATTGATACGGAAAGCCTTTTTGCACGAATCAACCAAGTACACTTTAAAAATTTAGATACACCACAAACCACCAAAGTGGATGTGTCGGACAATAAAATGCGTAGGGCCACAGTGTGATAGCGAGTTCCCAACTGTCTACAAAGTGGTTTGAGCCAGCGCCTCCTGGGAAAGCAATAGTCAGGGCATTCAAAAAGAATATGTGCCACCGTCTTGACCCGCGTGGAACAGAGGGCACAAAAGGGGGAGGGCTGGGGGGACAATTTCCACTGGGATATCAGGTCACCTACAGGTAGAATCCCTACTCTAAATTTAAAATATAAAGCCCTATCAAATGGAATGGAAATCATGTCGAGATAGGGTTCGTAAGCTACCACGTCTTTAATCCTCAAAAAGGCTACAGTTGACTTACATAGGCGTGGATCGACAGTGAGTTTGGACAAAACCCAATCCCAATACAATTTCTTTAAAGTGGCTTTAGGAGGGGCAGATCGAGTAACCCAAGCCTCACCTAAGCCCAACTCCCCCAGAAGATGTTTAACGTCCCTCAACCATTTAATCCTATGCCAGCCCCCCATTGACATCACCTCGGACAGTCCCTCCACATAGGAGGCTAATTCGGGCACCCTCCATAAGCGGGCCCACAGGAGCAGGGGACGAAGTCGAGCTTGGTCCGCAATTGATCTGCAGCCTAGATCCAGCAACACTGGAACTGTGGGTGTGCTCAAAGGGAGAGCCATCAGATCTTTCAGGAATTTGCTCTCCGATTTTGCAAGTACATCAAGATTGCTTGTACCCCACAACTCCGCCCCATACAAGGCAGCACTAACCCCTCTAGCTTTATAAATCTCCACAGCTGGGGCAATAAATTGATTTGTGGAAGAACAATGTTCCCTAAGCAACACACCACCCACCCTTTTGTGGTTAAGGAGCATCTTGTGAATGTGCGGAGTCCAACTCATAGAGTCGCTAAGGCGGATTCCCAGGTAGTCAAACTCTGATACCCTCTCCAGGTGAGCAGAGTTCAAGACCGGGAGGCGCCCCAGTTTCCTAGGAGGATTCATGATGAAATATTTGGTCTTGTCAACATTGATCACCAATCCCCTAAGGGAACAGAACTCCTGGAAGCGGTTAAGAAGTTTTTGGAGGCCCTGGGGGGTCTTTGCAATGAGGAGAGTATCATCTGCAAAGAGCAGTGTGGGGATCCGAGTGCCCGCCAGGGAGGGTGCATCAGCAGGTTCTTGTAGCAGATACTCAACCACACCATTCACATAGAGAGAGAATAGGGTGGGAGCTAACACACATCCCTGGCGGACGCCCCTACTCACTGGAATTCTGTCCGTTTTCTCCCCATTCTTACCCCACCGCACCTGCGCATAATTGCCTGTGTGTAGTTTTATCAGGAGTGATAGGATATGAGAAGGCACCCCCAAATCCTGCAAGACCCTCCACAGTTCCTCCCTAGGTACCAGGTCAAAGGCAGTCTTGAGGTCGATAAAGGCCAGATAAAGACTGCCCTTGCCCAGCAGCACCACCTTCCAATGCAGGAGCGCCAGTCTGAAGGCTTGCTCGATGGTCCCGGTTCCAGAGCGAAAACCAGCCTGGAAATCTGACAGGATCTTGTTATCATCCACCCATTGGAGGATCCTCCCCAGAATCACCTTCCCTGCCACCTTTTGGGATGAATCGATAAGGCTTATGGGCCTATAGTTGGCGGGGTTGTCCCGACATCCCTTCTTGAATATCGGGACAACCTCCGCCCCTTTCCAGGATTCAGGTACAGATGCTCCCCCCATAATAGCATTCAGTAGAGTGGAAACCAACTTCCCCATTGCTTGGGATTGGCACGTAACAAGTCACCGGGTATCCCGTCAGGCCCAGCAGCTTTTAGGGGGACCAGGGACTTGATTACGACCTCCACTTCTCTGTCAGTAAAGGCATCGGCCTCAGTGTCCCTTGCCTCGACCACCAGAGCAAAGGAGTCATTAAGGACCCCCTCGGCAGGGGTATAAAGGGACAAGAAGTGGCTAAACCAATTCTGAGCTGGGATATTACATGTCAGCAATGTGCCAACAGGCCTATCCCTGGTTCATACCAAACTCCAAAATCCCCTAGCATTCCTGTCCAAGCTTGCAATCAAGAGGTCCGCCCAGAACTTCTCCTCCCCCTCTCTTTTTGCTACCTTTAAGGTCTGGGAGTAATCTTTCTTAGCGAGCCTAATTGAAACCTGGGATTTAGATTTGACAGCCCCTACCAGCGCTTTTTTCTTGACTCTGCATTTTTTTGTAAACCAACCCTGCGTTTTGGGCAGCAACTTCCTGTTGTTAGCACGAGGAGCCATGCTAGGGAGAATAAACAGGTTGCTCAGCGCCCTAGTTAAGTCGCAGAAGGTCAGCGTGACCTCCTCTGGCGATCGGGTCAGCGACTCCAATTTGTACTGTACTGCAGCCAGGAGTGCCCCTATATCTGCCACTTTCTCCTCAGACATGATAAGCTTAGCCCACTTCAGCCGTCTACCACAATTGGATGGGAAAACTTCGTGGGGGTTTGGAGCTATATAAGATGATAATCCCCCCTTATCAGTTAACCACTGGGGAAAGAGGGCGAGTGAGAGGAGATTATGATCACTCTCAGTTGTCGGTATGATCTCCATATCCTTCAGGATGCTCCATAGACTTACGTCAAGAAGAATATAATCTATTCTAGATGTATGATTCGGCCTATTATAAGTATGGGCTCCCACTAAGTCAGACTTTGACCTCCCATTAACAGCCCTAAGGTCAAATTCCATGTTGAGGGAATTAATCTGTACCGCCACTTGGGTCCACCTCTTGATAGGAGGCAGCGCTAGGGCAGGAATCCCCCTCCTGGAGTCCTCCTCACCACTTCCCAATGTATCGTCCAAGCCCAAAGGCTCGAACGTACAATTCAGGTCTCCTGCCACCAAGATGCGAGATTTATTGGGGCGCTGCCTGAGCAGACCTTCTAATAGGGATATTGTGGCCGATTGTATACCACCCTTCGTGCCTCTGGCGTAGATGTTAAAGATGTCCAGCAGGAGGCCACCCCGTGCACCCTTTATAGTAATATTGAGGAGATCGGGAGAGTTGGTGGGGTGCTGAACCACCTGACAATCGAGAGCAACATCAACCCATATGAGGAGACCACCCGAAGGGCGGCCCTTCCCTAAAACAGGGAGGACAGCGGGAACAAAATATGTCGAATATCCTACCTTATGGCAGGGCTCCCTGCACCATGTTTCTTGAAAAATGCAAATAGAGTAACCCTCCACAAGGGCGTTCCAGTCTGGTAGTCCCAGCTTCCTCGAGATACCCGCAACGTTCCAGCTAAAAATCTTAAAGTCTGGATCCGCCACAACCGGCTCCCTGCGGGGCTCGGTGTTTAGTGCCCACTCCGTCAGATCTATAAAACGTAATCTACTGCCCCCACTTAGTCTTCCTGCGAGCGGGTTAATATCCTGTGGTGGGTTAGTGGCTTCGTCTAACTGAGAGGGAAGAATGGCATTGCTTTCACCCAACTCGTTTAGCACAGGAACATTACCTGGGCTTAAAACCCTGATGGCCACCCTATGGCAAGTGTCGGTTCAATATCCCGACGGCCCCCAATAAGACCCGGGCCATGCTGCCGGTTGGAATAATTGAGGGATGACAGGATTCTCGGGATAAATAGGGTTATTGCTCCTACCCCCGCCAAAATGTAAACCATTATAATTTGCTGCAGTTCTAGGGTAAAAATAGGTTAAATCTACTACACTAATGCTTGCCCCCCCAATTACATACTTTTGATTGCAAATAGTTTGAGCAACCCTATTGTCTTTGAAGTTTAGCACCACACAATCTCCTTCTAGGTGCTTACGACCATAACCTACCCACCCTACCCTTCTCACTCCTAGGATCAACTCATCTAGACCCCTAGGAAGAGGTCTATTGGTCTTTAGTGCATGGTTTTATTTTTCAAAGCCTGGTGGGATTCATAATGATCATCCTTCAAAGTGCGTACTTTAGTAAGTATGGCGACATACGGGTGGCACTCGGGGGGCAAATTCACCGGTGGAAAAGTTGGAGCCGCTTTGGGGGAAGATTCTTCTGGCTGGGTTTCTCTGGGAAGGTTAGTACAAGTTCTGGTCGAGTGGGCTTGATCGGGACCATTGCCATTTGCAATCCCATTCGAGGTTCCCTTATGTTTAAGAGGTCCCTTCTTACCCGGCAGCTCAGCCTGAATAGACTTCTTTGCCGGGACTTTAAGAGGCTTAGGTACACTCGGTTGTGCTAGGCCTAATTGACTAGTACTGCCTGAGGTATCTGCAACCTGTGCAGCAGGTGCATTAGCCACAGCCAACATGTTTACAGTGTTTGCTGTATTAGAGGCGGTAGGTGTGGCCTGTGTGGATGCAGGGAACATCCGGGTGCCACTATCCCCTCCCTGTCCATCCTCCCTGATTTTAGAGTGCAGTTTGATAAGGGTTTTTAGAGAGAAGAAATTATCCAAGGTTGCCTGTTCGAATCTGTCCAACCTCTCTCCCAACCCTTTTACTCTCTCCACAATCGGGGACAATAATGCTATCATCAGATCTTCAAATTGTGTAATTGTTACAGAGTCATTAGGTGGAGCTAAATGACAGTCTGATGTTGGATCTACACATGCTTCCTCAATCATGTGACCTGAGTGATCACCCCCCTTTTCCATCCCGGGGTGTTTTGTGCCCAAACGCTCACCCGCTTTAGTTCCTATTCCCCTGGCACCATGCTTCCTTGGTCTCTTATAAAGTTTTGGGAAGCTGCCTTTACGTGTGCTAGCAATCCTTTTCCTTTTAGTATAAGTTACATTTTTGGATACCGTCAGTGGTAAGACAGGTGGCTGAGGGATATTAACTTGGATAGTAGGAATGATAGAGCGGGTTGTAAGGACGGGGAATTCACTGGAGCATGGGTCAAAACTACTACTATCAACAGGAGGGGGAATAGATATGGCTGCCAAACTCTCCAACCTATCTATACTGGCCCTCAGAGATGCAACCCGTAAATGCTCCAGTGGAGGGGGCGTAATTGAGAGGGGATCTGAACTACATACAGGCGAAGTAACAAACGCCAGGGAACCCAATGACCGTTTCGACGGAGGAAGTTCTTGGGAGAGACGCCGCTCTGTCATTACAATCTCCTTCTCTATGACAGCAGCTACCCGTGTAATGAACTGATCCATAGTGCCTATAATACAGCTGGCTCCACCCTCTCCTCCTCTCCTGAGGCTCTTCCCTGAACGGGTGGACATTAACACAGGCTATAGTGGTAACCAGATATTAATAATAATAATAGACCCCTATACGTCTGAAGATACAAGTGTTGTTGTCACGGGGGTGGCTCGACCCGGCCCTGGACAGCCCCGGACTGCCACAGACTGCCCGCCCTTTGCCCGGGCTTCGCTCCGAGCTTCGACCCGCACGCGACCCGCGTTCGCGGACGTGAGCGTGATTAAGTACGTCTACGCTGGGGGCGTGGCTTGCAGGGAGAGCGGGCCAGGTGTCAGCTATTGGCCAGGCAGGGACTCCTGGGAGATGGAGTCCCTGCAGTAATGCTCGCAGCCCTGCTGCACTGCCACAGAACTCCCCAGCTGCCGTTGAAACTACAGGTACTCCGCTGATTTTTTCCGTGAAGCGGGACCCGCGAAGCGGGTCCGGCGAACAGTAATGACAAATACAGCAATTAGGTCCAGGCACAAAATTCCTTGGGATGAGGGTCCACTTGCCCAGGATCCGAGTAAAAGCGCACAGAGTCCCCAAATAATACCGACCGATTGCTTTGTGTACCAGATCTGGAGGGAAAGAAAGGGCTCGAAAGAGAAGAGAAATATAGGCTCCAAGGAAACAGCTGTGTAATAAAAAAGGAATCTATTTGTGATATTCAAAGCGACTTGATTAAAAATATGAACAAGTAAAGAGGCCCTTAACTCCCCTTAAACCTAAACCTCCGTTATGTAGCCATAAGGAGGATCAAAGGTATATTGGTCCAGTGGTTCAGAGGACAATTCAAGGAGATCAAATTATTGCACCAAGATTAGGCTGGAATTTAACACAACCAAAGGATTATCAAGTCGCACAAAATCAATGGATAGAGGATACTAAGAATAATTCTATGATATCGAAAGAAATGTTAGAACTAAAAGAGGATACTAGGCATAAACCAAAATAAGATCACCTAGTTATTGTAAGAAGTAGTCAAGATAAACA
The DNA here is from genome assembly GCF_964204655.1 of Triturus cristatus. Classification (NCBI taxonomy): domain Eukaryota; kingdom Metazoa; phylum Chordata; class Amphibia; order Caudata; family Salamandridae; genus Triturus; species Triturus cristatus. The sequence continues at coordinate 464,232,049 of NC_140584.1, read as the reverse complement.
AGTTACATATAAGGAACACCAAGATTGTGAGGATAGAAAGAGAGAAGTATCGCTTCCTAAAAGGACTACCCAAATTATTTTTACACCATTATACGATTCAAGTGGCAATCACAATATTTTGAATAGAGAAAATATCCTTCGCTTGTTGAAATCAGTTCCATCATTAGAAAAAGTGTCAACTGAAGATATTGAATGTGTAGGTTTCTTATAAAACCCTGAAGGTAGACATCCAATAACTCTGTTAACTGTAGCGGCTACTTCTATAGCGGAACAAATTATGCAGGAACAAGAAACCTTTCATATTTGGGGGATCATAATTAGTCAAGCAGCCCCAAAGGTTTATCCAACTCCGCTCATAAAAGAAGTCCAATAAAGAGAAAAAAAGACGATTCAGTCTTTTCTATATCTAAAAATCCCCTTGGAAAAACAGACCGCGATGATGAAAAGTCCGCTAATGAAATAAAAGTCAAAAAAGTGAATGGAAAAAATGAAAAATTGATTTTGACAGCATTACATGGTAATGAAGAACAATGACAGAATACATTTCAAAATAAAACAAAAGAACTGAATACCGACAGTCCAACAATAGGGATGTGCTCATGGAACATAAATGGGTTATGTAAAAAGATTAATAATTCCCAAATAGATACATTATAAAATTCCTTTCAAATTGTATTATTATAGGAACCGTGGGCAATGGGCCCTTTTATGTTACAAGGATACAAAGGATATTTTGAGCCTGCAATTAAACATCATAAATGTGGTCGTCCCTGTGGGGGGCTAGCAATATTCTTATCTATTGACTTGAAAGTTGAACATGTGCAGTTAGCTACGAATAATTCTAACTTTCTAGCGATAAAGTTGCGATATACAAGTGAACGAAAAAAATCAAAAGCTCTAATACTAATCAATATATATATTCCACCAAAACAGATTCCTCAATAAATGCTAAACAAAGTTTAATGGGGAGAAACTTTTTTAATGGATGTGGAAGCATTGGGACTCAGAACATTAAACTGAAGATTTGCGTTGGATATACCACCGGCTTGGTCATTTCAGTCACATAATTCTAAATCGCGAATTGACTACGCAATGGTATCGCTAAATATCTTTAACAACGTAATTTCCTAACATTTAAGGAAGGTGCCTGATAGTGACCATAGTCAACAAATAATTAATATAAAATTTTCATGCCTGAAACATCAAAGATAATTGACAACGCAAGGTCAGACGTGTACCATCAATTATAGAAAACTTATACGGAAAACAAATAATATGGATGATATAAAGGAAAAGGCGCAAGAACTTGTTAAAGAATGTTTTAAAGATAAAACCATGAGGTCTGCAATTGAGCAATGGGAAAACTTCACACAGAATATAGTTAAACGATATGATTCCACTTCTAGCGTAGAGAAAAAACAAGCGACTCAAATGGAAAAAAGGGAAACTAATATCAAACTATCATATACGGTTAGGAAAACTAGACGGACCCGCAACAGACTCAGGAAAGAGCTAATTAAGTTTCCAAACAATGAAGATATAAAAATAAAATTAAAAAATATGAACTATAATTTGAGGAAACTAATCTGGAATGAAAAAAACCAAAGCCAGATAGGACTTGTGGACAAAAATCTTCTATGCTAGTAATCAAGCAAACTCAAGGGAGTTTTGGAAAATGATTAATGGATTAGTAAGACCTAACAAATCTGTGGTAGCATCCATCTTAACCGAAGATGAATGGTTTACATTCCTTATAAAACTCTTAAACCCAGTTGCTAAAGCAAATGTTCAGGATAGCAAACAGATAAGGATGGTTAAAACAGACTTAGAATGTGATATTGAAATCTATATAACAAAATCTCAAGTCGCCAAACTAATAAAGAAACAAAAAAAAAGGGGCACCAGGCCCCAATGGTATCCAGTTTGCTCTCTATAAAGAAGAACCGGACTTTTGGTCGTTATATCTAAAAGAGGTTTTTAATGAAGTTGTTCAGACTGGGTTGATTCCAAAATCCTGGAGAGGGTCATTAATATCTCCTATTTTTAAGAAAAGAAATTGGCAATTGCCGGAGAACTATCATTTGATAACCCTTCAAGATACTGATGCAAAATTGTTCGCGGGGATTTTATTAACAAGTCTAACAGATTGGGTAAAGGATAAGCAGATACTGCCGCCGAATCAAACAGGATTCATCAAAGGCATAGGAACATCTACAAACATACTAATTTAGCAGTTTGTCAATACCAGAACATGTAAAACTTAAAAGTACATGCCCTACTTTTTACTTACACAGCACACTGCCCTCAGAGCTACCTAGGGCCTACCTTAGGGGTGACATATGTGTAATAAGAGGGGAGTTTAATGCTTGGCAAGTGGTTTTAAAAGTCAAATCGAAGTGGCTTTAAACTGCACACACAGGCATTGCTATTGCAGGCCTGAAACAGGTTTGAAATAGCTAGCATACAAAGTGCACTTGTCCCCCCTCTCACCATTCTCCACTCTCTCATAGAGACACCTGAGTCAGCTTTGGTCTTCACAGTGTGTACGTTTATTATATTACCTTTCTGGCCAATTACTCCATTGGCCTCTCTTATTTATTTGTAAAATCTTTTAAAACACTTTTCTTATAAACACCACAGCATTCAAATAAATCTCAAAATTATACATTGTCATTATATTTACAACCCGCTCTCCAAGGGGCCTTTGCTTGACCTTCGGGCTGTGCCAGCAGGCCACAACCAAGATAGCCTGCTCTCCTTACGTTGACCGCCCTCCGGTCAACAGAGCCGCAGGTAAATGATCTGCCACCACTTGTGAAAACCAACGGCTTCCAGGGTAGAGCTAGAGAATCCAGAGCCACCAGCAGGTCAGCCCCAAATCTCTCGCCAGCCCGGAGCCCATGATGATTTCCAAGACCTGTTCTGGGGTCAAAATGGCACCGACTAAAGGAGTCCCTGTCATTCCTCTTGCCCAGGACCCCGCCTAACCTAGAACCTTATCCTCAGGGATGGGTGGGTGGGGAACTTCCAATGCGACCTCCGACCCCGGCAGGAGAGTGGACAAAGAGGGGGCGTCTACTGGCTCGCTGGCTTTTCAAGCCTCGCGCCAGAGGTAAATTGCTTCCGGAGTCAGCCTGCCTTCCTTCCTCCCTACGCACTTCCGGTTTGCAAATTGGTATCCCCTTCCGGGTTACATGACCCGGAAGGGATCTCTACTAGGCCTGGGCGAAGCACTACACTACGCTCGCGTAGTTTGCGAAGTTCGCGCTACTTCGCACTACGCGAACTGCACGTAGCACAGTGCGAACACGCGTAGCGTAGTGTTGCGTAGTGCTGCGGTCATTTTTTGCTTGCTCGCGGTCCTCAACGTCAAGTTGGCGACCGCGAGCAAGCAAAATGACATCCCGGCGAGACTTTTTCCTTGTTCGCGATCGCGAGCATGGAAAATAAACCTCCCGGCGAGATTCCCAACGCGAGGAGGTCAGGTTTCTCATTGCGAGGGCTCGCGTATGCTCGCGACCGCTCGCGATGAGAAACTACCAGTTCGCGTTGAGAAAGCTGCCGCTCGAGTAAAAATCTACTCGAGCAGCAGAAAACTACAGCTCGCACTGTGCAAGATGCCATTTTCAATGATTGCACAGTGCCGGTTGCTTGTCCGCACTGTGCAATCATTGAAAACAACATCTTGCACAGTGCGAACATGTTACTACGCAGTTCGCGAAGTGCTACGCGTAGCTCGCGTAGTGCGAACTTCACTTTGCGTAGCTTCGCGAAGTGCTACTTCGCGAACTACGCCCACCCTTAATCTCTACACTGTCGTCCCTTTGTTGCCACTAACGGCGCCACGTCCCCTAGGAGGGGTGGCGCCCTTCATAGCTGGCATACAAAGTGCACTTGTCCCCCCTCTCACCATTCTCCACTCTCTCATAGAGACACCTGAGTCAGCTTTGGTCTTCACAGTGTGTACGTTTATTATATTACCTTTCTGGCCAATTACTCCATTGGCCTCTCTTATTTATTTGTAAAATCTTTTAAAACACTTTTCTTATAAACACCACAGCATTCAAATAAATCTCAAAATTATACATTGTCATTATATTTACAACCCGCTCTCCAAGGGGCCTTTGCTTGACCTTCGGGCTGTGCCAGCAGGCCACAACCAAGATAGCCTGCTCTCTTTACGTTGACCGCCCTCCGGTCAACAGAGCCGCAGGTAAATGATCTGCCACCACTTGTGACAACCAACGGCTTCCAGGGTAGAGCTAGAGAATCCAGAGCCACCAGCAGGTCAGCCCCAAATCTCTCGCCAGCCCGGAGCCCATGATGATTTCCAAGACCTGTTCTGGGGTCAAAATGGCACCGACGAAAGGAGTCCCTGTCATTCCTCTTGCCCAGGACCCCGCCACAGGGTGAGGCGCTTACTGGCAGACTTGACCTCCCCCCCCCCCGCTCGAATGCCTCCGCGATGGCTCATAGCACTGTCTGTATGAACAACTCATTACCTGCCTCGGACAGATGTACCCCATCCGCCGCATAAAGTCCTAGCCTTGATAAAGTCCTAGCCTTGTTGTCCGGATGCTTGATTTCTTTAGGATCTCCACCACCGACAGATTTAATCTCCTCACTGACTTATTCACTGCCTTCGGAGGCGCACCCCGCGCCCATACTTGCCTTGGTATGACTTCAGACCACAACAATATCGTATTAGGTAGCATGTTCTTGACCGCTGCCAGAACTGAAAACAAGGACTCTTTTACGCCCCTCCTTCCTTCCGGGATCATATCGTTGCCTCCTGAATGTAACACTAATAGATCAGGGGTAGGCATGCCTCTGTTCATGGCTCGCCGCAAATCGTTCGGCACTTCAGCCAAATGTTGTCCGCCTATCCCCACCCAATGGTGGCAGAATCCTTTTGCCTCCTGTGTTTTTTCCTCGCGTGAGTTCTTGAAGGCAAGCCCCGCCCTGCGAATAAAGGAGTGGCCACACCAGCATATTTGGGGCCTCTGAGACGTAGTACCTAGAGTAATTAAAGATGGAACGCAATCAAAGCGGGACGATGGAAGATAAAGGCGGCATCCTGCAAGACTCAAACCAATTGCGGGTGAACATAACGCTCATAACACGCAGACTTCCAACGGCCTACCCTCTTAATTGTTTCTTCTGAGAGCCCCAAACCCGCCGCTGTTGTGGCTGCCCCTATGCAGAATGAATGAGATGTGAAATCGGTTGCGTCTACGCCCAACTTTATCAGAGCAAGCTTGCATACCCTGGTGAACTGGAATCTAGGGGGTTGCCATCGTTATGCAGCAGAACTCTGTTGTCACCTTCCTGTGGCCTAAGTTGTAGGAATTCCCTTGCTAGTCTTACTGGGCAGTACGTAGCCCCCATCACTGAACCTAACTGGAACCATGTACCTTTACCTAATGGGTCTGTCTTTGATCTCCGGACCCTAACTCTCAGCGTTTCCCCTGACAGAATTAAATCCTCGCACCGTATGCCCCCTTCCCTATCTGCCTTAGAGGCAGGAATCAGTTCTGAAATCCTGAATGCTCCAAAAAAGGCTAATGCGTATGCTACTCTAAATAATTGAGTTTCGTATGGCGAGAAGCAAATCTTGGGCAGTATCTCCAGGATATTTACCAACCTGCTTACATCTATGGGTCTCCTACTGTCCTTGACCCCCGGGGTTAAACGTTCCCAGCCCTTCACAGCTCTCCTCACCCTCGGGTCCTTTGTTGGGTCTGCAGCCCCCCCTAAACCGGCAAAGAAAGCCATTGCCGATAGTTGTCTTTTCATCATTGCTACTGACTTCCCGCTGGATTTCTGATGTACTATGAACCCCAAGACACTCACAGGCGAGAACACCTCAACTATCCCCGCCCCTTTTAAGTAGTCCTGGTATAACTGCCACGACCTCTCATACATACACTTAGTCTTGGGGGCCAGAGACGCTGTTATCAATTCAGGGGCTGTAGGGCACCAACCTTCCATAGCCCCGCCGGGAAGTTCGTCATCTCTCTGTCTGCTTGCGGCCAGTGGGTGCGGAACTCTGCCAACTTAAAACGGGACAAGGCATCAGCGGCTAAGTTGTCTACCCCGGTACATGTCTGGCAGTAAACAGTACATTGCGCCGTGAACATTGCAACACTAGTTCCTTTAAAAGGCGCAGCACCCAGGTGCATTTTGCTCTCTGATTATTGATTGCCATCACCACAGACATGCTGTCAGACCAGAATACAATGTGCCTATTTGCCAGCATATCCCCCCACAAATGCAGAGCTACAATGATTGGAAACAGTTCTAAAAAGGTGATATGCCGTGTCAATCCGTGCCTTGCCCATTCCTCTGGCCGATGCTGCATGCACCATTTGTGGCCTAACACCGCGCCGAAACCTACGCTGACTGCCGCATCGGTGAACAATTCTAACCGGCATTGGAGCTACTCGGCATTCGCCATATCACTGACCCATTAAAGTTTTCCAAGAAATCTTTCCAAATGGCCAAGTCATTCCTTACCTCTGCTGACAACCTAGTGCGATGGTGTTTGGCGCGAAGCCCAGACATTGCCCTTGCGATGTTCCTAGAGAAGGCCCTGCCCATCGGTATGACTCTCAAGGCGAAGTTCAACTGTCCCACCAGGACTTGCAATTAGTGTAGCGTCACCTTCCGTGCCCCCAAACAGGCGTCGATGGCTGCCTTGAATGCAGTCACCCTTGACTTTGGAAGCCTACACACCCTTTCTCTAGTATCTATTTCAATGCCCAGGAATGTTAAGCAAGTAGTTGGCCCCTCCATTTTTTCTGCGGACAGCGGCACGCCCAGTGCTTTAGCCAGATGCTGGAAGGCCAGCAGGGCCTTCCTGCAAGACTGCGACCCCTGGGGGCCCAGGAACAAGAAGTCATCTAGGTAGTGTACCACTTCATAAGATGTAACTGTTGTTAGGAATTGTTGCACTGCCCATTCTAAGAACCTGGCGAAAGTCTCAAATACTGCACAAGCGATTGAACAGCCCATGGGCATGCAAAGGTCAATGAAATACTCACCCTTGAACGTGAAACCCAAGAACCTTATATCTTTAGGTTGCACTGGCAAGAGTCGAAAGGCTGCTTCAATATCTTACTTAGCCATTAAGGCTCCCTCACCCAGCGCCTGTAACTTCTGTATTGCGGTGTCGAACGTTGTATAACGCACCGTGCATAGATCTGGGTTAAGCTTGTCAATAACAGATAAATCAGGAGGGCTAGATAAATTGTGAATCAAGCGGTACTTCCCTTCCTCTTTTTTAGGTACCAACCCTAGAGGTGAGCATACTAGATCCTGCTTCGGCAACTGTTTGAAGGGTCCCGCCGCCCTCCCTAAGGCAACTTCTTTCATGATTTTTTGCTCCACCACCTCCATGTTCTGGAGCACTGAGTTTTGGTTGCGTGGGGGAGCACTGGCGGGGTTAGCCGAGGATGGGATGCGGAAACCAGACATAAAACCATCATGTAAAAACTGGGCATCTTGCAATTTGCGAGACGCATCATAGCAGTGGGGACCAGTGCACAGGTCTAAGGCAAAGACTACCTGACCCAGGAGCCTGCGGGTCATGACGGCACCAGAGGACACGCCCCCTGACACCGGGGCACGGATAAAAACTCCTCGCGCCTCCCGCTTCGCGGGAGACGCATCGTAGCAGTGGGGACCAGTGCACAGGTCAAAGGCAAAGACTACCTGACCCAGGAGCCTGCGGGTCACGACGGCACCAGAGGACACGCCCCCTGACACCGGGGCACGGATAAAAACTCCTCGTGCCTCCCACTTCGCGGGACGCGCCCGGGCGTGCGCCGGGCTAAGCCCGGGAGAAGGGCGGGCCGTTTGAGGCCGTTAGAGGTCGGAATAGGTCGGGTTGGGCCATCCCCCTGAGAAGTGCTGCAAGCCTCAAGGTACTGTGATCTCCCTCTATCATTACGAGGCTGTCGGTGTTCCACAAGACTGTGTATATATTGTTGGCCTCTACTTTTGTACTGTAATCGACCTTATCGCTTTATCTGGATCCTGTGCCTCTTCCGTGCGCAATTGTCTGGGTTTTTGAGGATGGGCAAGAGGAAGAGCACAGAGGGAGGGTTGGTGGCCAGCAGTAAACGGGGAAAAAGGCTAAGAACACTACTCATTCTGCTATGAACTGTGTCCTGTCCAGAATTGAGGAAATAGTTAATCACTGTGAGGTGACGCTAGGAAGTGGGAGTCTGGATGTCACCACCCAAGGGGCCCGTAAGGAGTCAAAGCTCGCCCCTAAGAGTGTTAAAAAGGTGATCCCTGCCATGTTTTCCAACTCACAGCACTGCTCTAATGCGCACGGCTTACCTACTACCCCGCCAAGGATTCCTGACGAGCCCCCAGCCCTTGTAGTACAGATCGCCTTAATCCACCAGGCCACTGCTTTAGATCCACACACTTCTGAGCCTCTTCTCAATCCAGTTCTTTGTTCCAATAGATTCTCTGTTCTTGACCCGCACAACGATGAATCCAGCCCTCCACCTGATAGGGTCCCTCCTTCTCCTTTGACTCCAGCCAGGACTCCTACCGAATCCCTGGAAGCCCTGCAGGCCAGGATTTCAAGGCTGGAAGAATTGGTTGCAGCTCTTAATAATAAGGTGACTAGCCTCATTTTAGATCGTGGCTCACATCCGACTGTACCTGTGCAAGCCCCACTCTCTGGGCCTTTACCCACTCTGAAGACAAGCAATCTAGCCCCCCACGCTCAATCTTGTCCCTTGGCAATCCATTCTTTAGTAGCACCCAATGCTTATCTCCAGGTTAGGATAGGTAGCAACGCAACCCCCCCAGCTACTAGGGGTGGGTTTGGGTCACCCCCATTTTTGGCGCCCACGGGTTCGGGGCAACATCAACTTCTTGCAAAACCTTTGGTCTATATGACGAATGTCCCGAAAATGAGCAACCCTGGTGGTTTTGAAAGCAGCGAGTCTCTGCACAATAAAGCTATCCACTGGTTGAGGCACACTAGAGGCTGCAGATCAATTATTAGAGATGACATCTTGAGGGCGCGGCAGTTATCTAGAGTGGACTCACCTGTGGACTGTGTGGAAATTGAGGTTAGTGACTTAGCTCTAGCTGAAAACTTAATACTGCTGGAATATAGGACCTCACCACCCGCACACTCCTCCATTCAAATTCGCAGTTCCCCGGTCTGGCCCCAGTTTAGCGACCGGGTGGATTCAGGCCTTGGACAGATGGACTGACTACCCAGGTTCCATGCAAATACTTCTTTATTTTCCCCAGAAAGCCCTCCATTTGAGTTCACACGACCGCTTCCCATCCTCCCTCGGGACCCTACTGTGGCTAGCCCAGCTGTTTATGCAACTTTAAGTGAAGTTCTAGAGGGAGGCCATATCAGGGGATCCACAACAAGCAGGGATGGAGCGATAGTCCCCCTATCTACCTCGCGCTCAATAAGAGTTATCCAGTTTTTGACCTGGAACATTGCCGGCCTAAAAGGGAACCTCACCGATCCTGTGTGGAACGATTTTATCAGTAAATTTGATGTTATCCTTCTCCAGGAAACTTGGTGTTTGGAACCCATCCATAGATCTGGGTTCACTACTTATTTTGTTCCGGCAATTAGTTCTCCTAGAGGGCGTCCATCGGGAGGTCTTCTAATCTGGGTGAATATAGAGTTGAATTGGCCAGTCAAGAACAATGTCAGCCCATCCCACGATATCCTCCACCTATCAGTTTGAGGGTCTGAATTCCATCACGGCCTAGAAATTTTCAACTTATATGCTAGAGGATCATCAGGAGCGCAAGAGAGCCCTACGTTGTCTTTCCTTGAGTCCCAGCTTTCTGCCCTTACCTCCACCTCGGGTGTTGTAGTAGCTGGTGACTTCAACTGCACCTTCGAGCCCCTTGGTGATGATGACATCTTAGGTACAGAGATGGCCGATCATAAGCAAGGAATTCCTCCGCTTGGTCTTTCGCCACTTAAAAAATGGTCAAAAAAGGCTGTTCAAATTACTGCCATAACCTTGGAGTTTAATCTAAGGGCGACAAATGGAAGATCTCGCTCCGATACCAAAGGAGCACCCACATTTACTAGAACTAGGGTCCCTTCGCGCCTAGACTATATCTTGCTGGATGTTGAGTTGTGGCCGGATCTCATTGACATGGAAGTCTTGCCTAGGCAGGAGAGCGACCACAACCCACTAACCATGCAACTTAGGCGCGAAATGATCACTACGTCCATTGCGCCCAACGGAGCCCAGTCTCACTGGTCCAGAGAGGTTGTTCCATCTAACTGCAGTAGAAGACTTAAGTGGTCCAAAGTTGCTAAGCGAGAGATAGACTTGGTCAGGATAAAAGACATTGTGGTAGAAATCACTGGTCTGTTGGAAGCCGCCCTGGTCCGCCCTCCCAGCAGTACATCTCTCAGTAGCTTTGAAGAGATATATCTTGAGACCATTAATAAGGTGGGGAAGTTTTTTGTAACAAATTCCAATGGCGATTGCAAGCCACCCCGATTAAATACGGGAAACTTGTGGTTTTCAGCCGACTGTAGGGCAAGAAGGCAAGAACTTGCTAGGGCTCTAAAATTAAGGGATCAGCCCTCCATTGTCTGTGCTCGAAAATCCTATTACAACTCCATAAAAAAAGCTAAGAGACTCTGGGAAGAGGACCACTGGCAGGATCTCAAATCGGCAGCACGATGCAAAGATCAGACCCTGTTTTAGGACCTCATAAACATTAGCGCAAAGGGTGGGGCTGATCCAATTCCGAATCATATAACTGGGCACCAGTGGTTTGAACATTTCTCTGGTCTATACTCATTGGGGGAAGATTCTCTCCTGTCGACTGAGGGCCCAACCCGGGAGCCTAATGCCTCCCCGGGGGGGGCTGATTTTAGCCTTAGTGAGATCCACTTGGCTTTAGAAATGATAGCTCCGGGTAAGGCAGCTGGACCCGATGGCCTTCCCGGGGACCTTCTTCTCCATGATAGAGAGCCCTGGGCCAAGTTTATTTTATTAACCCTGAATAATATCGCAATGGGTCACTCTGTACCAGACTCTTGGAAGGGGGCAGAGGTGGTGGCTATTTATAAAAAAGGTGATAGAGAGGACCCTGCCAACTACAGGCCTATCAGCCTGATTGATGTGATCCAAAAAGTGGTTGGCAGGGTCCTCCTAACCAGGATTAGGGCCTAGATCGATGAAGTTGGCATCTTGTCACATTTTCAGGCAGGTTTCAGGCAGGGAGTGGGAACTATTGACCAGGTTTTCCGATTTTGTACCATATATTGGAAATCTGTGACCATCGAAAAGGGCAGCCTCTACTTGGCGTTTATCGATCTCAAGACAGCTTTTGACTTGGTACATCGTCCAAAGCTGTGGCAAGTTTTGGCTGATCTTGGCATCCCCCCCCCTTATTCTGGACCTTCTCATACGGCTCCATGAAGACAACTTTGCAAGAGTCAGGTGGGGCCTTCAGGGACAGATGACTGAGAGAATAGCAGTAGGGAGAGGGGTCCGACAGGGCTGTGTTTTGGCGCCGACCCTATTTTCCCTCTTTATCAATGGGGTGGCTGACCATTTGAGGGCTGATGGGGTCGACGTACCAACCCTTAACGGGGAAAAAACACCCTCCCTGCTGTTCGCAGACGATACGCTGCTGATCTCCAAGAGCCCTATGGGCCTTCAAAAACTCCTGACCCGCTTCACCGACTTTTGCAATATTAGGGGCCTTAAAATTAACACCTCCAAGACCAAGTTAATGGCCATGTCCCCTTCCAAAAGCTTTAAGAATAACATCAGGGTGGACAACTCTAATTTAGAGCTGGTCACAGCCTTTGACTATCTTGGTGTGAAGGTCAACAATAAGCTGAATTGGGCCCCACACCTCTCTAAAATGCTCCTGTGCCATAAACGCACAGCAGGAGCCATAGTGAGACATCAGAGGCTGTCTTACAGCCGCCCAATAACTGCAGCTACAGAGGTCTACCAGGGGAAGTCTTTATCTGCATCCCTCTATGGGGCGGAACTATGGGGATTCGACAATCTCACAGACCTGACCAAATCGGAAAACAAATTTTTTAGAGACATAGTTTCGCTCCCTCAGTCCACTCCCCTAGCCCCCCTCCGCAGCGACCTTGGCAGACATCCTATAAGCGACGTGGCTAGACTACGCCCTCTACTATACTGGGTTAGGCTAAGAAGGTCCCCGGACTTAGGCCAGTATGCATCTGCCCTGGACGATACTCTTCTACTTGGTGCTCGCTTTAAGATTTCCTGGGTATCTAATTTATACAAATTGGTGGCAGCATTAGGTCTGTGCGAGTTCTGGGAGAACTAGAGCCCCCCCTCCAAAGCTATTGTAAAAAAAATGTACTGGGCCTGGGTTAATGCTGCTACTCTGAGGTCCCAAAGAGGTATTCTTAGCGAGAAATTCTTAGATATCAAACCTATACCCAGACTGGAGGCCTTTTTGGACCTGATTGACTCCCCAAGCGATAGGTCATTATACCTCAAGCTTAGATACGGCACTCTACCACTACACGAGTTCCAGACAGGGTGGAGTGGTAAGCAGGGTGCTGCAAAGAGCTGCCCGGGATGTGCCTCCCCTAAGGAATCTATCACCCACTTTTTGTTTGCTTGTCGGGCCTACAGCCAGGTTAGATCTAGATGGCTGAAACCCATTTGCTTAAACTTGGGCTACAGGTCAGCCAGGGTGGCCCTGCGCATTCTAACTTATGAGACGGCAGTCCCTAGTGTCATCTGCGGGACTGCCAAGTTCTTGGGGGGGGCCTGGAGGATTAGACAGAGGCTACTCAAGAAGTGTCAGCCTTTGTACCGTGCCCAAACGTCCACTGACACAGCCTTAGCCCTTAGCACTACCTGATTTAGTCTATTGCTGCTGTGTTTGCCTCCTTTTTATATTGTACTGATTGTAGATTACCTCTCTCTTTGGGGCTTATGAACTATTTTGATACAGATATTGTTAAAACTTCTTTTCGTTTTTATCTATTTTAACCATTGTTTTTATAATGTTTTATACTTTTATGATATTTTATATATCGAATAAAGTTTTTTTGATTGATTGAATTTGCCATACTTGCTAAGGAGGTGTGTCAGCACATGAATCTTAATGGGAGTTGGCAGATCTCTCGGATGTTTGAGGAGGCCGTCCTTTGGCCGCATTATGGGCCGGCTGCTCTCTCGGCCTTCCTGACTTTTTGAAACATCTGATTTCTGGGTGAGACGGTCCCCCACAAAAGGAGCAACAGTGCTTGTATCTGCACACTGTGCCCCTGGTGCACTCATTCTTATTATACAGCCAGCAGGCCTGTTTCTTATCTCCTGCTCCCCTGTCACCCCGAAAGGACTGATTCTGACTCGGGTAACTGGTCTTATTCGCGGGCACCGTAGAATAAAATACTGCATGCCACACATTAATTTCACGTTGGTCCCATGCTATCTCAGGGTGTACTGCCTTCATTTGCCGGAACTTGGTGTCATATTGTAACCATCCTGTCCCTGGGAATTCGGAAGCCACCCCATGAATCAAGGATATATAACTAATCAACTGGGGTGCCACTGCGGGGTACCTCTCTGCCATGATAGCCGCATAAATAGCGAAACCTGTGATCCAATTTTTTATCGACCAATCCACCCATACCTTCTTCTGTTTGTATTCCCCCTCTTTACCTACCCTGGCTTTACCCGGGACTACCCCGGCATTAATGAGGGCGAATACATCAATATACTCTCCTTTCAGGATCTTCTTTTTGGTCTCCAGGGGCACGTGCCATGTGATGCCGGCTGAGGGCGATAGAGCCATGGACGCTGATTTGGAAATCAGAGGGCAGTAAGCGAGTGTAGGCTGCCCCATCACCACCGGCCCCACTGCCCCTTGAATCGTGTTACCTGTTGCCCCTGAGACGGTTGCGCCATTCCTGACTGTTTGCCCTTGTGGTGTTGCCGTCACTACGCTTGGGGATTGCCCCATAACCACCGGCCCCAAAACCCCGGGGTAAGCCGCTGAGTGCGCCATTGCGCTAGCTGGGCAATTATTAAGCGTCTGCCCGTGTGATGTTGTTGCCAGTACACCTGGGGATTGTGCTACCCCCCCAGACTGAACCCACACTTGTGCAATGCCGCTGCCGGGATGTGCGACCACTGGCGGCGCAGCTATCTGAGCCCCAGGCGCTCTCGCATTTGAGACGGGTGTCACACCTGCCGGCGAAACGTTATTCTGTGTGTTGGGTCCCCCACTTGTACCTGTGGGAGTGACAATACTATCTTGCACAGTGTTCGAAACCAAGGCTGTTGTCTCAAGCACCCCTTTCTCACCTGAGGATGCTGCCTGAGAATCCCCCACTCTGGGACGCTTTTCTCTTGACGCCTCTTTAAATCTTTCAGGTGTGCGCCGGGCTCGCTTGCCCCACCCTGTTTCTTCCTGGGCATCCGTTCCTGCCCCTTCTTTTAATGTCTTTAGTGCCCAATCGACTCCTTTTTCTTTCGTAAACTCCAGCAGCTCCGTCAACGCCAGATAATCGTCTCTTTTAGCCTGGGCCCCTTTGCCCTTCGTTGCCCGTTTAGGCGGCATTCTGCACTTAATGAAAATAGAAAAGTTAGTTCCACCCCTTATAAATGCCCGATGTGCTATGGAACCAGCACCCTGTTTGTCTGTTGCATCATGCTCTTCATACTCGACATGCCCCCTTTCGCACACCCCGGTCCCATACCTGCCTTAATTAGCTAACTTGTCCTAGACATATTCATACAGAGAATAGATTGATGGGGCCCGCAAGGTAATTCCGTGGCTTAACGACCTCTTTTGCATTTTTCCCGCTGTAAACGGTCCTATTTTACCTTCATTAAGGGTAAACAGACCAACCCGTCTCGTCCTCCTTCTTGTGTGATGATCCCGGTATGCGTGCATTCTCCCTAGATTACCAACAAGTTGGCCCCCATCACCTCGTACTAATATGCGAGTGTGCCGCGATATGATCGGGCACCATCAGTGGCTGCACATTATCATCGTATTGGCGGGTACGCCGCAACGTGACGTTTAGGATTAATAATGGATCAGGCGCGACTACAAAGCCCTTCGACTACGCAATATGATCGGGCACAATGCTGCTGCTCATTATTCACGTAGCGGCGATATGCCACGACGGGTCAGGCACACCCGTAATTCACCGCCCTCGACCCGGGCTTCTTTGCGTTCACCGCCCCAGAGTGCAGAGTGCCCCTAAACCATTCCGCAACACATCACCACTCCGCTGCTTATTCCACCCGCATCCGCTTGCGACACACAGCGTTATTGATTGGTAAATTCGATCTGCTCCGCAAATCAAATGGCCCGCACTCACACGCGGAGCCCCTCCGTGCCAATCGCACTAAATTACCCGCACTCACACGCGGAGCCCCCCCGGGCTAAATTATATAAACACAAGCACACTGTGAGGCCCGCTCACCTGCACTTAGAGTCGCTTGGACTCTTCGACGTCCGAGATGCTGCTCGCGGTCCCAGCAGGAACTTCCAATGCGACCTCCGACCCCGGCAGGAGAGTGGACAAAGAGGGGGCGTCTACTGGCTCGCTGGCTTTTCAAACCTCGCGCCAGAGGTAAATTGCTTCCGGAGTCAGCCTGCCTTCCTTCCTCCCTACGCACTTCCGGTTTGCAAATTGGTATCCCCTTCCGGGTTACATGACCCGGAAGGGATCTCTACACTGTCGTCCCTTTGTTGCCACTAACGGCGCCACGTCCCCTAGGAGGGGTGGCGCCCTTCAGTCTCCTTGTGTTGGTGGCACAACCAGTGATGCAGGCCCACTAGTAGCATGTAGATTACAGGCCCTGGGTATATGGCATACCACTTTACAAACTACATATGCCAATCAAGTATACACCAATGCCACCATATTTAGGGAAGAATCACATGCGCTTTAGCACTGGTCAGCATTGGTAAAGTGCACAGAGTCCTAATGCCAACAAAAAAATGCACAGCAAAAAGTGGAGGTACACAGGCAAAATATTTGACGGAAGACCACCCTAAGCATGACATGTCTAACATCAATCAAACCATGTTTAGGGGCGTGGGCAGAAGCACTTTAGCACTGGTTACCAGTAGTAAAGTTCACAGATTCCTATGGTCAACAAAAACGAATTCAACAAAAAGAATAGGCAGAAGGCAAAAGGTTTTGGGGTGACCCTGCAGAGAGGGCCATTTCCAACAATCAATCTACTGCTGCATTGCTTCTCTCACAACTCTCTACTTCTGTATAAACCACACCTGTCTTTCTCTATGTCATGTGTCTCCCAACTTCATCTTTTTGCTCTACACTACATTCTTCTTTCTACTCTCCACCCTCTTGCTATCTTTCTCCCTTGCCTTTTACTTTCTTTACCTGACCAATTTTTCTGTTTCTTTCTGATACTACTCCTCTACCTCACATTTCTTTGTTTTCCTCAAGCCTGTCTCCCTCGACCTCTCTCTGCCTCTAATTCTCTCCAATTCACCTATTCTTTTTATATTACTTCTCTCTCTACCTCACCCATAAAGTACTCTACTCCTCTGACTCACCTTCATTTTTTTCCTCCTTAACTCTATCGCTCTCTACGTTTCTACCACTCTCTAAAACCTTCCCCTTTATTCCTCTCTTTCTCTTTCCTTTTGACTAACTCACCTTTCCCTGTTTACTTGTCTGCCTATCTCATACATATGTCCACATTCTCTCTATCTGTACCCCCTACGCCCTCTATTTCACGTCTCTCGTTATACTGTTCACTTTATGTCTGACCATCTCCGGTGTCCTGCCCCATCCCATTTTTCTTACTCAGTAGGATCACAGGTAACTGTCTGAAGTGCGCACATATGAAGAGAAGAAGAGCGATAAGGCATGGAAAGTGAAATGAAGAGAAAGTGATTTGATTTTTACCAATCGAATGTTGACAATCTTCAGAGCAGCACTTTGAATCTGACTTTTGCAGTAAAAACGCTAATGGCAAATCGGAGTATATTTGCAATGACAAATATGTTGCATATATAGCTAATAGTTCCAAGAAACAAAATCTAGATCCAAATGTAAAAATAAATGATTTTATCAATGCTTGTTTCAGCTTTCTTTTGGCACTATTTGGAAGAAACCAGGAAGTTTGAGCTTACGTTTTCTTTTTGCCCGTCCCAGTTTCCGAGGACATAAATCAGTAAATATTGTTCAGGATCACAGGGCTTGAATGAGCTGAAAAGCGGTAATAAAGTTAGAATTGTTCCAAACAGGGGGCCCCAAAATACACATTACCCGGGGGCCCACTAATCCTTAAGGTGCCACTGAACTAGATTGATATTTACATTGCTACTTATGTTTCCAAGATCTAACAAACAATATGATTTTTCATTCTGTCTTATCTCTTCATTTCCGAAAAGTAGTTCCCACCTGTGAATTTCTTGAAAAAATATTTTGCCATTTACCTCCTCACCAATTGCCTTCTCTGTGAAAATGTTTGCCTACCGTCCCACTGCACATCTCCTTGATTTACTGTTTTGAAAAGAGCGTTGCAATAACAAAGACTCAAAAGTCTGTCAAGCTAAATACTTGAAACCACCTACGGTCTAAGTTTATGGAGCTGTTCATCTAGAGAAGCCAGGCAGCAGCGTCTGTGGTTATGAGTCTGAGAGTTGCGAGAGCTGCCCGATTCCCAGGATCCCTGTTTGTAAAAATAAAGTTTGTCAGCCGCAGCGGTGAAACCCACACGTGCACACTGCAGGATCCAGCCCTTCCTTGCATTGAAAGCAGATGCGCAAACCATAAGGGAATTTAATCATTTTCTTTAGTTTTATTTTCAAAACGCTACTTGGATACATGTTCAGTGGCATGTTAGATCTTTATGACTACATCTATCATCATATTTTCTGACGTAAACAAAAATGACAAATCAACTTGTTGAGATAATAAATTTTTTTAAAGTTAAGTCATGTTTTATTTAGGTGGCTAGCTTTCATTTCGGTTCGAGGGCCAGTTACATATACAACTTATAAAAAGGATTTTCTGCTCAATGCAAATGTTTAGAGCTCTGTTTATCCCACAAAGCTGGTGCACTACATTCGAAGTCAAATAATGTTAGACGTGAACGACTAGACTCAAGCAGTGATGATATTTCTCTTGCGTGCAATTCTGCAACACATATTTTGCTGATTTATAGAAAATATGAAACTTTCATGTCTATTTAACTCTTTTTCTATTGTTAAAAATGCAACACTAATTCTTGAAAAATTAAATCAAAATGTATTCCTGAGACTGAGGGATTTTTTTTTATTCTAAGTTGCTCACATATGAAACCTTATCTACAGGTGGAAATATAAATAGTATACATTTGTTTGTGTGTTTTGCGTGCATTCATATGTAAGAGTGCTATAGCACTTTACATTTTTCAATTTTTGTTCTCCATGGGGAAACTGATTTTTGCTATGAAGAAGAACATTTGCCTACATCACTATCAATTTTGAGGTTGTTGCATCCCCATTCCAATATAGACTCTGATGTGCTCCTGCCTCTGATGATAGCACATTTTTGACTGTGTCAGTGGTGAGACCAGGCCATGACAAAGATTCCATCCTCGAACGTAAACTCCCCGCCCCTAAGACTAGAGTTACAGCCGGATTTATATATTGACCGTAAGCATACTCCATTGCAATGATGACGGAGTATCCTTACCACCAATTGGCAACAGCAGAGGCTATTCCATCCCTGCTGTGGACAAACTTATCTGATGGCCCAACGAAGTAAGGGCCGTTGAAGAAATGGCTATGTGTCTGCACGTCCAACTTAGATGGATGGACATATAGTCATTTTGTACTGTCTGTCACCACCACGAAAGGGCAGTAAAAGACTAAAAATGCACCCCTTACAATGAGAGATAACTCTCATGTAGAGGGGGGCATTGATTTTATTTATTTTTAAAAAAAATCCCTCTTGGGAATTTTCTTTATGAAAATAAAAAAAAATATGTTTGATGAACGGCTACATTATGTTAACAGAGCTGTGCATCAAACTTAAAAAAGCATTGACAGAAACAACGGTTCTTGCCAATGCTTTAGAAATGACTGCCAGCTTGGCTGTCATTTCTAAATTTTGTGGGAGGGGACTCCGTCAGGGCAATGGACTAATATACTGTGTTGCTCTGACGGACTTAACTTCAGCCCACCAAATTATAAATCAGGCCTCCACAATACAATACAATACATATGCATTTGTACAGCGCGCTACATACCCGTGCGGGTCTCAAGGCGCTGGGGGGGGCTGCTACTGGTCGAGGAGCCAGGTCTTGAGGAGTCTTCTGAAGGCCAGCAGGTCCTGGGTCTGTCATAGGTTGGTAGGGAGAGTGTTCCAGGTCTTGGCGGCGAGGTAGGAGAAGGATCTGCCGCCGCCGGTGGTTTTTTGGGTGCGAGGTACTGTGGCGAGGTCGAGGTTGGCAAAGCGGAGGCTGCGGGTGGGGGTGTGGAAGTTGAGTCGGTGGTTGAGGTAAGTTGGTCTGGTGTTGTGGAGGGCCTTGTGTGCGTGGATGAGGAGTTTGAAGGTGATCCTCTTGTTGACCGGGAGCCAGTGCAGGTCTCTCAGGTGGGGTGTGATGTGGTTGCGTCGTGGGATGTCGAGGAACAGTCGTGCCGCTGCATTCTGGATATGTTGCAGCCGCTTCAAGAGCTTGGTTGTTGTTCCTGCATAGAGGGCGTTCCCGTAGTCCAGTCTGCTGGTGATGAGGGCATGGGTAACGGTCTTTCTGGTGTCGGGAGGAATCCATTTGAAGATTCTGCGGAGCATTCGGAGGGTGTTGAAGCAGGATGCGGAAACTGCGTTGACTTGCTTGGTCATGGAGAGGGCGGAGTCTAGGATGATCCCCAGGTTGCGTGCGTGCGTGGTTGGTGGGTGCTGGGGCTGTTCCTAGCGATGTTGGCCACCAGGAGTCGTCCCAGGCTGAGGGGATGGAGCCGAGGATGAGGACCTCCGTCTTGTCTGAGTTCAGCTTCAATCTGCTCTGCTTCATCCATTTGGCGACGGCCTTCATTCCTCAGTGCAGGTTGGCTTTGGCGGTGTGGGAGTCTCCGGTGAGGGATATGATCAGCTGGGTGTCGTCGGCGTAGGAGATGATGTTGAGGCTATGTTGTCGTGCGACGTGGGCGAGTGGTGCCATGTAGATGTTGAACAGCGTCGGGCTGAGGGAGGATCTTTGTGGTACGCCGCAGATGATCTCGGTGGTCTTGGAGCAAAAGGGTGGGAGGCGGACGCTCTGGGTTCTGCCGTTGAGGAAGGATGCGGTCCAGGCCAGGGTCTTCTCTTAGATTCTGGCGTCATGGAGGCGCGCCGCTAGAGTGCAGTGGCAGACCGTGTCGAAGGCTGCTGATAGGTCTAGAAGGATGAGGGCAGCTGTTTCTCCTTTGTCCGTCAGGATCCTGATGTCGTTAGTGGCGGCGATGAGGGCGGTCTCGGTGCTGTGGTTGCTGCGAAAGCCTGATTGAGAAGGGTCCAGGATGTTGTTGTCTTCGAGGTAGCGGGTCAGCTGTCTGTTGACAATCTTCTCCGTGACTTTCACCGGGAAGGGAACCAGGGAGATGGGCTGGAAGTTCTTGAGGTCCTTGGGGTCCGCCTTGGGTTTCTTCAGTAGGGCGTTGATCTCGGCATGCTTCCAGCTCTCCGGGAAGGTTGCTGTCTCGAAGGAGGAGTTGATTGTTTTCCGGAGATGGGGTGCGATGGTTGTGCTGGCTTTGTTTAAGATGTGGTGGGGGCATGGGTCAGATAGGGATCCGGAGTGTATGGAGTTCATGGTCTTGATGGTGTCTTCGTCGCTGACATTGGTCCAGGCGGTCAGGCGGCTGGTGCGGGTGGGGGTGCGGGTCGCAGGTCTGGTTGTCTCGGCAGTGGATGTGGGGGTGTCAGAGTTGAAGCTGACGTGGATGTCGGTGATCTTGCGGTGAAAGAAGGAGGCCAGTGAGTCGCACAGGTCCTGTGATGGTGGGATGTCATTGGTGTTGGATCTGGGGTTGGAGAGTTCTGTCACGATGCTGAAGAGCTCTTTGGAGTTGTGTGCGTTGTTGTCTAGGCGGTCCTTGAAGGCGGTCCTCTTAGTGGTCCTGATGAGTTGGTGGTGTTTGCGGGTGGTGTTCTTGTGGGCCGTGTAGCTGTCTGGTGTACGGTCGCGGAGCCATTTCTTCTCCAGCTTCCGACAAGTGTGCTTGGAGGTCCGGAGGTCTTCGGTGAACCACGCGGCTTTGTTGTTGGTGTGATTGGTTGTGGCGAGGGTGTCAGCGCAGTTGTTGATCCACTGGTTCAGGTTGGTTGCGGCGGTGTCAGGGTCGGTGGGGTCGGCGGGTGGTCTTAGGGCGAGGGTGGTGGTCAGTTGGTCCTTGGTGACTTTGCCCCAACAGCGGCATCGCAGCTGTAGGGTGCGGTGGTGTGTGGTGGGTTTCCTGAAGGTGAAGCGGACGCATCTGTGGTCGGTCCAGTGGGGTTCGGTGGTGTGGTTGAAGGAGACGTGGGGACTTGCGGAGAAGATGGGGTCCAATGTGTGTCCGGCGGCGTGGGTGGGTGTCGTCACGAGCTGTTTGTGTCCGAGGTTGTCGAGATTGTCGATCAGGGCGGTGGAGTTGGTGTCGTTGTTCTCGAGGTGGAAGTTCAGGTCCCCGAGGAGGATGTAGTCTGTGGAGGCGATGGCGTGGGTGCTGATGAGGTCGGAGATGGTGTCGCTGAAAGGAGGTCGGGGTCCGGGTGGTCTGTAGACGAGAGTTCCTCTGAGGGTGGTGTTGGGGTCGGCGTGGATCTGGAAGTGCATGTGCTCGGCGGTGGTGAGGGTGTCTTCGGTGTTGGTCGAGACTCTGAGGGTGTCTTTTTGGACGATGGCGATTCCTCCTCCCACTCCGTTGGTGCGGTCTCTGCCGGAGATCTTGTAGCCCTCTGGGATGGCTATGGCGATGTCCCTTTAAAACATATGTAGATCTATATTTTGTGAATTCAAAATCTGAATTTACACTCATAAAGTTATCTATTTGCACATTAAGATATAATGATTTTGAGAATCGGGCATTCAGGTATCTTTTTTTCTGAATAATAGGAATCATTAGCCTAGTTCACACTTGTTTGTTAACAGGTTTGATAAATCAGCACTCGTTAATACTCAGATTTCAGGGTGATTCGACACCTCCACTATTCAAGTGCACACTAAATTCTCAACCTGTACTGCCAATAATATTGGTTCCAGTATTACTGGCATATTCCATATAGGTACCCCAATATCGGGTCAGGTACCACATGCACCTTTAACCTACATTGCCCTCATATTGCACTACATAACGGTTTTAGGACTGACCTTTTACCTACTTGAGGTAATGACTAGAGGACCTGGGGATTTCTACGAAAGGCCTAAGCCTTATTCATTATGCATTAGGATTCTTGGAATGACAGCTGAACAGCAGGCCGAACATCTCCTGCATAAATAACGATGTACAAGGGTCATTCCTTCCATCATCCTAGTTTGACATGACACAGTGTGGTGTATCCACTGGGGGTATCACTTTGGGAATATATACACCATCTCTTGCTAAGGTGGAGAGAGGAGAAAAGGACTTCCATGCCGACCCACTGACCCGAGACGCTGAGGCTCCTGCACGCAGACACTCCAGCTCACAGTGGTCTGACATCCCTTGCGGGGTGTCCACCCTGAGACCAAAACGGGGTCCCACAGTCTCTCACTTCCGGTAATGGGGTTGACTTTATCCTAGAGGGATTCTTGGCTTTACATCCACATCCATTCTAGGTACATTCAGGTACATCTAGTTAGGGACGCATCGTAGGAGTAAGCTTTTATTACTGCCATGTATTTTTATACTTGCCTGTATTTTAGATTTTAGCACTATGGTAGAAATATACCATCCTTTTACTCTGTTAGTGCTTATAATCATTTATATCTGTTACTGTCTAATCGTTGTTTCAGCACACCTATTTTACACTACAATGATGCTGGTTCAATAAATAGAAATGTCCCCACCATTTATTCTGTGTATCTCTCTCCGAGACAAAGTGAGCACGAGTGACTGAGCGAAAAGTAGCATTGTTGTCATGTTCGATAGTTGCCAAGAACTATTCCCTCCTTGGCAAGGGGGGGTTCTAGTGGCACAGTGAGCTAGCTAGTTTACAGGTTGACATACTCGGTGGGGGTGTCCGGAATCAGTTTGTACACCAAGCCCGCAGTGTAGGTTGTCTAAACGTGCAGATCCTATATAGGTCTATAGGAACTACCCAACATTACCACACCTTATATGAGGGTCTGAAAAGTTTTAGCAGTCCGTCCATCATCTCCTTGTGTTTGCCATCCTTTCTTGACTTAGACATAAAACCATTGCCACTGGTTTTTTATCCAGGCCCCCTATTAGCTCTAAATCCTTGCGTAACTATACACATCCGGAAGTGGGTGTCCGTCCCCCTGGCGGTGCATCGTTGTCACTTAACATTTTTTCTCCCCTGAGAGATCTTAATGAGATAGATTGACAGCGAGAGGGCGAGGGTAGGGGTGATAACTATGAAATGCCCTCGAAAATGGCGAGGGAAGTTTAGCTGGAAGCAGAGACCCCCACTCTAGTTCTTGGTATCCAAGAAGCAGCGGGACTGACAGCCTTAGAATGTGGCAGGACTTACTGCAAAATTCTCGGATGAACAGTGGCTTGGTTTTATCAGGCATTTTCACATAATCTGTTTACAGGAAACTTGGGAGCCTGAAAATAGAAAGGATATAAAATGTTTTAATGTCCGGCAGAAGGTTCTAGCTCTGGGCAAGCAGAGGGGCCTAATTATACTTGTAGACCTGAAGTTTCAAGGCATTATGAAGCTCTTGCCATGGGATTCTCTAGTTGCCCAAGGGCTTACTTTAACGAGTAAATCGTACAGATTCGCTCTAATCAATTTTTATAATGCAAAACAGCAACATCAAGGGTAGGCAAGCATTGCAGAGCTAAGAGGTTATCTTGAACAGCTACAGGGGGAAGGTCTGATGCAGGCTCAACTACTCCTAGTGGGAGTTTTAATTGCCATCTGTGTCCCAAACTAGTGGTGAACCCCCAAGAATGGTTGACTTGCTCTATTAGCGAGGGACTGCACATGGAACATACCACTTATGTGTGGGATTTGGATACCCTCCTTAATAACAATGGCTTATTATACACAATGGACTTGCATGCAATTCCCCCGGGTTCTTTCTTTCCTCAACATATAAAAAGGTAGGGGCTGCTCAACAATCATTGATTTTATTTTTGTGTCATCCTCCCTGAGAAGGGTTATATCCTCTTTTAATATCCAGTGCAGCCCATTTAGTGACCACAACCCTCTGACCCTTGAGCTCATAGTTTCAGAGTGACAGCCTGCATTGGGCATAGGTACTAGGGGCACGATTTCTGCCAGAGACCACACAAGGTGTTTAAGGTGGTCACCAGTGGGCGTTACTGAATTTAACATATCTTTGTTCAGCAATAGCCAGCAGGAGATCTTGACCTCTTTAGATCCGCAAGCCTCGGGGGAAGAAACCATTCAGGCGTTCACTGTTCTTGCTAATTCAATCAACGCTCTGCTAACAGTCCCGGTAGCTTCTTCCCATGCGGTAGCCTGAAGATGGTTTGACAGTGAGTGCTCCCGCGCGCTTATAGACC
Organism: Triturus cristatus; assembly: GCF_964204655.1. Classification (NCBI taxonomy): domain Eukaryota; kingdom Metazoa; phylum Chordata; class Amphibia; order Caudata; family Salamandridae; genus Triturus; species Triturus cristatus. The sequence continues at coordinate 464,207,371 of NC_140584.1, read as the reverse complement.
TGCAGATGATCTTGAAGCAGCTTCCGTGTGACAGAGCCCGGGTGGCTGCCTGCTGCACTACTTACAAGCAGGTGGTGAAGGGGTGCAAATGTCAGTTGCAAAAACTATTTTGGGATGAACTAGCAGAGGCATGTAAACAAAGGGATAGCACTGTTTTTTGGAGGATCATTAATAACCCTTGTTTTAAAGACCCAGATAAACTGGTGCTTTGTCATAATATCTCCGCAGATACATGAAAGGAACATTTTGAAGCAGTTCACAATCATGGCTCTAGTAACTCAGACTCACTGAACCCAATTTCCCTCTATAGGGAGGAACACATTAGTTTCACTTTGGCATAAGTCAAAACAGGCATTGAAGGATTGTCCCGGAATAAGGCCTCGGGCCGGACAGGATTCCCCCGAAGTTTTTTGTAATAATCCCGATATTTTGCTCCACTCTTAATAAGGGTTCTAAATGAGGCAGCCTCATCATCTATCCCCACCTCTTGGTCCACCACCATTATCGTTCTGATCTTTAAGAAGGGAGACAGGACCTGCCAACATTGTTACCGTCCTATATCTCTCATAGACCTCACAGTGGAAGTTCTGGGGCGGGTCCTCCTTAATAAGCTGTCAAATTGGGCAGATGCCAATCGAATAATTTCAGAGGTGAAGTATGGGTTTCTTGTCGGAAAACCCACCACAGACCAGTTCCTCAACCTTTACCTACTAGTGACAAAATATACACTAGCCAAACCATGCGATGTTCCTGGGTTTTATGGACCTCACCGCTGCTTTTGATAAGGTGAACTGTAGTAAGCTTTGGAAATTACTTGGGGATTTGGGGGTAGATGTGGCAATAACTATTGTGTTAATATCCATACACTACAATAACTCTGCCATAATCAGATACACCCAGGAAGGGAATACCACTGATCACTTTAAATGTTCAAGCGGGGTCAGGCAAGGTTGTTTATTAACCCCTTTTTTGGTTACATTTTATATATTATTGGCCTAGATGCTTCCCTGATGACACTTAACTCTGATACTCCTAGGAGGGGCGAGGCCAGCCCCTGTTCTATTATATGCGAACAATGCGGTTCTTCTCTCACACACACCAAGGGGTTTACAGATCCTTCTGGACGGGTTCATTTCATTTATGAGTGAGATGGATTTGTCAACGAACCTGTCTAAATCTCATGTAATGGAACTAGGTAAACAGGATAGCAGACATAATTCTTTTAAACTTTGTTCACACAACTTAGCTTAAGTTCCTGCCTTCTCTTACCTGCGCATATCAATCGACGAGAAACTCAATTTTAAAAGCCTACAAGAGAGGAAGCTAACAGAAATGGCAAGATCTACAGGAACAATTGCAAATTATGAGCATAGATTGGGTACTTGGTCACCGGAGACAACTTTAAAACTGTACAATTCTTTTTGTATTTTCAAAGTTCTATATGGCAGTGAGGTTTGGGGGTTCATGTTGGCAAGCAAACTTCAAACTGCATAATATAAATATTTAAGACGTATTTTGCGAGACCCACCAAGCAACCCCTCGTATTCCATTCATGAGGAACTAGGGACCAAGCACCTCTTGGACCTGGTTGCGGTTAAATCCCTGTTATGCAGGGTGGAGATTTGGTCAAATGAGGAGGCAGGATTTAATAGACTTGTAATTCAGGACTGCCTCTCCCTTGACCATGCACTCAAAATACCCTGGTTAAAGTATACAAAGGATACCGTCACTGCTCAATGAAGACCAGATATGTTTACCAGATATGATATCATAAAACCTCAGGATAGGATCACCATCAAAGAGTTGCTTTTTAAACACTAGGCAGCTCACTGCGAGGCACATGGACTCAGCAAACCCTTGGTAAGAGCTCATATTTTGATAAAGTTGGTGCAAGGTACGGAGCCCTATTTATCTGTTTTATCAAGTATGCATGACAGATTTTTAATCACCCATTTTAGACTGAATCAAATTCACCATTTACTGGCTTCTCCTCCAGGTTTTGTTCCACACACAGTTGATAGAGGTGCTTGTGGCTGCGACCCTAGGTCTCCACAGGCTACCCTTCATTTTATCTTTTATTGTAAATATTTCTCGTACCCTAGAAGAGCGTATCTTTAAGTGCTTTTAAAAGATCTGGGGTTTAGATAGGTTTGTGTTGCCTTAGTGTTCTTACAGCTTTTACCTAATGCTCACACACTTTTTTGTGTTAGTAACTTTTAAAGGCTGAGACGCTCTAGGGGCGGCTAATGGTTATTACTCCTTTGCGTATTTGCACAATGCTTTGCTGCTATAAAATGTAACGAATCCCTTCTGTTTATTGTGGAGTATTTATGTGTTTTTTGCTTATCAATTTGTGCTCATGGCTCGAGCATTCGTTTAATGTTTTTTAGATGTCTGTTATATACTTTGTAAACTTGTATATGTGGCTGTATATAGTTATTACATGGATCTTATGTGCTGTGTTTCTTTCTTTTTAAAACTATTTGTTTATGGCTGTATTTACTGCAGAATAAAGATTATTATTATTAAAATTATGATTATATTGCATAGTTAATTAAAACCTTTTCGAAAGCACGTGCTTGGTAAAAGACAATACACAATACAAGTTTACAAATCTAGAACCAATGTGGTCTAAATTACGTAACAATAACAGTATTACCTTAAATACAAAGTTGTGCTTAAAGTGCTGAAGCATCAATACTGTTAAAACATGTGCAAGTATATTTAAAATGCTAGTGTACCTAGACTGTCAGAGAATGGAAAATGGAGTCGATAATGCCAACCCATTCAAGTGAGAGGCCAGTTAATTGGTGTTAGACCTGACATCCTTGGCGTGGGTTTTTCCCCTATCTTTCGCCTCTGCTACCCGGATTTTTGATGCTGTGCTGAATTTCGTTTTTGCTGGTTTAGATGCTTTGGACACTCTGCCACTGCTAATCAGTGCAAGAGTGTAAGTGCTCCCTGTGTAAAATATCATGTTGATTGGATATACCTGATTGGCACATTTGTATCACCATGAAGTCCCTATTAAAGTGCACTGTGTGTGCCAGGGCTGGTGATGACAGATGCTACTAGTGGGCCTGCAGCGCTGATTGCGCCACCCACACGAGTAGCCCTAAAATGGTGTCTCAGGCCTGCCACTCCGGACTGCCATGTCCTCCTGGCCAGTGTCCACACTGCCGGGCCTAACCCTTCCCTTTTTGTACACGTCAGTCATCCCTATGGAAGGCCCAAGGTACCCCCCTGGGCAGGGTGCAGTGTATGTAAAATGTAGAGCATGTACTAGTGCAGGTAACATGCTCTGGTAGTGAACAGCGGCCATTTTGTGTGTTCACTGCTGCAAGGTTATCTTGCTCCATAGGCTAACATGGGGGTGGCTGGTGCCAATGGCCATCAGCCTATCTTCCCATAGGAACAAGATAAGACATGAGTGTTTGATATCCCTGAGCTCAGCATTAAAAAACACATCTTTTAGGAGAGGTTGTTTTTAAATCCTGAGTTGGAGAACAGTACTTTTTAGAGAGTAGCTGTTCTCTTGTCTGACCCTTCTGTGTGCCTGGGCATGCTTGTGGATTGACTGTCTGGTTTGAGAGTGACAGGGGCTGGGGAGCCCCCAGGAGGTTGGATGAGTCAGCCCTTTGCTGAATGACTGCATTTGCAAGTGGAGTGGAGGGAGGAGATAGCACCTGGGAGTGAATAGGGCTGTGCCTGCCTGCCACACTGCTGGCTCCACCTCCTGCTGGGCGACTGACGACCCTGCCCCTCACTCTGAAAGGAAACAAGAAGCCAGGAAAACAAAGTGCTCCAGCAACACCCAGAACTGGATCAGACCGGGCTCAGGACCCACTTGCACAAAGACTTCAAAGACTTTTAGGGGTATAAGTACAGGACCCCTGACAACAGATTTTTGGATTCTACAATCAAGAGGAACCTCTGCTGAAAGACGGACCGCTGAAAGACTGAAGGAAGATTGCCTTGCTGAGTGCTGACCTGTCCTGCTGTACAACTGAAGCTGAGGAGGAGAAGGGACCTTGCTGTGTGCTGTGACCCTGCCTACTTGACCTAGATAAGACTTTGCTGTGTACTATGTCTTCAACTCTGAATCTCCAAGGGCCTGAGAAGAGCTGGCCTCCTGTTTGGCAACCCAGGGACATCAAGGTTGCCGAGACTGCAAGACTTTGTTCTGCCCCGTGAAGTGTTTGGCTGCTCTCCGCTCTGCTTGAGAGCACCGCACTGATTCTTGCCCGGACCCGGCTGCCGTGAGGAAAAGATCGATGTGCTCATCGGCACGTGTATTGCTGTGGCCGAGAGATCGTGGGCGTCCCCTGAGCTGCTGTGGAGCGTGGCGGTGTCCCGATCGGCCTGCTGACTCGAGACGCCTTGAAACCTTCTGCCCGCAATTCACCGCCACGTCCCTGGGGCCCGAAACCGATCCGAACCTGTGTCTCCCCGTTCCGCAAAGCTGCGGAGAAAGAAGCGAGGAGGCCGTGACCTGATTGGTTGATGGCGGAGGCCTGGCCGGAGGTGCCGTGCGGCGATTGGCTGACGCCCGACGTCCTCACTGGGGGCTCGTCGAGGGAGCCGCGACCCGATTGGCCATCGTCCGGGAGCTGCAGGCAGTCTGTCTCGTGGAAGGGCTCCGACGCGCCGAGTCCTTGCACCCCGAGCCGCCGCCTGGTGAGTCTGTGCAGCGTGAGGGAACTTCAATATCTGTGGTGACAGACCGCTTGACTCCCGAACGTCCCGCATAGCGTGTGGGGCCCGGGGACCAACGCCCAGGGTGCAATTGCCGGAGAAGAGCGTTTTAGGTATAAGCGCAGGGGCAGAGCTGGAAGAGGTGTTTTCAGTATGAAGAGCCTAACGACATATTCTTAAACAAAACCTAAATCGCGCAAGAGACTAGAGACTATCCTTTTATGTTCCTAACACCCCAGAAAGCAATTAACGTGCAATGCTAAGATAATTGATTTTTACTGCAGAAACTAGATAAAACTATATTTTTACTATACTCACCTGTGTGGTCTAAATTTATGGTGTACCGGGGGGGGGTCATTGTGGTTGTTACTTGCAAATACTTTACACATTGCCTTGGGGATAAGCCTGTCTGTTCGAGCCAAGCTACATAGAGGGTGAGCAGGGGTTATCTACCGTGTGTGTCCCTGTACCCTGACTAGAAGCAAGAGTCCCTATTTGGTCTAAGGTACCTACCTCTGCCAACTAGAGACCCCCAGATCTAACAATTGGTCACTGGGGTAAAACCAAGTTAGATCAAACTAATTCATATCTTAGTTAATTAAACCCATACGTGCAAAAAGATCAAGCATTCAGAATATACAAATCAGGATTTGGCAAGTTCGGTATAAAGGGAGTAAATCAGTTAGATCAGAACTTCAATACAGTCTCGGAATAATTATTCTATTCTTCATTAAAAGCTATGACAATCCTTACTGAAAATGTTTTAATCAAAAATACCTCATACAAGGTCAGCTCAGTCTTCTAGACATTAGATCAAGTGGTCCAATATGTCACAAGTGATGTTGAGAAACCAAAAAGGGCATAGTGCTGGCATTTGGTTTAAGTCAATTTAGGACACCCCTCTGCAGTTAGCTCTCATTCACAAAGAGCTATAGTGCTCAGGAGTTTCTCAATTGACTGCATTTTTTTCACAAATCTAGCAGCCAGTATGGAGTGCTCTGCTTTGAGGAAGGCCATTACAGCTTGCCTGCAAGAATGTACACCCCAAATCCAGAAGTGAGGTTTTAATAATACACCCTGTGCTAGTAACATCACTGGGCATATGAAGATTGAAAATAATTGTTTTGATATAAGATTGGCATAGCCTATAGAGTTAATTGGTGTTTTTCCTTATCCATGCAGGAATGCAGCCAAATGTTTGTACACCACCCAGCCTGCATGGATGAGCTTTTGTTTAACATGTATTGACATGCAAACACTTAAATGTGGTTGCTGACCAAGGTTGTCGTAGTTGTTTAAAATCGTCCATGCATGCAAATGACAGGCTACCTTTTGTTTATCTGCATCTAGCGACTTCATGAGCACTACTTTGCTAATTAACTTTTTGAAGGCTATGTAGGGTATGAAGGCTGCTCACAGCGCGCCTGCCTGTAAATTCTGGATTGATGCCAAAAGTTATGGGCTATAAGTTTTTTGCCTGTTTTGCTATCTTTAGCCAAGATTTGATCGGACAGGCTGAATTCCAGAAGGATTACTGCAGGGGAGGTGCATTTAGGATTAAATAAGACCCTTCTGTAAATACTGACTAGAAATTTGTCAAGTACATTGGAACCTCTTCCGAATATAGCCTGTGATCTGTATCCAATAATTTAGTAATATTTCTGTACAATAAATGTATCCCTAAGTAACTACACCCATATGTACATACTTCTAATAACATTTGCATAGTCAATCATAGACTTGTGTGTTGTGCATAATTATACATATATTCTTTTATTGATTTATAGATTTATTTTTTTTATATCTAAAAATATATGTTGTTATACTCTTGCAGCTCATCTCTCTCTTGACTATCACAATATACTGGCATGACTCATATCATTCCTCCCAACATTTATGATTTGAACATACGTCTTGTACCCTAACTTTTGACCATATTACATGCTGATGGTAATAGATAGTTGCAGGTTGTGTTCTTCGATTTGTTTGAAAAGGTTTAATAGCTTTTACAAATGTTTTACCATGAATATGCAAGGTCAAGTTTTAGGTGCCATGGAAACATCCAGAAAATACACCAGAATAAACATCAATCAACAGGCATAGATGACCTTAACATGAACCTTCCTGAAGACAGCCATCATCAAATTAATCTCTGTACTTTTTCCTTGCTATAAACAATTAGAATGCGACCTTTGTGGACATTCTAAAACACCCTGTAGGATGCAACCTCATCAAATTAACCATCTGCACCTATTCCTTGCCATATGCAATTAGAACAAGACCTTTGTGAACATTCTAAACCACCTTCTAGAGACAGCCTCATCAAATTAATCAACTGCATCTGCTCCTTGTTATAAGCAATTAGAATGTGACCTTTATGAACTTTCTAAAGCAGTCTTATTTAAAGACCGTCCACACTCCTTCCCTTCGCTTAGCCTCTTCGCCTGCCACTTATCTGTTTCCCGGCTTCCAGGACTCTGTCTTGCCATCTCCCTTGATCCTTCCATTTCGACCTCACCTCAAAGAACATCCTGCATTAGTCTCGCACTTGGATGCAAAAAAGAACAAGAAGAAAAGGAGAGATGCATTAATAGACTTGATTTTATTACACGTTGAGCTCAGTCGCAACATTGTGCAGCAAACAAATGTAACCAGTGTTTTTGTTCAACCTGTACATACTATTGGCAGGGCTCTGCCAGAGAGGACTTGGGAGATGCTAACCCAATCCAAATTTGCTTGTGGGTTTGATGCTGAAATCATACTCACTATAGTTTCGACAATTTTGACAAAGGAGCCTCTACGGACAATCTAAATGAAAACAAAACAACAACAACACTAAAGGTTGGTTGAGGTTTGAGAAGCTTTCATGAGTTGATACCTTAAGAGATAGAGTTAATAGTAGAATAAAGACTTATTATTCGGTTGCTTATCGGTACCATGTCTGCAGGTACAATTCATCAGACTGGTGTGAATACCTGCTGCAATGTTGCTGTTGAGTAGATGAGCTACAGCATCTTTGGCTCTACACCCTGTCTACATCCCAACCCCCTTCACCTGGGATTTGAAAACCGCAGCAGTGTCTCCTCCTGCAAACTGAGGGCAAGTTTTTGGAGGATTTGAGAACTGGTGTTCCCAGCCCATTGGACTGATCTGGGATCTAGGTAGGTGGCTTATGACATCTTATACCTGGGAGTAGTAAATTCCATAGTGTGGCAGCTTCTCTTGTATGCTGAAATTTTGAGATGGGGTGCAAATCTAGAGCGGAGGTTCCTTTGTTGTAAATATTTAGTGATGAATAGAAGCCCTTTGCCATGTGTTGGTTTGTGGTTAGTACAAAGAAGGTTGAAGGTGGGTTTTCTGGCAATGGGTACCCAATGTAGTGCCCCTAAAGCAGGAGAGTTATGCGTTTGTGACATTACCTGTAGAGGTAGTCTGACAGCAGATTTCGGAATTCCCTGCAATCTTATCATAGTTGTTAGAAGTGAGCTATGATATGAGCCATTGGCATAATCTAGATTTGATAGGCGTTGTATGGATTTTCTTGTACAAAATCTTTATCTGGCTACTTTATCCACTTGGACATTCATTGAGAGCTTGGAGTCCATTGAAATTCGGAGGTTCCTTGCCTCCTTTAATATTTTTGGAGGTGGTCCCAGATCGTCAGGCTAGGTGCAGAGAGGGTCATACATTTTCCAGTGGCCACAAGTGAGTATTTCAGTTTAGCACACATTCAAATTGAAGTGGATCCATGTCATCCACTGATCAATGGCCCTGAGGCAGCAAATTGTTTAGAGTTTACAGTGCCCTGTGGCTTGCTAAATTAAGACGTAGTTGTGTGTCAACTGCATAGTTATTGAAAATAAACTGAAAATCATCAATAAAATCCTGTTAATGGCTTCATGTAGATTTTAAACAGCATGGTTGAGATGATAGAGCCTTGAGTGACTCCTTCTTTTAAGTTATAGGGTTTGGATGAGAAAGGAAGAACATAGATGACATTGCTCTATTTTGTAGGTAGGATGGGATCCAAGAGAGAGTGGTACCCTCAATGCCGACTTTGTCAAGTCACTGTATTAGTGTGTTATGATCGACGGTGTTGAAGACAGTTAAAAGGTCCAAGGAAGTAGAGCAGCAACCCCATTCTGGCCTACTGTGATTTAAAGGTAATTGCAGATGTAAATTTGAGCAGATTCAGTGCCTCTTCCAGGGAGGAATCCTGTTTGGAAGTTGGAAAGTGGGTATTTTTTTTCAATGAATGCTGACATATTGATGAAGGCTACTCTTTCTATAATTTTGCTCAGGAATGGACAATTTGCTAGGGGGCTGTAGAGGTTGGGGTCTTGAGGGTCCATGTTTGTTTTCTTTAATAACAGGCACATGTATGTCTTCTTCAATTCTTTGGGGAAAATTCCTGATGTTAAGGCGTGGAGAGGCTTTGTTAATCTACCCCTGGATGGGTTTGTTTGGAAATGGATTGGTGGTGTTGTTTTTTCTATGTGTTAAAGAAGTATTCAACATGTCTGATTTGGCTGTGTAATGATTTGCCAGTTTGTCTGAAAATTCTTGAAATGGTATGGGTTCATTCTGTGCATTTTGGTTTAGGAAATTCTGTATTTTGCAAAATTCTTTATTAGCACATTGTGCATTGTGAATTTGGGTTGAATAGTAGCGTTTTTAGCTTCTTTGATTGTTGATTTGTACAGATGGTATGTCTGTGTAGGCGTATTTTATCTGTCAAAATGTTGTCTGTTTTGTGCCCGGAGCATTGAAGTTAAGCAATTGGTGGTTTTACCTTTCTGTATTTTATATTCATCCAACGGGCTTGTTTCTTTTTGTTGTGTTAACATGTTTTAAGTGGTATTGATATCAAAAGCTTCATGGAGCCACCCATAGTTTTTGAACTGAACTTATTGTTTTCAAATATGCATTGGCGGTAAGCTGTGTCTGTAGTTGCTCCAAATTCAGTTTGTTCCAACGTCAATATAAATTTGCAGGTAAGGTGAGTTTAGCAAGTGTGAATTGTGGTGTCAGGTGGTGGTCTGACCTATGTGACTGGATTAATACTTTGGAACATGACTATGAGTGGGTTGGTGAAAGTGACATCTAAGATGTGTTCTGCAGTGGAGATGGAGCTGGGGAGGAGCTGATATACGTCGAGTGTGTCTCGGCCAGTGAGGATTGTTCTTGGGTGGGGCATATTAAGATTGTCAAACCGTATACTAAGGTCATAAAGGATGCCTAGGTTTGAATATGGTATCAGAATGTTTGAAACAAGTCTAGAAAGGTGTCTGGGAATGTTTAATTGCTGTGTGGTGGTCTATAAAGAACATGAATGTTACAGGAAAATGTTGGGTTAGAGCTGCATCTGACATGGAGTGCCTCACAACCTTGAAAGGAAACAACCTCAGCGGTGGTGAAATGTGTTTTTTATTTAAATATGACAGCTAAGCTACCGCCTCTTTTTTGTTGATTTTTGGTACGGAGCATTCTAAAGAATTGAGATTGGCTTAGCCTCTGCCCTGGATGAGTGTGTCAGATCCCCTACTCCTTGTGTATCTAGAGCTCCAAATAGTTGTGAAATGACTGGGAGGGTTGAGTAGCTATGCTCAGCCTTGTCTCCACCATGTCACATGAAGCTCGATAGTTCTCAGTAAATGGAAGTTAAAATTAAACGATGCCAAGACAAGAGCCTCAGACTCGGACAAGAGCCTCAGTGTCAGTTGTAGCTGCCTTGTCGCCGAAGTTGTAATTTATGTACTCTGTCTATGCCTGAGTTGCAGAATTTGTTGCACATCCACAGTCTGAAAAAATGATAAACTATGTCAGAACCTTCAATCTTACTGTTTCTGTGGGAAGTATTGTTGAGGGTCTTGTGTCGGACCCTCCAATGCTCCTTTGTCACGTCCACCAGTTGCCTATCTCCCCAAAGCGTTGCACCCGAGGACCGAGCAAGAAACAGACAGGAATAGAGCCTTCTTGAGAGATGTCATATATATAGATATTTCTAAGCGCACGTGACAAAGCTGGAGGTGTTTCTCTCTGCAGTCTTTATTACCTGTTGCTGCTCCTGGAGTTCAGCCTTCACTTATACTAGACATCTGAGAACTGGACCTTTCCAGGATGAAATAATAAACTGCTGCCTCTTTGAAGAACTGAAAACATGCACCTGCTTATGAGGGAAGCAAACTGTTGTACTAAGTGGGCTAGGTGAAGAGGCATGTGAAGAACTACAACTTCGGCCCATCCCATCTAGATCTCATTATTCACATTACAAAGGTCGCCTTCCTAATCAAATCACCAACCTTCAGCCAACAACCACCAGCCACCAGCCACAGAAACAACGATTGGCCTACGGAAAAATACATGCAAAAGTATGTCATTAAAAATCTTGTTTTTTATTCTACCTAAACTGTTTTGCCTTCAATTTGACATCAGCATGTGTTATATAAAATCTTAGCTAATCGCTATATGTACCCTAGCCAGCTCCAAATAGTGGGACAACTGAGCTGAGGTCCATCAACCTCCAACCGGTCTTCGCTCCTATCTTCTGAATCAGAGACTAATAACATTTCATTTGTACCTTGTAGAATACTTCTGCTTGGAAATAGTGGGGAATGAGCCTGTATTTCATTCTCTGCCGAATACAAATGTGCTTTTATATCACTATTGTATTCCTACCCCTGGCTTCAGTATCAACTTGTGAACTGATATTGTTGAAGGGAGGTGGGGGGGGCAACCCCCAAATAAAATACTAATATGTATTACGTGAAATTGGCTAATATTTTGTAATGGGTGAGCAGAAATAATACAGGCGAACCATTCATTAAAAGGACAAAGGGATACACTTAGCCAAGAATCTGGAAAACGTCTGGGTATGTTATGAAAATAAGGTTCTCTCTAATACTGCTGTTTAACGGGACTGAAAACACGGCCCAGCTGGCATTGTGCCAAGCTGCCCCCAGAGAACAGGATCCTGTCAGACTCTGCCTTTGTGCCAACAGGTTGCTGTGAACTACTCTAAACGGAGCAGCAATGTATTCGCCGGGCAAATCTTTGCCGAAAGATGTGATCACACTTCCTAATGTGACTCCACGGCTCTGTTACTTACAGCTAAATTACATTATTATGACTTCATTGTTGAATTCCAATTCTCCTAATTATAGCCTAAAGATGAAGATCTATTATTTGATTTTGCAACACCAAGTGCTGCTTCCCTAAATCATGTAATCTCTTGCAGTTTATTAATGTCAGGTTTGTGCACCCGCAGAGACTTGGTTGTTTGCCAGGCAGAATCACATTTTAAAATGTTCACTGTGTTATATTGCAGGGGGCTGCTTGTTACAATCTAATTATATTGTCACTGGAATTAGAGCAGGCGAAATTATATTAGAATACGTTAACCCTTTTGCCGGCCTTTTTATCATCATATGAGCACTCATTTGTAGTTCACCTGGCCCAATCCACATTTAAAACCAGTTTTGTGCCAAAGAGCGTATTCAATCCTCTGAATTCACTTTCTTCCTCTATTCCCATTATGTTTTGTTTTAGGAATTACAGTTTTAGATTGATAATGAAAAGGGCATCTTTCAGAATTAAACATTGAAAGGACGCCCTTCAGTTTCCCACCCCTCTCTTTCACAAATGCAGTGAGCTCAATTGCTATTGTAAACTCATTAACGGTCTGACATATGAACATCTAAGATTGAAAATATGAAGCTGCGAAAATGAATGAATCCGAATATGTGTGGCTCTCAAAATGTCGTGCACAAAACCACCCTAGTGCCAGACAGTGGTTCCTTGGGAGTCACATGAATGATTCTCCAATTGCACATCAGTAACCATCGCAGACATCGAATTCCTGGTGACCGACCGCTAATGTGGCTGTGGAAGTGACTGGTGATATCACAACCAGGAACCTCTGACCCTGTGGCCCATTGGTGGCCTGGAGAGGTGTGAAAAGAGGTTCACAGGAACAGAGTGGCACCAGGACCTTTTGGAAAACAAGTCAACACAGTTTATGTTTAAAGCTTGCTTGTCAGAGAGTAAGAAAGTAACACGTGGGGTCCCACAGGGCTCCATATTGTCACCTCTACTTTTTAATATAAATATCGACCCAATGACAACGCTCATTTGGGTTGTCTGTACCTATAGCTACAGATGACACTCAGAATATTTTTGAGGTAAATTGAGATGTTAATTGGAAGCCTGATAATCTTCACAACCGCCATTCTTATGTTAAATGGTGGATGTCATGTAAATAATGTAAACTTAATGGGGAAAAAACTGAGGGGGATCTTTACAAGAAAATGCTGAAGCGTGGTATTGCAGCAGATTTGGCAACGCTACCCTCTGACATTGTCACAACACAGGGATGCGCTATATTTACAAAAATACAGCGCACCCCGGCGTTTCCCATAGCGCTGGCGCTAAAAAAGCTGCCTAGTGCCAGCGCGGGCACCCTTGCAACATGGGGCAAGGGTGCCTGCGCTGGCACTAGGCAGCATTTTTTTTGCCTGCGCTGCAGTGGTGATTGTTTTTGTGGAGGAAGGGACACCTTCCTGCACACAAACAATCAATAATGGTAATTTGCTCTTTCTATGCGTGCTGCACAATGCAGCACACATAGAAAGAGCAAAAAACTAGAAGAAATTAATAATTTCTCCTCGTATTGCCATTCTAAGACCAGGTATTACCTGGCCTTAGTTTCTGGCGCTGCCCCAGCCTTGCAATTCAGGAGCAGCATCAAAAAGCAGTGGGTGTTGCGGTGTAACGCCCACAGCAACACTCATTGGCCACCCTTTTGCCACAGAAGACTGTGGAGGAAAAGGGCATAGTTACAAGGTGGTGTTAAGCCACGTTAAGTGGCTTAGCGCCACCTTGTAAATATGATGGATGGCGCAACGCCACTGGTGGCGTTAAGGGCTTGTAAATATGCTGCTGAGATTCTTGCCCCAAACAGAGGTCCATTGGTATGGAATCTTAAACTTTGGCCTTGCTCGCTAGGAAATAAAGCAAACACTTTTAAATATGAAAAGAACGTGGTAGAAGAAAGCTGTTTGTACCAGCTATTTGTTCTAAAAAGAACTGTACATATTTTCTCTTAGTCACTGAGACTCCAAATTGTGAATGTGTTTCTTTTGTCAAAACTAGATTATTAACCCCTTCGCTGCTGCGGACATTCCGCTGCAGCGCTGGGGGGGGCAGGGGAGCAGCGCGGTGGGCCTGTGCTCATGACGGAGCCGCTCCGTCATGAGCCACAGTTGAGCTGTGCTCATGATGGAACGGTTCCGTCATGACTCCGCCCATTTGCGTTGTCCCCCCGCACAGGCGGGGAAACAACGCCGCGCAGGCGGAGCGGCCGCCAACGGGAGTGTCATGACGGAACCGTTCCGTCATGAGCACACGCCAACCGTGGCTCATGACGGAATGGTTCCGTCATGAGCAGGGAAGGGGTTAAATTGCTATCTCTTTGGGTGTACCTACCAAAACTTTAAATAAATTACAACTTGTACACGTTTACCAGCTAGGTAATTTTGAAGTTGAACAGATCTGACTATATCTCCCCTGCTTTAGTAAAGCTACGTTGGTCATGTAGAGAATTATGTGTAAAGCATTGTGTTTGACTCACAAGGCGTTATACAACCGTAGTCAGAGTACTCTAACTCAGAAGCTATTGCAATATTCTAAGAAGATGGATTATTATATGGGGTGGGTCACTATCCACCTTAAGGAATAATCACAATCCTTGTCAGGGTGAACCATTAAAGTCACTAAATTAAACGGAGCTCTACCCACTAGTAGCTATGGCTCAGAGCAGACAGGCCTCTCTCAAGGCAATGTGTAAAGTATTTTGGCAGTACCAAAACTGTAATTAATTAAAAAAGCAAAAAAAATAAAATCCCAAACCATTTTGAAAAATGTAGTACAATTTAAAATACAAAATTACTTCAAAAATTCAAGAAGAGGAATCAGAGTTACACATTAAAAAATGATTAGTATAAACAGCGTCAAAAAGCACCACACGCCAATGACAGTCAGTGGCCGTAGTGTACTGGGGCCTACATACATTCTACGTCTGACTCTGATGAATTGCAGACTGGATACACCAACTAGGTTTGTCCTGGTCAAAGATTCTAACCTCTGTTTTTGGGCCTGATTTAGATTTTGGCAGAGGGTACGCTGTCATAACGGTGAGAAGTACAATCTCCCCAAACTGAAGTCCCACTCATCTCATATAGAGTGAGGCAGAACTTAAGTATGTCACTACTCCATCTCCTGTGCTGACATACTCCTCTGACGGACTGGAGGAGTAAGGGCAATCAGACATATTGCCATTTGTCAGCCCACCCTATTTGAAATGTTGGACAAATGGGCAGTTACTTTCACACACTGCCATCCAAAACGTAGCAGTAAGTGAAATTGAAACAAATTTCCATGACCCCGACACCATGGGAGAACGTTCCCATGGCAAGAGAATCATTGTTTTTTGGGGAATTTTGTTTTTGAAAATAAAAAAAGATAATGAAAGAGCACCATTTGGCGCCATCATGTTAACACAGCAACACAGCATGCCTCAATAAATTTACTGTTGAAAGGGAACAATGGCTCATGTGGGTTAATAATCAATGATATAATATACGTCATAAAATAGCAATCAAAAAAGAGGGTTAAACGTGACGTCAGAAAGAAAAGTTGACCATACACATTCGAATTTTAGTAGAAAACATTTTTTATATTTATAATGAAACAATTTTGTTGAAAATTAAAAACAATCTCACAATACATAATCAAAACAAATAACAGTCTTAGTACATAATTATGAAGGGTGTCCCAGTGAAACCAGTGATTAAACCTAAACAAAAGAAAATTACATAAAGTGCAACATAAAAAGGTTTCAATTAATCATTACAAGGGCGATCATAAAAGATGAAAAAATATAATTATCAACACTTGGTCATTGTAAGTGTCAGAGAATGATTCGCCTTTCTCGTCAACGGCGTTTCGACCCTGTTTGAAATAAAGGGTCTCTTCAGGACAATCTTCACTTTTAAGAGGTGGTTATGGTTCGGGAAGCCCAATTTTTTGTATAGTGATCTATATGTGAAGATTAACGATTGTACTTCTGCTTTTAGGTCGATTTGGTGTTCCTTGTATGCTCCAATTTTATGCCGAGGTACTTGTAGGATGCTTGCTCTTCTACAGTTGCCCCTTTTACAAGCCATTTGAACTTTGTTTTTTTAGGGTCCACTAGGCGTACAACCTTGGTTTTCTCTTTGTTTAGTTTCAGGTGTTCCTGGTCCAAATAAATTGCTACGTTGTTTATCGCTCTTTGTAATCCAATGGGGCTTTGGCTCAACACCACAATGTAATCTGCGTACTGTAAAAAGGGAATTGGCTCTTTGGCCAAGTTTGGCGGATGACAATCGGCTGATTGCATGTATTTAATGATGTCTGCGAGGAACACGTTAAATAGGCTCGGAGCCAGGACGCAGCCTTGTTTTAGGCCTTGCTGCATGTGAATACTGGCGGTTGCGCTACACCCATCGCCTAATTTCACTCTTGCCCAGGTTTCGCTGTATAAGGCGATTATTGCATCCAATAATTTACTTGGTAACCCCCATGCTTTTAATTTTTCTCAGAGACGGTTTCTGCTCACTCTGTTGAACGCTGATTTCAGGTCGACCAAACATGCATACAACGAGTTTTCTTTTTTGTCTCTTTTTCAGTTAAAAGTACCAAGATAGGCAGATTTGTTGTGGTGCCCAACCCTGTCCTAAAACCCGTTTGAAACTTAGGGATTATGTTCTTTTCATCCATCCAATCTTGAAGATGAACTAGGAGACATGATGCATAGAGTTTGGCCTCTTCGTCGATCAAGGATATCAATCTGTAGTTTCCAGGCTTACTGTGATCTCCTTATTTGAATATTGGGTGAATTATATTCCCTTTCCAGGATTTGGGGACTTTTTTCTGTCTGTAAATCTGATTAAAAAGAGGCATCAGATAGTCTGCTCAGAAATCTGGAGCATATTTAAAGAGCGCATTGGGAAGCAGATTTGGACCCGCCGGCCCCTCTGTTTTTAAATGTTTTATTATTCCTCTTAATTGTTTGGTGTCAATCAGGTTATTTGATTCGTTGCTACTTGTCTCTTGTCCTTGTTCTTTACGTTCTGCCTGGGGCTGAGTGGTGATTTTTTCTACATCGAGTCGTTGATTTTGAGATGATTCTAAGGCCATTGTCGCCGAAGCTCTCTTTTCGTGCTTTGTGCTGCTGTACATGTTTTGCACATGTTGAATCCAGATTTCTTCTTCGATTCCTGTTTAATGTTGTCGTCTTGAAACCCTTTTTCAGATTATTTATGAGGCCCCAGAATTCCCTGCTGTTTGGCAATTTACTTGCCCACAAAAGTTTTGTACAGATTGTTTCTTTATACGCTGTTTTCGCTTCCCTCAGCATCTTCTTGCAATTACTCCATATTACCTTCAGTTTACAATTATCTGTTTTCCTACCCATTCTTGCCACCACGGCTTGTAATCGTACCTCTCTTGCGATCCTTCTCTTTTGATCTCTCAATTCAATATTGAACCATGACTCCCTCCTGGTGTTTGTTCTTTTTTGACTTCCGTGAATGGTTGGAAATTTTTGGATGGGAACGAGGACCAAATGTTCCCAGCCTTTTACTCGCTCCTCTTCTATCGGAAGCCCAATTTGACTCATGTATTCCTTAAGTGTGTCCAGTATAGTCTTCATGTCCAATCCTGGCCATTTTAATTTCCGCAGGTTACACTTTTCTGCGTGTTGTATTAGAAAGTTTTTTTTTGGGACCTGAGCGAGAGTAATGTTGATGTTCGTGATATGCGGGAAGTGATTGCTTTCTATGTGTGGGCAGACTTGAAATGAGTCTATACATGGACAAGATTACTGCTGGTAATAGTGAAGTCTATAGTTGATCGACATTTTCCACTCAAATGTGTTATGGCCGCTGGTACGTCTCCAGTTGTGTTACTGTTCAGGATAGTCAGACCGAGGCTTTCCGACTCATGCGTTATTGTTTGGAATCCCCAGTCCTCCTGCCTCTTTCTTTTGTTCAGTTTGTTATTTATAAGATTACTATTAAAATCTCCTGAGATGATCAAAGGGCATCGTTCATGTGATCTTTGCAGTGCATTAATCAGGTTCATTAATATTGTAATTTTTTCCTTCTGATTCTTTTTCTCAGGGTGGATATAGACGTTGACTAATATTAGTTGCCAGCTTAACTTGTTAAAATGAAGCTTACCGGTACGTTTCATAACTTGCAACCAGTTTACCCCATCATCTAGTTCTTCTGTTAGCCAACCATGTTTTGTGATGCGTATATTGATAGACCTCTTCTCGGATGACCAAAGATTGAAAATCTTTCTGCAAGGGTGTGATGTTCTATGTAACCCGCAATTGAAACTGGGTTCATTTTTCATGTTTCTTGGAGCAAAATTAGGTCTTGTTGCTGAAAAAAAGACAGAGTTTCATGGTCATGACCCATATCTTTAAAGCTGTGGACATTCCATGAACAGATCTTGATCCTGTCCTGGCTCACATCCCCAAAGGCACGATCATGCCTCGGGCCTTCCTCTAATTCATGCCCGTTGATCCGGCCTATATGCCCCCGCCTTTTGTCGTCCAAACTTCACCTTGGATGTTCGTTAGGTACGCTTATTACTTAGTGCCTTTGGCACCCAGGACCAGTCCATGCTGTCACATGTTTGGCGTTCAAAGTTTAATGGACACGCTATTACATTGACCTCTATTGAATTGGTTGGCCTTGGTAGCGTGGGGATTCGTGCGCTGCGTAGACATGTTTTTTTACTTTTTCCAGGTGTGTCTTTCATTTTTTGATTTGTGTAGCTTTTTAGGAGGGGGTAGGGGTGCTTTGGAAGTTTATGGGGTCACAGCATGATTCTTCAGGCTTCCAACGTTGATCTAGTTGTGTATATCCTGTCCACTAGTTCCTTTGAGGACCAAGTTGTCAAGGACTCTTCAGTATCTGGGGTGGATGTTATATATTGGAATTCCACAGCTAATAGATCTTGTGAGGATATTCCCTTTAGTTCTGGAATTTGTTTGAACAGCCTTAGCAGGTTCCCTCAATTCAATATGTCTTGCCTTCCTTTGGTGGAATGTTCTGGCACGAATGTCAGTTTTGATGTAATCTCCATGGTGTTATTTTGAGAGCTTGTGGCAATTTTTAAAATTTTGTTTTTTTCTGCTAGAGAATTTCGAGTGGCTGATGTTTCATGGCCAGCGTGGGTTTCTTGACCCATTAGTTCTTCAATGACCTTTTCCTGTGATATGGCCGGCATGCTTGCTTTCTTTATATCTTGCTCTGATTTTCCAGATTTTTTAAGTATTGATGGCCGTGTTGCCTCAGATTGTGGTTCGGTGAGGGAAAGCCAGCAGGTTCGACCCTTTCTATTTATTCTAACTTTTATAGGATTTTGGAAGCTTTGAACTTTGTTTTTTATTTTAATGTGCGCCTTATTGCCTGGTGTTTCTTCCATGCTTCCTGGTGTGTTCTGTATTTGGACCTCCTCTTCCCGGCTGGGTATTTGCACCCCTTTATCTGGACTTATACCTCTGGAGCCCTGGGGTGTATTTCTTACTTGGACCTGTGTTGTTTTTTCTGCCCCTTCTCCATTCTCAATTGATTGAATTTGGTCTAATTGCCTCTTTTTAGGTCTAGGGATTTGTGCAGCTTCTTTTGCCGACAGGTGGCTAGTTGTTATTTGGAGAACCTAATTCATCTTCTCTTGGATAATGGGGGCAAGAGGGTTCAAGGCTTCTTGCTTTGTGTTAGATCCATTAGAGTCTATTGTATGATTTGATTGGTCTGAGACTGTTATTAAAACATCCGGTGTGAATTTTTTCAGTAATTTTCTTTTTTTTCCTTTGCGTAGTTTGGTTTGTGAATATTGAGAAGATTTTCTCGGAACCTAAGGTTGGTTGATTGTTATATTTAAACCTGGCCTTCCTGGCGAGTTTTCTTTGCCTTTTAGTGGGTTTTGCAATTAGCGAGGTATTAATGGTGCTCTGTGTTACTTCGATTTGGTGGTCCCTTATGTCAGCCGTCTCTTTGTTTCCTCTTGCTATGCTTCCCCCTTATCATTGCTACTTGTCTCTTTTATTGATTTTTTGAATTTCAATGACTCCTTTTTCTCTGCATCCATTTGTGTTCCTATTGTTAGTTTGGTTTCGCTTGTTGATTAAACTGCCCCTAAGATACCCATTAATATTTCGGGAAGATTTGCCAATTTATCAATTATTTTGCCACAGCCACAGTTGGACAGCTGTTGTAAATTGCTTGTTTGTGGCTCTAAGTTTCCTCTGTGTGTTAGAAGAGATGTAATATGGTCCAGCTTGGTGTTTATACCTGAGATATGACTGGCAATTAAGTTTATAAGGTCTATCTGGACCTCCATTTTATCCGATTGAAAGTTCCGTACCCTGATCGCA
The DNA here is from genome assembly GCF_964204655.1 of Triturus cristatus. Taxonomy (NCBI): domain Eukaryota; kingdom Metazoa; phylum Chordata; class Amphibia; order Caudata; family Salamandridae; genus Triturus; species Triturus cristatus. The sequence continues at coordinate 464,187,186 of NC_140584.1, read as the reverse complement.
TGTTCCAATGTACCTATTAAAGTTTTACTCCACGGTGCTGTTGGAAAATCTTCAAGGGACTTTCCTGAAGCCCCTAACCCATGATCAATCCTACTAACTGATGAAATTGTTAAAGGTTCTCATGTTGATTGTTTCTGTGGGACAAATTTGATGGAGTGGATACTACCAATCGCACTCCGCCCTGTACTCTTCCCGTACGTGTGACAAGGTTTTCCCTTGAGTTGCTTCTTTCGGTGTCACCTGTTTTTGTGTGTTGTTTTCCAAAATTTGTAGAAGGTTAGCGTCGTTGGATAAGGAAAATAAGCTTGACCTGGCTTGACCCAGAAGGGCTACCTGTTCAACTGAGTTATTTGTTTAATCTTCCATGCACTCGTTTTTATTGCCCTCATTTGTACCTCTTCCAAAGACTTTATTTTGGTTTGTTGTGGGACTGATCTGATGCACCCGGGCAGTTACAGTTACCTTCTGGGATTTCTATAATTCATTTCTGTAGGGCTGAATTCACTTTTAGAGCTTTATTGATATTTGACTGTGACTGTGTAGAAGGGGAACTTGTTTTAACAGAAGTAGAAGTGCGATTTTCCTGTTGGTCAGATGTTCCTGAATTAAAATGTCCCTTTTTGACCCTTGTGTCTGGAATTACTGGGCTCAGCAGCCGGGCTGTCTCTACTATTGATGCGTAGATGGCGGCCATTGGGTCCTTTAAAAAGAAAAAGTTCTGGATCCCAGTGTTGCTACCGGAAATGAGGAATGTCGATTCTGGTGTCAGAGCTGAAACTAGCCTCTCTCTCAGTCTGGGAGCCTTTCTTTTTTGGCTTGATGGATGACCTGGTTCTATTAGTTTTTTATTTTTGTTTTTATTTTTGCCTGTTGCCGCCTGACGAACTTTCCCCGATCTCATGTTCCTTATTGGGTTGTTGGGTTGCACACCGGTGAGCCGCTAGCTGTGCCCAACCTAGTTGGACCGCTTCTGCGGACTCGCCGGGCCTCACTTAGCGACAGCCGCTAATGGCTGCCGTGCTCTATTGCCAGTGCTTTCCCTCTGCTGTTGCTGTTACTGTTACTGCTGTTACTGTTATTGCTGTCCTTTGCTATCCTGTGAAAGTCCACGACCTAGCACTAGCCGACAGCTCCTGCCACTCCCACTGCCGGAGCCGTTGCGCTGTGCTAAGCTGTGCTGCGACTTGCTGGGGATTTAAGTTGTATATTTCACGTCAACATCTGTCTGAAAACCTTGCTGCTGCATAGTATTGTTATTGCGGTTCGCTGTGCTCGTAGGGCTCGTGGGGCTCTTGTGAATCGTTCTGCCTCTGCGCCTCTGCAGAATGGAACCAGCACTGTGTGGCACTGGCAATGCGGGGCAATGCGGAGCAAGGCAAGGGTGGGGCCTGGGCCAGGAGAGCTGGCACGTTGGTAATCCAGGCAGTGTTTTGCCATGAGTCTAATCACCCATCTGATTGGATCTCGCGTCTCGACTCGATTCGGCTCACCTCGGCTCCCAAGGCTCACCTCGACACACGGCTCTCGGATCTCACCCCCAAAGCCGAGGTCTCTAGGTCTCCGTGCTGCCACTGCGCTTCGAGCCGATTCGAGCTGCTTTAAGACTCCAAGCCGCCGTCCCTCCTCTTCTCCTCTCCTCCTGCTGCTCGCTTGCCGAGTATAGCTGTAAACCGGAAACGGAAACAATCTACTACAGTTGTTAGCAATGATAGATTCGACCTTTCGACAAAGGGGACCATCTATTAAATAGGACTCCAATCCTGCATGTTATGTCAACCCAATAGCACATTAAGCATGCTATATTCATTCCACTATGATACCTGTCAACCTGTTTCAGGCTCTTTACCTTAATTTGTAGAAAGAGAAGAATGCAATTGATTTACTGAGAGGCAAACTAAATAAATCATTGAATTATATAGGAGTACACTTATTGTCGAAGAGGAGAAGAAGCTCCACAGAAAGTTAAATGTTTGGGAACAGTAGAATCTGATGCTATCCCAAAACCCCATAGTGAAATATTATTGACAATCTCTGTTCTTTGCACTGAATCTGCTCTTTCAACTCTGGCCTTAAACACGGTCCCTTAGTTGGCCTCAGGATTTCTGTGCACTCAATGAGATCAAATATATAAAAATATAGATTTCTGGCATTTCAGGGGTATTTTGCAGAATAGCTGTTTCGTACAACAATAATAAGTAATGAGTTTATTGATCTTTAGTAAATTGTCACTTCTTACCAGATACTACGTCTGCTCGGAGCACTGTTGTTTATTGTCAGAACTTTCGAACTGCAGCTGAATTTCTAACCCAGAGAAAGGAGGATGAAGAAGGTAGAATGGCAGTGGAGCTGGTGTGACATACCTCTGGGCAGGCGAGCTGCAAAATACAGGAAAACAGGACTATATCGAAAGGTTCCCTTACTATGCAAATAAGTAAAGTGATGGTCGGATAGATGGGGAGCTCTAGATTTTGTCCTGTTTGTGTCTGTGAAATGAAGATCACATAATAAGCGAGCCTTCGTTATAATTTTTTGTGTCTATTTCATCGAATTGAAGTAGACTTATAACAAATGCTTCCATGCCTTTTATCTTCATTGGCACATAAAAAACATAAGCAGGCCAATTGCTATCTGTCCATTTTCCTACCACTAGGTTTTGAGCAGCTGTACAACATTTTTTGCATTTCAACATGAATTCCAAAAGCTGTGACAGCCAAAGATTGCTAGAAGTTGTTCTGGAATTCTGTGTCAAATTCCAAGGTACTCACATGTAAAAACATTTTTGAAATCTGTACCTGGATGCCTGTGTGATGGTGATAAGTAAGGAGAAATAAGTACGTCAGTCATTGATGCAACAAATGCATACAGTGTCAAAAGTGAAAATCTACATGTTTAAATATAAAGGCACTAGCTATTACATTTCATTCATTCTGGGCATGTGCTTGATTTAATTCACAAAACATTCCCATACCTTTGAGGATTTTTTTACGTAGCTGTCTATTTCTACAATATTTACCTTCACTAAAAAGCATAATTGTTTAGATTTCTGCCCGTTAGCCAGCAAAGTAATGTTACCTTTCCTTTCTTTAAATTATTCAAAGAGATGTGCGAATAGTGCAAAAATAGGGCCTGATTTAGATTTTGGCAGACGGGTTACTCTGTCACAAGGGTGACGGATATCCCATCTGGCGCAATATAAATCTCATAGGACATAATTGGATTTATATTTCAGCAGACGACATATCCGTCCCAGTTGTCATGGAGTAACCTATCCACCAAAATCTAAATTAGGCCCATAGTTATAGCGCTATACCTAAATATGCAAAATAGAGCTTGGCACATTGGTTAACATGTGGATCGTCTTCAATATACATGGGCTGATTTAGATGTCAGTCAGAGTTGCCTCCATCTGACACCATTTCTGTGTGAGATCCCACCAACAATAGGTTGGTATTTCTGCACACCTCATTATGATGCAACCACATATGGTGCATTCGCCAACTCCCATTTCTCTATCGGAGCTTGTGCGGAGGGCGAAACCGCCCGCCACACAAGCAACCATTGAGAAATTGGAGTTTGTGTAAATCCCTGCACCGTGTGGCAGACATCTGATGGTGCCTGCCACACAGTACAGGGATTTTCAGGGGGGCACCATAAGTCCCACCCAGGGCCTCAACCAGAGGCTGCTGAGGGATTGGGGCCCTGCTTATGGCTCACAAAGACACTTTCCGACAGCAGTTTCATGTTGGAAAAGCCAACATGAAACTGCTGTCGGAAAGTGTCATCATAATCTTGATGGCAGAAATGCCGTCCATTAAGGATTATGAGGCCCTTCCGACTGGCTGACGGGCTCCTTGAGCCAGTTGGAACTGAGTTGCATTCCAGGGTGGTTTGGACTCTGACAGCTGTCATTGTAATATGGCTGTGGAGTTCAAACCTCCAATGTCAGTCGGAAAGCCTCCAACTGACATCAAAATCTGGCCCACAGTGCGGAAATAGTGAGAATTTTGGTGAAATAGTTACTATAGTCCTGAATTAGTGGTTGGCGGAGGGCATACTCCTGTGCAATTGTGATGGAGTACCATGTTCTGGTTCCTCCCCCATGCTGCCAGAAAAACAGTAGCCTTTGCTCTAATCATGTCAACACTTCACTATTGCAATAGTCTTTAGGTAGCTTGTTCCAAACAGCTAATTTACAGGCTCCAGATAGTGCAACATGTGGCAGCCAGATTGTTTCTGCAACTTCCTAAGTATAGCTATGCATTGCTGGACGGTTTGCACTTCCTGTTGTGGATTACCTCATGTACAGCAAAACATAAAACTCAATAAATTCTTAGATTTGTCAATGGTGATAGCTAACGAAGGATTGCATTGTGCTGGAAATCCCATTCAGCCCCACCCGCTCAATTGTGGCTTGCTGACCTATGTCGAGCCCTCATAGTCAAACTTGAGTCTGGACTCTCGATCACACCCAATTCTCCTGATTGAAAATCATACTTCAAGGCAATTGAGGCTAGGCTGGCAGACACTACTTCCTGATCACCAGATTAGCAGTGGTTCACCACAGGAGTGGGAATGGGCAGATATCATAGATAGATAGATATCATATATCACTGGGGACCCTCTGTCACACAACATCACCCCCCCACCTTTGACACAGTCACGATTTGTCTGTGCTCCGGCGCTTTTTCACCACACTGCCACCCCGTGCAAGCACAACGTTGGTCCGTAGTAGCCCAGTTGGAACATGATGGATATAGGATGTGTTCTATAGACCCCACCCTTCCTTCGTCGTTGTTAGGAATCTTTCCTGATGTGCAACACTGTGTTTTCAATTCTGCACCAGTTGCTCAAAGTATCCAATGTGTTGTACAAACTGTATTATGTATAATTATTGTATTCACACTCTTATTACTGTTGTCACAGCATTGTACACTGAAATGACTGGTTAAGATGTTGTATACTACCGCTGTGCACAGAGTTCCGAATGTTCATCAGAAAATCAATCGAGAAATATTTTTTAAAAAAGTATAGCTCAGCCACTGCCACCATAAAAATACTCCACGGGTTACCCATCCACAAAGCAATTCTATTGAAGACAGCACTGTTAGTTTTCAGAGCCTTTAAGCCCTCTGGCCCTAAATATCTAATGATCCGTTTCTGCTACATAAAACAGAGAACGTTGAGATGCTCTGATGAAAACCTACTGAGGCTCCCTCCCTTCAGATGAAAAACTCGAGGGGGAAAGTCCTTCATGGTGCTGGGCACCAAAGCCTAGAACCAAGGGGCATATGTATCAACATCTCCATTTGCGATTCTCAAATAGCAATTTTTAAAGAATCGCTATATGAGAATTGCAAAACGGGATGTATTTAAAACATCGCAAAACTTTAGCGATTTCTTAAAATTGCTTAATTGCGATTAGCAAATTGCGAAATCGCAATTAAGGAATACCTTCCCATTCATTTCTATGTGCCAGGAGACCCATAGGAATGAATGGGAAGTAATTCTCAAATTGTGATTCGCAATTTGCTAATCGCAATTTGAGAATAATTTCAATGGTGCAAGGGTGTCATGATGACACCCTGATGCACCCCTGAAATGAGCATGTGTGTGCATATGGCGCACATACATGCCCTAAGAGCATGTATGTGCGCCACATGGCACTTTTTAAAATTCCCAAAAGTGCATTTTTAACAGAAATCGCAAATTACCACCAACTAGAAGTTGGTGGTAATTTGCGATTTCTTAAGGATAATTCGCAATGCTTTGGTGCGTGTTACATATCATTTAAGAAATCGCAATTTGTGATTTCTTAAATGCTTACGCAAATTTAAGAAATCGCTAAATTAGCGATTCCTTAAATTTGCGATGAGAATTTGCCTCATACATCCCGTTTTGCAAATTTTTAATCGCAAACGCTGTTTTTTGCGAATCGCAGCATTTGCGATAAAAAATTCGGTTGATACATATGCCCCCAACTTCCCTACTCTCTCTGTTTCATTGAAACTGAAGAAATCTTCAAAAATCTTTCAAAAAAACTGGGGCAGCAGACATCTCTAAATACAGAGTGCACTCGCCATGGAGGGACTAAAGTACTGTGCCATGGTAATGGCAATTAGTCTGTCTTCCACCATTGAATCAGTCCCTCTGTTTTATGTTTGAAATAAAAGTTTGACTTTGTTGACACAAGATTTCAGGAGTACAGAAGGTGCTCTGAAAGCTTCCAGAATTCCATGCTCCTCCAAAGCTTTCACATATTTAAATGAAACAGCTGGACTATTTTCACATGTTCATTATGGAACAACTTACTTTTCCTATATCTAAAGTAAATCTAGGACTGAAATCAGGGTCAGAATGTGCCTGACACAAGTGTTATGAGAACCCATAAAGTTACAGGTTTGTGTGTTTCCGACAACAGTTCCCTGCATCGCAGTGCTAGAATGTCAACATGCCAACATTGTGATCAGGGTCACTCGCACATAATATTACACTATACTGATGTATTATAAAATGTGAATGAATCACTTTGTGAATGTAAATTCATACTTTTTACGCATGTCTTTACACATTAGAAATAAGCCTTTTGTTCACCGAAAGCGAAGTTAATGCTACTGTAAATTAGCCACACTGGATTAAAACATTAATGGATGGCACCCTTAATTGGATAACACAACCACATAACAAGTGCTCTTATCTATATTTGTAAAACCAATTAGCTGATGAGGGGAAAAGTCACACCTTCTCCGTTTTTCCAAATCACTAAAGTAAATGTATCTTGTTGCAGAAACAAACGACCCTGATCATAACAGATCTGGAACTGAGTCCTGACAAGGTGCGCGATATGCTGTAGCATTCAACGTGCAAGTGTTTCAGATCAGCCCTATCTGGAAACAAGTAGTGTACCAAACCCTTGATGAAGGGTTACTTGAGGCCATTCTCGGTCTCCTCCAAGAGCTTCAGTAAGAAAACCTTGCTTCTTTGTAGTTATTTCCCAATGTCTCACAGCTTAAGTTAGCGACAATCAATGGTAGTAACAGTCGAAAGCCGATACTGACACCCTCTGTTGCTTCATCCTCCAGTCCAGATGCTCTTTTCAATATTTGTGAAGTCTATTCCACTCCTTCAATAAAGCCTTATGCTCAATGTGTAGGCCGTTACTCAGGACTTCCATCTTGTCACTAAGGGCCTTCTTCTCCTCACCCAGATGATGTTTGATGTCAGCATGTGGGCCACAGTTAAACTGCTGTCCCCTGAGGGCGCAGCTATCTCTTTAGGGCTGTTCAGTTGTTCACCAGACATGGTTTTGACAAAACTGCCTACAATTGTGTACCCATCACAAGCAAACCTGTCCCTCTTCGGGGATATGTACAGGGCCCTAAGACATGGTGACTTGAAAACCACTGGTTAGGGCCACTGGATCCATCAAATATGGCAAAAAGAATAGAAACAGCTTCTCCTTCGCTTTTCATTCTAGGCCCAAACCCACTACTGGGCCACACATGCACGATTTCCAATTATAGTAACAAGTTGGCAGATGTAAAGATTAAATAGGTGAGGTGATCTCAGATGAAGGGAAAGAGGAGTGCTCCCCTTGAACACACCAGTTCCAGCAAAGGAGAATAACACTACTCCCTTGGGATGTGACCACAGTTGAAAGAAATAATCAATGTGGGTTTGCAATTTGTAGCACAGATGTTTGGCTAATCCCAGGTCTTAGGACCCGGTGCGACAAAGCAGGGCCGAGAAATTTGCATTTGATTGTGAACAAAATGAACGCCAAATTGTGCCATGCGCTGCCTTGCATTACTTTGTGTCAAAGAAACGATCTATGGGTGGTACAACGGCGTTCTCATGCAATCACCCTTAGGTTTTTATGCAAATTCCTATCTACAAAGAATTGTATACAGGGATTTGCACAAAAATGGATGTAGATGTAAGGAGAAGAAATGTTTTCGTTTCTCCTTGTTTTTTTCTTTTTGTATGCGTGCTGCATTCTTGGACACATAGAAAAGTGTGAAACACCTTAAAGCAAAGTTTTTGTACTAGAAAGGATCGCCTCCAGTACAAAACCCATGCTTACCACAATGCAGACACCTTTGCAATATTGTGTGAGGATGTCTGCATTGGTGAATGGCAGCCAAAAGTGTGCCAGCTCAGGGAGTGAACAGAACAGCATCACATCTTAGCAGCGGTGGCTCCGTTCTGCTTGTTCCCATTCATGCAACACAGTGCAGCATCTTTACTAGCTGTGCTGCGTTGAATGCCTTTTTAGTAAATGTGGGCCCAGGTGGACATCTACAATGCGAAAATGCATCCCATTGCGCAAATGCTAATTGTTTCCATTTTTTTATCCAATGGGGAAACATTCTCTCAAATGGAAAACCCCATTCCCCTACACACCCACAAGGTTTGGTGTTCTGTTGCCTTTCCCATCCAGGAAGAGGAGTTACTCCATCCCACCGTTTGAGTAAATTGCTACAGCCAGTTCTAGGGTGGAACTGGTTGTGAGATGTTTGTGAATTCCAATAAACTCATGAGTTTATAGTTTTTCACAAAGTCACAAGGCAACCCACGCCTTTATCCTCCATCTCCCCAAATCTTACACTGGTTTACAGCTGCATTAATGCATAATCAAGGATTTCAACTTCCCCATAGTAAAGCCATTTAAGCCTTTCAGGTATCTATTTATAGATTGCAAACACGGGTAAATGGAATTAAGTGACTTTGTGCATACCTGTGCCCATATAACAGATAGGGCAACTTTACATGTTTGAGCCACAGCGCACTTTAAAGCAGGTGCGCCAGGTGCAAACATGGAAAGAGCACCCTATCAGAAAAAATGCACTGACCTCAGGGCAGCCACAAACTCACGCTGCCCCCAGAGCAGCGCACACAAGAGAAATACAGAGCGGCTGTTTAAAAGTTGCTCAGAGTTTCTCTGTGTAGGTAGCAACCCACCTGCACTTTTAAAAGGGTTTAAAGATCCTCTTGCAGGCAAGTGCAGTGAGTGACTGCACCTTCTTGCAAGGGGATGTCTGGGGGGTCCATAGGACCCCTTTTCATCCCTTTAGAGGGCTGCATTTAGAAGGTGAACTGAAAGTGTGCCACCTTTTTGTGCGCCATTTCATTGCTCCTTCTAAAGGAATGTTTGCCTCTGCGCCCACGTCGGTAATGTGTCATGGGCTTAGAGGTAAATTAATTCCCTTATTTGCATGAAGCCACACCCCCACGCAAATGAGGGAATGCCTCTAATGACAGATCTGGTGCTGCATGTGTGCCAGCGCTATCTGTATAACAAAAGGGCTTGCACAAGCTTCTGTAATACCAACGTGCCCCAGGGGTGCAGTAAGGGGTGCAAACACCCGTTGCGACCCCGGCTCGCTTGTGTAATACGGCCTCTGTAGTATTGATTCACGTGTATGGTAAATTGTGGTTGGTCATGAGTGGTGCACTTATCAAGTATAGCAACCAGCAAAGCCATCGTTTTTCACTGCAAATGCTTTTTGAGGACAGCATTTTCATGACAAGCCTTAGCAAAGTGATCTTTCTTCCCATACTTGTGGCACTCTTCTCCTAGTGTGAGGCAGTGGTTGAAAGATGCCATGTGGCTATCAGAACCACAACGGAAACATTCACTATGGTTCAATCCAACTTGTCTGTGGCCATTGGCTCTCTTCCTTGTCAAGGTATTATCATGACTGGGTTATGTTTTTACCCACACAAGATTCACTTCATTATCCCAACCTTCAGGCTTCTTCAGCATTTTCACACCCTTCTAAGAATGTTCATTGCTTTTGATGGTACCAAAACTTGGATTCTTCCATTCCTAGCAACTTCTCCTGTGCTTTAACACACGTTGCACCCATCACCTTCTGATCACTGATCATTCATCTGTATTGTTGAATGCACAGGCTGACACTAACATTTCCAACTTAGAGACACATGCCCCAACAGTCTCATTTTGAGTTTGGTATCTGTAATGAAAATGGTGGTATTCTAAGAAGATGCTTGTATCAAATTGTTCATTCATCCCTCTCTTTACCTTCATAAACACATCCTTATCTGCTTCAAACTCTGGCTTTTGTACTGGATATATATTGTTAAACAGCACCCTCAGCATGTCAAACAATTATATAGTAGAGCTTGCTTGCTCCTGGCACTATATTGTGTCCCATGAATGACTACTAGGTTCATTTGAAACTTTTGATCCAATGGCTCCATCACTCCTATTGGAGTACCAGGAACTTCCAGAATAGTGGTAGGCATTGCCACAAGAGTTATGAGAAGATTGCAGAAATACGGTTGTATGACGGTTCCAAGCATGCACTTACGATGCATGCCTTTACAATGCACACGTCAATACCACGCATGCATTTCATGTGAAAAATGTTTCAACATGTATGCCTTCACCACGATATTATCGCAGTAAGGGCACGCTTTGGAATATGCACTTACCAAGTATACCTTTTATCACGATATTATCCAGCTAATATTATATTATAGGCGTGGTAAAGGCATCAGCTTGGTAATGGCATGTGTGCAGTTGGTATGCTCTGGCTTGAGCGTTCTAGCTTTATATTTTTACTCCCTACGTGATCCGTTCACAGTGCTTAATCAACACTGTGCGACAGACTTTCTTTTAGTGACAGGACAAAGAGGCCAGATCTGCAACCCTGGCCCACACTGAACCCTAAGTCCAATGAACCAAGAGACAGCCTGAAGGGTCCTGGGGGGCACTGAGGTGAGTTGAAAACTGTGCCTATAAAAAATAGCCTATAAAAAATATGTAATTTACGTATATCTGTTTTTTAAACATATTACAGCAGCAAGAGAGCACGTGAGATTTCCCTTAAACTGTCCCCCTGTCGTAGCCTCCTGCAATGTCCTGAACCCTAATTCCACTCCTTTTCTTAACTCTGAGACCTAAGACCGCCCCGCGTAGCCCCCCCTCGAGCCCTAAGTTCCTAAACTCTTCCTCTAAAACACCTAAGTTCCTAAAACCTTTCCATGACCATTACCACTCATTCTTTACAAATTTGCAACGTGCATGCCATTACCACTTATGTCTGATTTCGCATGCATGGTAAAGGCATATTCGCGGTAATTGCTTCATGGTAACAGACATGCTTGGTAAAGGCATGTTCGTTGTTAAGAATGCATTGTAGTAGTCATGAGGTGTTATGACCACGTTATTATGGCTGTTTCCCCAGAAAGACATGCAGTCTACTAGGTACCCTTGGATCAGAAGCGCTGTATATATGATACTCACCTGCTCGTTTTCATTAAGTACTTATTATTGGTACATTAACAATTGTCAACAGCGCAGCTACACCCATAATGTGCCATACTTCTAAAATTCTTCCTTCACTTTCTAAGCCTCCCACTGAGGTCTTTTTTCACTTTTCACATTTCACGGACACCGAGCACCAGATTGCTCATTGCAGCGGTTTTCTCTAGCCAGGTCTGCCGTTTGCCTTGACTGACAGGTGGGAAACATTGTAATTAGCATCCACCGTCGGTGAGGATCCTTGTCATTGTACCTGACAAAGCTGACTGAAGCTGCTTTGTAGAACAAATACGCGGAGCGTTGTCCCGCGGTTCCCAATCATAGATCCTGGTAAGAATTGGCGCGTTTTGGCCCATCTGTCTTCCCGCTGAATTCCATTTATGCTACCAAGCTCTGTTCTTCAAATCTCCACAGAAGCCATCAGTGCATTGTCACTGATCACCACACCTACAAAGGGATTTTCCCACCGCTACGGCTGTAGTGTACTATTCGTTGAGCCGCCTTGTCTGACCTTCATTTTCTGATTGGCAGTCTTCCCTCATATTGAGGTAAGAGCCCCTGGGCAACGATTACTACATCGCACAGAATAACGTTGTGCACACAACAACTGACTAGTAGCCACATTATTCTTCTTTTCATTTCTTCTAGTACCCGGACGGGTCCTCGTGTGAGTAACCTCCTTTTCTTTATTCTTCACGTGTGGCACATCATTTCACGAAGCTGCGCAGTTACATTTTCAGGTACCCCTTCAATCACACTGCCTTTTCTTTCATTTTTCGCATTTATGCCGGTATATGGGCCTTATGCTCTTTTTATTTTCCCTAATAGATGTCCCTTCATCACTAGTCCTGAAGAGACCCCACATTGATTAGAGGGTCGTAACGCCGTCGAAAAACAGAAAAAGCGAACCATTGCCCAGCACGTATCACTGTATATATAGCTGCTGTTCACACAGAAATCATTTTGATAATGGTGGACTTGTAGAAATTGTGGAAACCTTGTATATAAGACTCACATTGTCACTTAGGTTTAGGTTCCCGTTTTCACTTGGGACACAATGCACAAATGTTTTTTTGATGTATAACAATGTATACATCCTCTAAGGAGAGGTCTTTGTAATATAATGCGGCTTGGTCCTGCCGCAGAGCAACGCACCACCTTCAAAAGCGCACCAAAACTGCCCGCAAATGGACTTTTTTGACTTTGGCGAAAGCTACATGGGCAGTGGCAGCCACCAGGGACTGACCCTTGGTTTGGACCTCAGCACGCTCGAAAATGGTGTGCAAGGGGATTGCGGCAAACCTTCTTAACCCCTTCAGTGCCACGCCCTTTCCCCCTCCTGTGCCGGGCGTTGCACTAGTGGGTGGGGTTCATGACGAGATAGTCTCGTCATGGGCACAGCGCAACCGTGCTCCATGACGAGACTATCTCGTCATGGGCACTGAAGAGGTTAACGAACTATAACAGGCATCACCCACTGAAGGGAAAGAATTGGGAGGCTGACAAGCTCACTACGAGGACCAGAATGCTCTACACTGCAGTCCATCGCGGCGCTCACTAGAAGGAAATCACTGGGAGATAAAAATGAGCAATCACCTGGTTCCAGTGCGTGTGTGCAGCCCCCAGATGCCTGAAGCTCCTCCTCTGAAGAAGGCCAAAGGTTGGCTGAAATGCATTAGGAACAGCGGAGCTTTTACGTTTGCAAATAAAATTTTGAATATCACCGCGATGTGTGCGACTCACTCTTTCCTCTAAGGAGAGGTCTTTGTAGTATAACAATGTATATACCTATTTTTGTTTGAAAATTTATAAAATATGTTACACTGAATCATTTTTGTTAGTGATTCCTTCGCCCTCTGCCATTACTCAACCCTCTATATTGCGATTGTGCTTTTGTATTACAAGTATAGAGTATATTATTCCACAGGAACCATTGTCTTTCCTATATAACTATTACCCTGATTCCTTAGTGAGTAGGGTTCGCCTGTTTTCTGAGGAATTCGAGCAGGTGGGGCAGGAACACTGCTTATGCACTTGGGAAATGCAACATTGAATTAGTGTGGAGGATTTTCTTTTCTTTGGAATACTCCCCCATAGTTTGTACCAGTAAGGTGGGAGGTGTCCCAACAATAGGAACTCCACCTGAGGTGTGGCCCTAGGGCATTGCAGCCTCGAAGAGACAGTTCCAGGATGTAATTGCAGACCGTGAAGGCTGAGATGGCCTTGCGGAGCCACGTAGGAGCGAAGAAACAAACGGGGCCTGAGTGGACACAGACTTGGAGCCAAAATAGAAGGGAGGGCTTGCCGTACTCCGAAGCTGGGAAAGGAAGCAAGGCAAGGTATATGAAATCCCCACCCTCATCTCCAAAAGTGCTTGTAGTAATGACAAAGGCACAGGTAAGAAGCGTGGCTTGTTTATTGTCATTTGTGTTGGATCTTGCCACAGAATGCAATAACAGCTGAACACCAACAGGCAGACTTTGACAACAGTCTAAAAAAGCATGCGAAGCCCTCACGCGCACAGACACATGAGGAAGGAAAGGAAAAAGCCATGAAGGAAAGACAACAAGAAAATGAACATACAGGTGAAGTACAATCCACTACTTGACTATGATCCATTTATGATCTGACTGTAAGTCAATACTAAAATACCTAGACTCACAAACCAATAAAAAAAGCGTCCAGTCTTTTCCTGGGGAAAATGGTTCACGTTTGCTGTTTGCCGGCTCTCATTCCATTGTCTTTTTCCCAATACCGTCTCGCTGTCTCCCAAATCATTTAGTAGATTGAGTCATTTGAGATCAGGTGGGAGGCAAAATTCATAATGCAAAAGATCGCGAAATAATACTAAGGCAGCAAAGGTTTGTCACAGTGGAGGAGGGAGCAGTACACCAAACCACCATTCAAGAACTTTGTAACTTTGATTTCATTTTGTGCCAAGCCTCAAAACATATTTGTAAAAGTTAGGTATTTCCTATGTTTGAGAACCCATGAATGTTGAAATGCATGATACATTTCATCACACGCTTTCAGGAGATGGCTTTGCGAGACAATGTGAGCTTTACAATCAGAAAAGGTTAATGTTGTGCTGTTTCCTTTGCTTATTATACTTACTGTCTTTAAAATTAAATAATTGTATGTTATTTTCCCTTCTCTTTGCAATCTCAGGAGTGTCACAAGAATGGTTAATTCAACCTTCTTTGTAGTCCTCATTATTTCTTTTGTCATGGGAATGAGTTACCAAAGAAAAGAATGTACAATATATTCACAATGAATATTCTCCTTCTCATTAATCCAGCCATAAAACAGTGATTGAAGGGAAGATGAAACATATATGAATTAATTATTTTTCAGGGCAGGCAAAGAATAACATATATCTTAATTTTAAACACATTAGATTATTGCTGTTTGCATTGACGTTGTAATGCATTTCAGACACAGCTAAATGTTAAACATGGAGGTTCATTAGAACGATTGTGTATTTGCCATTATACGTTTCTAAGCTTACTGGGCCTAGACAAGTGCCCACCCTTGGGTGTCTACGATTTGCAACAGACTGTACAATTGTACATTTACTCTTGTGTTCCCCAAAATCCATGAACAGTTTTGACTACATATAGCTCTTGTACTTCATCCCTTTTAACTCTGCCATTCATTATAGAAAAGTAAATATGCACCCCTTAACAGACATGGGGCCATATGTATCAATGTTAGGTTTTGCGATTCTCAAACAGCGAATTTCTGGTAATCGCTATTTGAGAATCGCAAAACGCTATGTATGTAGGATTTGCAATACATTTTGCGAATCCTACATATTCCTTAATTGCGAATTGCAAATTGCAATTCGCAATTAAGGAATACCTCCCCATTCATTCCTATGGGCCTGGAGGCCCATATCAATGAATGGGAAGAGATTAGAGAATCGCAAATCGCAAATTGAGAATGCAATTTCAAGTGTGCCAGGGTGTCAAAAGGACACCCTGTTGCACCCCTGAAATGAGCATGGATGCACATGTGGCACACATACATGCCCTAAGGGCATGTGTGTGCACCACATGCCACTTTGAAAAATGCAAAAATGTGCACTTTTGAAAGAAATCGCAAATTACTGCCAACCTGTAGTTGGTGGTAATTTGCGATTCCTTAAGGCCAAATTTGCGATTCCTTAAATGCAATTGCAAAATAAAGAATCGCAAATTTTGCGATTCCTAATTTTTCACGCAGATTTACCTTCATACATACCACTTAGCAAAATTGCGATCGCAAACGCCAAAATTCGCAGAATTTCGGCGTTTGCAATCGCAGTTTTGCTTGATACATATGGCCCATAGCATTTAAGGAATCGCAAAATTTGAGATTCCTTAAATGCAAGTGCAAAATAAGGAATCGCAAATTTTGCGATTCTTTATTTTGCACGCAGATTTGCCTTCATACATACCACTTAGCAAAATTGCGATCGCAAACGCCGAAATTCGCAGAATTCCTTGATACATATGGCCCTTGATGAATTAGGCAATGAGGTTAGAAATATAAACAGAGCAATTGCTTGAAAAATATTGCATCTTGATAAAAAAGAAAATCTGCTACATCAAGTTGGATTGAGAATATGCACTTGGGAGTTTGTTATAGCTTATGAAAAGAGGAATGGAAGTGGTGCTGGGGGCACTGATATCTCTATTATCTACCTTTGAATCCATCAACTACTCATTCTACCTCCGGTGTGTTTGGTGCAGAGATTCGGGGTGCTATCTTGGACTCGATCAAATGAGCAATTGGAGATTTTGAATCTCTTCCTCCCATGGTCCATCATTTGTGGGGTTACACAAACATGGTGTCTTTATTTTGTTTGACTCTTATTTATACCCACTTACTGACCTTCTCCAGGCCTATTGAGTCAGTCTTTCTACCGACAAAGATAATACTCTGCAACTTTCTGGTCTGAAGAATAGAACTGGAGCTATATCCCCTCATATCTCCTCAATTATATAAACTCTGCAAAGTCATAGAATGGAAAGCATTCAAAAACATAACCCTGAGATTCTAATGGGTACCCCTGTTAGTTGACACCTGCATTTTACTGTATTCTGTGGTTCCCACCATGGTTGCAAAGATTCTGCTACTGTACCTGGACGCAAAACTTCCTTTGTCTTCCCTTTGTTGGGGTGTTCCAGCAGCAATTGATAAGAGGGATTGGGCCTGATTTGGGGTTCAGCATACAGGATTTACTTTGTCAGTGTCAGGTTGACATAGTAAAGTAGTACCAGTGTGCTGAATTTCGAGATGTTACCGTGCGCAAGAGGACATCTTTTGCACTGGCAGGAACTCTCGTCATGGCAGTTCCTGTCAATGCATTGAAAGTTTAACAGATGGCTCCATCAACATAACATACAGCAAACATTCAAATGTTTGTATTTAAAAAAAAAAAAGCCCAAAGAAGGACTTTCTTGGAAATAAAAACACACAATAACCCTTGTGTAATGGAAGATTTCTCCCATAGTGTCGGGGTCATTTGCAAGTTTGCATTACCCCTTATGGGCAGTTTTACCGAGCAGTGACAGACAGTGAAAACTGGCCATTTGACCGCCCACTCTGAATCAAGTGGGCGGTCAATTGGCTCAACCTCCAACTGCCCTTACTCCATCATGGCATCAATGGTGTTTGTCTGAAAAATCAATTTACATTATACAGTATATTACAAATAGGATGGAGTCTTTCCAATAAAACCAACAGTAAGCTGATATAGCAAAGAAAAAATAGAAATATGACGATGTGAATGGAGGAGATACAAATACACGCATACATATGAGAAGAGAGGCAAGTCAAATTCTTTGTTTGATATGTGATTAGGTAGGTTGGGATTTAAAACATTGTCTCAGAATCTACTCTGCATATTTTTTGTACACATTTTGTGACTTTTGAAAAATGCACATGCTTTAACATTCATTCAAATATTGAACACATTTCACAGTGTTATTGAAATCAGGTCAGGGTGCCATTCTCTTTGCTTTCAAAGATTTGCTGTAGCATATGCATGCATGGGTGTGAGTGTGTAAAAGTGGTGCTTAAAGTGTGCTTCGATAGTTTAAGCCTTGAAGAGCTTATAGAGCATATGAGTTTCAAGATACTCACCCACGCCTACAAAAGCATCCACAACACCGGACTCCAATACCTCAATGAGAGAATCTCCCTCCACGTACCCAAAAGAAACCTCCGATCCGCCGACCTCGCTGAAATCCCGGGCATCCGCAGAGCCAGAACAGTTGGAAGAACCTTCTCCTACATCGCAGACAAGACCTGGAACGAGTGCCCGCTCAACATGAGATGCGCCCCCTCCCTGAACATCTTCAGGTAGACGCTCAATACCCGGCTTTTCGACTGAACAAAGTTGCTGAACTCCCCACAGCGCCTTGAGACCCTCACGGGGGAGTAGCGCGCTTACAATTCCCCTGATTGATTGAGTTTCTGCCATCAGCTAAAGAAGATGGTTACAGACATGAATAGGGAAGTGCAGGGAGAATTAAAATGTGTATGGGAAGAAGGAGGCCTTATATGAAGCAAATAGGCTAAAACATATGAGACTGGATAGGCCTTTTCTCAGGGCAAAGAGGCAGGGGAGTAACAGGTGGGAGCCAGATAATCAGAGGTTATGCAAGTCTGAAGTATTGCTTCAAAAGATCAGTTATTCCATTTCCAAACCTAGAATGGGCAGATCTTGCTGGACATTGATATTTATAAGTTACCGATTCTTCATGAAAGTAGGAGAAGTCCGGTCATCTGATTTATATTTTTTTCTACAGTTTTCAATGCACAGACCGGAGATTTTCCTCTTGTCTCTGTCCTGCAGCTACATTGTGATCCTGATATCACTTGCCAGTGTTGTTGTGAAGCTTGTGTTTACCACTCTCAGGATGGTACGGTAGACATCATAATAGCAATAATTCCACATTTGTAAAGCGCAAACATATCACCCCTAAGGGTATCCAGGTGCTACGGGAGATTAAATGAGCTATTGACCAGAGAGACATGATGCTGAGATGATCTGCCACCAGTGAACGAACCATGAGTCCTGCTCTGTGATCCCAAAACATTACCACACAGAAATGTGAGGAAAATTTGATTTTTTCAGCTAAATTTGAGTTTTGCAGGGGATTCTGGGAAGTAAAATGTTGAGGGATCCACACAAGTCACAACCCTCTTGCACTCCCCCGGGTGTCTAGTTTTTAGAAATATCTGGATTTGGTAGGTTTCCCTAGATGGCAGCCTAGCCCAGGATCACACACTTAGGTGACTCCCTCGCAAACAAGGTCTTTTTGTAATTGATAATTTTGAAGTCTCCGCAGTACGTTTTTAGCCATTTCCTGTCGCAGGCACTAGGACTACCCACACAAGTGAGTTACTATTTTTATTGGAAGAATTGTGAAAATGCTGGGTGTGTGGAAGTTTGTGGCTCCCGGCAGATTCCAGAACTTTTCATCACAGAAATGTGAGGAAAATGTCCTTGTTTTTACAAAGTTTGAGGTTTGCAAGGGATTCTGGGTAACATAACCTAGCAAGAATCACACAAGTCACTCCATACTGGATTTCCCTGGGTGTCTACATTAAAAAAATGTATAGATTTGCTAGGTTTTCCTAGGTGCCGGCTAAGCTAGGGTTAAAAATCCACAGCTCGGCACATTGCAAAAAAAGGGTCCGTTTCCACAGGAAAAATGTGATGTGTCTATGTTGCGTTTTGGGAGGTTTCCTGTTGTAGGCACTAGGCCTACCCACACAAGTGAGGTTCCATTTGTATTGGAAGACTTTGGGGAATGCTGGGTGGGTGGAAGTTTGTGGATCCATGCAGATTCCAAAACTTTCCATCAAAGAATTGTGAGTAAAATATTTTTTTTAATAAAGTTTGAGGTTTGCAAGGGATTTTAGGTGACAGAACCTGGTAAGAACCTGACAAGTCAAGCCATCCTGGATTCCCTGGATGTCTAGTTCTATAGGATTGCTAGGTTTCCTTAGGTGCCAGAAGAGCTAGGGCCCAAAATCCACGGCTAGGCACATTGCGAAAAAAGGGTCGGATTTCAGTGGAAAAATGTGATGTGTGCATGTTGCGTTTTGGGCCGTTTTCTGTCACGGGTACTAGGTTTACCCACACAAGTGAGGGACCATTTTTATCTGGAGACTTTGGGGAATTCTGCGTTGCTGGACGTTTGTGACTAGCCACAGATTCCAGAACTTTCCATCACAAAAATGTGAGGAAAATGTGTTTTTTTTAACAAAATTTGAGGTTTGCAAGGGATTTTGGGTAACAGAACCTAGTGAGAGCCACACAAGTCACCCCATCCTTGATTGCCCTGTGTGTCTAGTTTTAAAATTGTTATAGTTTTGCTAGGTTCCCCTAGGTGCCAGCTGAGCTAAGGTTCAAAATCCACAGCTAGGCACATTGCAAAAGAGGGTCAGTTTTTACTGGAAAAATGTGATATGTCGACGTTGCACTTTGGGATGTTTCCTGTTGCGGGCACTATGCCTACCTACACAAGTAAGATAACATTTTCATCGGCAGACTTTAGGAAATGCTGGGTGGGTGGATGTTTGTGGATCCATGTAGATTCCAGAACTTTCCATGACAGAAATCTGAGGAAAAGGTGTTTGTTTTACAGTTTGAGGTTTGCAAGGGATTCTGGGTAAAAGAACTTAGTAAGAGCCACACAAGTCACCCCATACTGGATTCCCCTGGATGTCCAGTTTTTAAAAATCTATAGGGTTGCCAGGTTTCCTTAAGTGCTGGTAGAGCTGGGGTTCAATATCCACAAATAGGCATATAGCGAAAAAAGGTTCCGGTTTCACTGGAAAAAAGTGATGTTTCCACATTGCGATTTGCGTCGTTTCCTGTTGCGAGTACTAGGCCTACCCACACAAGTGATGTATCATTTTTATCAGGAGACTTAGGGGAACACAGAATAGTAGAACAAGTGTTATTACCCATTGACTTTCTTTGCATTTCTGCCTTTCAAATGTAAAATTCACATGCTTTTATGGGCACCCACAATTTCGGAGATGTACAAATAACCACTGCTTCTAAACTCTAAGGGGAATATTCTCAACATTTGGCAAAAACTAACGCTAACCTCCGTTAACGTTTGTTTTTTTATCGCCATGTACCGTGGGAATTTATCGCTGTGTTAGCGGTGTATTCACAGCACACCGCTAACAGGCGATAATTTACTCTACCAGGTCAAATGTCCGGTGATAAGGTTAGCATCACGGCGATAAAAGTCATCACGCTAACGTGAAAAAAGTGGCGATGGGCCAATTAGCGACCAGGAATGGCACGCTAATCAGCGTCAGCGCACCTTTTTTCACATTCGGCACGCAAAACCACTATAAAACGCCCGCTATGCAGCTCAAACAAAAAAAAACATATGAGAAGAACCATGGAGGAGCCTGGACCCAGCACAGAGGCCAACAACAACCCCACAAACACACAGGAGGACCAGCCAGAGACACAGGGGAAGGTCAAGGTTCAATCAGCAGGAAAAGCAGGTCCCGATTGCCGAGGTGACAGAACACTAACAACTATTTTTTGCCACCTCCACTGTGACATTGGCAACCAAAAACGCAATATGGCAGTCCATAATGGCCAAGGTGAATGCTGTCAGAGAGGTGAGGAGAACAGTGGATGACTGCAAGAAGCGCTGGCATGATGCCAAGCACAAGACCAAGCAGAAACTTGCAGCCAACCCGAAAGCAGCAATGCAGACTGTAGGTGGGAGTCAAGCGCCACAGGAGGAGCTGGATCCGTTGGAGGAACAGGTATCCCAAGTCCTCAGTGAGGAGACGGCGGTCGGAGTTCTGGGACAGGATACTGCTCAACGCGACCAGACACAACAGCAATAGGGTGAGTACCAACCAGGGACGCAGGGGACAGGGGGAGATGGGCCCAATGACACTCTTGCACAATTAAATATATTGCAGTGCACACCCACAATGACTGTGGATCATGTCCCGGATCACCTTGGCCCTGCTGGCATAGACACATCTCACCCTACTCAACCAATACATTGCAAGTCACATACTGGTGGGCACACAGACATGGAAATGTGCACAGAAAAGTAAAACAAATATAGTCCAAGTATCATATCAGACCACAAGATAAGGGCTACATGAAATATCAAAGGCCCACATTGATTGGAGATGTGGCAGGCTGTCAGAATGGCCCCCTTGCCTCAACACCACGCATATGTATGTGCCCGTATGTCGGAGTTGTGTGCAAGAATGTGTATGTGCATCAAGGGTGACACAACTGCACATACACAATCTTGCACACAACGCAGACTCATGGGCACAATGCCGTATGTCTGATGACATTGGTGGTGGCATGCCCACTCATGCACATGATCAATCACACACATAGTGCATCCACATGTCAAGTATCAGAGAGATGGGGCCCTGTGCAGACAATTTGAAAATGTGGGATGTTGAGGCAAGGGATCCATGTAGACATCCTGCCACATCTCCAGTAAATGTGTCCCCTTGCATGTCCATGAGATGTAGTCCTGTGTACACATTTACGGCTCGCAGCGTCAGCCCTGTGGGGCGATGGTGCATGGCAGTTGTGCTGGGCAGGATGGAGGGTAGTGGAGTTGGAGATACGACGTGCTGGAGTTAGGTAAGTAAATACATAAATCCAACCAATTACCTTGCACTTACTGCATAGCTAACTCGGCGTAGCAGCAAGTGCAAATTAAATAGTAGGTTTCATTAATTACTTACCTAACTCAAGCACGTTGTGTCTCCAACTTCACTACCCCCCATCCTGCCCCTCACCTGCCCTGCAACAGCACTCCGCACCACCGCCCTGCAGAACTCCCACTGTGAGACGTCACTGTGTGTTTCACCAAGTGAGAAACCATCTAGTGAGTCTGCATACCAGAAACACATTCACAAGGAAGTGTTGGAGAGAGGTGTTAGCCTTCTTGGCTTAATGCCTCTCGCCACCACCTTGGAAAAGCAAGGCTACACCATATTCACAAGGTCATGGTCCAGCCTTGCTTTCCCACCGGCGATGGCGCTAAGTCTCATAACCTAGCGCCAACGCAGGCACCCTTGCACCAGAGTTTTCCTTTATGTACAGGAAGGTGTCCCTTCCTGCATATAAACAAACCTAAAATAACATTTACTAACCTACATATGTGCTGCTTCAAGTTACAAAACGGCATTTAAACAAAAAAGTTTGTTTATGTACAGGAAGCTGTCCCTTCCTGTACATAAACAAACCATGCCATTTTGCTTTTCCCATGTGTGCTGCACAAGGCAGCACACAAGGCCACTGCGAAATAAAGCAGTGCTCCTCTGATCGCCAACTTGAGACAAGGGTTTTCCTGGTCTTAAGTATTGTGTTGGCTCCTATTTAGGCTGCCCTTGTGAATAGGGGGCAGTGTAAATATCAATGTGTGTTGCGGGGTAACACCCACCACAACACCCACTGCATGCCCCTTTCTCGCTAAACCCAGCGTGAAAGGGGCATGTTCACAAGGCAGCGTTAAACCACGTTAAGTGGCTTAACGCTGCCTTGTGAATGAGGTGAGGCCCCTATCACCACAACAACATCACAGAAAATTATGTTGTGGTGGCGATAGGGGCCTGTGAATACACCCCGCAATGTCACAACAAACTGACCATGCAGCCAAATGGCTCAAACATGCATATCCCATAATGCACCCAAACAGCATACTTCACTCAAAAGGTGCTGTAATACAATGAGCAGGGTGGTTATGCCAACACCACCACAGTACTGGGACAATTCATATCTGGAATGTGTCAACCAAATCTGTACTGCATGACTTGTCTGTGTGCGAGACTCACAGAACTACAATGTCCCTGTAAAGAAGTAAGCCCAACAAAGCATGACAACAAACAAAGATAGCAAACTAGCAACAAATGAAGACAAGTAGCAAAATGGCACACACACCCCTTAAGTAGAATTCCACACCTCAACTCCCAAGTGTACACATCTGTCATAAAGAAAACACCATTCCACATCAGTCCTTGTGTCAGTCGCCCATGACACCATTATGTGCATGTAAACCTAGCTGTTTGTTAAGTCAACTGTGTCAGTGACCAAATATGCAGTCATGGTTGTTATCACCCACACGCAAATCCATGCATTGAATATCGGTAACCAGGACAGCATGTATCATCCATGTGACCTGTGTGTATGTGGCCCTTTTTTTGACTTAGCGATGGAATTCTGCACGCAAAGAAGCTTTGGGGGAAGATTTGGTATGGTTCAATGTGTCTAGCAATGCATTTTCCCTCACTGATATGAAAAATACATTGCAAACTTGGAAATGCGGGCACTTTTCCACGCTAACTGCAACTTATTACACAGATTGACAGTTTTACCTGACATTTCATTTCTTGACACGCAGGACACCATGAGAAATTTGCATTGTCCCCAATTGATACCCTAATTTCATATTTAACCCCATATGACACCATAATTTCATATTGGACCC
This sequence comes from Triturus cristatus, assembly GCF_964204655.1. Taxonomy (NCBI): domain Eukaryota; kingdom Metazoa; phylum Chordata; class Amphibia; order Caudata; family Salamandridae; genus Triturus; species Triturus cristatus. Next base: position 464,163,396 of record NC_140584.1, on the reverse strand, counting down.
CATATGACATCCTAAATTCATATTGGACCCCATATGACACCCTCATTTCATATTTTACCCCACATGACACCCTAATATCATATTGGACCCCATATGACACCCAAATTTCATATTGGACCCCATATGACACCCTAAATTCATATTGGACCCCATATGACACCCTCATTTCATATTTTACCCCATATGACACCCTAATTCCATATTTATCCCAAATGACACCCTGATATTCATGGTTTATTACTGTTGACACCCTATTTGTAATTTTTAGCCTCATGTGACACTCTGAACATCATAATTTTGTAACACTTTTGACACACTAACATGTCTGGATTGGAACATATCTCACCCTAAACAGCATCTCAGTTTAGAGGTGACATATCCCCCTAATTTTAAATTTGGTATATTGTTACCACTTAATGTTGCACTAACACTTGTCAGAGTGATGTGATAATGCGGATGAGAAACATGCACACAGGGTAGATGTGTAGTATATTTTATTTGCATATAACGTGTTTGGGGTCATTTTGAACATATATATGATTGCTGAGGACACTCACGATGTGACGTGCCCAGGTGAAGAAATTGTTTATGATTCTGTTCCTTTAGGATGATCCTGCTGCAGAAGCTGTGGTGTGTGCCCCACCTGCCTCATCTTCCTCATCATCCTGATCATTGTCCTGTGCATCTGGCACTTGGATCCATGGGGCATTGGTGCGTACACATATATTGTGCAATACACAACATGCTATGATCATCTTGCACACAACTTCTGGACTGTACAACAGACTTCCACCTGTGATGTCAAGGGACTGGAAACTTGACTTTAGCATGCCAAATGTGCGCTCCTCTATGCCCCTGGTGAGTCCATGAGCCAAATTGTACTGCCTCTGGGCATGGGTGTTGGTGGCTCGGAGGGGTGTCATCATCCATGGTGAGAGTGCATATCCTTGATCACATGTAACATGTAACGGAGAAATGTGTCCATTCGTAGTTATGCATGCTGTGTGGGCAGGGTTAATAGTTTTGTTGTGTGTGATTGGTGATACTTTGGGATTGATGTTAGCCATGTGTAGCTTCTGACAAAATGACCAGCATCTATGCGAATTACATTACCTCACAGCTGCTCCCCGTCCACCCAGGGCTATTTGCTTGTGTGCACTGTGCGGTTGCATCACTAGCACTCCAACAGCGCACCAATGTCAGACCTGTCTGCACATGTCCACAGGCCTGACACCTACACCAGCAGGGTTCCTGGCTCTCGTAACAGCTAGCGCTACCACTCATCTGCACTCCTTGCAGTCAACACCAGGTGAACGTTTAGATGCCAACAGGCCACACAAGATACGGCTCACGTTCTGTTCAGCTGCTGACACTGACGCAAGACCTTCCCCACCACACAACACCTGCCATTTACAATCCAAACCTGCCACAAAGCAACAGTCTGAGGCACCCTCGCCTGTGGGCCCCACAGAGGCCGGGGCCGAATTGCAATGGACATCAACTTCATCTCATGACATGTCGTCTACTCCATGGACTACATACTCATCCATGAGCTGAGCCTCCACCTCACATACCACAGGAACTCAGAATCCATTACCCACTGGCAGATGCTTGCTAACATTGAACTGAGCCAACTCTTCTCAACACTGCTCCACAGGGCAGGGCACACCTTTGACCCCATCATCACATGTGGAAACTGCATCCACTTCATCAACGACACTCAATGCCCATGGTGTGAACAACACAGCTTACATTTCCTCATCGTGAAACCCCATTACATCCAAACCCACAGCCGGAGCCACACAGGGAAACTGGAGCAGAGTCATCAAGGATCTGGCACACTACAGCATCAACAGCAACAGGCACACCACTGCAGGACAGCCTACAGCACAGTCCGGAAATTCAAAACATGTATCTCCAACTGTGCATACACACTTGCACCAATATGCAACTCCAACATACAGTGTGCTATGCATGCCACCTCGGTCACCGACAACATCAAAGATGACAGATGCATCTGCAGGCACCTTGAGTAGAAACGGAGCTACATGAAGGGAACCATTCGACATCACCACCTACAAGGACACCTAGCTCATACTCTCACTTAACAAGGCACACACACACCCCAGACTGGGGTTCCAGGGAGGTTAGCAGCAATTTGCAACATGGATGTTCAATAGCTGGGGTGTGCTCTACGAAGTGGAGACATAAGTCCTCATCCTCGTGACCACACCATCAGCATGTGGCAACACCTGGTGGGCCAGCACTTTCCGCGGCCCTCACCACCACAAGTCTAGGTACCTAGGCATCGTACTCGAGTCCTCCCTCTTCATGTACAAACAGTTGTACGCAGTGGCCTGCCACTTCTTCAACAGCCTCTGCATCCTCCATGCTACCTTCACATGGTTCCCACCCCCATCAGGTGGGACAGTCACCATCCCTGTCATTACTGTCAGGCTGGACCACGGAAACACACTATATGCCCAAATGGACATGTCCATGCTCGGCACATTCAAGACTGTCTTGCACACCACCGCAACACTCGGCCTTGTGTACATTCTTGCTTCGTCAGTCGAGTACCTCCCGTCACACATAGTTGGTTTCCACCTCTCCACACATTAGCAATTGTGTGACAGAGGGGCTATGGCTTTGGGAATGGTTTGTCTACATGGCTGGCCCCAGTTACCGGAGTAACTTGTGTTGTTGTGTCTGGTAGGTGGGCATGTTGATTGTCAGGTTATATGTGAGATTGGTATGTGTGCATTCTCACAGTTGAGTGTTCTCATATTGTGGAGTTGAAGTGTGTGGTGTGTTCAGTTAGTACTTACCAACAAGCAGTGCATTTCCATATGTGCCATCCTGAAAGCGCTGGTTGATGATGGACTGGAGGAAGATGTATGAATCATGCACACTGCCTGGGAACTTGGCTACGACATTGGTGAACAGGCCCCGGTGGTCCACTATTGCCTGCACATTGATGGAATGTGTGTGCTTTTTGTTGCGGTATATGTGGGCAGTGTCCGCAGGGGGCACACGTAGGACATGTGTTCAACCAATTGCCCCAACACATGCAGGAAGCCAGCTATGGCGTAGAACCCTGGCTTGGTCTCCAGATGTTCCTGCGCAGTGTTAGGGAAGTGAAGGTGCTGGGGTATCAGGCTGATGATGCCATCCAAAACAGTTGTGAGGCACTTTGATAGGGCTGGCTGTGAGACTCCTCTGACTCTGGCAGTTATTGGTTGCAATGTACCTGAGGACAACATGTGCAGCAAAGCCAGAAGCGGAGGGATGTTGCTTATCTTGATGCTGTCAGGCTGTGGGCTATCTGTAAGACAAAAAGGGTACAGAGTTCCTCAGGTCAGTTAAGAACAAATAGTGATTTCAGCAAAAAGTTTCGTCTGTCATGAAAAAGGGGGGGAGACCCTTTAGTTGGAACTAGGGCCCTCACACACCCAGCAAGCTAGGTGTCATGCTTCATCATTTGAGCCTGCCCCTCGTCAGGTCGGCGCTGCAATTCCTGACGGGCTCCCAATATTGGGGCTCTTTGGCGGGGATCTTCTGTTCCTGCCGAAGGGTGCTGTGGGGGTAAGGGGCCCTAGAATGTGTAGATGTGGTGTACGGATAAAATAGGTACTGTTAGTCCACAGGAAATGTGTTTAATAAAGTGGTAAACAGCCTAGTTAAAAAGAAAATGAGGTGGGGATAGCTACTAGTGATTATGATGCTAGTTGTGTATGCCCTACTCTCAGAAGGATCAACATGTTTCTTGCCCTTTAAGCCAGTAATTGGTCACGGCAATTCGTCAGGATCAGGAAAACATAAACTATCTACAACAAGGTATGTGTGTTTTACATACCCGAAAGGTGCTCAGGAGTCACCTATGGAAACATTGGAGACAGAAAACACATGACAAAACAGTAAAGATAAACAATACATACATAACAACTTCAGCTGAAATCATCGAGAGTCTCATAGGGTGAAGCTCTCAGGGTGAGTACTGGAAGGTCTCGAAGGACAGAATAAATCAAAAGACAGGACTGGGGGCGGAGACAGAGCGGAGGTTGTAAACTCACCTCTTGCGTTAGCAAGGCAATCTTGCAGCAGTCTCCGGCGGGTAAAAAAGGACTCCTAACGTGGGTCCTGAAGTAAAAAACCGGGAGGAGCAATTAAGAAACCAGGGAGGGACGAAATTAAAAGTGACATGGTCAGCCCGGCAATCCATGCGGTAAGAGCAGTGTCGGAGGGTAATGACAGCCTTGAATATCAAAAGATGCTAACATGAGCGATTAGGTGTGCAGCCATGGTGACCATCATGCTCAGGGGCCAGGGTGTATCGCCGCCCAAAAGTAGTCAATGAGGTCAGTAACGGGTTGCCACGAGAGACTCAAGAGCAAGGTAGGGGGCAACCGCCATCGCCCCTGGTAGAGGATGGGTCAGAGCAGGACGTCCTCGCTCAAGCTGCCAATGAAGTCATGGAGGCGTCACGAATCCCCCTTTAAAAATACTCAAACTCACCTTATGGAAGACGGCTTGGATGAACCCTGATGCACTCACCTGCGTCAAACGACGCGTGGGATGGAAGACCTACCCCTACCGCCGGACCTGGGATGGGTTCCGAACGGAATCGGTGTTCGCCAGGTAAGGATATCGGGAGGTGTGGAATGTGTCACATGACTAAGGTAATCACAAGCCCATTGGTCGGAGAGTGTAAAGCGGGTCAGCCATGTTGGAACAGGTAGAGAGAGCAACCATCCATATCCGGTATGACTCGGGAAGTGATACTCAGTGGGTTGGTGTGCTCACAGGGATTGGTTACCAGAGCGGTTGTATCAATCCCATTGGTTGGGGATAGAGGGGCGGCCATGTTAGAGCAGGTGGTGTGGGGAAACTATCGGCATCCGGTCTGAATCAGGAAATGATTCTACGTGGGTTGATTTACTCACAGAGTTGGTTGCCATGGCGATATAATTAAAGACAGGCAACGGGTAGGTGGCCAGACTAAATGCCACGGGTAACACATGGGAATGTGGCAAAATAATAAAAGCGGTAGTGATGGGGTTCGCGGGGGCCGTGATGAAGTATCAAAGTCCCACAAAATTGTACGGGGATGTAACCCGTGAAAGGGGGTCTAAAAACAGAGCGGCAACCATCCGCATCGGGGACCGGCACATAAAGACACACAGAGGGAGGCACATAAAAAGAAATAGGATACCAATATAGTGTATCTATTTTTAAAGCAGTGGAAAAGAGATCTAGATGGTTCGTGATCTGTTAAAAAGGTGTATTTTCAGAGAACATCACTGCTAAGGATTAAGGATCCGCATCCAAGTTAACAGGTATGGCCAAGGTGGTCGTGGGCGTAACAAGGACACGTAGTGAATTCCGGAAGGGTCACAGGTCCTATCAAGGAGCATGTTTACCTAATGAGTGTGGACCATGGGATGTCGTCGTTAAGACCAGTCAGGTGTGAAGATATTCTAAGGACCCATCTTTGCTCAAGTTTAAACAATGCATTTTGGGACATCTGAGGGTGTGCTTCTAGGACCAACCAGTTGATGGAATCTGTCTGGTGTTGCATCGTTTTAAAATGGGTGTAGAGTTTGGTGGTCACTTTCTGACATCGAATGTTACTCTTATGTTCCATAATCCTGGTCTTTACCATGCGGGTTGTCATGCCTACGTATACCAAATCACACGGACACCTGATCATATATATGCAGTTCTTAGTGTTGCAATTCGTGTGTCTATTTAGTGTCCAGTGGAAGTTATTCGTAAAAGTTATGTCCTTGTAGGTGTTAGTCAGTTTGCACACTACACATGAACCGCATGGGAAATGGCCCTTTACCGGTGGAAGCTCCCATATCGTCCTTTGTGGACCAATGGTGTGCAGTCTAGGTCTAGTGTGGACAAGTAGATCTTTGATGTTTTGTGTGCGTCTGTAGGCAAATCTGGGTTTGGGTATGCTAAGATTCCCTTTATCTAGAATACCCCAGTTGTTCAAAATGATCTTTCTGATCCTGCTTGAATCAGATGTAAAAGACGTGACACAGGTCAGAACATCGGTATCGGGTTTGGTGTGTGTTACCAGTAGTGTCTCCCGTGGGTTGTTCCTGGCCCTTTTCATAGAATTACCGACACATCTAGGTGGATAACCCCTAGCCCGCAGATTTGATGCTAATAACTTGGCTTCTGAGTTATAGTCTGTTAGCTGAGTGCAATTACGTCTGATGCGTAGGAATTGCCCAACGGGCAGGTTGTCCCTCAATGCTTTGGGGTGGTGGCTATCATAACGTAAAAGACTATTGCGGTCAGTGGGTTTCTTGTACAGTGTGGTGGTTAGGGTGCCTTCAGAAAGAGTGATGTTCAGGTCCAGGAATGGTACCGAATGTTCTGATATGGTGTGGGAGAACTTCAGGAACTCATTCTGCTCATTAATCCACTGTATGAAATTCATACACTCAGTATGTGTGCCATGCCAAAAGACGAGTATATCGTCTATAAACCGTTTCCAAACAAAGATGTTGTCATGGAAAGGGTTAGATGTACCAGAGATCACATTCTTCTCAAAATCAGCCATATAGAGGCACGCTACACTGGGAGCAAAGGTACTACCCATAGATGTGCCTTGGCTCTGATGGTATAGTTGTTTGTTAAATTCAAAAAAGTTTTCAGTGAGAGCCAAGGTAGCACAGTCAATGATAAAGGTGACTGGTGTGGGTGATGACCAGTCTAGTGCCCGTAGTGTTGACTCAATAACAGCCAGAGAGGCCCTCTGGGGGATGTTGGTGTAGAGGGCCTCCACATCCAAGGTCAGAAGATAGTTAATGGGACTAGTGTCTGGAAAGTCATCAATGATTTTGAGGACATCAGTGGTGTCCTTGATGAATGAGGGTATGTCACGTACCAATGGTTGCAAAAAGTGATCACAAAATTTTGACAGAGGTTCGAGGAGCGAGCCAATGCCGGATACAATCGGTCGTCCTGGGACCGGAGTCGTGCCCTTATGTATTTTCGGGAGGGTATAGAAAAAGGGGATCCTGGGTTCCCGAGTTATCAGGAAATCTGCCTCTTTGTGGGTAATCCAGCCATTGGCTTCTGCTTCATAGACCATAGTGCAGATGGTGGTCTTGAGACGAGGAGTTGGGTCAGACGCTATGGGAGTATAATATCTCTCATTTGTGAGTTGGCGTCTGCATTCAATCTCGTAGTCTGTTGTAGACTGGATTACGATCGCACCGCCCTTGTCCGCCTGTTTAATAGTAATCGTGGAATCCTCAGAGAGGTTTTTCAAGAGCAGGGTTTCATGCCCAGTCAAATTATGGTAAGGCGCCTCCCTGTGGGGTGAATTTAGCTCTTTCAACACCGCTTTCTCAAATGTAAGAATCTCCACAGGAACCATGTTATTTTGTGGAGTGAATGTGGAGGGGTTTCTTAATCCAGAATCTATAACCTCGTTGTGAGGTTGGTCCTGAAAGAAGGCTTTGAGGCGTATCTTCCGAAAAAGACTGTGGATTTCGCAGTGATCCCTGAATCTGTCTACCCTTGGGGTGGGGACAAAACCAAGGCCTTTCTGTAGTAGTGACTTCTCAGGAGCAGTGAGGATCCTATGTGAGAGGTTCACTACTAGTTCCTCTTGTCCCTCGTTCTGCTCCTGGTGTCCATGCCGCTGGTCGGTGGTTCTTGCCAGTGGACCTGTTTCTGTGCGCCTCTTCTGTTGCGCCCTCTTCCTCTGCCCCAGCCTCTTCCTAAAAAAGGCTGGCTGTTACCATTGAAAAACTGGGGGGGGCAGTGTTGGTATTGAGGAAACTGCCAGTATGGTAGTGGTGGGAGAGGACCTTGGAACATAAGGGGGCCCTGGAAGGGAGGGCCATTGTAGGGTCGATTATTCCGTTGATTTTTTCTCGAGTTATTACTCCCCCAGCTATTAGTGCTAGAATTACTATCGCTGGAGTCTCTCCTATCTGAGGTCTCGTCAGAGGAGTAGCTCGTTTTATCAGAGGTGTAATCGGCCTTCAGGTATGGGTAGACCCTTTCCTTATCAAATTTCTGTATGTCTTTTTGCAATTTTGTTATTTTCTGTTTCATCAGGTAGTCTTTATTGTCAGAAATCTCGGCGTTGATCTCGGCCAGCCTGGTTTTGTAGGCTGTTAGCTGTATAGTTGTTTTTAGGGCCCCTTCCGCAATTTGAATCCTCACGAGGATGGCGTCTGCCAATCTCTTTGCGGTATTAATGATCAAGACTAGCCAGTCCCTGGTGCATTTCCATGACACCAGGGACCACTCCTTCTTGAAAGTGGCATCCTCTAGAAACAGTCTAGGAAAGTTATTGACAATGAGGCCTGTGGGTGCGATGTTAGCCCGCAGGTACTCTGTCATAAGTGCCCCATGTAGGGTGATCTTAAGCCATTCCCTCTTCAGGTGTGTCAATGCTGTCCAGTCATCCGACTGTGAACCTGTTGCCGCGCTGCCATCGGCCCCTAATAATGATGGAGTCCTATCTAAAATGTCAGTTACAACATCATCGCCGAAACTCAAACCCTGATGGAAGTCCATGGTTGGTTAGTGAGGTCTCGCGAATGATGCGTAGTAGTAGAGGTGAAGGGAATTAAATAAAACCCACAGAAGTGGTATGGGCCAGCACTGAACACCAATAGTTGTGATCTGCTGGTAGCCTCAAAATCCCACGGGAGTAAGCCCGTGCAAATATGTCAACAAAAGGAGGGATAGATGGGTAAGTTTAACGAGGTCCAGTGTACATACCCAAGCGACTAGTAAGACAAAAAGGGTACAGAGTTCCTCAGGTCAGTTAAGAACAAATAGTGATTTCAGCAAAAAGTTTCGTCTGTCATGAAAAAGGGGGGGAGACCCTTTAGTTGGAACTAGGGCCCTCACACACCCAGCAAGCTAGGTGTCATGCTTCATCATTTGAGCCTGCCCCTCGTCAGGTCGGCGCTGCAATTCCTGACGGGCTCCCAATATTGGGGCTCTTTGGCGGGGATCTTCTGTTCCTGCCGAAGGGTGCTGTGGGGGTAAGGGGCCCTAGAATGTGTAGATGTGGTGTACGGATAAAATAGGTACTGTTAGTCCACAGGAAATGTGTTTAATAAAGTGGTAAACAGCCTAGTTAAAAAGAAAATGAGGTGGGGATAGCTACTAGTGATTATGATGCTAGTTGTGTATGCCCTACTCTCAGAAGGATCAACATGTTTCTTGCCCTTTAAGCCAGTAATTGGTCACGGCAATTCGTCAGGATCAGGAAAACATAAACTATCTACAACAAGGTATGTGTGTTTTACATACCCGAAAGGTGCTCAGGAGTCACCTATGGAAACATTGGAGACAGAAAACACATGACAAAACAGTAAAGATAAACAATACATACATAACAACTTCAGCTGAAATCATCGAGAGTCTCATAGGGTGAAGCTCTCAGGGTGAGTACTGGAAGGTCTCGAAGGACAGAATAAATCAAAAGACAGGACTGGGGGCGGAGACAGAGCGGAGGTTGTAAACTCACCTCTTGCGTTAGCAAGGCAATCTTGCAGCAGTCTCCGGCGGGTAAAAAAGGACTCCTAACGTGGGTCCTGAAGTAAAAAACCGGGAGGAGCAATTAAGAAACCAGGGAGGGACGAAATTAAAAGTGACATGGTCAGCCCGGCAATCCATGCGGTAAGAGCAGTGTCGGAGGGTAATGACAGCCTTGAATATCAAAAGATGCTAACATGAGCGATTAGGTGTGCAGCCATGGTGACCATCATGCTCAGGGGCCAGGGTGTATCGCCGCCCAAAAGTAGTCAATGAGGTCAGTAACGGGTTCCCACGAGAGACTCAAGAGCAAGGTAGGGGGCGACCGCCATCGCCCCTGGTAGAGGATGGGTCAGAGCAGGACGTCCTCGCTCAAGCTGCCAATGAAGTCATGGAGGCGTCACGAATCCCCCTTTAAAAATACTCAAACTCACCTTATGGAAGACGGCTTGGATGAACCCTGATGCACTCACCTGCGTCAAACGACGCGTGGGATGGAAGACCTACCCCTACCGCCGGACCTGGGATGGGTTCCGAACGGAATCGGTGTTCGCCAGGTAAGGATATCGGGAGGTGTGGAATGTGTCACATGACTAAGGTAATCACAAGCCCATTGGTCGGAGAGTGTAAAGCGGGTCAGCCATGTTGGAACAGGTAGAGAGAGCAACCATCCATATCCGGTATGACTCGGGAAGTGATACTCAGTGGGTTGGTGTGCTCACAGGGATTGGTTACCAGTGCGGTTGTATCAATCCCATTGGTTGGGGATAGAGGGGCGGCCATGTTAGAGCAGGTGGTGTGGGGAAACTATCGGCATCCGGTCTGAATCAGGAAATGATTCTACGTGGGTTGATTTACTCACAGAGTTGGTTGCCATGGCGATATAATTAAAGACAGGCAACGGGTAGGTGGCCAGACTAAATGCCACGGGTAACACATGGGAATGTGGAAAAATAATAAAAGCGGTAGTGATGGGGTTCGCGGGGGCCGTGATGAAGTATCAAAGTCCCACAAAATTGTACGGGGATGTAACCCGTGAAAGGGGGTCTAAAAACAGAGCGGCAACCATCCGCATCGGGGACCGGCACATAAAGACACACAGAGGGAGGCACATAAAAAGAAATAGGATACCAATATAGTGTATCTATTTTTAAAGCAGTGGAAAAGAGATCTAGATGGTTCGTGATCTGTTAAAAAGGTGTATTTTCAGAGAACATCACTGCTAAGGATTAAGGATCCGCATCCAAGTTAACAGGTATGGCCAAGGTGGTCGTGGGCGTAACAAGGACACGTAGTGAATTCCGGAAGGGTCACAGGTCCTATCAAGGAGCATGTTTACCTAATGAGTGTGGACCATGGGATGTCGTCGTTAAGACCAGTCAGGTGTGAAGATATTCTAAGGACCCATCTTTGCTCAAGTTTAAACAATGCATTTTGGGACATCTGAGGGTGTGCTTCTAGGACCAACCAGTTGATGGAATCTGTCTGGTGTTGCATCGTTTTAAAATGGGTGTAGAGTTTGGTGGTCACTTTCTGACATCGAATGTTACTCTTATGTTCCATAATCCTGGTCTTTACCATGCGGGTTGTCATGCCTACGTATACCAAATCACACGGACACCTGATCATATATATGCAGTTCTTAGTGTTGCAATTCGTGTGTCTATTTAGTGTCCAGTGGAAGTTATTCGTAAAAGTTATGTCCTTGTAGGTGTTAGTCAGTTTGCACACTACACATGAACCGCATGGGAAATGGCCCTTTACCGGTGGAAGCTCCCATATCGTCCTTTGTGGACCAATGGTGTGCAGTCTAGGTCTAGTGTGGACAAGTAGATCTTTGATGTTTTGTGTGCGTCTGTAGGCAAATCTGGGTTTGGGTATGCTAAGATTCCCTTTATCTAGAATACCCCAGTTGTTCAAAATGATCTTTCTGATCCTGCTTGAATCAGATGTAAAAGACGTGACACAGGTCAGAACATCGGTATCGGGTTTGGTGTGTGTTACCAGTAGTGTCTCCCGTGGGTTGTTCCTGGCCCTTTTCATAGAACTACCGACACATCTAGGTGGATAACCCCTAGCCCGCAGATTTGATGCTAATAACTTGGCTTCTGAGTTATAGTCTGTTAGCTGAGTGCAATTACGTCTGATGCGTAGGAATTGCCCAACGGGCAGGTTGTCCCTCAATGCTTTGGGGTGGTCGCTATCATAACGTAAAAGACTATTGCGGTCAGTGGGTTTCTTGTACAGTGTGGTGGTTAGGGTGCCTTCAGAAAGAGTGATGTTCAGGTCCAGGAATGGTACCGAATGTTCTGATATGGTGTGGGAGAACTTCAGGAACTCATTCTGCTCATTAATCCACTGTATGAAATTCATACACTCAGTATGTGTGCCATGCCAAAAGACGAGTATATCGTCTATAAACCGTTTCCAAACAAAGATGTTGTCATGGAAAGGGTTAGATGTACCAGAGATCACATTCTTCTCAAAATCAGCCATATAGAGGCACGCTACACTGGGAGCAAAGGTACTACCCATAGATGTGCCTTGGCTCTGATGGTATAGTTGTTTGTTAAATTCAAAAAAGTTTTCAGTGAGAGCCAAGGTAGCACAGTCAATGATAAAGGTGACTGGTGTGGGTGATGACCAGTCTAGTGCCCGTAGTGTTGACTCAATAACAGCCAGAGAGGCCCTCTGGGGGATGTTGGTGTAGAGGGCCTCCACATCCAAGGTCAGAAGATAGTTAATGGGACTAGTGTCTGGAAAGTCATCAATGATTTTGAGGACATCAGTGGTGTCCTTGATGAATGAGGGTATGTCACGTACCAATGGTTGCAAAAAGTGATCACAAAATTTTGACAGAGGTTCGAGGAGCGAGCCAATGCCGGATACAATCGGTCGTCCTGGGACCGGAGTCGTGCCCTTATGTATTTTCGGGAGGGTATAGAAAAAGGGGATCCTGGGTTCCCGAGTTATCAGGAAATCTGCCTCTTTGTGGGTAATCCAGCCATTGGCTTCTGCTTCATAGACCATAGTGCAGATGGTGGTCTTGAGACGAGGAGTTGGGTCAGACGCTATGGGAGTATAATATCTCTCATTTGTGAGTTGGCGTCTGCATTCAATCTCGTAGTCTGTTGTAGACTGGATTACGATCGCACCGCCCTTGTCCGCCGGTTTAATAGTAATCGTGGAATCCTCAGAGAGGTTTTTCAAGAGCAGGGTTTCATGCCCAGTCAAATTATGGTAAGGCGCCTCCCTGTGGGGTGAATTTAGCTCTTTCAACACCGCTTTCTCAAATGTAAGAATCTCCACAGGAACAATGTTATTTTGTGGAGTGAATGTGGAGGGGTTTCTTAATCCAGAATCTATAACCTCGTTGTGAGGTTGGTCCTGAAAGAAGGCTTTGAGGCGTATCTTCCGAAAAAGACTGTGGATTTCGCAGTGATCCCTGAATCTGTCTACCCTTGGGGTGGGGACAAAACCAAGGCCTTTCTGTAGTAGTGACTTCTCAGGAGCAGTGAGGATCCTATGTGAGAGGTTCACTACTAGTTCCTCTTGTCCCTCGTTCTGCTCCTGGTGTCCATGCCGCTGGTCGGTGGTTCTTGCCAGTGGACCTGTTTCTGTGCGCCTCTTCTGTTGCGCCCTCTTCCTCTGCCCCAGCCTCTTCCTAAAAAAGGCTGGCTGTTACCATTGAAAAACTGGGGGGGGCAGTGTTGGTATTGAGGAAACTGCCAGTATGGTAGTGGTGGGAGAGGACCTTGGAACATAGGGGGGCCCTGGAAGGGAGGGCCATTGTAGGGTCGATTATTCCGTTGATTTTTTCTCGAGTTATTACTCCCCCAGCTATTAGTGCTAGAATTACTATCGCTGGAGTCTCTCCTATCTGAGGTCTTGTCAGAGGAGTAGCTCGTTTTATCAGAGGTGTAATCGGCCTTCAGGTATGGGTAGACCCTTTCCTTATCAAATTTCTGTATGTCTTTTTGCAATTTTGTTATTTTCTGTTTCATCAGGTAGTCTTTATTGTCAGAAATCTCGGCGTTGATCTCGGCCAGCCTGGTTTTGTAGGCTGTTAGCTGTATAGTTGTTTTTAGGGCCCCTTCCGCAATTTGAATCCTCACGAGGATGGCGTCTGCCAATCTCTTTGCGGTATTAATGATCAAGACTAGCCAGTCCCTGGTGCATTTCCATGACACCAGGGACCACTCCTTCTTGAAAGTGGCATCCTCTAGAAACAGTCTAGGAAAGTTATTGACAATGAGGCCTGTGGGTGCGATGTTAGCCCGCAGGTACTCTGTCATAAGTGCCCCATGTAGGGTGATCTTAAGCCATTCCCTCTTCAGGTGTGTCAATGCTGTCCAGTCATCCGACTGTGAACCTGTTGCCGCGCTGCCATCGGCCCCTAATAATGATGGAGTCCTATCTAAAATGTCAGTTACAACATCATCGCCGAAACTCAAACCCTGATGGAAGTCCATGGTTGGTTAGTGAGGTCTCGCGAATGATGCGTAGTAGTAGAGGTGAAGGGAATTAAATAAAACCCACAGAAGTGGTATGGGCCAGCACTGAACACCAATAGTTGTGATCTGCTGGTAGCCTCAAAATCCCACGGGAGTAAGCCCGTGCAAATATGTCAACAAAAGGAGGGATAGATGGGTAAGTTTAACGAGGTCCAGTGTACATACCCAAGCGACTAGTAAGACAAAAAGGGTACAGAGTTCCTCAGGTCAGTTAAGAACAAATAGTGATTTCAGCAAAAAGTTTCGTCTGTCATGAAAAAGGGGGGGAGACCCTTTAGTTGGAACTAGGGCCCTCACACACCCAGCAAGCTAGGTGTCATGCTTCATCATTTGAGCCTGCCCCTCGTCAGGTCGGCGCTGCAATTCCTGACGGGCTCCCAATATTGGGGCTCTTTGGCGGGGATCTTCTGTTCCTGCCGAAGGGTGCTGTGGGGGTAAGGGGCCCTAGAATGTGTAGATGTGGTGTACGGATAAAATAGGTACTGTTAGTCCACAGGAAATGTGTTTAATAAAGTGGTAAACAGCCTAGTTAAAAAGAAAATGAGGTGGGGATAGCTACTAGTGATTATGATGCTAGTTGTGTATGCCCTACTCTCAGAAGGATCAACATGTTTCTTGCCCTTTAAGCCAGTAATTGGTCACGGCAATTCGTCAGGATCAGGAAAACATAAACTATCTACAACAAGGTATGTGTGTTTTACATACCCGAAAGGTGCTCAGGAGTCACCTATGGAAACATTGGAGACAGAAAACACATGACAAAACAGTAAAGATAAACAATACATACATAACAACTTCAGCTGAAATCATCGAGAGTCTCATAGGGTGAAGCTCTCAGGGTGAGTACTGGAAGGTCTCGAAGGACAGAATAAATCAAAAGACAGGACTGGGGGCGGAGACAGAGCGGAGGTTGTAAACTCACCTCTTGCGTTAGCAAGGCAATCTTGCAGCAGTCTCCGGCGGGTAAAAAAGGACTCCTAACGTGGGTCCTGAAGTAAAAAACCGGGAGGAGCAATTAAGAAACCAGGGAGGGACGAAATTAAAAGTGACATGGTCAGCCCGGCAATCCATGCGGTAAGAGCAGTGTCGGAGGGTAATGACAGCCTTGAATATCAAAAGATGCTAACATGAGCGATTAGGTGTGCAGCCATGGTGACCATCATGCTCAGGGGCCAGGGTGTATCGCCGCCCAAAAGTAGTCAATGAGGTCAGTAACGGGTTGCCACGAGAGACTCAAGAGCAAGGTAGGGGGCGACCGCCATCGCCCCTGGTAGAGGATGGGTCAGAGCAGGACGTCCTCGCTCAAGCTGCCAATGAAGTCATGGAGGCGTCACGAATCCCCCTTTAAAAATACTCAAACTCACCTTATGGAAGACGGCTTGGATGAACCCTGATGCACTCACCTGCGTCAAACGACGCGTGGGATAGAAGACCTACCCCTACCGCCGGACCTGGGATGGGTTCCGAACGGAATCGGTGTTCGCCAGGTAAGGATATCGGGAGGTGTGGAATGTGTCACATGACTAAGGTAATCACAAGCCCATTGGTCGGAGAGTGTAAAGCGGGTCAGCCATGTTGGAACAGGTAGAGAGAGCAACCATCCATATCCGGTATGACTTGGGAAGTGATACTCAGTGGGTTGGTGTGCTCACAGGGATTGGTTACCAGAGCGGTTGTATCAATCCCATTGGTTGGGGATAGAGGGGCGGCCATGTTAGAGCAGGTGGTGTGGGGAAACTATCGGCATCCGGTCTGAATCAGGAAATGATTCTACGTGGGTTGATTTACTCACAGAGTTGGTTGCCATGGCGATATAATTAAAGACAGGCAACGGGTAGGTGGCCAGACTAAATGCCACGGGTAACACATGGGAATGTGGAAAAATAATAAAAGCGGTAGTGATGGGGTTCGCGGGGGCCGTGATGAAGTATCAAAGTCCCACAAAATTGTACGGGGATGTAACCCGTGAAAGGGGGTCTAAAAACAGAGCGGCAACCATCCGCATCGGGGACCGGCACATAAAGACACACAGAGGGAGGCACATAAAAAGAAATAGGATACCAATATAGTGTATCTATTTTTAAAGCAGTGGAAAAGAGATCTAGATGGTTCGTGATCTGTTAAAAAGGTGTATTTTCAGAGAACATCACTGCTAAGGATTACGGATCCGCATCCAAGTTAACAGGTATGGCCAAGGTGGTCGTGGGCGTAACAAGGACACGTAGTGAATTCCGGAAGGGTCACAGGTCCTATCAAGGAGCATGTTTACCTAATGAGTGTGGACCATGGGATGTCGTCGTTAAGACCAGTCAGGTGTGAAGATATTCTAAGGACCCATCTTTGCTCAAGTTTAAACAATGCATTTTGGGACATCTGAGGGTGTGCTTCTAGGACCAACCAGTTGATGGAATCTGTCTGGTGTTGCATCGTTTTAAAATGGGTGTAGAGTTTGGTGGTCACTTTCTGACATCGAATGTTACTCTTATGTTCCATAATCCTGGTCTTTACCATGCGGGTTGTCATGCCTACGTATACCAAATCACACGGACACCTGATCATATATATGCAGTTCTTAGTGTTGCAATTCGTGTGTTTATTTAGTGTCCAGTGGAAGTTATTCGTAAAAGTTATGTCCTTGTAGGTGTTAGTCAGTTTGCACACTACACATGAACCGCATGGGAAATGGCCCTTTACCGGTGGAAGCTCCCATATCGTCCTTTGTGGACCAATGGTGTGCAGTCTAGGTCTAGTGTGGACAAGTAGATCTTTGATGTTTTGTGTGCGTCTGTAGGCAAATCTGGGTTTGGGTATGCTAAGATTCCCTTTATCTAGAATACCCCAGTTGTTCAAAATGATCTTTCTGATCCTGCTTGAATCAGATGTAAAAGACGTGACACAGGTCAGAACATCGGTATCGGGTTTGGTGTGTGTTACCAGTAGTGTCTCCCGTGGGTTGTTCCTGGCCCTTTTCATAGAATTACCGACACATCTAGGTGGATAACCCCTAGCCCGCAGATTTGATGCTAATAACTTGGCTTCTGAGTTATAGTCTGTTAGCTGAGTGCAATTACGTCTGATGCGTAGGAATTGCCCAACGGGCAGGTTGTCCCTCAATGCTTTGGGGTGGTGGCTATCATAACGTAAAAGACTATTGCGGTCAGTGGGTTTCTTGTACAGTGTGGTGGTTAGGGTGCCTTCAGAAAGAGTGATGTTCAGGTCCAGGAATGGTACCGAATGTTCTGATATGGTGTGGGAGAACTTCAGGAACTCATTCTGCTCATTAATCCACTGTATGAAATTCATACACTCAGTATGTGTGCCATGCCAAAAGACGAGTATATCGTCTATAAACCGTTTCCAAACAAAGATGTTGTCATGGAAAGGGTTAGATGTACCAGAGATCACATTCTTCTCAAAATCAGCCATATAGAGGCACGCTACACTGGGAGCAAAGGTACTACCCATAGATGTGCCTTGGCTCTGATGGTATAGTTGTTTGTTAAATTCAAAAAAGTTTTCAGTGAGAGCCAAGGTAGCACAGTCAATGATAAAAAAGACATACAGAAATTTGATAAGGAAAGGGTCTACCCATACCTGAAGGCCGATTACACCTCTGATAAAACGAGCTACTCCTCTGACGAGACCTCAGATAGGAGAGACTCCAGCGATAGTAATTCTAGCACTAATAGCTGGGGGAGTAATAACTCGAGAAAAAATCAACGGAATAATCGACCCTACAATGGCCCTCCCTTCCAGGGCCCCCCTATGTTCCAAGGTCCTCTCCCACCACTACCATACTGGCAGTTTCCTCAATACCAACACTGCCCCCCCCAGTTTTTCAATGGTAACAGCCAGCCTTTTTTAGGAAGAGGCTGGGGCAGAGGAAGAGGGCGCAACAGAAGAGGCGCACAGAAACAGGTCCACTGGCAAGAACCACCGACCAGCGGCATGGACACCAGGAGCAGAACGAGGGACAAGAGGAACTAGTAGTGAACCTCTCACATAGGATCCTCACTGCTCCTGAGAAGTCACTACTACAGAAAGGCCTTGGTTTTGTCCCCACCCCAAGGGTAGACAGATTCAGGGATCACTGCGAAATCCACAGTCTTTTTCGGAAGATACGCCTCAAAGCCTTCTTTCAGGACCAACCTCACAACGAGGTTATAGATTCTGGATTAAGAAACCCCTCCACATTCACTCCACAAAATAACATGGTTCCTGTGGAGATTCTTACATTTGAGAAAGCGGTGTTGAAAGAGCTAAATTCACCCCACAGGGAGGCGCCTTACCATAATTTGACTGGGCATGAAACCCTGCTCTTGAAAAACCTCTCTGAGGATTCCACGATTACTATTAAACAGGCGGACAAGGGCGGTGCGATCGTAATCCAGTCTACAACAGACTACGAGATTGAATGCAGACGCCAACTCACAAATGAGAGATATTATACTCCCATAGCGTCTGACCCAACTCCTCGTCTCAAGACCACCATCTGCACTATGGTCTATGAAGCAGAAGCCAATGGCTGGATTACCCACAAAGAGGCAGATTTCCTGATAACTCGGGAACCCAGGATCCCCTTTTTCTATACCCTCCCGAAAATACATAAGGGCACGACTCCGGTCCCAGGACGACCGATTGTATCCGGCATTGGCTCGCTCCTCGAACCTCTGTCAAAATTTTGTGATCACTTTTTGCAACCATTGGTACGTGACATACCCTCATTCATCAAGGACACCACTAATGTCCTCAAAATCATTGATGACTTTCCAGACACTAGTCCCATTAACTATCTTCTGACCTTGGATGTGGAGGCCCTCTACACCAACATCCCCCAGAGGGCCTCTCTGGCTGTTATTGAGTCAACACTACGGGCACTAGACTGGTCATCACCCACACCAGTCACCTTTATCATTGACTGTGCTACCTTGGCTCTCACTGAAAACTTTTTTGAATTTAACAAACAACTATACCATCAGAGCCAAGGCACATCTATGGGTAGTACCTTTGCTCCCAGTGTAGCGTGCCTCTATATGGCTGATTTTGAGAAGAATGTGATCTCTGGTACATCTAACCCTTTCCATGACAACATCTTTGTTTGGAAACGGTTTATAGACGATATACTCGTCTTTTGGCATGGCACACATACTGAGTGTATGAATTTCATACAGTGGATTAATGAGCAGAATGAGTTCCTGAAGTTCTCCCACACCATATCAGAACATTCGGTACCATTCCTGGACCTGAACATCACTCTTTCTGAAGGCACCCTAACCACCACACTGTACAAGAAACCCACTGACCGCAATAGTCTTTTACGTTATGATAGCCACCACCCCAAAGCATTGAGGGACAACCTGCCCGTTGGGCAATTCCTACGCATCAGACGTAATTGCACTCAGCTAACAGACTATAACTCAGAAGCCAAGTTATTAGCATCAAATCTGCGGGCTAGGGGTTATCCACCTAGATGTGTCGGTAATTCTATGAAAAGGGCCAGGAACAACCCACGGGAGACACTACTGGTAACACACACCAAACCCGATACCGATGTTCTGACCTGTGTCACGTCTTTTACATCTGATTCAAGCAGGATCAGAAAGATCATTTTGAACAACTGGGGTATTCTAGATAAAGGGAATCTTAGCATACCCAAACCCAGATTTGCCTACAGACGCACACAAAACATCAAAGATCTACTTGTCCACACTAGACCTAGACTGCACACCATTGGTCCACAAAGGACGATATGGGAGCTTCCACCGGTAAAGGGCCATTTCCCATGCGGTTCATGTGTAGTGTGCAAACTGACTAACACCTACAAGGACATAACTTTTACGAATAACTTCCACTGGACACTAAATAGACACACGAATTGCAACACTAAGAACTGCATATATATGATCAGGTGTCCGTGTGATTTGGTATACGTAGGCATGACAACCCGCATGGTAAAGACCAGGATTATGGAACATAAGAGTAACATTCGATGTCAGAAAGTGACCACCAAACTCTACACCCATTTTAAAACGATGCAACACCAGACAGATTCCATCAACTGGTTGGTCCTAGAAGCACACCCTCAGATGTCCCAAAATGCATTGTTTAAACTTGAGCAAAGATGGGTCCTTAGAATATCTTCACACCTGACTGGTCTTAACGACGACATCCCATGGTCCACACTCATTAGGTAAACATGCTCCTTGATAGGACCTGTGACCCTTCCGGAATTCACTACGTGTCCTTGTTACGCCCACGACCACCTTGGCCATACCTGTTAACTTGGATGCGGATCCTTAATCCTTAGCAGTGATGTTCTCTGAAAATACACCTTTTTAACAGATCACGAACCATCTAGATCTCTTTTCCACTGCTTTAAAAATAGATACACTATATTGGTATCCTATTTCTTTTTATGTGCCTCCCTCTGTGTGTCTTTATGTGCCGGTCCCCGATGCGGATGGTTGCCGCTCTGTTTTTAGACCCCCTTTCACGGGTTACATCCCCGTACAATTTTGTGGGACTTTGATACTTCATCACGGCCCCCGCGAACCCCATCACTACCGCTTTTATTATTTTTCCACATTCCCATGTGTTACCCGTGGCATTTAGTCTGGCCACCTACCCGTTGCCTGTCTTTAATTATATCGCCATGGCAACCAACTCTGTGAGTAAATCAACCCACGTAGAATCATTTCCTGATTCAGACCGGATGCCGATAGTTTCCCCACACCACCTGCTCTAACATGGCCGCCCCTCTATCCCCAACCAATGGGATTGATACAACCGCTCTGGTAACCAATCCCTGTGAGCACACCAACCCACTGAGTATCACTTCCCGAGTCATACCGGATATGGATGGTTGCTCTCTCTACCTGTTCCAACATGGCTGACCCGCTTTACACTCTCCGACCAATGGGCTTGTGATTACCTTAGTCATGTGACACATTCCACACCTCCCGATATCCTTACCTGGCGAACACCGATTCCGTTCGGAACCCATCCCAGGTCCGGCGGTAGGGGTAGGTCTTCCATCCCACGCGTCGTTTGACGCAGGTGAGTGCATCAGGGTTCATCCAAGCCGTCTTCCATAAGGTGAGTTTGAGTATTTTTAAAGGGGGATTCGTGACGCCTCCATGACTTCATTGGCAGCTTGAGCGAGGACGTCCTGCTCTGACCCATCCTCTACCAGGGGCGATGGCGGTCGCCCCCTACCTTGCTCTTGAGTCTCTCGTGGCAACCCGTTACTGACCTCATTGACTACTTTTGGGCGGCGATACACCCTGGCCCCTGAGCATGATGGTCACCATGGCTGCACACCTAATCGCTCATGTTAGCATCTTTTGATATTCAAGGCTGTCATTACCCTCCGACACTGCTCTTACCGCATGGATTGCCGGGCTGACCATGTCACTTTTAATTTCGTCCCTCCCTGGTTTCTTAATTGCTCCTCCCGGTTTTTTACTTCAGGACCCACGTTAGGAGTCCTTTTTTACCCGCCGGAGACTGCTGCAAGATTGCCTTGCTAACGCAAGAGGTGAGTTTACAACCTCCGCTCTGTCTCCGCCCCCAGTCCTGTCTTTTGATTTATTCTGTCCTTCGAGACCTTCCAGTACTCACCCTGAGAGCTTCACCCTATGAGACTCTCGATGATTTCAGCTGAAGTTGTTATGTATGTATTGTTTATCTTTACTGTTTTGTCATGTGTTTTCTGTCTCCAATGTTTCCATAGGTGACTCCTGAGCACCTTTCGGGTATGTAAAACACACATACCTTGTTGTAGATAGTTTATGTTTTCCTGATCCTGACGAATTGCCGTGACCAATTACTGGCTTAAAGGGCAAGAAACATGTTGATCCTTCTGAGAGTAGGGCATACACAACTAGCATCATAATCACTAGTAGCTATCCCCACCTCATTTTCTTTTTAACTAGGCTGTTTACCACTTTATTAAACACATTTCCTGTGGACTAACAGTACCTATTTTATCCGTACACCACATCTACACATTCTAGGGCCCCTTACCCCCACAGCACCCTTCGGCAGGAACAGAAGATCCCCGCCAAAGAGCCCCAATATTGGGAGCCCGTCAGGAATTGCAGCGCCGACCTGACGAGGGGCAGGCTCAAATGATGAAGCATGACACCTAGCTTGCTGGGTGTGTGAGGGCCCTAGTTCCAACTAAAGGGTCTCCCCCCCTTTTTCATGACAGACGAAACTTTTTGCTGAAATCACTATTTGTTCTTAACTGACCTGAGGAACTCTGTACCCTTTTTGTCTTACTAGTCGCTTGGGTATGTACACTGGACCTCGTTAAACTTACCCATCTATCCCTCCTTTTGTTGACATATTTGCACGGGCTTACTCCCGTGGGATTTTGAGGCTACCAGCAGATCACAACTATTGGTGTTCAGTGCTGGCCCATACCACTTCTGTGGGTTTTATTTAATTCCCTTCACCTCTACTACTACGCATCATTCGCGAGACCTCACTAACCAACCATGGACTTCCATCAGGGTTTGAGTTTCGGCGATGATGTTGTAACTGACATTTTAGATAGGACTCCATCATTATTAGGGGCCGATGGCAGCGCGGCAACAGGTTCACAGTCGGATGACTGGACAGCATTGACACACCTGAAGAGGGAATGGCTTAAGATCACCCTACATGGGGCACTTATGACAGAGTACCTGCGGGCTAACATCGCACCCACAGGCCTCATTGTCAATAACTTTCCTAGACTGTTTCTAGAGGATGCCACTTTCAAGAAGGAGTGGTCCCTGGTGTCATGGAAATGCACCAGGGACTGGCTAGTCTTGATCATTAATACCGCAAAGAGATTGGCAGACGCCATCCTCGTGAGGATTCAAATTGCGGAAGGGGCCCTAAAAACAACTATACAGCTAACAGCCTACAAAACCAGGCTGGCCGAGATCAACGCCGAGATTTCTGACAATAAAGACTACCTGATGAAACAGAAAATAACAAAATTGCAAAAAGACATACAGAAATTTGATAAGGAAAGGGTCTACCCATACCTGAAGGCCGATTACACCTCTGATAAAACGAGCTACTCCTCTGACGAGACCTCAGATAGGAGAGACTCCAGCGATAGTAATTCTAGCACTAATAGCTGGGGGAGTAATAACTCGAGAAAAAATCAACGGAATAATCGACCCTACAATGGCCCTCCCTTCCAGGGCCCCCCTATGTTCCAAGGTCCTCTCCCACCACTACCATACTGGCAGTTTCCTCAATACCAACACTGCCCCCCCCCAGTTTTTCAATGGTAACAGCCAGCCTTTTTTAGGAAGAGGCTGGGGCAGAGGAAGAGGGCGCAACAGAAGAGGCGCACAGAAACAGGTCCACTGGCAAGAACCACCGACCAGCGGCATGGACACCAGGAGCAGAACGAGGGACAAGAGGAACTAGTAGTGAACCTCTCACATAGGATCCTCACTGCTCCTGAGAAGTCACTACTACAGAAAGGCCTTGGTTTTGTCCCCACCCCAAGGGTAGACAGATTCAGGGATCACTGCGAAATCCACAGTCTTTTTCGGAAGATACGCCTCAAAGCCTTCTTTCAGGACCAACCTCACAACGAGGTTATAGATTCTGGATTAAGAAACCCCTCCACATTCACTCCACAAAATAACATGGTTCCTGTGGAGATTCTTACATTTGAGAAAGCGGTGTTGAAAGAGCTAAATTCACCCCACAGGGAGGCGCCTTACCATAATTTGACTGGGCATGAAACCCTGCTCTTGAAAAACCTCTCTGAGGATTCCACGATTACTATTAAACAGGCGGACAAGGGCGGTGCGATCGTAATCCAGTCTACAACAGACTACGAGATTGAATGCAGACGCCAACTCACAAATGAGAGATATTATACTCCCATAGCGTCTGACCCAACTCCTCGTCTCAAGACCACCATCTGCACTATGGTCTATGAAGCAGAAGCCAATGGCTGGATTACCCACAAAGAGGCAGATTTCCTGATAACTCGGGAACCCAGGATCCCCTTTTTCTATACCCTCCCGAAAATACATAAGGGCACGACTCCGGTCCCAGGACGACCGATTGTATCCGGCATTGGCTCGCTCCTCGAACCTCTGTCAAAATTTTGTGATCACTTTTTGCAACCATTGGTACGTGACATACCCTCATTCATCAAGGACACCACTGATGTCCTCAAAATCATTGATGACTTTCCAGACACTAGTCCCATTAACTATCTTCTGACCTTGGATGTGGAGGCCCTCTACACCAACATCCCCCAGAGGGCCTCTCTGGCTGTTATTGAGTCAACACTACGGGCACTAGACTGGTCATCACCCACACCAGTCACCTTTATCATTGACTGTGCTACCTTGGCTCTCACTGAAAACTTTTTTGAATTTAACAAACAACTATACCATCAGAGCCAAGGCACATCTATGGGTAGTACCTTTGCTCCCAGTGTAGCGTGCCTCTATATGGCTGATTTTGAGAAGAATGTGATCTCTGGTACATCTAACCCTTTCCATGACAACATCTTTGTTTGGAAACGGTTTATAGACGATATACTCGTCTTTTGGCATGGCACACATACTGAGTGTATGAATTTCATACAGTGGATTAATGAGCAGAATGAGTTCCTGAAGTTCTCCCACACCATATCAGAACATTCGGTACCATTCCTGGACCTGAACATCACTCTTTCTGAAGGCACCCTAACCACCACACTGTACAAGAAACCCACTGACCGCAATAGTCTTTTACGTTATGATAGCCACCACCCCAAAGCATTGAGGGACAACCTGCCCGTTGGGCAATTCCTACGCATCAGACGTAATTACACTCAGCTAACAGACTATAACTCAGAAGCCAAGTTATTAGCATCAAATCTGCGGGCTAGGGGTTATCCACCTAGATGTGTCGGTAGTTCTATGAAAAGGGCCAGGAACAACCCACGGGAGACACTACTGGTAACACACACCAAACCCGATACCGATGTTCTGACCTGTGTCACGTCTTTTACATCTGATTCAAGCAGGATCAGAAAGATCATTTTGAACAACTGGGGTATTCTAGATAAAGGGAATCTTAGCATACCCAAACCCAGATTTGCCTACAGACGCACACAAAACATCAAAGATCTACTTGTCCACACTAGACCTAGACTGCACACCATTGGTCCACAAAGGACGATATGGGAGCTTCCACCGGTAAAGGGCCATTTCCCATGCGGTTCATGTGTAGTGTGCAAACTGACTAACACCTACAAGGACATAACTTTTACGAATAACTTCCACTGGACACTAAATAGACACACGAATTGCAACACTAAGAACTGCATATATATGATCAGGTGTCCGTGTGATTTGGTATACGTAGGCATGACAACCCGCATGGTAAAGACCAGGATTATGGAACATAAGAGTAACATTCGATGTCAGAAAGTGACCACCAAACTCTACACCCATTTTAAAACGATGCAACACCAGACAGATTCCATCAACTGGTTGGTCCTAGAAGCACACCCTCAGATGTCCCAAAATGCATTGTTTAAACTTGAGCAAAGATGGGTCCTTAGAATATCTTCACACCTGACTGGTCTTAACGACGACATCCCATGGTCCACACTCATTAGGTAAACATGCTCCTTGATAGGACCTGTGACCCTTCCGGAATTCACTACGTGTCCTTGTTACGCCCACGACCACCTTGGCCATACCTGTTAACTTGGATGCGGATCCTTAATCCTTAGCAGTGATGTTCTCTGAAAATACACCTTTTTAACAGATCACGAACCATCTAGATCTCTTTTCCACTGCTTTAAAAATAGATACACTATATTGGTATCCTATTTCTTTTTATGTGCCTCCCTCTGTGTGTCTTTATGTGCCGGTCCCCGATGCGGATGGTTGCCGCTCTGTTTTTAGACCCCCTTTCACGGGTTACATCCCCGTACAATTTTGTGGGACTTTGATACTTCATCACGGCCCCCGCGAACCCCATCACTACCGCTTTTATTATTTTTCCACATTCCCATGTGTTACCCGTGGCATTTAGTCTGGCCACCTACCCGTTGCCTGTCTTTAATTATATCGCCATGGCAACCAACTCTGTGAGTAAATCAACCCACGTAGAATCATTTCCTGATTCAGACCGGATGCCGATAGTTTCCCCACACCACCTGCTCTAACATGGCCGCCCCTCTATCCCCAACCAATGGGATTGATACAACCGCTCTGGTAACCAATCCCTGTGAGCACACCAACCCACTGAGTATCACTTCCCGAGTCATACCGGATATGGATGGTTGCTCTCTCTACCTGTTCCAACATGGCTGACCCGCTTTACACTCTCCGACCAATGGGCTTGTGATTACCTTAGTCATGTGACACATTCCACACCTCCCGATATCCTTACCTGGCGAACACCGATTCCGTTCGGAACCCATCCCAGGTCCGGCGGTAGGGGTAGGTCTTCCATCCCACGCGTCGTTTGACGCAGGTGAGTGCATCAGGGTTCATCCAAGCCGTCTTCCATAAGGTGAGTTTGAGTATTTTTAAAGGGGGATTCGTGACGCCTCCATGACTTCATTGGCAGCTTGAGCGAGGACGTCCTGCTCTGACCCATCCTCTACCAGGGGCGATGGCGGTCGCCCCCTACCTTGCTCTTGAGTCTCTCGTGGCAACCCGTTACTGACCTCATTGACTACTTTTGGGCGGCGATACACCCTGGCCCCTGAGCATGATGGTCACCATGGCTGCACACCTAATCGCTCATGTTAGCATCTTTTGATATTCAAGGCTGTCATTACCCTCCGACACTGCTCTTACCGCATGGATTGCCGGGCTGACCATGTCACTTTTAATTTCGTCCCTCCCTGGTTTCTTAATTGCTCCTCCCGGTTTTTTACTTCAGGACCCACGTTAGGAGTCCTTTTTTACCCGCCGGAGACTGCTGCAAGATTGCCTTGCTAACGCAAGAGGTGAGTTTACAACCTCCGCTCTGTCTCCGCCCCCAGTCCTGTCTTTTGATTTATTCTGTCCTTCGAGACCTTCCAGTACTCACCCTGAGAGCTTCACCCTATGAGACTCTCGATGATTTCAGCTGAAGTTGTTATGTATGTATTGTTTATCTTTACTGTTTTGTCATGTGTTTTCTGTCTCCAATGTTTCCATAGGTGACTCCTGAGCACCTTTCGGGTATGTAAAACACACATACCTTGTTGTAGATAGTTTATGTTTTCCTGATCCTGACGAATTGCCGTGACCAATTACTGGCTTAAAGGGCAAGAAACATGTTGATCCTTCTGAGAGTAGGGCATACACAACTAGCATCATAATCACTAGTAGCTATCCCCACCTCATTTTCTTTTTAACTAGGCTGTTTACCACTTTATTAAACACATTTCCTGTGGACTAACAGTACCTATTTTATCCGTACACCACATCTACACATTCTAGGGCCCCTTACCCCCACAGCACCCTTCGGCAGGAACAGAAGATCCCCGCCAAAGAGCCCCAATATTGGGAGCCCGTCAGGAATTGCAGCGCCGACCTGACGAGGGGCAGGCTCAAATGATGAAGCATGACACCTAGCTTGCTGGGTGTGTGAGGGCCCTAGTTCCAACTAAAGGGTCTCCCCCCCTTTTTCATGACAGACGAAACTTTTTGCTGAAATCACTATTTGTTCTTAACTGACCTGAGGAACTCTGTACCCTTTTTGTCTTACTAGTCGCTTGGGTATGTACACTGGACCTCGTTAAACTTACCCATCTATCCCTCCTTTTGTTGACATGTGGGCTATCTGTGTCAGGATGTGGAGGATGGATGTCCTTTTGACTGAGCCTGTAGTGGGCAGTGACATCCTCTGGCGTTAGGTATGTGAGGATGGTGCATAGGTGATAGACCCGCTGTCTTATTCAGCTCAGCCTTGGTGGTGGTCCTGGGGGAGGTGGCATTGGAGGGGGTTGCTGTGGCCTTCCTGGTGCTACAAGCTGCATGATTAGTACCTCCATGGCATCCGTGGATCATCAGATGTGTCTCTGGGGTAGTCTCCCTTATATTCTGCCACTTTTCACAATTTTTAAGTCCTCCTTTTGTCTGGTCTTAAGTTTCTGTAGCTAACAAGCCTTAGCGTGTGTTTTCTTTATTGCATCGCCGGTCTGGGCGATCGATGAGAATATCGCGCAGTGGGGTTAGCATGTGTTTTAGCACGGGAACGCCTACATTGCATATGATTAGTGGTAGTTGTCGCTTACATGGTTGGCAATGTTGTAAGGGGCTGCTATCGCCAGAAATCTGTCACTTATAAGGTGATAGAAATATCGCCGCTTTAGCGGCAGAAAAGTGCAGCTAGCGCGGCTATATTGTCTTGAAAATATGCCCCTATATTTTGTTCCTATTTAAAAAATATATATGTTTCCTAGGTACCTATTTTTCTCTCTTTATATTTTACCAAATGATTTGCTCTATACCCGGTACACAATGAAAAACCATTGCAAGACGCAGCTCAGTTATCGGCTCTGGGTACCTTGGGTTCTTGGTCCAATATATCCTCACAACCAGAAGGGCCCTGCAGATGTAACGGTATATTGCTTTAAGAAATCGGCCATACTTAGAAGACAAGTGGAAATGTTGTCACAAATGGCTGTTTTTTCCAACTCAATTTCAATATCTTTTTATTTCAATTGTTAGTTTCTATAGAAACACCTTAAAGGATCTACACAAATAACCTCTTGCTGGATTTAGATTTGTGTCTACTTTTCATAACTTTATAGTTCTCTGGAATCCATTATTGCTTTTACACCCATTTCTACCACTGAGTGAAAGGAGGTTGAAAGCACAAAAAATAGGAAAAATAGACAATGCCTCAGGAAAATTCCAAAACTGTGTAGAACATTTTGGTTTTCTGACAAAAATCTGCTTGTTCCTGAAAGCTGAGAAGATGGTGATTTTAGCATCATAAATCCTTTGTTGATACCTTTTGCAGGGAAAAAACTGATGCTTTCTTCTGCAGCACTATTTCCCCATTTTTCCTAAAAAAACAAATTGGTTGTATTTTGCCCAAGTTCTTTGGCCCCTCCAGGGGTATCCACAAACCCTGGGTACCTTTGAATCCTCAAGATGTTGGAAGAAAAGGATGCAAATTTGGCAGAGATACCTTGGGGCAGATTTACAAGCCCCTTGCGCCTCTTTTACGCAGCAGTTGCATCACTTTTGTGACGCAGCGGCGGTGCAAAACCAGCGCCATGCTGCAGGGTATTTACAACATGACGCATCTGGGAGATGCGTCACGTTGTAAAGCCCTGCGCCAGAAGTAGGCGTTCATGTGCAGGAGGGGGGCGTTCCGTCACAGGAACGCCTCCTAAAAGTGGCTGAGTGAAATCTACAAGATTTCACTCAGTCACTTTTGAGCCCATGCTGCGTCAAAACCCTGCGCCTGCTTGAAGCAGGCGTAAGGATTGACGCAGCATTGTACCGATAGGGCACCCCAGAGCTTGCGACGCAACTCCAGCAATGCGCCGCTTTTATGGCACAGATGCGTCACGCATCTGTACATTTTTGCCCCATGGTGCGCCGCATTGTAAATGTGGCGCATCCATGGTGGCAGAGCCGTGACGCACAATAACTGGCGCACCCCTGTTGATATGCAGGGATGCGCCAGTTATTGTAAATCTGCCCCCTTATGTTGACAAAAGTTTACATGGGCCTAAGCGAAAACGACCCCAGATAGCCCAGAAAAGGCTTAGCATGGGGGGTGGGGGAGAGTTCTAGCATAAAAGGGTTTAATCAATGTATCACGATGAACTGACAGCATACACAGTCTCAATACATTTTTGAGATCACTATTAAGGATTCTTCATCAGGATTCTTTGTTCCATGTATCAAATTACATTTACTATAACACAAATCCATGTCATTAATTTACAAAGTCTTAATTTGTATATTTTCAGCATAACAAACTCCTGTTGGAAAATCAGTCCTTTTTGATGGCAACAACTTGCATTGCCTAAAAGCGTAATTGGAAAAAATACATATTGTGTGCTACAGTAAGCAAATACTTCATTGTGGTCAAGTGTGCCTAGTCTGAACCAAAATTAAACTTAACAATCTTACCACAAAGCTTTGTAATATTTATGTACTTTTCGCTCTCCCGTTTCCCCAAGATCTTTCTTCAGTTATCATTTTGTTCCCAAAAGTAAACATAACAGGTCATATCTCTCATTAATACCTTCCATAAACACACCATGGGCCTGATTCAGAAAGGTAAACTTACACGACTGTGGAGACTCTGCAGAACGTGTAACATAATTGGTATACATTATGACCAATTGTATTAAATTACACAGCCACCAGTGGTTATATATCACTTGTGCAGGTATTACACTTATGTCTGTTGATTAGATTTTTTGTTGTGTTTTCTTTGTGGCTTACCAATGTATGATCATCCAGAAATACATTTTAAATGAAGAATCACAGGGTGTATGTTGTTTTAAATGAATCCTTTCTCCTGAATGAGGATATGATATTTCCAAGCCTTTCAACATTTTATTGGAATTACTGCATTCTAAGCTGGAAAAGTAGCTTTTGGTAGAACCAATTTTATGGTCCAACATCCTTCAGTGCACATGTCTTAATTTGCTCCTCCAACTAACACTACTACTAAGCTGGTATGCAAAAAAGGATCATTCCTAAAGATATCTCTTCCATCACCATCCATAGCTAAAGATAAAGCTAGTGACCATATCATACATTAGATGTTTTAACAAGTCTTTTCCTTCATGATTTTAGAATTTTCATTTGTCTGCCTTCAGCTTCTTCTCTGTGTATTGCCTGACACAGTCCTTGGTCAATGTCATTTCTTCTGTGCATAGATATTGTTCTGAAATATATATGATGCACTTTACCTGCCTTAATTATGAAAACAGTAAAGGATATAGAGACTAACAATATGAAAATAGTAGGCTTGTGCGCCATCATATTCAAAATCTAAGTAGTCAATTACTTTAATCACTGTTTAATTGACTAATTGAGTGTTTAAATAATCGATACACCAAATCAAATCAACTTTGGCCCTTGACAGAATTTAAAATAATATTATCAATAACATGGCTTTGCGCTATTGGACCGTTGTTCTAAGTTATTTGACACAAAATAGGTTAATTATTTAAATACCCCATAAATATGCAAAGCAAGACACCATGCTGGAGCCCTACATCGCTCTGAAGTCTGTTGATATTTTTTAGATTTCCATAAAATATTATTGTAGCTTAGAGTAAATAGTAGCAATTACAGTAAGAATTATAGATTAGTGCCTGACATTCATTCTTATATAAAGCTGTATTATGCTGCCTTGTTTAGCTCATTATGGGTATGTAGAGCGAGTTGACATCTAATGTTTACCACAGTAAGTCAGTTCTTTTTCTGAGAAAATTAATTGCATTTTGAATATAAGAATTTGTTTTAAGTAATAATTTCTGCAAAGCTGGCAATTTACCGGCTTGCAGTTTAATTAAAAGCAGCTCCTGGCCCACATCACAAAATTCTTCCTATAGACATGGCATGAAGCAGATGAGTATCCTTACATTGGTTTACAGCCTTTTGCACCTACGGGCTGACCAACAGATGCCCACTAATCATTTCTGATCCTTTGTACAGGAAAGATGATGTCAGATGAACCAATAACAAAGAGGACAGCAGTAATTGCTCCCAATTCCTTCTGACACTGGTTTTTAACACCTTGGTGCCGATTACGATCCTGGAAAAACCGGGTACGAACCGTCGGTCGGAGCGTTTTCTCCGTCCGACTCGTACCCGGTTGTAAAACTTTACAAACATGGAAGTACGATTCGCACGGAAACACCATTTCCGTCGGAATGGTAAAAAACACCGACCGACGAAAATATACATACGAATGTGATCCGGGAATGCTCCGACGTGACGTCGGGACGCTTACAGGCAGCGTTTCACGACCCAGGAAGTACGATTCGAACCGACAGCAGTCCGGACGGCAGCAATATTTTCACGGCACCCAAAAAGTGCCAGAAAAGCGAAGTACGCCGCGAAACAACCAGATCAGGGGGCCCGGTACGCGCCGTACCCCCCCCAACCCCCGTGAGTACGTGTCGAACCCCCCGTGTATGTACACCCGTGTACGTTCGAGTCGTACCCCCCGTGTATGTACACCCGTGTAAGTGTCGAACCCCCCGTGTATGTACACCCATGTACGTTCGAGTCGTACCCCCGTGTATGTACACCCGTGTACGTTCGAGTCGTACCCCCCCATGTATGTACACCCGTGTACGTGTCGAACCCCCCCGTGTATGTACACCCGTGTACGTTCGAGTCGTACCCCCACCCGTGTATGTACGGTGCGTACCCTACGCGCTGGGGGTACGCACCGTACATACACGGGTGGGGGTACGACTCGAACGTACACGGGTGTACATACACAGGGGGGGTTCGACACATACACGGGTGTACATACACGGGGGGGTTCGACACGTACACGGGTGTACATACACGGGGGTTCGCCGCGTACATACGGGGGCTGGGGGGGTGGTTAGGCGCGTACATACGGGGGCTGGGGGGTGGTTCGGCGCGTATGTGGGCACATGTCTACATGGTTGCAATGGGAGTTCGGTGCGGACGGTGTTTTTTCCATACGGTTGTGACATCAGACGCACGGGATGGATCGTACTTGCGCGGTCGGACTTCACTTTTCACGTTTGTACGGTAAATCGTCCGGGGAAGTGTCGGACACATTTTACGACCCGAGGACGTGTGGGGAATTATTCCCAATGCGACTCGTATGGAGTTTTTCCCATGCGAATCGTACTTGGCAGTTTGTACGGCACTTGTACGATTCGTACGGTAAAAAGACCGGATACGAGTCGTACGGGGAACATTTTTCCAGGATCATAATCGGCACCCTTGTCTTCTCTTACAGTTTCTTCCTTTAACCTCCAATCCAGCCTCAGCCACTGCTTTATTTCTGGTTCATCCCGCTGTGGTTTTGTGCCTTTAATATTTTTGTTGTTTAGCCTTTTTGAGCCTAGAGTAGCTCGGTTATTTTACAGAGCAGACTAGATACCTAGATTTGCCTGATGGATCTATTATCTGGCCTTTTTACTGGTAAACAAGTATTAGGGAATCACTGAGAGGTGTAGTGCCAGTGAGCAACAATATACAAAACCCACGTGAGCTCCTGCACTTTTCCCTTCCTACCTACTTTTGCTGCAGTCTCCCATATCAGCAGGAAATTATCCAATCTACAAGTGAGTCACTTACTAGGGCTCAAATCAGAAAAATACCCTGCACATACCAATGATATTTAAGAAGAGATGCCAGACAAAAAAAGAATATAGACTTGCAAGTCCCTATCAAGGGGTTATCCACTCCCCACCCACTGGGTTTCAGATAAATGAAATACTGAGCTGCAATGTCATGTATCGGTTGAGGAATTGTTAGACCAGAGGCTAGCACAAACCTAACCCAGTGCCAGTGTGCAACGGAAATCTATCTATTCTTTCACCGATTATGGTACCCTTTATATCGAGTTTTACAGGTATTTTGGATGAAACCCTATAAACTATTTACATTTTAGCACAATGCAAAACCCCATTGTTATTTGGAAAACCTCAGTCACGGAGGGAAGGTGGTAACAACACAGTCCCCTCCATCTGGCACAACTCACACAATTATTGAATTGCATCCCCTGACTGGAACAAAGGAGGCAGAACCTTCAAACATGTCCATACCAGAAGTAGATGGGAATGATCATGACTGACATTTGTGCTTTAGTGAAAAGAGACAGGGCCTAGGAATAATAGGAATAAGAGAAGATAGAACAACAGGTGAACTGCAGTTCACTTCTTTGCCTAGAAGTGAATTGTTGCTTTCACATGAGTAGCAAGTTTTAATGGCTACCACCTTGTAAAGTGAGGTTAGGGTTCCAAAAGTCAGATAGTGAAAAGAAAGGAGGGGGTGATTTTGAGGCTGCATTATTCTACACCAAAAGAAAACAGCTTTTTATTTTTTAAATTTCTGAGTTTTATACTGCCCAAACTTGACCCGAAGGTATCAGAGCACTATATATGAGCAAATGTTGTGTTACAGACGTACACATCCATAGGTGAAGCCTGAACTGCGCTTGCACTGCAGGCGATCTGTTGTATGTGCTTTGTGGGGTCTGACAACTCCTTAGCTTAGAATTGGCTTTTGTGTGTGCCATTAAAAAATGCTAGCTTGCAAATGGCTAGCAGTTGCTGCATCTTCCACCTTTTCTCTGAAGTTAACGCCCAGGAAGTATTAGCTCGGGAATGAGCAGGGACGCGCACGCTGCGGCATGTGAAGTCAGCCTTCACCCGCTTGTTGAAAAAGCAGCATCTGTGTAGCGTAGTCCCCGACCAGCAGATGATGTTTTTCCAATGAGGTCTCCTGCGTGCCTTTAAGTTGTTCTTTTTGTTAATTCCACATTGTCAAGACATGCTGTAAAATGCCACATGTCACCGCCGCAGCCTCCCGTCCCTCCCCTCGGTCTGCCCTCCTCACTCCGGGGCATCTCCCTTCCACCATGATGCCGGGCATTGCCGCTGCCTCCTTCTTCTCCAATAGCTGCCTGTTCAGGGGCTGCGGGAAGCACTTTGCCACTCTGGCTGATCTCATCGAAGATAGTCATATCGGGTAAGTGTGACCCCACAGCCGGGAGAGCCCACCCACCACTACCATACCACTTTGTTTTCCGCTGTGTACGGGAGAGTGAGCTGCCGTTGCACCCTCCCACTGTGCATGCGATTTAGCCTCCTGAACCCTAGGGGCACCAACGGCGTGTCCCCACTCCACGGACATAGCCCCTCCCTGGTGAAACATTACTGCACCTGGGGGAGACCATTGCATGCAAGATTGGGGAGGACGGGCCCACCGGCCACCTTGGTCGCTTGGCTCCCCAGAGGCAGCCATTTCGCTTCCTGCGTCCTTTCACCATGGTTGCTAAGTGTGGTGAAGACAGCTGTGCAAGAGGGGGTTGATAGCCCCGTCCGCACTTCATCATGCCCCTCCTCCTACCCACGTGTGTCTGTGACAGGAAGCGCACGGCCCGAAAGAAAGGCAGCTCGCACAACTGGCCATGGTGTCGACCGGTGCCACGGCTGGCTGTCAGGGTAGGCCCTGGCTGAGGGCCACTACCTTAGCGGGGATGGGGTTGGAGGTTCTTTGGGGGCAGGGCTGCACCAGCTCAGAGGCCATGTCACCACCTCACCAAATACGTGCAGCGGGGTGGGCCCATATCAGTGGCCAGAGAGGCAGGACAATGCTCAGGATATGAGATGGATGCAGCTGGTGCCCTGGGAATGATGTTGCATCTTCTAATTACGCCTATGGGTAGAGATGGCAGTCCCACGTTGATAAACATTTTCACCTGCAGAGTGTGTGTATTATCTAAGTCAACAATATGACACCCTAACCAGACCTGTGTGCTCCAGCCATCAACTCACAGCTCTGACTACTATTCAGTCACAGAGGGCCCTGTAAGCAACCATCCCATGCTCGCGGCTCCGAATGCATACTTGTGCAGGACTCAGGACACCCCTCCATACACTAGCTCAGAAAGCACATCCTTGAATGCACATCTCTCTAAAAGTTCTGGGCATGGGCTGTTCTGCGCACGGCTATAAGTGCAGTCTTCCCCACACTCAGATATTAAAGCAAACCTGTCCTGCACAAAATTGAATGCACATGTCCTTCCTAATTTTATCTCTGAAGACTAATATACCTGTCTGACGGTTTCAGTATATACAGGGTTATCAACCTACAATCGGAACTCACAGGTCTGACATGCAGTAAAGTCCCACACAGGCCTAAATGTACACGTCACTCGCATGCACATTTAAGCCTTGAAAGTATATTTTTGCCACAGCGCTTCACAGTCACATCAGGTGGCCGACACAACTCTGACTGCATGCCCGTAATGCACAACTGTAAATGCAAGCCTTCCATGCACTCCGGTTGAGTGCACACTTGCTCCCATTAGGCCTCTAAATGCACGTCTGACCTAGTCAATATTGCATGGATTGATCAGGTGACCTCACAGTTTTGAATGGGTATCCAACACATACATCGGTAAATGCTGACTTGTCACACACAGCTTTTTTTCCCGCGCATGTCATCTTTATTGACCCTCCTATCAAAAGCTTTTACTAATCAGCCTTGAAAGATCTGAAATTAATGGTTCTTTGCCACGGCAATTAAATCAACTCTACTTGTGTCGGACTCCTATTAAATCTTCACACCATTTTGTCACTGCACTCCTAAAGACAAAACGTTGTTAAACTGAGTCAAGTCACTTTTGGTCGAAGGAGCCATTGCCCAATTAACTTCACAAGAAAGAGGTAGATGGGGGGTTGGTAACTCTCTACTTTCCTTCTAATGTACAAGTAAAAAGTCAGTTTCTGTTCTGCTCTCGACCTACGAACTGTCTACGGTACGAAAGCACCGCTCTTTCAGAATGAAACAGTTACTGGGCATTGCTTCAGATCCTCTTCTAGGAGGAATCCTGTTGTTTGTTGACTCTCTCGAGGATACATGTCTGCATGTACCCCTCCACCAGAGGTTGTGTTGCTATGTGTAGACATGTTGCACAGCAAAGTGTAGGTGCACTCCTAACTGAATATTATTTTTTGGCACTAAACAAGAGATTCTGCCTGAAGCACCCACTTAACATGCACACTTAGTTCTTTGTACTTAAGTTTTTCTTCTAATATTTGGAAAGGTACATTATTTCTTCAAAAAGATGAGGTGAATTTGCTCTTACTTCTGAATTTCTTTCAGTCGATCACTGTGCCACATGTGAAGACCTATTATCTTACTTATTTGAGGATCTCTAGATTTCAAAAGTATTTCCAGGTACAAGGGATGGCGGCAACATGCACAGAAATGATACCTAGGTACAAGCTGCAATAGGTCTTGAATTTGCGAGAGTTTGAGCTATTGGCATTGTAAATGACAATGCCTTTCATTTATTTGTTTTGAAAACCTGCAGGTGGTGCCTTAACACTCACTTTGTACTTAGAGTTGTTGCTTACGAGATGCAAGGCTGGCAGTACCTGCGTCTCTTTTACTGCCAACCTCGCTTCTCGTAAGCAAGGACTATAAATACAAAGTACATGTTTATACACTGCTTGCCAGTTTTTAAAACACATAAATAAAAGGCATTGTCATTTACAATGCCAATAGCTCAAACTCTTGCAAATGTGAGACCTATTGCATTGCAAATGGTTGTTTTTTGTAAGGCACAGGGAGATCAAGTGATTTGCCCAGAATCACAGTATGTTGAGCGTCCCTTGCCGAGACTCGAACCAATTCCCCAGCTACGAGGTCGACTGCTCAAGACGTCAGCTTACATCCTCTCCTCACCTGTAAAAAGTAAACGCTCACACTAGACTTACTTAATTGTCTAACAATGAGAAAACTCTGATACACTTCCTTGTGTCTAGTGTAGGAACAACAGGCCAGTGTAACATTCCATCTTCTATTTGTATCCCTTGTGAAAATCAATGTTTCATGGTTACATAAAGAGAGGTAGAGACTCAAGCTTCAACTAACGACCCTAGAATGCTCATAAAATTAGTGACATGGCTTCACTTCATATGAAGTCAAAACAAACTATGCCAAAAACTAAGAATTAGAGAATGTGGCATCTGGTTTATGATAAGAGGAACCTCATCACCGCCATGGTGCTTAAAAATGGAAAATGTGACCACGTGATGTTCTTGGAAAACAACCCTGTCACGTCTTTAGAACATTTTTGTTCAGGATTATATGTGGTACTAGGACCTAAAGTTTGTTACGCTATGTTTAACTGACTGGGACTTGGCATTGATTTGTATCATGATAGGATGTGGCTGTAGTAACCTATTACTTTTTAGAGGAATGGTCTAAAACGCATGAAGTTTCCACCAATTAATAATCAATATGAAGTTAATCACCTAAAGTGGAACATGCACCCAAAATAATAACAGGACCAAATCTAAATCAAAATCTAGGGACTCATTGCGAGCCTATTACGACAGTAGTTGCAGCTGCTACTCTTTCCACTACAATCAGTGATGGTCACAATTTTCAATACAATATCTACTGAGATGAGCTTGCCTATTGTGCTAAAAAAAATAGGTACTCTTTTCTAATCTAGCTTGTCACCCACTGTCCATTAAGAGGTGTTTAGGGATTTTGTCTACAGTATTCACTTCCCGTTCTCAAAGATATAGAATTGGGCTTATTTTTAAAAGGTTATCTTCCAAGGGCAAGGCTAATTTGGAAAGAGATAAAGGCTGGTCATAACTGAAGTCTCCTCCCTTTTCCTATAATGAACAATGATTGTAGCAACTTCTTAGTTGGTGGTTCTACCCTCTTGTTTCCCAAAACTGTTTATATTTTCCCATTTATCAAGGACTATCATCCTGGGATATCACAATTTTGGGCGAGTTCAGAAAATGATTTCAACAACCTCACTTCACATAACACCCCTAATCCCTACATCTGACTCATTTTGTGAGTTCAATTGATGTACCCAATTATGTTCTGTTGATCCAGGCAACACTTGGATCAGAACTCCTGGGTTGTAGGCCACTGCTGAATTTATTCTCATTAAGAGCCTGCTATAGCGATACATCACTATCTTTAACAGTTGAGGCAGCTAACTTTCATAGACATTAACAGCTAAACTAAAGTTTGGCTGACACATAGTTCTGTTTATAGTCTGGGAACCTCAGCCTGAACACTGGGGCATGATCCTAAGATTGTGTGTGACCACACTGTAAATATCTTTCCTCCATACCAAATCTAATAATTCTGTAAATAACTGTAAGGGCAGTAATACTGGTAGATTAGCAAAATAAAGATATGGTAAAATCAGGAAAAAGTAGTTTTCCTTATAAAGAACCCAGTGAGCAGGTGTCCTCTGTTCCTTAGATCTATCTGTCCTCTTTCCAGGACTAAGAGTATCAGGAGTCATAGATAAACAGGTGGATTGCAGACACCACAATAGAGGCCAACCCACTCAGAATTCCAGCAAATAAAAGAAAAGAGACCAGTCGCTTCCTTTAAACTACTATAGCCCTCTCCAAGCAAAGGGTTATAGAAGTAAAAAGATCTCACACTGGTCAAGTCCATTATTTCTGTGCAGGCCAAGAGCAAAGCTTACATTGTTATAGCCATAGGGAAAGGACTTTCCAGCGGGAAATTTCAGTTTTAATATTTATAACACTTTCTATATTTTTA
Source organism: Triturus cristatus (assembly GCF_964204655.1). NCBI lineage: Eukaryota > Metazoa > Chordata > Amphibia > Caudata > Salamandridae > Triturus > Triturus cristatus. Next base: position 464,124,083 of record NC_140584.1, on the reverse strand, counting down.
ATTCACAAAGTCAAATTAAACTTCTTTTTTGAGCTCTCTTCTTTAAATTTTAACATCTCAGAATAGAGGGTGAGGTGGTATATTCATGGAGAAATCTAACCATGCCATTGGTGGAAAATGTTAGCTTCCCTTTAGTATTGCGATCAGACCACTGCAGCTGCCAGGGAACCGCTGTTCACTGGCAGTGGCGCAGCTGTCTTAATGCAGCAATGTGCGGCGGCCCACCAAGCATATTACATGTTTCCTCTCTGCCATAGTTTTCATGGCGGCTCCTTCTCCTTGAAATCTGTGATGGGGAAGAAACACAGATGCCTCTGGGCCCTGGAGTGCATGCAGTGGCACAACATGTGCCCCCCTGTTGCATGCTCCATAGTTACTGCGCGGCATGGACCTTATAGTCCATGCCACGCAGGAACTGTTTTTGGCATTCCCATTGTGGTGCCCATTTTCGGAGGCACTGCTGTGGAAATGTCAAAAAGAGCCCGTGAGGCACAAGGAAACTTGTAATCTGGCGGGTGGCCACACCACAGGTTTGGTGGTGCAGGGGCGGGCCACGGGATGGCGGTCCACTCCCGCACCACCAAACTCGTAAACAGGCCCAGGATGACCAAATTCCAAAAGTTCATCTGGGAAATTTGAAATGGCAAAAGTGTCAAATCAATAATTTTACTTTTTGCCCCTGAATTTGTTTCATTCTGTGGCTCTGGGCAATTACTGATTTATCTGTGAGCAATTTGGGCCTTATGAGCAGCAACAACTGCATGTGTCTTTCCCTAAAACATGAGAAATATGTTTTTTATTAAATTGACATAATTTATTTTTTGTAAGTCTGATATACACATATGATACAGAAAAAGTTCACTGTATTTTAATTCATTTTTATAATTCCATAGAGGGACTCTGGTTGCAGTATAGACTTTTTATTTGCATTTATTGGTGCTTGGAGGGACAGGAATTATGGTGCTTATAACTGTTTTATCCTAATTATAGTTGGAGATTTTAATGCAAAGATTGACTCAGGTCATAATATAGTTAATCCATTTTTCCCACCGAACTCTGCAGGGTGCCAGACTTGTATGGATGGTAAAGGTATTACATTTCATAGTCATCTTTTAAAGTTTGGTAAGTTACAACTTAATTTTATTTACATGACGGAACTCTGAAGAGGTTGAGTAAAACACATACATAATTACATATGCTTACATAACATAAAAATGCACTTAATAATTTGATTCCTAGAAAGACATTAAAATCCAGGACAGCATTGAAGCAACAGTACTATGGGCACAAAAGAATTAATACACATTTAAAAAACACTTAAAAAAGTAAACAATTCTAAAACAAAAAAATTCATTAGGGGCGCATAAGTGTTTGTATTGCCTCTGAGGCAGAAAATATGGGTAGCTGCAAATATATGGGCCTCAACCATTTTTGGTGGTGTAGTAAAGGCATTGGGCAGACAAAGAGAACATGATTCAGGTCTTGAATCCCATCTTGACATTAATTACATTCAGCAGAAATTACATACTAATTGGCCATAAAGGGATTAGGCGATAGAAAATGCACAGCCTCAGCAAAATTCAGAGGTGTCTCAACCCATGAGACACATTCCAACTAGTATATGGTTGCACTCTGTTGGCTGAGATGGAGTCTATTACATTCTGAAAACCCCTTTTTTTACGGCACCCGTACCTGTCCAGGCAAAAGCTTCTTGCCCACCTGGCTTGTTTTAGCATAGCTTTTAATTATGATGCTGTTAATGCAAGAATCAAGTTGGAATCTAATTGGCGCAGATCAACAGCATATGAAAGGTTTCTGAAGATTAATGACTTTTCTTTTATGTCAAGGCAGCCACTGAAATTGCAGAGTTAACCGAAGAGGTGTTTCTTAGGACTCGTCCTTCCATCAGATCTAAGTAGTCCCATTTAGCTACTTCAATCTGCTCCAATCTATAGAGCAATGAGGTAGGAATTTTTGGCAGGTCAACCTCTAAGAAATAGGAGAAGTGTCTTCTGTCAGTCGCTCTCTAAAGAGAGCCCAAACCATTAGCCTGAGACTGAACTTTGCTAATGTTATTTTCAATATGGGCCTTGTCACTAAGATTCACACACATTATGTTCCCCAGAAAGGTGAAGGATTTTACTATTTCTAACTTTTGGGCAGCTAGGGAACATGACAAATTACAATACTTATTTTTTCCCATGGAAGAAGATGATTTTACTTTTTGAGATGTTAAGATTTGAATGATGATTATCAGCGAACTGTTGCAATACATGCAGATGTCTATTTATCCCTTTAGGAGTAAAGTTCACAATTATTATGTCGTTGGCATATAATAAACAGCCTAAACAGCCTATTGCTTTTCCACCAATTATCAGAGCTATACCCTCACTCTGTAATAAGTGGACAGGAAGGTCCAAAATATGTGAAGAAAAGAGTACCGGATCTAGGAGGCACCTTTGTTTTAGACAAGTTAGAGTTGGTTTTCTTAGAAAGGCCCCAGTCTCTGCCTAGCAGTACTCTGAACCAGGTAGAGAACTGGAGAGCAATCACTAAATCTAGAAGAGTGCCTGGCTTACCCAGTCTTAAGAGTTTTCTCCACATCAAAGATCGATCCACTTTCTCCAAAACAGTGGAGAAGTCTATAAAGACTGCATAATTCACTCTTCCTCTTACCGTTTCATATTTTTCTTTGATCACCTGGAGAGACGCTATATAATCAATAGTTCCATGTTTGCTTCTGAATCCAGTTAGCTCCATAGGTAGGATTTTATTATCTTCCGCCCACTGGTTTATCTGGGTCAAAAGGCATTTTGAAAAAACTTTCCCCACCACATCTAGGGGGTTGATCTGATGATAGTTCCTTGTCAGTTTTTAATCTCCCTTCTTAAATGGAGGGATTATAATACTTCCAGTCCAGGAGGGGGGCGCGCCAGCTCGATTTCTTTTCTGGATGGAGGGTCATGGGTGTGTATACCCCCTTCTGATGTGGACAGATGAACCTCCTCTCCATTTGCTGCCTATAAGTTAGAGATAAAGTCAATCTCTAGATCTAATTCTTGACCCACAGCCCTCTGCTACTAAAGTCTAGAAGGACCACGTCTGTCCCTTAACAGCAGCTTCTCTTAGATCGACCTAAAGCCTGTCTTGTTATATGGACCTTTAGTCAGCTCCTTCACCTCTTTAATAGAGACACCCTAACTTTCCTAAAAGGAGAACATAAGACATATTGTTTCCTGACTAGGGCATTTATATTGCCATTTATTACGAGAATCAGCAGGGGAATCAATTTAAAATTGCCCTGGGGTGCTTTTCGATTGGCACTTACTACTAACTGCTTCATGAACATACTGAAACTATCCAATCCATCTTCTACCCAAGCTTTAAGATTTACAAGTAGAGTTTCTAGATTACTTTTGTAGGCCAGCAATCTTCCTATGGTCCTGTTGTGTTTTCCCTGTTTTTTTATTGAATTTAGATGAGGATCTATCAAACCTCCACGCACTAAAAGGAGAGGAGGCATATTTAAGCTAAGGGAAAGAAATCAACAGACAATGGTCACTGATGGGCATATCCATTACATTTAAGTCACCCAACAGATAAAACATAGTACAACCGACCACCAAGTAATCCAAAATTGCCCTTCCCCTTGGAGATTTATGTGTGCATTGTGCGGAAGAGTTCGAGGGTAGTCTCCCATTGGAAATAATACCATCATTGCTTTTCAACTGGTCGATTAGGAGCATCCCTGTCTTATCAGTTAATATCTTTGGAGGAAAGGCAATTGGAGAGATTTGCAAGGGCTTCCTCTTTTTCATCATCACATAGTTGGTGTAAGGCACAATTAGATATTTTAGAGTTTAGATCCCTGTAGGAATAACACTGGCCATTTACTTCTTCAAAAGCATTTATTAGTAACAGATGTTCCCAGCAATATCCAGCCGCCACACACAGCAGCTCCAAATCCAAAACTGAACATTCCACACTTATTTCTACACTCCATTCCATGCTCCTCTCTACATATCGTCCCCCTTACAAAGAAGCAAAACAATAATAAAAGAGCAGCAGCCAAAACAAATTAAAAAGAGGAACATAAACAAACAACAAACTCTTACTAGCTCAAATTATTCCACAAAACTAGATCATGAAATCTCTCATAACTTTACTTTTCATTAATAAATATATGTATCCATGAAAATAATCAGACAATGAATATGCATTAAGATCCTTCTACAAAGTCTCCCCTTCCCTCTGGTAGTTACTAATCGTACATACATTTCCCAAACTGCACACCAAACCATCTTCCAATTCAACCACATTCTGCTTCACTCTAGTGACTTTGAGTGGGTGTGAAAATGTGCTATCACCCTTCCTCACTATTCCTCCTTTTTTGTTACTACCCAGTCACCCACTTCTAAATGAATTTCCCTCACTCCTCTTTTCATATCACAATGTTCCTCTGTACATTTCTGTTTCCTGGCAGCTTCAGTTTTAAATGCCTCATGGCCAACCCACACAAGATCTTTGTTAATACACCAAGCAGGAATCTCTTTCCTACCTGGTTCTCTTCCCTTCATAGAGACAAAGGGGGAAACCCCTGTCATTGAATAGGGCATATTTCTGTGTGCCCACGCCAATTTCCTCATCTCATTTCTCCAAGACAACCTATTGGCCAATGACAATTGCAAATTGTCTATAATCATACGGTTTACTTTCTCAACCATACTGTTTGCTTGCGGCCTGAACAATGCCATTCTTTCATGGACATTGCCCCACTTTATCACAAACTTCATCTCTCCTTTATCAGAAAGAATGATTTTTCTGCATACCTTCTTCTAGAAAATCTACCACCTTTCCAGTGTGAATGCAGTCTAGTACTGGCTTAACCACAAACCACTTAGTTTGATAATCCACAAGAACAATCATGAATCTGCACTCACTTCCCAATTTGTTTATTGGATCTAGCAAATCTGTAGATAACCTTACCCATGGTCTTTTAGGTAGCTCAACACATTTTAGAGGAGGCTGTCTTATAGTCTTTACCTTATTGCTGTTTATAACAGCATAACAATGTTTGACCACATCCTCCACCATGTTTGCAAGCTTAGGCCACTAATATGATGTCTCATCCTCCTTTTAGTCAAATTTCTACCAGAATGGCCTTCATGTGGTAAATGAATGATGCGATTTTGGACATCCACAGGAGGAATGATGTCATTCCTTCTCATCACTTTATCTCCACATATGTTCAGTTCATCCTTCAAACACCAATATTCCTCTACCTCAACATTCTGATACATTTTGTGAGTCTATCCCTTCTTCACACATTCTTTCAGATCCCTCATTGCCAAATCCTCATTCGCGGCAATTGCCTACTCCTCCTTGATCAAGGCAATTTCTTTGCGATATTCCAGCTTCTCACTTACATCAATTTCCTCTCCTAGTGCACTGTCATTTACAGGTAGCCTCGACAGGCAATCCACCCCACATACTTTAGCTTTTTAAGGTACTCCAGCTAAAATTATATTCAAGAACTGACAACTTCCATCTGGAAATTCTAGGCGTTACATTTCCTTCCAGGCCCTTACCAACTTTGAACAAGTGCACCAATGGCCAAGGGTCAGCCCTAATCTTAAAGGGTAAACCTCATAGGAAGTATGTAAAATGCTTGATTCCCCAGCAACATGGCAAGCCTTCTCTCTCAACTTCAGAGTAGGATTTCTCCTCACCCTGTAACCTCCTAGAAGCAATCTCTACTATTCTTTCCTTGTCCTTCACCACTTGGGTTAATATTGTTCCTAGCCCCACATTGCTGGCATACATGGTTACATAGGTTTTGGCAGTAACCTCAAAATGCCATAGAGAAGGAGCTGATATGATTTTTTTCCTTCACTTGTTCAAAAGCACTCTCACATACATCACTCCACTCAAAGATACATGTTTCTTATTAATGTTCTCAAAGGCTCAACCACCTCAGTGAAATTCTTCACAAATTTTGAACAGACTCCGCCAACCCATGGAATGATTTCAATTGATCCTTGTTCTCAGGACGTGGTGCATCACTTATTCCTTGGACAATACTTTCCTTTGGTTGGATTCCTTCCTCCAATATCTCATGTCCTAAATAAGTGGCAGATTTTTTCCTCATCTGGCGTGTCTCTCTCCTAACCATTAAACTACGTTCATCAAGTCGTTTCATCACTTCCACAAGCAACTTATCATGGTGCAACTCATCCCGCTCAGCAATCATCACATCATCCTGAAAGCACCATACATTTTCCATGTCATCAAAAATGTATTTCATTACCCTCTGAAACACTGCAATACCAGACAAAATGGTATCCTTAAATAACAGAAAGTGCCAAGAGGAGTAACAAATGACGTGAGGTGTCTAGAGTCTTTGTGTAACTTAACTTGGTGATACATTGCTGACATGTCAACCACACTGAACACCCTACCCTCAGCCATGGCAGACAACGTTTTCGAGATATTTAGGAGCGGTTGCCATTCCAACCATATGTTCAGCTTGAGGTCTCTTAAATCTGCACACAGTCTAATCTTGCCTCTTCCATCGAAACAACTACTATCAGCACCAACCACTCTGATAATTTTATGGGTTCAATAAATTCCTGCGCCAGCAGTGTGTCTAATTCCTGTTGTAAGGATTTCCTCACTAAATGAGCTATGCTTCTTTTTGCTTTGTTTTATATATAGCAAACTTGACCCGAAGGTATCAGAGCACTTTACTGAGCACCAATTACGTTACAGATGGACTCATTAATTTTTGGCAGGCACAGGAAGATTAAGGGATTTGCCCAGAATCACAGGATGATGAATGTCCCTGCTGAGACTCAAACCCAGTTCCCTAGCTTTGAGGTCGATCACTCTAGCTCTTCTTCTTACACTACAGTAAATGCTCCTTTTCTCAAGATAATTGTATGTGAAAAACCTTTGAGCAATCCTAAATATACAGGGATACCTTTTTACCACATATTTTTCATGTGCATCTACTTAGTTCACTTGTTGCAGCTTCTTAGTAATTATCATAACAGGCTTTGTTGTGTTGGGATCAAGAATCTTTCCAAAATCCTTCTGGTGCAGCCATCCTAATAAATTCAGACCAAAGTCAGTCATGTATACACAATAATACATTTTTTTCTTCTCAAAATGAATTGTCATCCATTTCATTGCAAAAATGTTTAAAAAAATTCCACCATAACCCACAGCCTTTATGTCAGAATTTGACCAGTCTTTTGAACCTACCACGTGCTGACAATGCAATATGTCTTTAGATATCAGAGTATACAGGTCATTTAATTGTACAATACAATGCAACTTTTCTAATTTGCCTTCACTTTCCTTCTTTACCTCATCAAACTCATTTGCCAGATTACATTCCATATTTCTGTCAATCATCTCTCCAGGAATCTCTTTCAATAGTTCATCCTGAATGGTCGACACCACCTCCCTGATGCTCTCACATACATCATCAACTTCTTTTACTCTAGCTAAGGGGTCTCCAACCGGTTGATCGTGAGCTACCGGTAGCTCGCCGAGACCCTGCCAGTAGCTCGCGCTGCATGGTAATCAATTTAGTAGCCCTTTAGTGTTATTTGGGGTATTAGGTTGTTTTCAGGCTCCGATGCCCACCCTCACCCAATCCAGCTGCTCAGATTGGCTTGAGCTTAGCTGGGGCAGGCGGGCCGAAGAGGATGACGTTCCTCTCCTTCCTACGTGATCCGCGTCTCGTGACCATCTCTAAGCGCCCCCTGCCTTTTCTTCACTGGCACCGCACTGTTGAGTCACGAGTGCTACGGGTGCCAGTGCAGAGCTGCAGTAGACATGGCAGGGCAGAGGAACTGATTTGCAGGTCGCGCAAGCAGTAGAACTGCCGGGACCAGCAACATCTGCCCTTTTCAGTCCAGCCTGCCACCTTATAATAATTTCCACAGAGCAGCAGGTAAGCCGTGTCAAGAGGCCTCTCGAGGTGTTAACACGGATTCGTTACTTTTGGTGCAGGGATACCAAATTAGAGAACCCGCGGCGTAGCGTTAGCATTCTGGAATGAAAAAAACCCACTTCGCAATGTTTGTCAGGCCTTATTTATGTTTCCGAGTCACACACTGCCCAGTGTTGGCCCCCCACCCCCCTCTCAAGTTGCTGAATGGCACCCTTGTGGGTAGGCATCTCTAAGGTATTTCAAAGTGTACATTCCGATTCTCTTTGTTCAGCTTTGTATAATGTTGATTTCCGATGGAAGAATATTTCTCCGGTGACTTATGGACTGTTTGTGGCATTTGTTTTAATTAAGCTCTTGATATCCAAAGCGTGGCATATCATTCAGAATCAAGCCTAATGATGGAATTTGACAGGAATATTTCTGCATCCTGGAGGTTAATGCTTCTCATCTGCTGCAGCTATTAAAGTTAGGAAATCTGGAACAGTGCAGGCTGCTCGGCCCGTATGCATCAGTGTTAGCGAACAGTGAGTGGAGTTTGAATATTTTGTATCAGTCTTTGAGCAGCAGGCAAGCCATGTCAAGAGGCCTCTCAGAGGTGTTAACACACATTTGTTATTTTTAGTGCAGGGATACCAATTTAAGTAGAGAACTCGTAGCGTTAGGATTCGGGAATGATTTATTTTAATTTTACAATGTTTATTTCAGGCTTGGTTTATGTTTCAGAGTCAGACAATGCCCAGTGCTGCCCCTCACCTCCTCTCAAGTTGCTGAACAGCGCCCGTGTGGGCATGCATCTCTGAGGTATGGGTCAGGTAAAAGATGGCCTGCCTTGGCAGTATCATTCTTCTTGCTGCTACCGCTGTCTGCCTCCTCGACTAGAGCCCCCAGGGAGCTGGTGGTAGTAGTGGTCACACTCGAGGAGGGCACGCAGGGTGTACCAATGAGCCCTTCTCTGGCTCAATCTATGTCACAAATGCTTCCAGCCAGCGCGTTATGTGTGCTGAGGCGGGGGCCATAAATCAACAGCTTCCCCTGATCATCTTTATTTTTCAAATGTATTATCTTTTTTATTTGTTTACAAATAAGGCAACTGCTGGCATCTTGGCTTTATGAGTTTATACCAGGAGTATTCTCCTGAAAGAACAACAAAAATGTTGTGCAACACTGGGAGCAGAGAGAACCAGATGCTGCCATGCCTGGGTAATGACCTCAGGGCTGCTTGGAACATTGCCAGCATTGACTCATGGCCCTGGTTGCAGGCCCGGCGTGGACAGAGCACTATTTGAGGAAAGGTTGAGCTATTTCGGGATTGCAGCATGGATGGGGCACTACTTCCATATGACTGGGTCATATGTTTAATTGGACCAATGTACTCGCTACTGCGTGACTGGGCAGTAGTTGGGTTTGCCTCGGGCTCAGGTAAAAGAAGCTACTAAAGGAGGCACTTCTGTTGTCTTTGCTCCACATTCTGGATCTTTTTCATGCTCTAAGAATGAACTGCCAGTTTAGCGTGTGCAGCAAGGTGGGACTGGCTAATTTAAATTTAAATAAAACTATTTGCTGGAATTACCCCCTTGAGGTGATCTGAAGAGTGTGGGTTCCAGTCAAAAACAACCACGAAAATACAGTGGCTGTGAGAAATGCCCACATTTCTGATCATTTAAACATGCCTGGTCTGGAGGGTTTGCTAGCTGACAGCCAGAGGTGTTCCACGGCACTCACTCATCACATAAACCGGGCCTGAAACAAACACACAAGAAAGGAGGGGGTGAAACAGGCCCATGGAGCAGCAGCAGTCCACCCATGTCTGTCATGGTGGCTCATCCTCTGAGCTCCAGGTGCTTCCCCACTGCTCATAGGCGGATATTTTAAGCCCAGGGCTGCATCAGCAGGGTCCAACACTAGGTCCGAATTTCCATGTGGTCCTCACCAGTTCTACATTTCCAGTTGGGGTGAGAGTCTCGTGGCCAGCTCCCCCTATCTCCAGCTATGCATTGCTGAGATGCTGGCGATGTCATGTCTCTGACCCAGGCCACAAAGCTCCCTGGGCTGTCACCAACCAACCCTGGCCCTCTTACATCAGGGGCGGGGATGTGGCTTAGCGATGGGCCTCTTGATGCCCAGTACTTCATCTCTTTAAGTAAGGAGCCACAGATTGTCTCGCCGTGAATAGCAGAGTAATATTCTTCAAGCTGGAGGAATGTACTTTTCAGGGGAACAGTCTGTTATCTTTAAAATGTCTAGACTTGATATTGTCTTGTTCAGGTTATTAATGGTAGGTGTGTGCAAAATACACATCATTTCCTTTCACGCAATTAGGTGACATTTTTGAAAAACTACTAGGTCAAATCACACAAAATGCAAATATGCCATTTAGCGCTATAGTAACTTATTATGGGGGGCATATTTAGGTAACTTTCACACAGCGCAGCAAGCCATCTTACTGCGCAAAGATAAAGGGCAGGAATGCACCATATTTAACATTATATGATGCATTCCTATCCTTTACCTGTACTGGCACACAATCTGCTGCCAAGTGCCAACACAGGCACCCCTGTGCCATGGTGCAAGGGTGCCTGCGTTGCAGACAGAATATTTCTGTGCAGGAAGGGGCACCTTCTTGCACAAAAACAATCCTCTGAGGCATTTGCCCTCTTTCTACGTGTGCTGCAGCACACATTTAAAAAGGGAAAAAGAGGAGCAATAAAGGTATTTCTCCTTGTTATGCCTCAACTGGGATGGCATAGCCCTGATTTTGACGCATTCCCAGGTCCACCACTAATGGTGAATCTGAGAATGTGCCAAAATCTATGGGTTGATGCTTGGTAACACCCATGCTCCACTCATGGAATGCCTCCCTGGGGCAGAGTATTGCAACGCAGCGATTTGCGCTGCCTTGCCTCCATGTATCTATGAGGCCATTCAAAGCCAGGCTGGGTGGGTATGCTTGGCCTCATACATTTTGTACGGTGCACACTCAACTTATGCATTTCAAGGTGCTGTCATGCGTGATAATGAAGAAAAGGGAGGCACTGTGTTGCAGTATTATTAGCGCCTACTAACCCAATGTGTGGCCCTGATGCACTTATCTACATGGGCAGCAAGCTGTACCATGTAGGGTGAGTAGCTGAAAGTGTTTTCCTTAGTTTGTGATCCTATGTGGAAATTTTTTCCAAGGCTTGTCTGATGAACACCAAGGTGCACTTACTTTATTTATTATCTGATAACAGATAACATAATAAACGTTATCATGTTATGAGACACACCGTATAGCAGTGTGGTCAATGATGAGGTGGGAGACAGATATGCAGTTACAGCTTGTGCTTTTTCAGTCTGCTGACCGCTTTGAACAGCTCTCTATAGGTCCCATTGGTATTTCTTGTGATTGTAGTAGTCTGCTAGCAGCCTTATCTGGTTACTACCGAGGTCAGGATCCCCTAGTTTGCTGAAGAGGGGAGCTGTGATTGGTCCCAGTTTTTGTGTTTCATCTCAGGTCCTTTGTGAAAAACAGTCCTCCTGTGTTCATAATTAAACATAGCTAAGGTGAGTTAGTTATCTCCCTTTCCAACTGTGCTGTTTAATTTACCAGCATGGCTGCTACTCACAAATGGTCTGCAATACAACATTATTAAAGGTGTCCACATGGTATTCTTGCCTGTTATGGATTGGATGTTGACTTTATCAACATTTTTACTCTTGCTTACAGACTTAACAACCTTAACAACTAATCATGGATGAAGAGCCAGGTCCCGCCAAAGGGACAAAGAGTAAGACTTACTACTTCCATCAAGAGTGGGAGAACACATTTTTCTTTACACTAATTAAAGACAACTGTGTATGTTTAATCTGTGGAGCAAAAGTTGCAGTGGGAAAAAAGGGCAATGTTGAGAGGCATTATTTGACAAAGCACATACATTTTGAGAGGAAGTTCCCTAAAGGAAGCAGCCTGAGGTCACAAAAAGTAAACAAACTGAAATCTGCATTGCAGACACAGTAATCGTTTTTTACAAAGCCCACGATGAAAGCCACTGCGGCAACTGAAGCATCCTTCATAGTTACTCATCAGTTGATTAAGCACAAAGCAACATTTTCCGATGGAGCCATTGCGAAGGAATCAATGCTTCTAATGGCCAACTCCTTATTCAACGCCTTTAAAAACAGCCCTGAAATTATGTCTGCCATTTCAGGGGATGTGCAGTTAGGGGCAAACACTATGACAAGAAGGGTATCTGCATTATCGGCCAACATGATAGAGCAGTTAGAGCGCGATTTAAAGACATGCAAATATTTTTCTCTTCAATGTGATGAATCTGTTGATGCAAGCGATATTGCACAGTTGGCAATGTTCGTTAGAATGGTTTTTGAAGATTTTACTGATAAAGAGGGATTTTTAACTTTGTTACCTCTGAAAACCACAACCAGAGAATCTGACATCCACAATGAGGGGAAAAATGATTTTGTGAAACAAAATGTCCCATTGAAAAAGTTAGTGGTGATAACCACTGATGCTGCACCTGCAATGATAGGGTGTCATTCTGGCTTCATTGCCAATTGTAAAGCAGATCCAGATTTCCCTCCATTATTGAACTACCATTGCATTATACATCAACAGGCAATATGTGCCAAGGTAATGATGTTTGATCATGTGATGACTCCTGTTGTTAAAATTATTAATTCAATTTGTACAGAGACCAAGCGGCACCGAACCTTCAAATTGTTCCTTGAAGAACCATCAGCCGAGTATGGTGACCTTTTACTGCAAACTCAAATCCGACGGCTTAGCAGGGGAAAAATACTGCAAAGATTCCTTTCACTATTGCCAGAAGTCAAAGCTTTTATGGAATCTAGAAATGAAGATACCACACTTATCAAACACTCAATGGTTGCTTGATTTAGATTTTTGGACAGATGTGACAGAAAAATTAAATGTATTGAACTACGAGTTGCAAGGCAAAAACAAGACAATAACCAACATGGTAAGTTCTGTGAAAACATTCAAATCAAAACTTAACCTTTTCATACAGCATGTACAGAAAATAAAGATGCAGCACTTTCCCTCTGTGCTCCAAATCCTTTCAGAAAACAAAGCTGAGGCTGAGCTTCTGGACATAGAAAAATACAGTAGCCTCCTCATGAGGCTTAATCAAGAGTTCAGTGTCAGATTTAGTGATTTTGAGCAACTAGAGCCCTGTGTGATGTTCACTTTAAACCCCTTCACAGAATTGGATGTTAGTGACATTTCAGAGAACATTAGTGTGCGTTTGAACCTTGACTCTGCCACAATGGAAATGGAGACTGTCACACTTCAAAATGACATTGAATTGAAATCAAGGCAATCTGACATTAATTTCTGGAGTTTTGTGGATGCTGAAAAGTTTAAGAACATCCACACAGCTGCATTGAAACTTTTTTCCCTATTTGGCTCTACCTATCTTTGTGACTCATCATTTTCTATTATGAACTTCATAAAATCTAACTTTTGCACATGTCTGACTGACGAACATTTAAATGGCTCCATAAGAGTTGCCCTCTCAAGCTACACCCCAGATTACAAGGGATTAGTGGACACCATGCAGTGTCAAGTCTCTCACTGAAATAATTTGAATGCATTCGCAATCAATACTTGTTCAATTACAGTTCCTGGTGAAATCCCAAATCTAGGTATCTGTTTCATTACAAACACCAAGATTAAAGTCGCTGCAGGGAAGAATCTTCAGCGCCCAGTTTTTTTATTAGTTGAACAAAAACAAAGGAATGTGTACTGCAGGCCTGTTTTACAAAGGCAAGAAAAAGTAGATGGAGAGAAGAATCTTCAGCACCTTTTCAAATTTGCTGCACAAGAAAAAAGCAGTGTTTGGTGTAAGCCTGGTTTATTGAGAACAAGGAAAAAAGATAGCTATAGAGAAGGATCTTCAGATCTTTCAAAAGTCCTTTTGTTAGTAACAGTTAATAGTTGAACAAGAACTAAGCAATGTGTACTTCAAGCCTGGGTTTCAGACACCAGAGAAAAAGTAGCTGGAGAGAAGAATCTTCAGCACCTTTCCAAATGTTTATTTGCTGCACAAGATAAGAAAAAAACAGTGTTTACTGGAGGCCTGGTGTATTGGCATCAAGAAAAAAAAGAGAGCTAAAGAGAAGATTCTTCAGCATCTTTCAAAGTTCTTTTTAGTTGAATAAGAACAAAGCAATTTGTACTGCAGTCCTGGTTTACTGACACTCCTAAAAAGTAAAGAGAGCAATGAGAATACAACTGCGAACATGACTGGTGCCATAAAAACCTCAAAGTCAAAACAGAACCTTCTGAAGAATTCAGAGCTGAAGTTCAGCTTATCTGGCAACTGAAAAACACAGCGATCCTGTCAAAGCTACAGTAGAAGAATCCATCTGCAATTGTGATTCAGCAAAGCTTTGTAGAGGCTGACTGCCACACACTGTGACTACTTCACTACTATAATGACTACTTCGGAACTGCACCTGCCAGGCTACCAGATTACACAGCATTAGAGGACATCAGACAGTTCCACATTGAAGGTAAGATTGCTCTTCGTGTTTGTTTGTTAATTGAGCTGCATTACAATGATTATTTCAGTGACAGCTATTGAAAGGTATTGATTTTGAAGCTATAAATTGAAAGGTCGTAAAGTGGTTTGACAACACAAATCCAAAGTCATTCCTTTCAGTGTTTATAGGGAACTGTTAAGTATTGTGGTCAAACCACAGTATGGGCTCTGAAGAAATTAGGCTTAGCATCAATGAAACTGGATGTGGGAGGTCTCTTGAAAAAATGCGCAAGTTCCTTGGGGTTTAATAGCTCACGATTTTCACTGACCAGAAGTAGCTCACACTACTCAAAAGGTTGGAGGCCCCTCTTCTCTAGCTGGTGCAGATCTCGCTCTGCACACTTTGGCAAAGTGTATTTATTTGCCATCATTATCACATCTAACCCCTCTAGCTCTACACTTAAAACTAGTAGCAATGTGACCCGGAGATCCACAACAATACACCAATACCATTTTATCTCCCTCGCTCTAGATAATTTTTTTACACTGGTATCCAATTTGTCCTTTTTCGCCTCCTACTTTGGACAGGGACACATGCTCTGTTCACATCATTGATCAATTTAGAGGATGTATCCATTTCTTTCAGCCATTTTGCTGCCTGCTCCATTCTCTTTACTACTTGGATGGCCTCTACTGAAGTAGGATTCTTCGCTTACAATTTCTCCCTTACAGTTTTGTCGTTGGTACATCTCACCATTTGATCTCTAATAAGCGAATCACACAGGTTTCAAATTTACACATCAGGAACAATCCTCTCAAAGCTGCAACATATGTGTCTATGCCCTTTTCCATTTTTTGTACCCTTGAAAAGAACTTGTGTCGTTCCATCACTACATTTCCCTTTCTAATTAGTGTAAGTCCACATTTTGCAGTGACATGTCATAGACATTACTAGGCTGACCATCCCCTATACCTAGAGACCTCTCTGGAAGATCTTCATATAATCTCCTCCCCTCTACTCATAAATGATGGAGTAAAATAGCTTGATGCCGTACAGGGCTTGATGCCGTACAGGGCCATATCTGTCTCCACCAATTGCTAATATATATGTGAAAATCACCTTCAGGTGGATCACCAGGAGTAGCAAGGAAAGTCAGAGATACTGCCATTACTTGATCATTCATTTTACCTAAGGAGAAAAATGTGCCTGTAGGGAAAATGTTAAATAAACAGCTAAAATAATTAATTAAAATAAAAAGGTAAAATAATAATACAAAAACAATAAGCTACCACAACAATCTAAAACAAAAACAATTGTGTTGAGGGTGTCTTCCCACACATACAATTAACCATATGTCCAGACTCAGCCCACCTGGGAGACCAATAGTCTCTGGTATAGGCAGTATGACAGAACATATGTCAGAATTTGTTGATATATTTCTGAAACCCTTAGTCACTAATTTGCCTTCTTACATAAGAGACACCATGGATGTACTCAATAAACTACAGGACTTGAAATGGGAATCAAATATGAGTTTAGTAACACTAGATGTGGTAGGCTTATATACATGTATTGAACATGATAAGGGTGTGCAGGCATTGAATCATTTTTTGAGTAGTCGCAGTGCAAGTTTGAGAGAACATTCTAAGATGTTAGTAGAAATGAGTCAAATGATTTTGAAGAACAATTTTTTTCTTTTTGAGGATACGTGGTTCCATCAGATCAGGGGGACCGCGATGGGCTCCAGGTTTGCTCCCTCTTATGCCAATCTATTTATGGGATGGTATGAGAGGGAGCATGCCTGGGGTAGGAATGCAGCACAATGGACAGATCATATTTTATTCTGGGTTTGTTTTATTGATGACGTTTTAATGATTTGGAGAGGTAATTCAGGTGAATTGAATGAATACTTGCAGTATTTGAACTCGAACAATTTCAATATTAATTTCACTATGAAACATGATTTTGAAAAATTAGAGTTCTTGGATGTGGAACTGTTTGTTGATGGGGACACCATTAACAGCAGATTATTTAGAAAAAATACAGCTACTAATTCGATATTGAGAGCAGAAAGTGCACATGCGGGCTCAGTGACAAGGGGAATTCCTTATGGTGAAATGGTAAGGATTCGGAGGAATTGTAGCACCGAAGTGGACTTTATTAAGGAATTAGAGAATCTTGAGAAACGCCTAATAAACAGAGGATATCAGCAAAAGAATTTGGTAAAGGCTAGACAGAGAATTTTGAGGGTATACAGAATGAATACTTTGAAACAGAAAAAGAAAATTCAGTCTACTGGGAGAATTGCATTTGTGACCACGTACTGTTCCCAACAAAATCAAATTTACAGGGCTCTAGGAAAGAATTGGGGTCTCTTAAAATGAGTGACAGGCTTGATGAATGTAATTGGAGACAAGCCGGGGATTGTATTTAAACGCAGTCCTACCATTAAGGGAATGGTGACTAGAAATTATATAGAACCAATTACTGGTGGGGGTAGGACGTGGCTACCACCACCTCCGAATGGTTTCTACACTTGTGGCACCTGCAATGTATGCAATATGGGTATTAATAAGATTAAGGAGTTTTCATATAACACAAAGAGGAAATATCCCATCAGGGAATTTATAAACTGTAACAGTACGGGGTTCATTTATGTTATAATTTGTGCATGTGGAAAAGTGTATATTGGTAGTACAAAGCGCAATTTAAAATTGTGAATACAGGAACATAAATGGTCAATTAATAATGAGGATATCAGGTCACCACTGTTTCAGCATATTAAGGCGGTACATCCACTGAGTAAATATGTAAGGTTCCATGGTATAGGAAAATAGAACAAGGACGTAGAGGAGGTAACTGGGAACTAAAGATCAGACAGGAGGAGGCACGATGGATTAGTAGGTGTAGAACAGTGGAGCTGGGTTTAAACAGCGATTCTGAGCTCCACTATTTTTTGGAATAAAATAATTCCAGTGGTATCCTCTGCAGTATTGCTAATGTAGATGGGTTGTGATTGGATTATGAGGTGGAATTTCTAGCAGGAATCGCAATAGATTGCGGCCGGTATTGGTGACAGAGGGCGTTTGCCAGGTATGATTCTTCAGTGTTAACCAATTTTGTAAAATTAGGGATCTGTCCAGGAATACACAATACTAATTGTCGTAAGGATCCTTTCTAGATACTGGTCTGTTGATGTATTGAATAGGTGTTCCCTTATCTTTGTCCTTCATGGATGTTAGGTGAGGCTAAATGGGTCGGATAGGGAACTATCTGAGCCCAAATGTGAATGAGGCGTAGTAACTAGGAACAATAATTAGCTTGACATTGTCAATAACAGTATTAGCGAACAGGAATAGGCGTCCTTATATATTTTTATTTTTATTTATTTTTATTTTTGTTCTTCACGGACGTTGGGTGAGGGTAATCGGACCAGAGAGAGAGTTACTTGAGCCCTTGTGTAAATGAGGCTTTGAAACCAGAAATAATAATTGATCGGTAACGTTTAGAAAGATATGCAGATATTGCTAGAAATTTGATGTGGTTAAACGTGATTTGATTGGAGGTTTAAACTGGTGGCCTAGAATGGCAACACCCAAATGGGACATGGTAACGGGACTTAGAAATTGGAGATAATGATTGGTCGGTAATGTTTGGAATGATACTTAGACATGGCTTGAAATTTGATGTAGTTGACGTGATTTGATTGGAAGTTCACACTGGTGGACCAGAATGGAAACACCCTGGTTACGTGGTTTGGAAAAACGGAGAAAATGATTGGTCGGCAATGTTTGAAAGACATTCAGACATTGCTTGGAATTTGATGTAGTTAAACGTGATTTGATTGGAGGTTCAAACGGGTGGACCAGAATGGAAACACCCGGAGAGATATGGTAATGAGGTTTGGAAATCGGAGAAAATGATTGGTGCTTGAATCCTTCAAAAGGAGAGTTAGCGGTATCAGGCTACAGAGCTAGGCTATCGGACCGGCTGCAAGTCACAAGGGTTTTCTGTTGCAAGGTACGTGTTTGTAATAGGGCGTTTTATTTTAATTTTGGAGGATTGATAGTAGTGATATTAATGTGGTGTCTTTTGGTTACATTTAAAGTTAAATAGTCAATGAACAGGAGGATAACAAACAAGTTGAATTTGCAATAATATTGATGGAAGCTTGGAGGTTTCAAACAGATAATGGCGATTATAAGCAACTGAGCGGGATCATTGGATCAGATGTGGGAGTTGTGAGGACATAAGATTATAGGTACGATAAGGAAATTGGACGTGTCAACTTGCTAATGGAAGGATGGAAAGGATTGTTATTACTAATGTATCTTTTGTTATATATTTTAGATTAATCAATCGTATACAGAAGGATTGATTGGGATAAAAATAAAATTTGGTGACAATAAACAAAGCAACGGAAAACTAAGAGGTGAATTAAAGTAAAGGAAAGCATAGTTGTGCAAGGATTGTTCCATGTAATATGAAGGTGAGAAATAATTATTAGAGAAATGCAAGCTTTTGGATATTATTAGCAGGAGGGGAGAGGTAGAGTGGTTTTATGACAAAAGGGTCAATTTTTAGAAAATATAAAATTGAATTGGAGCTTATATCTTTAAGTTTGATAATAAATTGTGAGTTCTTAAATGAATGTTGATTTTGTAAACAGTTATATTATAGGCAGGATGTTGTGGGTTATCCTCTCTGTAATGGAACACGTGAAAGGAATAATACGTCCATGGGTGGGACCAAGGGCACAACTGGAAAATCAGGGGTCAAAGTAGCGATTAGCTCATCACTAGAATGGAAAATAATTGTTAACACTGTTCGATCATAAATGGATATTTTTGATTTTTATTTTAATGATTGTATTGTTCAATAGGTATATTCTGTATACTAGGGATACATTTCTTGCTTGTATAGGTACTTAGTAAGAATCATACATGGAATAATGGAGAGTGATACGATATTCATTTTTCTTTACTCCTTCACTACAGCCCTGATGATGTCCTAGACAGGACGAAACGCGTCAGCTGTATGGCTATGTACATTGAGCAATATTCACTCAACGGATTTATTATATTGTTTGAAATTTTGAATATTGTTAGTTGGAATTAATGTAACAGTTGTACATGTAAAGGTTTAGATGAAAACCAATGTATTAGTTGATTGGAATACTATTTAATGATTGAATAATTGAAAAAATCAGGAAGGAACAATATTAAGAAATATAAAGAATGAGAAATAAAAACAAATAATGTTGTTGTTGTAGTAACTTTATTTCGGTCAACAGACCATAAAAAGTACAGAAGCATAAAAAGAAACAACAAAAAACATTTAGAATAATTAGGTTAAAAAGTTCTGCCTAATACGCCACATATACAACAAATAGCAAGAAACAGCAAACACAATGGGAGGATGGGTATCATAAGTCAATATCCTGCAAGCCTGTGTGTAGTGCAAAAATCCCAGATTCCTACAAATAGGAATCAACCAGCGTTTTCTGGATACAGAATAGGCAGGACAAAAAAACAAAACATGAGAAATATTCTCAGTATGATAGGTGCATGCAGGACAGACTAGAGTGTTTGATTTAGTCCACTTCGAGGTAAAAGATCTTATGGGAAGAGTGCCATAGCGCAGCTGAATATACAGCTTACGGGCAGCTGGGGGTTCAATTAAGTCCATGAAATCCTCGGCCCTAGGCTCTGTTTTTATTTGAAGGAACTCAGATGATAACCTACCCAAGGAAGATGAACTAATTAACGTCTGAAGATTTAACGTGTGGATGAGAGAAAGGAGTGTCTTCCTAGATATCCCAGCACAATTGGTCTCCGGCGTGTCCCATAATCCAGGGAAACCAAGCCGAGTACAAACTGCACTAATATGCCTAAACCAAGGGATTACTTTGGATCTAAGGATAATATAAATTCATTTGTTGTACTACAACATTTATTTGTTTATATTATGTAATATTACTCCGCTCCTTTCCATTATAATTCAAAAACCTTTATACTTGCTGACTTCTTTTTTGTGAATATGAGGAAACTGTGACATATATACAAAGAGTTACTTTCCAGTGTTTCAGGAGCCCTTTCAGAAGTCCTCTTTCCGTGGCAATTGCCCAACAGAGATGACAGAAGTGGATACGCCCTCCATGGAACTCATGCTAAGAGAGGACAGAGGCTTGATGTCCTAAACTCCCTGAAAATAAGCTTCAAGTAAAGTTACTAATTGAAATTAAATACACAAAAGCCACCAGGCACAACTGCTTCAACTTCCGACTGTGCATGTGATATACACCATTGTTTCCCGAAGTCACATGTAGGGAAAGCACTCGATTTAGCAAAGTGGAGGCACTCAGTTCACGGGCTCGGGATTGTGCTCCATAGCAGCTTGAAGGCACTCAATTGATGTGCCTGAGCTTGCTCTTGGTAGCAGTGTGAAGGCACTCTATTCATGTGCCCGAGGTCAGGGTTGTCACACTTGCCATCATGAGCTCATTCCTCTCTCTCTGGTAAAAGTTGAATCACAGTGACATACTTTATGCTTAATTTCACAGTTTCAAGTATTTCAAGTAACATGTTTCTGGTCAGAAATTACCACCGCACACATACCGCACAAACAGTTAAAGAATTTATAAATGTGGCCATTGCAGATTTCCAAGTAAATACAAAAATATCTGCTGTACCTATAGTTATTTTATAAACGCATCTAAGTCGTTTCTTAAGACAGAAAAAACCACTCTATCTGGACCGTGTAGAGATTACAAAACACATAGAGATAGGGTATTAATCCATGTTTTAATTTCGACCTTATTTGAAAAAGACTTATTTGATGAATACGTAAGATTTATACATTACACCAACATTTTTATACAAACAAAACCAAGGACCTATTCGTCCTGCAATACATTGGTACCCATGGACAATCTGTGGAATAAAATTATTCACACATACTCATTCATACTAAGACACATTCATACAATGTAACAAAAGACACATGACCCTAAAAGCTAAAAGTTGAACAAAATACAGGCCCAAAATAATGGTAGGCGAGTCTTCTTAAGTGTAAAGCATACACAGAGGGATACAGAAAAGAAGAATGGCATATGGTAAACAGAATGGAGTAACAAGAAAATGTGTTCTTGTAATGTCTTAATAAATCTGTGTGGTGAACAATCCAGTTCAATATGCCGACGCGCGTTTCGGTGTAACACCCCCTTTAACCGGGGCAACACCTTCTTCAGGGCGAGAAATTATTCAGACATAAGTTCCATGGGACCTACCAAGTGATAAATAACAATTAGTGAACAAAAAACTATTAATTCTAAACATATCCATTAGATAATACTGATTATTCATAAAGTTGCAACATACAAAATTCATCTAAAATGAACACTGGTCCAGATACATGAGTGGTTGAGCATTGAACATACTAATTATATTATGAACGTTGCACACATGATAGAAAATAACGAACAAAATAGCCAAGATACGAGAAAAATTTGTAAAGGAAAACACAAACAACAAATGGTTTAGTCATACTAGCAATCAATCAAAAGGATTCCTGGATGTATAGCTTAAACTGGATACCGTTGCACAAAATCTGGTAAACAGCATTCAGATAGAAACAGTAAATGAACATTTTTTTGAAAATTCACCATGGTGGTGTGTCCCCATATATAGTTTGGGAAATAGTATCAACTAAGAGATGGGTGAGTTTCGAGTACAGTTACAAAACATAAAAATTACAAAAGATAGGGGTGCTACGTCTGCATGAAACTAATGATTAAGTAAAGGAAGATGAGAGACATGCTCACCAAGGGATCAGTCGAGAAGATAAGAATATATATATCTCTCTCTCCTTAAGTTTAATGACACAACCTCAGTACTTCTTACGGTGAACAAATATAGCAATGTAGTGGAACTTTTCAACTTATTGGCATGCGAGATCTAAGGAAGAGAGTAGATCAGGAAAGATTAGCATTTCAGACATAAAACAAAGTTTGTTAGATTTGTAATGTTTATAGAGGGAGACAAAGGCCATGTCCCTGGGACTTAATCTACCTGAAATCAGCGGTTTATAGGTGTTCTCTGTTTGCACTTTTTAGGCAATGAATATGAGTCAATGAGTCTGAAATACCAATGAAAACAAAATAGGCTAGTGAAGGTCTTTTTTTTATATATAAATCATAGACCAATGTAATAAGCGAGAAACTTAAAGATGTAATTAATCACCTACTTAGGTTTTTAGAGAAAGCACCTCGTGATTCCGGCTCGATGTGCACCTATCCTCACGCTCCCAAGGTTGGTGAGGAAAAAGGAAATGGATTCTGCCACAGCGTCTGGTAAGCGAAACAAAATAATTCGAGTTAGCGCTCCAGGACTAATTGCGGGGTCAAGGTTATTTCTAATCATTGCCCCGTATAATATGCGAATAACTCAAAAATGTAATTAATCACCGTTTTAGGTTTGGGAAGACATCTCGCTGTTTCGGTTTGGCGTGTGACTGGGGGAAAAAGAATTGGATTCCGCCGCAGTATCTGATGAGTGAAATAACAAAACAATTAGAGTTAACGCTCCAGCGCTGATTAAAAGAACGAGGAAACTGTTGTCTTGGCCATTCTACCTATTTTCTAAACGCTTACCGGGGGGAAGTTTTCTAATGCTTTCAGTCCTTCGCCTCGGTCCAGATACGCAGATCAATGTAGACGCTGCTCCGCATGATATGCGAGTAACTCAAAAATGTAATTAATCACCGTTTTAGTTTAGGGAAGATATCTCGCTGTTTCGGTTTAGCGTGTGACTGGGGGAAAAAGGAATTGAATTCCGCCGCCGTATCTGATGAGCGAAATAACAAAACAATTAAAGTTAACGCTCCAGCGCTGATTAAAAGAACGAGGAAGCTGTAGTCTTGGCCTTTCTACCTATTTTCTAAACGCTTACCGGGAGGAAGTTTTCTAATGCTTTCAGTCCTTCGTTTCAGTCCAGATACGCAGATCAATGTAGACGCTGCTCCGCTGCTGGTCCGCTGCTTTCTGCGAAGCGAGCAAAGACCAGTTTGATTGTGAGCAGCTGCTTATATACCGGCAGGGGCTGTGCACAAATCACGTCCTAGGGTAGTGTCAAAGAGGTGGCTATGGATTCTGGAGAGACTTCGGAGTGAATTGTTTTAAGGTCACAGCTATGATGGCTGACGGTGATGCGACAACTAACCAGATACAATAGTTTCTGACAGTCTGCAATGCAGTCGACAACAGAAAACTCGTGGTAAGGGCTCAGATGGATGAGTTAAAGAGCCCCTTATTGAATTCAATCGGGATACTTTGTTTACACCCAAGGAGGAAGAAAACAAGACGGAAAAATTGATCTGCGTATCTGGACTGCGTATCTGGACTGAAACGAAGGACTGAAAGCATTAGAAAACTTCCTCCCGGTAAGCGTTTAGAAAATAGGTAGAAAGGCCAAGACTACAGCTTCCTCGTTCTTTTAATCAGCGCTGGAGCGTTAACTTTAATTGTTTTGTTATTTCGCTCATCAGATACGGCGGCGGAATCCAATTCCTTTTTCCCCCAGTCACACGCTAAACCGAAACAGCGAGATGTCTTCCCTAAACTAAAACGGTGATTAATTACATTTTTGAGTTACTCGCATATCATGCGGAGCAGCGTCTACATTGATCTGCGTATCTGGACCGAGGCGAAGGACTGAAAGCATTAGAAAACTTCCCCCCGGTAAGAGTTTAGAAAATAGGTAGAATGGCCAAGACAACAGTTTCCTCGTTCTTTTAATCAGCGCTGGAGCGTTAACTCTAATTGTTTTGTTATTTCACTCATCAGATACTGCGGCGGAATCCAATTCTTTTTCCCCCAGTCACACGCCAAACCGAAACAGCGAGATGTCTTCCCAAAACTAAAACGGTGATTAATTACATTTTTGAGTTATTCGCATATTATACGGGGCAATGATTAGAAATAACCTTGACCCCGCAATTAGTCCTGGAGCGCTAACTCGAATTATTTTGTTTCGCTTATCAGACGCTGTGGCAGAATCCATTTCCTTTTTCCTCACCAACCTTGGAAGCGTGAGGATAGGTGCACATCGAGCCGGAATCACGAGGTGCTTTCTCTAAAAACCTAAGTAGGTGATTAATTACATCTTTAAGTTTCTCGCTTATTACATTGGTCTATGATTTATATATAAAAAAAAAGACCTTCACTAGCCTATTTTGTTTTCATTGGTATTTCAGACTCATTGACTCATATTCATTGCCTAAAAAGTGCAAACAGAGAACACCTATAAACCGCTGATTTCAGGTAGATTAAGTCCCAGGGACATGGCCTTTGTCTCCCTCTATAAACATTACAAATCTAACAAACTTTGTTTTATGTCTGAAATGCTAATCTTTCCTGATCTACTCTCTTCCTTAGATCTCGCATGCCAATAAGTTGAAAAGTTCCACTACATTGCTATATTTGTTCACCGTAAGAAGTACTGAGGTTGTGTCATTAAACTTAAGGAGAGAGAGATATATATATTCTTATCTTCTCGACTGATCCCTTGGTGAGCATGTCTCTCATCTTCCTTTACTTAATCATTAGTTTCATGCAGACGTAGCACCCCTATCTTTTGTAATTTTTATGTTTTGTAACTGTACTCGAAACTCACCCATCTCTTAGTTGATACTATTTCCCAAACTATATATGGGGACACACCACCATGGTGAATTTTCAAAAAAATGTTCATTTACTGTTTCTATCTGAATGCTGTTTACCAGATTTTGTGCAACGGTATCCAGTTTAAGCTATACATCCAGGAATCCTTTTGATTGATTGCTAGTATGACTAAACCATTTGTTGTTTGTGTTTTCCTTTACAAATTTTTCTCGTATCTTGGCTATTTTGTTCGTTATTTTCTATCATGTGTGCAACGTTCATAATATAATTAGTATGTTCAATGCTCAACCACTCATGTATCTGGACCAGTGTTCATTTTAGATGAATTTTGTATGTTGCAACTTTATGAATAATCAGTATTATCTAATGGATATGTTTAGAATTAATAGTTTTTTGTTCACTAATTGTTATTTATCACTTGGTAGGTCCCATGGAACTTATGTCTGAATAATTTCTCGCCCTGAAGAAGGTGTTGCCCCGGTTAAAGGGGGTGTTACACCGAAACGCGCGTCGGCATATTGAACTGGATTGTTCACCACACAGATTTATTAAGACATTACAAGAACACATTTTCTTGTTACTCCATTCTGTTTACCATATGCCATTCTTCTTTTCTGTATCCCTCTGTGTATGCTTTACACTTAAGAAGACTCGCCTACCATTATTTTGGGCCTGTATTTTGTTCAACTTTTAGCTTTTAGGGTCATGTGTCTTTTGTTACATTGTATGAATGTGTCTTAGTATGAATGAGTATGTGTGAATAATTTTATTCCACAGATTGTCCATGGGTACCAATGTATTGTAGGACGAATAGGTCCTTGGTTTTGTTTGTATAAAAATGTTGGTGTAATGTATAAATCTTACGTATTCATCAAATAAGTCTTTTTCAAATAAGGTCGAAATTAAAACATGGATTAATACCCTATCTCTATGTGTTTTGTAATCTCTACACGGTCCAGATAGAGTGGTTTTTTCTGTCTTAAGAAACGACTTAGATGCGTTTATAAAATAACTATAGGTACAGCAGATATTTTTGTATTTACTTGTGAATTTTCCCCTGCTGCTCTACCTTCATTTATTCAGGGGTTCCCCTTTTCTAGTGGTTTTTCCTTCATTGCAGATTTCCAGGCATTCCACTTTAAATATGATATAAATTAGAAGCCTAGCCAATTAGCAAGTCAATCCTTTGCCGAAATAGACCAGGGCGCCCATTACCACTGGGACTGTTGCCTGTCTTGTTGGGCACTCCATCCCCCATAATTCAAAGCGCCAGGCGGCACCAATGCATTTTCCCGCACCAAGAGGCACTAAAAGCAGATCTGGGCACCCGCAGCGTGGGAGCCCGTTACCGCTGGGACTGTTGCCTGTCTCGTTAGGGACTTCATCCCCCATAATTCAAAGTGCCAGGAAGCACCAATGCGTTTTCCCATGCCAGGAGGTGCAAAAAGCAGATCCGGGCACCAGCAGCGCTGGACCGGGTGTGGGCGCGCCCGGGCCGTGCACAGTCGATGCCCGGGCCAAGAGCTGGCCCGTCCATGGCCGTCAGAGCCTGAAGGAGGCTGGGCTGGGCTGGGCCCCCCCAACGCTGACTTTGGGGATCAAACGACTTGAGAATGTCAATATGCTCAGTGTCCGTTGGCACACGTTTTATTGCTTTACCCAATAAGGTACCAATGTATTTATTTTTTCAACACTCTTTACTTTTTAGTGGGCTGCTTCCTTTTTTGCTGGACTTTTTTGCTTTTATATGTACTCTTATATTGATATTGTTATATTCCTGGGAGAGTAGGCAAACGCAAGCCAGGAAAGGCTGTTAAAAATGAAACCCAGTCTAAAAAACTAGGAAATCTGGGAAGCATAGAGCTGGTACGGCTCAACCAAACTTGCAATCCTTGGCTGAAATCGATCACCTTATTGAGGAAGTTGTACAACTCCTAAAAACTAGCGGGATTAAAGTGAATAAAGTGATAGAGAACAGTCATCGGCCAATAGTTCCAGTGATGTTCAAGAAAAAAACGAAAGTTTGTGAACAACCAGATTCGATTACCAGCGGTGTTTGTGACTCACCCGAGCTTGTGGGAATCCTAAATGAAACAACCCCTGATAGGATCAACTCAAGTGGATCAGGGGCGATCGAGAGTTCCGAATGCCATTTGTATTCCAAAATTAATATAGTTGCTAATGTTCCCTGTCACAATCAATTTGAGCCACTGCAGTTGGATGATGAAGCCACAGGGTTACAGCCTACTGATGATATCACAGGGCCTCAAGCTGAGCACAAATATATAAATCAGGTTTTATCTACCAGCTTTGCATGTGTCACCTTCCAGGATTTGAACAGTCATTTTGGAAGGCTGGACAACAAACGGGACCACCTTAAAAATGTAATTCTATTACTATTGGACCAAGTCATCACTTTATCATCTACCCCCTATATGTGTGAACATGCTATAGTCTGCCGGATGGGGGATACTGAATCCATGCTTACATCTTAGTCTAGTATGACTTGCAAAATCCCCTCACCTTTGACACTAAGTTCTGCATCTCAACAGGAGATCCCTACTACCCATAATAGATCTCAACCGGGAAAACGGGTGTCCCAAGTAAGATGCTGAATAGCTCTCAACATGCAGTGATCAGAGCCCTTAAGGCCATTAAAATCAGAGAATTCATGGAGCTGTGTTACTAACAACACCTTCTGTATTACTCAGCCGAGGATGATGGGAGATCATTATCCTAGTGTCAGAAATAGGCTGCCTAATGTTAACTCTCAGCTGCTAACTTCCAATCCATTGAGGAGACCCTGTGATGATGATCGCCATTTGGATTCACAAGACTATCCACACTCTCCCCACCCTTATTCTATTTTTATGAAAGAGGTCCCGAAGCTGAAACTTGGCTCCTTTGAAGACCTCGAGGCTCTGATTAACAAAGCAATCTGATGGCTGAGAGTTGAGAGGAAATGTTTCTCAGTGATCAGATCCGGCATCGTGCTCGCTAACAGGTATACATTGAGCTCAACGATTTATGACTATATACAAGTTGCTTTTATCAATCAGTTACATTTATAAAGCGCGCTACTCACCCGTAAGGGTCTCAAGGCGCTGGGGGGCAGGGGGGGTCAGTGCTCGTAGAGCCAGGTCTTGAGCTGCCTTCTGAAGGAGAGGTGGTCCTGTATGGCGCGAAGGTGGCTGGGAAGGGAGTTCCAGGTCTTCGCTGCCAGAAAAGAGAAAGATCTTCCTCCGGCGGTGGCTTTGCGGATGTGGGGTACGGCTGCCAGGGCTTGTCCGGTCGAGCGTAGGGTGCGCGGAGGAGTGTAGAAGGAGACGCGGTGGTTGATGAGTTTTGGTCCGAGGTTGTGCAGGGCTTTGTGTGCGTGGGTGAGGAGTCTGAAGGTGATCCTCTTGTTGACTGGGAGCCAGTGAAGTTTCTTCAGGTGTCCGGAGATGTGGTGGTGGCGGGGTATGTTCAGGATGAGTCGTGCGGCAGCGTTCTGGATTCGTTGCAGTTTCCTCTGCAGCTTGATGGTGATGCCGGCGTACAGAGTGTTCCCATAGTCCAAGCCACTAGTGACGAGGGCGTGGGTGGCGGTCTTCCTGGTGTCGGTGAGGATCCAGCGGAAATCTTGCGGAGCATGCGGAGGGTGTTGAAGCATGCCGAGGTCACCGAGTTGACCTGTCTGGTCATGGAGAGGGATGAGTCCAGGATGAAGCCGAGGTTGCGTGCTTGGTCGGTGGGTTGGGGAGTGCTGCCCAGGGCGGGAGGCCACCAGGATTCGTCCCAGGCAGAGGGTGTAGGGCCGAGTATGAGGACCTCCGTCTTCTCTGTGTTCAGTTTAAGCCGGCTGTCTGTCATCCAGTTCGCTACTTCCTTCATGCCTTTGTGTAGTCTGGTTCTAGCTGAGGTGGGGTTGTTGGTGAGGGATAAGATGAGCTGGGTGTCGTCGGCGTAGGATATGAGGTCGAGTCCGTGTTTTAGTGCGATGTTTGCCAGGGGGGTCATGTAGATGTTGAAGAGGGTGGGGCTGAGGGAGGATCCTTGGGGGACGCCGCAGATGATCTCTGTGGCTGTGGATCTGAAGGGGGGGGGCGGACTCTCTGGGTTCTTTCGGAGAGGAAGGAGATGATCCATTCCAGGGCCTTGCCTCTGATGCTGGCGTTGCTGAGGCGACGTATCAGGGTATGGTGGCATACCATGTCGAAGGCTGCAGAGAGGTCCAGGAGTATGAGGGCCACGGTTTCTCCTTTGTTGGTCAGGGATCTGATGTCATCCGTGGCTGCGATGAGGGCGGTCTCGGTGCTGTGGTTAGCTCTGAAGCCGAACTGTGAGGGGTCGAGTGAGTCGTTGATTTCCAGGGCGGTGGTGAGTTGAGCGTTGACGATTTTCTCAATCACTTTGGCGGGGAACGGTAGGAGCGAGATGGGCCGGAAGTTTTTGAGTTCGGTGGGGTCTGCTGTTGGTTTCTTTAGGAGGGCGTTGAGTTCGGCGTGTTTCCATTTCTCCGGGAAGGTGGCGGTGGTGAAAGACGCGTTGATGATGTCTCGGAGGTGGGGTGCGATGATGTTGTCGGCTTTGTTGAAGATGTGGTGCGGGCAGGGGTCGGATGGTGATCCTGAGTGGATGGAGTTCATGATGCGGGTGGATTCCTCGGTGGTGGTTGGGTTCCAGGTGAGGATGGTGGTGTTGTCGGTGGCGGGTTCCAGTGGTGGGTTCGTGTTGGTTGTGGTGAAGCTGTTGTAGATGTCGGTGATCTTGTGGTGGAAGAAGGCTGCGAGGGAGTCGCAGAGGTCCTGTGAGGGAGGGATGGAGTTGTTTTCTGCGTCGGGGTTGGAGAGTTCTTTGACGATGCCAAATAGTTCCTTGCACTTGTGGGCGTTGTTGTCTAGTCTGTTCTGGAAGGCTGATTTTCGTGCGGCGCGGAGGCGTTGGTGGTGTTGGCGGGTGGCGTTCTTGAGAGCAGATATGTTCTCCTCGGTCTGGTTGAGGCGCCAAGTTTTTTCGAGGGTGCAGCAGTCCTTGAGGTCGGGGGTGAACCAGGAGTTTTTCTTGTGGTTGTTGGTGTTTGCTTGGGTCTTCAGGGGGGCCAGGAGGTTGGCGCAGTCGGAGATCCAGCTCGTGAGGTTGTTGGTGGCTTCGTTGGGGTCTGTGGTGCTAGTGGGTTGCTTCTGAGAGAGGGTCGATGTGAGTTGTTCCGTGGTGATTCGATTCCACTGTCTTCTTGGTGGTTGCTGGGTGTGGTGGTGCACGGTGGTCTTCTTGAAGCTGAAGTGGACACAGCTGTGGTCCGACCAGGCGAGTTCGGTGGTGTGGCTGAAAGAGATGTGTTTGCTGGAGGAGAAGATGGGGTCGAGCGTGTGTCCGGCGTAGTTGGTGGGGGTGTTGACTAGCTGTTTCAGTCCCAGGTTGGCGAGGTTGTCCAGTAAGGCGGTAGTGTTGTTGTCGGTGTGGTTCTCCAGGTGGAAGTTGAGATCCCCTAGGAGGATGTAGCCGGTGGACGGGAGTGCGTGTGGGCTGACGAAGTCTGCGATGTCTTCGCTGAACTTAGTGCGTGGTCCTGGTGGTCTGTACATGAGGGTGCCTCTGAGGGTGGTCTTGGGGTTGCTGTGGATCGCGAAGTGGAGGTGTTCGGCGTCGGGGAGTGAGTTGTCGACGTGGGTCGAGATGCGGATGGAGCTTTTGTGTGCGATGGCGATGCCTCCTCCGGTGCGGTTGGTGCGGTCTTTCCGGATGATTTTGTAGCCGTCAGGGATGGCTATGGCGATGTCGGGTGTCGAGGAGGGGTTCATCCAGGTCTCGGTGAGGAAGGCGATGTCCGGGTTTGTTGAGTCGATGAGGTTCCATAGTTCAAAGGCATGCCTGTGGATGGATCGGGTGTTGATCAGGATTCAGTCGAGGTTGTTTCCGGGGGAGTCGTTCTTGTCAGGTGCGATGTGTGTTCGTAGGCAGGTAAAGCGGCAGTTGCGGCAGGTGAAGGATCCGTGGGTCCGCTTCGGGGTAGCGCGGTAGCAGCCGGGCGTGCGGCCGGGGTTGAGGGCGGTGAGGGTGGTGGTGTCATAGGTCAGGCGGGGGTGGCGGATGGGGTGGGGGTCGTGGGGACCAGGGGGATGGGTGCTGGGTGCGGTCCAGGCACGGACGGGTGCAGACGGGCTTGCCTTAGGCGCGCCTTCGGCGTGCCAGCAGCGCCCGCTGCGCGCGTCCGCTGCGCGCGTCCGCTGTGCGGCCTCGCAGCGGCCGCCATATATGGGGTAGCCGGGGAGGGGGGGTCAGCTGGGAGGCGGGAGGCAGGAGGGTAGGTGGGCCAATGGGATTACGCTTGAGAAGTGCAAAAACGGCGGGAAAAGCGGGAGGCGGGCGGCAGGAAAAACGAGAAAAAAACGGCTTTGGGAAGGTGGCGAGAAAACAGGGGAAGAAGCGATGCGGACGACGAGAAAGGCGGGAAAAGGACGAGAAAAAAGGCGGAGAAAAACAAGCACAACGAGCAGGGGCACCGGGCGCACAGGGGGGGCCACGCACTCGGGGATACAGAAAAAAGGTGGAATTACATTCAACCAGGCAGTCTCTGAGGCAGGCACTCGAGGGTACAACATAGAAGGAGGGTACCGGGCACTCTGGGGCCACGCACTCGGGGAACAAGGAGAGAAGTGGGAGCGGCAGTCACGGGGGCACACAGGCAGAACTAGGCAACACTGAGGCAGGCAAGCACTGGTGGCGCTGCGGATGCGGGGGAGCGGCCTACCCTAAGGTCAAGGGTCGCTACCTCTGCCTCGCAGCAGCCGCCATATATGGGGTAGCTGGGGAGGGGGGTCAGCTGGGAGGCGGGAGGGTAGGTGGGCCAATGGGATTACGCTTGAGGAGCGCAAAAACGGCGGGAAAAGCGGGAGGCGGGCGGCGGGAAAAACGAGGAAAAACCGGCTTTGGGAAGGTGGCGAGAAAACAGGGGAA
Organism: Triturus cristatus; assembly: GCF_964204655.1. NCBI lineage: Eukaryota > Metazoa > Chordata > Amphibia > Caudata > Salamandridae > Triturus > Triturus cristatus. Next base: position 464,092,002 of record NC_140584.1, on the reverse strand, counting down.
GAAGCGATGCGGACGACGAGAAAGGCGGGAAAAAGACGAGAAAAAAGGCGGAGAAAAACAAGCACAACGAGCAGGGGCACCGGGCGCACAGGGGTGGGCCACGCACTCGGGGATACAGAAAAAAGGTGGAATTACATTCAACCAGGCAGTCTCTGAGGCAGGCACTCGAGGGTACAAAATAGAAGGAGGGAACCGGGCACTCTGGGGCCACGCACTCGGGGAACAAGGAGAGAAGTGGGAGCGGCAGTCACGGGGGCACACAGGCAGAACTAGGCAACACTGAGGCAGGCAAGCACTGGTGGCGCTGCGGAGGTGGGGGAGCGGGCTACCCTAAGGTCAAGGGTCCTTATATCACCCCATCTGGTCAAAAACTTTGTCAACTTCGAGTTATGCACATGTGATTTGCACGGGAGCCGAACCCTGGGAATCGCCGCCTTCCCTTGGAATCTCATGGAACTCTGTTGTTGCCACAACAAACTTGGATAAAATAGACTGACTAAGGCTGTCTCCTAAAAGGGACTCTAAGTTACAAATGAAGTCAAGCAAATCAGATACAACAAATGCTATAGAGTGCACTGATGTTATTGCTCCATCTTCTGCTGAGCGAAGTAATTTATTTGTCCATTGCGCTGGGGGTGAAGTGACAAAGGCCTTGGTCAGTCATCAGACAGGGATGGTTGATTTATGTATCTCAGTAGGAAACCAGGTCCACGCAGCCTCTAATGTTATAGGTTGCATTGATGTTTTTTCTCTATCTTTTGCTG